>NC_134861.1:39783698-42183698 GCF_049852395.1 Peromyscus maniculatus bairdii
CCTTTCCCTTTCCTTCTTTCAACCCCTCCTGTGACCTTCCACTGTGAAACTGATAGCCTTTTTCTTTATTATTGTTAAGATTTTGCCGGGCGGTGGTGGCGCACGCCTTTAATCCCAGCACTCGGGAGGCAGAGGCAGGCGGATCTCTGTGAGTTCGAGGCCAGCCTGGGCTACCAAGTGAGTTCCAGGAAAGGCGCAAAGCTACACAGAGAAACCCTGTCTCAAAAAAAAAAAAAAAACCAAAAAAAAAAAAAAAAAAAAAAAAAAAAAAGATTTTATTTATAAATTTGTGCATATATGTATGTATATAACAACAATGACAATAATAATTATAATAAAGATCTTTTTTTTAAGTCAAACCTTCCAAAGAAACCCTAGAAATTCTGAGCAGAATTCAGAATGGCACAAAGCACAACTTGGACCATCACTCAAGGGGTAGGGCCAGGAATTTACCTCTGCTATGAAAGTGCAAAGCAATGTAATTTTGTACCTTCTAGAGTAAGGCAAACTCCACAGCCAGCATTTGTAAAGCAATTTTGTAATAATCACATTCATTATCAGTTAAGTCCTTTTGATTCTTTTTTTCAGGAAATCCCCCAAAGAATGTGCAAAATTCTGCAGATTTTGGAGATTTGTTTTAATTCTAACTTTCCCTCAAGCCATGCAATCTAAAAAATGTAACACTCCTATTGAAATAAAAATGGCATATGTGTATTAACTCTAGCATGACTCAAAAAAGGACAGTCGGACAGTCCAGACAGGCATGATGGTGTACTCTTTTAATTCCACCACTTGAGAGGTAGAGTCAGGCAGAGTTCTGGGGTTGTCTGAGACTCTTTTTCCTGCTTTTGGGATCCTTTTCCCCCTAGTGGGTTGCCTTGCCCAGCCTTGATCTGAGAGGGTCTATGCCTAGTCTTACTATAACATGATATGCTATGTTTAGATGATATCCCTGGGAGGCCTGCTCTTTTCTGAAGGGAAACAGAGGAGGGGTGGATCTGAGGGAGAAGAGAAAGGGAGGGGCTCGGAGAAGTGGAGGGAGGGGAAACTGCAGTCAGGATGTAATATATGAAAGAGGAATAAATAAATACACAAACAACAAATAAATGAATGAACAGCCTTGTCTAAATAGTGAGTTCCAGACCAGTCAGGGTTACATAGTAAGACCCTGTCTCAAAAGAACAAAAACCAAAAACAACAATTCTAACTGGGTCACTATGGTACTCTTTGAAATCACATATGATTATAAGCAATTTACATTTCCAACTGTGAAAAGACGGGTCAGGAGTATAGGACATCTTAAGAACACGTTGGTTATTATTAAATGGGAGATGCCTGGGGCAGGAAATGAGCATGGCTGAAAGTAGATATTTCAGTTCTGGAATTTGATAATAGGATTGTCTAATCTTGTGAGTATAATCTAAAAAAAACATGAGATGTACATGTTATTAAGGGAAATTTTTAGGATAAAAATGGTGGAAGCTGTAAAAAGGGTTGGTTAGTCTATATAAATTAAGTGAATTAACTATGGGAGAATATCAGGAAAAATGATAGAGGAATATTCCCAGGGAAATAAAATAATACTCAACAAATTTGACTGAGGGGTAAATTATGGTACAAGTCAGTAACTCAGACCTAGTTGATGAAGTTAAATGGCCATGTCTAAAATGTTCTAGAAGAATATGTACCAAGTTGTAAACTGGTTATTTCTGGGGCTATGGGTAGTTTATGTTTTCCTTTTGTTTCTCTAAGGGAGGGAGACAAAAGAAATTAGCAAACAATTTGAGGGCAGGTGAGGGTATTGGACACACAGGGAGGTTTCAGTTTACACTTTTACTTTTTTATTTAAAAAATTATTCATACTATCCACAGATCCCCCTCTCATCCTTCCTCCCGATCCCGATCCCCCACCCAATCCTCCACCCATACCCACCCCCCACGGACCCTGCCAGGCTCCCATTCCCTCTTCCAAAAGGGTAAGGCTTCCCATGGGGAGTCAGCAAAGCCTGTTACATTCCGCTGAGACAGGACCTCAACTTAGTGAAATTGCCAGCTAACCCCACATGGAGACCTGTGTCTGATGTCTGAAGAGGGTCACCCATAACAAGCAAGGCTGCTCTTGATCCAGCCTTCACTGCTCCCTCTTGACTGTCCTCCTTGCTTCCATTTTCATTTAGAAAACACAGGGACTGACCTCCTGATGCAAGTCACACACAAAGCCTGCCACAGCCGCCAATAACCCTCTCTTTACACCAGATGCTTCTCTTCCCCTCAAGATCTCAGATCTTCGAGGAATGAGTTTTAGGTTCATTAGTTTTGTTCTACCGATATGGACAAAGTCATACCAATCCAAGTGGCGGAAAGGGGATACTTGCAGACTCCCTGCCGTGTGTTAGGTATATTTCTGGTGGTAATGATGTGATATGTGGACTTGACACCTAGCAAGGCACACAGGAGCTAAGTCTTGGGATCTACCTCTGTCAGAAATAGCCAGGCTATCAGGCCAGTTGATGTCAACTGGCTGGGGGTCAGTAGGGCCAGGTTATAAGTGCTATTGTGTCTGACTCCCAAGAATCAAGCTGACTCTCTACAGTGCTCCCCAACCCTTTGTTCCTACAAGGTGCTGTAGCCAGCTAATTATCAAACTGAACCATAGGATCTAGAACAGCAACTCCGAAATCAAATTGATCATCTGCCAAATGACTCCTTAACTAAATTGCCAGTGCTCCATTCTGACCTTCTCCATGGAGGAAGAAGCCCCCAGCGCACACGTTCACACTACGTACTAGAAACCATAGTATGAGTGAGAAAGTGGGAGGGGCGGGAGAGGGAGCAAGGCTTTTTCCCTGACTGGTCTTCCAACCAGGAATAGCTCCCCGGCCTTCCCCCTCCCCCAGCTCTGCAGTTGGTCCCATTATCGCTTCCACCCTAGCTAATTATAGTCACTGATTACCTAACATCAAGTCCCACTGTCACCTGCTTTGGCCTGACAGATTATGCCATCTGGGCCACGTGGTCAGGGTGCAGGAAGCATGAGAGGTCACAGAGAGGGGTAAACAGCACTAAATGGGAAGAAATGTGTTTATAGCCCCGACAGCTGACTGGGCCATTAGAGGGGCTTTAGCTGCAGCTTTGCCAGCTGAAGCCTCTCTCCAGGGGCCTCACCACCCAGTGCTATTAGCTAATGGGATGTGACTGCGTGTTGCTGCTCAGGTTCCAATCACAGCCAAGCGATGGGACTGCACCCTCTCCTAAAAAGGAGAAGAACAAGGACCCAGAAGAACGCCAGGTTTGCAGTTTCACCGGCATCAGAATATGCCTGGGGAGTAAACGGCCAGTAGTCTAAGAATGCACAGATCAGGTCCCACTGCTCACTGGTTATTGTTTTCAATGTACATATGAAGCCCATTTGTGAAACTAAGTAGATTCTAGGTGGTGACCCCAATTTATTAACAACTTTTGTTTTCTCAACAGCAGCGCCTATGTCTGATGTTCATGTGCCCGAGTGTGACCTGGGAATCTTATTAAGATGCATGTTTTTAATCTGTAGGTTTGGAGTGGGAAGTGATGCAGGTTCTCTATTTATAAGGAACTCCCAGAGGAAGCTGGCCCGCTTTGAGTATCCACGAAGTAGTCAGTGAACGGAATTCAATGACTAAATTAACATTAGACAGAAAACCTACAGACCAGTATGTCTAAATCTATGCACAGTTGAACACTCCCAGACAGCCGCTTCGACTCTGCTTAGCACCCCTGGGAACTCAGTGGGCAGAATTAGCATACTGCAGGAGAAAATGCCTCCAGCGGCCAGCTCTAACTTAGATGTGAACAGTTTGCATTCTACTGAAAGTTTGGTGCTCTATGACCTCAATTTTTATGGCAACTCTTCCTGAAGACTACACTACCCTGATTGCTTAACCCACCCATTAACTTCTTGATTTGGAAAATGCCTTCTCAGCCAGGCCTATGCACATGAAATACCATACACACCACCACCACCACCACCACCACCACCACCACCACCACCACCACCACCACCACCACACCAGTTTGAGAAAGCCTTCAAGACTGAAGCAATATCCTTATGACATACTGTCATAAGACACAGGCATGTGCACACTTGGTTTCCTTTGACAGCAGCCAGCTTAACTCTCCTCCCAGTTTGAAGAGGAAGCAGAAATAGCTGAGAAAAAAAGGCAGACAAGAATCTTCCAGGGATGAGGAGCTAAGGACTGAATATATAGGAGGTCAGAAGGGAGGCTTAATGTAAAAGACAGGTAGTGTATGGAAAAGAGGAAAACAGTTTGCCATCCTGCAATCCAAAAGTGATTTTACATGACAGTAAGAAGTGGACTATGTGAACATATGTAGAAAGGTAAAATAAAAGATACCATGTGATCACATTGTGTGTGTTCAATAGGTATTTATGTGCCTCTGTCTTCATGTAATGGCACATGCCTTTAGGGGACTATAAGATGTAGTGATTACAAATGTAGACATTGGAAACAGGGAGGACAGCTTCATGGAAGACCTCTTGCTTCATGAATATGAGAACTACAGTTAGAATCACAGAACCCACATAAATACTGGTTTGGCATAGTGCACCACCTGTAATCCTAATTCATTTGAGGCAGAGTCAGGGCATTCCAGGGGCAAGCTGGCTGGAATCCATGAGTTCCTGGCTCAGTGAGAGAACTTGGCTCAGTATATAAGGTGGAGAGTAATCAAGAGAGACACCCAATATTAACTTCTGTGCCCCTACATAAATACAACAACCATAACACACATGCCAACATGCATACACAAACGCTCAAAACACACACAGATACACATGCATGAGTGCCATTACAATCCTTTCTTCAAAGCTCATGAAGAATTACATGAGATGATGCTTGGGAAGCACCTAGCACATTGGTTCAAACAAAGCACCCACCCATGGGAGCTGTTATAATACAGGAAAAGAGCCTGGGAAAAATACAACTATTCCTTCTTTACAGGATTGAGTATTTATTCTGACTTATCTGACATTACTTGGTTGTGTGATTATCTCCCTAAAGGGCAAGAAATCAGCATTTTGCTATATGCAGCTTTGTATAATGAGGCAATACCATACATAACCAGCTGACTACCCTACTTAGTCAACAGTTAGTACCTAATACATTTTTCCTGGAAAACTTGGCATGCACTATCACCCTATTAGTATACCCACAGTATTCACAGCCACCACTCTAACAAAAGGAACATTTGTTGAAAATAGAATATGCATCCTTGGAGCCAACCAATCAGAATGTGTACACACAGTTCTTCGGGCACACAGCTGAGCAAACAGTGGGTGCCTCTGTGTTCACTGGAAGAAGTCGCTGTTTCTCCCAACTGGAGGAGCCCCAAGCAAGCAGAACAGAGGCTGTGTTCCAGTTCCCACTCACTCATCTGAGGGTCCTGTGCTGAACCATCACAGTCCCTGGGAGCCCTTGTAGCAGGCTGATAGACAAGATACATGCCTCTCTAACAGAGAACTCTGTTCAACTGTTACATGTAGTGAGTAGTGACTTATAAAACATGGAGCAGGTGAATGAATGCATGAATAAACTGGCTGATGGATGGTACCCAATAAATATATTTTCTCAGATTAACTCTGGATTTAATTCAGTCATCCTCTGAGTTTCCTTGATGTTTTTCCTGGTACCCTTTGAATCCTCATATAGAAAGTTCTCATTTTATTTCTCTATGGCTATGGGTTATTGAGGACTGTGGCTTGTTTCAGCAAGTTGATTTCCTGATGTGTGGGATTCCAAGGCAGATGAAACTTGGCTCCGGGAGAGCTTTTATGTAAAATCTTTTCTCTGCTTTGACTGAGAAGCTCCCAGCATGCCTCTGTCTCTTTCTCATGCTTTTAAGTGAAGTCTGTAATATACCCTCTACTCCAGGCAGGCACAAGCAATGATTACTGGCAGCCTCACTTGAGTGTCTCATCAAGAGGATGGTGATGAGCAAGATCTGACCAGTGTTACTCAAAGTACTTCAGGTGGTGCTCTGCTATCCTGCTGCACAAGGATTTCTGTAGGGTGGATCAAATAAGCCAATCACCTGTTGCAATTTCCTGGGAAACTTCAGCAAATTGCCCAGTACCATTCCACCAAGGGCTCCAGGCTATTGATCCCAACCTAGAGATGTTTAAATGCTACACATAGGCTTACAGCCATGTAGAAGACTTCTCTAAAACCCTCTAAGATCCACAGAGCTCAGGATCAACAGTATCGTGGCAAGTTGTGATTCTAAATGCTGTGGGCTTGCCCTTTTCTTTGCAACTGCATCGTATTGTCTCTGGCCTTTGATAGTAGATACTATTAGAAAAATCTTCCTTGCTGGGAATTCTACACTCACTCCTGCTGAACTTTTCCTGGATGCCTGCCCCCACCTCCAATAATGCTGGAACCAGATCACCCACCTCTCTGCTGGAATGTCGTCAGCACCTCTCAGACTGTCCTGTCACATCTTCTCAGCTAGACATAAGATCTATCAGTGAGAAAGAAGTTCACTTATTCATCTCTTTCCCTATAACATGGCAAACAAAAGTCTCAGGCTCTGGAGTCACAGGCCTTATTCCCTTTCCCTGCGCATAACTGTCTGGACTAAAGTAAGCTTCCTTTCTCTCCAAATTTCAGTTTTTCCTTCTTTCAAAGGTTTGTGTGGGTGGGAGCGGGATCTAAAATCTATGATCTATCACTGTGTGAGATGTATTGATCCAGAGGGAGTAACTACAAAGTACCTCACACACAAAAGCACAGCCTTCTCCAATGTTGTTTTCATGAGGTATTAAAGGAGGCATCTACAGAAGCGCAGTGGCTCACTGGCAGATGGAACTTGGTCTGTGAGGGGAGGGTAGATAAAGACAAAGCTGAAGGACTCATCCTGTTCCAGGTGATAAAAGGCTTCCAGTCCCATGCCAAGGAGTCTGGGCAGGACTGAGGATAAGAGCATATGCCAGGAGGTATTGATCCAGGGAGACTGGGCTGATTGACACCTTAGAGACTTCTCTCCTGCTGGGAGTAGAAAGGGAGATCATAAATGATGCCCATTTCTTAGATAAGAGAGCAGAAGGAAGGAGAATAATGGTGGGAAAGATGTGTGTCCCAGAAGCTAAAGAAAGCAGTGGCATCTACATGTGGAGGCAAAGAGGCCCAGGAAGCCCCAGAGAAGACAAGGGCTATGAGGCTCTCTCCTCCTAACTGTCCTGAAAATGGTCTGGTCTAACTGCCTGGACATCCTAATGCAGTCCAATGGCACCATATGCAGTGGACAAGAAGGATGAGAGATTCCTTCTTGAGGCTAGGACACCTGATGTTTCATGTGCTTCTAAACCCTTCTCACAGAATCACTGAGCCCTTTTGCCTACCTTCCTCTGTGCTGTCATGGCAGAGTGGGCAATTATGTGAAGATAAGAAATGATTTCCTTTTCTTTTTATCTATCTGTAGATAGATTAAAAACCTGTTTTAAAAGTTCCTTGAAGCTTTTTTTTTTTTCCTGCAGACAACAGGCTCTCTGAAATGAACTGGAATTTAATGTCATTCCATTAACATTTCGGAAAATGCCAGCAAGGAGCTCCAACTGGTAATTACATACGAGAAGGGACAAATTGGGTGTGTTTGCCTCGCACACGTCCACCAGACCCCTCCTCCCCCGAAATGTTTCAGAGTAGATTGTGTCATCAAAAACTATTTGAAATTATTCTGTCCTCACAATTATGGATTCAAATGACATTTACATTTGGCCAAATGGTCTCTAATTGAGCCGCCCATTAAGTGACTGCATGTAGAAGCAGTCATGAAATGAAACCTCATTTGCAAGCTGCAGACAGGAAGGTGGTGATTATTTCTAGAAGGTGAGAAGCCCACGAGTCCTCCTCAGGCTCTTTCAGAAAGGGATGCAGAGGCCAGTGATGACCCTGTCCTTGTTCACAGGGCCAGTGATGACCCCATCCTTGTCCACCGTGCTCGCAAAAGCCCATCGTTCCGTGTAACTTCACAGATCGCTGTCTCATGAGCCACTGTGATCTCCGCACCACCTTTGAATGGACAGGGCAGGTGCTCTGCTGTGTTCGTTTCACAGCTGGGGAAACTTAAGTCATAATTCACATGACTCACCAAAGTCGTGTGACAAGCACAGGAAGAGGCCACATTCAAGCCAGCACTTCCTACCCCCAGTCCTGGGGCACCCATCACATCGTGGGGCCTGTCCAACACCTTTAATGATGACAGTACAGGGGGATAGCTGTGGCGATGGAGACAGATGTGTACATGTGGCCAGCACATCACCAGCTATGAAAATGACCACACGAAGAAGAGGTGACCTGCAGCAGACCTCCCACCGCAGGAGAAGGCCGGGGGGAATAATGGGCTGCGCGGCCACTGGCAGAGTCCAAGCAGTGGTGTATACTGGACCGTTTAGAAAATAATGACAAGAAGGATGGCTGTCCACTGTAGCAAGTCACCTTTCTTTTTCCTGAGTATTGACTAGGGTTTGTCTGGATCCATAGATGCAGAATCAGCAGACATAGAGAGGCGCTGTATTTTTTTTTTTTTTTGAAGGAGTTCCTAAGGTGACACCGAGGAGGTTCCCATAGTTTGTATTGTCAGATTCAAAGCAAGAAAGAGGTGTTCAGCGCAGTACAGCAGTTTGAGAGCAGTATGAAGCACACTGACCAAAACCAGTCTGGTCCCACCCATCAGTGTGCTGATGAATGAGCCTGCTAGTCCGGTCTGTGAGAGAGTTTGTGAGAACCCCATTAACGCCTGAGCTCTGCAGACTTCCTCACTTGGACTTGGGATAAAACGTAAATGCTTTAAAGGTTTCACAATACCCAGTCAAGTTCAGTGCTGGCTCCTTCCTCAACCCCACCCTTATCACCTGTCAGATCTCCACACAGATCCATGGACACCCCACACATATCTCCCCAGCTGACCGAATCATAAACTGCTTCCCCACTTCCTCTGCTATGGCTCACACTCTTGTATTGAATCTGTTCTCTGTCCAGGTTTCACTTCCTCCCTCCTACCCTGATTGTTTACCTCCTACTGGCCCTTCAGGTCTCAGCCTACAGGTCCCTTCCTGCGGGATGCAGCTTAGTGCACCTCTGCCCTTCCTTGGCTGGGTTTGCCTGCCTTCTCCTCCCACCTCTGTCTGCACTTCCCCAGCTCTCCCTGTAATTGTTTCATTCTCAGTCAGGTCTCACCACCTGGCAATTACCGAGTAGAAACAGCAACTGCTCTCATATTCACTACGGTAACCTCCAGCCAGGCACCGAAGTATTTTGTTGAATGATGGAATAGATTTTTTTTTTTAATTAAGTTAGCCAGTGATAAACTCTACTAAACAAAACAAAAGAAGGACTTGCTCCTTTACAGGTGTTAAGTTCAGCTGGCTTGAGCGCCACTAAGATCCCTGCTGGACAATACCCCTATGCCATATGACATAATAACACATTAGACTCAAGATTCTCCTGGAAAAAAGAAAGTGAGCAGGCACCCCATTTACAGAAGTCTGTCTTAAAGAGGCTTATTTCTGTCTGGGTGAGATCCAAGTTACTGAGGGCTTTAAATAATTGGGAAAGACATTATCTTTGGAAGCTAAAATCCAACCCTTGAATACCTTGGTTCTTGCCAAATATCTCCCACAACCAACATTAAGTGGATTATCCTGTCCTTAATCACATGCTAAATGCCTGCATCTGTGGCTGGCATCAGCTGAGTGTGCAGCAGCTGCAGTCACCACTTAACCCCCCTGCTATCACAGCAGAAAGCAACGGGTGAGGAGCTGCAAGCGGTGGGCAGGAATCAAGACCATACAGGTTAGGGTCTTCATGCAGCCAGCCACTCAGCACCAGTTAATGATCAAGCATATTTAGGTGCAAAAGAGAAAAGTCAGGCACATTTCATTTTTCTAAGGGACTCTATAAAGAAAAAAAAAAAGTACTTACAGAACTAAAAACTCCTTTTGCTGGCACTCAGACTTGATGTGAACTTGAGGTTCTGATTCAGGAAGTCTAGGCTAGGGTCTGAAAAACCGATGTTCTGATATTCTTTTGATTAAGGTTGTTGCTGCCAGTACAAAAACCACAGTCTGAGCACAGAACATCTCATTGTCATAAACACGGACAATGAAATCTGTTTTTTGTTTTGTTTTGTTTTGTTTTTAAGTTTTTCAGCCGGGTGTTGGAGGCACATGCCTTTAATCCCAGCACTTGAGAGGCAGAGTTAGGCAGATCTCAGAGAGTTTGAGGCCAGCCTGCTCTACAAAGTGAGATCCAGGACAGCCAGGACTGTTACACAGAGAAACGTTGTGTCAAAAACAAAAAAAACAAAAAAAAGGTTGTTTTTTTTTTCATTTTACATACCAACCACTGTTCCCCCTCCCTCCCCTCCTCCCCACTTCCTCCCACTTCTCCCCACCCCCATCCACTCCTCAGAAAAAGTAAGGCCTCCAAATCCTTATTACCTCAATTGATTGATGGGGGTAGTAGGTGCAGAGGGACTTACTGAGCCTCTTCTTACCCAATGGTATCTTAACTGTTAAATTCTGGGTTCCTTTATGTAAACCCCAAGTCCTTAATTCCCAACTTAATCTCCTTACACTTAGCATCTGATGACAGCCATGACTGACTTCTACCTCTGCACACAGACCTGGCTTTTACCAAGTGGTCTCTCAAGCCAAGGGCTGTAGACACTGACAGCCATAACTGCTTCTCTGGGGCTTGTCTCCCTTGATCTTCCAGATCTTTATGACCCCCAGCACCATGATCGGAGAGGCATACTGAATGTACTAACTGGGAAGTTGTGAGAATACCAGAGTGTTTATCACCAGCGAATCTGAGGCAGTCATCTAAGTGTTTGTCCTGGGCACCACATACCCAGTATGTCCCCACACAAGTTATGTACCAACAACAGAGCCCTGTACTATTGGTGAAATTATTAAGGCCACTCCACATAGTTAAAAGGGAGGTTTATTTAGTGGTATAACTTACAAATGAAGGGTTAGGTATGTTGCAGGGTCTGGGAAAGACATAGCACAGTCTGGCGGTGTTCTCTGGAGAACTCTGTTCGGTCTAACTCCAGCATCCAGGGTCCAGGAACCAAGAAAGATGGTGCATCTGGATCTTGGGTCTTCAGGGTCCTCTCTTGGCCCTGCCTTGTAGGCGTGACTGTTACTGAAGCCTCAATGGGGGTTGGAATTTCCAGATCAAGGTTGGAATGGCTACCCACTACATCTCCCCCTTTTGTCTAAATAAGAAAGTTCTAACCTAATACAAGACTATATACAAGGAAAGGTTATCAAATATTGTTCAGGGGTAAAGAGGGTTAATGACCTAGATAAGATGGAACTACAACCAATGTGAACAATATTAAGCAAGAAACACATACTAAAATCCAGAGAAGTCTAAACTGTAGGCAAATGGCATGTGCAGTCTGGCAGTGTTCTCTGGAGAACTCTGCTTGGTCTACCTCCAGCGTCCAGGGTCCAGAAACCAAGAACGACAGTGCATCCAGATCTCAGGTCTTCAGAGTCCTCTCTTGGCCCTCCCTTGTAAGTGTGACAATTACCAAAGCCTCAATAGGGGTTGGAACTTCCAGATCAAGGTTGGAATGGCTACCCACTACACTGTACCAAGGGGAATGGATGAAAATTGCACTTGGTATCTACTGTGGGCAGGACATTGTACCGATTGTTCCCTGAGCTCTCATTCAAGAGATGCAGGATAGGTTAAAGTCTTTGCTCCTGGGGCTGAAAAGATGGCTCAGTGGTTGAGAGCATTTGCTGTATAATCATGAGGACCTGAGTTGAGATCCCAGAACCCAAGTTGGGCATCCATAAAACATCTGTTACTCTATCTTTCTGAGGGATCTGACACCTTCTTTTGGACTCCATGTGCACACAGGCATGAACACCTTCACATTACAGGTGTACATATACTCACATGGAACGCACACATATGCATATATAAATATTTGAAAAGTATCTTCACTCCTGTATGCTTGTATTCATTCATCATTAGTTAAGGACCAGCTATACTTTAAGCACTGAGTAGCTATACACAAGACATATAGTCTTTCACTTTCAGGGGTCCTGATAAACAATAAATATCACACCAAAAATCACTCTACTAGGAAGTGCTACCATAGGGTCAGAAAACTATCTTCTCCCCAACCTAAATCCCTTATTTTTTCCAACCCAATGAATCCTTCAGACCATCAGCTCATCAACTAGGGCACATGCTAATAATGTAAATATTCTGACTCACTTGGTCTGTAACAGGCCTAGTAGGCAATCTTTCTAACATATTAAAAGAATCTGATAAGAGAAAACTTCATATTATATACCTGGAGGAAAATGGCCCCAATAACTATTGGAGACAGACAGGTGAGCATTTCCCATCTAAAGCCTCCCTAAGAACTTGCATGATACAGAGAGAGCAGACAGCCTCCCACCTTGGAGAGACTGACTTAGCTGGGAAGAAGAGTGCAGTTGTTGCATCCAGTCAGATTTGGAAGCAACATAACAAGAGTTACGTCTGAGGCCAGGAATGCAGCCTTGCTAGAATGCTGCAGGGTTAGCAGGGTGTGGGCAGGTGGGGAAGCTCCAAAGTACCACCCCATGCTCTCATCATACCATGTTATTATGACCGGTGTTTCTCGGCACTGATATCCTGTTGTGTGATTATGGCTTTATGGTTTCAGGCCCACAATCACAAGGGATGGGTCACTTGGGCCCTTAGGTAAACAGATGCTCCTGGTAAACACTTCCCCTAGCAACTGCCCAGCTGAGATTAGCACTGGGTTCTTGAAGCCACCAAACTGGACTCAGAATGGGCACATCGTGGACCTATATTGACAGAAGTGCTAGAAACAACTGAGATAGTAAGAAGGTAACTGGGCTGGGACATGAGCAGCCTGGTAAGCAAAGGGTGCGGTAATGTTTGGGAGGCAGAATTGAATAGCTGGCGACTTAGCTAAGGGGAAGCAAGAAATTTTGTCTGGTTGGCATGCACAGTGATGCATATCCTGAGCTGGAAAATCCAGTGATTCAAGGTGGGGCTTGGTATTTTAGAGGAAGACAGAGTTAATGTGAGGATCAATATTCCTCTGAATACTTTGTGTTTAGTAGGAGGTGGCCAATGGCATATACAATTTACTTTGTAGCTGGAGACATAAAGCATGTCTACTATTGGCACTTAAAGACGTGGAGCTTGATATGCTCACCAAGACAAGAGCGAGAGAGAAGAAAAGAAGATACATGACCAAATTAGCCTTCCGACATTATGAGATAGAAAAAAAAAAGAAGAGAGAATTGAATGGGAGGGGCCTGTGAGGTGGGCACAAAAAAAGAACCTAGTTTGGGGAAGTCAGGGGCCCAGGTGGAAGTCAGCAAAGGAACACACACTTTACTAAAGACTTAGATAGGACAAATAAAATGAGGACTAGGAAATGATCATAGGGTTTATATCTCTAGCTTGTAGGATAACGGATGACATAGAGTAGATGGTAGAATTTGGGTTAATTAACTAAAGGATGTAGTCCAAGAATGAAAAATATAGAACATTTTCTTTCTTTCTTTCTAGATTATGCCTTCCCATTCTCCTTGCCTGCTCCACAACAGACATTTGGGTATCAATGCTAGTCTCTCTCTCTCTCTCTCTCTCTCTCTCTCTCTCTCTCTCTCTCTCTCTCTCTCTCTCTCTCTCTCTCCCCATCCCTCTCCCTCTCTTTCTCCATCTATCTATCTCATTCCTCTCTCTCTCCCACTTGCTCTCTCCTGAAATAGGGTCTCATATATTTTTGACTGGCTTAGAATTCAGTATGTTGGCCTTGAACTCAGGACATTCTTCACAGTTTATCCTCTGAGCAGTGGGGCTACAGAAGCACACTATACCCTGCTTTTTTTCCTTTTTCTTTTTAAATCCAGACTCGGCCTCAGAATTCCTCAGCCTAGCATGCTGACCAGGGCTGCTAAGTGGCTGGACTAGTCAGGCACAACCAAGCCTACCTGTCTGTTCTGGAATGCACTGAGTAAGCAGTACAGGACTTCATGTCAAAGTTGCTCAAAACTGGAGTGTCACTGAAGCAGCTTCAAACACTGTCAAGGTCCTCCAGAGGGAGTTGCTTCTTAATTAGAGTTTGAACCAGACAGTCTTTAAAGCAACCCAGACAGGGGTTCTCCCTCCTTCCTAAACTGTACTTGTAGCAAGCGTAGAGAGAAAACGCCTACCTAGTATATGATTAACACCAGTGAACTAAGTCCTACCCTAACACTTCCTCCTCTGCCTTTCTCCTCCCTCTTATCTTTATTGGCTTCCTGAAATGCCTTTTCTGGAAAGGCAGACTCTGTTCTAAATCTCTGTCTATGAACACAATTACCACGTCTGCTTCTTCCACAAGGTAAAAATGAATCACGAGATGCAAGATATTAACTTAGCCGCCCAGCCATAGCAGCCTGTCTTCATCTCTAAATGATGCAATCCCCTCGTATAAAATAGAGGATGACAGTTTTATTCTTCAGTCCAAAGTGTTTAGCATTATGGAGAGACATCTGCTGCAGATGAAATTTGGGTCTTCGGAACACTAATACTTTGAAATTTATTCTTCTTCACCACCTGGAGGCTCGTGAGTCCATTTGGGGATGTTTCCATCTTGTGCTGCCTTGCAAACTGACGAGGGCTCAGTTCCCAGTGAAGCAAGTAGTAAGCTCTGCTATCTAGATTCTCACATCCACACTGCAAGGGAAAGGACCGGGATTTGACCATCAAGAGCCTCCCTGTACCCTCTAGCTCCCTTTATCACTATCCCTCCTTCCACAATAATGTCCCACTTATTAGATCCTACAGGAATTTCTGGAATAGAATTCACAAAGGAATAAGAGTTTTGGTTTCTTTTCTCACCCAGGGCTCATAAGTGGGCTTCAGATGTTCTGTGTATCCTTCCAAAGTCATATGCATAATACTGTGTGTGAGGTTGTTTTATTATTTAATTAATTAATTTTACATCCTGACTTTTGTTTCCACCCCCCATTCCCTCTGTGTGTGAGTTTTATAATCTTCATCAAACTCTCCATCAAAAAGGTGAAGCATCAATAGAAATGTGACACTGCCATCTCACAGGCCTTTCCATTGTCCATATTCACATGAAAATATCACCAAGAACTGTCAGATATTTTGTCTCGTTTTAGTTTTGTCCCTAGCTTTGCTCATCCCAGTCCTAGCCCTCCACCATCAACCTCTGTTCAAACTACCTTCATCTCAACAGCTGAGAACAGTCTCCCAACTGCCTCCCATGGTATACTCCCCCTCCTACAATCTGCTCTCCACAAAGCAGCCAGCTCATATTTTCAGATCTCTAATCTGATCATTTTGACACTTTGCTTAAAACCCTTTAATGACTTCCCACAGCTCTGAGTGTAATCACAAGTCATAAGTATTCACATGAGCAACCACAGTACATCACTCTCAACTCTTCTTTTTGCCTGATGAACCCAGTTACATCCAACTTTCTATCCAGCTTCAAATTCTCCATTTCCTCTCCCGACCCTGGCCTTGTACACATTCTGTATTCCAAGTTTACCAAGCCGTATCATAATGCTAATTTCAACCTACCCCTTCCCCCAACTTTCCTAACTGGGTCAAACTTCATATCTGTAAAACTGTGTGTGCTGCATGAGCTTCTACATTTTCTGTCCAAGTCAGAAGTATGTATTATGTATGATCCATTGATTAACACTTACCACTTATCCTTCAGCAAAACTAATCGTCATTATAACTTTAGGGTTTACTAGGCTAGTAGCTATAGGGGCAATTGGGACTTGATAACTACTCAGTAAAAAAAAATGAATGATCAAACAGGCAAGTAAATATGCGGCCAATGATGTAATAGAGGAGAGGGTACAGCTCTCTGAGAGTGCGGGAGAGGGGCACTTTCTCAGCACATCAGGCAGAAAGGGCTGCACCTCAGTCATCTTAAGAGGCTAGATGAGAGCCGGGCGTTGGTGGCGCACGCCTTTAATCCCAGCACTCGGGAGGCAGAGACAGGCGGATCTCTGTGAGTTCGAGGCCAGCCTGGGCTACCAAGTGAGCTCCAGGAAAGGCGCAAAGCTACACAGAGAAACCCTGTCTCGAAAAACCAAAAAAAAAAAAAAAAAAAAAAAGAGGCTAGATCAGAGACTACAATGTACCACAAGAAAGCAGTGGGTATTGACTAAGCACATGACACAGCAGCTCACTCTGCATGGAGAGCAAGGAGAGGCCCCAGGAGGACTTGACTTTTGACATCAGTCATAAAGGACAACTGAAAGTATTCAGATCAAACACAAAAAGAGACAGGCACAGAATCTTTCAAGCACAAGAAAAGGCAAGTGCCAGGCATGCAGTCACTAAAGAGAGAAAAAGCTCTGTGGGGTGGAGGTTAAGTGGAACAGACATTGTCCGATCATCTTGTATTCTCCTTTTAAGAGGGGAGAGCTGTTTCCCCAGCTTCTGAGACTACAAGGACAAGCACTCTCAGCTGTCAGTCCTTAGGAGTGGCAGCTGTACATGACCTCACTCGAGGTCATGTTATTCCAAGGGCGGCCCACCCACAAGGACTAGCTAAGATGGGGGTGGTCACTTGGCTATTTGGGTTTAATGGGGACATTTCTGGTGCCTTCTTACTTCAGAGCTCTGGGTGGGGATGGCACAGGCCACCATGGATCCTATATCACTGTAGCTCTGTCTCTATGCCTTCTCAGCAATAAAGGCTGCTGACCTCAACAAAAAAAAAAAAAAAAAGGCTCACTGTCAGGTTCTTAGTGAACCAGACTACCTACCTGGGACAGACCACCAAAGAAGATTTAGGCAGAGGTATCCACCCATGGCATACTGACTAAGGAAACAGCATAAGGGGTGGAAGGTAGTGTCAAGAGGAACCTATGTTAACTCCCAGAAGTTGGAGAGAGAGAGTGTGTAGCACCAATTGTTAGAAGATCTTATTAATAAAAACAAACCTGGAGCCAGGTATTAGGGTGAACACTGAAAAATCAGAGAAACAGAACAAGCCACAGCTAATCTCACCTCGCCAATTCCTTAGCTGATCTCATTTCCTCAAACTGGAAGCCTCTGTGTCCTCATCCCAATGGATCTCAGCTGGGTGGCTGCTCAAAAGGCTACAAGCTTAACAGACCTAGTTCCTGGTTTTTACACCTTTCTGTCATCACTTCCTGGGATTAAAGACATGTGTCACCATGCCTGGCTGTTTGCAGTGTGGCTTTGAACTCACAGAGATCCAGACAGATCTCTGCCTTCAGAATGCTAGAATTAAAGGCATGTGTGCCACCATTTTCTGGCCTCTATATCTAGCAGCTGTTCTGTTCTCTGACCCCAGATAAGTTTATTAGGGTGCACAATATATTGGGGAACACAATATCACCACAAGAAAGAGAGAGAGAGAGAGAGAGAGAGAGAGAGACAGAGAGAGAGACAGAGACAGAGAGAGAGACAGAGAGAGAGAGAGAGAGAGAGAGAGAGAGAGAGAGAGAGAGAGAGAGAGAGAAATGCTAACTTGATTCCAGTGAGAACAAGGGAAACTAGGCCCTTTTCTAAGCATTCCCAGATACGTACGTGAGCATCAGACAGTGACTGGAATGCTCTTGGAGCATCAAGACAGATAATTAACCAACAAAGAGTCATACCAAGGGAATGAACATCAAATATTGAAACTTGAGTCTTTCTGCCTGATAAAACCAGTCATCAAACTTGCCAAAGAACATTCTTGTGTCAAACATGAAGCTTCAAGGAAAATGAGGAGCAAAGGTATAAATTTGAAAGAAAGGAAGCAAAATGTATTCAGAATGAAGAAGGATGGGGCAGGAATGTAATTCATTTAACAAATGTTTATTTAGTCTGTGTGTGAACACCTAGAGGAGAGGCTGGGGAAGCAGTGATAAACAAAGCCTTGGTGACTTTGACTACAAACAATGTTGCTGAGTTCATCATGGTCTTGCACATCAGCCCTATTCCAATGACTTTCAGAGGCATTTGATGTTGTGTGTTACTTCTGAACTGGTTATCCTGAGTGGTTGTAGCCATTCAGGCTTTTAGAATTTATCACAACAAAATATAAAAAGTACTGATGCTGCTCTGAATCCTCACTAATCATGGGACCTTGAGTAAATTACACATTTGTCCAATGGGGACAATTATACCAATTTCTGGATATGCACTGTGACACTGTGCATTGGCTAGTATGCCACAGTGACATATAAGCCTTTATTCCATGTGAATTTAGCCATACCAAATAAGAACGAGGAGGAATGCAAAGAAGTAATTGTCTCAAGAAAGAAGGAGGAGGAGGAGGAGGAGGAGGAGGAGGAGGAGGAGGAGGAGGAGGAGAAGTTATTTAAAGACATGACCAATACTGACTCCATCATTTGAGGGACTTAGAAGAAAAGTGAAATTGAAAGGGCCTTCATTCAAATATTATTAAAAATTTCAAGATGAATAAGGCAAAGTCCTGGGGCCAGCACAGGGACCCTGAGTGTCAGGCCTTTTACAACTGCTTAAGTTGAACACTAGGATGCTGGCCTTGAACCTGACTTCCCTATTCTCATATCTCAATGAACATTGGTCCTCCAGTATCTCCAGAGTGATGAGCATGCTCTGTGACAAGCATGGTTGTAGAACTAAAGGATATATAGTTTGCTCCCTTGATGGTTTTATGTTATAGCCTACGCACTGAACCAGACAACTTCCTTTTCTGTGAATAAAATTATATATGTAGTCCTTTGACTTCAGCTGTTTCAGAGAGAAAGAGAGAGGGAGATTCTCTCTCCATGTACTGGCTTCCTCAGTACTAAAGGAGGTGACTGTATTTCTTGTAGGCCTTTGGGAAAGTGAGTCAACTTCTGCGAGAGTCTGAATGCCATTGAAGTTATGTCCATAGTGGACTATAAATGTTACCACCTTTATTACATGTGGAGCAAAGAAGATATTTGTTCAAAATTACCCAGAAAATAAGTAACAGGTCTAAGATTCAAACTTGAGCCTCTGGGCCTCAAGGTCCACACTCATCTAATAATGCCTTAATAAATGTTTACTTCTTCCAACTCTCTTCTGCAAAACTTGCTCCAATGCTTTGAAATGAAAAATTGTTTAGTGAACAGAAAAACCTGCTTTTCTACACCTTGGTAGGAGTGAATGCTCCCTAATTCAGTTCAGGCATGTCAGACCAGATGCAGAAAAACACATGAGCTTACGTGTCTGACTTGAGCTTCGGGAGTTCTAATTGTCATATAGTGAAGTCTCAGGGCTGACATTACTAGACTGCAGTCACCCAGATGTGAGCCTGTGTGGAGGGAATGTTATGAGGGGGGAAACAAAGGTCATATTAGAGTGAGTGATGGATATAATTAATGTCACCGTCACCAAAAGACTCAGTGGCTGAAAGACAAATGAATCAGCAGTGGACTTGATGTTGAAACTAAATGGTGTTGTGTTGCTCAAATAGCTACTTGTTTTGCAAAACAGTAAAGCAACTTCTTGATCAATGCATACAAAATGTCACTTGAGAACACTATGCAAAATGTAGGGGGAAAGCAGTTTTGCATCTCTCTCTCTCTCTCTCTCTCTCTCTCTCACACACACACACACACACACACACACACACACACACACACACACACATTCTTATGTACCTAGCTTTTTCATTCCCAATGAAGATTTTTTGAGGCCTTCCATAGACCAACCCAAGTTTCCCTTCCTATCATCCCCCTCTTCAGTCTCATCTCAAATATCAACATCCTAACCTATCATTCCAGAGGCAGCTCTACCTAGGTGACAAGTCTGTCCTGTCTCCAAATCAGAAATTCAGGCCCTGAAAGGGCATGGCTTGAATGATGAATGATGAGAAATGTCATGTATTGTCAACATTTATCCAAGAATGTCTCTCCTAAGTTGCTTTCCACAAGTCCATTCCACTTGATTTCATCACTCTTATTCCCTTCTTCAGGGAGTGAATAGGCTCTGTCTCTTGTAACACAAATTGCTAAACAGCCTTATTAATAAAAAAAAAAAAAAACCCAGAGCCAGATATTGAGGTAAATTCTGAAAGGTCAGAGAGACAGAACAAGCTACAGCCAACCTCACCTCAATAACTCCTCATCAGATCCTGTTTCCTCAGACTGGAAGCCCCTGAGTCCTCACCCAAAAGTGTCTTTGCTGAACTGCTGCTAAAAAGCCTAAAAGCTTAAAAGCCTCTAGTTCCTGGTCCTCATTCCTTATATAGCTTTCTGCTTCCTGCCATCACTTCTTGGGATTAAAGGCATGTGTCATTCTTTCCCAAGTAAGGACGTATGTTCTCAAATTCTGGGATTAAAATTGTGTGCCACCATGTCTGGCTCTGTTTCCAGTGTGGCCTTGAACTCACAGAAATCCAGATGGATCTCTGCCTCTGGAATGCTAGGATTAAGGGTATGTGCCAACACTGTCTGGCCTCTATGTCTAATCTAGTGGCTGTTCTGTTTTCTGACCCCAGATAACTTTTATTAAGGTACACAAATACATTGGGGGACACAGTATCACCACAGTGCCTAGTTTGAGATTCAACTTTATACAGGATACTATAATTTTCCCAGTTTTAGAAAGTTCAAAGGATCTGGTGCACCACAAAATAGACACACCAGCCTATCCCCCCACCCCAAACTGTGGTATCTATGAAAGTCTCATCTCTATATTACAGTTATTCACTTCTGCCCCTCCGTATGTGCTCAGCATATTGTTTTTAACAAAGTAGATCCTCAGTGAATATTAACTAACCCTATTTGCATCTATCAGGATTTCTTAGGATGATCACTGATGTGTCATTTTGCCTGGCAGTTGGTGCTTTTTGGAAACAGAATCAAGCTGATTATTTGATAACAAGAGCATCTTACCAGACTGCAGAAGGGGTGCAAGAGAAAAATATGTTCTGGATTAACACAGAAGCTGCTCTATTAAATTATTTAAGAATTAAAAATTATGTAGGAGGTGCAATTGACCGAGCATCAAAATGAAAGGACAACTCTGTGGGTCTGTTTCCTGTTGACTAAAATTTGTCTGGCCCATTTTGCTGAAGTGGAGCTATTAATCTTGACTTTTGGAAATGTATGCCAAAAATAATAAAGTACTGCCTTTTGGCAAATTACAATGTGCTGTGTGTTTGCTGAGTGCTTGCAGATATTATCACATTAAATCTTCTCAACAGCCTCACAAGGAAGAAATTGTCATTGTTGTTATTATTATAATATTCCCACTCTGTATCCTTCTTTGGAGATGAGGCCTCAGAGAAGCATGATAATTTGCCTAAAGTTGCAAAGCAAGTCATTGGAAGAACTAGGTTTAAATCCAGACCTGGAACTTCCAAACCAATGCTTAAAATAAGCTTGACTCAATAAGATAAATGGAAGTTACTTGGATTACAGGAGGATCCCCCTGTTAAATAATGTCTAGCCTGTTCATTCTGTAAATGATAAAAATGAGATTTGAAGAGAAGATGGAATGTCGGGCCTTAAAACATCATAGGTGAAACAGATATGTAAATTCATACAATTTTATATCCAGCTGCTAACAATCCTGTTTTTGTTAATAACAGCATGATTCAGATATAATTTGTGTGCTACCCGATTCACTCAGCTGAAGTTACAATCCAATGGTTTTTAATATATTCACATGCTATAGGTCCATCACCTTAAGTGATTCTAAAAGCACTTCCTGGGCCGGGCGGTGGTGGCACACGCCTTTAATCCCAGCACTCGGGAGGCAGAGGCAGGCGAATCTCTGTGAGTTCAAGGCCAGCCTGGGCTACCAAGTGAGTCCCAGGAAAGGCGCAAAGCTACACAGAGAATCCCTGTCTCGAAAAATCAAAAAAAAAAAAAAAAGCACTTCCATCACCTCACAAAGGAGCTCTGCATCCATACCCACATTGCATTATAACTCCAGACCAGCAGTCTCACAAACATACTGGTCTGACATTCATACTTTCAAATGTCTGGAATTACAGGCCTGAATCATCAGGCCTGGCCAGATATCTATCAATGGTTCTATGCAATTCACAGTTTCTGTCACTAGCTTCATTTACTTAGCATCAGGTATGGTTTTTTAATATGCTGAGGTTACCTCACTCAAGGTAACACCAAGTAGTGGTTGATAAAGGGGCACTTCCCAAGTTTCCACTAGCCTAAAAACAGGAACTAGTCAAAATGAAAATGAAACCTAAGTTAAAGCAAAGTTCTTTGTTTGCATTATGAGATAATGTGTACCTCTCCCACACACAGGAAAATTCATGCATTGAGGTTTTGAACCTAATAATCTCAGATGTGAGCTGGCCCACGCCTTTAATCCCAGTACTCAGGAGGCAGAGTTCAGGAGGCAGAACTCTGTGAGTTCAAGGCCATCCTGTTCTACAGAAAGAGATCCAGGACAGGCACAAAAAAAAAAAAAAAAAAAACCTACATGGAGAAACCCTGTCTCAAAAAAAAAAAAATCTCAGATGTGAGTTTATGTGAAGATACAGATTTTATACAAGTAAATAAGACCATTAGACCATTAGAGTAGGCGCCAATCCAATACAACTGGTCTTATAAGAATTAAGAACTCAGATACACACACATAAACACACACATGGGGGTGCTATGTATGGACTGGTACCATGCTGCCACAATCCACGGAACTAGTAGAAATTAGACCAGGGACTGGATGATCCATCATTTCCAACATTTAACCTTCTAGCTTTCATAACTGTAAGATAAATTTTTATTATTTAAGCCACCCAGTCTGTGGTATTTTTGTCACAGTGGCATTAGAAAACTATATAATATTGAAATATAGCTTCTACACAACTTTCCTAGGTCATCCTTTTCCTAGCAAGAATATTACCACCACTCTGCCCCTTATCTTTGATTTCTCTAAAATCAAATATATCATTTACTTTTCTGAGTCCCAGCCTTCCTCAAGAGCCTTCTTAGGCAATGGTATACTACCCAAACAAATGTGCAACATGTGCATGCCATTATCCTGCAAATCATCATGGACACTTCTTCATAACCACACTTTCCTAACACACACACACACACACACACACCGGGGATATTCTTCCTACCACGCCTTGGAATAAAGTAATCCCAGAACTATTTCATATGCTCAGATCTTTAAAATTTAACCTCGAAAATTCTTCATGTTGTCACTAAATATCATCAAAACCTGAATTAACAAAATAAAACAATCACAGATTCTAAAGAAAGACTGCTCATACCAACTCCAATTATGATATTAGGTCACATGATCCATGATGTTTAAGAGAATAGAATGTCATGACAAAGCACAAATTAGTTTAGGAATGCAAGGCTGCTTCCCCTTCAGTATTGGCTCAGAATGTTATCATTTGAGGAAACTACAGAAGGCTAGTGTGACTTGCCTGTTCAAACACTGACTGCATGTCACTCCACAGCCTAATCTACTCCTCTTATCTCTACGCATCTTTTCATAGTTTTCCAGGAATATTCACAAGTTCTTTGGCACATTTTTTTCTCCTTTATAAATGTGTTCATGGCATTGCCAAACCTTAATCTCTTGAAATGTCTTTCTATGAAGAGAGTTTTGCAAATATACATGCAAAAATATACTTCCTGCAAACATCTAATAGAAGTGATCAGTAACATAATAGTCAAAACAACTTTTACCACATAAGAATTGGAATTTTCAAGACAAAAATCTATTTCCTGGAAGAAGAAAATCCTGTAAAAATACTTAAAGTTTGAAATTCATCCTAGACAAATATACCACTATGATTATCTGTTTGGGTATAACCCTACACCCTGAGAATAAGAATAAGAATAATAAAAAAGACTCATCTCTTCTCATTCTCCTAGTCCTCTGAGTAAACTGGGCTCAGATGATGGACTCTCCCAGATGGACTTTCTTCTGGCTGTTGACAGTTGGTGGTTGGGAAACACTGACTTCAAAGTTGTCTTAGACTTAAGCCCAAGATGAGTCTCTCACATGGCAGTTGATGCCAGCAGTTAAATGGAAACAAACCGTGTATGTATATGTGTGTGTGTGCCTACGCTTGTGTGTGTGTGTGTGTGTGTGTGTGTATGTGTGTGTGTGTGTGAACATAGAGGATGAATTGGGAAGCTATATCAAAATATTAATAGCTCTCATCTTTGGATAATAAAATTAGCTACATACTTATAATTTCTCCTACATTCTAAAATGTTTCTGATAAGAATTGTGCCTAGATTCAGACTCTCAGAGTCAGAAGGAGGAAGAAGAAGAGGAAGAGGAAGAGGAAGAAATGTTTCTGTAAATGTCAGACATTTTGATCAAATTCTAAAATACAAATACAATATGACTGCTTTGGTTTTTATGTTGTTTTTGACTTTGTGTTTTTGCTTGTTTGTTTTTTGTTGTTGTTTTATTTGTTTTTCTAAGCATATAAAAGGTGGAATCTATAGAATTTGAAATAACCATTTATTAATTCCTTTCACTCACATATTGCTGACAAACAGACATAGTGACCAGAAAGAATATAGGCACCCACCTCTGAGTCATTCCCTCTCTACCAAGCTCCCTTTAACCCTCACATTTCTCATCTTGATTCCCCACAGTACAGTACATCAGTAACTCTTTCACTCTCTCTCCATTCATGTCAAGGGACATCCTTAGCATACCACATGTTCCTTTGAAGCAGCACTGACACTTGTCCATTCTGATTCATTGACTACCAATACCAATTGTCAAGGAGATATCTATTGACTATGCAACATCTCCTTCATATTTTCATTGAAGTAACTGAAGCCAGATAGGTCTCAAACTTTGTTAGTGTTGAATATGGAGCTGGAATTTCTTCATTCTTTCCCAAATGCCTCTATAGCTTCTGGCAAATGCCATGATGTGCCATACTACATGGAACATGTAGACAGCCAGTCATGAATCAGATGCATCTACCTGCCCATGAGATTATATACAGGGTCACTGAAGAGCCATCTCTGTAACTGCACTTCCACAAGAAGCTCTTCTCAGTACTGTGGTCTCAGGCAGAAGGGATGCCCTACACACAGGAGGTAAGTTTTCAGCTGGAAATGGCAAGAGTATGAACACAACAGAGAAGAAAGTACTAGGTTCTGGGGTAAGCAGGGCTGAATTTACATTTCTACTTATGAAATATCTTGGGTAAATCACTTCCCTTTGCTGAGTCTCAATTTCTCTTCTGTTAAATGAGTGTTTTAACATCTACTTGGAAGGAGCAAACTAGACCACCTATTAAGAAGATAGCTATATTTAATTGATATTCTTGACAATGACATAGTTGTCAAGAATATCAATTAAATATGTGAGGTTGTCCACAAATCCAAGCTCACTGCTACAATTTTCATCTACCCACAACTGACCCTCTTATCCCCTGCTTCTTTTTAGAAATAGTCTTCTCCTGGAGTTCTTAAGGAACCACTTTTGGGGAGGCTGTAAGTATCTGTGCTGGGGAACTTTCTACCTTATGGATTCCTGCCTAATTGTGACCCACACATACATTCTCTTCCCCATTTCTGAAATCCATGTCTGCTAAATTTGCTTTAAGGAGACATTCAAGTAGAACACTATTTCAAGAGATAGCACTTTAGTCAGGATGTCAATTAGTACTTGTAGCTATCCAATGAAAGACACCATTGATAGGACTTAGATGTGTTTAGTATTAACATTTCCTAAAAGAGATAATACTTATGCTGAATTTAAAGGAAGGTAGCATGGATCTAAGTATCTGTTAACCCCACACAATGGGGCATAGTTTAGATTCTGCAGAAAGACAGGATTCTGGGGTAAGAAGGATAAGGATGATGACAGATGACGTCTAGTGATTTGCAATGGTGGACTTGTGTCTCTCTTGATGCAATACCTATTCTTTTTGCCATGCAACTTTGAAGTGCCTTCTTCCAATGAGCCAGCATGTTTAAATGGTGATAACAAAGGGACAAAGCAGCAAATCTCAGAATACAAAACCATTCAAAATGCCACTCCCATCCTGTTTGCCAGCATCCCAAATTGGCCAAAGTAAATTGCATGGCAATGTCCACTCTCAAAGAGATGGATATAAAAGTGGCATGGGTACAGCTGCTCCAAAGAGCCAGCAGATTTTTATACAGTGATACAGAGAAGAAGGGGATCAAAGCTATAGTCTTGCTATATCCTACCACGTCCTGTTTTCCTTCCCAGCCAACTTCTTCCTTCATAAATAATAGCAACTGAATAAAGCACCTAGTGGAGGATGACTATCATTTCTGCCTATCACTCATTGTGACTTGAACAGCCTCCTATTGTCCCTCTTCTAGTTTTCCTGGGGAGTGGGGATATGCAGACACTTGCTCTGAAGTCATTTTAGTGTTATTAAGAATTTGATAAAGATTCAGTGAACACAGGACACTCACCAATGTCTTCAGTGGCTCCCATGACTCACCAATAAATCCCAAACTCTATCTAATCTACCTAGCACTTTCTAACACCCAAGATATATTTTGTCATAAAGTGAGACTATTTCTTCAGGAATATTAACTTGACTAGTCAATGCTGAACTTCAGATAAGGGACAGTAGTTATCCAGTGACTATCATACAGGCAAGCTTATAGTAGGTGCTTGACTTAGTGTTCAGATAAGACTTCAAGCAGCTCTAGGATGTCAGAAAGGGAATCATCTCTGCAGAGGAATGCTCAGGATATTGGATCAATTACTATATTTTCCCCCTGAGTACCAATAGTTATAAATTCCATGCTCACTGGGGAAAATGAAATTCAAAATATGAAGAGAAAAGCAGTGGTAAAAACTTACAAAGAAATTACATTAAAAATATTTAAATTAGAGTCTTTGAATAGTCTATAACTGCCATGACCAGACCTATGGCAATAGAATTTAACAGGGTTTCCTCCATATTAAAGTTAATGAAGTAAATTTTTCTTTGTAAAACTACATTCAAGTCACAATCTTATTTAAACTGCCTGCAAGTCTTTAACATAAAAGCAATACTATTGAGTATAAGGCTTCATATAGGACTAATGAATGCATTACTCTCAGAAATTAAACTTAGAAATAAAATGTCAAAGTTACTAAGGCATCATTATACCCATTTTACAGCATGCATTGTGGAGACCAAATAATATGTACAGACTAGAAAGTTATGAAGCAAATATTTTAAACACAAATGAAGCAAAACAAAACATATCTATATGATTTGCATAGAACCCTGTCTAGTTACTTGTAGAGCATGGTAACAATCTCATTGACTACCCCAGGCAGTGCAGATATGAATCTCTCAAGGAATAGTGTTGAAGGGAAGGGAGCTTTCACTAAAGGCAAAAATAGTCAAGACTTTCCCACATGAAAATTTGCCAGTTACCAATACAATCTGGAAGAAACAAAGAAAGGGGGGAAAAATCCTTAAAAGAAGATGCCCTTGAATGGCATTGAGTCATCCCTAGAAATCATCTGACCAACCTCACCACTTTACAGATAAGAGGGGAAAGGCCCAGAGAGATAAAGCAACTTGACCAAGGTTTCCCAGCAAATTACCACCAGAGTAAACCCAAGAAATAAGTTCTCACGATCCTCAATCCTTTCCTTTTCACTGGTCTACACAGCTCCTTAATAGCATCTTAACAGCAAATGTTGCTTTTATAAGCCACCTCCTTGAGCTTGGAGCCAGAGGGAAAGAAGAAAAGAACATTTCCACCACGAATGTTCCCTCAGTCTAAACCAAAAGACACTCTTGTAAACAAAGACAAAAATGTCATCCAATGGGATAAATTCCTCAGTAGAGGCTTCCACCAGAAGACAGAGAAGAGCAGAAATCTCTTCTGAGGACAGAAGACTTCAGCACCTCCCAAAAGATGTCAAATACATAACTCTGAAAGCATCAAATAGAAGGAGCAAGACAAAAAACACGTACAATAAGTAGTAATATGTTCTGAGCCCTGAGAAGGTTTCAGATGCTATATGCTGTCTCTAGATAGTATAATGTTGAGAGATGTTAGAAAATGTATCAGATCATATCTTGGATGAGCTACAAGTTCACTGTCAAGGTGTCATCAGTATTATTTCTTTCTGAATACTTGGGGGCGGGGAAATCTCTTTGCCATGTATCTCTTCTAGCTTCTGATGGCAATGAACCTGATCTGTGCATTCATCTCATACATACTCTGTGCATATTAGTACTCAGCCCCCCCTCTCTCTGTCTCTCTCCTTCCTTCCCTCTCTCCCTCCCTTCCTCGCTCAGCCTCCTCTCTGTGCATGTTTGTTATAGTGGGGATTTTTGTGTGTATGGCATATGTGTGTTGCTATGTATACCTTTATATAGATGCATGGAGACCAAGGAAAGACATGAGGTGTCCTGCTCCATCATACTATACTACACTCCCAAGGAAAAAATGGTCCCTCATTGAACTTATAGCTAGACTGGCAGCCAGAAGGTCACCATGATCCTGCTGTCTCTGTCCACCCTAGTGGCTATGATCACAGATATGTTTGTGTTCATATGTTCTTGGGATTGAAACTCATGTATCCATGTTTATACAGCAATCACTCTTACCTAATGACGCCAACCTCCCAGAGCTGGTATAGAAACCTTATCTATAGGAACACCAGGTGTTTTATATTGATGCCAATGGCGCTAATGTCTATGAGTATTTCAAATGAAGCACAAATATCTAAATATGTGGATTTAATATTAAATACATACATGTAATATTTGCCTTTCTAATTTGACAATCTTTGTAAATCCCCCATTTCTAAGTAAAGTTACATATTCTAAGTTATTGGGGGATATATTTTTGGAAAGACACAACACAGCCTACAACAGGAGATGTTGTGTTAAAAGTTACAAACAGATAGCCAGACAGTGGTGGCACATCCCTTTAATCCCAGCACTCGGGAGGCAGAGGCAGGTGGATCTCTGTGAGTTCGAGGCCAGCCTGGTCTCCAAAGTGAGTTCCAAGAAAGGCGCAAAGCTATACAGAGAAACCCTGTCTCAGGGAAAAAACAAACAAAAAAATTACAAACAGAGGATGGCTCAGTTAGATATTTCTCAGTAAAGACTATATTGAACACATGGAATTAGACTGATTGAAAGGGGGAATTTCAGGCCATGAGAACAGAAGTAATATCCAGACAAGAGGGCATTAGGATTAGTCTCTGCAGCAATTATAAAATGCAGAGAAAGGAAGCCAGTCAAGAGATAGTTGATCCTCAAAATTTTTAGATCAATTTAATGCTAGAAATGAGGAGAATTGGAAACTCAAATGACCTTTTGGAGTGAGGAGCAGAAGGCATGGTACTATCTACAACAAAAGAAGCAGAAGGAAAAAAGCAAATCGGGGAGCACGGAGACTAATTTTAGTCTCAGGCTTCTTAACTTGACATCATCTATTGTCTAAGTGTATCGAAGTGCAGATAGTGAGAAGGTTGTGCAAAGTACAAGAAAAGAACAAGTTTGATTGCCACAGCTGGGGAAGCATATGAAGTAGACAGGAGCCTGAGATACAACGATACAACGTGAATTCAGCATACATTCTGGGCTGCATTATTCTTGCAGCACACACACACACACACACACACACACACACACACACACACACATGCACACATGCATACACACACACACACACACACACACACACACACACACACACACACAATCCTGTATGGGTGAGAAGCTAAGCATACCCTTGGGATTAGGCAACATAGTAACTCCAACCCATGTCCCTGTCCTGACCCATGATGTAGAGTGAAACTGGGTGTCGGGTGTACTTCTGTCTGCTGCTCTGGCTGGATTGTCATCACCTTAGCATGCCTCTCTGCACATTTTTGTGCACTCTACTAAGTACCCATTCCACTCTACTAAGATACACTAACTCCTCTTCACTGGTTAGTTGATAGTTCATTCACTACTGAGCTTATTGAGGTTTCATTGGTCATCACATGCTGTGATGCTCATCAGAAGAGCCTTGTGGAAAAAGACAACTACTTTCACAGCACGTACACTTAACCAAGGGGAGAGAAGAAGAAATCAGCAAGGAAAGTGTCAGGTAGTAATGAAAGCTGGGGTGAAGGTAACAAATTAAATGATGGAAAACAATAGGGACCAAAATTCATTTTAGATGTCTCTAGGTGCCCTGTAAAGAGATGACATTTTAGGAGAGACCTGGGTGATGAGAAGGAACCAGGTATGCAAAAGTCTTGAGATGAATTTTAAAATAATATTATTTATTCTTGGAGAATATCATATACAATGAATTTCAATCATTTTCACACCCATGCCTTTCCTCTAACTCCTCCAGCTTCTCCCTCACATTGTCATCCGAACTTCATGCCTTTTCTCTCCTCTGTTAAATAACCTACTGACTCCACTTAGTGCTGCATCTATACAAATGACGGTAGGGCCATCCATTCTAAGAGTGTGGGAACACACCGGTAAAGAGAACTTATTCTCCCTTCCCAATCAGCCAACAACTGTCAATTGCTTCCTTGGCTAGGGAAGGGACTCATGGGATCATCCCCATCATGCTGGAATGTTGACTGGCTTGGGCTTGTGCAGACAACAACAGCTGTATTTACAAATACAATAGTTCTGGCACATGTAGAAGAGGCCGTCTTTCTCCAGTCCTTCTCAACATTTGGCTCTTACATCCTTTTTGTTCCCTTTCCCGTAATGCTACCTAAGCCTCGTTGGGGAAGTAGACATTATATAGATGTCCCATCTATGACTGAATACTTCACAGATACTTCTCTGCATTCTGACCACTTGCAGGTTTTTGAATTAACGGTCATCCACTATACAGAGATGCATTTCTAATGCAGAACAAAGAGCTGTGTTAATCTATGTATACAGGCATAAACATTTGGGAAGCCATTTGATACCATGTCTATTTAGGAAAATAATAACAACATGTTCACTCCTAGACCTATAAGCTCCCCAGCTGTGGGTTCAGAATATTTATGTTCCAAGTTCCTTTTGGATATCTGACGCCATACAATATCAAATTCCTTATATGCACCCTTCTTCTCTACATATACATACACAAATTTAATACCTTTTTCACACTTACTCAGCAGTTAAAACACACAGTGGCTACAGCTTTGGCTCATTGAAGAACAACAATGAAACTAACATGAATTTACTCTGTATTCAGTTCCATAGATGGAAGATTCATTCTCACAATAACTTAGCAACCTATACACATAAATATTTTCTTCCACTTTAAGTTGGTAAATTTCATTTCACTTACAGCTTTTCTCTCACATGTCCAAATTACCAGTATCATTATGCATGCATTTTGGAGCCATTTTTAAGTAAAATGGCAGGTAGCTAAATACAAGCACTATAATGCTGTGATAACCAATATGATACTAAGGTAGTTACTAAGTAACTACCAGATGAGTATGGTATACAGTGTGAATACTCTGAACAAAGAGATGATTCACATCCTGGGCATGACAAAAAGGGGCAACTCAAGACTTAATCATGCTTCTCAAAATGCCATGTAATTTAAATATTTATCTGTTTATATTTATGTGTATGTGTATGTGCCTATGTGAGTTTATATGCACTGTGTATATGCAGGTTCTCATTGAGACCACAACGTGTTAAATCTCCCAGAACTGGAGTTACAGACAATTATGAGCTATCTAATGGTGGTGCTGTAAACAGAAACCCAAGTCTTCTGTAAGAGCAGTATGGTAATTTAAATAAAAATATCTATCATTGGTATTTTAAGCTCATATATATGAATGATTAGGGAGGGAGTAGAACCCTTTGATAGGATTAGAAGGATTAGGAGCTGAGGCCTTATTAGAGGAAGTATGTCTCTGGGAGTGGGTTTTGAGATTTCAAAAGCCCATACCAGGCCCATTCTCTCTCACTTTGCCTATGAATTAGGATGTAGAACTCTCAGATACTTCTCTAGCACCATTTCTGTCTATATATTGTCATGGTCCCCACCATGATAATAATGGACTAGTCTCTGAAACTGTAAGAAAACCCTCAATTAAATGATTTCTTTTGTAAGAGTTTATCATGGTACCTCTTTACAGCAAAAGAACACTAAGACAGAAGTTGATAACAGAGACCAGAGTATTTCTGTGATAGGCGTGACCATGATGTTTGTTGGAGGCATATAAAAGACTTTAGGATTTGGGACTTGAAAAGTAGTTGGACACTTTAAGCTCAATGGGCCATCCTAGTAAGAGCATGGAAGGCAATGCTGAGGGCAATTTGAATGGTGGCAGCCCCACTCAAGAAGTTTCACAAGGAAAGAATATTAGTAAGCGACCTAGAAACCATTCTTGTGATATTTTGGCAAACAATGTGGCTGCTTATTGCCCTTGTCCCAAAAATCTGCCTGAGGCTAAATTGAAGAATTTTGAATTAATGGCTTTGGCACAGATTGCAAGACAGCCAAGTATTGACTCTCTCATGTGGTTATTAGTCCTTTGACACCAGACATGGAGATGCAGAATGTGGACTTCGCCCTGTTAAGTTTTGCTCTTGCTTTGTCACAGTATTTCCTCACAATGCTCCTTTTCCTACCTTTTGAAATGGCAATGTATATTATGTGCCACTGTATGTTGAAAGTATGAGATCTGCTCTTTAATTTTGATTTTACAAGGGGTTAAAGCTAAGAGAATGCCACAAGTCTCGGAGAGTTTGAACTTTGGACTTTTAAAACAGTATTGAGACTGTGATAGACTTTGGGGACTTTTGAAGTAGGACTGGATTTGTCTTTGAATTATGTGGCTACAAAACAATGGGGCCAGGGAATGGAATATGGTATTTTGAATTGGAATGGCCCACATAGGCTCATATTTTCGAATGCTTAGTTACCAGGGAGTGGAACTCTTTGATAGGATTAGAAGGATTAGCAGGTATGGTCTTGTTGGAAGTGTGTCACAGGTGGGGTGGGTGGGGGAGTGGGTGGGGCTGGAGGTAGGTTTAAGGTTTCAAAAGCCCATGACAGGCCCAGTCTCTATCTCTGCCAGTGGATCAGGATGAAGAATTCTCAGCTACTTCCCCAGCATCACATCTGCCTGCATGCTGCCATGCTTCCCATCATGATGATAATGGACTAACCTCTGAAACTGTTAAGCAAGCCCCAATTAAATGCTTTCTTTTATAAGAGTTGCCTTTGTCATGGTGTATCTTCACCAAAATAGAACAGTGACTAAGACAAGCAGTAAGTAATCTTAACTGCTAACCCACCGAACTAGTCCCTGACTTGCAATTTAAAGCATAAGAATTGTTTATTTCTGGAAATTTCCATCTAATATATTCAGGCAGTGGTTGCAAATGGGTTGCTGAAACTGTAGAAAGCAAGACTGTGTACAGAGAAAGGGTTCTATGTTTCTTATCATTTAACTAAGAAAAACCATTCTTTACTAGACCTGATTGGTAAAAAACACAGCTTGGATGATATCCTTCTCTGGAATAACTCAGAATAATTCCTGCTCCATTCTTCCCCTTCAGTTTTCCTTACATACCGAGTCCCAACATCATTCACTCAGTGTTCCTACCTTAAACCCTTTTACCTGCATCTGGCTGGCTGCTCTTCTTGGGACTTGGCTAGACTGAAGTTCCAACATGCTTTTGTTTTTCCTCAGCACTCATCCTACTCCCTCATCTTCTGTTTGCACCATCCACCCCACTCCACATGCATCCCAACCTTGGCAAGAACTCTTTCTTGCAAACTAAAAGCAAACAGAGAGAAATTTGAACAACAGGATAGCAGCACGGATTTATGTTGCTGTGTACTACCTGGAGATCGAAAACAGAACCCAAGGTATCTTCAAAACATTGTCAGCTTCCAGCAATTTTCTAGAATAATAATTAGGTCTCCACAGGATGGAGGGTGGGGAGAGTTTTGCTTTTCCTTTCTCCCTTTGCAACTGGCTATTCTAGGTGGGGAAGCTGGATAAGATGACTGTAGCGGCATGATGCTGGCCCACTTTAAAGCTTCTATTATGAAACCCAGTTGCATAAGCTATAAGAGCAAATAACATATTCTCAGGAACAAATTCTAGTGAATCAGCTCATTTTAGATTCACATCTTCATCTGTCTCTGAAGTGGCTTATTTAAATTTTAATAGAAAATGTTGGATGTGGCGCTCCAGTGGAAGCAATGAAAATAACACTGTTTATCCCCAAGATAAAATTGTGTTGGGAGTTGAAAAAAAAGAGAGAAAAATATGATGCTAATTTCTCGAAAACAAACCTTCTATGTCCTACTTTGCAGAAACTGGACAAAGCAATATAAACTCTATTGTACTGAACAAAGGCAACAATGGATTCTTTAATGACTCACTCTCCTTTCATGTGTGGATTTTTAAAAGCAATAACCTGAAATAGAAAAAAAATCCTTTTGGAAAAGTGAAAAACAGCAGAGGCTGGGGTAGATAGAAGGCAGCATGGGGTAGTAGGAAGGTTTTGTAAATTAAAGATCAGGAATCGATACTAGCGTTGTCCCTTCCAAGGTATATGATCATGGAAATGGGAACTAATGGTGATAGGACACAAACTAGCTTCTCCAATTTAGAACCTGCATGGTGCTGTCAGGAAAAGAAAATCTAGAATATGGCAAATAACTTGTCAAGTTCAGTCACACCAAATGTCAGTGATCTTAACTTATTTGTTTCTTATTTGTTTGTTTGGTTGGTTGGTTTGGGTTTTTTGAGACAGGGTTTCTCTGTGTAGGCCCTAACTATCCTTGGATGTCCTGGAACTCACTCTGTAGACCAGGCTAGCCTCGAACCCATAGAGATCCACCTGCCTCTGCCTCTAGAGTACTGGGATTAAAGACTTGTGTCACCACCGCCCAACAGATCTTCATACTTTCTAGATTAAGAGTTAGCCAACCAGGGCCCATGGGGCACATCTGGCTAGCTTCTTGTGTTCAAAGATAGTTTCACTGGAACACAGCCATGTCCACTGCTTTATAGATTATTTGGCAACATAGCAGTAGGATCCTGTGATTGCAAGAGGCTATTTGGTTGCAGCCAAGAATATTGACTCCTCAAATTTTCCTGAAAAAGATTACCAACTTTTGCACCAGACAGTTTTGAAATTCAGAGTTCATATCAGGTAAACTCAGCTTCCCCGCTCTTGTATACAATCAGTTGCCAGATCCTGTGGATTCTACTTCCAAATTACCTGTTAAGTCTTTATGTTAGAGTTCATTTCTCTAGCCACCACTATGGTTGTAGTTGCTACTATTACTGAAGTCATTTACACACACATACACACACTGCACATGTTATTTAAGTGAGCTTTCTGAAATGCAAAGCATGCCAAACTTCTACTTAGGACAACTCACAGGGGTCCCATTGCTTTTAGCACAGAATAAAAAATCTTGACAGTGGCCCTATTGAACGAGTTTTTACTTAAGGTTCATTCTCCTGCAATTTTTTTTGTGGTTAGCAACCTTCTTTCAGTTTTTGATTGATGAAGGACAGCTTGCCTTCTATCTAGCCCCAAAGAATACTCATAGGAAAATTCCTGCTCTAGGGATGGAATTCTTCTTACTCTCTCCATCCTCTTCACCTAGGTAGTGCTCACTCATTCCACAAGTCAGAGAATGACTATCATCTGGTCAAGAATACTAGTCTGGTTTTCCATTTCTCTCCTCCCTTCTAGATCATGCTCTGACATATGTTCCTGTAATAATCATAATAATTAGTAACCTTATTGTGCATAGCTTTGCTTCTTTAAGATTTTCCTCAAGAACTTCAGTGTTTTTGTTCATTTGTTTGTTTGTTGTAGGCAGAGTTTTCATTTCTGCCTGCCAGTTACCAAATAACTGACATAGAGTCTTAGCATTAATTACAAATGATTGTCTAATAGCTCAGGCTTATTACTAGATAACTCTTACATTTATGTTAACCCATATTTCTTATCTATGCTTTGCCATGTGACTTGGTACCTTTCTCTGTACAGCTTCTCTCTGCATCTGCTGGTGACTCCTTTGACTCCACCCTTCTTCCCAGCATTCTCAGTTTGGCTCTTCATCCTAATCTTATCCTGTCCAACTATTGGCCAGCCAGCTTTTTTATTAAATCAACCACAGTGACATATATTCACACAGTGTAAAGGAATATTCCACAGGTTTTTTTGTTTGTTTGTTTGTTTGTTTGTTTGGTGTGTGTGTGTGTGTGTGTGTGTGTGTGTGTGTGTGTGTGTGTGTTTTGGGGGGATAGAATAAAACCATGCTGATGGCAAGCTCTGCATTCCAACACATGGACCATCCCTTTGCAGCAGCAGGGAGTAGTTGCTAAGAGAGACAAAACCCTGCAACTTCCCTTACCATTTCTTTTTTACCAAACTTTTCAATACTGTAGCTCCTCCTCATTCTATACATAAGTAAAACTGAAAATAATCATATATTGTGTAGTATCATATCACAATCATTCTATGTTGTAAGCATGAGATTGTGTAATACTTGGGAAACATTTTGAATGTTACATGAGGATTTGCTATTTTGACTATGGAATGTTGTCAATAAATTTAGAGTAGAGGACTAGAGATGTAGCTTAATGGTAGGGCAGAACACTCACTTATCATGTATGAGGCCTTAAGTTTGATTCCCAGCACAATAGAAATATAAGCTCTTCCCTTCAATCTCCAATTGAGTATTTTGTGGGTGTACAACTATCTGAAGTTCATATCCATATGCCAATAACACTAGACTGCTTAAATTTTGCTCCAAAGTCCCCTATATTGCATGTCTATTTGATTTTGCACTCTCTGTTCATAATCTCTTGTCTCCACAGTGAATCCTAGTAGTCAATTAGAACTCTTTCCAAAGGACACATGCACCCCAAAGCCAACTGCTCCTGTTCCCTTCTTCTCTCCAAAACAATCAAATAAAAATCCACTGCTCTTTTCTATGTACAATAATGAAGCTGGGTAAGTAGAGTAATGATAGATGATTGATTGATTGATTGGTTGGTTGATAGATAGATAGATAGATAGATAGATAGATAGATAGATGATAGATAGATAGATAGATAGATAGATAGATAGATAGATAGATAGATATGAATGGTTATAACTCTTCTTCACACTTACATATGCAATGCTTTGTATATAGAAGTCACTGCCTTAAGCCGGGCGGTGGTGGCGCAACGCCTTTAATCCCAGCACTCGGGAGGCAGAGCCAGGCGGATCTCTGTGAGTTCGAGGCCAGCCTGGGCTACCAAGTGAGTTCCAGCCTGGGCTACCAAGTGAGTTCCAGGAAAGGCGCAAAGCTACACAGAGAAACCCTGTCTTGAAAAACCAAAAAAAAAAAAAAAAAAAAGTCACTGCCTCAATATTCCTTAATATTCTGTTTATGCTTAAGTGTGATGCTTGTATCAACTTTGTTTTGATGTTTTTAGTAATATATTCATATCTTCTCCAAATTTTTTCATCTATTAGAAATCAGCAAGGATACTTTACTCACTTTGGAATGTCCTACATGTTTTGTCTTCTCTACAGGCAGTAGGTGCTCATGAGACGCTGATTAATTTGCTCCCTGTGGTTAAAACATTTCGGTGTCATCAGAACCTACTGCAACTCAGTAGGCTTTTGGGCAAACGTTTGTGGAGTTGTGCCAAGATGAAACTGCATCTTTGGTACCAGTTCCCTGCTTTCTAAAATCGCACTTGAAGAGCCAGTGACAGTGCGACTCAATGTGAAAGGAACGAGGCTTTGCCACTTCTTAGGTCAGAGGGAAAGACAAAAAGCCTGGTTCTGAATACCAATACAGGAATGAATCATGCAGACTGTGGAAGTGGACAGTCTGTAGCAGCCAGAGAGGGAAAATAGACTTACTTCTCAGTCCTTCCCCAGGCCCTCACAGGGTCCAACAGAGGACCTCAGATTCTTAGCACATTAGCCCTGGCCCTCAGCAAGATGTCATTACTGCTCAATGCCATGCCACCCACTGTACTATTTTTGCTGTGTGAAAATGTAGTCTTTCTGACACCCTAGACACACACAGTACAAAGGAGTACCATGTGTGTGGCAGTGACTAAGTACTAAAGATGCAACAAGGATGGACTGCCTGTCAGGAGCTCATAAACTAAGTGGCAAAGAGAGAGGTCTGTAAAGAATTATAGCCTCAGACACCAAAAAAAGTTAGAGGTCAATGTATATGACAAGTTGTTTTATACTACAATTCTGCAAAAATGTTTCTTGCAGTAGAAATTTTTATTTATTTATGCATAGTAAGTCACATTATAGGAATGTAAATGCATTATGTATAGTATATATGTGCATTAAAATGTGACTCAGAGTTGGACTTGAGTTTCTCTGATTAAAAAAAATTCTGTACATGTTTTAACAATAAGTTTACTTTTACTAATTTTAAGAATACAATACAATTTAATACTAATTTAAGAAAACAATATTAGCAATAGTCGACATGTTGATGAACGAACTATTCTGTTGATTGAATTGATATCTACATCTAGAAGCCAAAGGAGGCCAGATACTCTCTCCCTATTCTAATAGCAAGGGAATTGGCATGTGACCTACACATGATTAAGTGGGAGCTCCTACCACCCATGGACCCTTTAACGGTGAAGCAGTAACTTAAAGTCTCAGAGGAGTGGAGACGATTTGTCCAAAAGTCTGGTTCATGGAGCTGCTGATATGATGGTAAATATACAGAGATGCTGATGAAAGCATCTACACAACTGGATATTTGGTATGGCAGTGGGTAGGCGTGACTTCCTTTGATTGCTATCCCTTTCTAGGGATGTTTTGTTGGCCTTCCTTCAATTCTGTGAGCCTTCCCATTTTACCTCCTACTTAATTAATTTTATTTTTAAATAAGCCAGAGACTGTTTCTGTGGTCTTCAAATATTGAGAGTGGTAAGTAACTACCATGTGTAACTAATGCTTTTTGTTGACTTTTTTTCAGAACAATTCAATTTAATGGCAACATTCCAGCATGGAATTGTTTTGCTGAGATCCAAAACTCTAAGAGGACCTAAATGATAGTTATTCTAACCAAATGGACATTTTAATGATAGCTATTATCAAATCAACCTCTAATAATGTCTTAATTTGTCATGGCTTATCAGAAACAACATGACCCAATGGACCGAAAACATTGTGTGCTTGATGTCTCAGAAACAAGTCCTTCTTAAGCTATGGTAGTTCCTAGTCATTTATATGAATCAAGACAGACAAAATGTCATTAAATGTTATTTTGAAGCATCAAAGTATAATTATGCTTGTTTGCACAATTATGTGCATTCACTTTCTAAACCTACATAAAACTGGAATTTTAAAAAGCCAGGAAAAATGTCTCAAAAGTTATGTGGAAAATATTTGGGACAAATCAAGCCAACCCCCTTTTCTTCCTTCATTATCAGTTTAACTTTGAGTGTTGACTAACCAAATCATGAAAGTGTCCTACAATAAAATCTACCCTATCAACTCCTCTATGCATCTAGTTCAATAGTAAGTAAACAGGTTCATGAGGACTACATATATCATGTGTAAGATGCTCCACCTTCATGATTACTCACTTCTCTTTAGCTTCGTTTGTTTGCTTAGTCTTCTTTATTCTTTTTTCTTTTTAACTTTTTTATTGCGTTTTTATTTAGAGTATGTGTGTGCCCATGAGTGTGCCTGGGTGGAACAGAGGTATTGAACTAAGGTCTTTAGGCTTGGTGGTAAGCTCATTTGCCCACTGAGGCATCTCATAGGCCCTCTAGAGTCACAGTCTTGAGGAAACTCCTCATATTCCTGTAGATTCAGAAATTCATGGGTGAGTTTTGTGAACCATTAACCACGTTGATATCCTACAGTGAAAGAGTTTCCCAAGCAAACTTGTCCCCCACAAGGCTGTAAGACGAGGGTCATAGAAAATATCATAGACCCACCACAAGTGAAAGGACTGTGTCTTAAGTGACAGCAGCATGGGGAAAAGGTCAAGTGCAAATGTTCAGCCATGTGTCTTTAATGGAGAGTCCCTCCAGGCCTTAGGAGATATCACAATGGTGCCCCCAAATTTGCATAACTAAGAAATTTTTGGTTAATTTTGTTTACAATTTTATACATGATTATAGCATATTAGGAATTCTTTCTCCCACAAAGCCCACTTTTGTCTCCTTTTTATTCCTGTGAGCTCCCTTCCATCCCTAATAGCTCCTTTTCCAGATCCATTAGTCATTGTTTTTTTTTTGTGACCCATTTAATTAACCATGGCCATCTGCGTGAGCACTGGATTGAACTATCTATTGGTGTATGGTGGGGTAACCAATGGGTACACAACTTAAGACAATGATTCCCTCCTCCCTACATTTATCAGTAGCAGAAAGTTCAGCAGTGAACCAAAATGTTCAATAGGAACCCCCAAGCCTTTCCTCATCTATGCCTGACTGTTGATGGGCCCATCTTTGTGTTATTTAACTTTTATCTTTTTCTCCAGGTCATGGTGCTACAACTCCTATTTATCTAAATGACCACTATAGTTCAACAAGGGACATGTTGCTGTACATGCTGCTGCTGCTGCTGCTGCTGCTGCTGCTGCTACTGATGCCCAAGGCTCAAATGCTGACTTTATGACTAAGAATGCCAATATCAGGAGTCCTAGCACCATGCCCACATGCCCTCATCAGCCTTTGATGAAGGCTGCTAGTCCAACACTGTTGACTTCTTCCATACAAATCTTTGATCTCTGTCCAGTTTCCTTTGCACACATTATCTCATTCATACCCATGACAATATTATAGCTACCAATTAGGATCTGCCAACTAGATAACTGCCTCTCACTTTCTTTAAATAAGCATTTGAACAACATTGACATTAATTAGAAACATACTGTGTAGGTTTAAACTCTTTCTTTGTTATTTATTAGATACATTACTTTGTCCTGTGTCCTAGGGTATTTTCCTATCTATAAGAGTTACCACAAGGAACATAAAAAAGAAGAACTAGGAAGTGTTTGGCTTTGTGCCTGGCATATTGTAAAGTGTCAAGTATGTGTTAGACAGTTAGTGTTTTGCTATTATAGCATGCATTAATTTAACAGGTGGTAAACTTAGATTTTGCTCATTGTGGCTTTTTATTGAATAGATACTAAAGATATAATTAGTGTCACAATCCTACATTGAATGAAAGACCATAGAGTGAGAAATACTGTAAAGTGCTGGTGTAGTCTACAAGTATCCATGTAACCGTATAGGGGCTTTTGTAAAAGTTAAAGGTCAAAAGAAAATGAAATTAAGTAACCATAGACCCACATACATCAGACTCATCTATGACATAAAGACATAAAACTATGTCTTTAATAGACATGTCAAGGGTTCTGGGAGGATAGATTCTGGAATAATAGCAGCTATGTAAGAGAATAGGTTGTAGCACTGAGCCATACCTATCATATTGTTTCTTATCAAGAGTTTAGCAGGTCGGTCACACTTGCCCACTAGTCACATTTCTGAAATTGTTGGGAGAGATTCTAATTAAAAGTCAATCCTTCTTAAGCTTAGAATCCCATGATGGGTTACAAGAGAATAGCCCCTAGTAATCTCTTCCTGTTCCTGAGTGTACAAATAGAACATCTCAAAATAACATATTACAGAACAACAGGAAACTGAATAAAGGGCACAGATTTGAACATGCACCAGTAAAACATACATACACACACACACACACACACACACACACACACACACACTTGGCTTTTCTGTTTCTTGAAAAATGGAGTTTTCATTTATACTCACTGATATCAATGAGAACTTTATAGAAAGAAAAACAAAGGAAATATGGTAAAGAGAAAGAAAACATGTAAGTAGGGTTTTCTTTAATGAGCAAGATGGCAAAGTCAGATGAACTCAAGTCATATTTTTGGCTGTAAACCCCATTCTTTATTCACTAAAGACTATGGTCACTCTTCTCTAGTTTCCATGAGGCCAGGGAACATACTTCAGTAGAATGTATTGATATTCGATTCAGTAAACCTACTTTGCTGGACACAAAGCACATGGCTGGGTGTGTTGAAACCTATGAAACTCAAAAAGTACATTTCTTTCTTTTTGCCCCATCCACTCCTGCTAACATAACATATTCCATGTATCTCTCATGGTATATAGTGCTCAATCAATAATAATTACTCAACAAATGCGTGCTTGGTGAATATACAAATGTGTCTATTAGAACACAATAGAGGCATAACATGTTAGCAGCAGGCAGCTAGACCTCTTTCTTTACAGACAATTCATACCAGTGGAACACTGGCCAGAATTTCAAAGACCATTTGTATAAAATCATGTGTTTCCTCCAGGCATGTGTCCAACCTTTTGACATTGCAACACGATGTTGTCATCTACAAAGTTCATGCTTCTGAACCTTACATTCCACTTACAGAAAAGAAAGCAATGTTTGAAGTTTATGATTTTTGTTCTGGGCTGCATTCATAGCTGTCCTGGGGCAATGACAGTCCCAGGCAGTTCTCATTTGTTTTGATAGCTGCTCTATCATCACCTCAGTTCACCTCAGTTCAGTTCTTGAACCTTCTCATTGGTGTGTCCTATCAGCACATCTACTGAAATATTTGCCAGTTGGTTTTGACTTTGCCAAAATGCTTCCTGCCAGACCTTTTGGACCAGGTCTGTTTTTCAGAAAGGGGCCTCCAGCACATAGTGGGTTTCAGGCACGATTCAGCTCTGCCTTCCCACCCTACCTAACTGGTTTAAATGGAGTATTGCCCTGGTGTGAGCTCTGTGCCTTTGAGATGATTTCTCTGAAGGAAATTAGACCACTGGAAGAAGAAAGTTATGAAAATATCTGATCATCCAAGTGAGAAGAAATGAATGTCTGAACTAAGTTAGTAATGGGAAGGCAGAAGGAGAAAGAAATGAGAAGGATATTAAAGGAAGCAAATGGCCTGGAAAAGCGACTGTGTGAGATTCAAATTCAACCGGCTGGAGTAGCCTGGTGATCCGTAAAGCACTGTGCTGTATCAGAGAAAATGGCCTTTATGGATCAGAGCCACCACAAAAGATGCCAGGGGGAGGAGGAGGTGGAATCTGAGGTCCTCAATAACAGAGAGTGGACAGGATGGGACTCCAGTGGGGAGATGGGAATGGGAAGCATGTTAGGAACTCCATAAACAATGCGGGTTCTGTAGTCACCCTCATGCAAGACTGAGAAGATGAGAAAGAAGGGACATGCACCTGCTGCTCTTGTTTGCACAGCACCCCGCTCTCTTCTAAAACCATCTTTCTAAGTATTCAGATAATTGTGAGCCAGTCATAGTTGCACCCTTAGGCCTTAGCCTATCATGAGGGTAGCCTCAGTGGTTGGTTCAAATCGGGAAAAATCAAGCAAAACAAATCCAATTAGAATCTTTGAAACTATTGTGCTGATCTATTCCGAAGCGTGATGATGAAGTCTTTTTTGTTGAGCTAGAGTGAATGCACTAGATCCCCTCCCGCTCTACACCCTTCTGCCCCACTCCCACACACTGAAGGTTTCCCAGGGTTCTTACAGTTGTATGTAATAAAACTCAGTGCCAACTAGCTTAAGAGCTTAAGACAAAAAAAAAAAAAGAGTTGAACCTGGTTCCCAGGGTAGTCTTCCTCCCACTCTCCCCCACTAACTCCGTCACCCTTGTAGAGACTTCAGCAGAGTTGTGAAATGGAGATAGTGACTCCCCTCAGAGAAAAGACATTTGTTCTGTTAGTTACACAACTGTCTTGTCACCATTCCTCCATTTCTGCTCTGCCACCACTTTGTACATTCTTTTTAGAGATGGGATCCAAGATGATGTTATTGCATACATATATGTATGCATACATATATGTTATTGCATACATATATGCCCATTCCATAAGGAGTACTGCTGATTTTTGACTTGTGTTTATTTCTTGTTCTCTTCCTATTCTGAGCTTTTTCAAGGGGAAAATGTAGTTCCATGATTGGACAGAGATTAGGAATGAACCAACAGCACTCTATCGAAAAGTTGAGAAATAGCCACACTTCCTGCACTGAAGACACTGCTGTGTTAGATTCCAGGGTTTGCAGCATGAGCCAGCATCCATATCTAGGTACTGAACTGTAACATGAACCAAAACCTATCCATGAATCTGAGGTGTCACAAGCTTCTTCTAATATCAGATCTAAGTTTAGGGCAACATGTCTATCTCCATACACCTTCTGTGAGGTAAGTGTCTGAGGATCACAAGGACAACAAAATGCCATTGTCAGTGGGGTGAGTTTTTTTTAAGACTATAGAAAAGCATATTTGGTAACTGGCTGAAGTGATTTAGATATAAATATTTATTTTTTGCCTATATACAGTGGCACACATATAGAATTCCAGCAATTGAGAAATCAAGGCAGGAGGATGAGGAAGACATTCATTTCCAGCCTAGGCTACATGGGACCCTACAAACGAAAACATAAAAGGTAGAAATTATTCATTTTTAAAACAAAATTATTGGATCATATTAGTTACACATATTAATACTTCTATTGTAGTATTTGCATCCATGCCTATCCCAAGATTCTATCACATCCCCTCTCCTTACTATTCTTTCTTACCTACCCTACTATACTCTTTCCCTTTCAAGACCCTTTCTCCCCTCCATAGCTAGAAAGAAATATTTAAGTAACACTAAACTTTTCCATCCACATTTACTAGAGAACTCATATTATAGACATATGTTAGGGGAAATCAGGAAACCACAAGAAAACTTTCTGAATGAACCCAGGGACTAGTTCAATAAACACAATTGCAGGGGAAAATCTGGGCTTGTCATAAAAATAATTACTCACATTTTCTAAACCTTTTTCAGTTGCAAAGATTTTACTCACAGGCCCTTGTCTGAGTTAATGAGAGCAGGCACTGTAATTTTCATCTCCTTTTGACAGCTGCTGAAATTAAGGTACAGAGCGGTTAAGCAAATTTCCAAAGGTCAGATAGCTAATAAATGGAGAAGGTCAGATACAAAAAGATAGCATCCTGTCTGTCCAGGAAGCAGTAAGAAGAAAGCTAGAGTCTGAGGTCAGAGGTTATGAGACATTGACCTTGAGACATTCAGTTATCAAATTATCTTAACATGGCTGCCCCACTTAGGAAATGTGAATAGATATTCAGTCTGCAGTACAGAGGTGGATTGGCTGCCCTCTTCCTTCTCTTGTAGTGCATAGTATGCAGCTCAGTGCCTTACAGGCTTAATTCACAAGCCATAATTAGCATGTAAATGTTTGAACACTCAGAACAAAAATCATACAAAACCATCAGCCATTATTGAAACATTTATTTACACATACCATCACCAATCATACCCCATGACATTACCATCAACCCTCAACCTGGTTCTCTGAACCAGAAGTCTACAAAGCAGCCCATGTTCCTCCTTCCCTTGGCCCTGGACATCCGCTAGTCATTGAACCTTACTCAGGTTACCTCCCTAAAGTGTCTCTCAAATCTACCTTCTTCTGTGCATGGGTCGTGGCTGATACTGATATGTATATCACAGTCATGACTTTAGGGTATCTGCCCCTGGTCTCTACACACTCCAATCTAGCCTCCACAGTGTTTTCTACATCAAATCTTTAAGAGATCTACATGATCTTGGGATCAGACTGTGCCACATAATTTAACCTCTTCAAATGTCTGAGGAGTTCACTATCTCTTCTCTGGCACAGAAAGTCTACCACCAGCTTGTTCACTTTCCATTTCCCTTCAGGAAATTTCCAGACCCATGCCCACTTACTTCAATTCTCTAAAGGCTCCTTCTTTTAGTCCCTCCCCTATGGTGGCTTGCTCTGCTTAGAATGTTTTCCTCACTTTATTCTCTAAAAACATATTTTTTATTATTAAAACTCAGAAGAGTATCATTAACTCTTCTAGAACACTATTCTGATTCTTGCCCATAATCTAGGCAGCATGCCCCACCTGCAATTCTTTGTGTATTTCTATGGAGGTAGAGCCAGAATACTACATGGTGTAGTGTTTTACTGAGATTAAAATCAAATTCTAGCCAGGCGGTGGTGGCGCACGCCTTTAATCCCAGCACTCGGGAGGCAGAGCCAGGCGGATCTCTGTGAGTTCAAGGCCAGCCTGGGCTACCAAGTGAGTTCCAGGAAAAGGCGCAAAGCTACACAGAGAAACCCTGTCTCGAAAAACCAAAAAAAAAAAAAATCAAATTCTAATGGTGCCTGTTAACATTTTTTTATTCTGACAGAGATAAGTTAATTGATTCTTCCATGCCTTATTCGTACATGTGTAAAAGGAATATGTATTAGTTGCTTCTGGGGATGCAGCAGAATACCACAAACTAGTTAGTTTAAAACAGCAGAAATGTATGCTGTCAAAATTCTGGAAGCCAAAGTCTTATACTGAGGTGATAGGAAGGTCATACCTCCTCTAAAACCTGTGGCAGGCCATGTGTAACATTGCTGCCAGCTTCCAGTGACTCTGGGAATTCCTTTTCTGTGGCTGTATCGCTCTACTCTCCACTGTGATAATAAAACATCCTTCTCTTTGTGTCTTTTATAAGGATGAGTTTCACTGGATATTGGGGCCACTTCAATAATCTGGATAATTTACTCATCTCAACATCTTTAACTTAATTACATTTGCGAAGTCTTTTTTACCCAAGTAAGCACACATTCCCAGGTTCCAAGGATTAAGAATCAACATCTTTTCTGGAGGGTTAAACCACACACACTATAGGTCTCAATAGCCTGCTTAGCCCTTATGGTTTTTGTAAATCTTAAGTAGGATGATACATGTAAAATTTTCAGGAAAGTATCTGGCAGACAATAAATATTCAATAAGTGACAGCTGTTATTGGCATCACAGTACTTAATGACAATATCACAGAGGTTTATACACATATGGTACTTAGATCTTATTTTCCTATTTTAGGACTTAGATTTCTTACATGAAAAATGTTCTACATACCTGACATGTGTTGCTAACAGCAAAGGTTTAAATAGGCCATATGCTAATTAATCTTCACTCTAACAAGAAAATTCAATTAACCAGAATTCTCATCCCTCATAACACATGAATCTAAGCAGTGCTTCCAGCTGAGGCTTTCTCATAAAGAAGATTATCCACGCCAACAGCATAGAGTGCCTTTCTCTTCGCCAGTCCTCAAATAATGAATGATTTCATTTGAAATGAAGCCGAAGAGGTCAAGTGTGTGTGATTATAGACTCAGAAAGGCCGGGAAAACAGCCATCAAATAACTAACTACCCTGCAAGATTACAGATGTGAGGACTAGACCAAGGGTGACAAAGAAAATGACTTGCCCCAGGTCATTCCTTAAGGAAAGGGGAAATTCATCCAGAGTCATTCCAGCCTTATTCTTATCAATGATCTGCTTCATCTTGTTGACATTATTCAATGCAAAATCAATACTAACAGTATCATCATCTGTTTGTAAGAAGGGAGAAAGGCAATAACCCAGTCAATTGACTTAGCAAAATCTTATTCCAATGAGTTTTCAATATGCTGTTCTAACAGATCCATGTACTGATACAGATACGAGACTTACCATTAATATTTTTCCTATATTCTCACCAAGAAAAAGCAATGGGGTTCTATCTACTGTTTTATTTTGACATCCTACTTGACTACTCTTCCTCCCTGTTCACATCCCTTCTGCTCTAAGAAAATGAAAAATTCACTAACCCTGTAGTTATCCCTTAATTCTTCCAGTCCAAACTTCCTTTAACACTTCTTTTCTTTGTTTCTTGGACACCTCCTCTGTTTCTACAGTTCCAAATCCTGTCTTCCTTGTAGACTCAATTCAATCTATGTTGTTTGTGCCATAAAACCTTATTGGCTTCCTAGTGGATGTGACATTTCCTGCCTCTGAAATCCAATTTCACATTTTCTACACCTCTCTTGTGTCGTCAACCACTTCCTGGATTGTATTTATTTATACTCAGCTTATTTCATCCCCTCTCCCTAGTTTATTAGAACTCCAAGGACATTTGTAAAATGAGAGTTAAACAAATGGTACTTGCTAGAAGGTTTGTTACCAACTGGAGACTTCTCTGTGTCAGCAGGACTTTATGAGGAAGTTAAAAATGACACACTGGCCAGCCCATCACTACCAATCTACAATGAAGTTCTTTCATCTGGTAGCCTGAGAGTGGAGTCCTCAAAGAAAGACAGCGGCCATAAGCAGAAATGAAGACAAAATTAACTAACAGAATGAGAAGCAAGTAGGTAGGAGGCACAGAATGTTTGAGGTAGCAATATGACAAGTGGATGGATGGGGACAGTAATGGAAATGAGTAACAGCAGCTCCAAAATAAGTAGAGGCAGTGGTAGAGATATGAAGATGGGGTCCTGGTGTGTCTCAGCAAAGTGCTCCCCTGTTCCTGCCCTCTATCCCCATTCTCACTCCCCACCCCCACTCTGGCTCCTTAGTAGACTTTCTTGGGGTTTTGGTGCTCCAGATGATCATTCTAATTCCTGTTCACCTGAGGCTGATTCCCCAGTGATTCTCATTTTCTTTACTTTCCTGGGAAGTAAATGCTCATCCAGAAGCCCTGGAGCCTGGAGAAAACATCAGTGCTTCGGGAAGCACCCTTCCTATAAGCTACTTTTAACTTCCGCTTCCTAGTCAATTTTAATTGTCATAATTACCTTTGCAGACAAGTAGCTCTCCAATCCTTTTAGAATCTACTAGCTGACAGTAGGAGTCTAAGACTCAGAGAAGCTCAGAGACTTACCCAAAGAAATGCAGTCAGTAAAGAGAGGCAAGACACCCAGGTCCTCTGGCATCAGAATCTGGAGCTCAGCCTAGTCTATATTAATCACAATCACAACACTTAGATGGGTCTATGCAACAGTCATCTAACACAAAGCCTAACTTTTAAATTAAAAATCAGTGTGAATGTCTCATACAATGTATTGAAATTTATACTGAAAGCAGAGAAGAGAATAATTGTTCTACAGTACTAGCCTGGGAATAATAAAAATGTGATTCTCTGTTCAGTTTCTACTGGATGTGTACCAGTTTTTCACCATCATAAAACTAAGCTATCATAACATAGGGGCCACCTGTACATATAATATTGAGAGTAGGGAAGTAAAATTTTAGTTATCACCCTAGTTAATCCTTGTTTTAACAAGAAAACTCAATGAACCAGAATTCCCTTCCACGATGACACAACCTGACCTTCTTTCGACTAACCACCAGCAGTGGAGCCATCAAAAGTTGTGGACCACCTATGCTTGTAACATCACACAAATGGCATTCAGGCTATATTATGAGGAGTCAAACACACCTGGTTAAAATTGGAGCTTAGCTATTCATTGGTCATAAACCCTTGGGCAAGTCACTCACCTCCTCCCACTGAGACTATCTATAAAGAGATATTAGGTTCTCTGTCTGCTTCCTAAGAATTTAGTAAAGCCAATAAAAATATATAAACCATGTAACAAAAGCTTGGCACAAAATGATAAACTAATATATAGTATTTTTGTGTAGTTGCTATTATTTTTCAATAACCATTAATTTTACATATCAAATAATGTCAAAAACAAAATAAAAAATAGATGTCCTAATAGTCAATGAAATGATCATTTTGTATAAGTTGAGGATACTTTATATATGTGCACAGCTTGCTCTACCAAGAAAAAAAAGTCATTGGAAACATAAGAGACTCAAAATTAAATGTTTTTAAATAAAACATAAAGCTAAACAGCTGCTGCTGCTAGAACTCAGTCCCTGGGCATATTTGATTTTTGAAAATGACAAAGAGGCCAAATTGTCCTTCAATTCCCAGGCTGCACAAGAGTAAAGGACATGATTGCCTTGCTGACAGCCTACTTGAAGGACGGATGCAGATGCTTAGAAACAAAGGATATTGTATGCTGGACACACAGCTTTCTGGAACCCACAGCCAACAGGGAATTCTGTAGCCACATCACAGACAATATTGCTGAATTTCCTTTCCTTTCCCAAATAACAAAGCATGCACCATAAACACACAAAAAAGCAAAATGTTTTAGGCTGAAAAAAGGACAACACTCCTGGCCACAAACAGAAAAATCACCCAGTGCTGAGACCTTAGTATATGGCATTACCACTCCCTACTATAGTCTCTATAATGCATTGCAGACCAACTGTACTTTCACTAGTGGAGGACTGTCTTATGGGGAGATCTAGAAATCAAACTCAGGATCCTTTGTATAGAGGACTTTTTAAAACATGAGTCAAATACAGTCTTTTTCAAGGTAATTCAAAGTAAGTAAAATAAATTAAAAATGGACACAGAAAACAGAGTCAAGAAGAATCAAATCAACTACCACAAAACACACTACCCTGACACAATGGCTACCTTTCACATACATGTTATTGGCCATTTTTGTTCCTCACATGTATTTGTTTGCAGAGGTGAAGTGTGACTACCCGTAGGATTTTGCAATGCAAATTTTCAGGAGCTGGCTTATTATTTGAGGTCAGTCAAAAGGGGAAGTAGTTTGGAGTGTTTCCAGCACACAACCCACCTGCCTGGGAACCTGGAGGTTTCACCAGAAAGGAAGTCTCAGTTCTTGGAGGAAGTGGTGGTGGTTTGGGTGACTCTGTTTATAGGACTGGAAATACTGCAGGATGAGAAACAGCTCTAGCTTAACTTTCTGACCTTTCTATGCTGTTCTCTCCATCCTACCCAACATGCTGGACTAATTCTCTGATTATTGGACCACCAATGTCCTGTGACGGGCTATCACAACATCTGATATTACCTCTGCCCAAAACATCCTTCCCCACCCCTCAGCACCTGCTGGCCCCTCTTAGGCACTCAGCACTCAGGTTACACACCCCTCTACCAGGAAGTGTGTCCCAATCCTGACCCAGCCCCCAGTGCAGTCTTGAGAGGCTATGCTGAACACTGTCGATGACCCCTCATGATACCTACTTCACTATTTTTATTTCAGTTTGCATGTTAATCTCAATCTCTTTTCCAAGGGGGAGACGCGAAATCACATTCTGAAAGAAAGTTAAAGAAGCATGGTTTGTGCCACTACCTACAGGTGCTAGTGGACGTAGTGGCGTTCTGAGAGGTCCAAGAGCAGGGGAAGAGCAGGGGGATCACTGGGGCTTGAGGACTGCAGGTGTATCTGTCAGAAGGCCTGTATCCCAGAAATGTGTGTGGGCTTCCAAGATGGGGTCAGACATCAAAGGGGCCATCCCCAAAGAAAGGGAATCTTCAACTACTTAAAGAAATAAAGTCATGGTTAGACTAAGCTTGAGCGGCAGATGAATCAGCATCTGTTCCCTCTGACAGATACAACTCCAGGGAGGAATGGAGGAGGGAAAAAGGTCATCAAAGGGAGAGATCTAAGTTCTAAGGCCCTGAAACACAGGATGGAACAGGATGGCATATAGTCAAGGATGGCAATAGTGGCTAGCCATAAGGGTGCAGATCATATGCCCAAGTGAAAAGGTCAGAATGAACAGATACAATTAGAAGGCTGAAGCTGTCTGGAGAAAGGATTTCCCATTACAGTTCTCATAGTTAGAATTCTACCCTGGCCACAGACCTCCATGTGTACATTCAAGTGCCTAGCCCTGGCATCACTTAAGACAAGAGATGATAGATGTAGATGCTAGATGTTTATTGGTGGATGGATGGGTGAGCTGTTGGATAGTGGGTTAATTGTTGCTATAGAATTACTCACAGATACTGTGTTTCAAAAAAACAACACAAACACATCAGGTAGTCCATCACCTCCACCAGGAATCTAGGTGGAAGAACCAGAAGCAGGGATACAGACTGATGTGCTCTCTGGAGCCACAGGCATAGAGGTGCAGCTCATCAGTGCAAAGTTTGGCCTCTTCCTCTAACCTCATCCTTCTTCCTTACTTAATACTTCACATTGTCTCCAAAGATGACTCCAGTGTACTTTGTGCATATGAAGAGTCCCAAGAGAAAGTGTTCACAGTCTCCAGACTGTCTCATTGGTTCGGGTATGAACATCCATGTATATTTATTTACACATCTATATATGGGGAGGATGGATTTAAGCAATTGATTCATAGCAGTGTGGAGGCTGCTGAATTCAAAATCTATGGTCAGCAGGCAGGCTGGAGATTCAGTGAAAGCTGCTGCTTCACCTTCAGTCTGAGGGATGGAAACTCAGGCAGGGTTTCTATGTGGTGATATATTGTGTCCTCCTACACATTGTGCACCCTAATTAAGATTACCTGAGGATCAGAGGAAAAAGCCAGCCACTATATTAAACATAGAAGTCAGGCAATGGCAACATACACCTTTAATCCTAGCATTCAGGAGACAGAACTCCATCCTGAGGCTCTCCTATCACATCGCATAGCACATTACATCTGCCGTGTTTCTATTAAACTGACCCCATATGGGTGTGTGTATGCATGTACATTTTACATGTAATTTACAAAAATACATGTACTGAAACACCTAAATGTCTCTTTGCCCAAATAATTTATCTCTACAGTCTCATCAAAGTCGTACATAAAATTAGCCAGCATGGGCTGCCTCCTACTATCTTGTAGAAAATTCTTCTAGTAGACTGAATGCAAAGTAACTCAGCTTTAAATTGCCAACTTCTCTGCTGCCTTTTCCAGATTCTGCCGAGGGAACACGCATTCTTGGTAAGATAATTGCCAGTGTGTAAAGTGGTAATGGGGTGCAAGCCAGCCACTAATGGCCTTCTGCCTTATCCTTGCAGGTAGGAATAAGGCACGTGATTAGTGCAGTCCTGCACCTAGTCGTGAGCTAGCTGCTCATGCACCCTGTACCTCCTTAGGTGCCCAAGACGAACTAACCACATATAAAGAAAACAGGCTGCTTCATCTTTGGATGGGGCTCTTGTCCTAGCATGCCACTCCTGGCTGGACTGAGCCATTCCACTGCCAGGTTGCTGTAAATCTCTTTCCAGCCCCAAGCCACGTGCTTAACTGTATTTGTATGTCATGGGAAAGCATCCACACACTACTTCCCTATGTAGGCCAAGGGGAAGCTCCCAGCATAGGCTGTGGGAAAGCCCATCTGAGATGGATGCATCTTACAGCTTGGCACTGATGGGTACTCTAGAGACAATGCTGTCTGACTCACTGAGTCACTCATGTCTAAGCATGAAAAAAAAACTTTTCATTTTATTGTTTGATATGTATTTTTTTAAATGGGGAATCTATTGTTTTCTCCAAAAGTCAAGCGTTCTTCATCTTGGGGTCTTAAGTAGGAGACAGACAGAGCAGGCTGTTATGGTCTTTGTTCCTTCATCTGTGAGACAGAAATTCTAGTATCTGCATAAGGATTCCATACTATACTGGAGGCTAAGAGGAAGCTGGGCATGAAGGAGTGCACTGAATGTACTTCCTCACCATCCCTTCTCTGTCACCTTCTCTGGTTGTAACACAAATTCTTGCATGTGGTTTTGCTGAACAATATGGCAGTGCCTCGACACAGTCATTAGTTCAGACCAGTTAGCAGACAAGGACACTGGGAGTCATTTTGTCACCCCTTTGACTTTGCAGAGGGGGACTCATTCTATTCCCAAATTCATACATTTGCTAGTACACCCAGACCTTTGGTCTCGTGCCCTACAACATAATGGGAACAACAGGTGTCTAGGAATATAAAAACACCTGCCTAGATGAGCAGGCAAGAGAGAGCTTTAGGATTGCTAAGGGCGCAGTTTGAATACAAAGGATGCCACAGAAGAGGCAGAGGTAGGAAGTCTGTAGAGAAGCCTGGGGTGGATATGTAAAGCATCTGAGAGAGGAATAGATTATGAACCAACTGGGCAGAGGGGAGAAAGAAAAGGCCCTTGCAGATGAGAAGCCAAACACCAGAGGTCCAGAACACTCAACGTACACATGATGGCATATGGTCAGAGACAGACAGATGCAGATGAGAGCTGATGGAAGAAGTAGCCCCGTTGCTACCATCACAGTGTCTGGGGAGTCAGCCTCTCCTTCCTGGAGTGTGGCTGCTGACTTTCAACCTATCTCCTTGTTTTTGACCTTTACCCCTTCAGTCTAGTCTCCTCTATGCAGCCAGAGAACCAGTAACAGCATGAGTCAGCTCATACCACCCCCTCCCTGTTCAAAATCCTGCTGTAGTTCTGGCTTCAGTCAGAGGGAAGCAAAGTCCCACTGGGTTCTCAGTGTCCTCTCTGGGCCTCTGATCTGCCTTGCTACATTGTTTATTCTTCAGTCATGCCAATTCCTTGGGTCATCCACTCATTTTCATCAGGTGCCTATCTGCTATGGGACCCTTTCTTTGGATGCCCCTCTACCTAGGCCATTCTTTTTCCAAAAGTCTTATTTTTCTACAGCCTCTTTCAACCCTGGGCAAGTACAGTATTCTCCATGATTTCTGTCTCCCCCCCCCCACATACATGCATCCCATTTGCTACTTTATTATTTATTATTGTTGGTGATATTAGACCTTCTTTTATTTATCACTCGTATTTATTTCATCACTGGCAAGAATGACGCTGAGAACACTTCCTGACAGATAGTAGTTGATAAATGAATAAATAAATGAATTGAAATGGTCTGAATCCAAGCTTAAATTTCAGCTATCCATGACCTTCACATTCCCCCTCTTGAGCATACAGATCAAGCACTCCATCACTCATGTTTCTCATACTAAATAGGAAATTTCTGCTTGTGCCTCATAAAATTGCTATGAGACTTAACTAAGAGAATTGTATATGAAAATGTCTGGCATAAAAGAGAATTTTTTAAATGTGAATTTTGTTGTAAGATCTTCACAGATGGTACTAGAATATCTAAGAAAAGAAATCTGCCTGTTTTGATATTTTCAGCAGAAAGAATCAACAAACATTTGTAAACACCAGCTCATTATTGGGCCAAGAAGCAAGCATGGATAGAGGGTACCTGCCCTCAACAAGCACCAAATCCTTAAGAGAAACAGATCCAATAGTTATGGGTTATAATTCCCAGTGCAAGTGTTTAGAAGGTATTATAGGAGGAACAAACCAGCAGATATACTTCTCTAATGTGTATTTTGAAATAACTTCAGACAGAGGAGATGCTGCCAGCAAGGCAGAGTACCTAGGCAGTCTTTACCCAGCTTCCCCTGATGGTAACATCCTACACATCCCCATACATCCTCAGAACCAGGGCCTGCCACTGTTTGTAGTGAGTTGCAGCTGTCAACTTGCCTGGGTAAGAGCTAGCTGGACTGTGAGTGAAGTGTATTGGGGGGCATTTGTGGGAGCATTTGTAGACATGATTGGCATGAGAGTCAGTGGAAAGAAGAGAGCAGGGATCTGCCCTTGGTGTGAGCCAGTAGCTGGGCACTATGCAGTTGGCTGGGGCCTGAATGGAATATAAGACTCTCTCTTCTTCTCATATTCTCTCTGTCTCTATCACTCTCCATGTCTCTCTGCTGTCTGTCTCTGTCTGTCTTGCCCATACCCTAAAGCTGGACACATTTATCTTTGGACATCAACTCCCCAGGCTCTCTAACCTTTAGACTTTAGTACTTGAGGTCTCTGGGTTTTCAGACCTTTGGTCACTAATTGAACTGCACCACCAGCTTCCCTGGTTCAGAGGTCTTTGGACTGGCATGGAGCCAGGCTATTAGCACCAGCTTTCAAATGGACTATTATGGTACTTCTCTGCATCCATAATCACAAAGCCAATTTCATTAATAAATTCTAACTCATATATCTATATTTTATTTCTGTATCTATCTTTCTATCTTTCTTGCTGCTACAGCCCTTATTCAGATCTCACCTGTTTTTACATGCATTGTGTGTGTGAGTGTGCTTGCACACATATCTACATAGTACTGAGATTTTTATAGCAAAATTTAACTGTGAAAGACAATCAAAAAAGACTTCACAGAGCTGACAAAAAGTGTGTTTATTTCTCATATCAGTATGAAGGAAGGGATTCAATGTAATGTTACAGATAATATCATGAAACTCATATAAAAAGCCACAAAATTTAGGTAAGGGGACACAGCTCTTAGGTGTGAAGCTGAACCATGGGTCTCTGATACACAGCTTGTGCTGTCTGAAGGACCTCACCTTAAGGATGGAGGCCGGTAGGGTGCTATGAGGGAGGCAGCCTTGGGAAGCAGCAGGCCTTTGTTCTATTTCCTACACACAGGTTTGTTGGTACTTGCAAGCAACTGATAGCTGTTTTCCTTAACTCTGTCCCAACATCTGAGGCCTAGAATATCTTTTTTTAAAGGGAGGAGAGAGAGGCCTGTTCCCCCCAGGAAGCTCCGCTGTTCTTACACTGCCAGGCCCCAGTCACCTCTCTTAAGGCTGCCAGCTAGAGTCCTGCAGAGCAAAGCAAGTAAAGAGCTTTAAAAAGGGAGTGGGGAGGGGGGGGTGGCACACAGAGCCGCTTAAGCAGCCTGGGAAGAATCACGAGGAAGAAAGTGACTGTTGTCCTCCTCTCTGAGGCTCCTTTCTGTTGCCCAGACTCACTGAAAGCAGTGGGATCTGAACCTCAGCCAAGAGACAAAGGGCTTTTCTGGCGAAGAAGCAATTGTAGCCACTATGGGCCAAAACCGGAGGGAAGCATTTTATGTGGTAAGAGGGGCCTAGCATTGGTGAGCGCAGGATGTAATTTAATTCTAGGATGCACCTGTTCTATTTTAGGCAGACCCATGTGATGCAGAGACAATCCAGCCCCCATGAACTCCAACACTATAGAAGCATCACTCATTCTGCTCATTCATTCACTTAATCTCTTGCTTCTTTGGCTGTCTAATTTAGTAATTAAGAATATAGCCCTGAGCTAGATATGGTGTGCGCACCTGCAGTCCCGTCCAGAAGGAGGCTGAGAGGAGAGGACCCCAAACTGGAGGCACCTGGGGTGCTATAGCAAGACCCTGTCTGAAGACAAAACCAAAACAAAGATAGCCTTGAAATAAGAGACAGTTTCATTAACACACATTAAGTGTTCACTAACTATCTGGCACTGCTCAAAGCATTGGAGTAATAGGACGTCAAAGCCCTAGCTCAAGGTCATCAGTGGCTTTAGAGTTGCAGGGGGGGAGGTGAACAATCATCATGACAAGTAAATTATATAGTGTGCTAGATTGTTGAGTGCTGTGGGGAAAAGTAGGTGTATAGCATAGAAAGGGGTCTGGAGAGTGCTGGACAGCGGACTTCTGGATACAGCACAGCATTAATGTATGGTTATCAAGGTAGAGCTCACTGAGAAAGCCACATGTGAGCAGAGAAAAAGGCAGGTGTGAGGGTGGGTAGGCCATGTAGATATAGAGGGAGAGGGGAAGCCAACTCAGTGAGTGAACAGCTAGAGACAGATTATAAGGAAGGAGCCACGCCTGCTCCATGCAGAATCAGTAGCAAAGCCCAGGAGTAAATGCAGGGAAAGAGAGGAAAGTGTGTGTGTGTGGCAGGGGGTGAAGGGGGATGAGGGGGTGAGGTGGTGTGGGGGCGGGGGTGGCGAGCCTAGGGGCAGAACCTTCAGAAGAATTGTACAGCCATAGCCGGTTACTGCCCTTACTGAATGATGTAAGTAGCCACAGCAGGGCTTAGCAAGAGTGTCATGATATCTCCAGTGTGTGGAAAGATTCACTCAAGCCACAACCCAACCATAGAGCAGACCTTAGATGTGTGACATCAGCCCAAGGAAGACACAGAGACGACTATCACAGCTATCCTGAGGAGAGGTAACCTAGGACAGCAATACCTCAGGCCAAGACAGAAATAGTGGACACTGATAAGTAGCTGGACTCAGTACATATTTTAACAGCAGAGTCAAATTTCTAATGGACTGACTACAGGGTCCAGGACAAAGGGTGAAGTCCATGATGATTATAAATAGTCTGAGACAATAGGGATTATTGGGGAGATTATTAAAATATCGTCCTGTGGTTGACGCGGTAGCTCAGTCAGAAGAGTGTTTGTCTAGTCAGCACAAAGAGATGAGTTAGATCTTCCAGAACATACATAAGAAAAAACTGGGTATGGGGGCATGTGCTTGTAAACTCAGTGCTGAGGAATGGACAGGCAGATCCCTAGGCTCGTTGGTCAAAGGAGAAGTATAACCCCAATCTCCCCCTCCATTCTCATTCCTCTTCTCCTGCTTCTATTAATATCACCATCATACTCCCAGGAACTTGTTAACAAGACAAAGATTCTATTTGGTATTTGGGTCTCTCTACTGTTCAAATCCTATCAATCAACATCATTGAGTCCATATTTGATAATAGTTATTTTCAATTTCTAGCCAACAACACTGTTTTCTGGCTTTAATTCTAGCAACCTCTCCTCTAAACTATTGCATCAGTCTAAGTCCCGCCAGAGCCCCTGGCTACTCCATCCTTGAGTCCTTCTTTCATAACATTTTCAGACAAGTCTTAGGGGCAAATTTGATCTTCCTCACTGTTTCTTACAAGACATCAGTTCTCCATTGTTGGTGGGATGCAGACACTTGTTTCTCATTTCACTTCCTCCATAAATTGGATTCTATCTACCCTCTATCTCTGCTTCTCACTACTCTCTTTTATAGATTCATCATGTGTGTTTAAGAAGATAAGCCATTCTCTGTGGGACATTGTCCCCTTGGCCTCTGTCGTCTTCTGCCTATGATATTTCCCCCTAACTTTTCTTTCAAGGCTTGTGTCAAACTCTTCACCTTGATAGCAACCCCAGTGGATCCACTGACTCTTCACTCAGCACTTGGAACTGGAGTTTTGTACATGCTTGATTTTGACACATTTTAAAATTTCCCTGCCCATTGTCCATCTCTGGTAGTTGTGGCATTTATTCCACTTGCTTGGATAATACTAGTTTCTCTAGCAAATCACCCCCGTATTTGGGTGGCTTAACACAATGAAAGTTTCTTTCTCAGATGAGAATGTAGTATGGGTCTTCTCACTTAGTAGACAATTTTTCTCCATGTCTGATTTCAGAGATCCCATGTCTCTCCATGTTGTAACTTCAGAATCTTCTGCTTCTAGCAGAGAAGGAAAAACATGGTACAGACTTGAATATGTATATTTGATACTCACTTTCCATTCTGAAAATGAGTCAGCCAGTCTCTCTCTGTCTTAAAACAGCAAGAAGGTGTAGTGCCCAGCTGGACAGTTCCTCCCTGGAGACAGCTCTACTATGCTATAGAAAGAAAAGCATAATGATACATCGTTAGAGACAGAGATGACAATGTTTAAATGTTGTCCATTATCTATAATAGCCTCTTTGTGCTGGGATTTACAAACAGACATAGTTGATATGGATATAGATATAATTTTCAACACAATGTAAAGCATTATATAATATATATATTATAAATATAATAGTTGTTTGTTTGGACAGGGTCTCTCTATATACCTCTGGCTGGCCACTGTATAGACCAGTATAGCCTTGAACTTGTGGGCTTCTTCCTTCTACTTCCTGAGTATTAAGATTCAAGGCACCTGCTATATACCCACCTACTATAGCACCTGCTATAAAAATCCTCGCTCTTTTAATGATTTATTAGTTTTGTTTTATGAATTTGTTTTGCCTGTATGTATGTCTGTGAATGATATGTATGTTTGGTGCCCAGAAGAGGGTACTGGATCCCCTGGAATTCAAGTTATTGTTATAAGCCTCTATGTAGGTGCTGAGAGCCTAACCCAGGTCCTCTGTAAGAGCAGCATCTGCTCTAAACCACTAAACCATCTCTCCAACCTCTATTTCTTGTTTTTGAGAGGGGGAAATTTAGTTTTAAAGTCATTAAAGACTAATAATAAGTAAAAGTTGATGAGCGTTGGTTATGAAATGGACTGATGACTTCACATGCAACATTATGCAAGTTGATAAAGTTGTTGACCAAGGCTTGAATCTATCTAGATCTGTCTGACTCTAAAGCTTACGTTCCATCTGTTACTACTTCAATATTTCCTTCATCTTACATGGGAATCTTACAGGATAATAGATGTTAGCATTTAAAAAGTACTTCTTCATGGGGAACCCCATGGAAAAGGGGGACAAAGAATTGTAAAAGCAGATGGGTCCAGAACACTAGGAGAATACAGTTCACAGAATTAATTAAGCAGGGCTCATAGGGACTCACAGAGACTGAAGTGGCAACCATGGAGACTGCATGGGTCTCTACTAGGTCCTCAGCAAATGTTATCATTGTTAGTTCTGTGTTTTTATGGTACTATTAGCACTAGTAGTGGGGCTGTCTCTGATTATTTTGCCTGTTCTTGCCACCCTTTTCCATCTACTGGGTTGACTCACCCTGCCCTGATATAAGGGTTTGTGCCTAAGTCTTATTGTAACTTGTTATGATGTGTTCAGTTGATATCCTGGAAGACCTGCTATTTTCTGAAGGGAAATGGAGGAAGAGTAGATCTGGGGGAGAGAGGAGATGGGGAGTGAGTGGAAGTGGGAGGAATGGAGGGAGGGAAAATTGAAGTCAGGATGTATTATATGAGAGAAGAATTTTAAAAAAGAAATGCTTCTTATTTTTACTCTTTATAATATAATATATATTATAATTTATATATTATATATTATAGTGCTTAACGTACCATATAATGGTATATATGTGTATATATGCTTATATATACATATATATCAAATTTCATATATATATGTAGACATAGAGAGGCAAATTTTTCATGATATATAAAGAATATATATAAATATAGATATATGTGTGTAAATATATATATCCTTTTATCTGTATATATGGTATACAGGTTATGTGTGTTTATATGTATATTTAAAGATCCATACACATAAACACATAGATATATATACCTATCTATAGTATGTATGTAAATTTATATAGCATTGTGTAAATATATTTAATATATTATATTTATTTAAATTGTATATTAATATATTTAAAAATCTAATCATAATAGTTTATGGTTAAATACACACACACACACACACACATATATATATATAGTATCATTATTGTGTTCTTTGTATAGTTAAGTGAGCTGAGGGAAAAAGAGGTAAAATAGCTTGTTTAAGGCTTTACAGGAAGCAATGTCCTGAGCATCTGAGCTGAAGCAGCCAAGGCTTGAAACATGGCTTGCCACCTGTGCTAAATCTCCAGGTTGGTTGGACTCTTTGTCTCCCCTGGCATGAAATAGTGAGCTCATTAAAGCCAGAATGCTGTTGTACTCACCCCTGTATTCCCTGTACCTGACATTGCCTGGTAAACTCTGATAAATATTTATTGAATTGGAATGATGAGTTCAGAAAAAAATAATTAACAAGAGAAGGCATGCAATTTAGAGTCTGAAAGGTTAGAGGAGGAGTGACAATTTCTGCCAGAGAAAGGCAGCATTTCAAGAAGCAAATTAAAGTCCAAGTATTTGGTAAACTCTCACTGTTTGTCTTTCTGGGAAACATCTGCAGTTTTGGCCGTGGTCCAGTGCTGGAGAGCCTGCATGCAGTAAAAAGACCATTCTACTTCACCTAGCCCATCGAGTATGACCTTCTAACCTTCTTCTGGTGTGCCTCTCAGCCAAACATTGCTCTGAAACCCCAGAGACAGGGAAATGCTTTTCTGTTTGCATTGAAAGCTTGGGGAAGACATCTGAGGCAGAAGGGAAACTCAAGTCTTTGCAAGTTCATTTTTGACTGGGATGTCACCAAAAATGGGGCCTACCTGAGGAAAGCCTTTGGATTTCCTGATGGGGCAATGCTGATTCATGAAAGTAATTAATATTTATGAGAGTTGGTAGATAACAGAAACACAGGCATGCTGACTATGCTGGTTAATCCATCCAATTGGAGGCAGTCAAATTTTACTCATTTTCTTCCAATAAAAGGAAGTGGGCATCATGCAGTGTTGGCTTTTGTTTGTATTGTTAAAATGAACTGATATTTTAGACTTTCTGTGAAGATGATATATTACATTTCTGCTTTGTTCTTCTGTTTCAAATGGAAAAAGAGAACCATATATAGATGCATACTGTGTGTGTGTGTGTGTGTGTGTGTGTGTGTGTGTGTGTGTGTGTGTGTGTACAGCCAGAAATAAAGAGGGGAAATGACCTCTCCTGGAGGAGGAATGAAAAAGACAGGAAAGAGTGAGGGGTGGGGGTGCGGGGCTGTAGAAAGAGTCTCAGGCTCTATGTCTAGAGTCCATCTATTGGTTTGACATTTTAGGCCTTCCATAGTATGAAGGGTTGTGTCAGCCATGATGAAGAGCCATGACCAGATATTGCTCAGAGCCAGTGACTAGATATATATGGCATTTTCTCACTTAAGCAGAGGGAAAGCCTTACTGTATACTTTATCTGCCTCCATGGACTTTACCAGCCTCTAACTTGAGAGCCCTTAGAAGGCATAGATAACTAGCTAACAACCAGGAATGGAAATAAACTATAACTAATGTGAGGACTGCATCTACAACATTATTGATGCATGAGAAAAGGATTCCAGGATGCTGGAATTAGAAAGAGCAGGAGTCCAGTATTTAGGCCTGAAGTAAGAGGATGGCAGATCAAATCATAGTTATAGCAGAATTAATATACATGAAGCCTTTATTAACTCATTAATTCATAGCCTACCCCAATGGGATAAGAATCAGGATTCAGAAGTTCTAGACATGTCTGGCATTGTAAGTACAGCAAAATAAATGTAATAGAACAGGATAAACGCACAAGAAGCAGTTGTACTCCAAGGCACCTTTTATTGCCCAAGTTATATAAGTGTTCTCCAGTTTCCATTAATGACCAGGGCCACAAAAGGAACCAGAAGACTCTGGATTCAGGAAGATCCAGCACATCTTAGAGGAAGATACAAACCGCAAATGCTCAAAAAGAGGGCCCAGATTCCTTTGTCCACTCAACCCCTAGAAGACCATCAGAAGGTCCAAGCAGGAGACTAGAGGATTTGGGACCCCTACAGAAAATGAAACAATTGGAGCAAGGACATGCAGCTACTAGACAATTCGAGATTCAATTGCGTAAGGAAACTGTTGTTTGTTTAATTAAAGTTACTGCATTCAGGAAGCAAGGACTAATTCTATTTCAAAGGAACACATACAAAATAACAACAAAGAAATTTGCAAAATTAAAATTATAAGAGCAGAAGAATAAATGCTTAAAATTCAACATAATATTTGGACAATGAAATGAAAGAAACCTTTTGAAGCCAAAGCTCAAAGAGCTAAAAATAGGAATTTAAAAGAAAATAGAGGATTTGTGCAGAAGAGAAGATAGCTAAATATTAAGAATTCTAGAAAGAAAAGATAAAGAAAACACAGTACAAGCAAATCTTTTTTTTTTTTTTCAAGTTCCCAGAATTTAGAGTCTACAGACTGAAAGATTGCACTGGGGATGTAGCACATTTGACTCTAAGAAACTAACACGGGTTCTCCTCAAAGCATATCGGCAAAAAATTTTAGAACACTCAAAAAGAAAAAGGAAATATATGTAAGTACACATTCATCAGAGCTATATGAACTTCCTGTGACACTTGATTCTAGGAAATCATGCAGAGAACTGGTGGTTAGAAGTCCATACCTAGGCAAATCAAATGAGAAAGTAGAACAAAGTGATTCCACACTGACATCTTTAAGAATTACTGGCCAGTGAATTCTCATTCTGAGAGATGAATAGTATGTTTTCCCTCAAACAACGCAATAAATCTGACAGAGAAAACAGAAGAGCTGGCAAAGCTGCAACTCGGCGTCAATGCAAAGGTAGCTCAGGATGATGGGAGATGTGCACTCGAACAGCTGCTCTGCAAATGTCCACCGAGAAAATGATGCAGAGACCGTCCACTATGCTCCACTTCATCACATTTCATCATCTCACTATAGGACCAAGATAAGTACTAAGTCTTTAACTCATGGACCTTTGGAGAAAGATTTAAGATTCAAACTACAACACACAAAAATGTAATCCTTATTTAAACAAAAAGTGATATATAACTATTTGGGGAGTGTAAGAGAAAATTAGCCTGATTTCAGAGCAAGAAGTGAGGAGATAATACGTACAAACACAGAAAAACAAAAATATAGCAGTATATTAATGCTGGCTGGAAATACAGAAGTACATACCAAAAGTAAAACAGAGCTACATGCAAGCAACTTCTGTTGTAAAAGGAGAATCACTTTTCTCCTAGGACAAGAACCATGATAGGTTGTCCAATCTCAAGCAGTTAGTCCTAAACATATATACATATGAGCAATACTAAATGGACTAAGAAAGGTGTAAATTTTTTTTTTTTTTTTTTTGGTTTTTCGAGACAGGGTTTCTCTGTGTAGCTTTGCGCCTTTCCTGGGACTCACTTGGTAGCCCAGGCTGGCCTCGAACTCACAGAGATCCGCCTGGCTCTGCCTCCCAAGTGCTGGGATTAAAGGCGTGTGCCACCACCGCCCGGCTAAAGGTGTAATTTATTTACATTTTAATAACATTCTTTGTTGGAATTCTGTACCTTAGGTTTAGGTTCAACTGATAGACACAGATAGTGAGGAAATAACAAATATGACATTAATTTTTCTCTAGTATAGAGAAGACAGATTGACCATCCAAGGCTGATCTATTGGATAGTCAAGGTACTAGGATCCATCTAGATTTGCTTCTGCCCCTCACAGATAATACGGCTTATCCTATGTCTCAAGATGCCTTCTGTAACATCAAACATCATATCCAAGGTCCATTATCAGATAGAAAAAGAAGAAAGTTTTTTTCTTATTTTTCCTTTTAAAACTATTTGTTGATGTATATTTTGTGCCCATGAGTTTCTGTGTGCCACAAGTGTACCGGTGTCCATAGAGTCAAGAGGGCACCACACAGATAGATCATCTGGAACTGGAATTACAGGTGGCTGGGAGACACCTGATAGAGTTTCTGGACTTGGCTCCTCTCTGAGAGCAGCATGCACTCTTAACCATTGAACATCTCTCCAATCCTTTGTCCTTATTTTTAATAATTTCTTCTTAGTACTTAGACATAGTAAGTAGTACTACTGCTACTCAATCTTAATGGCCAAATCATGCTAGGAATATATGTGTTACATGGACACCTAGATAAGATATTCATGCCCACAAAAATCAAACTCCAATTCTTCAGATCTAAGTGTGGCTCTCATCCCTCATCAGAGAAGAGTCACTTTGCAGTAGAGACCATTACAGAAAACCACAGCCAGTCATAATGCAGAGAACAATTGGTCATGGGGTGCCCAGACCCAACTGGTACATGTATAACTAAATTGTTGTACCTAAAGCTCACAGAACATTGTGGAAGCGGGGCCAGAAAGATTGTAAGAGCCAGAGGATCAGACAGATACTCTGCTGTGAGACTGACTCCCAGAAATTACAGGGAAAACTATAGCTGCTCAAGCAAGACCTGAACAATGACAACACCAAAAGACATGCTAATGTGCGAGCAGGACAACTCAAGGGGCCCCACACTAAGACAAAGAACCAAGCAGGATGCTAAGAGAGGCCGAATTAGTGTTCCCCAGAGAGGAGCTCCCTAGCTGGTCATCCAATAATCCAAGTGATCAGCCCCCAAATCACATGCATACAAGCAACACTATATTTTAACTAAAACTGAAAACATCAAACTTATCCACTCCAAGGGAGAAGACATAGATTGCAGTAAGCAGTTATGTGATATAAATGCTAAGCTTACAATGACATTCTTATGATACTTAGAGATTATCATTGATGACTGTGAAAGGAAACAAGATAAATCAAAGCCATAGAAAAGAGATATTTAAGAAACATGATTTGAAATAAAGAAGCCACACATTTGTTTAAACTTATCATATCTGATAAATATGAAGACAGTAATGTAAATGCATGTAGTTCGTCATCTCCTCTGTAAGAAAAAGAACCTTGAACTTTTAGCAGTATGATTCTGAGGAGTAAGAGCCAAAAAAAAAAAAAAAAAAAAGCTATCCAACTGTGTGTCCTAAGATCCTTCAGACCCTAACTTTATAAATAATGATAGTCATGTGTTACTTTAAGAAGAGGGCTGCCAGAACCAGGGTTATCAGTTGGCCCACCCCAACATCCACCCCATCTATGATCTTCTGGAGAAGATAAAGGGACTGGTCCTACAGACCCAAAGCTGCAGGATCTCCATGACACAGGGCAACAACAGGATATCCAAAAGGAGTCCTAATGAAGGCCTAGCATTGACAGTGTAGCAGAAACAAGAGGCCTTGAACCAGACCAATGACTCTTTGCAATGAACACTTGCAAGTAAAGTGTGTGGATAAAAGGGTTTACTGTGGGATACCACAGCTTTCATGATAAGATTGGTTTTTCCTTTTTTTTCTCTTAAATTTTATTTTACTTTATTTTAGGGGAGAGGTTGCAAGGACAGAGAGCAGGTACATATGGATGGGGAAGTGAATGGGATTGAGATACATGGTGTGAAAGACATAAAGAATAAATAAAAAGGAAGTTACAAAATAAAAAGAACAGGGCTGCAGTCTAAAAAGGATTTATAAGGCCATTTCATAATTGGCACAGACATCACAGAATGTACTTAAAGTGATCCAGGTGCTGTGGTCCAGTCTATATGGTATATATCATCATTATATACAGTCTATTATTGACGGAAATGTTATACAGCTTGTATTATATGTTAAAATGATAAGATTTGGCAAAGCTAGATGGGCCATCTGTAGATACTTATCATAGCATTCATTTCTGTTTTCTCTATATTTAACAAACTTCACACAATTAATAAGTGGGTTGATTTCTTTTTTCTCTCTTTTTTTTCTTTAATATTATCATTCTAGGTAATCAAGAGTGGTTCAACCATATTATATAAACCAAGCTGACCTTGAATCCATAGCAATCCCCTTGTTTCAGCTTCTTGGGTTCTGGAATAGCAAGCATGTGCTCCCCAGGACTAGCATATGGTTTGTTTTCAAAGTGTCAGGTCTTGTACAATTTTTCTTTAATTAATTCAAAGTTGTACTCTAAACTGACATATATTCACAAGCTACTTAGAAGAAATAGCTTCACTCCCCATTGTTTCTTATCTGATGATGCAGTTTTTAATCTTTAGAAGAAACACCCAGATTCATCAAAAACTAAACTTATTTTTTATTTAAAGTAAAAACATGAATTTGAGGGAAAGTCAATAATGTGAATATTACCTCAAAGGGATCAGTTTTTAAAACCTTGTGAAACATTTTCTTATCCAGTAATATTTCTTGAGATAATAGATGTGTCTTTGTTTTGTTCTCCAAAAGGTTTATGTACAAGATAAAGGCAAAAATTACATTTTATTTATTAACTTATTTATTTTTATTAATCTTTTTTATTTATTTTACATACCAACCACAGTTTCCCTTCCCTCATCTCTTCCCATTCCTTCTCCCACCTCTTTTCTCTCCCAACCCACCCCATCCACTCCTCAGAAAGAGTAAGGCCTCCCATGGGAGTCAACAAAGCATGGCATGTCAAACTGAGGAAGGACCAAGCTCCCAACACACACACTGCACCAAGGCTGATCAAGGCATCCCACCATAGAGAGCAGATTCCAAAAAGCCAGCTCATGCACTAAGGACAAATCCTGGCCCCACTGCTAGGGGCACTACAAACATACCAAGCTACATAACTATCACCCACATGCAGAGGGCCTAGGTCGGTCCCATGCAGGCTCCCTAGCTGTTGATTTAGAGTCCATGAGCTCCCACAATTTTGGGTCAGCTGTCTCTGTGGGTTTCCTGGTCACGATCGTGACCTCTTTTGTTCATATAATCCCTCCTCCCGCACTTCAACTGGACTCCTGGAGTTTGGCCCTGTGCTTGGCTGTGGATCTCTACTAGGGGATGTCTTTCTGTATGCTGTGAATATATGTTGTTCCCATTGGTTAATAAGTAAGCTGCTTTAGCCTATGGCAAGGCAGCTTAGAGGGAGGTGGGAAATGCAAGAAGAGAGACAGGAAAGAGAAAGGCAGAGTCCGGAGAGAGACACTAGCCTGCCACCCAAGGAACAACATGCCAGCAGACCAGTAAGCCACAGAATATGTAGCAAAACATAGATTAATAGAAATGGGTTAACTTGAGACACAAGAACTAGCTAGCAAGAGGCCTGCCATAGACCATACAGTTGGTAGATAATATTAAGTCTCTGAGTGATTATTTTTAAGTGGCTGTGGGACCGCAATACTGGGCGGGACTGGAGAAAACTTCTGACTATATATCTCTGCATCTGTTTCTCTCAGTTACTAGATGAAGGTTCTATGATAACAATTACAGTAGTCACCAATCTTATTACTGGAGAAGGCCAGTTCAGGCACACTCTCTACTATTGCTAGGAGTCTTAGCTGGGGTCATCCTTGTGGATTTCTGGGAGTTTCCCTGGTACCACGTTTCTCCTTAACCCCATAATGTTCCCCTCTATCAAGATATTTATTTCATTGTTGCCTCTCTCAGTCCTTCCCCCAACCTGACCATCTCAATTCCTTATGTTCCCAACCTCTATCGTGTCCCCTCTCCTGCCCCTACCCCCAGTTTACCCAGGATATCTCATCTATTTCTCCTTCCCAGGGTGATTCATGCATCCCTCTCAAGGTCCTCCTTTTTACCTAGCTTCTCTGGGACTGTGGACTGTAGCCTAGTTATCCTTTGCTTTACATCTAATATCTACTTGTGAGTGAGTACATAGTGTGTTTGTCTTTCTGGGTCTGGATTACCTCACTCAGGATGATTTTTTTCTAGGTCCATCCATTTGGCTGCAAATCTCATGGTGTCATTGTTTTTTGTTTTTTTTTTTTGTTTGTTTTTTGTTTTTTTTTTTTTGTTTTTTTTTTTTTTTTTTTTTTTAACCACTGAGTAGTAATCCATTGTGTATATGTACCACAGTTTCTTTATTTGTTCTTTGGTTGAGGGGCATCTAGGTTGTTTCCAGCTTCTGGCTATTATGAATAATGCTATTAACATGGTTGAGCAAGTGTCCTCGTGGTATGATTGATCATCCCTTGCATATATGTCCAAGAGTGGTATAGCTGGGTCTTGAGGTAGATTGATTCCAAACTTTCTGAGAAACTGCCATACTGATTTCCAAAACAGCTGTACAAGTTTGCACTCCCATTAACAGTGGAAAAGTGTTCCCCTTACTCCAGATCCTCTCCAACAGAAGCTGTCATCAGTGTTTTTGATCTTAGCTATTCTAACAGGTGTAAGGTGGTATCTCAGAAACATTTTGATTTGCATTTCACTGATGACCAAGGATGTTGAGCAATTTCTTAAATGTTTTGGCCATTTGAGATTCTTCTGTTGAGAATTCTCTATTTAGAGCAAGGTCACATTTTATTCAATGCTTTCTTCTATTTCCAACATAATCTTCTTAGAACTCATCTCTTGACACCAAAAGGACAGAAAGGAAAGCTAACACTCAGGCAGGCCTCCAAATTAATACAATGGTAGTGCATTGCAGTTTTCTCCTCCACGTGCTTCTTTCCCTTTCTATGTCATCACAGTTTTATGGAGCTGGGAATATGAGAAATGTATCATGGCTAGGCCTCACTTCAACTAAATCTCTTCATGATGTCTTGCTCCTTACAAATAAGGCTGATTTGGTAGTTTATTTTCACAATTTTGTTAACAAAAAATTAGCAGTAGTCAGCATGCTATCTATGAAATTCAAATATATCCTGATTTCTTTTTTTCTTATATCTTTTTTATTAAGAGATTTTCTATTCATTTTACATACCAAATTCACTTCCAGCCGCCCCTGCCAACCCACCCTCCATTCCTACCTCCTCCAAGGCAACGAATCTCATGGGGAGTCAGCAGAGCCTGATACATTCAGTTCAGGCAGGTCCAAGCCCCTCCTCCCTGAACCAAGGCTGCTCAAAGTGTCCCACCATAGGCACTAGGCTCCAAAAAGCTGGCTCATGTACCAGGGACAGGTCCCGATCCCACTGCCTGGGCACCCCCTAAACAGTTCAAGCTAACAACTGTCTCGCCTATCCAGAAGGCCTAGTCCAGTACCATGGGGGTTTCTTAGCTATTGGTCCACATTTTATGCATTTCCACTAGTTTCTTTGGCCATCTCTGTACATTTTCCCATCATGATCTTGATGTCCTTTGCTCATAGAATCCCTCCTCTTTCTCATCAATTGGACTCCTGGAGTTCAGCCTGGTGCCCAGCAGTCGATCTCTGCATCTCCTTCCATCAGTCCCTGGATGAAGGCTCTATGATGACAGTTAGGTTTTTCAGCCATCTGATCACTGGAGTAGGCCAGTTCAGGCACACTCTCAACTGTTGCCAGTAGTCTAAGGTAGTGTCATCCTTGTGGATTCCTGAGAACTTCCCTAGCACTCTGTTTCCTCCTATTCCCATGATGTCTTCATTTATCATAGTACCTCTTTCCTTGCTCTCCCACTCTGTCCCTGTTCTAGCTTGAACCTCCCATTCTACTATGTTCTCATTCCCCATCCCTTGTCCTCCATCACCTCCCCTCACCCCCAGTTTGCTCATGTAGATCTCATCTATTTCTCCTTCCCAGGGTGATCCATGCATCCTTCCTAGGTTCCTTCCTGCTAGCTAGCCTCCCTGGAGCTGTGGGTTACAATCTGGTTATCCTTTGCTTTACATCTAGTATCCACTTATGAGTGAGTACATAACATGTTTGTCATTCTGAGTCTGTGTTATCTCACTCAGGATGATATTTTCTAGTTCACTCATTTGCCTGCAAATTTCATGATGCCATTGTTTTTCTCTGCCGAGTAGTACTCATATATATATATATATATATCACATTTTCTTAATTCATTCTTCAGTTGAGGGGCAACTAGGTTGTTTCCAGCATCTACGTACTATAAATAATACTACTATGAACATAGTTGAGCATGTGTCCTTGTGGTATTATTGAGAATTCCTTACGTATATGCCCAAGAGTGGTATAGCTGGGTCTTGAGGAAGATTGATTCCCAATTTTCTGAGAAACCACCATACTGATTTCCAAAGTGGCTGTACAAGATTTCACTCCCACCAACAGTGGAGGAGTGTTCCCCTTGCTCCACATCCTTTCCAACATAAGCTGTCTTCAGTGTTTTTTATCTTAGCCATTCTGACAGGTGTAAGATGGTATCTTAGAGTCGTTTTGATGCATTTCCCTGATGACTAAGGATGTTGAGCAATTCTTTAAATGTCTTTTGGCCATTTGAGATTCTTCTGTTGAGAATTCTCTGTTTAGCTCTATAGCCCATTTTTAATTGGATTGTTAGGTATTTTGATGTCTAGTTCTTGAGTTCTTTATATATTTTGGAGATCAGCCCTCTGTTAGATGTGGGGTTGGTAAAGATCTTTTCCCATTCTGTAGGCTGTCATATTGTCTTATTGACCATATCCTTTGTCCTACAAAAGCTTCTCAGTTTCAAGAGGTCCCATTTATTAATTATTGCTCTCAGTGTCTATGCTACTAATGTTTTATTTAAGAATTGGTCTCCTGTGCCAATGCATTCAAGACTATTTCCTACTTTCTCTTCTAACAAGTTCAGTGTAACTGGATTTATATTGAGGTCTTTGATCCACTTAGATTTGAGTTTTGTGCATGGTGACAGATATGGATCTATTTGCAATCTTCTACATGTTGACATCCAGTTATGCCAGCAACATTTGTTGAAGATGTTTTCTTTTTTCCATTGTACAGTTTTGGCTTCTATTTTGGAGTTTTCTTTTCTAATAATAAATTAAAATAAACCACACTTTGTTACATATCCATTATCCATTTCTGTTAGAAATTATCCATTTCTGTTAGATTTTCTAATTAGGTGTAGTACAGGTTTTAAAAGTATGTCCTTATGGTTCTCTGGATTTCCTTGGTGTCTGTTGTTATGCTCTCTTATTACTTACAATTTTGTTAATTTGGATATTCTCCCTCTGCCTTTTAGTTAACTAGGATAAGGGATTGTCAATCTTACTGATTTTCTCAAAGAACTAACTCTTTGTTTCATTGATTGTTTGAATTCTTTTTGTTTGCTTTCTTTGTTGTTTTTGTTTCTATTTTATCGATTTCAGTCATGAGTTTAATCATTTCTTGCAAACTACTCCTTTTGGATGTAATTTCTTCAATTTGTTATAGAGCTTTCATGTGTGCTGTTAAGTTGATTGTATGAGACCTCTCCATTTTTATTAGGCAATTTGTGCTGTGAACTTGCCACTTAGAATCACCTTGTATCCCTTAAATTGGGGTATGTTATGTATTCATTTTCATTCAATTCTAGAAAAATTTCCTCCTCTCTCCTTATGGTTCTTAGATTTGGTCTCTTCATAGTATTCCAGATTTCCTGGATGTTTTGTGCAAGGAGTTTCTTTTAGATTTAACATTTTCTTTTACCAAGGTATCTATTTCTTCTATCATCTCTTCAATGCTTGAGATTCTCTCTTCCATCTCTTATCGTTTGTTGGTGAAGCTTGCCTTGGAGGTTTCTGTCAGAGTTCCTAAATTTTTCATTTCTAGATTTCCCCCAGTTTAGGTTTTTCTTATTGATTCTATTTCTACTTTTAGGTGTTGGACTGATTTATTCATTTCCTTCCACAATTTTGTTTGTGTTTTCATAGATTTCATAGATTTGAGGGATTTATTAATTGCCCCCTTTAAAGAGCTCTATCATATTCATAAAGGCTATTTTAAGGTCATTTTCTTGTGCTCCAGCTATGTTGCAATACTCAGAGCCTGCTGGGGTAGGGTTGCTGGGCTCTCATGGAGACAAATTGCCCTAGCCATTATTGTGTTTTTACACTGGCATCTAGGCACCTGAGTGTAGGAAGATTGCCATTCTAACTGCTGATATCTGCTCTTGTCTTTGTTGGGCAGATGTTTTGTTCCTTGCCTTCTGTTGCCTCCTCTGGTCCTTAGGAGAGTGTGGTGACTGTGTGCTGCTTGTATGAAATTCTTCTGGGATTCCAATAGGTGTGGCCACAAGGGGCTTCCAGGTAAAATGTTTTTCTAGGTATTGGAAGCTGATACTTAGGAATGAGGGTGGGCTGGGGGAGGCTGGGAGCTATCCCCCAGGAAGGAGGAAAGCAGGTGTTCCACTAGGATCTGATTAGTTCCCTAGGAATAGGGACAGAGAGTGAAGAGAGGCCCCTGCAAATGGTCTGCTACAGAGCTGGGGATGAGACTGGGGCATTGGACTTGGTGGAACAGAGGGAGAGGTGAAGATCTGCAGTTAACCTACCTGCTTCCCTGGCTGGAGTGGTCTGTGAGTTCCCAGGGAAAGCCTGCTGGAGTTGGGGGCTAGGATACAGCAATGAGTGGGGGAGGGAAGTTTGGAGGGGATGATCTGTTTGATCCACTGGAGATGGGGGAGGGGAGAGAAGTTAGAAAGGAACAGCTATGTGATCCACTGGAGATGGGAGGAGGGGGGTGGAAGTTAAGAAAGGAAGATATATGTGATCCACTGGAGATGGGGGAGGGGGAGGGAAGTTAAGAGGGGAAGATCTATGTGATCTACTGTAGATGGGGGGAGGGGAGGTAAGCTACAGCAGATTGTTTGCTACAGAACTAGGGATAAGACTAGAAGATTGGATTTGGAAGAGCTTAGTGAGAGGTGAAAATCTGAAGGTAGTCTACTTGCTTCCCTGGCCAGTTTGTCAAAAACTAAACATTTTACTAACTTTAAAAGAATGTTGCTAATAACTAACATTGGGTGAACCCCTACTATGTGGAGATGATTGCCCACAAAACTTTATTCTAAACAGTTCATTATAGAATATGTTTGCATATTAATATACTGGTTGTTGTTTGAGTCTGTGGATCCTGGACAATTTCATAACTTTCTGATTACCTGTACAAAGGCTAATGTGTTCTCCTATTGAGTCACACTGCAATTAAATGAAGAAAACTCAAAATGTTCTTCTTATGTGCACAGGAGGCAGTAGAAACATTCTTTGACTTCCTTCTTGGCAAAGATCTGTTTATTGAGCAATCGTCACTGAGTCCACCACCTCTAAAGATCTCTGCTTAGTCAACATTTCTATCAAGATTGTTACAACATCCCCTATACCACCACCAAACTTAGGTGAAACTAGGCACTGCTTGTCTTAGGTTGCTATGGTAGTCTGTCTTTGTTTTTAAAATGAGGTTTGTTGTTACTATCATTAATTATGTATATGTGTTTTGCAGAGGTATGTAAATTTGAGTGCACGTGCCCATGGAGGCCAGAGGTATTGTATTGAATGACCTGGGCCCTCTTGCATTAACTAAAAATCAAGAAAATGTCCCCACAGATATGCCCACAGGCAAATCTGATGAAATGAATTCTTCTATTGAATTTCCCTCTTCCCATGTGAGTCAATTTGACAACAAAACTAAACAGGCCAACATCTAATTTACAAAATTATAAAGTGCTGCAAAAAGACAATCAGACAGAAAGTAACCTCTGTGTGTTTATTTTACAGTAACTGCATTTGGAATTTCCCTCTTCAATGATATCAGATTTCAGAGGTTTCAATTCCTGGGAAAACTATTTTTCTTACCAACAGAAGTCACAGGACATAGCAGTCAATACTGGCCAAATGAGGAGCAAATATTACTAATGTAGTGCCAGAAATCTTACATGACCAAGAGAAACAGCACCCAGAACAAGATTTCCTTCCAGTGTTTAAGCTCATTCCCTACTTTTCCAGTGAATTCAATTAGGCATAACCTTTAACCTCTGCAAATCTCAGTTCTTTTTTTTTTCCCCTTCGGTTTTTCGAGACAGGGTTTCTCTGTGTAGCTTTGCGCCTTTCCTGGAACTCACTTGGTAGTCCAGGCTGGCCTCGAACTCACAGAGATCTGCCTGGCTCTGCCTCCTGAGTGCTGGGATTAAAGGCGTGTGCCACCACCGCCCGGCTTCAGTTCTTAAAAAGATATGAGTTTTCCCAAAGATTACACATCAGAGCCTGAAGCATCATAGGATGGATGACTCTTTAACCTTTTCCAGATCGCACTGGGAAATTATCAAAATTTCTCAAAATGAAACTATTAATAATTGTGCTTCTGCCTATATTTTACACAGAACCTGATGTAATGTATATTCAAAACTATATAGTTATCTGTCAGTTTGAGGACTTAAACAGTCATAAGACAAGTGCTGTTAATAAGATCATCATTGCTAAGTATAATAAATTGAATGGTGACTCCCCCCCCCCCCCCGCCAAAAATATTCTTGACAACCCAGAGTATCAGAAAGAGACTTTATTTGTAAATAGGGACTTTGACATCCTTGGAAGGCAGAGGCAAGATCATGTGGAAACATGAATCAGGGATAGAATTGGGATGGCACTAGCTCAAATCCCCCAGAGTCACCAAGAGCTAACAGGAAGGACATACCATCACCTATGCCCTTTTACAGGAAATATGGCTCAGGCGATACCTTGAATTCAAGCTTCCAGCCTCCACAGCTGTAAAATGCTGAACTGCTGTCTTCTGTTTTAAACCACTCATCTGTTGTATTTTGTTATGAGAGTCCCAAGGGACTTACACACCACTGACTTATAAAACACCAAAACTGGTCATTGTCTCATTTGTTGAAAGTGTTAAAAATGTTAATTGAAAAACATAATGAGAGCAGGGCAGTAGGTGTAGCTGGAAGTCTTCTCTCCAGGTTCCCCAAGCCCCGCAGTCCCACAATCCACTTATAAAATAATCACTCAGACACTTATATCACTTATAAACTGTATGGCCGTGGCAGGCTTCTTGCTAACTGTTCTTTTATCTTAAATTAACCCATTTCTATAAATCTATACCTTGCCACGTGGCTGGTGGCTTACCAGAGTCTCTACATGCTGCTTCTCCTGGCGGTGGCTGCAGTGTCTCTCTCCTCAGCCTTCCGCTTCCCAGAATTCTCCTCTCTCCTTGTCCCACCTACTTCCTGCCTGGCCACTTGCCAACCAGTGTTTTATTTATATATAGAGCAATATCCACAGCAAGTAGGGGCACACGCCTTTAATCCCAGCACTCGGGAGGCAGAGGCAGGCGGATCTCTGTGAGTTCAAGGCCAGCCTGGTCTCCAAAGCAAGTTCCAGGAAAGGCACAAAGCTACACAGAGAAACCCTGTCTCGAAAAACCAAAAAGAAAAACATAATGAGAAATAACTTTAGTATTAGGAAATATATACGAGAAAGAGAATTAATAATTTAAAAAACTACTGGTGAGCTGGGAAAATATCTCAGTGAGTCAAGTGTTTGCCTTAAAAACACAAGAACCAAGTATGCTTTCTAGAGCCATGTTTTTGGTTTTTTTTTTGTTTTTGTTTTTTTTAAAAAAAAAAAAAGCAAAGATGGCTGCTGGCTTTAAGATCTCTTTGCCCCTACCATGCTCTGCTCCCTGTCCCAGGACCTTGTCTAAGTAGGCATGTAATAGCATCCTGTGTACCCTAAGCCCTGCCCTGAAACTGGCCCTGGAGAACTTACTCAAACAGCTCCAAATGAGGCCACCAGTGGTAAGACCTCTGAGCCCTACCACACCCATGCTATAATCCAGCAATTCCACTCCTAAATGCATGTATGACCACCAAGTTATACCCAGATATATAAACCAAGAAAAACAAATACAAAGTCCATTAATAGTTGTTTTATTTGTAATATTTAAACACAGGAATGGCCCCAGAAGTCTGTCATCAGTAGAATGGATAATTTACAGTGTGTATAAAATGAATACTACAGAGGGGAATATAAAGGAATGATCCATTACTAAATGTAACAACATGGATGTCTCTCACAGACATTGCAGCACATGAAAAGGAAAGCCAGGTACACATTACAAAATAGCATTTAATTCCATTATCTTTGAACACTGAGTTCCAGCATAGGTAATTACAATCAATTAAAAGTTGGAGACAATTACAGAAAGCAACAACTAGTCAAAATGGAGATAACAAGTGATCATGGGGTGTCCAGTCCTAACTGATAGATCTAAACTACAATTCCTGTACCTAAGGGTCAGGGAATGTCAAAAGAGAGAGCATAAAGCTAGAGGACTAGGATGCCTGATGTGAGAGCGTGTATCCTAGAAATGACTGAGAAGCTACACCCAGGCTACCTCATCAACATGGCTTCCTAAATAAGGCCTGAAGAAGCACAACACAATAGACATGCTAACATGGAAGAGGGAAATCCCACAAGGCCCCAAACCTAGACAAAGAATGACAGGCATAAAGAGTGTTAAGAGGGGAGAAATAGTCTTCCTCAGGAATGACCCCCTTTAATTGTTTGCCCAATTCCAAGTGGTCAGCCCTAAAATTGTGTGTGTGTGTGTGTGTGTGTGTGTGTGTGTGTGTGTGTGTGTGTGTGTGTAAAATAACAAAAGGAGCTATGGTTTTGAAAGGAAAAAGGAGTTACATGGAAGGGATTAGAAGGAAGGAATGGAAGGGTGAAATGATGTAATTCGATTCTAATTTTAAAAAAGCAAATTTGTGGACCACGAAGCAACAATACGATAATGCTAAGCTAAATTTCATTGCTAATATTATTTTTGTCAGTGAGATATTAAACTCACTAAGCTAAAAAATCAATGGGAACTATACTGAGGCTAGTAGTAGATGGAAGAGACAGCTGTGGTACAGTCAGGTGTGGAAGTAGCATCTGGCATTGAAAATTTTTCTGTTTTGATCTGGGAAAATGGGTATACTAAGGGGTGAAATTTTCATTGAGTTCAAAATTCACCCAGTTTTTCATATTAATGTTATGCCTCCAAGGAAAAGTGAAAATTATAAAAGTTAAAACCAGCAAAGCACACAATTTGAAGGACTCTGGAAATAACTGAACCTCCTTGTAAAGGTCCTTTAGGGTAAATGGTTCATTGCTCCATTTTATGAGGAGAGTTGGATTCTGGGTGATGCCAGGCTTTGCTGTTCAGGGAGTTAGATAATAAATTCATTGAACTATTTACACATATGCTTGAAGGTTACAGAAAACTGGAATGATGCCCTGAAGACTTAAAGAGTAAAGAAAGTCATCTTAGCAATTACCATCTGGCAAATCCAACCCTTCAATTATTTAAACAACACTTTGGGAAACAAAAAGAGTGATGATCTTGAACAAAATAGAAGCATCATCAAAATCTTCAGTCAGTGATGGAGGCAACAATAGGAGTCAGAACCACGAATTTCCATTGTGGTTCTACAGTAAATGATGTCTCTACCATTCTTCCCTGGTGTTCTTTTCATACTTTTTTGCTTTTCAGTCTCTTTGGTGTCACCAGATCTCCCAGTTTTCTGCTCAACATTAACATGCATTAGAGCATTACCTTTCTAGACAGTTGCATATAATCTTGTTACTCTACTTACCATCCATAAGCCATTGCCTCTCAAATCAGCTTCAGACCTGAGTTCTCACCTTATCCTCAGACTCATAATGTATCTTCTTGATATCTCTATTAGGTGTTTAAAAAGCATCTCCAGTTTAAGGTTCTGAATTTTCCATTCACACTCTACTCTTCTGTCTTCGTTTTAGGATAATTTAATCACACTGCTTGAAGCTCCAATCCCCCAAATAGAGAAAGATCACAAATTAGGAAAGGTATGATACACTTCTAAGTTAATTCAAGGCGTTTATCATCATGGTCTGTGTTTCATGCATTACACCTACTGTCTGAATCTCTAAATGACATGTAAAGATTCACAAGCACAGGTAATTTGTTCTGTTATTGATATATCATCATTATCTAGGGCAATGTCTGGAATGTTTTAGAAACTAGGAACATTGGATTAATAAGAAATGATATACAGAACCATCCGTATATATATTTCTAATGGACAGGATTCAAATGATAATATCAAAGGTCATTATCAATAGTACCATCATATGCTCATTTTTGTTGCAGCCAAGTTTCTACAGGTAAGATGTGAGAAAGTTGAGTTTTTAATGAGGAGAAAAGAGAAGTACAGTGAATTAAGTTAGTACTAGAGTCTATACAGCATACAATGGATCTTCAATGTTTGGGGATTCTGTATTTTTTTTTAATTTGCCTCATGATAAAACTCATTTCTTGTCTCAAAGCTAGTATTTGTAAAGCTTTTGAGGCCATTAGACCAGCAAAAAAAAAAAAAAAAAAAAAAAAAATGAATCACCACCAACCCCCACATTACCAGCCATCCTATAACATGGCAATATTCTGCCTTCCTATTGTGTGTAAGCCTTTTCTGCAGTGTATTTAGTGCCACAAGGTGCTTTTGGTTGTAGATTTTGTTGTGTGGAATGACCCCCCCAAGTGAAGTCCTGAAGTTCTATCTAGTTTTTGCAAGCACAAGACGATATCATAAGACAACATATGTGTCAGAGACGTGTCATTCAGGTAGGAGTTGCAATGCTCAATGAGTTCTGGGGCTCAGAGCCAGTGAATCAGCTACATTTGTTAAAGGTTGTATCTTTAAACAAATACACCCATTGCTTAATATTATGTTTGGACCTCTGGATGAAAATGTTGCTCCCAGAAGCTTATAGACATCTAGCCTTACAAATAATTTCTCATGGGCACAATTGCTTACTATCTGTTAGGTTAACTTCCCTCATAACTTTGTGGGACATAATTACCAGAAATTCCCAAACTGATTGTTCTTTCCAAAGTTTAGAAAAAAAGACTTTGACCGGATCATAGTGTGAATTTTGTTATTTAAAGTCCTACATTGTTTTTTACTTGAATTAATAGTAAAAACATATAAAAGCATAATTAAAGGAATTACCAAAAATTACTCAGTTGTCTTCCCAATAGATATATAAATAGAAAATCTACCTCGATTTGAAGGAATGAAAATGATTATGAATTTACTAAGAAGCCAGGGCTATTGCATCTTTGAACTATGCTTCAATTTTACACACCATTCACAAATGTTCTAAGGTAAGAATGTTAGAACTTTTATACCTCCAGTTATACACATCTTCCTACCACCTCCCACACTGAACTTGTTAAATGACTCTTTTGACAATGTTGACCTATGTCATTCACATTTGGAACTGTGACCATAGTTAAGAGTTCTTCAGACTTGCTCTGTTTCTAAGCTGATTGCACATAAAAAGCACTAGCAGCACTTTGTCTACATTTCCTTTATTCCCATTCCTGAACTGTGCCTTTGTAATGAAGTAGCTAGGTATTATTACCCTATTATCCCTATCATCAGTGATTATTAGACCAGAACTTCATTGTTACCTTTAGGATGAAGCAATAAACCTTTGTCATGGAACACACACACACACACACACACACACACACACACACACACACACACACAAACTGCCAGGTCAGGAAGTACTCATTCACCTACTCACAATATTATAAACTACAAGAGTCCTAGGCAGCACCAACTACCATAAGAAAAGGTAAAAAAAAAAAAATTCCATTAAAATAATCTGTCCAGCTCCAAGGATCACACTGTAAGACATGTCTTGACACGTTGAAGTTACCTTAGTAATAAACAACTGCCTTCTTGTAGTTCACTGATCCTACCACACACATTTCTTTCACATTTTAACATCTCTGAAAATGAAGTGGGCCTCAACAGTCGACATCAGGTCAGAACTGAATTGTCAGTGGTGCTTTCTCTGCTTTTTTAGTGAGACATGGAAAACAACGGGGCTTATTATAATTGATGGCATCTTTGATTTAACAGAGTACAGGGGCATGGAGCAAAGACCAGGAGACTAAAGAACTGTGGATGCATCACAGGGGCAGAAGAAAGTTGGGTAATTGGGGCAGAAAACGGCAAAGGTGAAGGAGTAGGAGGATTTACAATCAGGAATGGGGAATATTTCGGTTGAAAGATTGTTCAAAGGTCAACTTGTCTGTGATTATCATCCTCAAATATTTAAAAGGCTGTCATGTGGAAGAAGAGAACACATTTGTTTTGCACAGTACCTCAGGGCAGAGTAAGGGCCAATAAAGTGAAGTAAATAATGCATTTGAGACTCAAAACACAGGTGTTATGATTTAAATGTGAAATGTCACCTATGAGCTCATGTGTTTGAACATTTGGTCCCATTTGTGATGCTGTCTTAGAAGGTTGTGGGACCTTTAGGAGGAGAGGCTCAGTGGAGTAAATGAGTCCCTAGGAGCGGGCCTTGAGATTTATAAATAGCTCAGACACACTTCCTGTCCCATATTTGCTTCCTGCTTGTCCAAGATAAGAGCAAGTGGTTTTATGATTCTCCTGCCCCAGATGAGCTAGCCCTACCACATGCCTTCCCTACCCTGATGGATGTACATCCTCTCAGACTGTGAGCTTGTGGCCCTTGCCTGTATTTGGACACAGTGGTGAAAAAAGTAACAAGTACAAAGGGATTTTAGAAATTTTTGTTATCAAACAATTTGAGGAACTTCCATGTGAGAGATCCAGGATATGAAAAGGATACAAAAATACATACACACATACATACATACATACATACATACACACATACACATACATATCTTTAAGATTATTTTAGCTCAGATTTGATATTTGTTTTTTTTCCATTTCTGTTTCAAAATTCTAAAGCTCAAAAATCAATACCTGTTGCTGTGATAAAATATCACAATCAAAAGTAATTTACAGAAGGGAGAGTTTATGTTGCTAGAGTTTTCCGGCCTTGCCCACAGTCAGGACAAATCTTTGTCACCCGCCAGTCCCACAGCCGCTCAGACCCAACCAAGTAAACACAGAGACTTATATTGCTTACAAACTGTATGGCTGTGGCAGGCTTCTTGCTAACTGTTCTTTTATCTTAAATTAACCATTTCCATAAATCTATACCTTGCCACGTGGCTGGTGGCTTACCGGCATCCTCACATGCTGCTGGTCATGGCGGCGGCTGCAGTGTCTCTCCTCGTCAGCCTTCCACTTCCCAGAATTCTCCTCTCTCCTTGTCCCACCTACTTCCTGCCTGGCCACTGGCCAACCAGTGTTTTATTTATTGACCAATCAGAGCAATTTGACATACAGACCGTCCCACAGCACTTCCCCTTTCTTTTTTTTAAAAGGAAGGTTTTAACTTTTACACATCTCCAAAGTCAGCTTGGTATATTTGGGAATTTGGGCGTAGCTTCTCTTACTACTTCCTGCTGGAGGGGGGCGCTGTATCTTATGGGGACACAAAGAAAATTTTAGGATCATGGAGTAGTCCGTGAGGCTGTATCATCTGAGCCAGTTGCCTTGAAACGATTCTGGATGTTGGATTATCTGGGCCATGGTGTCATCGGAGACCTTTCAGGTGGTCTTGGCTGGTCAAACCTGATGTATCTTAATCTGGAACAAATCCATAGCCTCTGGCTTTCTGTAGAAACAAAAACAGAGCCTCCTTTCCAAAGCAACATATCCTTACATCCAAATTTTGAAGTCAAAGTACCTTTAAAATATACATTTTGGCATAACTCAACAGCTTTTGCAATCAAATGTTTCTCTTCAGTTACGAATATCAAAGAGAACATAATCCAGATTCTCTGTGTGGTAGCCATCTTTATGTGGCTTATTTTTTATATTACCTTGAGCCTATTGCTTTAAACTGCAGCCTTCTAAGCCTGAAACGGCGCTGTGGCTGCTGGCTCCTCCCACTTCAGCTTTCCAACATGGTGGTGGTATGTTTTCCGCCAGCTCTGGGAGCCATCGTGGGTCTGTGCTTTTATTCAAGCAGCGTGTAGCCCAGAAACCTCTTTTTGTTTTGTACTAGTAAAGGCTAAATCCACCATGCAGCTTAATGTGCCACTTGCAGAGGCCTCATTCCCGCCATACTGCAGATCGAGCGCACATGCCAGGAACCCGCCAGGAACTCAAACCGGCAGCTGCTGCTCATTTGAGAGAGACAGTTAGGAAGCTGTTTTTAGCCCCGTTTTAGAATCTTTTCTCAGGTTTTAGGTGGAAACTCTTGCCCTCTCGTTGGGCGCCATTTGTTGCTAGAGTTTTCCGGCCTTGCCCACAGTCAGGACAAATCTTTGTCACCCGCCAGTCCCACAGCCGCTCAGACCCAACCAAGTAAACACAGAGACTTATATTGCTTACAAACTGTATGGCCGTGGCAGGCTTCTTGCTAACTGTTCTTATAGCTTAAATTAATCCATTTCCATAAATCTATACCTTGCCACGTGGCTGGTGGCTTACCGGCATCCTCACATGCTGCTGGTCATGGCGGCGGCTGCAGTGTCTCTCCTCGTCAGCCTTCCACTTCCCAGAATTCTCCTCTCTCCTTGTCCCACCTACTTCCTGCCTGGCCACTGGCCAACCAGTGTTTTATTTATTGACCAATCAGAGCAATTTGACATACAGACCGTCCCACAGCAAGTTTATTTGGGCTTATGGTTCCAGAGAGGGAGTCCATAATGGCTAGGGAGGAATGACATGGCAGGTAGCTGAGAAGGAAAATGGGTGATCACATTTTGTCACACAGGAAGCACTAAGCAAACTGGAAGGGGAGTAAGGTTATAAATTCTCAAAACACGCCCCCAGTAACATATTTCCTCCAGCAAGCCTCTGTGTCCTAAAAGTTCCATGACCTTCCCAAACAACACCAACAACTGAGGAGCAAGTGTTCAAATATGTGAGTCTATGGGGGACAGTTTTCATTCAAACCCCTAAATTAACCAATTTAGCATCTACTAGGAAATGAATTTAGATAGATGATCAAAAAAAAATAATGAGATACATGTGATGATACCGACTGTTTAGCAAGAAAGACTTGATCAACAGAGACACTTAGAGGATGATGGGAAACAAAGCTTGTAAAATACTATACAGATGTTTAGAATAACCATTATTAAGACCACATGTCCACCAAGGAAAAGGTGTCAGAGTGTTAAAGGAGTGAGCAAATCACTACAGAAAACCCCATCTTCACCGATGATAGAGAACATATCATGTCTGCATATAGACAAAGACCAGATAGGAACAGAAAAGTGAAAAGAGGTGATTTGTTGAGTAGCAAAATTCTTGGTTGGTACTTTTTAAAATTTCAATCTCATTGTTATTGTGGTTAGCTGCTCACAGAACATCTTTTAGGATGAAGAGGGCTGTTATTTCTTCTTGATGTACACAAACTAGGGCTTCTCCAGTGTGAATACTGTATATGATAAGTCCCTGGTGTTCCTTCATGGAAGGCCAACCTCTGTTCTCAAAGAGTTCATTGTCCAGTATCAAACTGAAGAGAAAGTGAATCTAACATAATATAACACATCACATAATCTAGATAAAGGAGATGGGAACAAGAAACTGGGATGGGAAATGAGGACAAGACAAGTGTTTTGGTTAGTGACAAGATACAACCAGGGAAAGGTTTGTTTCAGCTCATAGTTTGAGGCATAGTCCACCATGGGGGGCAGGGAGACATGAGAGCAGGACAGCCTCACACCTGTGATGGTTGGAGCTTCCTCATTTATGGGTGGATCAGGAGGCATCAAAGGGGAAACGTTAGTTCTTAGCTGGCCTCCCCCTTTCCCTCTTTTTATTAAGTGCTAGACTCCATCCAATGGAATGGTGCCACCCTCTTTCAGGGCAGGTCTTACTCTGTAGTTAGAGTTTTTCTGCCTTGCCCACAGTTAGGACAAATCTCTGTCACCCGCCAGTCAGTCCCACAGCTGCTCAGACCCAACCAAGTAAACACAGAGACTTATATTGCTTACAAACTGTATGGCCGTGGCAGGCTTCTTGCTAACTGTTCTTATAGCTTAAATTAATCAATTTCCATAAATCTATACCTTGTCATGTGGCTTGTGGTTTACCGGTGTCTTCACATGCTGCTTGTCATGGTGGCGGCTGGCAGTTTCTCTCCTCAGCCTTCCACTTCCCAGAATTCTTCTCCTCCTTGTCCCGCCTATACTTCCTCCTGCCTGGCCACTGGCCAATCAGTGTTTTATTTATTGACCAATCAGAGCAACAGTTTATATATATCAATGTTTGATATATATATATCAATGAGTACTACTACATTTACACCACATTTTCCATATCCATTCTTTGGTTGAGGGGCATCTAGGTTGTTTCCAGGTTCTGACTATTACGAATAATGCTGCTATGAACAGAGAAGCTAGGTAAAAGGGATGATCCTAAAAGGGACACACATGGAGAGCCCAAGGAAAGGAAAATAGTTAATATCTCCTGGGTAAACTGAAGTTGGGGAACAGAAGGGAAGGGATGGAGTATGGGAACAGGAGAGACTGAGATGGCTGAGTGGAGAAAGGGATGGAGAGGAAGAGCAATGAAAGAGATAGCTTGGTAGAGGGAATCATTGGGGGTTAGGGAGAAACCAGGTGCTAGGGAAATCCCCAGGAGTCCACAAAGATGACACCAACTAAGACTCCTAGCAAAAATGGAGAGGGTGCCTGAACTTACCTTCCCCTATAATCAGATTAGTGACTACCCTAATTGTCATCACAGAACCTACATCCAGTAACTGATAGAAGTAGATGCAGTGATCCACAACCAAGCAATGGGCTGAGCTTCTAGACTTCAGTTGAAGAGAGGGAGAAGGGATCACAGGAGCAAGTGAGGTCAAGATCATGATAGGGAAAACCACAGAGATAGCTGATCCACACATGAGCTGATAAGAGCTCATAGACTCTGGCCTGTCAGCTGGGGAACATACATGGGACTGAACTAGGCCCTCTGAATGTGGGTGACAGTTATGTGGCTAGATCTGTTTGGTGAGCCCCTAGCAGTGGGACCAGGACTTATCCTGGGTGCATGAAATGGCTTTTTGGAACACATTCCCTAGGGTGGGATACCTTGCTCAGCCTTGACACAGCGTGGAGGGGCTTGGTCCTGACTCAACTTAGTGTGCCATACTTTGTTGACTCCCCAAGGGAGGCCTTACCCTCTCTGAGGAGTAGATGGGGGCAGGGTTAGGGGTAGTGGTGGGGGCAGGAGAAGGGGAGGAAGGGGGAACTGGGATTGGTATGAAAATTAAAACTTTTTTTAATAAATAATTTTTTTAAAAAATCAATAAAACAGAATTGGTATTGTTTAAATTTCAAAAAAAATTCCCCAGAAACATCCTCAAATGTCCTCATTGCCAGGGGTGGGTCTCCTTGGCGATTCTAAACCTTGTTAAGCTGGAGATGATTAACGTCACAAGTAATTGAGATTCTATAAGGAATGGCAAGCAAAGCTACCCAGGAAGCATTATTTTAAAGCTGAACGTGTTACTTTATCTGAATTAAAATTGTTATATTTTATAAATCAAATAAATTGGCTTATACTGAAAGATTGTGACATCCTGCTCCTCAGTCAACCTCTTTCAATTCTTCTCCTCATAATTATCTCCCTGTCTGAAAATAGGATTCTAACACCAGTATATCCTGTTCTACAAATTACAGGCCTTACTTATTTTCTTCCTGTTATGCAAGTTATGGAGTTAGCTACCGTCCACCATCATCATCCTTCATCCCCTGGATTTAATTACACATAAAATGTTGGGATAATCAATAATCAGTGTTTGCATCATTCTGACAACATAAATGTTGATTCCTCAGCAAGAAATGCACTGGGTTTACACAGCTTTCCTCATAATACTTATCGTTTTCTGTTTTCCTGCAGTTGTTAATAAACTCTTGCTTTTTAATTTCCTTATTATTTTCAATGTGTTTATTACTACTTTTTTCTTGGGTCTCTTGAAATCCTTAGGCTATTTTTGCAAATGCTCTACTACAATTTAAAATGCTTTATTGAATGTTGCCTTCTCCTCTCCCATACTCCCCTCCCATTCTGCATCCTATGCATTGTAGCCATCACCCCGCTGCCTTTTGAATACTAATGTTCAAGTCTGCCACATAGACTTCATTTTATTCTCATTTTATTTATATTTTTGAGACAATGTCTCACTATGTAGCTCTTGATGTCCTGCAACTCACTAATGTAGAACAGACTGGCTTTAAACTCACTGAGATCTGCCCACCTCTGCCTCCTGAGTGCTGGGATTAAAGATGTGAGCCACCATGTCCAGCCAAACTTCATTTTATAAAGCCTGTTTTTCAGAAGCTTCCTAAAATTTCTAGTGGATAAGATTCTTGACACATTTTTTTCTGTCAAAAATGCCTATATACTACCTTATAGACTCAATGGTTGATAACCCGAATACAGACATGAGATTGCTATGCCTCAACCAGTTGAATATATTGCTGTGTTTTAGCATCTAATGAAGCTTTGCTGATTGAAGCCATTCGAATCCTCTCCTTCCGGTACCTTTACTCTTGATATTCTAAAATTGGGAATTCACATGCTTTGATGGGAAATCCTATATAAGGTATAAAGAAACAGAGCCTGGCAATGTACAATTTTATATACATGAATATGGGAGACATTCCTACATTGTTTTTGATATTTTATCCTTTCCATTATCTACTATCTAATCTTTTTGTGTATGAGTATGTATGGTGTGTGTGTGTGTGTGTGTGTGTGTGTGTGTGTGTGTGTGTGACATACTTTTGTGTGGGGGCATGCAAATACTCATGTGTATGATGAGGCTAGAGGAGGCTACCACTGTATTCCTTGTTTCTTTGAGACACGGTCTCTAATTGTATCTGGACCTAGGCTGGTGGCCATCAACCACTGACCCATCTGTTACCATTTCCCCTCACACACAGATTCACAGTGTTACTGTTACATGCTCAAGTGGAATCTCACATTTGAACTCAAGTACTCATCCTTGTGGGGCAAGCACTGACCCACTGGTCCAGCTCTCAGCCCACTCTGCACTTTCCTATCTTCTCTTTCCGGATCTCCTAATATATAGTGGCAGAAGCACCTAGATTGAGCTTCTAATTTTCTTTATATCCTTCCTTGTCCATTCTCTCTACTTTTGTTTTTCAACAGCTATTTCCCAAATTTTATATGGAATTTTAAATTTTTTGAGAGATAAAATGAAATAAAAATACATTCTCCCAAGAGTCCTTAATTGTTCTGATGTTCCCTTAATGCACGCATCTTGCTATTACACTGAGAAATCGAGTTTCCTTGTGTTTGTGAATATATCAGTAGCATGTTTTTTTCAAAGCTTCCCCCATTTTCCCAGAGTTACCCATCTCATTACAGTCCTTTTCATAACGGCTTTTATTTCATTCGTTGACTGAACTTATGTGTGTTCTAATCTTTTATGTGAAAGGCCTTCATCAACTAACTAGTTACACAGGATAGTTGATGCAACTTTTTTCAAGAGTGATGCATCAAATGTTTCATTAGAAGTAGTATGAGTCTGGGATTGAACTTAACTGCTGTGTTTTGCTTGGGGTAGTGGAAAACCATACTATTCTGATTGATGGCAATCTCTAGAGAAACAGCATTTCTTCAAAAAATGGACTTTCAATCCACAGCTAGAAATAGAAATAGGTGGGTCGGGAAGACAGCTCAATTTGTAAAGAGCTTGTGTTATAAGAATGAGGACACGAGTCCAATTTCCAGGATCCAGGTGAAGAACTATGGGTGTTGTAGTGCACACCTATAATTTCAGTACTGCAGCAAAGGAAACAGGCAGATCCCTGGGGCTCACTGGCCAGTCTATACATCTGACTTGATAAGTTATTGGTCAGTAGAAAATCTTGCCTCAAACAAACAAACAAAAAAGGCTAGTACCTCAAGAGGTTGACCCCCTAGCCTGCACTCAGATGAACATATATATTCATACTCACCCATACATGCATACATGTACCTGCACACACAGTTACGCACACACATAGGAATAAGGTAGATGCCTAGCCGCTGGCCATCTTAAGAAGTAGAAGGGTATTGATTTGTCAGAACTTTTTATATAGACTTTTCCTTGGTCCCTAGTTTTGACCTTGTGTCATACCACTTGGCTTTACCCTAAGACCAAAGTCTCACATATTTAATTCTCAGAAAATGATTTAACCCTACTCTGTGAGAATAAGAGGTGATGAGAGATTTCTGACCATGGAAGGTTAGGGAGAGACCTGAGTCAGAATTTGGCCAATCACCCTATACTAGCTGGTGCCTGTGACTGCCCAGCGTAGTGCTCCTAGTATTTTCCTACAGAGCCTCCCAAAGGTGCTATTGCTGGGGGATATCTTTCTGTATGCTGTGAATATGTGTTGCTCCCATTGGCTAATAAATAAAGCTGTTTTGGCCTATGGCAAGGCAGCTTAGAGGCAGGCAGGGAATCCTAGGAGAGAGACAGAGAAGAGAAAGACAGAGTCCGGAGAGAGACGCCAGCTACTGTCCAAGGAACAGCAACATGCGAGCAGACCAGTAAAGTCATAGAACACTTGTCAAAACATAGATTAATAGAAATGGGTTAATTTAAGATATAAGAGCTACATTGCATGAGTTGGCTGTTTGAAACCTGGAGCTTATGCAGGGACATTTGGCTCAGTCTGGGAGGAAGGGACTGGACCTGCCTGGACTGTGTCTATCAGGTTGATCGCAGTCCTCGGGGGAGGACTTGTCCTGGAGGAGGTGGGAATGAGGGGTAGGCTGGGGGTAAGGGGAGGGGATGGGAGGGGGGAGAATAGGGGAACCCATGGCTGATATGTAGAACTGAATGGTATTGTAAAATAAAATATATAGATAAAAAAATAGAAAATAGAAAAATAAAAAATAAATAAATAAAAAGATATAAGAGCTAGCTATCAAGAAGTCTGACCCATAGGTCATACAGTTTGTAAATAATATAAGCCTCTGTGTGTTTACTTGGGACTAAGTGGCTTCAGGACACAAGTGGGAAAGATTTGTCCCTACTGCAGGCCAAGTGGGACACCGGAAAACTTCTGACTACATGCTATGGGCACGTAATTTGCAGGTATCTATATGGGCACCTTCTCCTCTGCTAAGTTGTTGGTCCTACCTGTACCCACTTCTTCTCCTTGTAAAAGTGCTTGAGCTGTTCTCTTCAATATTGACTCTCATACTATTATTTTTGTCCTTGCAGACTACACTCTGTACTCTGTTACATCATATATAAAGGGATTAAGAGGGAGAAGAGATTGGTCTATAATTCCTCATGTTGTAGTGACTCCCAACCATAAAATTCTTTTTGTTGCTGCCTCATAACTGACATTTTGCATCTGTGATGAATCATAATGTAAATATCTGATATGCAGTATATTTGATATGTGACCCCTATGAAAGCATTGTTTGATCCCCAAAGAGGTCATGACCCACAGATTTAAAACTACTAGTCTAAGTGGACAACACACTGTGATTTACTGGAAGCCTAAGGTCAATTTAAGGGACCAATGAAGTTAAATAAGTGGGGAAGAAAGAGAAAGGGGATTCTGGGCAGATTTCCCTAGAAATAAGCATGGAAAATCCCTAGGTAGGATCCTCAGATTCCTGGAAGCCATCTCAAGTAGCACAGCACTCAGTTTATAAGAATAAGATGGAGAAGGACACAGACCATATTCCTCAGAAATGTTTCTTCCCTGAGCTCTGCTTCCTCATCTGTAAAGTAAAAGAGTAACTGGAACTACCTTGCACATCTTTAGAGCCATGTAAGTTAGAGGATGATTTGTGAAGAGTTAGCTACTTGTCTAGCAAAACAGTGGGCAAAACCAAACACATGTTCATGTCACCGTCAGGACCACTTAAGCATAATACATACTTTAATAGGGAAATCTTGACTTACGTGACTTCTAAAAATAAACAAAATGAGAAAAAAAATGAATAGCAAACAAGGACTCAACTTTAAAAGAGAATCTGGCTGGGAGTAATGGAGCATGCCTTTAGTCCTGGCACTGGAAAGGCAGAGGCCAGTGGATCTCTGCATTTTATGCCAGCCTGGTCTACATAGTGAGTTCCAGGTCAGCTAAAGCTACATAGTGAAACCTCATCTAGAAAAATGAAGAAAGAAACTAAAATAGAGTTTGTTCCCCAACAGACACTAGCATTGTCTAAAGGGCTAAGAATTTTCATCATCATAAGATGCTACCTAGAAACTGACACTTGGTACCTACTGCATAAAATGCCACCTTGGAAGTTTAAAGTAGAAAGCTGGAGACTAACTATTGGATTCTAAAACTACCTTAGAGGTGCACTCTATCTAATATTTCAGCCAAGCCCTGATAGTAACTAGACCATATTCCATTAGCCTGTGGAGCCTGAGACTTACCTACACATCTCCTTCCATCCTTTCCTCAAAAGACCACAGCTGTGGTTTTATATGGAGGCCCACAAAAGTTTCCTAGTGAGATCTGAGTTTGTTTTACCCAGCAGAGGTACATTAGAGGATTGTTTGACCACCGTGTGTGGTTACCAGGTAATTGGAAGGGTCTGCACTTGGCTGTGCTGGGGGGAGGTCTTTGCTCTACCCCTTGGCATTCCTAGAAATAGCCCTTTAGAAGAGACAGGAGGGGCTGGTGGATATTGATCCAGGCCCTCCCAAGGCTATCTTGTGTTTCTATTTATCTCCCCTCTACCTTTCTAACTAATACTTCTTATCCCTCTCTCCTCAAGAGTATCCTGGGGGGGAAAAGTGGGGGTAGGTTCCCCTTTCCAGTTTTCCCCTGTCCCCAGTGCCTAGCATTGTACTCAACACATAAAAGTTCTGATAATAATGAAACTTGTTTAAATTCTTTAAGTAATTTTTTTAGTACTACTTCAATATGACAGAGCAGAAAATGGCTAGTTTTCTGTTTTTCATTTAATTCAGATGCCTAAGTCCAAATTAATCTGCATTCTATCTGCTTTTCTTTCTTCCTTTCTTTCTTTCTTTCTTTCTTTCTTTCTTTCTTTCTTTCTTTCTTTCTTTCTTTCTTTCTTTTTGTGTTTTTTGAGACAGGTCTCTCTATCAGTCCAGGCAGGCCCCCGAGTTCATGTTCCTATTGTTTGCCTCAACCTCCCAGGGATTACAAGACCATATCTGGCTTCCAGTCTGTCTATCAGTATATATATATATATATATATATATATATATATATATATATATATATATATATTGCATAAAATAAGCACACTGGAGCAATAACCATCCCTTTCTATGAATTTCTAAGGCTATGAAAGCCTCCGTGTGCCACCCAGCAGTATCCACTGACAAGGGTGCCACTCTTCCACTGATCTCAGGATGGAGGGCTTCTGCCTATATATTAAAATGTTTTACCAACTTTCCCCCACTAATAGTCTCATCTTTTGCATTAAGATAAATGAAGATGGGGTTGGGAGGTTAGCTCGGTGGGTTCAGTCCTCAGCTCTGAAAAAAATAAAGATAAATGAAGATAATCATATTAACTGAATTAAGTCAACCTCATAAAGACAAATACATTTTCTCTCATTTGTGGTTCCTAGTTATTATATAGATACATACAATCAAGCATGTATACATGGCACACAACTAGAAGTAAAGCAGTCTAAGAGGACAAAGGTGACTAACGGGAAGAATAGGAGGGGAAATGTGCTCAATATGCATGTACAACATTCAAAAGTAAACTACTAAATTGAAAGGGTAGCTAGCCGAGTGTTTCAGGGAAGGGTCCTAGTGCTGACTGCATGTCTCTATGTCTGATGTACTTACAGGTGTTTCTTGTTAGCTAGACATCTTGTCACAGATTATTAAAATGAAACAATGCTTGTTAAAACAAATGGGGAAAAGATGCTCTCTGTAATGCCTTGAATTTTACTCTTTGTAGACTTGCCAAATTGCAGGGTTCTACAGTCTTTTCCTGTCACTGTAGGAAGTGAGTAACTTTTCCTGCATAGAACCCCAGCTTGGAAAGGAGCCTAAAATGCAATGTCCTAGTCTAATGGTGCTCTGAGTGCTATCACATGTTTATATTATCTGCTTCTAGCAAAAAGAAATCCAGTGAGAACCATTCTATTCTTGCAACAGAGAAGCAAGAATTCAGAGAAACACTCCAACTGGGGTCATGCCAAGGGTCAGGGGCACACAAGAAGCAGAAAAACAGAAGGTGAGGAGGACAGGGGTGGGAGTAAAAGGGGATAGGAGTTCCCTTCCTGATCTCAAGTTTAATCTATGTAGCTTTGGGCAAGTCACCTCTTTGCTCTAGGTCTCAGTTTCTTTGCTTAGGAAATGAGGTCAAACCAAGGGTCGTCCACTTTGAGTATTCAGACTATAGAAATACACCAAGATTTTCTGGGTTTTCCTCAAAGAAACACAAAAATAAACTGTTCTCTGGGATTAAACTTTTGTCACCAAAGAGCCCAATGCATTCTTCCTTCTCAATTAGCAGTTGCTCCCTTCAAATAATAATGAGCTACATGGTTGGATTGATACCTGCTACTTGGCAGAAACTATACTAGGAAATAAGGATGAAGAAGCCCAGTGCCTGCCCTCAGCGAATATACTGCCCTCAAAAGGCATATGACCAACAACACATCTCTGTTCTGGCTGTAAAACTGGAGGGGAATGTCCAAAGTAGAGAGACAGCAGTAACTGACTGGTTAATTGAGTCAGCAAGTTCAAATTGCCTTCATTAGAGAGGGATGTTTGGGCTGACCTTTGTGAATGGATAGGAATAAGACACTAGCCATAGGTCATACAGTCAAGAAGATGGGTTGGAATGGGCCCCAATAACGAATGGCTTGTTAGTACATTTGCTATCGCTTTCTAGTCTTATTTGGATTTTATGTCTTATTTGGATTTATGCTCCCCAAAAATATTTCAAGCAGTTTATTTAAATGAGGATAATAACAACAAAATAATAAAATTTCAGACTAGCTTAAATAATAAGGAAATAATTTCATTTAGGAAAGAAGTCTGGAGATCAGAATTTATCAACAAGTAGCCTACAACTCACTTTCTCTATATTTCCATGATGAACTTTTTCTCAGTGCACTATTTTCCTCCAATATCCAGTGCTTAACTCTTCAGATGGAGGGATGTAGCTGGAGTTATCTCCAGTGCCCCCCAGGCCGGCAGCCACTCAGACTCAAATAAACATACAGATACTTATATTATTTAAACTGTTTGGCCTAATGGCTCAGACTTCTTGCTATCTAATTCTTATAACTTGAATTAACCCATTTCTATTAATCTATAAGTTGCCACATGGCTCGTGGCTTACTGGTACTTTACATCTTGCTTCTCATGGCGGCGGCTGGCAGTGTCTCCAACTCAGCTTTCCACTTCCCAGAATTCTCTCTTTTTGTCCCACCCATACTTCCTGCCTGGCTACTGGACAATCAGCACTTTATTTATTAACCAATCAGAGCAACACATTCAGAGCATACAGGACACCCCACAGCAGAGGGAATGTCTGACTTACTGCCTAAAGAAACTTCCCCACTTGTCTATCTGGCCTAAGCTGTAGCACATAGCCATCCACAAATCAGCCTCTAAGTCAAGAACCCACAAGATGCTCTCCATACTAGGTCTGGGCTCCTGGAACACCATGCAGCCGAAGTTATCGCTAACTACTTACACCACACTGAGAGCTAAAGATGGTGTCAGCCTTCCTGACCAAGAGCTATCATTTGCCTTAGTTACTATTTTTGCCAAGTTGACACAGAGTCATTTGAGAAGAAGGAACCTCAGTTGAGAAAGTGCCCCCATCATATTGCCTGTAGGCAAGTCTTCAGGGCATTTTCCTGATTAATGGTTGATATAGGAAGGCCTTGCCCACTGTGAGTGGTGCCAGCCATGGGCAGCTGGTCCTGGGTGGTAAAAGAAAGTAGGCTGAGCAAGTTGTGGAGAACAAGCTAATAAGCGATGTTCTTCCACAGTCTCTGCTTCGGTACTTGCCTTAAGTTCCTGCCTTGAATTCCTGTCTGGCTTCCTTTGTGATGTACTATATAAACTGTAAGATGAAATAAAAACCTCTCTTCTCCAAGCTGTTTTTTGGTCATGGTATTTAATCACAGCAATACAAATACAAACTAAAGCAACAGTGAAATGAGAACATGAGTTACTAGGTAGATTCCGAACAGCAAAAGCCCCAAACTAATTAAAGATAAAATGGGATATCCATTAACTTAGTTTGACACTTCCTGACAGCCAAAAATAAAAACAGAACAACAACAACAGAAAGTATGATCACTTAAAAATGCCACAGCATATCTTGGAAGATCAATGCCATTGCTGGACCAGAATTTCCAGAGAACATATATTTCCACAGTTTTTCTAATGTGTTCAGTATGTGATAGCATGGAGCCATCAATAGCATCCTTGAGCTAAATGTAACAAGCTTTTTCAATAAAAACACATATTTGGATTGCTTTGAGAAATTGGCATTAAATCAAAACAACTTACAGACACTCTGAATTGATCTAAGTAGAAATTCTAGAATTGTATATAAAATGAGGATCCTAAATAACACAACAGGAGATGAGCTCAAAGTTACTTTTTCTTGGTCATTGAAAGGTTATTTTTATATTTAAAAAAAAGTAATACAAGAGAGCAAATTAATAACACTTTGAAAGGGACAGCAGAGAACCTCTGTGAAAGGATAACCCAGTTCTGTCAATAACCTTGAATTATACAATAACCCTCCAGGAAGCCCACTCTATGCTCTTCTACCCATCAAGTTTATTGTGGGAGAGACCATCATTTCTCATGGAACAAAGCCATATTTGAATCATTGTCATGTGTTGATGCCACTGGACCCATGATGATTAAACGAGTGTGTGTGTGTGTGTGTGTGTGTGTGTGTGTGTGTGTGTGTGTGTGTGTTAGGATTGAGTCCAAGGCAGTGATGTTTGTTTCTCAGCTTGATTGGGTTAAAAATATTTAAGGAGTTATCAAATATACCTCTGGGTGTGTTTATGAAGGTATTCTCCAGAGACCACTAGATCATAAGGTCGATGACCCAACCATGATAGGAATGTATTATGGAAAGTAGTGAAATGAAGGAGGCAGGGCCACTAGTGGTATATGTCTGGTGGCTATATCTTGTCTTGTCCTCTTCCTGTGCTCCCTTTTCTGAGTTTCCTGTCCACCAAAAGGTAGCTAACAGCCTGGGCCATGTATCCTTACCATCATAGTGTTCTACCCAAGTGCACAGAGCCATATAACTATAATACGAAATGAGTCCTCGGAAACTAAGTGCCTCTCTCCTTAAGTAGTTTCTGTCAGTTTCTTTTTATCTTTTGTTTTTGTCGTGACATTAAGAAAAATAAGCAACACAGCCCATTTCGTTGCAATTGCTTGTTTAATGTCTTAACTAACCTGATAGAAAGTTGAAAAACTGGCTGCTTAGACTTGTTAATTCTTGCCATGGTATCTTTATGAATTATTTTTCCATAATGGACCAGATAATCAATAAGCTAATTAACTAAAGATGCCTGGATGTTTGGGACCAAATTATACCCTCAAAATGTGTAAGTCCTAACCATGACCTATGTCCAGGTCATGGTTATAAATAAAACATGTTTATTAAGAGTACTTGAGCTAAAATGAGATCATATGGATAACCCCAATCTGAAATGACTGTCAGCTTTGCACACAGAGACTGAGAGGCAGAAACACATATGGAGAAAGCAGGATGTGCAGACTCAGGTACAGAGACCCTCCTGGAAGAGGTAGCTTCCCTCCCAGCCTACACTGAGCTTTAGATCCTAGGTGACCCACCTTATAGAAATATGTTTCTCCCAGCTAAGCTTTATAAGGACAGAGAAGACCACACCACCTTAGTCAGCAATCATGCTGTGGTGACAAAGGCTATACCTATATGGAGCCTGACATCTGTTCCAGTGAAGATGGTTCCTTTCTTGTTATTTCCCAGTGTAACAGATCCACGTGTGCAGCCATGTTTACCTACTACCTCCGATGTTACTAACAGTGTGATTTGGGCCAGCTGACTAGAGACTCTGGATTTCTTCATTCTAAGACAGAAATTGAAGAATCTATCAAAACCTTAAATTAAGGTATTACACATGAAAACTCCTCATCTGGCACCCAGTACATATTAGAGTCCAAAAAATGTCAGTGTACTCCATTGCTTTCATGTTCTACTTGTAATGAAATGTGGATTTCCTCTCCAAACGAGCAAGTAGGCTCTTAAGTCCTATACAATTTTAAGGCATTTTCCTTTAATATTATAATCTAATAACCTTCTATATTATGCAGAAGGTCAAGGAGATAGTTTAACTAAAAAAAGAAAGAAAGATGATAAATAGATGCCATTTCAGTTTAGGAGGAGAAATACATTTTTTCGTATGTGAACCACATATCCAAACTGGCATTTTAAATTTCTCATTAAAAAACAATTCCAGTTCATTGAGTTTACTTATAAACTCTGGCTAAGGTTTACAATTAAATAAATGTGTTTAATTCTATAGCACAGCACCAAATTATTCTAAGTATAAACTCTAACTCCATAACTTACAAATGTATTTCTCTGTGCTCCTTTGTTCAGATTTTCATTCTTTAATATTTTTCCCTGCATTGCTTCTCAGTAACTGAGTGTTCTTTACCAAGTCATGGAGGAGAAACTAAAAGCAAGAAAAGTCTTCATGATTAATGTGAGGCTGTTAGATACCAGTGATTGCTTTCTAAAGAGGAAAGCTACCACTCGAGCCAGGACTGGCCAGAGAGAGATTGTGTTGGCACAAGTCCATTTACCATGACTGGATTGGGGAAATCAGCACTTTTATTTCCTCAAAGCCCTCAATATTTTTGCAAGAAAATCCATACCTAGGTCAGCATTGCATTACATAGAATGACTCCATTTCAACCACCAAACAGGGCCAAGCATGGTATACAAGTTGAAAGCCCTAATTGGCACCAATCATCATCTACTAGGAATTCAGGTCCCTGCCACACAGTTAGGAATTCAGGTTTGCATCATAAAATGTTCAACAAATTTAAAATAAAGAGCTGGTTGTTTCTCTCCAAGCAAAGGCACTACGGATAGGGAGAATTAATACCTGCCATTCTAACATCAAAAGAAGCAGGAAAACTGTTTTTTAAAATATCATGAACACGTGTAGCCTAGTAAACTTCCCTTGCAGAGGCATAGATTATTAAGTACAACATAGTATCAGGTTATTCTATAATATAATCCAACAAGAAAGGACAGAGCCACTGCACCCATCCCTCAGAAAGTTGGAAAGCCAGAGCTGGATACTCTGAAGAGCCCTTTTCTGGGTCTACTTAGAAACATTGTTTATCTCCCAAAGCCATTCTTCCTCTCTAAATGAGAGTGATGATTCTGTCACTGATTACCTGCAATACTTTGGAGCTAGAGTGTCCCCCAAATGGCTATGTGTTAAAGGTTTAGTTACCAGCCTGTAGCATTATTGGGAGGTGCTTAAACTATTAGGAGGTGGAGCCTTCTTAAAGGAATTCAGGTCACTGAAGTTTAACTTTCAAGTTACAATCCATCACTGAAGGAAGTCATGGCAGGAACTCAAGGCTAGAAGCTAGAGGCAGGAACTGAAGCAGAAACCATGGAGGGAGCTTACTGGCTCACCCTCTGGTTTGCTTAGCTATCTTTTGCATACAGCCCATGCTCATCTGCTCAGGGATGATACTGCTCACAGTGGTCTGATCCTTCCCATACCCATCAAGAAAATGTCCCCATAGAGATGCCCACAGGTCAATCTGATGAAAACAATTCCTTAACTGAGATTCTCTTTTCCAAGGTATGTTTAGGTTTGTGTCAAGTTAGAAAAGGGGGGGGGGGGTCACAACACCTAATATTTGCATTAGAGTCCAATCTTCATTCAAATTCAGTTTTATAATAAATCTACTCCCTCAATAAAAAATCTGCTTCTGAGATGGTGACTAATATATTCATTCATCTATCTATTCATTAATTTATCTTTCCCTAATGACATAGTTAACTTTTACTAGGTCCACACTCCATTGGTAGTGAGATCTTCAACACATGAAGTGGGGATACATTCAAATCATAGCACCGATAAACAGAAAGAATGAAAGATAAAAGCAATATAAATAAGCAAAAAATCAAATATCCTTTAGCTAGAAAATGTACTGAAACTCTAGTTAGTTGATGAAGACAGTTTAAAATTGATAAAATAATAATAGTAATAATAATAATACCAGAAACAATCCACAGAGAGTTAATTATTTGTCTACTAATTTATTAGCTCTGATTTGAGAAACTTATAATCAGTATTGGTTTCTCCTTCTTAAAACATACAAGCTTTTCACAGGGGTTATAAGGTTTCAATTTTAAATGCATGTACATTATCTTGAACATTACCTGTAATATACTATACGTTTTTGATATTTGTCTCCAGCCACTCTTCAAAAGTCAGCTATTAGAATGAAGTTCCCATATCTGCATGATCCAAGCAAGGCTTTTCAATAGAGTTGTGGGAAAAGGAGGGAAAGATTTGTGCTTATGTTGGAAAATCACCCAATAGTTACATGACCAATACTCTCCTTGAAAATTTCCTAGAAAGTTGACAGATTGAAAATTCTGAGGCCAGTGGCCATCCTGTGATGAGAAAAATGCACTGGGGAAGTTGGCACTTTGCTGGTTGAGTTTGTCTAGGGACTGATGCCTGGATTTCAGTGTTAAGCAAACTCCTTTTCACAAACCAGCTTTAGAACAGTGTGTGTGTGTGTGTGTGTGTGTGTGTGTGTGTGTGTGTGTGTGTGTGTGTGTGTGTAGTTTGTCAAACCTAAGACTCATGCTAAAATTTGGTTGCCAAAATAGCAACAAGATGGGCCTTTAAGAGGTATTAGCTATTTTTATTTCTTGCAGGAACTAACTAGTTCTCAAGAAAGCAAACTGTCATAAAGCAGTTACTCATGGCTCTCAGACAGACTCCATTATGTAGTGCCATCCACCATGTTTTGATGCAGTACCAGGCACTAGCCAAATATAGCAGCTGTCAAATCTTGAAATTTCCTGCTTCTGGACCTATTCTCAAGAAGCCTACTCTCTATAAATCACTCATTCACAGTAATTCTTCTACAACAAATGGACAGAGATTATATAAATATGTGTGTGCATGTAGTATATGTTTTTCTACATTCAAAAGGATCCTTACTGAGTTCCAGAGAAAAATAATATGTTCTAGGCCCTTGAAACACATAATTATTGCTTAGAGGAACATCAGGAAGAAGGCTGCCACTGGTTTTCAACCCAAAAACACTATCAAGACTTCTTTGTAAAGCATTCAGAATCAAGCAACCTTGTAAAATTTTCAACTTGAACTGAGATCACAGACCTCATCCTAAAGCTCCTAAAGCTCCAGCCAGCCCTGTGGCCTGTCCATTGACAGCACATCTGTTTTTCACCCAGCACTGAGGACACAAAGGGCACAGAACAGGAAGATTCAGCACAGAGGCTTGGGAAGTACAACAGTCTTTCATGCAAAAAATACTATAAAGATGTATGATAGTGCTTTGAGAACTCAGAGGAGTGAGCCACAAACAGCAGTTATAATAGGAGGAATGATTAGCTGCAACGTCAGGTCAGTCATCTCTGCCCTCACAGGGCTTCTCCCTATGCCAGCCAGCCAGAAATGCTCTTCTTACTGGAAAACTTGACCTCAAGAATAACTTTGAGCCGGGCGGTGGTGGCGCACGCCTTTAATCCCAGCACTCGGGAGGCAGAGCCAGGCGGATCTCTGTGAGTTCAAGGCCAGCCTGGGCTACCAAGTGAGCTCCAGGAAAGGCACAAAGCTACACAGAGAAACCCTGTCTCGAAAAACCAAAAAAAAAAAAAAAAAAAAAAAAAAGAATAACTTTGGCTCTTTCAGTAAAGACAAACTGATTGTGACTCTTGTCTCCCCTCATTCCTGTCCTTCACTCACTCATTCATTCCTTAGTCAAGGTCATCTTGAGTATGAAGTGTGTTCACACTGGTTTATATTAGCAACAGAGTCTCCTATAAGAAAGTGTCTATTTTATTGTACTAATTTTCAGTATGAAGTGATATAAAACATTTTGAGAATGAATAAAATGATAAAAGAAGGTAAAATTCAGTAATTACAACTTACTGTATTTCTCATATATGTTTTGCAGCAATGGCATTGAAAGGTTGAGAGTATGTGCTATGAAATTAGGATGTGAGCACTCACCATGGGTATGATTTAGAAAATATGAATTTCATTTTCCTTGTCATAATCTGAAAAATTGTGATAGTAATACTTATTTTGCAAAATATGCATCAGTTTGCATATGCAAAGGGCAAGGTAGGTACCTGAAGTAGCATAAAATGGAATGTAGAAAATATATACAGACATTTGAAAAAGTAATTTAGATTTAAAAGGAATTCAAGAGCAAGACAATTTCTTTTAAAGAAGTAAAAATATACAAATATAAAGGAACATATTGATAGATTTCAACACATGAGAACCATTAACTTTGATATAAAATACAGCACAAAAATTCAGTCATATCAGCTGAATCAAGGTAAAATTCAAATGCAGTAAAAATCCAGTGGAGATATAGAATATTTTGATCTAATTTTCTTGCATTTTTTTTTAGTTCAGACAATAGCCATTCTGTTTTCTATCAATATAGGTTGTTAGTCTGCTCAAGAATTTCATATAAATTAAACTCTTCAGTTTCCCTTTGTGATTGGCTTACATTGCTGAAAAATAAGCATAAACAAAATACTGAAGATGCAACTATTATACCCTAAAAATACTTGCAAGGAACATAGCAGAGATTAATTGCTACATATTAATAAGAAAAATACAACCCACAGAAAAATATTCAAACGTATAATAGAAATTCCCAGAGGAATTAGCCAATAAAAAGTAGCCAATAAAAATGTAAGAACATTTTCTATATAAAAAGTGGATTTTTTTTTAACAGATCCTGCCTCAAGTTTATTTGTAAAAACAGCATGGGGTCCTGATCATCTCCAAATAGTGTGTAGGTGTGTCACACCAGTCCATCTGTCTGGCAGACAGAAACCTTTTCTATGGGGCCTTCACAGGGGCCTGGGCACCTTTGGGAGCCTGAGCTGGAGCTGAGGCCTCTGCCTTGGTTTGAGCCTTGGGCTTTGGTTGGCAGAGCCTACAACCCTTGGCCATGTAGCTTCTAATCTGCTTCCTGAGCTTGGGGTGAGCGATGAAAGCGAGAAGGCTGAGCTTGCCGCTGGGGCCCTTTGCCATCTTGGGCTTCACCGCCTTGGGCTTCACCAGGGCCTTGATGGCCTCTGCACGCGCACTCACTGCCTTTGCGTTGTTGGCCTGCATCTTCTTCAGGCCTTTCTTGTTGTGCTTCTTGGCAAAGCGCATGTTCCTCAGGAACTTGGGGTCCACCCCCTTAAGAGATTCGTATCTTTGTGACCGGGGTTTCTTGATACCATTTCGGAGCCATTTTCGAGATTGGTTGTGTGTGGTGTGGTTCTTGGACTTGGCCATGTCCGAACGGTAACCCGCGGCTCCCGAGGCGCCTGGGACCGGAAGAGAAAGAGCAGATTTTCTTTTTAAATTATTTATTATATTTTTGTACATATTAGTGGGTTTCTTAAAGTTTTTTTTAACTCAAATACGTCATGTCTTTTGACTATATTTAGTACCCATTACCCTCTCCTAGGCCACTGTTTATCCTTTATTCTTCTCCAAATAGATACTTCCATTTTAGTAGTGAGTGAGTGAGTGAGTGAGTGTGTGTGTGTGTGTGTGTTTGTGTGTGTGTGTGTGTATGAGAGAGAGAGGGAGAGAAACAGAGAGAGAGGGAGGGAGGGAGGGAGGGATGAAGGGAGAGAGGGACATCCTACCTTACTTGCTTATTAAGGAATACAACTATAACCAGTAAGGTAATACCACTGTTTTCATCTATAACATAGACAGAATACTTTAAACATCCTTTATAGGGAAATTTAGTTATGTGCACCACAACAAACTTTCAGTTAGTCATGGACTACATATGGCAGAGTAGCCCCATGAGGTTACACTATTGCTTAGATGTATAGCAGCTGTAGCATCGAAGTTTGTGAAAGCACAGTCTTGTTTTTATACAATGAAAAGCCTATGTATTTCTCAAGATAGATTTGTCATTAAGTGACAAATGACACATGAGCAAATGGTACCTTCAGATGCAGCTTAGAGAAGACTGTGTAGAAGTGTCACTAGTGTATTAAGCTTCATCGTGACGGCTCCAAATATGGGCAGAAGCCAACCTGAAGTAACTCACACACAAATAAGAATAGGAATAATAGGAAAATGTCCCTGCTTTTCACTATCCTTATAAGGGTGTTGGAACACCTTCCAAGTCTTTAAAGGAACCTTGAGAAACAGACACTCAAAGTGCATTTGGACATATTCTAGGGGTCTCCTTTGTAGTGGGTAGCCATTCCAGCTTTGATCTGGAAGTTCCAACCCCCACTGAGACTTCGGTAACTGTCACGCCTACAAGGCGAGGCCGAGAGAGGACCCTGAAGACCCAAGATCAGGATGGGCTGGCTCTCTTGGTTCCTGGACCTAGGACACAGAAGCTGAAGGTAGACTGAGCAGAGCCGGACTGTGCTACACCTTTCCCAGACCCTGCAACCTATCCCTTCACTTGTAAGTTACTCCACAAAAAAAAAAAAAAAAAAAAGAGTTTTCTTGACTACACACTGCTTTGATAGAACTGCTTCTGATAGTTAATGTTACACATGGCTCCAGATCCAGAGCTGATGGTAAACTGTAGAACCGCCATGTTGGGAAGCTGAGGTGGGCAGAGCCAGCAGCCAAAGCGCTGTTTCAGTCTTAGTAATGCTACAGTTTAAAACAATAGGTTCACAGTAAGACAGATTCAGATGGAATAGTTTACAATATGTGTAAAAATGTACATAGGCTTGAAAGAGAGAGAAAAAGGAATATAAACAGTTATATTAAAAATACATAGTTTCCCCACAGCACTCCTCTGAACACTAGCTTCACACATCTTAATGATGAATAGTTTTCTCCATTTGTTGGAAAATATTGAAGTCAAACCACTCTGAGTTTTATGCCAAGAACCTTCCACCAACAGAAAGGTACTAACACAAATCTAAGGCTCCCAAGTTCCAAAATTTCAAAGAAGATTTGTTGGCCATGATTATATCCAATGAACATCTCTGAACCAATAATTGATAACCAAAGACTCAAGATTCTCAGTTTGAGTCTGGAGCCATATCTAACCCAAACCACTATACCATAAGATGAGTTCACATCACTTGGCACCTTCCAAATGAAGAATGAGAGAGAGCAGAATTTTTAGAATTATGAAATGCTAGTCACAAAATAAATATGCTAGTCAGATATGGAGATTAATATATAAGCAAATGGAAGCGGCAGCACGTTTGAACCCATTTGTCCTTGGAGAAGGAAGACTCACTAATCACCATGACATGATTTTACAGATGTGTAGATGAAAGCAATTGGTGTGCACTGTGGAAAAGGAAAGCTGGTTCTGAGGGAATCACCTATAGTGAAGGTCTACTGAGAAGAAGCAATCATTAACCAGGGCATGATGCTTTACTTATATCATTCTAGATTATAAAGCATAAGGACACACAGACCCTCTTCTAGTGTTCAGAGTCACTTCCTATGTATCCCTAATAGCTGGTTAAAGTGAATGGACAAATAAACCTTATTAGAAAGTTCTAGTCTTTGCCTTCAATGCCCATAAGTAAGCCACTTAAATTATCTGAGCTTCAAGGTTCAACCTTCAAAAAATAAAAATAACAATGTTTACATGATTTAAGTGATAAATATATTTAAGCATCTGGTAGAGTCGAAACATGGATGAATGAAAATTTGTTCAATCAATCACTCACCAAAATACATGTGGGTGATTTAGAATTTTCCTTGTTAAAACTAAACACCTTTTGACTATGTTGTATCAGTTTTTTGAGCAAAGATTTTATTTTCTTTCACTGAGATAAATTGCCTAGAAAGAAGCTGGTGGGTTTATGATAGTTGCATGATTCAGTTTATAAAAGAATATTCAGCAGTGTCTGTACCATGTTTTCATAAAGTCCCAACAACACAGATAATTTCTCCACATTCTCAACAGCTTTGGGCATCACATTCTGTTTTGTTTTAGCTATTCTGATGTGTGTGCTAACAGCTCATAGTTTTAATGTGTATTTCTCTAATGACTTGTGATATTGAACATATTTCATATGTTTATCTTCTATATTTACATCCTATTAGGGGAAATGTCTGTTCAAGCATTTTGCCCATTTTTTCTGATTGTACTGATTATTTGTATTTTTAAAAGATTTCTTTATAAGCATTGAGAATACTTTGTGCATTCTGGATATTGGTTTGTCCTTTTTTCAGATAAATCCTTCACAAATATTTGTTACGTTTGACATGAGCTTCCTGTGGATGGCCTGCATTTGAATCATGTTTCTTTAAAGCCCTTTTCAAATCTCTTTTACTTGGTAGCTATAGGCCATTTATAATGGAGTATTGAGAAGTACTTCTTTTGCTATTCCATTTTACCTTCTGTTTGCCCTACTTTTTTGTCCTTTATTGCTCTCATTGCTACTGTGACATAGTTTAGAATTCCTTGGTTCATCTATGATGTTTTCCTATGTGGTTTTATACATATAGCTCTGCATGTGTGTGTCTACATCACACATTTACCACAAATTCCTTTGACATTTTATCAGTTCAGCAGAAGTATAGAAAATTTATTCAATTTTTGTTTTTATTTTCCTACATGTATATTGAAATTGTCTAAATATTTTATCTACATATTTTCCCTACCATATTAGATATTGTTGTGGAATATTTGGTTAACTATGTAAAGAGGTGCTGTATTTGTTTAACTATGTAAAGATGTGTTGTATTTGTTTATGTTGCAGAATATTGTTTAACTATATATGTACAGATATGATGCTGTTTTACCTTGCCTGCCTAAAGTACCTGATTGGTCTAATAAAAAGCTGAACAGTCAATAGTGAGAGAGGGGGTATAGGCAGGACTTCTGGGCAGGGAGCATAAGTAGAAGGAGGGATGTAGTCTCAGAGGAAGAAAGAAATAGAGATGCCAGGGGCCAATCAGACAGACAGTGAGGAAGGAGGGAAGTATGACATACAGAATTAAAGAAAGGTCAAAAGTCTTGAAGCAAAATGTAGATGAATAGAAATGGGTTAAATTAAGTTAAGAGAGATAGTGGGACAAGCTTAAGCTAAGTCTGAGCATTCATAATTAATAATAAGCCTCCATGTCTTTATTTGGAAGCTGGTTGGTGGTCTAAAGAAAATTCCAATGACAAGATATTGCTAAATTTTCCCCTTGAATCATCAGTTATGACTTGAAATGTCAAAAGCAAAAGAGAAATATCCTACTTACCCATAATTTTGCTTTCTATGAGTCATCTTCCTCCCTAACGCTCCAATACTCTTATTTTGTTTGTTTAGAGAATGCCCAGCAATCACTATGTGAGGGAAATTTGCTTAGTTTTTCATCATCTTGGAATCTCTGGGTTTCCCCCTTTCATTCCTATGAGATGCTTTCAATGGACACAGGATATTAAGTTGATAGCTCTTTTCCTTCAGGACTTGTACTATACTTCCTTTGACCTCTATGATTTCAGACAAGAAGTTCCTATGACTTTTCCTTTATACATAAAATGCTATTTCTCTCTAATGGTCTTCAGGATTTTTCTATGTTTTTAATTAATATTTAGAAGTACAATTATGTGTCTTGAATATATTTCTTGGAGGCGTCCTATTTGAAGTTCAATCAGCTTCTTGAACCTGTAGGTTCATGTCTTTTACCAAATCTGACATATTTTCAGCTACTATTTTTCAAAATACCTTCCCAGATCAATCTCTTTCTTCTTTCTCAGTACTATAGAGTTTAAATATTGGCCTTTAGTTAAAGTCAAACACATTCCTGGTCTCTTTATCTTTCAAAGTATTTTCTCTCTTTTGTTCAGATTGGTTATTTCCTTTATTTTCAGTTTACAGATTCTTTCCTCTTTCTCTTCCATTCAACTGTTGGATCCTTCTATTAAAGATTTTTGTTGCTGTTGGTATTATTTTGTTTGGGTTTGAGGTTATTGTATTTTTCAGTTCTAAGTTTTTTATACTTTCTGCTTTGTGAGAATTACTATTCTTTCCATATTTAAAGCATGTTACAATCACTCAGTTAAACGTTCTTTTAAATGCTGTTTTAAATTTCTCTTCATTTGAATGAAGAGGATAGAAAAATATCATCAGTACACTGAAATAAAGAATAATAAAAATTACCCAGAAACCGCAGACAGACAAGGGAAAGAAATTGGGGGGGGGGTGCGTGACTAAAATAGAAGCTCTAAACATTTATGTTGACAGAATACAGAAAAAAATGCCAAAGCTAAAAATGTATGGCTGAAAGCTTTCTAAACACTGACATGTCAATCATCTCATTGTCAATATCCATTTATATAAGATTTTCCTGGGTCCTAGTGTCATGAATCAGGTCTGGTTGGAACTGAATATTTTAGATGTTTTGTTAAGAAATTAGTGGTTTTATTTCAATTCTCAGCTTTTGCTGGCTGTGATATTTTGATGGATGGTAAATAATGTGTCCTTCCTTCTAGTCCCCTGTTGCTACCTGAGGCTGACCAGACTTTTTCACTGAAAGGAAATGAGACTTCCAATAGGCCCCTCTTCTCCTAATGCCCCAGTGAGAGCTGCGAGACTAACATCACTTCTCCTTACAGTGGTTATACAGCCATGACATCACTGGACAGAACAGAAGTTTGGAAGCTCCTCTAGGTCTTCTCTGACATGAGCTGGCTGGGGAGAGAAAGTAGACCCTGCTCCTGGTTATGGTGGAGATCCAAGAAGCAGATATGTTCTTTACTGACATTGTGGGTGAAGTAGACTTGTTATTCTTTGAGTGTAAAATGTTGCTATCAGGCTCATGTGTTTGAACATTTGTTGCTCTAATGGTGCTGTTTCAGAAGGGTATAGAACCCTTAGGAGGTGGGGCTTAACTGGAGAAAGTGGGCTAGTTAAGAGAGGCAAGCTAGGTTAATAGTCCTGCCTAATTTCTAGCAGTCCCTTTCTCTCACCTTTCTGCTTCCTGATCCATTTAGATGGGCAGCTTTTGCTGCCATGACTTCAGCACCACAATGAACTATACTCCCCTAAATAATGAGCTAAATTTGGTCCTTTCTCCCTAAAGTTGCTTCTCATCAGATGTTTAGTGATAAAAGTAACTAATACAGTCGTGGTCCATTGCTTCTAAGTAGAAATGGTTCTGCTTCTCTGCTCAGCTTTCTCCAGCCTCATCCAGAGGTGGGGATATGGCAGAGGAAATGCACCATTACAGTGGGACCAAGACTGAAGCCCATTTACTTGTTGCTGATGAGAACAGGATTTGTGTGCAGTGCAGTAGAATGGTCATTACATAATTTTCTGTGACGTGAGACTACACTTTTCCCGTGCTTTGACTATGAAGCTATGAAGCAGGTTTCTGTTGAGGCTGTTTATAACTCGTTAGCATTTACAGAGTTCCAATCTCTGAGACATATAAGGCAAAAAGAAAGCCCAATGACTTAATCATATTATTGCTTTTTGGGCTCTAAGGTTCCAAGACAATTTCTAAGCTTTAGTGTTGATTTATGTGTTAGTTGTACACATTTGGGGAGAGCAGCCAAAAATCACCTTCTCCATCTCTCTGGAAACAGAAGTTCTAACAATTATTATAAGAACATCTCATTATAAAAAAGTACACTCAGTTGTCATGAAATGAGATGCTAAAGCTATTACATCCTTGTGGTGTTTATTAATATCGTCATTTTATTCACATGAAAGTTTGATTTACAGTAGTCCTGGTGATATCCCTAGCAATACAGTGTATATATAACCAATTCTCTTTGTCACTGATCTATTACTATGAAGAAACACCATGACCATGGTAACTCATAAAAGAAAGCATTGGGAGCTTGCTTACAGTTTCAGAGATTTACTCCTTTTCATCATAGTGGGGTGCACGGTGGCATGTATGGCACTGGAGAGTAGCTGAGAGCTACATCCTGATTTGCAGGTCAGGAAAAAGAGAGAGCCAGAGAATGTATGTGAGAGGGAGGGAGGGAAAGAGAGAAATGCTGAGCCTGGCATGGGCTTTTGAAACCTCAAAGCCCACCCATAGTGATACTTCCTCCAACAAGGCCACACCTACACAAACAAGGTCATATCTCCTAATCCCTGTAATCCTTTCAAACAGTTCCACTCCCTGGTGGCCAAGCATTCAAATCTATGAGCCTATGGGGTGCCATTCTTATTCAAACAACCACACCAATTATCAAAGTTAAAGACTAATGGCAAGATAATAAATAGCTGCTATGGACATGTGGCTTTACACTATTAGATTGTTAGATTGTACAATCTTCCTCAAACAAATCCTCTCTGGCTCATGTCTAACATGTCTAACATTCTCAAGCTTAAGCTTTATCCCTTTAGCATATGTCATGGTATCTGTTGTGTAATCGGAAGGTTTCTCCAGTTCAGGCTGGCCCCATGGTCCTGCATTCCTCTGGTCCCACCCAGCTGGATCCCTCAGACACTTATAAAATAATCACTTACAGGCTTATATTAATTACAAACTGTATGGCCATGGCATATGGCTCAAGCTTCTTGCTAGCTAGCTCTAATAACTAAACTCAGCTTATTTCTATTAATCTATATGTCACCTCATGTTCCGTGGCTTTATCTGTGTGCCATTACATGTTGCTCCCTGGATGGCAGGATGGCATCTCTCCTGCCTCTGTCTTCCTTCTTCCTGTCTCTCTCTCTTGGATTTCTTGCCTGGCTATAACCTGACTTGCCATAGGCCACAGCAGCTTCTTTATTTACCAATCATAGTAACACATATTCACAGCATACAGAAAGATATCTCACAGCACTGTTGAGTTCATGAAGACTGTATGGCACTACTCTCAACCACAGTTGTGTTCCACACTGTAAATACCAGCAATGAGGAACAAACAATTAACAGAGTCACACAGATACAAGGTATTTTATACCAACTTTTAAACAAGTTTATTAAATTCAGTTGTTTGGGGGACTTACACACATACTAGGGCATGTAGGAGTTGGTTCTTTCCTTGTGGGTTCCAGGGATTGAAATCAAGTCATCAGTCTCAGCAAAAAACACCTTTGTCTACTGAGTCATCTCACCAATACCAAAAATATATTCTTGTCCCATGCACAATTACATACATATGCCTACACATATGTATCTTAAACAACCAAAAAGATCCAATTTTTGTAATACTGAGCTATAATTCATATGTTCTGACAAGTGCTTGGTGCATTGAAAAGGTTATAGCAATTTGGGTATAGTATGTCTTCTCTACTCCATTGATTTTGCTTGGACTCTCTCAGTCATTCAGGAGCTAAGCTTCATAAGTATTGATTAGCCTGTTATGCAACAAGTACCATATATGTTCAAAGGGGTGAATTATAAATCGCTTTCTATTACTCTATGGTTTTTAGTACTCTTATGATTTGAGACTAGGTTTCCCAAGAGCTCATGTAATTTGAATTCGTGGCCCCCAGATCGTATCTTGGGATAATGAGTGAACTTTGGGGACTGTGGTCTACCTAGTAGAAGTAGCTCATTGAAGCAGGCCACAAAGATCCTATCTGCTCCTTCTGCATCCACAGCTATCTGCTTCCTGATCCACCAAGATAGGAACTAGTCACACTGATAGCTCTGTAGCCATTGAAGCAAGCAGCTCGAACAGCCATGCCTTGTCTGCAATGATGGATGTCCTAGCTACCATTCTAGTGCTGGGAAGAACCACCATAACCAAGCAATGTACAGGAAAAAAACATTTACTGGGGGCTTCCTTACAGTTTCAGAGGGTTAGTCTACCATCAACATGGCAGGGAGCATGGCAACAGGCAGGCAGACATGGCTCTGGAAAAGTAGCTAAGCATTACATCCTAACCCACAGGCAGAGAGACAGAGAGAGAGAGAGAGAGAGAGAGAGAGAGAGAGAGAGAGAGAGAGAGAGAGAGAGAGAGAGAGAGAGACTGGGCCTGGAATGGAATTTTCAAACCTCAAGGCCAACTCCCAGTGACATAACTTCTCCAACAAGGCCATATCTTCTAATCCTTTCCAAATAGTTCAACTAGGGACCAAGCTTCCAAATATATAAGCCAATAGGCACCATTTTCATTCAAACAACTACATTCCACTCCCAGGCCCCTATAAACTTGTAGCCATGTCATAGTCAAAAACACATTTAGTCCAACTTCAAAAGTTCCCCCATAGTCTTTCACAGTCTCAACACTGTTGAGAAGGTTAAAGTCTCTTCTGAGACTCAAGGCAATCTCTTAACTATAACCCCTTGTAAAAATCAAAATCGATCACATACTTCCAATATACAGTGGCACAGAATACATATTAGCATTCCAGAATGTAGGGAAGGGAGCATAGACCAAAGCAAGACAAAAACCCAGCAGAGCAAACTCCAAATTCTGGCTCTCCATGTCTGATGTCAAAGTACTCTTCAGATCTGCAACTCCTTTCAGCCTTGTTGACTGCAACAGACTTCTTTGTCTTGGGCTGATTCCACACCGGTTCTATAGCTCACCTTGCAGATACCCCAGAACTCTGCCATCTCCAACATCCTGAAGTCTTCAACATAATCCAGGCTTTCATGCAGGGACTGCCCTGCTGAGCTTTGCCTCAGAAGCCTTAACTGCAGAGGAAGATTGTACAACCCCTTCCCTATATCCTTGACGGTAAAGCTAGGCCCCCTGACTGAAGCTGCCAAGTTCTTCTGCTTGCTGAGGTTAGAACCTGAGCCCCTCCTTGACGTGTTTTTGCCTAAGTTTTTCCTTGGTGAAGGTTTTCTCTGAGCCTTCAGCTTTCCATTAATTCTTTTACAAGTTGGAAGCTTAAATGGGTGGTTTTTTTTTTTTTTACTGAGAATACCTTTATTACTTTTTGAATTAGGCCTTTCCTTAAACTTTTTATCTCCTTGAGCACTGGACTTGGCTTCAATACTGCATTCCGTGGGGTTTCTTTTCTCCTCAAACTGTTCACCTCATATTTCTTTTTGAGATGTTTGCTGTTTTTCATGGTTGATCTTCATAAGAGTGATCACTAGTAACCATATGTAAAGTCAATATTAGGCTGTCTTGAGATCTCCTCTGCCACTAACACTAATCTAAAACTCTTCAATTTAGCCTCAGGCAGATATTTAGGACAAGGGCAAAAAGCAGCCACATTCTTTGCCTGAATATCACAAGAATGGCCTCTAGGCCACTTACTAATATTCTTCCCCTCTGAAACCTCTTGAGCCAGACCTGCATAGTCAAATCATCCAGAAGTCATCCATATTCCTCCAAACAGTAGTGAGTTTGGTCATGCTTATCACAGCACTACCCCTATCCCTGGTATAAACTTCTACCTAGTTACTGTTCTATTGCTGTGAAGAGACACCATGACCAAGCAAACTTATGTAAGAAGACATTTACCTGGGGGCTTACATACAGCTTCAGAGGTCTAGTCCACTAACATGGCAGGGAGCATGGCAACAGGCAGGCAGGTATGGTGCTGGAGAAGGAGCTGAGAGCTACATCCTGATCCACAAGCAGAGAGACGCTGAGACCAGTATGGGCTTTTGAAATCTTAAAGCCCACCCCCAGTGACAGGTCTCCAAGGCCACACCTTCTAATTCTTCCCAAACAGTTCATCAATAGAGAAATCACGTATACAAATACTCGAGCTTATGGGGGCCATTTGCATTCAAACAAGCACAGTGGACTTGCCTTTGCGGCCAGGACTCAATAAACTTCTATCTAAGTTGCTGCTCTCATACATTTTGTCATAGTAACAGAAAAAGTAGTACATATCCCAAAAACAAAAACAAAACAACAAAAAACCCAACTTATCTTTTAAAAATTGGCATTCTTAGTCATAAGCCTATACATTTTAGAAACGGCTTTCCCACACTTCAACCCATTAATTAAAAAAACATTTTTATTGGCAGTTTCATATATTTAAATAGTGAATTTGGTCATTTTTCATTCCCCATTCCCCACTCTTATTGCCCTCCCTAAATTCCCTCTTCCCAACATGCCCTTCTACTTTCAACCTTCTTTCTGTATGTGATTCACTGAATTTCACTAGATTTTTCTGTTTGACCAAGTATGAGTAAGAGATTTATTGGAACAAGGGAAATTTATTGGTGACTACACCATTGAAGAAAACAGCACCCATCCTCTATCAACTGTAAACTGCCAATAATCCCCTCAGTGAGAGTGGGGCCTTAAGACCCCTTCCCCCATATGTGATGAAATGTTAAACGGCCCAATCTTGTGCAGGCCTTAGGCTGATAAGCACAGTTGCAGTAAGTTACTAGGTACAATGGCTACGCCGTGTTCAGAAGATGATATTTTGCTGCACATCTCCCTATCGACTGACATTCTTTCCAATACCTCTTTTGCAGCATTCACTGAGCCTTGTGTAGTTGGGGCAGGGAGTGATATTATATCGATGGACCATTTAGGGCCAAGTACTTCATCATCAGTCTCATCTCTCTAAAATATTATAGATTTATCACCTTATTCCCACTACTGAACACAGTAGAACAGGAAAGATGGGACAGTTTTCCCATAGTTATACACCCAGGAGAACTACAGTGGTCTTCTGGCCTCCAAGCCCAGGACATTTTTCATACCATACTTTATGGCTACTCAGCTATAGAGAGATATTTGCCCCTAATAACCAACTAATTTTAATTGATATTCCTCTTATGGTTGTGTATAGTTTTCTAACTTCTACCAAGCCAAAAATTCCATGAGCACAGAAATCTTATCCCTTTATCATTTTACAGATGTCTTGATGCTGTCTTTTCCTTACTGTTTATAATTTTAAATGACTACAGTAGAGATCAGATTCTAAAATTTAGAAAATAGCCATGATGCTCTTCCTTCCTTATTATCCACTGGTTTGACTTAATCCCTTCCACGCTCAGTAATCTTAGCTAAATTAATAAATTCCCCTCTGCGTCAACAGTTATTTTTAAGCAAGCTAGAACAGTCTTTAGATAACACAGAAATCTCTGTACACATCTCATGGGCCAAAATAAAATATGTGGTCTCCAATCACACTCCATCTTTGCACTTTCATATGTTGTCCCTATTATTATACTTTATCTTTGAAGTCCATACCAGCTCCCTACTGCCTGTCTTTTTCCTTTGCTGTTAACTAATCATTCACTCATGAATGCAATTAACATTTTCTGAGTACTTACTGTCTACCAAAAACCAAGTTGCAAAGATTCATAAGACTTTGTCTCTGCCACCAGAGGATTTATATGCCATGAAGAAAAGCTGATGCATAAACAATTCATAATTAATGGAAGTGTTATGATAGAAGTACAGAAAGTACTATGGTCCTAAGAGTGATTCATTTTTCCTCGGGAGTTTGCTTATGGGAGTTCACATGCTAGAAAATGAACTCTCTCTTTGTAAACTAAATTGACTTACTTGAAATAAAAATAGCTTCCATTTGTAGCACTTTGCAGAATGTTTTTACATCCAATTCTTCCTTCAAGCTTCATAGTGAATGCTCAATAGTTTAGTGGGTTTCTAAATGTACTCATTAGAAACATAAGTATAAACAATATGGATGGTAATTCTAAAGCCCATAAGTAGATGCAAGCCAAACTGAAATAGGAGTCAGGTGTAGCCTCTCAGAGTCATTTCGGGAAGAACTAACAGCAAAGACCTGCTTCTTCCCCTTCATCATCAAGGCCATCCTCACAACCTTCTAGTTGGGGTTCCTCATTTATACAGCACCCCCTCCAAGCTATGTGTCACATTGGTCACAAAATAATTTTAAATACAGATTAGACCCTATCAGTTTCCTGCTAAAAGCCCTTTTCTTCTATAGATCCCCCTACTCCTTGTGTGATAAAATCTCGGTGTTCTTATGTAATACATAAGACTTTCAACTAAACCTATCAAGCTTCTTCAAACTACTTTTTGGTCATTCTTTTCCCATCCTACTCACTGTCTTTTTTCAAATACATCATACTATTTCCATTTCTGTACCTCTTTAGTCTTTGGTTTTCTATTACTCTCTCTAGTAAAACAATGGTGCACATAGAAAGTTTGGCTCTTTGGTTAATGGTTTTGTTGTTGTTGCTGCTGTTGTTTTAACTTAACAATAGCAGAATCTTGACAACAGAATTTTGGTTCTGTACTTTTCATAAATTATTACTACAATTACTGCAGCTTGGGAATCATTAGTATAGCAGCTTATTCTCTTAAAGTATCAGAAAGAGGCCATTCTTTCTTCATTATACATTAGAGACTCATGACATTTACATATATAACATAGAACACATATTCATTATGAGCATTCCCAGTGCCACAAGCTCCTACAGAACCAGCTGACACTAAATCAAAACAAGACATATAGCAGTCTACATACATCATATTCAAATAAGGTAAGTAAACAATAAAACAAATAAATCTTGTATATTGGTGATAAGAACAGTATTAAAGAAATAGAGGATTTCCCAAGAAAGGGGGTGTTTTGGAGTAGATGATTCATAAAGGTCTTCATAAGAAAGTCATAGATAAGACTGGCTGAGGCTGGAAGAAGAGTCATCAGGTTGGAAGAGCAGCAGAGAAAAGCTCTACATTGTGGGAAAGCATTAAGTACTCAGAAAACCTAGAGTCCGGTGTGGTATAGCACAGGGATTAAGGGGTCGAGTCACATTGGCTATGATAGAATTGGAAAAGCCTCAGAGGCTACAGAAAGGACGCTCTCAAAAGACTAGAAGCAGGTAGAAGACAAGCCTGGGCACAATGCTGGCTGCTGTTTGGAGAAGGAGCTTTAGGAAAGCAAGAGTGGAAGTGAGGGAACAATGAGGAAGATATCATAAGGGTCCTTCCCAGACAGATTGGGGGAGGGCTCTCAAGTGCTGGCAGAGAAAGTGGAGGGGTGAAAAAGGAATTTGAAACACAGCTTGGAGATAAATCCAACAAGTTGATTGTGCATGGTAAGAAAAATAATCAAGAGTGAGTTTTACCACTCTCGTATGAAACAAATGGACAGAGGACAGAGTCATTTACTGATATGGGAAAGACGGGAAGAAAATGGAGAGAAGCTGAGCCTCATTTTGGACATTTTATTTTTGGTGTGCCTATGAAACATTCAAGTGAAAAATCAATTGTGCAGTGGAAAAAATAAATATCAGTCCCAGAAGGACTAAGCTAAACGTGAAGACATAGGGGTTTGAAACACAAAGATGCAGTAATACATTGTGTTGTGTGATATTTTGTTTGTGTTCTGACAAATAAAGCTAGCTTGGAATCAGAGGGGAGAGCTAGCCACTAGTCAACCATAGTGGTCTGGAGGTCTGTACAGAGAGGAACAGTTAGTGACAAGGCTGGGCAGAGACTTGAAGGAAGCAACTCTGGAAGCTCTCCTGCTTCTCTGATCTTTCAGGTTTTACCCTGATATCTGACTCATGGTTTTATTGATAAGTTTAATTAAATGTATGCTTCAACACTGAGTGTACAACATGAGATGACATACACAAAGTTTCTCAGCACACAGCTGAATGTGTTCAAAAATTATTAAGCAGGGGCTGGGGAAATGGCTCAATGAATAAAGAGTTTGCCACAGAGGTGTGAGGACCTGAGTTCAATCCCCAGAAGCCATATAAAAACAAATAAAACTGGACAAGGTAGTGTGTGTCCACACTTGTTCACACAAACATGCACACAACCATCACACACACACACACACACACACACACACACACACACGCAAGTTGCTGTGGTTAGAGTGTTCTTTACACAGTCTAAGCTTAATCTTTTGAGTAAAGATTCTTATGTGTTCAATTCATTTTCTAATATTTTCATTCCAAAAGAATGACATGGTTAGTTACTTTCATGCTGTGGTGAGTGTGGGGGTGATGGTTAAGAAAATGGGTATGCTCTCTCCATATTCACCACCTTATGGTCTTGAGAAAATCATATGATCTCTTTGGTTTTCAGTTTTTCATATATAAAACATGAATGATTTTAACCTACCTGATGGCACTGTCATACAAAATGACAGTATTTGCAAAATGTGTAGCTCAATACCTAAGTAACTAATAAATTGTGTTTCTCAGTCTCAATAAATACTATACTCATCGGTGCAGTTTTTGAAAAACTGATGCTCAAGCTCCACCCAAATCAAGTAAATCAAAATTTCCTAAAGTGGGGCTTGATTCCATAACAACCTCTTTAAGCAGCCTATGGGACTCTAATGTATAACTAGTGTTAAGTAGTGCTAACCCATAATAAATAGCACATATAATATTATATAGTCATGTAGTGTTTGTGTATGTGTAAATTATATATGTATGCTGCAATGTGATGCCAATTAAACACATAGTCAACAAAGTTTAAAAATATAGCTATTTCTTGTAACATAAGATGACATGTTGGTTTTTCCAGGACATATATAAGACAGCATGGTTTATGTTAGGTGAAGTATCCGATATTCTTGAAGACTTCAGTCTCAGATACTATATAACAAACTCAAAGGAACCATAAAATCATGATGTCCATAAAGAAATGAGATGCTATGTTGAATTTTTTCCCATGGAGGTGGATTTTCAGGGTTGAATCCCTCTCTTCTCTGGCTCTTCGTCATTTCCAGCCCTCTTGAATGACCTTACTTATACCTATGTTCCATTCAAGCTGTCTGCCTTTACTCCCCAATGTGTCCTCTAGGGCCTGGGGTGAAGTCACTCTTTGGTACCTATATACCCCCTGACCTCTGCCCAGGGATCCATTTTATTCGTTTACTTTTTATTTTCACAGTGCTGGGGATCAAAGTCACAGCTTGTAGGTGCTTGGCAAGCACTCTCCCACTGAGTTATATTTCAGCTATTTATTTACTGTAAATATTTAATCATCAGAGCTTTGCATGGAGTTGGATAGTTTAACTTCATTGACTTGAAAGACAAAGAGGAGTGGCATCATTTGCATGGCATGTGGTTCACAGTGAGGGCACTGTCAGTTGGCAAGAAGGCATCAATAAGATCTGTAGTCTCTGGTTTTAGTAAGAGGTACAGGCAAGCCACCCAGCATAGACAGCATCCCATGAATCTATTTCCGAGGGAAAAATACCGCTGTAGGTTTCAAATGCATGGAAGATGGCTTCATAGATAAGAGCAAGCCACAAGACATGAAGACCTGAGTTCAGTCCCCAACACCCACATAAAACACCCATGCATACCTGTAATACCAGAGCTGGAAGTAGGGGTCAGAAATAGGAGGGTTCCTGGGGCTTGCAGGCAGTCTAGCCAAACTGGCATGTGCTACATCAGTGAGAGACCCTGTTTCAAAAAGTCATGTGGACAGTGACTGAGGATAATACTCGATGCCACAAAAAAAAAAAAAAAAAAAAAAAAAAAAAACCCTGCTGTTAACCTCTGGCGGGCACGCGTGGGCACACATGCATATAGACAGAAATGAAGAAATGTAATTTAATAAAATGTTTTAATAATAATAAAGCATAGAACTCCTACAATCTATAGTCATTTTCAAACATTGTAGGCTCTCTTCTCCTGTTTCTTTTATAAATTTGTTCAATATTTCAAAATTTTTTAACTGCTACTTCTTCGAAGTCCTTACCGGTTTGGGGTTTTAACGCCAGGGAGTAAGGGCAGGAGCTCTGGTCACCAGCCCCACTGTGAGTCCCCTGCCCCTGGCAAACTGTCCCTGTGAAGTGAGGACAGCTGCAGTGTTAATCACAGAGATGCAAAGTGGGCTAAATGCCTCCGAGACAGAACAGGCAAATGTCAACCTTTTACATTACAAATTGTTAGCATAATGAGTGTTAGTGGTTATTAGTACAGGCAAATTTTACTCACTGCCCCTTTTCTCCCTTGATTCCTTGCTCTTTTGCTCAGCACTAAGAATGCAGGCACCTCTGCCTTAGTTCCAACAACCCGACTTACGATAGAAGTTAACAGACAAGGTACGCTGGCCACATGGAGTGTGTAATTTCTCCTTCTACGTAAGCAACCAAATCTACACTTACAAAGCAGGACCTTTCTCTTCCTTGAATCCTCATCGGTATCAGCAGCTTCATGGTCTCTATCAGCAATGGAGAAACTTGGCAAGCCAGCCAATCTTGCATAATGTCAGAGAAACTGGCAAAACAGACCTTCCTAAGGTGAATAAATTTCAACCAAGGCTATATCTACTTACAGGATTTTTTTTTCTAAGCTCGAATGAGGTGAACACAAGGGTAGAACTTATTATCAATCTCATTTTTGATTCCTTTAAAAACTTTTGTGAGGCTTTCCTCTCCAAAAATAATAATAATAATAAAGCCTATGTGTGGTTGTAGGTTAAATTTCTACAGAAGTTCAGAATCTGTCACTCTTATTTCCATTTGCCTATTAAGATGCCAGAGCTTATCCACTCCAGTAAATGAACTACAGAGGGCTCCAGGCTGAGGCCTGCAAGCTTCAGAGGCCTGCAAGCTTCAGAGTGACTCCTGGCATTGTGCCTAGGGAAGCATTCCAGGCTATGTCCCCAGCAAGGATGAATGAATAACCGGTTAACACACTATCTTTGATTTACATGCACAATCAACAAGCCAATCATTTTTACATGTGGGTTGTGCCTGGATTTCAAGTGCTCTTATTAATAAAAGAGACCATGTTAGAATTCACATGCAATGTTGACAGGACACTTGGAGTCTTGCTAGAATGCAGCTCCTAATCCCTAAGGAAACATGTCTGCTAGTCAAGAGTTCTTCCTGCCTTTTCCAGAGCTCCTCTCAGAAGATTCTCACCAGCCTGTAACCCAAGCAGGATGGAACAGAAGTGACAAGGCTAAACAGTTGTGAAACCAGAGTCACATGACTGTAACTCCAAAATTGGAAGATTGGGCACTTACAAACCATGTGTCTTCATGAATTAATTTCAGCTCTCATTAATCAAACAATGGTAGTAATGCTGCCTCTTGTTCCGTCTAACAGTCACTTTGAAGGCATCAGCATCTTTAAGAAAGTAAAGTCACTTCCACCAAGTGGAAGTCACTCTGACTCCTCCATTGCATTAAACTTATTGCATAGCTGCCTATATAGTCTTTGGTATCACATGGCCTGCTGTTAGAATTAGGATCCGTAAGGTTTAGTTGTGACCTTGAACAAGTTCAGGATACAGATAATAGCATCCACCCACTTTGAGACATATGAAGGACAGAGTAGAGGGCCACCTGTGTAGCACTGAGCATGAAGCCTCGAACCTGGGGATCACTCTATGAAAGCTGGGGTATGAACCAGAAAGGAACACTGAAGATGCCAAAGAATATGTTCTAGTTCCTGCCTTTAGAGCTCAATTGGGTCAGTGGTAGGTGGCAGAGAGAAGCAAATGTTACAATCACAATAATTGAAATAAGATACAAAGTGCTTCATCCAACTAACTAGGACATACGCCTGTCCTTCATTTTTGTATGATCAGTGCTTAATCGAATACCAGACAAGAAGATAATGAAGAAAAGCTTGCAGAATGTAATTACTGCTGTGTATGAACCCTGACACCATGCTGAACTCTCTTAAGCACTCTTGGTTTAGTCCTTCCTTAATTTTTTGAGATCTTACAAAACTAAAACTAGCTGCCTATGACTGTCTTCTCCAGACAGAACTATAGATATGATGTCTTCCTTCTCTTTTCCCCATGGCCACCAAGTCCCAGTTCTCTCTACCTAACCAACCAATGAGCTAGCCTAGCCAGGGGAAAACATGGCTCCAGGGTTCTTCTTCCCTTGGTATTAAGTACATAATACATTGTCATCATTCAGAACATCTCATTCATTCATTCATTCATTCATTCATTTATTCAATTATGAAAGAAATATTGGGCTGAAAATAAAGCAATAAATAAAGAAGGCAACTAGATATTTTTACTGCCTTAATCCTAAGACTTTTAGTTATTTCTCTTACAAATTACCTGAAGAAATTTTAGATATTTTAAAAACAGTTGTGTTTTTTCAATACTTTCAAACAAATGCACTTTAAGTCATCTAAAAATACAAGAAGTGCTACAAAAGATATAATTTTCTCTACATATGCAACATTGTTACTTCAAATGAATTTAATGGATCTTTCTAAATGTATCCAATGACACATAACTATTTCATATCCATGAGTACTTGTTAAAAATAGGAAATTATTCTTTTTTAAAATTTGGAAATTTTAAATCTTCTGTATTTTTCTCCTTGATCTCACATCTGCATTTTATTTTCCCCTAGGTTATACAAATATATGCAAATATATATAGCTTCATATTTAGGTCATTTCATGAAGGATGAATATCATATGAACATATGTGACTGGAAAAACAGGCAGATCACACTTTCTTCCAGAAAACTTCTGAAATTTCAATTTAAATAAATGTGTTGATTGGTATTGCAAGAAACATAAAACGTTGATAAATAAGTTACAAAATGAATCCTGACAGATCATAAAGAGGTCGGAATTAAAATAATGCAGATCTAATGAAACACTACACTTTACTGATTATACAAACAAAATATGTCATCACGGCAGTATTCATTAACTAATTTGTGAATAGCAGTGGATGTATGGTCTATGAAATGATGGCTATTGTCAGTCTTCTCATAGAAAAAATTAGATCCCTCTCCATTCAAAGGTATAAAATGCCAAAACAGAGCAAACATGCTTCACCTATACGACATCTCCAAAGGGCACTAGCTTCAAAGATATACGTGGAGAATCAAAAAATAGAAGACAGAATCCATATAAAATAGAATCTGAAAGAGCTAAACTGGCTCTATTAGTATTGCATGAAATAGATTTTAAGACAAACTTGTTATTAGAAACAAAAGACCTACCGGGAGGCAGTGGCACACACCTTTAATCCCAGCACTCAGGCAGCAGAGCCAGGTAGATCTCTGTGTGTTCAAGGCCAGCCTGGTCTACAGAGTGATATCCAGGACAGGCACCAAAACTACACAGAGAAATCCTGTCTCAAAAAATCAAAAACCAAACAACAACAACAACAACAACAAAAGACCTAAGAGTAAGTGGGTCAGTCCACCAAGAAGCCAAAGCAACAGACCTAATGGAGTTAAGAGAAGTTTTCAAAAATATGAACTGAAATTCATAATTTAAGTTAAAAATAATAATTTGATAATATTTGGAAACATCAGTGGCTCATTTTCCTTAATAAATACAATAAGAAAGACCAAAGAAATGAAAAACTTGAAATCAACTAGTTATAACATTGATGGGACACTCTAATCAGTAATAATATATCACAGTATTCTCAAATTTCACAGGAGGAAAAACAATTGCCATATGGTAAGAGGCCATGAACAACAACACATAGTACATTCTTCAACTACAGTGGAATAACTTATAATAATTCTGGGGGTCACAACTATGTGACAAACAAAATATTCCTAAATACAAGTGATTCAAAAATAAATGAGGCAAATTATAAAATAATTTGAGGCAAGTGAACCCCTCCTAAAACTCATGAGACTTGGTTACAGCATCATTGGAGGGGATTATGGTTATAATGCTTATTATGTAATATTAATAACCCATATACCCACCTTGCCAAACTAGCAAAAGAAGAATGAAGCACAAATAAGGTGAGCGGAAGGAAGAACTAATGAGGGTTAGGGTACAAAAGAATGAAACAAAGGATATAATGCCAATAGCAAGGATTTATAAAGCCAAGAGTTTGGTTTTTGAAAAAACTAAGTAAAATTGATGAACTGTCACCTGGGCTATGAATGATGTGCTGGCTATTTTTTTATGTCAACTTGACACAAGGTGTAGTCATCAGGAAGAAGGAATCTTTGAGAAAATGAACTCTATAGGCTTGACTTATACGCTATAGGCTTGGGACATCTGTGGAACATTTTCTTGAATGATGATTGATGTGGAAGGGTCCCACCCAATTGTGGACAGTGCCACTCTGAGTAGGTAGTACTGGGATATATAAGAAAATAAAACAGAGCAAGGCAGTAAGCAATCTTTCTGCTTCAGTTCTTGCTCCCAAGTTCCTGCCTTGAATTCCTGCTCTGACTTCCCCCAGTGATGGAATGTGACCTGGGAGTTGTAAGATAAAATAAGCCCTATCTTCCTTAAGCTTCTTTTGGTCATGGTGTTTTAACCACAGCAATATAAGTCCTAACTAAGACACCTGGGAGGGAGAGAGAGAGGAATGGAAAGATAGGAAAAAAATAAGGAAGGAAAGAAGGAAGGAAGGGAGGGAGGGAGGGAGGGAGGGAGGGAGGGAGGGAGGGAGGGAGGGAGGGAGGGAAGGAAGGAAGGAAGGGAGAAAGTGAGAGCACTCAAATTATTAAAATATAGACAGTTAAAAAGGAGGACCTCAATACTAGCCTCCTGGAAATTTAATACATCACAAAATAATACTATGCATAATTTGTCAGGCAATACATAACACAGATGCAATGGGTTAATTTCCAGATAAATCCAAACAACTACAACTGAAAGGATAAATGTACAGATCATAGACTAATAGTAAGTAAAGCAATTTAAAAGTTTTTGCTGGGAAGAGCCCTGTCCTTTGTGGCTTAACTGTTGAATCTTACCACAAACTTGAAGGGCAGTTATTAATCTTTCACACATTCTTATAAATAAATAAATTACAAAAGGAAGGAATACTTCTTAATCTTTGAGGTCAGTATTATTTACCCTAAATAGGACAATCAGACAAAAACATCATAAGAAAGAAACACCTACAAGTCATTGTCCTTATGAGTGTACACTCATGTGCTCTGTAATGATATTTCATACATCTGTGGACGTTATGCATGACAGTGATCCCATAAGGCTGTGTCACATAGCGACATTGTGGATGCCTTCAATTTGTGTAACTATATGCTTTGCTGTTTACACAGGGTTGCCTAATGACACAACCACTTAACAATGCCTTTATCAGAAGAACTCCTATAATGAGATACAACAAAACATTACCAGTTTAGATCTAATGACATATCAAAAGTCATGCACTATGACCAAATGAGATTTATTTCAGGAAGGCAAGGATGGTTTCAAATCTGAAAATCGATGTAATATACCATATTGTGGTGCAAAACACTCTGTGGTGATTCAATGACCCACACTCTTCAACAGACTCAGAAGAAACAGTAAAGCAGTAATAACTTGTACTGTCCTTACATATTTTATATAGAGATTAACAAAACATACCAGTACATTTAAAATGCTGGTACTAGGAAATTTCACATTTACATGTGTAGTTCACCTTGTGGTTTATATTATTTATCTCTTAGACTATGATGGTCTAGATGTATCCTACTTGGAGGATCAATGTTCTACCTGCACAAAACAGTTTTCACACTCATTTTCTATGGTCACTTATGAAAGACTAATGATGGTTACCTGCCCAGGTTAACTAATAACCACCCTGTAGGCAACACTATCATCATTGGAACACATCTGTCTTGATAAATTGTCCCCTACTTACATCATGTATCTTCCTTACATGGACTAAGCACTTCCTGGATATATTTAACTTCCAAAATTGTTCATTTTTCAATATCAGAGGACTTTAGTGTTCTTCTGAATTTTTCATTTGGATTTATCCTTCTACTACTTACAGTTAGGCACATAAGCACACTACCAAGACCATCTGTCATCCACTGGTATATGGTTTGGTGACTTTTATTTTCATTTTTCAGTTCCCTACCACTGTCTTCATCTAGCTGGGCTTTCTAGCACATCCTTTTCCATAAACTGCATGGCAGATGATACCTCAGTTGTTTTCATTAGTTTGCTTATGTGAACATTTAGACTGCATCTAACACCAAGATCATTCTTTACTTAAATATTCATAATCATCCTCATTTCAAGGTTGAGATTGTCACTACCTTCACCAATGACAACCCTGAGGTTCACAGTTTACTACAAAATTTACAAGTGTTGTGCTAGAGCTGTACCCCTGGCTCCACATCCTCCTGGACCTACCATAACACTGCATTGGATATAAGCTAAATGTGGGCCTCAGAAACATCAGAATGCCCCATATATAATTTATGTTATTATGAAAATATTTTTAAAATTTTTCTATATAAGTTTGCTTTTATGCTTTTCTGTTGAAACAAGTCATTTCTTATTGTTATGAGTTATATTATTCAAATCTAGAATGATTAACACATATAAATGAAGTTTGGATGCCATATAGAAACATTCATAAATTCCTGAAAGCCCCTCTAGGATTCCACAGAAGAAATGAACAGTACAATGGAGTTGATAGTGATGAGGATGCCCACTCACTAGGACAAGGTCCAACATCACTCTTTGCTCAGAATATTTTCTCTCCACTGTGTGTAATCAATCTTTGTACAAATGCCAGGTAGCAATGCCCTCTGCTAACCACATTTTATGAGTTTCTTTTTAATCGAATATTCACAGATTCCAAAATAAACAGTTAAAAATTTCCATATTCTGGGTTCCCTCAAATATTAAGATCAAATCTGATAGATGCAACACTTTTCATCCACATAGAGTCTAAATATTGAGCATTTAGTAAAAATGAACCCTTATTTTTCTTTGCATGGAATAATTTAACAATTGAAGGAGAATGCTTTGCAGAATGTAGGGAGAAATGAGACCTAAATGAAATTTATCTAATATATGCTGCCAGGGTTCATTCTTCTAATAAGACAAGAAAGAAATAGAAAAGCACATTTGATAAATATCTCTGAGCTGTTGTGGGATGCACAATTTGAAAATAAAATGCTTTATCTCTGAAGTCACCAATGCCAACGATTCTGAAGTCAGTTGTCAGTGTGAAGGCTTGAAGGACTATTCTTTCTACCTTTATTTAATAGTAGAAATAACTGTTAATTTATTTTCCTCTTTCAAGATTTTGAAAGCATTTGCTATTTTATAATTATAATCACATAATATTTGTAGGCACATAGTGATGTTATTACATTATTTAGTCATTGTCACATTGACTGGATTTAGATTTATCTGGGGGAGAGGGCACACCTTTGGGTATATCTGTGAGGTCATTTCCAGAAAAGCTCAATCAAGGGGAAAAAAGACCCACTCCTAAGCATAAATCTAGTTAATCTTATCAATAAAAACCATGAGTCAGATATCAGGGTAAAACCTGAAAGATCAGAGAAGCAGAAGAACATCCACAGTCAATCCCTTCCTCTTCCATTCCTCCATTCCAAAAAGGCCGAGATCCTGTCTCCGCCCGCCTTATCATTTCCTGTTCCTCTCTGTACAGACCTCCAGACCTCTATGGTTAACTGGTGGCTAGCTCTGCCCTCTGACTCGAAGCAAGCTTTGTCAGAAGACAAAATATCACACAACACCATTCCAAATGTGGCTGGTGCCCTCCCACAAGCTGGGAGCCCAGAATAAAAGAGAAAGACAGCTAAATGATAGTGTTCCCTCCCTTCACTTCTTATCTACTGAGAACTGAAAAAGACCTCCTCACCATATACTCATGGCATCATGAGATTCTTTGCCCAAGCACAGTGACTATGGGCTGAACTGTCTGAAAACATGAGCCAAAATGAGTCCTTCCTCCCTTAAGTTGTTTCTAACAGGTGTTTTCATCACACTGGGGAGACTAACAAACACAGTAATATGTACCCAGCAGAATGAGTCAATCGGGATAATTAATGCTGCAGTCCCCTTAATTGCTTGTCATTTCAAGTTAACTGCAACTCTTACCCTTTGACCATCAGCTCTTCGTCTTCCCCTAGCACCCAGCCTCGTGCAATCACCATTCTGTGCTCTGCTTCTATGAGTTCAATTGGCTTTGATTCCATGTACAATTGAGGACGTGTGGTGTCTGGTTTTTATGGGTCTTGCTTATCTCACCTAGAATAATCTCTTTTAAAGGTTGAAGCACATTCCACTGTGTGTATATAGCTACATTTTTTTTCCCTCTTCATCCATTTGTCCATTGGTGGACACTTAGGATGATTTCCTGACTTCGCATTGTAAATAAAGCTGCCTGTGATAAATGTTAGGTGTGGCTATCTCCTCGACATCCTGAGTTCAAGTCTTTTGGGTAGTGGGAAATACACCTCCAAAGCTCAGTGGAAGAGTACTGGCCTAGTCTGCACATGGCCCTGGGTTTGATCCCTAGCACCATACACAAGTATACACACACACACACACACAAAAAAAAAAAAAAAAAAACCACTAATTGTATTTATAGGCAGGTCTGTCACTGTTTCCTTCTTGGGAAAGCAATAGCCCTTTCTTTGACGCTACCTGAGTTTTAGCTGAAGAACCACTGAACAGAGCAGGAGACATTTGGGGCACATTAAGCCAGTCCATGCAAACTTCCCCAAACAAATTTCTTTGTTCCTGATCCTCGGTTTTCATGCTGCAGAACAAAAGTGTTACTTGTTTCATCTACTCAAAAGATGTTACTGAAAGAAAAGGAAATAAAGATGAAAATCACTTTTAATTTAGGTTAGGATTGTGATTTACCTGGGTGTATTCTGCCTTCCTGAAAACTGTTTTACTCAGTATTCTGTATTCACCACAGACTCCACCCATGACCAGCCAAGCAAGACTGTGTTGCATCAAGCATACTCCAATTTACTGGCCAGTTTCAGCCTAGAATCTCACTGTTTATGACTCTATGTATACAATTAGGGATGGAAATTATCATAATTCTTATCAATGACTGCATTTATATACAGCCTCTGTGACTACGAACAGAATAATGCATGTGTTTGCAATTCAAAGGCCTAGAACATCAGCTATACAGTGGGAACTTGACTAAACTAGGTTAGTAGTTTCTGCACACAAAAATGAATCAGTAAGAGTGTGAAAACAAAGGAGTGTGTGAAACATGGCCACCATCTGAACTGTTTACAACCTAACCCAGTTGACCAGGCCTTACTTAAAGAGAGAAGATAACAGTAAGAGAACTGCTAGTTATGAAAGAGGATCCAACCAGGACCAAGCAGACTGTATAGGGGTTGACGACCTGGCTCCTGTGTGTGAGCCTCAGAGCTGAATGACAAAGCTCCCTTCACAGATCTTGTATTGCTTGGGAGCTCCACTTTTGCATCTGGGAAAAGATTCTGCATGCTTTCATCTGTCAATAAGCTTAGATTTGGACAGTGAAATGATTACAACAAAACATTTGGTTTGGATCAACAAGTAAGCATATTCTACTAATCTTTGTTTTTCTTGCTTGTAGGGCCTGTTCAAGATCCTGTTGTCCTTCATCAGACATATGTTAGTTAAGCTGTGGTTCTCCACAGAAGGGCACCTCTTTGTGCAAGTGTGCTTTGGGATTCTTTCCTTCCTGTTTGTCCTTCTCACCTTGCTCTTCCTTTCCTTACTCTCATCCTTCCTTCCTTAGCATTCATTAAGCTAATCAGCAAGGACTTGTGACTCAGGTACTGTGACAAGTGAGGGAAATGCAACTATCAGCACTGTCCATGTGACAGCTGTTAGGGAAAAAAATCATTGGAGTAGTACACTTGATATTAGCCAAAAGGCAAAAAAGAAAAGAATTGTCACATGATGTGAGAACCTAGAAAAGGGCTCAACCCTGCCACAGGGATTCAAGAAGCAGTAGGGCAGCTGAGCCGGTCCAGGGAGGTCAGACAGTGTCAGCTAGGTCAAAGGAGCAGGAGGTATTTCACAGAGTACCAACATGTGCAGAAGTGGAGCTGTGGAAAGACACATTGGACTCAAAGGATGGACAAGGAGAGGTGACAAGAGTGAAGACAGAAATTGCAAATAAGTCTGAAGGCTCCATTCCACTCCACAGATTCGAACCTGGTACTGGGGAGGATCACAAAGGCCTAAGAAGTACATAGTGTTTAGATCCCTGGGTAGGTGGTTACTGACAAGGACAATCTGGCAGGAATGGAGTTATTTTTCTAGAGTACTAAAGGGAAATGATTAAGGAGAGGAAATGGCAGGAAAGGCTAAGAGGGTAGGGCAGAGGGGAAAAGTGAAGACAAAGAGTGGAGATGAATGGAGGCCTTGGCTGAGAAACATGTCTGGAGCAGAACTGACTTCAAGGGCGGGAGAGAGGGTGGGGGAGGCAGAGGATGAGACATGTTTTTATGTTGTGAAATGGGCGATGTGATGATGACACCCAGGAGCAGAAGAGGAGAAGCAGGTTTGAGGGAAGATGTTAACGCAGGCATGGACACACATTGCATTGCTATGTCTCAGAACATACACGTCACAGGAAACTAAGTTAGTAAACTAAATTAAAATAGGAGGGTGAAAATATGACTTTAATCTCAAGGCAAGACAGATTTGGAAAATATTAGCATGTAGAAAATATTTTAAAACATGAGCATTGTTGAGAGCACTTAGAAAGAATATATAAAGGTAAGAAAAGCACCAAGGAGTTCCTACCTGAATAGATACCCAGAGAAAAAGGCAGACACAGCAGAAATTGGAGGAAGGGTCAAAACATAAGATGAGATGGGGAAGTCAAGTAGGAGAGAGCAAGTCTGGAGACTAGATCAGTAGAGCAGAAGTTGTCTGTGGTCAGTCTGAATCTGACTTTACACTTTCTCCCTCCTTAACCCCATCTAAAGACGTAACCTTGTCTCACTCTGGTGGGCAAACACCCATGTGATGAGAGACAAGCAGCTGGGAGGCAAGGCACTAAGTTGGCCCATGCTGTTCTTCCTAAACTGGCTCGATGTTTCTGGGAGCAAGTTTCAACTCCTCTTTTTGCTTAAGCTTCTCAATATTCCTACTACTGGAGGCTGATGTTCCAGCTCTAGGCTCCTGGGATTCAGGGCTATCCCTTCTCTGCTTAAAAGATTGGGATTCCTTATCTATTTGTTCTTGATCCTATGGATGCCTAGAATTATCTTGGCCTGCTTTGGGATCCTGAGCAGCATTAATGTGGCATCTGGGAAGCTCCTGCTAGCAAATGAGCAACTGACAGATAGATATATATCCCACTGTCTACTTACTGCTGTTATTTCCTCCATGGTTCTTCACCACTACAAGAGACCCTTCATTCAGTGCATGTACTTGACAACTTCTGTACAGCTACTGTGTATCAGTCCCTATTCTAGGGAATAAAGATGCAGTAAATACAACTGATAATGTATTTCCCCAGTGGGCTTCAGGTCTAATTTGAAGGTCAAAAATGTATGTTAGTAGTGTGTCAGGTAGAGGAAAAAAATCACACAGCCTATGAGCAAGCAATAGAGAGTCTGAAGTAAAAGCATGAGTATTTTACTAGGGGGTGGGTAGTGCTGAGTAAATGAACTTGAGCGATAGAATTCTCTAGAGGGACAGAAAGGATAGAATGAATATAGATTACAAAGGGGATGATTACCTGATATGGGAAAGGTAGTTCAATAATGGAGATGCTGAGAAACCTAAAAACTAACTATTTGGTACTGAAGTTGAGATGCCTCAGCAGGCCTCAGCAGGCCTAATCTGGTTGCTGAAAGCTTAGAGGATTCCTGGAGAGTTGTTACGTCTCCTGTGCTTGTGGGAAGGTGGAAGAAGCTGGGTTCCAGAGTCCATGAGAGACACAAGAGCAGTAGCAGGGACAGAGCAGATACAGGCATGAACAAGGTGGCAGGGGGAAACCTTCCCACGTTCCCTTCAGAACTCTTTATATCGAGGCCACTGCTAGAAGGTCTTGCCTACTCTAGTAAAGGGTCTTTCCCCTAAGTTAGTCCTTCTAGGAAATACTCTCATAGGTCTACCAGTCTCTCTCTTAGTTGATTCTAGGTTCAATCAAGTTGACAACCAAGATTAGTTGCCACAATTAGAGACCTAAAATAAGCAAAAGAGAAGCTTGGAACAATGTGATAGAGTGAGCCTGTTGGTATTCAGAGGACAGACACTGCAGACAGTGGAGACTGAAAAGGCATGAGCTCAGCTGACTTGACCTGGTGTGTTTAGAATAAATCACTTCATTCTGGGGCAGGAGGTAAGGTCAATCAGGAAGAAACTCTGGTTATTGGAACCATTCCTTTATTCTGAAGAAGTATATGTGATAAATGGGATTGATATGGCTTCCATTTTGAAAAGGGCATTGTGACTACTCTGTTTAGAATGGATTATAGAATTAGGAACATTACACACTTGAACTGGAGACTTAGAAAATGAGAATAGCCGGGCGGTGGTGGCACACGCCTTTAATCCCAGCACTCGGGAGGCAGAGATAGGGGATCTCTATGAGTTCAAGGCCAGCCTGGTCCTGGTGAGATCCAGGACAGGCACCAAAACTACACGGAGAAACCCTGTCTAGAAAAACAAACAAACAAACAAACAAACAAACACCAAAGAACAAGAAAATGAGAACAACAACCTAGGAGAGAGAGTGTTGGCCTGGACCAGACTGCTTGTGGTTGGAGTGTTGAGAAGTGACAAGACTCTGGCTAAAACTTAAAAGTAGGAGAAGCAATACATTCTGATGGCTTGGACATGTTACAAATATGCATGTCAAGGCTGACTTTGACCTGAGCAAATGAAACAACAATTTGAGATGTCTTTCAGACATGCACTTATATATTCAACTAGGTACTTGTACTGGTCAGTAAAAGGGTAGCTCAAGAGAAAGAACCAAAGGTCAAGGGGTTTGTGGTTTGTGTTTAGATGGGAGGTGGTGGTTAGTATACTTTTGTGCACCTGGGAGTGTTTCCAAGAGAGGAGAGAAATGATGATAAAAGTAAGGGAGAACTATTGGAACTGGGGTCTGAATAGGTGACCCCAGGGGGTAGATGGGCAATGGGAGGTCCGTCCCTAGGCAGGTAAACAGGCATTGTGGCAAGAGGGAGAGCCAGGTGTCCAGGGACAGAGGCAGAATGACTGGATTTCTTGGGTGACTGCCTTCATTTCTCGGTGTACTAAGCAGTCAGGCTAGCAGCTGGAGGTAAGACGAGTAAGACAGATGTGACGAGAGGTTTTAATATAGAGCAGAAAGTATGATGAGGTACTTCGGGACCGTGGCTTTTAGATTCTGTCTCAAGATAAATTTATGGATCTTAGGTTTGTGATTTGAGCTCATTTAGATAAATTTAAGCTAAAAGGGGAGTGTTTCACACCTACCAAGATTAAGAGTTGCTTAATAAAATCTTTTAACTCCATGAACATATGTGGGTTTGAGTGCATATAAAGTGGAAGCAAAAATATACTTTTTAGCGCTCGCCCAGGATGGTGGGAGTAAATGAATGAACTGCTTATTTTGATTAACAATCATTTGAGATACCAGGAAGTAAAAAACACATTTATCTATCAGAGAATGAGAAGTCATATGCATCCATAAGATGATGGTCCCTTATAATACCTAATCTTAGTCTATTCTTTATCTACCTCCTTAATGAATGGTTGTACAGTAAACATATTTTCAGATGAAAACAAGATTATAATATGGACTCAGACTATCTGGCGGTTGGAACCTGCTGGAAGACCACAGGCCATTATCTACCCCCCTGCCCAACTCACACTTCAGAAAACCTTTCTAGGTTTTAATATAGACTCATGCAGTCTGAGTTCGGAACTTGTTGTAAGACCACAAGCCCTTGCCTACCGCCTCCATCGCCCACCTACACATTACAGGAAACCTTTCTATTGAACATTTTTACACATGAGAAGCTCAGCAGCTTGAAAGCTTTAGGTGTCAGAAAGTAACTTTCCCCTCTGTGAAAAATGGGGCCTTTACAATACTCTCTGGGGTGTTAAATTAGTGAGTGGTGGACATGGCCTATAGGATTTAGAGTTTGTTGTACTGAAAATAAAATTTGACCTCACGAATAGTAACAAGCGTGATGGCTCTTGTCCACTTCAGTCCTTTTAAAACAAACCCCTGCACTTAGCACTAAGAAGTCTTGTGTTCAAACCCTGGTGCAGGAGGCACCACACAGAATTAGTAAGTGCTCTCTCTCTCTGCTCTTAGAAGACTGAGCTACAGACAGGATGTTCAACAGACTGGCCTGGAACTTACCTTGACCCTCAGCAATCCTCCCCTCCATCCTCCTAAATGCTGGGATAACAGGCAGGAGCCTGCCTGACATTTATTGATATACTTTTAATTCTAATGTATGCTGTCTTTTTTTTCATTTTCTAATTTAAAGGAAGCACTTCTCCAGATTCATAGTTGCCTTGGTTGTTAAATAGGACCTTGAGATTAACTTCAAACAACTTTGTTTACCGGGTTAATTTCTGAAGCATTTATGAATTCTATAAAATATGTTTGGGGGAAAGTTGTTTATTAGTATATCATACATAAACATAAATAAAGTGTTTTGGTTTCACAATGCTGTTATCAAGTGCTTATTTGACTTACATTTGGGACAAGATGAGGAGGCAAATTCAACTGTTAGAGAATGAGGACTCAGAAAGATGTAGTTTCTTTTCGTCCCTAAGAGGATGGTAAATTTTAACATTAGTTCCCACTGAATGAACCTTCTGTATACTCTTGAGATTAGTCGGTATTTCTGGAATTCATTCACTAGTTTCACTTTTCTAAGCATCAAGACAACTCGAAATTGAAAAATAAGAACATGCAATTCTTATTTTATTACGTTGTATGGATCCGTTATTATTGAACTACAGTTAAGTGTGCTTTTCTCTATGGAAAATGTTCCTGTGGAAGGAATTACACAGGATTAAATCCTTCCAGCGTTCCTCGGAGCTCTACATGGAAAGCTCCTTTCTCTTCCATTTTGCAAGTCTCAACAAGTCCGCTGCTGAGTCACAACCTCCTCCCCCCCGCCCCCCCCCTCCATGTGCGAAATCTTTCTCCCTTGGAAATTAATAAAGCTTCGGAAATATTCTGATTAGAGTCTCCCGGGGAAAGGAGGGAGGGACGCCAGAATGAACTTGGAGAGGAGGAGTCCGGCACACCCGGGTCACCGTGACAGCAGCGCACCCAAGGCGTGCTGCAGCCGGGCTGGGAGCTGGCCTGAAAACCTATTCAGTGCAGGCGTGTGCGACAACCGCGCAGAGCCCGGGCAGCCCCAGACTTTGTTCCCCTTGCTGAAGTGAACACATTTGCTAGACAGGGCGCTGGTGCTTCGCGTTTTACCCTGAAAAAAAAAAAGCCTTCTCGCCGAGGCAGGAGCCAGTGACAGCTCGCGCGGGTCGCACCGGAACACCGAGCGCAGGACCTTCCCGGATTCCTGTAGCCAAGAACCTAAGTCCTTAGAGCAGGTCCCGGGGACAGCGGCCCCTCCTCACGTGGCCCCAGGGGCTGGGAAAGGGCGGGACCTGAGGAGGGGGCGCGTGCGACTCGGGGGGCAGGAGGGGCGGTTGCCCAGGAACCGTCCGCAACGCCCGCGCGTGCTCGCCTCGGTGCGCACGCACGCGCGCGCGCGCGAACACACGGCGCTCGAACCCAGGGGAGACGCCCGTCCCAACTTCAACCGGCCCTTTCTCCATTCCGCCCTTGGCGAGGTCCGGGACTTGGACAGGGACGCGCCCGCGCCCGCGCGCGCCCGCCAGCTCGCCGCCCGGACAACGCATGCTAATGAGGGGCGGGGCGGGGCGGGGCCGGCGGCGGCGGCGGCGGCGCGCTCGCGCGTGCCGGGGACAGGGAGGGCGGGGCGATTGTGAGGTGGCTGCTGACGCACGTTCCGGGGTTCTTAAGCGGCGAGGGCGGCGGCGGCCGAGGCAGCGGCGGTGCCGGAGCCGGTTCCGGGAGGCGGCGGTGGCCTCCGTGAGGGGCGGCGGGGTCCAAGTCGGTGCCCCGGCTCAGTCACAGTGTCCCTTTCCCACTGAAACCCCCTCCTTCCACCACGGCCGCGCCGCCAGGGCTCCCGGGGTTTCCTAGGCGGGGCAGGGGACGGGGTGCGTCTCCTGCCGCGGCCGCCGGCCCGATCAATGAGGGACTTCGGGTTCGGGGTGCTGCACACTGCCCTGCTGCGCAGCGGCAGCCCCCGGTCCTCGCCCGGCGGCGGCTCCTACCGGCCCTTCGCCGCCGGGCCGCCCGCCACGCCCTTCGGCCCGCTGTCGCCGCCGCCGTTGCCTGTCACCGGCTTCTCGGAGGCCGCCTCCCCCTTCGCCATCCCCTCGGGCGGCGGCGCGGCCAGCCCGGCCGCAGCTTCCTCTTCCTCCCCGCTCGTGGCGCATCAGCAGGCCGTGCAGGATGAACTGCTGCTCGGGCTGACACAGCAGCCGGCGAGGCCGCTCTCGGGGGCGGCGGCCGCGGAGCAGCTCCCCAGCCACCACCCCGGCGGCGGCACGAACGCGGGTGTGACCCACCTCCTCCCCTCCCAGGACTTCAAACCGAGTCTGCACCACCCCTCCTCCTCCGCCGCCTCCTCCTGCTGCTGCTGCCGCACCTCCTCCCCGCAGGACTTCAGTAAGCGGCAGCAGCAGCAGCTGAGCAGCCAGAAGAGGAAAGAGTTGAGCCCGCCACACCGTCCCCACCCTCCGGACGCCAAGCCACCGCCGCCGCCGCCGCTCCACTGCCCCGGTCGCTTCAGCTCGCCGCCGCCGCCGCCACCACCGCCGCCCGGGCCGCTCCTGCAGTCGGCGCCGCTCGCCCAGCGCCCGCAGCCGTTCAGCCTCCCGCACACGCAGCACCTCCCGCCGCCTCAGGACTTCGCCCCGCGGCAGCGCCCGGCCGACCTGCCCCCGCTCCCGCAGCTCCCACCCTCGCCGCCCGCAGCCCCGCGGCGCCGCCACGGAGGCGCGGGAAGCCCTCGCCAGACCCCGGCCGCGGGCGAGGGCAGCGCCGCCGAGCCCCCCAATGCGGGCTTGCCCCCCTCGACGCCGCCGGTGAACCCCGCGCCGGGCTCCATGGAGTCGCCCAACCACCCTCTGCTCAACAGCCCCAGCACCCTCCTGCCCGGCGCGGCGCTCGGCACCAGCGCCTTCAGCAGCCTGCAGAGCCCGGACCTGCCGCACCCGGGCGGCGGCGGGGGCGGGGGACCCCCCGGAGGCGGAGGGGGAGGCGGCTCCGCGTCTCCGCCACCGCTGCCCGGTTTCGGCACCCCCTGGTCGGTGCAGACCGCCTCGCCGCCGCCGCCCCAGCCTCCGCCGGCGTCCCAGCAGCAGCCACCCCAGCAGCCGCCGCAGCCGCCCCAGCAGCCGCCGCAGCCACAGCCCCCGGGCTCGTCGGCCGCCACCCCGGGCGGCGGTGGCGGCGGCGGCGGCGGCGCGGGCGGCTCTCTGAGCGCCATGCCGCCGCCCAGCCCGGACTCGGAGAACGGCTTCTACCCCGGGCTGCCGTCGTCCATTAACCCGGCCTTCTTCCCGAGTTTCTCGCCGGTGTCGCCGCACGGCTGCGCGGGGCTCAGCGTGCCGGCCGGCGGTGGCGGCGGCGGCGGCGGCTTCGGCGGCCCGTTCTCGGCGCCCGCGGTGCCCGCGCCGCCCGCCATGAATTTACCTCAACAGCAGCCGCCGCCGGCGGCGCCGCAGCAGCCGCAGAGCCGGAGGTCGCCCGTCAGCCCGCAGCTGCAGCAGCAGCATCAGGCGGCCGCAGCCGCCTTCCTGCAGCAGAGGAACTCGTACAACCACCACCAGGTAGGGAGCCCGCCGCCCCCTCGAGCGCCCTGCGCCGGGGCATGGCGGCGGACCCGGGGCCGGGGCAGTGCGCTCGGGCGGGCGGCCGGGCGGAGAGAGATGGGCTGGGGCTGCTCCTGCCCCGGCGTGCCCCTCCGAGGGGACCGGAGCGGAGGCTGTTCCCTTCTTGAGTTTGCTCGGTGCAGCACTAGGGGAAGCCCAGGCGGCACCTGCAGCCGCACCCGCGGGCTGTCACGGGCCAGGGAGGAACTGTCAGGCGGCGCGCGGCTGCCGGCCGCGGGGCTAGGGTGCTCTCGGTGTCTGCTCTTTTTAGTGTTTGGTCTCATCTTAGGGACTAGGAGGCCAAGGCACCCCTGAATCTAGGATTAATGTGTTTCCTCCTAGATGTCTCCACATGGGGTGTGTGCCGGGATCATGGGGTATGTGGCATTATGAAATGACACCCAGGCAGGTTCTTTGCTAGTCTGTGCCCTTTCTGACTTCTGACTCAGGATCTTTTCTGTTACTACTCCCTTAACCCCCGCCCAGTGCAGATTTTGGGTGGCCGCTACGTTTGTTGATGTTGAGAGTTTTGTTGCTATTTAATGGAGTTATCATTTATTGTGGTGATCATTCGAAGTCCAGTGTCGAGATTAAGAATTGTCATGGAACCCAAATTTGACTTTAACCGGCCAAACTTTTCTGTTGACCGAAGTTTTCAAAAGCGAATGCTGTTTAAATTAACCAAAGTATCAGCTGACAGTTTATCGAAATTAACCCAAGTAGAAGTTAATAGTTTCGTTGAATCGATGTTTTCTCCCCAAGAATGAGGAGTGTGACCTATAAGGAAGGAAAATACCGACATCTGAAGTAATACTCCATTTCCCATGGTTTATATGATCTTGAACAACTGTCTTTTGTATATCAGGCTCTTTACTTTTTAACTGGTAGTTTGCCGCAGAAGTTTATAGGTAATTTTGAAATCCCAAAGTCAAAGTAGAACGTTATCAGGATATATGTCGTGACTCATATTTAACTGCAATATGCGCCAATAAACAAAAAGAAATGGGTCTTACCTCTGAGTGTAAGAGGTCACACGCTTTCATATGGAATTTTAGGTCACTGGAAAAGAACTTTGAACTGTGAGTCATTTAGTAGGCAAAATAAGGCCCTGCTGCGTGAGATAATTCTGCCGTGACTCCTTAGCTGTGCTTTTCAACTATGTGGAAGGAGAAGGAGGCTATATATGTTCATGATTGTGTTAGCACCTAAAATCCTGTAGTAGCATCCATAGGTACTGGATGTCAAGTTTTTACATTTTTCTTAAAAACTGTTTAATCTTAGGATTACCATGTTTATTGAGTTTTAGAAAGGATATGGTCTGTATTTCCACTGTCTAAATCTTAGGAGAAAATTACTAGTTTTAGTTTATTGATAGTAGAAATACTAGCAATTCACAGTTCCCTTTTAAAAAAGAAAAAGGTCTTATATCTCGTGAAATTTCCTTTTTTATTTTTTGACGATTTGGCTTTTCTTGCCATAGGATCTAGATTTTGGAATATGATTTTGCTTTTGAGTGTCAATGAATTTAACAGAGACTTGCATTCAGATTGTTAAGAATAAGCAACGCTGGCGATTGTTTATTGTATATCTCAGTGGATCCACCTATGGGTGGCACTGGATAATTGCTTTTAACAGTTCAAGGATAATTAAGTGGAATGAAAAAAAAAATACTGAAAGAAAAGCAGGAATAAAATACCTTAAAAGTTGAATTAACAGTTCAGGAAAATGAATTTTTTCCTGCACTGACCTGTCCTTAAATGCATCTTCACTTCATGCTAATGTTACCACTGTTGGATTTTTCAGAGTAGCCCAATCTGTTTGGGAAGACTAAGATCTAAAAATTTGGCTCCCATAGCTGAGACAATTAAGACCATTTAACTAATACTAATTTAGCTAGTGGAAGATAGGTTGCTTGCAGTTTCTTCAAAGTCAACTTCAGCTTTAAGAATATTTTAGTAACCGTCAGGAGACATCACTGTTTTTAGCAGATAGGATAGAAACTTCCCTAACACTAAGTAAATAGGATATCAAGTAGGAAGATCCCAAGACTTCTTTCCTTAGCCCCTTAAGAAATATCGTTAGCTTTTATGTTTCATTTTTTTTTATGATCACATTAAATTCTTAGCTGAGTTCTAAAATTTGAATTTGAATTATCAGCTCTCCAAGGCCTGTAATTGAAATAGGTGTGTTTTCCTCAGCCTCTTCTGAAACAATCTCCTTGGAGCAACCATCAGAGCAGCGGTTGGGGCACTGCGAGCATGTCCTGGGGTGCGATGCATGGCAGAGATCACCGTAGAAGTGGAAACATGGGCATTCCGGGGACTATGAATCAGATATCTCCACTGAAGAAACCGTTCTCTGGTAATGTTATAGCACCACCGAAATTTACCCGCTCTACTCCGTCACTGACTCCCAAGTCTTGGATTGAAGATAATGTGTTCAGGACAGACAACAATAGTAACACACTCTTACCCTTACAGGTAAGAATGGTATGTAAATGTCCTTACTTCTAATGTTAACCTTTCAAAATAGGAAGCGGGGTGGTGGAGGTAGCAGTGGCAGTATAGGAAGATTAACAGAATTAGAGATAAACAAAATTTAAGCATATCATTTAATTATTAAAGGGTAAAACACAGAGAGAAAACAGAGATGTAAGAATTTCTCTGTAAACACACATGAATGGAAATAAGCTTCCAAACATTTAAGAAAAGATTTCTTCCATACAGATTGAAGCCTTTAAGTGGCAGTTCCTTAAAAATGCTCAAGTTAGTTATTTCTTAATAGACAACCAAAACTTGTCTTTTTGATAATATAAGCTGAAACATTCTGTAACTGTAGTTGTACATAGATTTTTCTGTGATCAGCTGTTTACTTATTAGAATGTTCTTAATACAGCTGTGATTGTGCCACAATAACATTAAGACTGTTTGAATCTAATTCAAATTGTCTCCACTGGTTCAGTGACTATAAATATATATGTATGTAATTTTCCCCACTAAATATAACCTAATATTAATGGAGATCATTTTTCCTGGCCTGTTTAATATTTTGTGACTCTTGCAAATGAGATTTAATTTTCCTCAAAACCTTTAGAGGACAGAACAAAAATTTAAGATAGAAAGAACTTGGATTGTTTTTCGTTTCTTTGGTTTTTGGTTTTTTTGTTTGTTTGTTTTTTCTTGGGTGGGATGGGGAAGAGAACTGCTCATTTCTGATGCAAACTTCTATGCTATTGAAGGTGAGATCTAGTTTGCAGTTGCCAGCTTGGGGCTCAGATTCACTCCAAGATAGTTGGTGCACTGCAGCCGGAACATCCAGAATAGACCAGGTAGGCGGCACAGTGTGTGCTTCTCAGGGTCCTGGCTAGGAGTTGAGTATTTACATTATGAATATGAGTGATCATTTGCTTTTCAATTATGCCATGTAAGCATATTCCAGAGATTATTGAAACAATTTAGTTGTTAAACATCTCTTGATTTAAATTCTCAATCCATTCATTTTCAAATTTAAAAGATTTGTAGTCATATTTTGAAATCATAAAAAAATTTGGTTTTGATTACAATGAATTATGTATCCAAGAGCACCTGACTTTAAACATCAGTCAAACTAAACAGATACTATCTTTCTTCCAGAATTATCTGCAATAAAAATACAAACTATGTTTATTTAACATCCAGTTTTCCATTTTATGTTTTAAGAAATCTTCCAGTAAATGTTTGTCATAAAGTCTGATGCATTTGTTTTGAAATATGTCTCTAAATAGCTTCTGTTTTAATTTAGTTTTCTTACCTTTATAAAAAAAAAAAAACTTTGTGGTATAGTATTTTTAGTCTAAATTTTATTATTGCTTATATCCTACAAATTACCTTCAAGACCTTAGTGATTTAAAAATGCTGTCTGTCTTTCTGCACACTGAATTTGAGTGTATACTGGTACCAGGTCATGAGGATGATTATATGAGGAGCTTTTTTTATAGCTCCCAAGTTTGATCTTCATTTTGAGATTTTGTAAGTTAAGTGAGTGGAGCTGTGTAATCCATAGCTAAGGCAATTCCTCAAGTCATTTATCAACATGAACTGATTTTTAGGAAGACTGTATAGGCATATTAATAGCAGAACACTTTATAAATAGCATCATAATCTGGAGGACTAGCACTAGCTTGAGTAATCAGTCACTAGCTGTTGTTGTAGACAAGTCTTGACTTTATCGAAGTTGTCCTGCCAGGATCTCGGCATCAAAATGGTAGTTGTCTTGTGCTTTTCAGCTTGTTATTTTGTTAATGTAAGCGTCCCACTCATCCACTTCTATTCTCTTTTTCACTCGGTCCCACTTCTCCTGTATTGTGGTACCACTGTCATATTGTTTAAAATGAATCCACGATTGCTCAAAAGAAGTTAGGTTGGAAAAAAAATGATTGTAGTTATTTTGAAGGTGAAAGGGAAATGTCTTCAGAGAGGAAAAAGCATAATTCTTTCACGTGTAAGTACAAAAGCCCCGGGCTCTGTCTATGACACAGCAGCCTTTATGAGTGTGGGGGGGGGGGGGAGGGGGGGGACTTGTGTTCAGTTGAGCCCTTGCACTAGAGTAGATAGAGGTGATGGTGAAGGGGGCATTTTATGACTCCGTTCTGGGAGCGACGGAGTACAATGCTTTAGCCTTCCTACTTCAACTTCAAAGCCACCATACCTTAGCCCGTTTTATAACTTAGGATTTTAGGTAGATTTTTTTTTTTTTAATTTTGGCTCTTAAAGATACACTTTCAGGTAAACCTTGATGAGTAATTAGTATTTGTACAGAAGTGTGATGTGATGGTGGATAAAAATAGGTGATGGAATTTGAACTGAACTGGAAGGCAAGGCATTCCCAAACCGGAATCTTCTTCCTTGCGTTCTTTACCACTGGCTACAGGCTTTCATCTCTAGGTCATAGCCTCATCTATAAAGAAGGATCGTGATGAACAAGGTCATGTAAAACCTTGGCAGGCCAGGCCTTACACATTCTCTGATCTGTTTGGCTATTGTTTTCCTCCCTGGTCTCACAGGCCTCCAGTCTCCCAGCCTGTGTGTGTGTGTGTGTGTGTGTGTGTGTGTGTGTGTGTGTGTGTGTGTGTGTAAGTAAGTACAAGGGGCTTAGGACCTGTGGGGGAGGGGAGACTAAAGCCTTAAACTAAGACATTGCAAGTATATATGACCTTATTGCCTTCTTTAAGTACTCAGATGGTCTTTATTATACAGTCTGTTCCGTTTCCATCTTTCCATAAAAGCTTGTGGTATTTGGAGTTCTTAAAAACACAACGGCAGCGATGTAAACTAGCACTTTTAGTGTAAAATATAGAGTATTTGGCAAACTTAAAATACTTAAAATGCTTAATCACTTAAATAATTTGAGATTTTATTTTGTGATCCTATAAATTTTAATATTAGTAATTTTTTAGCAAGTATATTATTTTAAACCATAACTTTAGTTATGGTTTATATTTCCTTTAGTCTGAAATGAATCAGGTCTACAATGTAATAAATTACAGAACTAACATCTTCATTCAGGATACTTCAGGTATGACCTACACCAAGATTTGGAGATGTAATTAAATTCAGTAAATGGAAAAATATTTTCATAGGTTAATTTATTTCATTTGTTTCAAGTAAAATTTTACAATTTTTTATTTTCAATATTTTTTATGGAAAAACTTCAAATTTAAAACATTTTTAAAGCACATGTAAATTATACACATTCCTGACTTTAAAAATTGTTTTTTAAATGCATGTGTGTATGCATCTGTGTTTGGTGTATGTGCATATGGAGATGAGGATGATAAGGTGTTATTCCTCAGGATTGCTGTTGCCTCCTTTGAGACATGGTCTTTGATTGGCCTGGAGCTTACCAATTAGACAAGCTGACTGGCCAGTGAGTCTCCTGGATCCTTCTGCCTCCACCTCCCCAGCCCTGAGATTATAAGAGCTCTCCACTCCCATGCTTGTGAGGCAAGCACCTTACCACCTGAGCTACCTGCCTAGCTCCTTATTAGATGTTCCTACTAATTTCTCATAAGCCAAATTTTCTTTGTTCTTCTTTGCTTTTGAGAATAGGATCTTAATTTATAGCTGAGGCTGATCTCAACTTTGGGATGTCCCTGCCTCCATCTCTTGGGACTGAAACTATATTAGGTGTGGCCAAAATTTATTAATTTGAAAATGCTTTTAGCATTTTGTAAGAAGTCATGCTCAAAACTATTATGTATCGATTTCCTCAAAATAGAATTTTCCATGAGACATTTAAAAAAAAACACAATGTTTATTTGTGAATACTTAGCTGTTTTAAATCAATGTAAATTTCCTTTTAACTTAGGGTGTTTTATCACTTACTTTTTTTAATGTGATACTTCTGCAGTATGCCCTGAGAAACCTATCAATACAATGTTGGTCTTCTACTCTCTGGGCCTTTTTCAGGGCTGGATTTTGACTGTATATCCTGGGAGCTACCTTTAATCAATTGAAGATATTTTCTATCAATCAAACATCCAAATTGATATAAAGTAATAAATCACATTTGGGAGATCTTTTTCAGGAAATATGTCACTTGAAACTTTCATGGGTTTCCCTACGAAGTAGTGTGTGGTAGGAAAGCAAGGCCAGCATTTCATGACACAGTACCCTTGTTTTGGGGAGCCTGAACTTGCAGAATGTAGGGAGTCTTCAAACTCACACATAGCTAAGAGTGAAGAATGCTCTTTTGTTTGAGCAGAGGGTGCTTTCCTCAGGTCTTTACTGTCTTAGCCTCAGTTCTTTAAGTGCTTTTGGAATCATCTGTCTACCCTTTCATTCTCATATGTGCTTACGGCTAATGTACGGGTAAAGAAAAATAGTAACCCCAACAGTAGACTTCCAGAGGCTACTCCGCAGTTTCCATTTGTTCTCATTTTTTCTTGTTACTGTAGTACTCTTATTTCTGTAGAACTCCACTTAATTGATTACCAGATGGCTTTTAAAAAATATTTTAGAAGAGGTTGTATGTGAACTTTTCCTCAGTCTGATTTTTCAAAAATGTCTTAGTAATTTTCAAACAGCCATTTAATAGTAAGTATAAGATGCATTGCCATGATTTTCTATATTTGTTAGTATGTCAGGACTGTAGTGTTCGTCTTTATTTCTAAATGTTTTCAAGTCTTCCTCCTAGTTTTAAACTGATAACAATTTAGATGAGTAAATCTGTTCCTAGTATCCTTACTTTAGAAGAACATATACTTTGTTTTATAGCCAAATATAAATCATTAAATATAATTTGTTTTAAACTATTGTCTTGAAAAGATAGTCCTGAACTGTAGCATGTCTTCTTCTAAATATTTAGGGTATAGAAAATAAAATACTTTAAGTACTTATACTCTTAGAACCTACATGCTATATCATAAAAATATTAATGTTTATTTTACCAGTTTATGTATTAATCCTATCTTAAATACACTTAAGAACTTGAATATTACAATAGTCTTCCATTCAGTAACTAGAAATTCACTTGATAGTGAAGCTATTTTAGTATCTGATAGTTGTTCTAGTTTAGTCAATTAGCAGATTCTATAGAGGATTCTAAGATTTAGTTCTTTATAATTACCATTTTAATAGCAGTCTTTACACTCATACAGCTCAAATTACACATTTTATAGTGATTTTATGGTAGTGATAAAGGAGTATTCATTTAACAGACACTTGAAAGCTGAATGTGTATGATTAGAAGGACCCTAGCCTTAATTACTTTAGAAGTTTAGTGGGAGAATCCAGGAAATGTGCACACGGTAGAGTAGAAACAGAGATGGAGACATTAGTAAACATGAAGGGCTTGCTTGCACAAAGGCCATCCTCCTCTCGCTTCCATTTTATGCCATTCACTGTAACAATAATTTAGATCTTCTATGATTTCAAGTGGCCTATAGGTACTGTCTAGTCTGACTTGGTTATTTTTTAGAAGATGGAGGCAGAGTATAAAGAGGTCCTGTGGTGTAGAAGATCACAAAGCTTAGTGCTATTTATAATGTCCTGGACAGTAGCTTCACTGTCCACCTAATAAGTACTGAGTCAGACTCAGTTAAGGTGTGGCACCATAATATACTAACCTGCTTTTCACACAATCTGAAGCGTGTTGAGAGTTTGGGAAACACTGCTTTATTTCACTGATTCTCTTTGTCTCCCCCACCAAGTTCACTTGTTCTGGTGTAGAGCATGATAGATGGGTATGTTGTGTGTTTAGTAGGATCTTTTACATAAAGGTCAGTAAATTGGACTTCTATAGGTAGTTGGTGATTCATTGGAACAAGAGTCTCCTAGAAGCTTTGCATCATTCAGTGTTACTACTCACCCTTCCTAATTCCTTGTTTAGTCTACAGTGCTGATCCTGGTCCCTAGCTTTAAAAAGTATACAACCTTAATTAAACATCAAAGAGGAATAAATAAACAAACCTTATGTTTTTCTTTAGCTCTCTAGAGACCTAGTTCTGAATATTTTCTGGGTTTTTGGTCCCTTTGGAAAATCATGAAGGCTATAAACCTTTTCTTAAGAAAATAATATATGTCAATATATATGAATGCATATTATCCTAGAGACTTCTGTTATAACTTTGGACATGTGGATCCAGGTTAACTAGTGTTCTTCTTGGGTTTCTGTGGAAACTGTCTGCTTACTTTTCTGATTCTTTTCTTGTTTCCTGTGCTAATCATTTTGAGAGTTTAAGATGGCCTACCCTGCTTCCTCCACATGTACATGAATTTGCAAATTCATACATACAACAAATGGGTAGGGATGGCATTGACATAGTTTGTTAAAAGACTTCAGACTCTTTGGAGGGCATGGACCATAGCTTGTTTGGCTAGTTTCTCATATATATCATTGCATAGTCATTGAGTTTGTGTTGAGTAGAATATAGTATAAATTCTTAGGCAGTAGACAACTAAATGCTTTCTAGCAAGCTGTCAATAAAAAAGCTGCTGTCAACACAGAAGGCAGTTTTTTAGAGTTGGGGAAGGGAATGTGAACTAAAGTGCTTTACCCCTCCCCTCTTCTTGTGCTGACCTTTTGGAGTAGAGTGGGGGGATTACAAAAAGTGGAAGGACTTTAGAGAGTGAGATTTGAATGTAAATATGCAAGGCATTCATCCTTTTTCTGACATTAGTATTCTACATTTGATTTTTAGTGTATAGGATGTTTATGCATTCATTGTTTTGCAATTCCAATGACTAAGTCAAGTTTTAAGTGTGTGATAGATGTTTAAAGTATGGTGCACTTATTAAATTCTTCTCAAGATACTTATTTTCCAAATGCCAATATCTGTCTTCCTAGATATATGAAAAAAACATGGAGCAACTGAAAATGTTTTCTGTGTATAATATTTGTGAAAATAATCTGAGAGATTTCTCTGCATTCAGTTAATACTGCCAATGAAATTACATTAATTTTATATATTTTAGAGATGAATGTGCTAAAAATATTTTCCCTTAATAAGTGACATTGTAGTAGACAAGAGACTTACATATCAGTATTTTCTTGGGATACAAGTTAAGTAGTAATATATTAATTAAGTGTCCTGTTTTATGTAAGAAAGAATATATGTCTTTAACTTTTTCTTGAAAATTACATAGATCTTATATCTTTTCTTTTTCTGTCTTCCAGGATCGAAGTAGAATGTATGATAGCTTAAATATGCACTCTCTGGAAAATTCTCTTATTGATATCATGAGAGCAGAACATGATCCTCTCAAAGGTAGGTGGCAATTTATAGCATCAATTTCATGTCATACGTTGGTTTGTCTGTTTATGAAAAATTAACACTTATATAAATTAATTTACTGATGGTAAAGAAATGTTTTATTTCATATGTGTTATTTTCGATCTCTTGTCCTTTATATTGCAATTGTATCACCTTGAGGAAAGAGGAGTACTAATTGCCTAATGCATATAACAAGTCATCCAAACTTTAGCCCCTTAAGGCATCAGTAAATAGTTATTGCCACACAGTGTTAGTGTCTCAGATAGGGTTTCTGTTGCTCTGATAAATCACCATAACCAAGAGCAAAGGGTTTGGGAGAAAAGGGCTTATTTCATCCTAGAGCTTTTAGTCCGTCAGGGAGGGAAGTCAGGACAGGAATCTAAGACAGGAACCTGGAGGCACGAATAGCAGCAGAGATCTTGGAGTAACATTGCTTACTTGCTTCTCATGGCTTGTTCAGCTTTCTTTCTTATACCATCTAGGACCTCCAGCCCAAAGGTGGCACCAAAATCATGGGCTGGGCCCTCCCATATCAATCGTCAGTTTTATGGATACATTTTCTCAATTGATTTCCTCTTCCCAAATGACTCTTAGTTTGTGTCAAGCTGACAAATCAGTAGCCAGCACAGCTATTGTATTATGAATTCATGAGAATAATTGTTTCTAGCTCAGAACTTTTGATTGAATCCAAATCATGAAATTCTTTATAAGTTCTCCAGTGTTAATCCTACAAATGTAATTCTTTTAGAAAATTTTGCCCTACAAATTCCAAAACTTTTTCTTGCCAGCTAAGTTGATAACAGCAATGAGATGTCAAGTCTTACTCACTTAATATCTGGGTTTTTTTTAATGCATAGTTTTTTGTCTCTCTAACCCTTCCATTTTAAGGGGTGTGTTATTAATGGTTGTTGATGTGCATTGGTGGCAATTCCTCAAACGAATAAGGTTATGCGTTGTGTTCGTTTGCTTTCCTGTGAATTTTGTTGACCTTCTGGCTCTAATATATATTGTAAGGCTGTCTGTATGAGGTCTTGTTCTTATTTACCGTGATTACTGTTTGTTTACCTTGGATCTTCCATTTCAGAATAGAATCTACACTGGGGTGTGGTGGCATATGACTGTATACTAGCACTCAGGAGACCAAGGCTGGAAGGTCACCAGTTCAGGGCCAGCTCGAGCTAGGTAGCAAGACTGCCTCAAAAATAAATGCGCACACACACACACACACACACACACACACACACACACACACACACATAGAATTGTTAACAGTTTACTGCTAAGAATTTCTGTGTTGAATTCTGTCTTCTCTAGAAAGAAAACTACTAGGCACTCCAACACGAGATTTTCTTCTTTTACTTGCTGGCTCATTCCACTGCTTCCTGCTTTACCACATGATACATATTCTTTCTCCACACATTCTGATCGTTACACGTTTATGGGGGTGGGAATGCTGGACCCCTGTACAATCTGTCTAAGCAAGGTGATGGCAAATAGAGTGAGCCAGCCCGGGTTAACCAATGCATTTGTTGTTTCCCTCTCTTTCCAGTCCTCATCTTCAGGGCAGCACTTTGTCCTCTCTTTTTATCTCAGAAAATCTTCCCCCTCTTAGATACACAAACACCAACATGTTTCTCATAGGAGCAAGATGAAGCTTATTTTATCCTCTCAAAATGACTTCCTAAACCATTATTTGCTTTGTCTTCCTCACAAGATCTACCAATAGACAGGAGATGGAGAGTGCAAAATTTTTAAACGATCTCCCTGTTCTTTCTGTTATTACAAGAGGTTGTATTACTTGTCTATAGCTGCAAAACAAATAACTCAGAGTTTAGCTTAAAACAGTAACAAGAAGCATTTACCTTACATAATTTCTAAAGGCTAGAATTGGGTAGCAACTTGATTATTTCTGGCTAAAGGTTTCACGAGAATAGCAGTCAAGAAGTTGGTTGATACTACAGTCTGAAGCCTTAATTAGGCTGGAGGATTCCTTTCCATATGGTTAGAAAGTTAGTGCAAGGCTATTGGCAAAAGAAGAAAGAAAGAAGGAAACTCAGTTCCTTGCTCTATGGACCTCTCCACAGGCCTGGTGTAGCCTTCTTATGGCATGACTGCTGGTGCTACCTCTGCCTACCCCCGCTGCCTAGAGTGAATGGCACAGATTGTACAAAAGCCCCAGTGTCCTAGCGCCTAGCCTCAGATGTAGCATACTGCTGTTTCTACAATATGGCTCAAACTATGTAAATAGGAAGAGACAAGGACCGGAAGGAACCATTATGGAGGCTGGTTACTTCAGGGGTCAAAGGCAGATCTATAAGTTCATATTTACTTCCACTCTTAAGTGTAGAGCAAAAGATGAACTACTCACAGTGGGTGTCAGTGGGGAGAAAACAGTCGAGTTGTTGTATAGAATGTGGAAAGAGTGAAAGATTACTGATCTGGCTAAGAACAACTTCACTCATAGAAGCAACCTCTCATCCCACTTTCATCTAAAATTCTTTTTTTACTCACCTTTTCTAACACTCACCTCTGAATTTTAAGGGAGGTTTTTGAGGTATTGTATAGCAAACAGAAAGCTCTTGTCTTGTTGGAGATGTACAGATAGCAAATAGTGGTGGCCAAACATGGTGCTTACTCAGTCAACTTTATACCCTTTGCTGACTGTGCACTGTGAGGAAAGCCAAGTTCTCTTCCCTGTGGAAAGTATAACCTGCTGGGGAAAGACAGACAGACCATATACCAAAACTATGTATATATCTATAGAGGAGAAGGCGTTCAGAAATATGGTAAATGGAAAGTTATTCTAATTTATATGTGGAATAAAGGGAATTCTGATACAAAGCTGGGTAGAGCAAAGATGAGGAACTATTGGAAGTGTCATTGCGTGAAAAAGCACGCATGAGGTTGTCACTTCTGAAAAACTGAAAGACTAGTCCCAGCTTATTGTTTAGGGCTACATGACACTGCTGGTTATAGCCCTGCTCATTCAGTGTTGTCAGGCATGTGCTGTCCTTTGCTGGGGAATTAGAAGCACTAACACACTGGATGTGCTTTCCTTGATCTGAGCTGCATTATCCATTCTGTAGTGTGTTCGCTCTGTGGACACTCTTTTTTCTAATGGCTGTCTGGATTCTAGGCAAACTCTGCTTTCCTTTCAAAGAATAAGTGTGGAATTTTAAATGGCTCAAGAAAATCATGCTTTGCCAAGAACAGTTTCATAATTTTGCAATTTTATATTTGCATATCTACTTAAAATAGTCTGTGATCTTTATGCTTGTGTGAGTTGGTTCATTCCCCTTTAAACAAAAGAACAAGACAGATCATTGTTAAGCTACCCTCCCTCCTGCCCCCAACAATTTGTAAAAAAAAATGGGTCTTACTCAAATTATAAGGACAAAAAATTGAATTTCAGCTCATAAAAATTGACTTAAAGATTATGTGGAGAAAACAGTTTGTGTAACCGTTCTTGAGATGATCAGTCTCGGCTGGTATTAATGACTTTTCCAGTGTTCCCTGAATAGTTCAAAACAATCAGAAACAAGAACTTAGAATGGGATTTTATGCCCATAAATATTTTGAAGTCCATGCTTTTCAAAGGAGTTAAGAACCCAAGTGGTTATTACAGCTGTATTCCTCACTGCTAAACACCTGTGTTAATGACTCTGGAAGCAAGAAGCCCTGCTGACGTTATAGCACCTAAAGAGAGATAGGAGCCGCTCTGATGCTGCGTGTGCAGTACTGGATTCTTGCTAGCTTCCTATTTTGTCTTCTGTTTCTCTCCCATTGACTTTATGAAGGGGAATAAAGTCCAAAGCCACAAAACAACTTAGGTGCATTTGTAAGCATCCTGTGTGAGAAATCATATTCTAGAACTAGGAACTTCTGAGTAGCCAGAGGCTCTCAAGCTCGTGTCAGGTTCACTCTCCACAATTGTGTATTTTATTTTATTATTATGTTTTAAATTATTTTTTTCTTTTTTCTAAGTATTTACTTTTATGTGCACTGATGTCTTGCCTGCATATATGTCTGTGTGAGGGTAGCATATCTCCTGGGAGTGGAGTTACAGACAATTAAGAACTGCCATATGGGTGTTGGGCATCAAACCTGAGTCCTCTAGAAGAGCAGCCAGTGTTCTTAACCACTGAGCCATCTCCCCAAAAGCACGTTTCTAGACAGTCTGGTATAAGAGAGCAAGGGCAAAAATAACTATGAAAATAAATTGGGAATGGTTAGTGCATTTATGTATTAAAGCAAGATAAATTGCGAAATAAAAAATTATACCAGTGATAAACAGAACAGACATTTTTGTGACTTTGCCCTACGATTCCTCTGACAGAGAAATGCAATCTTAAAACTGTGATTCCTGAAGCCAAAATTTTTACAGCTCCCAAAAGGGGATAGACAAAGATCAGATGTATAGATTAAAAATTCAAAATCTCAAATACTGCAAAATGTAAAACTTGATACCTTGAGTAGAAAATTCTACATGCTACCTCATATGTCACAGTCAAAATTCACAATAAAATATTGTGCAAAATTATCTTCAGACTGTGTATATAAAACATAGTTTCATATGTGGATTTATATCCCATATCAAGAGAATGCATTGTATAAATATATTAAATATGTTAAAATTCAACAATATATCCAATGTCTAAAATACTTCTAGCCTCAAGCATTTTAGGTTCTATACTAAATGCTTTAAAAAACAAAACAAAAAGCAAGGGAGATGGTCTATAAATCCCACCTCTTGGAAGGCTGGAGGCAGGAGAATCCCTGTGAGTCTGAGGCTACCCTTGGGTTATACATGAAGCCCTGTCTCAAAAACTCAAAACCAAAACCTATAAAATGAAAAAAGAAAGGTGTGTTCTCTATGCTTTTAGGCTGTGTGATTTTTTAAAATGCACCCAATTTGTTTTATGAAAAAGTACATACCACCATATTTTTTTCTTATTTCATTGATTTCTTTTTCCTGTCACCACTGGCTTTTGATAAGAAAAACATCATAACTCTAAAATGACTTATTTCTATATATTCTTAAATGTATTCTGATTTTGAAATACTCATTCTCACAATTTATGTGGAAACTTATTATTTACTATGTAGCTACTCAGAATTGAGTTTATCTTATGAAAGTACAGTTTACAAGAGTTTAAACTTCTGTTACTAGTTAGAATATCCACATTCTAAAGGGAGAATTATAAAACTATGTGAATTTTCTTGTCTGAGAAAACATACTTGAAACATAACGTGAGTAGAGATTTTTAAGACATATTTCTTTTTAGGTAGCAGTAGCCTGTGTCAATAGCATTATTTGAGGGTATAGCTGTCGTTTTTTCTCGGCATCATTGATGAATATTTGAATTATAACACTAGAACTTCATTTTTAAAAGCTAAAACCTTATCATACAGAAATTACAGTGCATCTGTGCCAATTTGGGTACATATTATTCCTTTGGAAGTCTTTTCATGGTAACACATTTTTCTTGTGATTTTTAAATAGGAGTTTATATCTCTTCTAATGAACAATAAAACAACAAAATTCTTATGTATAGCATACATCATATATATATATTACATATATATGTAGTACAATGCTAAACTGAAGTATTTGGGATGATTAAGCATATGCATTATATGAATTTTGGATTCTTGTATGAAAAGGAGTATCTTAGAAATTATTTTCCTTCAAAAACATAACATTTGGGGTTGGGGATTTAGCTCTGTGGTAGAGTGCTTGCTAGGCCCTGGGTTCGGTCCTCAGCTCAAGAAAAAAAAAATAATAACATTTAATTCCTTAAAATATTTCCTTATCACAAAAAGCATTTATTCATTAATGAAAAACTAGACACACTAACATAAATTTTAATACTTTTCCTTTTTATATAACTTAAAATATTTGCAGTTGAGCCGGGCGGTGGTGGCGCACGCCTTTAATCCCAGCACTCGGGAGGCAGAGCCAGGCGGATCTCTGTGAGTTCGAGGCCAGCCTGGGCTACCAAGTGAGTTCCAGGAAAAGGCGCAAAGCTACACAGAGAAACCCTGTCTCGAAAAACCAAAAAAAAAAAAAAAAAAAAAAAAAAAAAAAAAAATATTTGCAGTCTTCGTCATCATCTCTCCAAGCTTGCGAACCTTTTTAAAATTAAGGTGTGTATATGCAAAGGTTAGAGTCAGCTGGTGTCACAGACTTACACTCCCTTTATCTACTTTCGGTGTCTACTTTTTCGAAGTAGCCACTTTGAGCTTTTTCCATTTTTTATCTGATTCCCTATTTAGTTGCTTTTGTATTTTATTAAGCCTTTAGTATTATGTCCTGTAGCTTACCTATCCTTAATATTTCCCCTACTCTCTCCTCACAGTTATTATAAAATTAGCTTTCTAAATATTTATCCCAAAGCATTTCCTCTACTTTGTCCTCACGGTTATTATAAAATTAATTTTCTAAATATTTTTATCCCAAAATGCATCTGTATAACCATACAACTTTTTTGATATACGCAAATGCATCAGATAACCATCCACATGATTTTATTTCATGTGTCTGGAAGTATCCTCATAGCCCTGTGTAGCTGTCACTGGTCACTGTCATCCTGTAGAGCCCATGTCCTATGATCTTCATGTCCTTTTTTTTTTCTTTCTGTTTTTAATCTTGACTTTAAATTTTTTTTCCTCTTATTGAAAATAAATTCTTTTTTCACATAAAATATATCCGGATTGCAGTTTCCCCTCCCTCTACTCCTGCCAGTTCTTCCCTACCTCCTTCCTATCCAGATCCACCAGATCCATCTCTCATTAGAAAATGAACAGACTTCTAATGGAATATAATACAATAAATAGAATATGATATAATATAGATATAATATGGTAAAACAAAAACTAACACATTGGAGTTGGACAAGACAAACAAGCAGAAGGAAAAAAACCTCAAGAGAAGGCACAAGAAGCACAGACCCACTTATCCATCTACTCAGGAATCCCATAAGAACACTATAAACTGGAAGCTAGAATATATCCACAGAATCCATGCCCTTGTCTTAATGGTATCTAGATCTTGATTTATTGGGCCTGCTTTACAATACCTTCCTGCTGATAGGACATACATTTTGAACCCTTGTTTGTACTGTTACTCTTTTTATAAGATGATAGAGCAGTGTAGAATTATACTGTCTTGGTTTAGGATGTCACAGCATTACTGTTTCCTCTTTTAGTTCCTGGGTTGTTCTCAAGTACAATGCTGTTCTGAAGCCTGTTGCATGGTTGTTTTAACTTTTTTTTCATGCCTGTAGTTCAGAAGTTCCATAATAATGATTTATCATATGCTGCATGCATCTATACAGGTTTCCCTCTATTTCTCTTACTTTTTGAGTTGCATATTCATTTGGATCTACAAACAGTCTTCTTTACTTCATAGAAATTTGGGGCTTGATTATTTTTTAATTTCACCCCTTCTATTATTGTAGAAATTCTTTAAATGTTAAACTTCCTACACTCATAATCCACTGGTTTTAAAAACAACAGTTCTATTGTTTTGAGTTTGTTAATTTATTCTGGTGCTGGGATGGAGAAGAGCAGTGTCCTGTCACTGGTTCACTACTGAGCTCTTGACAAGATGGTCTCAGGTCATATGACTGCAGTTTTAAGACCCTCTTAGAGAGCATTTGCATAAGTTTGCTAATAACCTTTTTAACCTTATTCGATCTTAGATGTCTCATGGATATCCTGTTGTTTGAAGATTATTTTTTATAGTTTCTAGTGTTGTCTATGCTTTCTCTGCATCCCTTATTTCTGCTTGTTTTGTTCTCATGCTGGATGCTTTCATCAGGTATGACGACCCTTTACTACCCATACATAGAAGTAAAATACTAAAATGGGAATGGGAAGCTCTGTGCATGCTAGGTTTAACTAGTAGTGATGCAGTAGGCCAATGATATGAGATACTGACAGTGTCTTTATCTCAGTATTTCACTGCAGTCTGGGAAGCAGACCTGGGTGTCTCCCAGTTGTTTTTTGTGGGATCTTGTGAGTCTAGCTTTGTAGCCCTCTTTGAAGAACTGAAAAGGTGGCCCTGTATGGTGCTTTTAAAAATTAACAGGTACTTATCAGCCTTCCTGTTTTCAATTCTACCTCTCCTCTGCCTTAATGGCTAGACAGAGCTTCTTGGTGCTGATTCTCACCAGGTGTCTACTTATTTCCAGATGACATTCCCCATGCACAGAGTGGCTTGGGTTGTGTTTTCAGTGATTTATGGTTTAAAGTTAGTGACAATTGTAGAAGTTTCTGCTTCCAAAAATTTGTTAATGTGGTTCTCCTGTGATCTTTTCCATTCATCTTTGCCCTGGTGAGACATTTCTCTGTCAACAGAGGCCATTTTAGGTAATTCAAAAAGCTAAAGAAGTAAATAAATGTTATTTGTTTCTCCATGTTTAACTGGAAGATTCTGTAGTCCCTAGTCAACTTGTATTTTCTTAGTGAGGAGGCCTCTACATCCCTGCCCAGGGTAAATTAAATTTTGTGAAAGATTCTGAGAAAAAGATTCCTTTCAGAGTAGCTCATTTATTTGAAGTATAATAACGTCTTAGTTTAGGTATCTTTCAAAGGAGACTACTCCTTTGGAATGGAAACAGTGAACTATGCATCTATTTTTACTTTGCCTTAATATCTATGAAAATGCCAAGCAAATTGAGGCATAGTAACTATTGTTTATATAAGTAAACATTTTCCATTTTAATTCATATTCTTCACAAATATTTGTTTGGAATGTCCAGAATCATCGTGTATGGTTTCCATGCATGTATAACAGCATGTGTCACTACAGTCAGGATTTTAGATATTTATAGCTTTTAAATGAAAATCTCATGAGTTTTATCTGTATTTATTTCCACAAGATATACTAAATGTTTGGTTTTGTGACTGCAGATATATATATATATATATATATATATATATACCTTGACTTAAAATTTGTTAATATTGTCAGTCAAAAATGTATTTACCACACCTAATCTACCAAATGTCAGCCAAGCCTGCTTTACGTGTTCACAGAGCATTTACCACTTATTACCATTTATAAAGTATGTAGGGCTGAGGGATGTAGTTCAGGGGACCTGTATTACCTAGCATGCCCAAGGTCCTGGATTCATCCCCAGCATGGCAGAAAAAATGAACTCTTGAATATCCCTTATTGAATACTATACTAAGGTAATAATATGGTGGATTTTTCCACCATTATAAATCATGGATGGTCCTTATTGCCAACTATACCAGTTTATCTTTGCCACTGGTATATTTAGCCTCCCATTTGTTATTTTTAGTAGCTATCAGAATTATTTTCATTTTAAGAAATTCATAATGGAAGGTTTACAGCTATCAGCTCAACTTGATTTTAATATTATTTTCATATTAGTCTTAATGTAATCCATTATTTTACTAGACAACTAATTTGGTGTTTTCTTCTTTCTCCTAGTTATACTTTGCTTGAAACAGTTATATAAATGATCCTTGCTGTGTCTTTGTACATTTTATAATATAAAGTGATAATAAGACAAAGAAATAAAGCATAATATGGTTAGACAAAAATGATATGTTAGGATTTGATTTAAGAGTGAGCAGTTGAATCTAGAGGACATTGGCTTTTATAAGCCAGAAGTCAAGAGTGTTTCTGTTGCTCACTTGGAGTCTGGTCTTTGCATCTAAGGGTCTTTTCTACATTTTTATGATCTTATTCCTAGGGCTTTAGTGGATATTCATAAAACTTTGAGAGTGGGGTCAGAAATGGCTATCCTGCACACTGGAACTGATTAGAAATTAGAATTATTAAGGTTGGTAATGACTACATTCTAAGTGGATTTTTAACTTCGTATAAGATCTTTAGGCATAGAAGTAAAGGTGAAATGGAGATTGTGAAAAATATTGGATTAATAAACAGTGAGAGTGATGCTTTATTGAAAGCACATAAGAATGTTAGTTGTCTTCAATCAAGAATTCATAGGTGCGAGTGTTAATACAACCCTACATTGATCACATATCAAACTTATTTTTCTCCACAACCAGCATGTTTCAGCCATGTTCTATGTTAGGATACCAGTAGCTTATTATTAATTATTACTACCAAGTATCAACTGCTAATAAGAGTAGAACTTGGTAGTTCTTGAGTTGGTGCTTTTAACTACTGTGCCTTTTTGTGCATTTTTTTAATTGGCCCAGTGTTAATTCTAACTGAGGTTTTTTTATGATTATATGTGTTGTCATTTAGTTTTCTCTTTAAAATGTTGGCAAAATGCATGATATTGTTCTTTAGCAATTTTCTCATTATTGATGAAGAACAAGTTAGAGTCATTAATATTATCCCCAGCAGAAGGTGCCTGAAACTTCTAAAAATAGTGTCAAACTCTAGATAAACACTGTAACTCCATGGTAGTTTGATTTGCAAGATGGCTACAAAGTGATAAGCAGTGAATAGCATTTACAGCATGGATATAGTAAACAAAAGAGTAATGCATCTCCTGGGCAGAACAGAATGGTGGTGTGGGGGAATTCATGATACTACTTATAAGAGCACACAACTTAAAATTTAGAAATTGTGTATTTCTGGAATTTTCTCTTTAATGTTTTCAAATCATGGTTAATTAGAACTGAAAATACAGAGAGAAAACCAATGATAAGAGAATACTCTTGCTTTCATTAAAGAAAATTGCTTTAAAGATAGGGAGACAGTTATCTTGGCAAAGATTGAAAAAGCAACACTTGTTTTGTTTTCCTTCTGTTAATTTTGTTGCTGGTATCCACATACAGCACATCTTTAGGTAACTGCTTTTAGTTAAATTTTTATCTCACGTCATAGAATAAAGTGATATGTTCATTCAATGAATAATTGAGAGCCTATTCTGTGCCATTGTGTTGTTAGTGCTAGAAATATAGTATAGTAGACAGTAAAAGAAGTGAAAGCTCTGCTCTTGGAGGTCTTTTATTTTAAAAAGAGAGTGACAATAAGAAATTGTTAGACAATTTCTTTAATGTGATATCGTGATGGTAGAGGAAGAAAGAAGCTACTGTTGGGGACAAGATGATGTGTAGTGCCACCTAACACACAGAGATCTGACTGTGCTGAGGGGTGCTAGTGTTGGCAGAAATCCGAAGTAGAAACATCCTGCAGTGGAAGGATGCCTGACACCTTAGAGAAGCAGCACAAAGTCCAGAGCAGTCTCTGCAGTGGATGAGGTACAGCTGCTTATTGTAATGTGTTCGGATACTTTGTCCAAACAAGAGATAGCTTGTTTTCAGTTGTCCTATTCATAGTGTAACCAGTTGCTCAGTATACATTTAAATGGACAACATGAGCTAAGGTGTGTGTGTGTGTGTGTGTGTGTGTGTGTGTGTGTGTGTGTGCGCGCGCGCGCACGCACACACACAAATAATCATCTAAAAACTGTAATTGACTAATAAAATGATTTAAAGATACTGTTAGTCCTCCAGCTTTTCATAGACATGTAAAATTTAAAGATACACATTCTTAAAAATATTTTACATTACTTAATATTGTCATTTTTATAGTTATTTGCATTTGTGCATGTGTATACACATGTGCATGCATACACAGCACACTACATATTTGGAAAACAGATAACAACTTGAGAGAGTTGCTTCCCTCCTTCCATCATAATGGTCACCGGGATCAACTCAGGACTTCAGGTTCTGCAGCAACTAAGCCATCCCACCAACCTCTGTTAATGCTAAAAGAGAATTGCCTAGGTGTAGCACATATTCATTGTGGATGTACTAAAACCTTTGTGGAATAATCATTCCACAAGCTTGCTTACAATTATAAGGAATGACTTGCCTCAAGACTTTATAACCTTAGATCCTGTGGGTTATCAGGAAACTCAGCTTCAGGGAGATGGAGGTTCCTCTTGTAGTGTGGAGCACGTAGAATGTGATGATTTGAATGAGAATGACCCTTTCAGGCTCATATATTTGAATGCTTTGTCGTCAGTTGCTAAGATAGGAGAGATGAGGAGGTGTTACCTTGTTGGAGCAGGTGTGGCCTTGCAGGAGATGTGTCACTGGGGGTGGGCTGTGAGGTTTCAAAAGCCCACACCAGGCCTAGAGCCTCCTTCCTCTCTTCCTACTCATCAGGATGTAGCTCCTAGCTCCTTCTCCAGCATCATGTCTGTGCCTCCGTGCTCCCCACCAAGATGATAGCGAACTGACCTTCAGAAACTGTGAGCAAGCCCCCAATGAAACGCTTTCTTTTATAAGAGGTGCCTTGGACATGGTGTCTCTTCGCAGCAATAGAACAGTGACTAAGACACTTTTCTGTTATCTGGAAAATCCTGTTTCTGCTTCCTGGCCTAAAACTTCCTTAGTTTAGCCATCTATCTGTGTCTCAGCAAGCAAGAGAAAAGTAGTCTTTCCCTTTTAAAGGATATTTTCCAAAAATTATACCCCTTTTATCTTTTATCTTCTGGGCAGACCTTACACAGCACGTGGCAAAAACTGAGAAGTGGAATTTTTTATGCTCTGGGCCATTTTTTAAAAGAGAAATTGGGGTCCTCTTGTTGATGGGTAAGCATTAGTGTCAGTTTATGCACCACCATCCTTCTAGACTTATAGTGAGGAATTAGTTCTATAGCAGCATCTTCTTTTACACGTTCTTTTCTATTGACATTGAAATGTTCTACAATCCTCTGTGCATTCCTTTTCCTGTATCTTGTTATCAGTAGGAAGTCAGTATCAAGGCAGTAAGTATATAAGAGAATCAAGCCAGTCACGTTCCCATCCTGCCAGTCATTCCTACCAATGATGAGACCTCAGGCGAGTGATAAAGTACCTTCACATTCAACTGGAAAGAAAATGGTATGAAATTCAAGGGATTGTTAGTTGGAGCAAATACCTGGCAGTTGAGAACCTATAAAAGCCCTTTGCATATAATAAACCCACAGATGTTGGTCATTATTACCTTCAATTGTCAGGTTCTTAGTGAAAGTTGTTTTAATGTAAGTAAAAGATTAACTGTGAAAGTTAACTTACTAATTTATATTAACATTTTCACTATAGTAGAGGATAAGTGATTGGATAATTTGACTCTAAATTTGCTCATTTAATCATGGATTGTTTTATTACATTTATTTTTTGTGATGGGCTGTAATATTTTAGAACATATCTTCAAGTATGTACTCATTCACAAATAGGTTTTCTTCTGTTGCCTTTTAAAGTCTATTCAAGTGCCAAGATGTAAAAGACTGTTTTTGCAGTCCAAGGGAATAGTGAACCTCCTAGAGAATAAATTTGTGTTGACGTAAAATTACCTGTCTTTAAGGTGGAATAAGACCTCAGGACAAAGGCTCTGCTTACTGCTTACTGTAACATCCTAGCATGTAGGCCTGCATTCCTGGGTTTAGCTAAGTACTCCTTGTGTTTTGTGAGATACTCTACATACATAATTCTTAAAGCACTGGACAGATGTTACTGAAGTTTTGTGTTTGTGTCTGTCTCTGACTACACCATGGGGAAGGCTTGTCTTATTTTTGTTTCTAACTTCTGTGTGCTACATTCTATCAGGACAGAAGAACTATTGTACTCAACAGCAATATAGGTTGCCACTTGAAGAAACTTACTATTTTAAATAACATGTCTGAAAATCAGCAATTTTGATGGCTTTAAATTATTCTATAAATTTGGTCAGCTGCAACAAAATGTTAGGAAAGTCCTAATTTCCAAAATAAATTGTGACTTCTTTAAAGTTTTGTGACACATTACTAAAATGCAGTTTTAAAAGCTGTATTTCCTAGGTCTTTCTATTTCATACCTTCTCTTTATTTTCCTGATTCTCACTCCTCAGAACGGTAGATATAACTGTGTGTTTCTGGACTTTGGAAGCTCTATTTGACAGCTGATTTAGTTAATTCATGAAACTTGGGAGTAAAAAGAGGTGATAAGTTGTCTTTTTAAGAGACCATTGCTTACTTTTCTTAATATAGTGAATCAGAAATCAAAATGTGCCAGAGATCATATTATACATGTTCATATGTGAATCTCTACATCATTAATCTGTGCAGATGTGTGCTCATTCTTCTGATGGCAGTGAATTTCATGTAGGATTATTGTCCTTTTAAAGAGAAGCTATGCCAAAGGTGACTAGAATACAATCCTAGTATTAAATTTGAATGTATCCTTAAAAATAAAGTATCAGGGAGTCAGACATCACAATACATTCCTGTATTTTAATGAGCTGTAATAATGGTCATTGTTGCTGTTGGCAGTAGCCAAACAAATATTCCGTTGTGCAAATGCTAGCCGAGCTACGGCGTGTTTTCTACATACCGTCTTTGTGGCATGTATAAACTGCTGTCTCCAAATTTTATAAATACAAAGTCTTCAAGAGTGACTTCAAGTTGACAATGTTATTGTTCTCACAAGCCTTAGTATTTTCACTTTTTTTCATAAATAATTTTTAAACTCTAAATGAGGTACGCTTATAATATTTTTAATAATAGCCTAGGATGTCTTCTTTGAATTTCATTATTTAAACATGACAGTATAAAACCACATTGACAGTATAAAAACCACATTGAATTAAATGAAAATTAAAAGATTTGTTCTCATTTTACATTTAAAATTTTTAGTTATTCTTGATTTTGAAATTAAATCCATTTCCTTGAAGTTTTATTTTTTACAACAAAAAATCTAGAGAAAAATTCAAACTGTTTGAGTACATTTTAAACTCATTTATTATATTTTCAGAAGCAACACACCCATGCTGCTTTTACAATTCAGATAGAAATAAACATAGTTCCATTTGCTCTCAAGTCACATTGTAATCTTATGGCATGGGAACTAAGATGAACTTTCTCATTTTGTTTTCAGGTTTCCTAGTTAATATACTTTGAGTTAAAGATAAATTTTTTAGTTTTAAAACTGTACAGTGCTTAATTTTCTTCTTTTCCCACTTAACCTCATTTTTTTTCTCAAATAGCTTCATAATCTTTAAATTCTTCTTTTTCTGTTTTTTTTTTTTTCAGGTCGTTTGAGCTATCCACATCCAGGAACTGACAATCTGTTGATGTTAAATGGTAAGTTTTACCAAATGTTATGTTTTCATTTGATTCATACAAATGAAGAGATTAAATATGTATTCCCCTGAACCTTCCCCCATATAGACAGTTTAGTCATCTTGTAAAAGTGGAGCAATGTCCAGGCATGGCTGTACTCACCTGTAGCCCCGCTCTTCAGGATGCTGGAATGAACATCTCTTGACCCATCAGTTACAAATCATCCCAGGCAGCAGAGTGAAGGCTCATCTTTTAAAAACACGAAGTGAAGCTGCAGGAACTAGGAATCTGTATGTTTTGTCCCTGAAAAAAATAGTCATTGAGAAATGCATTTGTGACAATATAATTCAAACACCTCAACCTCAGGAGTGATCCTTGTTTGAGTGTTGGGGTTCTATTTCAAGCTGTTACCTAAGGCCAAAAACATTGTTCTTAGTTTTCTGTTTCCCATTCTATAAACTGGAGATAAAGACTCACAGCTTCTAAGAATTGAATAAGATAAAGTTTGCAAAGTACATAGACCCTAGTACTCAGTATAAGCATTTGTGCTTATTTTATGGAATATACTGGTGAGTTTATTAATATAGTAATCATACTGATTTAACTTATTCTAACTTTCCAATTAGAAGTTCACCAGCCAGAAAAGAAAAACTTCGATTAAACTGTGATTTTTCTTGACATTGGACAAATATAAATATATTTATAGTCACAGGATGTAGTATAGACATAATCATGGGAGTGGAGATGAGAGGGAAAGTCCTTTCTTCAGGAGTAATTTTGAATTAGAGGCAAGGAGAGGCAAAGAAGAGGGAGACCTATAAATAATACATACTTAAAATCACTTCGTTATGTTGGCTTGGCTCTTTTCATGTAAAGCTTTATTGAAATAGGATGTAATGAAGCTGTATAAGCAGATCTGAAAGGGAGGTCACTGTGAAGGGAGGCCATGTGGACGATGACTACAAAGACAGAGGTGTAGAAAGGAAGCTTGTCACCTGAGGAGTGTCAGGGGAGACAGGATTCTGGAATGAGAGAAAATCTTGAAGCAGAAGGATAGGGGAGATGATGGGTTGATCACGGTCTGGTATAATGCACTGAGTGGCCAAACATGTAGCAGCCTAATCTAACCTAGTCTAAGTACTGGGACTTTGATAGAATGATTAAGATAGATAGCAAGGAGCTTGGAAAGGCACAATGGTTTGGTAGCTTATGTTGTTGTTGTTTTTGTACTAGTCTATTCATCGGTTGCTTTTGTAAATTGTCTAAAGTTCTGTAAATACTGAATGGATTATGCTTCTTCATAAAGAAGATATGAGAATTTTTATTTCAGGCAGGTTACGTCTAGTAGAAAATATATTTATTTTATTAGTTTTTAAATATGAGCACTCGTAATTGTTTGCATTTGAGGTGATAGTGCTTACTCAATGAAGAAAGACAACCTGGGAATTTTGAACATTTTTAGCAAGGGAGAAGGAAAAAGAAGGTAATGACTCTAGGACATCAAAATGTGTTCAGGTCAGGACAAGAGATTTGCTCCAAAGAGAAGCATGTCCTTTTTTATTCCCTGGGGACAAACAGTTAAGAGGTGAAACAGGATTCACTTCACTGAGTACATCCATGGGGTGAGGAAGTCTTAAAGTGTGAGACATTGAGGACACTGAATAAAGGCAGATAACAGCACTTGCTTGGTAAGGGGAAATTTTTCTTTAACAAATACAGTTTAGCTATATTCTTAGCATGTTGTGTTCTCTGGAAATCAGCGAATTAAGTGATGCTAGACAAGTCTCTTCTGATATTAAGTAGTAATTAAATATTACTGACTGAAGTGCAGCATCTTATGTCATAGATTGAACTCACTGTAGGGAAGTTGGTTAAGTATGTTGCTTCACCATTACTTATTATTGTAAGCATAGCTAATACTGTTCACTTTAAAGAAAAGTGTTTAGTAGTATATTATGCATCATCATGTTTTGTGGAGGTGTGTGGGTGGCATCACAGACTCTAAGGCTAGCTTGCCTTTCTTTACAACCTGGAATGGCATACCTTACTTGACCCTGACTTCATTTCTTAATATCTAAACCAGAGCACACTGCTTGCCGCAGGTGACTATTGAGAGGAGTGAGTGAGTTCATGCACGTATTTAGAACAGCTTCTGTGAGTAAATATTACCTGGGGAGAGTGAGTGATGGAAATCAGTGCAAAAGATCATCATGCCTGAAAGCCTGGTCCTCCACGAACAGACAAGGAGCTGGGCGATTACTTCAGACAGCATAAGAGAAAGAGACCACATGAATGATGTTTTCAGCTATTGCAAGGATGTTGTGTATGATGAGCAGAAAGCTGGTTTTGTTATTGCAGGAAAACAATAGGAAGATACTACATGAGAAACTTTATGTAACGGAAAAGTTCGGGTCCCTTGTTTTCTGCAGTACAGAATCCTTCTTCCATGGAGTACACAGGATAAATTTCAGTGGTGCACAAATTTTATATATATATATATATATATATATATATATATGTATGTATATATATATATATGTATATATATATACACACATATATAATTAAACAAATTTATGACTGTTGTAGTTAAGAGCATTCCTGAGAAAATACATATAGCTGACAGAAATCAATGATTACAGTGATATCAGGCTGATACAGTGAAATCAGAATGGCTTTAATTAAACATAGTATAATATAAATAATAGTAATATAATGCCAATAAGATATACTAACATTAGAAAGACCTTATAATTACTCCTTAGTAGTTGTAGTTAAAACTTTCAGATAAAGGTTTAAGCTGGGTGGGCGGTGGTGGCTCACGCCTTTAATCCTAGCACTCGGGAGGCAGAGCAGGAGTTTGAGGCCAGCCCGGTCTACAGAGCGAGATCCAGGAAAGGCGCAAAGCTACACAAAGAAACCCTGTCTTGAAAAACCAAAAAGGTTTAAATAAATCTCAGGGTAGGAGGTCAACCAGGACGATGATGACACAGCAAAGCATTAGAGAGAGCCTCTGCTGAACTCATGACTCTGAGCCTCTGCTACTCAGATGCCCCTTAACGTGAGGTACAGTACCACATCCACACCCACATAGCTCATGGAGTTGTATAGACTAAAATTTTATAACATAAAATGCCATATAGGGTGCCATTAATTATGGCACTCAGGAGGCAGAGAGTAGCAGATCTGTCTTTGAGACCAGCCTGTTCTACATAGCAACTTCCATCTAGCCCGGGACGAATAGTGAGACCTTGCCTCAAAAGAATACACACACACACACACACACACACACACACACACACACACACACACAACCACAGAGAGGCTCCTGTTTCTGAATAGACTGTGTTCCTCAGATGAGTTTGGAATCAAGTGGACTTGATGTAGCGACTGCTGTTACTTTAAGTTGCTGTAATTGTTAAGTCTCTGTTGTGTGCCCATGTTTAGTGCTCATTGGCTTTTTAAGAAAGTCACATTATATGCAGATATGGACTGTTCAAAAACCCACTTTTAAATATTTAGAATGATAGTTTGTTTACATTTTCTGAGTGTATAAACCTAACACATATAGTATCAGGAGGAAAACATAAAGCCAGTGCCAGAAATTTGTGTGTTTTCTGCAGTAGTAAAGAATATAAGGTTATGTATGTCGAGTATTTGTCTCTATTTGGATTGAATTGCATTTTCCCTACTTTTCCCGAAGAAAATAACCTATTTTATTAGTTTCCTTTCACAACAGAGCAAAGGTGAGGGAAAAGGTATTAGCAAGTTAGTTTGGACTTTAAATTTGCATCTATTATCCATATATACAACCACTTACATGATCAAGAGCTTGTTTTATTTTTGGAGTGAAATGAATTCTAGAGATCTTTTAATTAAGGAAATGTACCCAAGGCTAGCATGGTGGTACACACCTGTCATCCTAGCACTTGGGAGACAGGCAGGAGGACCAAGAATGTATGATAATCCTCAACTACATAGTGAGTTTGAGGCCAACTTGGGCTAAAAGAGACCCTGTCTCAAGACAGCAAGACTGTTGTTGATTCAGTACTTCTAAAGACGGATGCTCCAAATCAACTCTATCAATTTATGAAGTTAGGAAACCAGGGAGAGTGAAGGGAGTGGATGGAGAGGTGGGAATTTGAAAAGGACTGTTATTTGGACCATAGGTATTTTTCTTTTTGGTTTTGCCTTGTTAACCTATATTTCTAGCTGATTTTGTATTTTTTTCCTATGCTACCTTTTAGATTAAGTGATTTAGCTCTAGAGCTGAGAGGACCAGTACTTAAGAACACAAAGTACCTAAACAGAGTATAAAAATTGTTGTTTCCTTATTGTCATTGGTGCTAAAACCTAAATAAGATCATTGGTAATTCTACCCTGAATTTTACAGTCATTTGTATAGAAAGAAGACTTCAAAGTACTTCAGAGCTCCTTTATAGTAAAGAGTATCAGCAATATAAAATCAATATATTTCCCACTTCAAATCATTCTTATTTGGAGGTTCAGCCTGTTCAAAGAAGGCTTTTTAAAAATGTAATACTCACATTGACTGTCTTGTTTTTTGGTAGAGGTTCTTGACCATTCTGCTGCAGTTACACTGAAACAGACCCCAGAACTCCACATAGAAATGTGTCTAGAAATGTGTTACACATGTTTTAGTACAGTGGTAGCAACATGGTGATTTCCATGATAGAGTAGAAGATGTTTTGCATAGTTTAGCTTCATTTGCAGTCAATTCTGTTTTGCTTTTTCATCTCCCCCCACGATGTATGCAAGTGTCAAGATGTGGAAGCTATGTGTAGGCCATATTTATTGTCCCTGTGGAAGTCAGAGGATGAGTAACAGGAGGTGTTCCCTGCTTCCAGGTGGGGTTCCTGGGATTGAACTCAGGCCTTCTGGCTTGCATGGCAAGTGCCTTTTACCCATTGAGTACCACACTGGCCACACTTCTGGTTTTAGTGGTGTAGAGACTGAATCTTAGTAGAAAATTTTTTACAGGATTAGTAGAGTGGTTTTTTACAGGATTCTGAAATTCCTCTGGTGTAAGATAATTGGGAAGATTTTCTAAATGATTATGCTCAAACCTAAGAATGGCATGAAACTTAAGATACTATAAATATTTATGTTTTCACTATTTTAGTATTGAGTAGCCCTGTCTAAGAGTATAAAAGTTAAGAATTATCATACAGGATTGGTGTTGCCTTACTAGATTGAGAATTATTTGCCACATTCAATTTCATCACAATTTATAATTTGATTTCAAACGTGTTGAAAATAATTTCATTTGTTTTATGAATCTTTGATCTCTGAACCACTGTTGAAATTGTCCAGAGTAAACTTAACTTGATTAATTTTATTAGCTCATTCCTAGGAAAAGCTGAAGGCTCAACTCCTGAGACGTTGCTATGCAATGTTTGGGGCCTGTTGACCACTTGAAGGCTTAACTGTTAAAAACTAAGGAATTTCATTCTCCTTCACTTAATAGCTCTGTTTAAATTATGTTTATCAACCTGATTTTCTACAGTTAGTTTCCCATTAGAATGAAACTATTTTAAAAACCCTTTTACATCTTAAAATTTGACGATAAAATTCTACAACTGTTGTCTACTTTTACCCTCACCCTAAACTAACACATATGTTAAGTAAGATGTGAAGCAAATCTGTAGACTTCAAGTCCATTTGTGCTCAAGAACAGACCGAGTGTATACCATAATGACAGAGATAAAGCTAATTAGCTTGCTTAAAGGGATGATAGAAGCCTTATGCTTATTGACTTAGTTCTTGGAAGTAGCAATGACTAGATCTGACATGTTTGCCTTCCCTACTCATTATTATAGGAAAATTAGTGCCTTATTGGCATATAGTAGCATTTCTTTATAGCGAAACCTTACTATAAAGTTCAGGGTATATTTTTTTTAAACTTTACATAACACAGTACATACTTATTATATGAAATACATCTTTTGACCTTTATGTTTTGTACTTTAGAGAGATGATATTTCTGGCAAGTTCTAATACAAATTGTGAATTGAGATTTTCAGCATTGAATTTTTCTTGCTTACCCAATCTATAAACATGAATTAAGACCTCAGTCTTACAGCATTCATTTTATTTTGTTTATTGTTTGCTACATATAACTTATCGAGTAAAACACTCATTGCGTGCACTAATTGAAGCGAAAGATTTTCTTGACACTGGTAACTTCTTACGAAAGAGAAATCATGTTCATACACTGTCCATGGGATTAATGTAAACTACTAGTTCCTTTCTACTTTATATTGCTAGCATTTACCATTCCATGAGGGTAGTAATTTTAATAGACTAGAATTCCGTTTACCTAGAGGCAGACACATAGTCAGTAGCTCTTATAAAACATGTCAGAAGACTAGAAAGCGTCGTTTCTGTCATTTGCCATAGTCTCTTACTGTTTCCCTAAGCGGCTTTGAACTCCGCTTTGATTACAGGACTTAGATTCAGATCTCAGTAATTGACTCTTAACAGTCTGCATCTTCTGGTACTACCTTCATCAGGGTGTGGTGCCGTGGAGGTGGAGTCTACATAGATGGAGGACAATATATACCATACAAATTCTTATCAAACTAAGAAAAATGGGAATTTAATTCAGGATAGTTTCCTTCATTGAGAAAGCTATTTAGGGAGCTATTTAGCTGTAAATTGTTACATCTTTTTATCATGATTAGGGGAAACAACTACTTGTGAGTTTTAAATGTGAATTAGAATAAATTTTACAGCTTTGGATGACTCAGATTGCATGTGTATGAAATATTTGTAAAATAATATATCTGACATATATCACATGTATATCTGTATGTATGTGTATGTATAAGTACTTTGTAAATGATAAAATGTGCAAATTATAAGTGTTGACATTATCATATGTCTTAAAATATGGTTTCTAAATGCCCACATAACTTTTCATATCACAGATATTTGTATGTGTGGGCTTATTTTTAGTTCTAACATTTTACAATTTGTCCTTTGTTTACATGCAGCAAGGAGTTATGGGCGAAGACGAGGTAATTCCTTTCTGTTTGCTATAGTTCATCTGTTTCTAATTGGGCTGTATTGATTATGTCATAATTACTGATTTCAGAATTCTTTATGCAATGTCTGAAAGCTCATAGAGGAATTACACATTGATGTGAACACTTACCAACTTTTCAAATTCTAACTCTTAATCTACAAGGGTGTATTTTCATACTAATGGTTAGTAAATAAAATTTGTCCTTCTTAAACTGTCCAAATTTTTAACTCTTATTAAAAATTATATTTGTATCTTCTAAAATAAGGCTGTTTTTTATCTACTTAAGAAATAAGTTTTTTAATATTAACCAGAGTGACATATGATGTGATTTTCTGCTCTATAACCAATTGTCTTATCGATGATTGTGATTTTCGTTGGACTCAGTTGGAAGTGACACCTGTGTAAGTAGATTACTATCATCATTGACAGAAACCATGTAGCTAATGTTTCTGTGAAGCTGTGATCCTGTCAGCCCCTTTGTCTAGCCTGCACACTACTGTCCTTGAGCACTTTTATTGGGACCAAGGGACAAGGCTTTGTGGCATGGGGCTACTACTGAACTCCCTCAGAACACAAGAACACCTTCAATGGCTGAAACCTTGCCCCTCCCTTTGCCATGTGCAGAAATCGAAAGTGGGAGAAGCCAGCATGAGAAGAAGCAAAATTACATGAGTAGAGCAGTGGGCAGTATCTGTTTCTATACAGTTCTGCACACTGAATAAAAAGCGGTTGCTCTCATCTCTAGAATTTCCCTGAAGCCAATGAAGATAGACAGTAATAGCTGTGCCCTGGGTTATATTTTATATGTGTGTGGCAGTGTCTTCATCTGCTGATGAGCGTGTTCCCCAAAAGCAAAACCAGTTACCACCACTGATAAGCAACATTAGTACTTTATGCTCTTAAGCAGTAGTTCTAATTCCATATTTCAACTTGACTTCATTGCTGGAGTCTTGACTCTCTAAATACTTGATTGAATCATTAGCTCCTTCACTTTTCTTAAAAAAAAAAAGAAAAGAAAAGAAAAGAAAAAAACTGGAAGAGAGTGAGGCTGAGTTACTTTCTAACGGCTGTTATTAGTGAGCTGAGAAGGGAGTGGGAAGGTTACAGTGTTCATATCTATTTTCAGATCTGTGATCTAATTCACTTCGCAGTCAAGTGGGGAACTTTGATTCTCTTGAAAATAACTGTTTACCAATCTGTGAATTTTTTTTTGGTAATTTTAAAATGATAGAGCAGTTCAGAATCCCTTTCATGTCAGAAACCTTTTATCTCTAGTAACATGTGTTAAGTCGATTGAGCATACACTGGTATAAATATAATATGCTAAATTTTTAAGAGCAAGGTAGCAGAGTCAGTGATTTTCTTGTTAGAGCTCAGCTCAGTAACTGCAGACTGTGACACAAGAAGGGAAATAGACATTTAATTCCTTGATGCTCAGATAGAGACTTGTTACCTGCCTAGCTGTGTCTTCCCTTGGGAGCTGTAAGAGAGGTGCTCCATTTCAGAGCCACCTAGGCATGCAGGTGTAAGGCTCTATCCGCGTCCTTTCCCTGTCCTGAGCTGGCAGCTCCTCCACACAGCTGCTTCAGTAGACAGGGAGCTGCAGCCGTTTCCCCAGGTTGTAACAGTGTGGCTGTCATGCAATTGTAGTTATCCTCTAGGGGCTGCATGAATCTGCTGCTACAGTTCCGGTTTGCATGGTCAGATGAGGAAGGTTGAGTCTTGAAATGTAGCTGCTATGAGATTTTATTTGAATTTGGCAATACCTTAGCTTGGTAAGTAAGAGAAATATTTTACAACAAAAACTTGTATAGCAGAAGAACAGTTCAGAAAGGAGTAGAGATGCTTGTCTGGCTATCTTTCTATTTCCTCTTCATTTGCCCCTCATGCTGATACAGTACCAGTCTCCAAACCTAGCCAACCAGGAATCTCCTATTATGAACTTGTGGATTTGATGGGCTAGTGAAATGGTGTGTGTTCGCTTTGGTCTTTCTTTTTTGTTAGAGTAAATAAAGCTTCTCTGTTTGTGAGGGATGTGTCAAAATGAGTTGGCACAATTGGCCAAAACCAAGTCCTGGCTGGCACCAGTGCAGTGGGGGTGGGGCAGCATCAAATGTCAGAAGGCAGTCTGGCTCCCAGTAGCCAGTTGGTTTTAGAAAGAACTGGTTTCTTCCTTTCCACCTTTAATTGACCTTTCAGTGCAGCATAGAGCAGCACTTCCCACTTGACTATAGTTAAACTAAATTACTGCCAGAATCTCCTTGATATATTTCCAGTTCCTTAATAATGTCAATAAGAACTTTAAATCTAGCTGGCTCTAGATATTGATTTATGACATAAACTTTAGAGATGTTCAAAGTATAATTATACCAGAAGTAATTGAGCACAACCAAGATTCCTTTTTCTGAATGTCGGAGCCTGGGGCCATGGGAAGCTCTGCCGCACTAGGAAAGAGCATGTCGAAGCTCCTTGACATCAGGAAAACTGCTTCTTTTGTAGTTGCTGTTTTGCTCAGTGTTTCTGCCATCCCTTTCTGAGAATAGGGTCAGGATTATGCTGAGATGTGTGTAGGACTATTTAAATTCTGTCACTCAGAATTTTCTATGTCACAATCCCTCCTTTTTATTATTAATTAAATTTATTCATTTATTTTACATCCTGACCACAGTTTCCCCTCCCTTCTCTCTTATTTCCTCCCCCACCTCCCCCATAGCTCCCCCAAATCCAGTCCTCCTCTGTTTCTGTTCAGAAAGGGGCAGGCCTCCCATGGGTGTCAACAAAGCATGGCATAGCAAGGCATATTAAGGCTGGGCAATACAACCCAGCATAAGAATAGGTTCCTGGACCTGTCCCTAGTGCATGGGCCAGCTTTTTGGAGCCTAGTGCCTATGGTGAGACACTTTGCACAGCCTTGGTACAAGGAGGAGGAGCTTGGACCTACCTCAACTGAATGTACCAGGATCTGCTGACTCTCCATGGGAGACCTTGCATTGGAGGAGGTGGGAATAGGGGATGGGTTGGGGGGAAAGCTGGGGGGCGGGAGGAGAGGGGAATCTGTGATTGGTATATAAAATCAATAGAAAATATCTTAATAAGAAATAAGAAGAAAAAAAAAAGAATAGGTTCCTGGAAGCCAGCCAAATTGTCAGGGCAGTCCCTTCTAATAGAGGAATAAACAGCTATTGTTTTGCAGAAAGAAAATAAAAAATAGGGTAGTTTGAATTATAAAAATAAAGAACTTATTTTATTTACATAGTAGCCACAGATTCTCCCTCTTCCCTCCTCCTGTCCCTCCATCCTCCCCCTCCAACCTACCCCCCATGTCCTCCTACAAGAAGGTAAGGCCTCCCATGGGGAGTCAGCAGAGCCTGGTGCATTCAGAAAAAGGCAGGTCCAAGCCCTTCCCCATATGCCTCAAGGCTGTGCAAGGTGTCCCACCATAAGTGGAGGACTCCAAAAAGCCAGCTCATGCAGGGAAGGATCCTGATCCTACTGCCAGGGAACCCCTTAAGCAAAGCAAGCTACACAAGATCTCCAAAATATATAAAGAATTCAAGAAACTAGACATAAAATACTGAACAATCCAATTAAAAAATGGGCTACAGAGCTAAACAGAGAATTCTTAACAGAGGAATCCCAAATGGCCAAAAGACATTTAAGGAATTGCTCAACATCCTTACTCATCAGGGAAATGCAAATCAAAATGATTCCGAGATACCATCTTATACCTGTCAGAATGGCTAAGATCAAAAACACTGATAACAGCTTATGTTGGAGAGGATTGAGAGCAAGGGGAACACTCCTCCACTGTTAAGAGTACAAACTTGTACAGCCACTTTGGAAATCAGTATGGCAGTTTCTCAGAAAATCAGTCTTCCTCAAGACTATACCACTATTGAGCATATATCCAAGGAATGAATGCTCAATCATACCACAAGGACACATGCTCAGCTATGTTCATAGCAACATTATTCAGAATAGCCAAAACCTGGAAACAACCTAGATGCCCCTCAACTGAAGAATGGATTAAGAAAATGTGATACATATACATGATGGAGTACTACTCGGCAGTAAAACACGATGACATCATGCAATTTGCAGACAAATGAGTGGAACTAGAAAATATCATCTTGAGTGAGGTAACCCAGACTGAGAAAGACAAACATGGTATGTACTCCCCCACAAGCGGATACTAGAAGTAAAACAAAGGATAAACAGACTACAACCCATAGCTCCAGAGAAGCTAGCTAACAAGGAGGACCCAAAGAGGGATGTGTGGATCACCCTGGGAAGGGGAAATAGATGAGATCTCCATGAGTAAACTGGGGATGAGGGGTGGGCAATGGAGGCTATGGGATGGGGGAGGAGAACATCAGGGAAGGAGATGGTCCAGCTGGAACAAGGATGGAGTGGGAGAACAATGAAAGAGATACCATGATAGAGGGAGGCATTATGAGGATAGGGAGAAACTGGGTGCTAGGAAAGTTCCCAGGAATCCACAAGGATGACCACAGCTTAGACTACTAGCAGTAGTGGAGAGAGTACCTGAACTGGCTTACCCCAGTAATCAGATCAGTGAATACCCTAACTGTCATCATAGAGCCTTTCTCCAGTAATTGATAGAAGTAGATGCAGAGATCCATAGCCAAACACCAGCCAGAGCTCCAGGAGTCCAGTCAAAGAGAGAGAAGAGCGATTCTATGAGCAAGGGGCATCAAGATCATGATGGGGAAACCCACAAGGACAACCAAATAAAATTAGTGGGAACTCATGAACTTTAGAGGCTGTGGAGCCTCCATGGAACTGGGCTAGGCCTTCTGCATAAGCGAGACTGTTGATAAGTAATTATAATAGTTACCAGAGAGAGAGCAAGAGCCTCTGAAGCATGCAAAGCATCCCTATAGTAGATACATAGAAGGATAGCTGGCCATGGCTCAGGGCACAGCCTCCCGTGCTTGAACAGCTTTTAGATTTGGTAGCAGCACTGGCATTATCTACTGTGTTTGTTAGTTTTCTACTTTGGTCACCCTGGAGCTACATGATAGCAGAGCTGAGTAGTTGTAGCAGAGTGTACTGCTTGTAAAACTTAATTACAGCCCCAAAGAGTCTATTCTACAAGCTGTACTCTGCCACAACAATCTTTAAAGAAAACAAAGTTCCATTCAACTTCATTTTAAGGCAAGTACACCTAGTGATCAAGTTTTTAAAGATGTAAACTGCTAGCTTAGAGTTGATTTCTTCGGCTTTTCATCTCCTGTCAGAAAAGAGGCAAACTATTACTGCGGCAAAATATCTTCAAATAACCATTGTACTTAATGTTTTTTCCTTCTTTGGAGAAACATACCAGGTAAGTGACTGATTGTTCAATTGATGTATTTAAGGTAAACCAATCTTAAACCTTCCTCTACTGTCTTGATAATTTTTTGAAAAAATTTACATCACAATGGAGGGTATTTACTGCTTCCATTCTAGAAGATAGAAAGAATATTCAGATTCCCATTAATTTTAAATTTCTGTGCTTTTTAAAATTTCACAACATTCTATAAATAAAATCATGGAGACAATATATATAAATCAAATCATGTTTAGAATCAATCTATAAATCGATTGATGTATACAAACATTTTTCTCTTCCAAATCCCCTCATTGATATGTTGAGAAATGTCTATTCTTACATTCTAGAATAAATTCAAAATCTGAAAAATCAAGTACAACAAAATCAAAGCATCAGCATCAGTTTCCCTGACATGTGTGCATATGTGCTACACACACATGCTGTCCACACAGGTGGATGAGATGGGGCTGGGGGAAAACAGCCCTCAACATTAATACCAGCACCATTGTGCATCCAGCTTGCATTTTCCTAATAAGATAAACTTGGATTATCTTTTCATTTACTTATATTTTTAAATCAGTGATCTATATGTTCTGTTACTCTTTCAAGTGAGTTTTACAATTCATTGTTTTTATGACCTTTTGAAAGAAAGCAATCATTGTTTTCTAGAAATGAAGATTCTTATGCGTATGCTAATATGTGAAATATTTTTAGCCATTGTGTTGCATCCTTTGTTCAGCTGAACTTTAGTTAATGGATTATACAATATGTACATAGTTACAGTAAGCACAGTACGCAGTTACCGATTGACCATTAGTATTGTTGCAGTGCATTTATCATTTAAGTATATGTACCACATTACAGTTCAGAAAAATCTTAAGTCTCTTTAGGTCATCTCTTATTCCTGTTTAGATTCTAAATATTTGTGATATGTGTTTTTTTCCCCGAGATAGAAAGTCTTTTAGAGTTTTGTTTATTGTATTTATGACCTGCTAATTTTGCATAAAAATACTTCAAAATGATACTGTTTACAAAATATTAGCATGTCTAAATTCAGTCCAGCATTTGGATTAGTCATTTTAATTTCCCTAAAATCTAGGCAGTTGTTTCCCTACTCATATTACTCTTCTTAAAATGTATAATTATTCAATTAAAGTAAGATGAGTTGAGCAATTAATTCACAATTTATTATTAATTTTAGTGGATATTGTTGGTGGTCATTTTATTGAGGGGAAAAAAGAAGGAAGGAAAGGAAGGATGAAGAGAGGGAAGGAGGGAACAGGCAAATTGAGTACCTTTAATCTGAAAATTCAAATTCTAAGAAATAGCAAAGTAAGAAACATTCCTGTCCCAAGTGTTTCAGAGAAAGAATTTTTGACCTATAATTTCATGTTGAATTTTTTCCATTGATCACAAAGAAAATATAGACATTTATTTCTCACTGGCCCTTATTTCTGATAACAGAAATTTAGAAATTTAAATTGTTACTCACCATGGGTCTCTTTCAGAACATCTTATTTCAATTGAACTCATCTTTGGGTAGTTCCTGTTTCCTGTAGGCTCTTTCTTCCTGTTGTTATGGCCTATAATTTTTATATGCTTATATCCAACATATATCTAGTGAGTGTCTGCAACAAACACAGTTTTCACCTCAAAAGGAAGAAGAGAGAGTTCATTTGGGAACCAAATGGGAATGGCCACAGTGCAGGAACACTAGTTCAGATTGCCTCAACTGATATGTTCCAGTGTGGAAGACTTTATATGGCTTTCGTAGTCACAGAACTAAAGAAAGTCAAATAAAGTAGTGGGAATAATGAGGCCATGGTACCTTGTAGGGGTACAGGAATGAGGTGTTTTTTTTGTTTTTGTTTTTAAGATTAAAGAATTTAAAGGCAAAAAAATTTTTGAAAGTCAAGCAAAAACAAAGTTTATTCAAAGAAGTCAATTTCATTACAATTTAAAAGAAAGCCCTCAGGGAAGGCATGCTACAATCTCAGCAGCTGCCCAGAGGGAGAGGAGTGGAGAGAAGGAAAATAACCAGGACCTTTAGTTAAGGCAACACTGAGGGGACAAGCACTTCGTGGGGACAGAAGCTTTAGAGAAAGAGTAAGGAAGCCCAGAGTACCAGAAAAGCATACTTAGAGTCCGGCAAGCATTGGGAAAAGAATTAAAAAGTGAAATAGTTACACCTTTGAGTCTGCTGCACAGACCCAGCCAAACTTAATGACATGTTATAAGGGTTACTAGAGGGGAAAGGTTCTGGGAAGGAGAGGTTGATTATCTCATTAAAAGGCTGGTTATGTTTCGTGTGGTGTGACTTGAAGTAAACCCACCCTTCTGAGGGGTGGACTCAGCCAGGTGGCACAGCTGGATTAACTTGTTTATGTTTTCGGTAGCGTGGTGGAGTTCAGTCTCCACCCAGACCAGAGATTCCATCTCCTTGACCAGAAAAAACTAGTTTTCCTTAATGTCAGTAGGTATGGTAGAGCCAAATGAGAGATGCCTGCTGCAGGTCTCAGATGCTGTCTGACGCACGCACGCACGCACGCACGCACGCGCACACACGCACGGTATTAGCTCAGGGGTTCCTGGAAGGTATTCCAGCTCTTCACACTCCTTCAGTCAGCTTTGTAGAATCTTTAGCATGAGGTGGCTTTTCTTCCTGGGGACTCCATTTTAGACTGGCTTGCTTATTGTCACAGGTATGTAGCTCGCCCCTTCTTCCCCATCCAGTTCTCCACTAGATGCCATGTTCCTAATTTTCTTTATTTATATCACATCATCGTGGGTCACATATTTCAAGATGGTAACATGTTAATCATATTTTATATAAGTATTTATTTCTAGATTAAGGTATATGTGTGCTCTTGTCTCTGTCCTAAAAAAATGTATCCTTGATTTAATCTTCAAAGAACAGCTTGTCTGCACTGTTCCATTCTCCCTTCTCTAATAAATGTCTGAAGACTAGGTTTTATTTGATATCTGTATTGCATGTACTAAGCATGTACAATACAACATATCACAACATGTGACAGCCACCCAGCTTCTCAAAAATTGCTACCATCAAATGTCAGGACACCCTCAAACACAGTTTTCATTTTTTGAAATTATCTCATTTTGTTTGACTGTTCCTTTCCCTCTTCCCTCCTGATTTTTCTTTGCCATTTCTGTCATGGTGCTGTTTGAGGTTCTCCTTCTTTGTTGTCCTTTCTGTGGTGGGAGTTCCATGCCTTCTGTGTTTGCCAAGGAGCTGCCCTCCTCATTGCCCTCTGGCGTCTTTGTCAATGAGGTTGCAAATCCTTTTCTTTCTTGACAGAACATTCCCTTTCTGTTCCGCACTCTGTTTCTACCTTCTCCTGGGGTTTGTTTCTGAGCACCCAGTCAGCACTTGAAGCTTTATGTGCTGTTTCACCCAGGTCCTTTCCTTGGACCGGTGTTGACCCTCACTTTTTCATATTCAGTCAGCGTGTGACTGTCTTTGCTTCCCTCCTGTCCCTTGTTTCTCTTTCGTTTCCCATCCTTGTGTCCTGCCCTTCTTGTAGTTGGAGCCTCCCCTCCCCTCAGCTGCTCCCTTGTCTTCCTCAGTCCTCAGTCACAGGATGGTACATTCATTCTTGCTGGGGCCCCTGTACCTAGATGTTTGGTTTGTTTGTTGTTTTTGTTTTTTCCCACCCACGCAATAAAATGTCTTCTTAGAAGGGTAAATTCTGCTAACCTCAGAGGGCGTTTTTCTATTCTGTCTGGCATGTTTCAGTCAGGTGTTGCCTAGCACCCTTGGAGATTCAAGAACTTACCATGGTCTTTAGTACACTACAGCTTTCCTCTAGTCTACTTTGAAGCATTTTGAGGCTTTCTTAGAGATATATACCATCCTTACATGTATAGCTCTTACCTTGCCTTTGTGTACATTTCTTGAGGGCAAGGGTACTATTTATTGTTGGATCATTTGTGTGAGCATACAGGGCATCAGCATTGCTTGACAAGATTGAACAAGACATGCCCTGTAAAGGGATCCTTCCTAAAGAGTGGGCTCACATAGGAACTAGAATCCTAAGATGCTGTTCTGTGCCTTCCACATGTGCATAAGTCCCCTCTACAAAGTCATATGATTGTCACATGGGATAAATTATTTCCAAGACCTTACAGACAAGTATGGCTTGCTGCTTACTATAGCATCTTAATTAGTTTCTTGGAGTTTTTCTGTTACGTTTCTTTCATGATGTCCTCTTACCTATTTAACTTATGCTGTTTCCATTTTACCACCACACAGTTACACATTCAGGCCTGTTTCCTATACATCAGGCTCTTGCTGCTATCTATAAACATTTGGAATGAGCTAGTAGATTTATTGTTTCTTTTGTGCTTGTAGTGTTGTCATGTGACTATTTCTTTTCCTTTTGTTGCTGGGGATTGGACTTAGAGTCTCATCTATGCTAGACAAGCATCTGTTCCTGACCCACTTCTCAGCCCAGTGTTTGTTTATTTCTAAGTCATACTTGCGGTCACTTCTCTCTTGAACCCTGGCATTGTACTGTCTGCATTTCCATTCATTTTTATGACAGTGTCCCCTTAGTGTCTAACCCTTTCAATTTGACATTTGTATGCTTGCCTTTGTTTGACCATTTTCGATATGAGATTAAGTTTGTATTTGTCCTTATATTTTAGGCCGATCCTCCCTGTTTCCAATAGACGATAGCTTGTTGGACGATGGTCACAGTGATCAAGTTGGTGTTCTAAACTCACCCACATGTTACTCAGCCCATCAAAATGGAGAGCGAATAGAACGCTTTTCTCGAAAAGTTTTTGTTGGTGGGCTTCCTCCAGATATTGATGAAGGTAAGTTCATCCTGCCTTAAAAACAAAACCCAATAAAAAATAGTTTTTGAGCTGTTGAAATATGGAAGTATTTCAACAAGTATTTGAACAAGTACTTTTAAGTTTTAGAGGGTTTTTTATCATATGCAAATCATCACTGAACATTTTTATAAAGGTCTCCATATTGTAGCTCATATCCTAGTGTTTAATGCAGAACACACATGACAATATTTGTGTGACTGTAGCACGTACACATGACACTCCCATGCACACATACACAGTGCAATAAATGGAACCAGCTATGACTCTCATCTACAGTGTGCAAAAACCAAAGATTAAATTTCTTTAAATTTATCAATTTACTTAAAGATACAGAAACACAGTAAAAAATCCAATAAAGAAATAGAAATTGAAAATAAAATAAGAAATTAGAACTATGCAAATGTTTGCAAGTAATAATATAGAAAAGTAACTTAAGGTAAAGATTAAAAAATATTTAAACTATGTTTATAATGCCATGGGAAATCTACCCATTCATTAATAGCCTACAGAGAATATTTTGCTACATTTGGATAATTTTTTCAATTATGGTTCATATATCTACAAATGTATTCTGCATATCCATCAACTTAACATAGAGTATATCATTGAAATTGAACTTATAATATTTGAGTGTCAATGAAATTACTTGGCTTTTATTAGCATTGGTATGTTTTACCGACATTATAGCTAGTCTTGTTTCAGCAGACCTTATCCTAACATGATCAATAGCTGTTTTAGTTTACTTGATGAAAATGACATGTTTCAGCCCAGTGCTAGTTGTGATTGGGTATACTACAAAGCCATTAGTATTCAGGTGACCTACAGAATACTAGAATTCACATTGAATACATTAGTCTAACTAGGGTGCTGCTTTAAAATGAATTTATTTGACTAAAATAGTTAAATTTTATATTGTGTTTTTATAAAGACATATTTTCATTTTACATTAGAGTTAATCTTAAGGTATTTGACACTTTAGACATTAAATCTTCCAAATACTTAGAAGTACAGGGTTTCTTGGAATGAATCATTAGAACTAATTTGTGATGCACATTCTGTACTTTCCTAAGATGAGATTACTGCCAGCTTCAGAAGATTTGGACCTTTGGTAGTAGATTGGCCCCATAAAGCAGAAAGCAAATCCTATTTTCCACCAAAAGGTAAGAGGCTTTTTACTAATATTTGCAAGGTTGTATGAGAGAAAAAGGAATAATATCAATTATTTATTTGGGCTTTCTCTTAGAATTGACCATGAGAACCTTTAGTTTAATACTAATGATTTATGGACTGAGGAGATAGATGGGTTGTCCAGGAAAGGCTCTAGCCACACAGCCCTGAGTTCTACCCTAGATCCCATATGAAGGGAGAAAGTTGTTCCCTGACATCCACATACACACAAATAATAAATAAATAAATAAAAAACCTTTTAAAAGTTAGCCTTTGTAGAGACCATTAGCCTGGGTTGAGTGAGATAGAGTGATTTTAAGAACCACTCCACTTTTACTTGAAGCTTTAGGAGTCATAAGATTTGATACACTTTCCTCATAATTTTCTAATAATTTTATAAATTTAAACGAATATATGTTTGAATATTTCTCTACCTAAAGCATTATTCAAAAATAGCATGGATTCAAAGTTATTTTCTGTTCTATGAGGTCAAGATGCATATGAAGTGATTCATTTACATTTTATAAAAATAAAACCAGGGCCAGGCATGGTAGCACATGCCTTTAATCCCAGCACTCGGGAGGCAGAGCCAGGCATATCTCTGTGAGTTCAAGGCCAGCCTGGTCTACAGAGCGAGATCCAGGACAGGCACCAAAACTACAGAGAAACCCTGTCTCAAAAAAAATAAATAGATTCATAAAATAAAACCGGTTAAGTAATTCAAATATTACAAGGTATACTCAAGTATTCAGGTAATAGTATGTCATAGCATTGGGGAAGTAACTTTTCAAGTATTTTTAACTCATTGTCAAGTACTGTTTTTAAACTTTCAACTTTATAAAAAGTAAACTGCCAGAGGAAGAAGTAGAAAAAATGTGGTGGTATTGTGTTCACCAAAATATTGTGTACCTTAATAAACTTATCTGGGAGAACAGAAAAGAGAACAGAAAAGCCACTAGTTAGGCAGTGATAGCACATGCCTTTAATCCTAGCATTCCAGAGGCAGAAATCCATCTGGGATCTCTGTGAGTTCAAGGTCACATTGGAAACAGCCAGGCATGGTGACTCACGCCTTTAATCCCAGGAAGCCAGCCTTTAATCCTAGGGAGTGATGGTAGAAAGCAGAAAGGTACATAAGGCGTGAGGACCAGAAACTAGAAGCATTTGGCTGGTTAAACATTTGGCTGGTTAAACATTTGGCTGGTTAAGCTTTGAGGTTTTGAGCAGCACAGTTCACCTGAGAGCCATTCAGATATGAGGACACAGAGGCTTCCAGTCTGAGGAAACAAGATCAGCTGAGAAGTTGGCCAGGTGAGGTTAGCTGTGGCTTGTTCTGTCTCTCTCACCTTCCAGTGTTCACCCCAATACCTGGCTCTGGGTTTGATTTTATTAATAAGAACTTTTAAGAATCTTGCTACAAAAAAACCATGAAGCTCGAGTATTGATGAGGACTTTCCCAGGGGGACTCCAGTTGCTCAGGAATTAGGCCCCTATCCTAATGAAATGACAAACCACAGTGAAGGAAACAATGGAGTGAAGAGACAGCCCACAGCTGCAGAATGGGGGCAAAATCTTCACAACTATACCCGCAGCATGGGGTAATACCTAGTCTATAGAGAGAATGCAGAGTAACAGACCATGACCCAAAGACAGCACATGACCCAACCAGAAATGGACTCAAGAAGTGAAATAAAATTAAAACTACTTGAGATTCTGAGATTCCATCTCACCCTAGTAAAAAAATGACTGTCATCTAGAAAACAAGCAAATGCTTGTGGGGATATGAAAAAGAAGAGCCCTTATTCACTCACTGTTGGTGACAGAAATCCACTGCAGCCACCAAGTAAATCAGTGCAGACAATTCTCAAAATATAAAAAATAGAGTTATCATTTGATCCGGTTGTAGCACGGCCTGGCATGTACCCAGAGGGCTCTATATACCTCACAGACAGGTCCCACATTCCTGTTTACTGCTGTTCTGTTTCTAAAAGGTGGGAAGTGGAATCAGTCTGGCTACATCTCACCTGATGAACAGATAATGAACGTCGCATTCAAGTACATGGTAGACTTTAATTCAACCATAAAGAAAACTGAAATTGTCAAAATTTCAGGAAAATGTATGAAAGTAGAAAATATATTAAGTGAGGTTACTCAGAGCAAGAAAAAGAAATGCCATCTGTTTCTTTCATATGTAGATCTTAATTTCTAATTTTTAGCATCTCTGTATTTATGTGGAAATGAGTGTATTCAGCGGTCAGGGAACAGAAAGGGGCCGTGAGCCATAGAAAGGGAAGGAGACACTGGGGAGCAGAGGAGAGAGAGTGGAGCACAGTGAGGTGAAGCTGAGGGAGGGCTAAGTGGGCCCAGAGCAGACAGACAAGCGGTCAGGGCTTGGAGGAGAGGTCAGCAACGGCCACATGTGGATGCTTGCTCCAAGGAAACCTGCTGCTTTAGTCAACTAACTGAAATAAGCCAGGTGGGCGGTGCTGGCGCACGCCTTTAGTCCCAGCACTGGGAGGCAGAGCCAGCCAGATCTCTGAGTTCAAGGCCAGCGTGGTCTACAGAGCAAGATCCAGGACAGCCAAGGCTACACAGAGAAACCTGTCTCGAAAACAAAAAACAAACAAACAAAAAAATAAAGGGAAATGCGAGGAGGAAATTTGGTTGCTTGGATTAGTTACTTTTAGGATAAGTCCCTGCAAGGCTTGTGTTCCTGTACAAGTCATGTGATCAACGATACATTTCCTGGGAAAAGGAGGTTATGTTCCCCACAATGGGAGGAAAGGGCAAAGAAGGACTGATGTTACTCCTCATTCAGAATTACAAATGACAAATTGTCTATAGTGAGTAAAGAATACATTGAAAAACTTTTAGTTTAGTATTAAAACAGGTCTAGAAAAATACTCTCCCGGCTGAGAGGATTAGCAAGTCCGGATAAGGCACCTGTAAGCTCCCGTCATCCCCGACCTGGATTGCTCCAGCCACTCTCCTGCAGCGCAGTGTTCTGTCTGTTGTTCCTGAGGTCTGACCACTGCCACAGCAGTCTCTGAAAGCACAGCCGGTTCCTAGACACTTCCCTGCCGGGGTAAAGGCAAACCTGCCTCTGTCCCACCTGATCTCACATCTCCCTCCTGCTTCTGTTATTTCTCATCCTCCTTCAAGTCCACAGTGCTGCTGCTGCAGGATGTGTGTGTGCGTGCATGTGTGTTAATCTCAGTTTAAGAGTTAATTGCTCACAGAAAACTTTGGGAATCTACCTGATGAAGTCAACTTCTCTTCTTTATAGGCCATCCCAGCTCCCTACACTGTGTGTGTCTTTTCCATAGCACTCACAGTTGCAACAGGGTGTTCAAAATATATCTTTTAGTTTATTTCTATAGTCTCTACAAACATAATCAACTACGGAAATACATGTATTTTGTATCAATAATTCGTAGATTGGCAATTACCCAGCAAATGTTATAAACACCAGTTAATCCTACAATATAGAAAAATTACTTTAACTTTCAGAAAAGCTTTACCGAGTTTGGGATTAAATGCAAAGGTTACTGTGTACTCTAGGTAGGTAAAGGTTTTGAACAGAATTCCAGGCAGGAATTGAACTATGTCTTCAGGTTCCTTTCATAGACAAATTCAGTAAAACACACAAATTTTAGTAAAACACAAGCCAAAAAGTTGCCAGGGCAGCTTTTTTTTTTTTTTTTTTTGCTTCACTGGTTGTTTTTCTTACCTGGTTCCCCAAGAAGAACAGTGCAATAATTGTGTGTCTACCATTACATTATGTCTGGTATTATAAGTAATAGATGACATAAGCTAAGTATACACAATGTATATGGGTTATATGCTATTATGTAAGGACTAGAGCATCCTTTGCTGTCTGAGGGGAGTCATGGACCCAGTTCTCCATGGGTACCAAGCAACAGATATAAATTAGAAAGAATTCAGAATGAGTTTTGGTGGAGACAGGTACAGGTTTTCACATGCTCCATGTGCCTGTGTAAAAAGAAGGCACAGTGACCTAGGAAGACAGTTGAAGAGTATGCAATGAAACAGGAGTTGTCCTCAATGCTATTGTTGCCATCGTTGTTACTGTAACTTTTGAAGTGTTTATTTTTTGAAACTGAACAAAGATAACACTGGTAAATCATAATTTTTGGTGAAATTATCCTTAGTTGTAGCCCTTGACCAGTGTTGTCCAAACTCGGTACTTTCAAGGGTTATCCACCTCTGAGCATTTCCCATGGTTGGGAAACATAGATAAGGTGATATCTGTTTGGCAAATCTACCTTGGGACTGGATCAGAGGCTTGAGATCTCAGACCCTGAACCTAGCTCTTTGGCAAGCAACATTTACCTTATGTGATGATCATTAGCTTACTTTATTGAATTCTAACAAAAATTATATACAGTGTGTTTGTACAAATGTTACAGTCTCTAATAATTTGCATTCTCTAGATTATGGACATAATTTAATTATAATCTTTAATTTTGGTAATAGGTGTCTCTTGCCTAATAGTAACAAACTATTAAAAATTTAAAATATGAAGGTTAAGGTATTTTTAAATTATATTATAATAAAATATTAATATTAAATATCACAAATTTAAAATAGTCTTTTGCGGGGGGAGGGGGACGGGTTTCAAGACAGGGTTCCTCTGTGTAGTTTTGGTGCCTGTCCTGGATCTTGCTCTGTAGACCAGGCTGGCCTTGAACTCACAGAGATCTCCCCGGCTCTGCATCCCGAGTGCTGGGATTAAAGGCGTACACCACCACCACCACCACCACCACCACCACCGCCCAGCTAAAATACTCATTTTAAAGTGGTATTTTAGTATCTTGGTCTAGAGTTAGGTTATTGTAGTTTAATTATAGTTCTTTGAAATTTAGTTTATATCAAAATTAACTCCTTAAAGAAAACTACTCTTCATGTTGTCAAGAATATAATTTTCCTAGCAACTATAAAAGATTTCAGTATATTTTTAATCTTGCATAGTCTTATCTATGGAATTTTTTATTTAGTGCAGATTTGTGTAACAACTTCAGGTATTTTTTATACAAAGACATCAAATGATGCACTTTTTACTACATCAGGGCACTGTGCTCTTTGAGTTCTGAGTGTAGCTTGACTTCACAGTCAGCTTGATCATGAACTTGAGGGGAGAGGCACTTGTTTCACTGGACTGGACTGTGATACTTACAGACTGCCATAGGACCTTGTCAGGGCTGTTGTCAGTCACTGGAAATGACCACATATAGAAAGCTCAGCACATAAGTGTGGACCCCGCCTACTACATACATGCTTCTTGATGGATGTTGGCATTTGGTGTTCACACAGAAGAGTGGGAGGAGGACACAGTTTGCAAAGTCTGACAATGACAAGGGCAAGTTTCCAGTCTAAACAGTCTCTAAACAGCTTGAAAGAGGTGATTCCCTGCTCATCCATGTTAAGATGTGGTTGAAAAATTCTAAGCCATTCTTAAAGAAGAACATGTTTCGTTCTAACTTCTATAAGGCAACTTGCCTGGTATTGTTTGAAAGGTTCTAGGAAACCAGAGTATCCCTCTAGGAGCAGACCTTGGCCTCTGGTATGAAGAAAAGTGTCACTGGTAGATAGCATTACAATACCTTGAAGCTCACCTGAGGGTGAACTGCTCAACCACTTGCTGTGAACAAGTCACTTAACCTCAGTCTTTCCTTCTGTAAATGGGAATGTTTCATAGATTTGTATAGTCAACCTGAAGGTGCAGCTTTCCTGAGACTGACCTCACTCACTCACTCACTCACTCACTCACTCACACACATACACAGAGGGGTGTGTGTGTGTGTGTGTGTGTGTGTGTGTGTGTGTGTGTGTGTGTGTGTGTGTGTGAGATATGATATTGTGCTCTCCTGTGGAAACAGAATGATTCACACCTATTTGGTGGGCTTTATGTCTCTTTAAATAGTACTTACATTGAGGTCAGGCTGCTTAACTTGACATGCTGCATTGTTTGTATGATTTTTGTAGGCTATGCATTCCTCCTCTTTCAAGAAGAGAGCTCAGTTCAGGCACTCATTGATGCTTGCATTGAAGAAGATGGAAAGCTCTACCTGTGTGTTTCCAGCCCTACTATCAAGGACAAACCTGTAAGTAAACACCATGTGAAATGTGACCTATAAAGGCAGGTTTGCAAAACAGTATTTTTAAATCACTGTTTTAAAAAATTAAGACTGCATTAAAAATTTTAAACACTAAAAGGAATAAGCCCAAATGTAATTTTCTCTATAGGTTCAAATCCGTCCTTGGAATTTAAGTGATAGTGATTTCGTCATGGATGGGTCTCAGCCTTTGGATCCCCGAAAAACAATTTTTGTTGGCGGTGTTCCTAGGCCATTAAGGGCTGGTAAGTAGAATCCCTAAGTCAGAAAAATTTGTATTCTCTTCTTGTTGATTTTGATGTCTAAGAAAGTAGGCATTTTTCCACATTTGAGTTACTAACTGAAATTAGTATTCTAAAGGAGTGAGTTCCAAAGTTCTATTTCTCAGTAACTAGTAACCAAAAGCCTGAAGGCTGTCAAGTAGGCTGTAGTTACAAATGTGGGTGTTTACTGCATATGCATGCTATGCAGTGTCACACCATCTGAAGGTGCTGGTGACTGCTGTCGCTGAAAGCAGCCTCCTCAAGTCGGGGAGATAGGAATTAACTTCACACATGTAAGCGCTCAAAGTATGTGATAACTGCTGCAAAGAGAGAAGATTGGGTAGAGAAATGTGTGTGTGTGTGTGTGTGTGTGTGTGTGTGTGTGTGTTTATAGACATACATCCATATATGTGTGAATGTATGTATGTTCATATTTAGAATATGCTATGGTGTGATATCTTAAAAATATTTAAGCTGATAAAAACTGAAGAGAGTTTGAACAACAGGAGCATTGTGAGGAGTGTGTTTCAGACAAAGCGAACAGCATCTTTGGAAGTCTTGAGTGCAGAGCAGCAGGGTATATTTATGGAGGGACTGTATAAAGCATAGAGTGGGTAACCTAGGATTGCATAGAGTGATGGGAGAGATACAAAAAGATGCTGGAAAAAAATCAACAGAAGTTAGATCATGCAAGTCTAATAGACTAATTGATGTTGATCCTCAGAACAAGAGAGTTTTTAAGCAAAAGAGAGACATAATCACGTAGATTTTTTTTTTGAAAGATCAGATAAGCTGATGATTCATGAAGGAGAAGAAGCTGTGAGTAAATAACGGTAGGCCAGGTATAGGCCTCTTGTATGGGACTGGTGGTGGTAATGGAGAAAGAACCAGGTGAACAGATAATTGAATACTCAGGTAGAAAATAGAAAGTTGAATTCCAGTTTCAGCTTTAAGCTGCTGGGTGGTTGGTGATGGCTTGTAAATAGTGTGAGAAACAGCAAAGGAAGGGCAGGTTAAAGGAGGCTGTGGTTTGGGTTATGAAGTCTCAAGTAGAAATTTCAATTAAACCATGTGGCATCTAGTAGTGTTTAAAAAAATAATTATTTCTAATGTTTTGGAAATAAATGGGAGAGGAAGGATTGAAGACAAGCAGATAAGCTTGTTTCCATTAACCAAATGAAAAATGATACTAGCTTTTAAAGCAGACCTGCCTGATGGAAGTGGACGGATTGGGTTCTCACTATGTTCTGAAAAGCAAGTCTATGAGATTATCTGTATAGTGAAAGTGAAGGATGGAGGCAGAAATTCTATTTGTACAATTGAGTCAACAAAAACTCATCAGATTATGTTTCATTAAATAGCGGAAGAACGTGTTCATGTATGGCCTTTTTTAGCATGCTGTGTGTTGCAGTATCACAAGAAATAGTCTAGTAATAGTTGCTTTATGAGGAATTCAGACACAAATTCAGGAGCTTAAGTACACAGATGGTATTTAAATACATGATATAGACTGGGATCACCAAAACCCAAGTGTAGGCAAAGGAACAAAGACTGAAATGTAAGGTGTTCTGACATCGAAAAGTGAGACTAAGAAGTCATCAGTGAAGTGAATTATCAGCAGAATAAAATACCATGCAAGTCATATGGAAAAATATATCTGGACAAAATAGTAGATTATCTATGCTAATTATCAGTGCTGCCAGCAGGAAGATGGGACAGTGGACTTACAAGATGGGAAAGTTGATTTTGAAAAGATCAGTTAGAGTGCAGTCACAGGGTGATAATCTGATCATTAAGGGTTGTTCAGACAGATATGGGGCCAATCTGGCTATGAAATCTGTTACCCATTGGTCACCAGGGTGATTGAGCTGGTCTGGCCTCCCTCACACCACCGTGTTTCCCTTCCAACCTGCATACTCTGTCAAAAAAAAAAAAAAGATTTTCTTGTAGACAAGGACTGTCCTTAAGGAAAAAAAAAAGACCCATGCTTGTTGAAATGAGTATGAGAGGAAAGCTGAACTCTGGGAGAGAGGAGGGATTGTCCTGCCATAAAGAAAATGAACGAGATGGCTGTACATGTGAAAGAGTTGAATTTTAACAAAAGAACACGAAACTGTTTCTGTCCCAGGTCATTAGCCAGTGCTATGGTGGTAATGACTTCACAGAAAGCCAGTGGTTTGGGGTTTTTGTTTTGTTTTGTTTGTGGGGTTGAGACTGGAACTCAGTGGTAGCATGCCTGCCAGCCTGTGCAAAGCTCTGGCTCCCAGGCTTTCTTAACAGCTGCTTTGTGTTAGTGTTCTCCTGACTGGTAATTGTTGATTTACTGTCTTCTCACCTTCAATGTGAGTGTCTTTTCTTTTGAAGTGGAACTTGCTATGATCATGGACCGGCTGTATGGTGGCGTGTGTTACGCTGGAATTGATACGGATCCAGAACTAAAATACCCAAAAGGTGCTGGGCGAGTTGCTTTCTCCAATCAGCAGAGCTACATCGCTGCCATCAGTGCTCGATTTGTTCAGCTTCAGCATGGTGATATTGATAAGCGTGTAAGTTACACTATTGGGGGGTCATCTGTGTCTTACTTAGTCCTTGTAGGTGCTTTTTACCATAAGGAGTTAATAATATGACTCAAACACTTTTATCGTCCTTTGTCTCCTAGCGTTATATCCTTGAAATACAAATTTCTTGTTGTACTTTAAACTTGAGACATAAGAGCCATAAGTATAGATGTGATTTTAAAGCCATGTCAAAAAATTTTATCAGCCACTAAGTCTGAGCTATCTGTCTTGCTGTGGAGGCAGTTTATACAAGCTCGTGCCCAAGACAGAGTGCTTGGGACCATGCCCGGTGTCTGCCATTGGTTCTGTAATCTCGGGCAGACAGCCCTCTCTGTGCCGCTTTTCCTGACTTCCAACGTGGGAAGGAGTTCTAGTTAGTCTTCCTGGTGTGTTGGGGACTGAATGAACTTCACATGTGCACAGGCACTTGGAAAAGAAGTTGGTCCCCAGGAAGTGCTAATTAAGAGCGAGTTTTCATTTATAAAAACTAAAATTCAGACACTATTTCTGTAAGTCATTTAACCTAAAATTGGAAACATTAGTTCATTAGTAGCATAGATTGGGTCTATATATAGAAGTCTGGTGAATGACAGCTTGAAGTTATCCTGTTGAATACTTATGAGCTCTCATTGCTGTCTAAAATAGGAGACCGAGCTACTCATTTACATACCAGTTTCACACACAACTAACTATTCTAAAACAATGACCCCATCCAGTCAGCCAGAGACAGCAGCCTGGGATGTTCATAAGTTACAGGGAAGCAAGGCTGCAGTAGCTGAAAGCAGCTGACACTGATCCACAGTGTAGTGTGAGGGTTCCCCAGGTCTCACACTCCAACAGTCCATCGTTCTCACATAGATGCGGAAACAGGTCAAGAGGGTCTGCTGCTTAGGGCCAACTCAAACCTGACATCATTGGCTGAATCAGTCCTTCCCAGGGGGGCGTTATTTCTTAAGAGTTTATAAAGACGTCTGCACATGCCCTGGATCAGATTAGCCCCAGTTCTGGCTTGTGTGCAGCAGTTACTGCAAGCAAGGTGCAGCCCTGACCTGCAGTAGAGAAAGCTGCTGCATCTTAGTGGCTGTTGAGTTTCTCCAGCTTACAGATGATAATAGAATGAGAGAGAAATCTGAGAAGAAATCTGTCTTCTGTGATAACCCCTTATGAGTTTTGCTTACAATTTGAAGGTATTGATGCTAGCATACAGGTGTTACAAAAGTGAGAGGAGAATGTCTTAAATCTTTAGTTTGTTAAAGTTTTCCCCCCTCTCTTTGGAAAATAGAGTAAAATAGCACTTAGTGACCTCTGAATGAAATATGTTGAAATAAGTGAACTAGTGTTGAACCACTTCAGCTCGCAGCCCGTTATGAACATGAAACATGATACACAAATGTAGTCAGCACAGAAGCAAACTGGCTTTCGTTTGCCCTCCTCTGGAGGGGAATGGTTTCCCTAAGACACCGCTCCTTTCTCCTCCTTTTCTCTAGAACACTATAAACATTTAAAATCATTCCAAATTTTGATTTCTCAAGCAGACTCCAATGAGGTCTTCTCTATTTCTAGGTGGAGGTAAAGCCATATGTGCTGGATGACCAGATGTGTGATGAATGCCAGGGCGCACGCTGTGGTGGAAAATTTGCCCCCTTTTTTTGTGCCAATGTCACTTGCCTGCAGTATTACTGTGAGTTTTGTTGGGCAAATATCCACTCCCGTGCAGGACGTGAGTTCCATAAGCCATTGGTGAAGGAAGGTGCTGATCGTCCGCGTCAGATCCACTTTCGCTGGAATTAAGTACAGCAAACTGGCCTCCGTCTAACAAGGAAAGAAAGGGTGCATGTGGCTTACTGTGCTGAAGATACTGACCTGCAGAAGAAATAAGTGCATTCTTCTGCTTCTCACCCAGCTCTCAATACATGCATCGTTATCAGCAGCCAAAACACTACAAGCCTCTTGTTTTTCACCAAAACCCTACATCTCAGGCTTACTAATTTTTGTGATATTTTCATGTTAAAATAAAATGTTTTTTTGTATTTTCTCCAAGTTATTTTTATATGTAAAGTTAAAATTAGATATGAGAATGTTTTGCGTAGGGGCAACACAGTCTGCTGCTATATAGTGGGTGAAGCGTGCACTTATTTCTTAACATGGGTTTTTAACTTCAAGATCTGCCCCAGTACTTTACCAAAGGTAGCAAAATAATAGTGAAGATGGAATATGTCTGCTACAAATGCTTATTTTTATTGTTGCTGTTTTCAGTGTGTACATAAACTAAAAATTAGGGTTGATTTTGTTGCTCTCCATTTTGACTTGCAAGAAATAATACCTCAAGATAATCTGATTTATTAGCTATTTTTAAACATTTTTAATCACAAGCTGTATTAGCTTTGCTGCTATATAGGTGTTATGTGTAAATGTCACCTATTAATACGGGATTGAAAACGTTAGAGACACACTGCATTGCGGATGAAATGCAGGCAGCACAATATGGCCGAAACTGCCATAGTTTAGAATGTGAAACAATGCATGTTTACTTAACCTGTGTCCACCATATGCATGCACTAGGACATTAACTAATGAGGTGAGGTATTGCAAATGTTCAAAAAGCTCTCTTGAATCTAGGTAGCATGGACAAATTATAAAATTTGTTTCTTTACAAAAAAGCAAACTTGCATGCATTATTGTGACTTCAAGTTAAAAATGTTGTCCTACATGTGTACAATATGCAAATTAGTTTTAGATTAGAGAGTGCAGCCATTTTGTGATCTGGTCAGTAGTGGAATTCGATTTTATGCAGACTGGATGTAATATTTGTAATCCCTGTGCAATTTTGTGATGTGCGGTTCTAATTCATGTGCAGTGATATAGTATAGATAAAAGATTGAATAAAAGAAAAACACAGGAAATTTAAAGAAAGTTGATTTTAGCCCCTTTGATAGTTCATGGTTAAGATATCCTTTAAAAACCAAAGATGGCCAGCACACTGCTAACCAGTCACCGAATGTGAGACCCATGAGAAGCCCATACTTTAAAAAGAGGGTTTTATAGAAGAACACAGAACTTTAGTGAAGTCAAAATGGAGATGGGAAAATATAACAGATGGCTAGTTGCATAAAATTTACCTTTAAGACAATGGTGAAATCTGGCTTAAATTTGCTTACATGTTTGACCTATGTATATGGGGTCTTCTGTCTAAACTGGGGTCACTGTTGCATGGAGCATTGTTATTCTTAATGGTTAAGAATTGCTTTTTTAAAACTTTGATGAAGGAATTTCAGTAATGACTTTGCTTGCAGTTTTTTTTTTCTTTTTTCTCTATTGAGGGAGTTGCGTGGAAACATGCACAGTTCTGACCTAGAACATGGTTCGTGGTGGTTTTCCTCTTTAGAGCATCCTGACCGCAGCTAGCCCTGTGTTGATAACGCAGGAGTTAGTCTGCAGTGGAAGCAAAGCACCCCACAATGGTAAATGTTTTTGTTTTTGTTTTCATTTTGTTTTAATGCAGAACTAAGATTTTTGACTCTAAAGAGAGAAAATTACAAGGGTATGGCCTGTGCAGCAAACCCTTGGGACAATCCTTCACATGAGCAAAGTGCTGATCTCAACATTGGTTGTCGATGGTATGCTTTTTTGTACTGTAAAAATACGTGGTTCATGTCTAACTCTGCTGTTTTATTGTGGTTGTGGCTCAAGTTTTTAATGTTTGAAGTTGACGCTGTTTTCAGAGGAGCTCTTTACTAATTTATTTGTCAATGTCTCTACTTGTTACTCCCCATGACCCTCCAGAGTTTCTGGAGCATTCTTTTCTACCCTCGCCCTGCCAGACCTTGATCCATTTTGACATTTGTTATGCACTATTTTTATATCTCTGTGAGAGATTTTTCCAACAGTCAGCTATTTTATGGCACACTTTTTTTGACTGATGACATCTCCTTTGCTATACCTCAATTTTTGGAATTTAGAAAAGAAATCAGTAGTTTTGCAATGTTAATTATTTAGATATTTAATTTCGCAGATTTTTAAACTTTATTTTCATAATTTCTGCTTAATGTTTAAAATTGAAGAGCCTTTTCATGTATTAAATAATGAACTCTAAAATAAATTGTATGATGAAATAATTGGAGATGCCGAAAATCATTTTCCCTTCTTAAACAGAAATGAAAATTTGAAATGAAGGGAAATGAAATGGATACCCTTTCCCACCAGGGTGAATGTGACAGAAATGCTGGTTTGTGTCACCTTCGTTTCTGTTAGGACAGAGCTTATTGGTCTAATATTTTGTTCCTCCCTGCCTAACCCCTACCTCTAATTTCTTTCCTTTTCTGTTTGGGGATTATTTTTCCTTTTATGTACTACATTCTTATTTTCTAACTGTTAAACACTGTATTAGAGTTTTTTTTAATTTACAGATCATATTTATTTTACTATTTTTGTAGAAAATTATTAATTTTGATTGTATTTTTGTATTTTCAAAGCTTCTTCATTTGTGTTCCCTAAATGTTCATATTGCTGCCCAAAAGTATGAATGACTGTGGAGGAAAAAAAGTACTTTACAAATCCACACTTTTTGTTAAGAAGGAGACATTTAGCATTTATATATTTGTGTATGGAAAACACTTGATATTTTATCCCTGTTGCATCTGGCTGCACGAGCCTCTCCTCACAGATGCCGCAAAACTTGAATCTAACACACTTTGGAAGGCTGACTAACCTCGATTCTGTGTTGTGATGTGCAATACTGTTTCTAATGTTTGTATAAAGATACAGTGTAAACCTTTTTAATGCAAATTTATTTTTTTCATTGCATATTTTGCAGACTTTATCCACAGTGTCATTTTTTACTGTCAGAAAAGATGCCCCTTTTGTCATTGCAACTATTTTTTAAACCCAGAAATCTTTGTACTGATGTAAATGATTGTAGTTATTTTGGATAGTGTTTTGCTAACAAAAGGAGAGACTTTTTTCATGCATATTTCTATTTTGTTTTTTTGGGTTTTATTTTATTTTAATAGTAGTAAAATACTTGGAATAATTTTTCATATTCTTGTCATTAATATTATTTTGTATTTTTATGTGAAAATATATAATTTTATGACACTAATTGCTAAAGTTTATTTTATGTTGAATTATTTTTGGAGCTGAAATCTTTGTAATATTAAAGCAACTAGTTTCTAATTCCCAGTTTCTGTATAGAATCGCACAAGTGGTTTATGGAGTGTTTGGATTGTAACTATAAATGGTTCTTTGATATGCAAATTAATATTTTCAGTTGATTTTATTTTATATTCCTAATGGGGTGTTAAAGCCGTTTTTTATTTTTTTCTAAATAAAAAGAGAACCCATGCTTTTATGGACACTAGGTAAAACGCCTTCAGCTTAAAATTTTTGTTAAATAATTTAGTTTATTTTATTGTTATCTTCCAGGTGTCTAAATCTCCAGTCTGTCTGTTGTACTGGTAATTTAACTCTGTAATGGAATAGTTTGCTGCCAACTATTTATATTAAGTAATTTTTAAATATTTGTAATATTGTTGACTGACTAATAAACTATTAAGTTATTGGCATAGCTGTGGAACCTTATTCAGCAAACAGTTTACACCTTACACACTATCGGGAGCAGTGAAATTGTAGTTTACTCAAAAGCATCATCTTAAGAACCTTAAGCCACTCCGCAGTGTAGTGTACAGGTGGGAGAAGTTCCAGGGACTACCAATGCAGAATTCCTCAGTATTTAATCCTAGAAGGCCCTTTGTGCACCTTCCTGCACCTAGCGCTCACACACCTAGAAGTCTCTCACAGTGCCCCTGAAGTGTCACCTTATCTGACTTGATGCCGTACTCAAGGCTGGCTAGATAGTGCAAAGGTTAAGAATACAGATGTTATTCCAGAGGACTCCAGTTTGGTTCCCAACACCATGTTGGGCAGCTAACAAACTGCCTGAAATTCCAGATCCACAGGAGCTAGGACACTAGCATGCCCATGTACTTACAACCAGACATTTAAGTAAACCTTTAAAAATTAAATCACACTGTTAGGTCTAATGGTGCTGCTTTAGATTCACTGTGCATGCACTCACTTATCATTTTCTCCTTGTTCTCTGTATATCCTCTTGGTTGTTCAGTGCACTAGGCAGAGGAGGAGCAAGGAAGAGATGTGTAGACTGAGCAATCTGAGGCCTGGGTACCTTATCCTAAAGTTGAAGTTCCATCCTAAAGCCAACATGTGCTTCTGGGAGGGGAGAAAGGAAGAATTCATTGCTTTTCTTAGAAAATGTGAGCAGTAGTTGATCATAGTGAAGATTTTTGTTTTGTCTGCTAGCATACAGGCTCCCAGAGAGAATAATAGGTATTTCAAAATGAGATTTTATATTTTCATGGCATCTATAGCCTGCCCCTCCCCAGGACTCAGGGGGTATCATGGAAGAGGGGCAGCAAGACTGTAAGGGGCTGGGGAGGTGGCTCAGTGATTCAGAGCACTTGCTGTGCCTCCGGAGAACCCAAGTTTGGTTCCCAGTACCCATGCTGGGCAGCTCACAACTGCCTGTCTTTAACTACAGTTCTAGAGGATCCTCTGCTCTCTTGCCTCTGCAGGTACCTGAACACATGTGGAATACACACACTCACACACATGAATAAACATGAAAATACATTTTAAAAAAACTGTAAGAGCCAAAGGTTTGAGGGGCTGGGGTGAAACTGCCTTTTGGACATGATAGGACTGTTGTACTCATGAACTCATAGGAGCTATTATAGGCACAAGACCTGAACAAGATCAAGCCAGTCAGATTTCCAGTAGGAGTGGGAGAGGAGCATGCACACAGTCTCCCATCCAGCAGGAGGAGATGTTGGAAGGTTGATGGCTACTAGGGGAGGGAATGTCAGTTCAAGGTTGTGGTCCCTGGTAAGATGCCCATGCTCCAATGGATGGCTACATGATGTACATATAGGCATAACTAACTAGACTCAGTAGGTTACAAAAATAAAAACTTGAAGTTGGAATTGGGATGGGAATGGGAGGAGAGCCAGGACAAGTTGGAGGAGAGAGTAGGGGTGAATATGATCCAAAGTACATTGTAAACATGTATGAATATTCAAAAATAGTGGCTATATTTACCAAGTAAAATTTGGGCTGGAGAATTGGCTCAATGGTTAAGAGCACTGACCGCTCTCCAGAAGACTCACATTCATACCTAGCATGGTGACTCAGCCATCTGTAACTCTTGTCTCAGGATCTCATCCTCTTCTGGCCTCCAAGGGCACCAGGCATACAATAGATGCACAGACATACATGCAGACAAAATGATCATACATATAAGTTGTCTTTAAAATGGTTTTAAGATGTAAAAGTTAACATTTTCCCATATTCTACAATGATCAAGCCCTTTTGATGGATTAGTCAACATTATGGCCCCTACATCATCACCCATAGTCTACATCACCTCCATCACCCATAGCCTCCCAAATCATGGATTTGCACTCAGCTCTGTCTCAACACAGGCTACTAATTTTTCTATTTGAGATCTTATAAAACTCAAATATTCTCATCTACATTCTAACTTAAATTATAGTAAAAATTTTACATTGTCTTGGCTTCTCTGGTGCTGACACATCATTTAACTTGCTAGGCTCCTCTTTCACTTAACAAAAGAAAAAAGAATTGTTTGTTCTTTTTGAGACAGTTCCCCCAAATCAGGCTGGCCTAGAAATAAGCCTCCAAAGAGCTGCAATTACAAGTGTGAGCCACCACACTCAGCTACAAAAGAATAAATTTTGAATACAACCTAAGCACTGGACACTTACTAAGCAGGATCCTTGCCACCATGCCCTTTTATAGCCCTCTGTATAAGTGAAAAGTCGGTTTAGTTCAAACACAAAGGAATATACTACAAAAGATAAAATAGGCTAGAAAATAGGATTGGAGGAGAAAGAACTGCTACAATAATTTCTTCCTGAAATAATTTGACTTCATTAAGCAAATTATATTAATAATATATGTCTTCAAGTTTTGCATTATTTTAAAACATATACTTGGGGCAGGCAAGATGGTTCGGTGGGTAAGTACCTGCTCCATAAGCATGACTACCTAAGCTTAGATTCCCTAGCACCCACATAAAAAGCCAGCCATGATGGCAGGCACCTGTAACCATGATACTGTGGGAAGTGAATGGAAATTGGATCTCTGGAGCTTGTTGGCCAGATAATCTAGTCAGTCTGTGAGCTCCACATTCACTGGGAGATCTTACCAAAAAATTAGCTGGAGATCTGTTAAAGGAGACACCTGAAATTAACCCCTGCCCTGCACACATACATAAACACAGGCACATGAACACAATACACACACACCCAAAAAAACTTTCTAAAATAATTACATGGTGCTAGAGATACGACTTAGCAGTTAAAACACTTCTTGCTCTTTCAGAGGACTAGAGTTCAGTTCCCAGTACCCAGGTCAAGTGGATCATAACGGCCTGTAACTCCAGGGGATAATATAATGCCCTCTTCATACATTCTCTCTCTCTCTCTCTCTCTCTCTCTCTCTCTCTCTCTCTCTCTCTCTCTCTCTCTCTCTCTCTCTTCCTTCCCCCAAATAATCTTTTTAAAAGAAAAAAAATTATATGAAGACAAATTTCACAAAAAAAGAAGGGATATATGCAGGAAATAAAAGAGGATAGTGCTAGATAACAGCATGGGAAAACATGGCCATCTAATGTATCATTTGGGAATAAAATTTCTATTCCAGTTAGGTGACCATTTTAATCTTTCAGGTTTATTTTTGCAGTTACATGGTTTACTTACTCATAGCTAAGGAGCAAACTTACTTTGTTCCTTGTTTTTCGATTCAAGATACTATTTTGTGTGTGTGTGTGTGTGTGTGTGTGTGTGTGTGTGTGTGTGTGTGTGTGTGTGTTACGTATGAGGTATGGGGAGTACACACATGTCACAGTGCACTTGTACTTATATGGGTTCCTGAGGTCGAATAGAGGTCATCAGGATTGTAAAGTCACCTGAGCTATCTTCCCAGCCCTTCCACTATTACTAAATTCCTAAAATAAGCATGCTTTCCTTTCAGATGTGCCAGGCATGCACATACTCAAGCCACAGTGCTCATCTTGTGACTATCCTGATGCATTCTACCCACTCATTTACCCACTTGTTTTATATCTTGCTGACGAAGTATACTTTCAGGAAGATGGAAAGGCAAATGCTTGCTCCAACAGTAAGACAAGAGAGAGGGGACACTATCAGAAGAAATTTGAAACCCAGGGCTCAGATTTCCCTTGAGAACCAAATTCCAGATCTTCAGGACTTCTTTCTTTTCTTGTAATTGTGTGATTTCATTCCACATCAATTCATGCTGTATTTTAAAACTCTTGCCAGGAAATGGGAGCTTCTTTAAAGTGAGAATCCAACCATCATTCTATGTATCTATTTACAATGATAGCCTAGTCACAATACACAAAGAGAAGCTACTTGTGTCTGTCAATGGAAAGTCAGCAAAACACTTGGGATATTAAATTACTCCTCTCAAAAGGACATTCTGATACCTTCTACAACATGGATAAACCGTGAAGATATTACACTAAGAAAATAACACAGTTGATTGAAAACACAAAAGTATTCCATAATACAAGGTACCAAAAGTGGTGACCTTTACAGACAGAACAGAATGGAGTTTTCCAGAGGATGGGGAGTTATTGTTTGGTTTAGACTTTGGGATGGATGAGAATTGGTGATGGATGGGGTGAGGGTCATATAAAACTGTGAGTGTGTGTAATGTATGTAGCATTCACAGAACTATAGATAGGATGGGAGCCTTGAAAGATGCTCAGCTATTCAAAGCACTTGCTGCTCTTCCAGAGGACTGGAGATGAGTTCCCATCACCCACATCAGGAAGCTCACAACAGCTCCAGGGGTTCAACAACCTCTTCTGGCCTCCAGCCCTCCCTCCCTCTAACCCATGAATGAGCATATACATACAGACACAAATACATACATGTAAACTTCAACTTTAAAACTGAGATACTAAATTTTATACATAGTTTGTACAATTAAAAATAATAGTATCTGGAAACCCTTCAGGGTTGTCTTGTGTGCAAAAACATCCATACCCTCTTTAGAAGCAACCTCTCACTTTCCTACCTAACTACAATTTTATCGTGCACATGTCAATTCCAAAATAGTAATGTTTTTTTAAAAATGTTTAATTTTAAAAATGCAAAGCTGTATTTGCTCATGTACCCATTTTTGTACACTTTGTATAAGACATATCAATGTTCCCATTGGGGATTCCCACCCCCAAAACACACTAGAACCCAGGACAAATGTTAAATCCTAAAGCTTTATGTCTGTTCATGTGAGCATCTTGGGCACAGTGTGGTGTGAGATAGGCGCCCAAGGTTTGGAGCAGTACCTCTCCCTGTTGCTCTGCTGATCACACCATACACGGTTACTCTATCAGGCTGACTTCACACACTATGTGCAATTTGATCCTGGTAGCATTGCATGTTGCTGGTACCTCTACCATCCTAGAATTAGCCTTCAATCATCATGGCATACTGAGAGAATTAAACCACACCCAAATCATAGCATGGCCCATGGGGGGGTCGTCATACTCTCTTCCCAGTGATTTCTTAAATCTCTTTTCAAATAAATACTTGAATTAAAATAAAAGTCAACCATCCTTAATAATTCTTCTGTCCTTAGCTTACATTTGCTTGTTTCCAGTTTATAATTTCTTTTTCCTTTTCTTTCCTTGTGGATATTGTACCTCCCTTTATTGTTTGGAAATTTGAATGCATGACACTTCAAATTCTCTTCAGAATACATGTGATACACACATGCATCTATCTGCAATAGGGTTTTCCATCATTGTGTTTGTAGTCCTTTCTGGTGATTGTTTTCATATCATGTTTGCAATTTTTGCTTTCACAATCATCTAAGTGGAAATTACCGATGATTTCTCAGTCCTGGGAGGCTCGATCTTCTGAGACTCCTGCCTATCAGGTTGCCACTCACTGAGGTATTTAATTTGCCAGCCTAGACCAGGTTTTATTTGGGTACTTGGGTCTCTTATTGGAGCCAGAAGTTAGCTGGCTCCAGTCCCAGTTTTAGAAGCTGCTTGATACATGCTGTAGCCTCAGGAAGAATGATATAAATAAACTTCAGTGACCTTGCAAGCAGGAACCCAAGGGAATCAACACATAGCATAAGCATCTTCTACACCAACTCATCTATCCTCCTAACTTGCCATAGCTTGATGACAATCCTATGCAGGTTTTTACCTGTTTTGTGGTGAGAGTATTGCCACTATCTGTGATCTCCCTTCCTTGTTCTCATACCCTCCACAGACCTTCTCTGATGCCTGTGGCAGCCCACTCAGCCTCCATCTAAGAGGACTACAAGATATATGGACTCTTAAAGCAACCTTCAAACAACGAGGAGCAGAGGCAATGGTCAATCACTCACTCTTTCCTTTCATTTTCTGCTGTAAAGTGCTCAGGCAAAGTCTACTTTGTTCTCTAAAAGCCTAGACTTGCATTCCTGCCTTTTATTATCACTTCAGGACAAATGCTTGGCACAAGACTGCTCCTGGTGGACTCCAATTTGGGGAGACTCTGGTTTAAAGCATGGCCTGGCAAGCATGGCTTGGCATCAGTGGAACCAGAAGAGTACTAATGCCATTCATAGTCATCTCTCGTAGAGCAGAACAGAGGAGGGTTGAGAAGGAATCTAGAGTTAAATACTTAGAATACTGCCCCAAAGTCTGTGACTTCCTCTCTGAGGACGAGTCTGTATGGCATACTTTTCTGAGAAAAGAAAAGCTTGCACTGGTCCTGCTTATATTCTTATTCAGTGACCTGTTGAGTCTGGTAGGAAAAAAAAGTGATCTGTCTAGTCAATTCTTGAGTTTCAAGCAACAGTAACATGAAGTTATTTGACTATAGTATAGGCAATTTGCCTCATCACAAGGCCACCAGTTCAGTGGTGGTACCAATGAGTGAGTGCTTTGCGGCGTTTTGGACATTTGCACGATAACCTTTAATGAGTCTTCAGATTCTAAGTCAGAAAGTCAGTTTCCACTGGTAACGTCACAACACTTCCTTTCATGAGGTCATGTGAAGGTCAGCACTGGGATGTACCTAAATTTTATGCAAGTCTACTAACTAAAGGTAGCATCACCACCAGGGAAGATTTCTCAAACAAAGGGAATCGCCACCACAAAATGACAGAGTCAGAAACTTCCAAATGGCTGCTTTGCCCTGCATGCTCCAAAAATACAGGCTAAGGTAGAAAGTGAAGCAGAAACCCATTGACTTTTGGTGTGGCTTTTTGGTAGCAAACCCAAAACAACCTATGTTCAGGATCTGACACATAGTTTTCTAGGTTTAAAGTATTGTAACTTTACCAGTAGAAACTGACTTTCTGACTTAGAAGATTCATTAGAGGCTATCATGCAAATCTCCACACTGCTGCAAAGCATTCACCAGTACCACCACTGAACTAGTGGTCTTCCATTGCCTTGATTGTGACTGGGCAAATTGTCCATACTGAAGTCAAATAACTTCTTGCTGCTGCTTGAAACTTGAGAACTGACTAGACATGTCACTTTTTATTTTTATTTTTATTTTTATTTTTTACCAGACTCAACAGATCACTGAATAAGAGTGCCTCACTCTGGAGAGACATATGAGACTCTTAGAGAAACCATCTTGGAAGAACAAGGAACAGCTAGGGAGGAGAAATGGAGGCACGTGTGCCCCTTCCTCAGAGTACACCAGAACACATCGACCAAGCAAAAGTCCTCTGGAGAGAAAGAGGAGCCACCCCTGGCTGTTGATAGTGACAGACAGACAGACTCCTGAGTATGCAAGATAGCTGTGAGAAAACAGACTGTACCGAAAGGCTCAGACCGGTGGGGTAACATTCCCAGGGTTGTGAAACTGGTAAATGTCAAATTTGGGCTGAAGTCATTCGCCTGCCAGACCTCAGTCACTACGCTTTCTTGGCTGAAAGGCTTCTGTGGGTGGATACAGTAGTTCTTAGAGCATACATTTCCAGGCATAGCCAACATAAGCAGCCATGCTTAGAGGTCTCAGAGGAGCATTTTTGCTTTTTAACTTCAGGCACCTTTTCATTTGGTTCAGGTTTGGGTACATGCATGTGTGCCACAATATACATGTGGAGGTGAAAGGCCAGTTTTTCAGGAATAACATCCCTCCTTCCACCTTGTTTTGGGACAAGACCTTGTCTCTCTTGGTTCTGTAATTCACTACATAAGCTCCCAGCTGACCCTCCTGTCTCTATTTCCTCCATTTCTCTGCAGGCATTGTGGGAATGCAGGTGAGCACTTGTGGAAGGCCAGCTCCCATCTTTTAAAGAGGTTCCTATGAGAACCTATGAGGAGAGGGGGCTAAGAAACTTCTAGATAGAAAGATAGCAAAGAGGAGAAAGACAGAAACACAGTATAGCTTCAGGAGGGCCTGGGTCAATACCCAACAGCCTTTTCTGGTTATTCAAAAGTGCTTTTTATAACAATGCCAAGAGTCAGGGCAAAAGACCTCTCCCTTGCTAGATCAAAGCACACGGCACAGCCTAGTGTAGACCCTTCCAAGCACCTAGTAACATGCCTGTGGTCAAATCATCTCCTTATGCAGCCCTGCTGGGTAAAGCAAACTCAGATTCTTTGACCCTGAGTAAGTTCTCACTAGGAAACCTCTGTGGGTCTCTACAAGTGCTAGAAAGTCTCAATTTTGATACAAATTTGGGGGACCAAACTCAAGTTATTAGGCCTGTGTAACAAGAGCTTTTAGCCACTGAGCCACCTCCCTATCTCTAGAAAATGAATATTAACCATTTGCTTGTTTTTGCTTCTGTTTGGTTCTGTTCCTTTAGAGAAACTTAAGTAATGACATGAATCCATTTACATTTTAATCAAAAATTCAGCATTTTAACAATTATTCACTACATTAGCTGCATTTGTAAAGTTTTAGAATAGAAAATGGCCCATTATTCAGTTCCAACATCATTCATATTCCACTGCATGGGAATTGTAACATTCCCTTACACTGTCACTATTTGCTATTTTTCAAGAACATAATTATAGTGTATGTGATTCCATATTGTCACTTCACACTAAATTATAGACATTCCTCATGACTAATTTAGTCTTCACAACCATCCCTTTTAATATTTCCATCAGAGGAGAGCAGGGGTGCCATAGCTGACTTAACTTCCTCTTAAATGTGGCAAACTGAATTTGTTTCCATTTTTCACCTCCTACATAAGGATTTTACATATTTGGAATTATTTCCTTAAGGTATTTTGTCAAAGGTTAAATAATAGTATCAAAAAGTACACATTTATCCAAGTCATCAAGTTCCTGTTGCCTATCAATGCCTGCCCAACCTACATCCCACATGAGCGTCTTCATTTTTGTGACATCATTATGGTGACGTCATTTAGATTCCTTTCATATATTAGAAAGCCTCCACAGTGATGAGTTTCCATATAACTTTTCTTTTTTTTTCCTTTTATTTTATTTTACAATACCATTCAGTTCTACATATCAGTCACAGATTCCCTTGTTCTCCCCTCTCCTGCCCCTTCCCCCCAGCCCACCCCCCATTCCCACTTTCTCCGGGCAAAGCCTCCCCCGAGGACTGAGATCAACCTGGTAGACTCAGTCCAGGCAAGTCCAGTCCCCTCCTCCCAGATTGAGCCAAGCGTCCCTGCATAAGTCCCAGGTTTCAAACAGCCAACTCATGCAATGAGCACAGGACCTGGTACCACTGCCTAGATGCCTCCCAAACAGATCAAGCCAATCAACTGTCTCACCTATTCAGAGAATCTGATCCAGTTGGGGGGCCCTCAGCCTTTGGTTCATAGTTCATGTGTTTCCATTCATTTGGCTATTTGTCCCTGTGCTTTATCCAACCTTGGTTTCAACAATTCTCACTCATATAAACCCTCCTCTTTCTCGCTAATTAGACTCCCGGCGCTCCACACGGAGCCTAGCTGTGGATCTCTGCATCCAGATTCCTCAGTCCTTGGATGGGGTTTCTGGCACAACTATTAGGGTGTTTGGCCATCCCATCACCAGAGTAGGTCAGTTCGGGTTGTCTCTTGACCATTGCCAACAGTCTATTAGTGGTGGTCCATATAACTTTTCAAACGGCCTTTGGTATTAGTTGCCTCCCTTCATATTCCCTTTTTAGCCTTTCCCCATGCATGTTCTCACTTGTCTTCTTCCCTCATCCATCTTCCCATCCCTCTGGGCCTCTTGCAGATCCTCTTTCCCAAATAGCCCCACCCTGCCCTCAGGTCACATGTAATCCATTACTCTTTCTTTTATTTATTTTCTTACCACTCTGCCTTCCTAAGTATATCTTCCTCCCCTCTCATGTTCACTTGTCCAGTATCATGACCTATGCCATCCACACACATACATATATTAGAGTGCACATACACATGCACACTCATGCATCCCTCTGTGTGTGTGTGTGTGTGTGTGTGTGTGTGTGTGTGTGTGTGTATAGGAATTCTCCAGTCTGGAACCCCTCAGCCTGCCAGTCACAGCCTCAGTCCCTGGTGTTTTGAGGGTCCTTCTTTCCATTGGGGGACTTGTATAACTGAGGCTCTGAGGGTGCAGCAGCTTCCCTGGCTCGTGTTTTGTCAGTGGGTGACTGTGTGCCCAGCTGTGCACAGGTTGAGACTGCCAGGAACATTCTGCGGCATCCTTGACAAGTTCCTATGAAGCTGATTGACAGGGTGGTGACACCAGTGGCCCTTTTTCCTTATAGTCACTTCCCAGCGCCTGTGGAGACACTCAGCTTCAGGCTCCTCCATAACCCTTCTGCCTCCTCTGTTTCTGTTTCCTATAAAAACCCCGGATCACCTTGCCTGTCTCCCTGGATATGCCTAGCCACCCCTTATTGTATAGGGTTACCATAAACTTTACCCCATTTTTTAATCTTCTGTTACTCCTAAATAAGCTTTTTGTTTCCAAGAACCCAAGAGCCTACCCCTCTAAGTTTCTCTGATGGTGACATGGGACTACTGTGTGTTCATAAAAAAAAAAAATATTCTCAAGGAAGAGCTGATGGATGGTGAATCATCTATTGGTTGATAAATCTCTCTAAAGATTGGATCTATGCATTCCACATTTCGTTTTATCTCCATTCTATTTATTTATTTTATCTATTCTCCTGGGAGTGGAGTGTGCTACCTCCTAAACAAAAGAAACCAAACCAAACAAACAAAAAACCCCACATATTCTATGGTCAAGTAATGTAGGCTGCATTCCAGAACCTTCCAGCAGACAGCCTATTTTCATATGCATTCCTCACCCACAGTCCTCAAATCCCGAAAAATCTGCTTCTTTATTTCTCACATGATGGTGACTGAAGCGAGGCTACCAGGCCATAATTGATCTTAGTATTATTTTTCATATGTATTACTGTAAAAATGTTAGTGACTGGCTATGAGATATTACCAGTGTTGTTAGAAGTCTTAGTGTACACTTTGCTAAAAGTTTAAAATTCTAATAAAAAAAAGTCTAATAGAGTGTAAACAATTATTAAAGCTGACATTATAGTGTAAACCTGTTTAAAAGACAAATAAACATTATTATTTATGCAGGGAAAGTTGTTTTACATGTAGTCTGACATCTACTAATCAGTTCTGGCATTCATCACCAGTGTTACTGCAGACCTTCAGCTTAAAGGGCATAGCCTCACCTAACAACATTATCCTCACTTTAGACACCAGCTAAAAGTGAGTTATGTCAGCTACATGCACTTCAGATAAGTTGATTAACATTAAAATTTCACGTAACCTTTCCAGTCCAACCATTTCTAGAATGGTTCCTAGAATTCTAGAAAATGCTATGTTTATTACAGAGCTCCCAGGAAGTCTTAGGAAAATGTTGTATTTATTACAGGGGTGGTGGTTGTGATCTATCACATAAAGAACCAAAGGAGAGTCTCACAATGTGATTGCTAGGAGGATGTTGGGTACCTTCACCCCATAGAGTCAGGATGTGAGTGACCCCTCCCTGACCCTTGGACATGTTCACCAGCTGGAAAACTGCAACAAGCCTCAAGCTTCAATATCTAGCATTTCTATCAGGGGATCATTGACTATGTATGGTAGATGAAATCATTAAAGAACTGATCTTACTCTCCAGCCACTCCCCTTGTCCCGGGTTCAGATTGACTCAGAGTCTCAATATTCTAATCACACGACTGGTCTCTTTAGTGATCTTTAGTGATCCCCTTCTGAAGCTGTCAAGGAGGTGACCTTGAGTTAGTTCACTGGTATATGGTTCGTGGTATACACATAAAATTACATGGTGACTGTACCTTGGAATATGGACAAATACCAGGCCGATTCTCTAGTATGCAGCAACATGGCATCTGTTAATGTCACTTAGGGCCCACATACAGATTCATGGGTCAGTTTTTGATTGCTATCCCTCTGTTGATACTGATACTAATACCTGACAGGAGAAAAAGACGTGGTTTTTCTCATTCCGGTTAATATTAATTTCAGATCCTTCTCAGCTTCTGGGTAGGGACATGGTGATTTTCACTGAAGCTTTGACAGGTGGTGAAGACACAACAACATATACTTCTTCAGTTTAAATTCTCTGGGGCTGGGGGGAAAGCTCAGACAGTAAAGTGCTTGCTATGAAAGTGGGAGAGTTTAACTCTGGATCCCCGGCACCTACAGAAAAGGTCAAGCTCCATGGTGTAATCCCATAACCTCTGAGCTAGCATGTGCAGACAGATTCCAGGAACTCGCTGACCAGCCAGACTAGCAGAATCTTTGAGCTGCAGGCTCAGAGAAACCCTAGCTCCATAAACAGAGTGGAGAGACTAAGGAAGGCACCCAGCATTGAACTTTGGCACATTTGCATACACTTAAACAATTAAGTGATGTTAGGAGCTTGGTGTTACCTTCCAATTCAATGCAATAATTTCTGGTGTTCTATTTTTGAGATGATGTTAGCTATTTTGGAATATACTCTGTCATACTAACCACAAAGACTTAAGACCTTGTGTATTTTAGCATTTTTATTATCAATAAAATTTAATTTTATTTATGCTCACTTTAATGCCATTATTTGCTTATTTAGTTGGCTATGCCCACAAGTTCTCTGTCTCCGTTGCCCCAGCACCTCTTGCAAGCAGGATAGACTGAAGAGACAATCACAGACCCTTTATGGGTCTGTGCTAGGTCCTCTGCAAGTATGTTTTGGTTGTTAGCTTGGTGTTTTTGTGGGATTCCTAACAGTGGGAGTGGGGATGTCTCTGACTCCTTCAAGTGCTTTTGAAACCTGCTGGGTTGCATCCCTCAGCCCTGATATGATGGTTTGTGCCTAGTCTTATGATACTCGTTATGCTGTGTCCAGTTCGTACCCCTGTTCTTTCTGAATGGACATGGAGAGGAAGTGGAGAGGGTGTGGGAGAAGTGGAGGGAGGGAAAAACTGCAGTTGAGATTCAGTATATGAGAGAAAAATTTAAAAAACAACACATTTTCTTGCCATTTTCTTTATACTGATCAATATTCCAAGAAATAAAAAAAATGGACTTCTACTGCTCAATAAATTGAAGATGTGTTAGCCCCTCCTTGAGCATCAGTTGACTCTAACAGGTAAGCCGTCCAGCCTCTGGAGTTCTGCAGAGGTACAATGTGTAGATCTCATAGTTACAATTTGTAACACATGTTTGAACACTGTATGGGTTGTAACCTATTACACACATTGCATTTACCTTTGTTGTCAAAACAGTGTATCTCAATCCCTATGAAACAAGACATCATGATGGCAACAGAACTAGAACTCTACTGTATATTCTTCTTTGCCTCTGACTCCTTCCATGATGCTATACCTGCCCTGAAGTCATTTTAAATGTCCTCAGAGAGTGGCCTGTTAGACACTATGTTTTTGGGTTTTTTTTTTTTTTTTATTAGCAAACAAATGTTGCAACTGAATTGGCTTTTGGGTTAGTTAATTTGACTGAACAAGGACAGTAATGAGCCAATGTTAGCCAGGTTCCTAGGCCATTGCTAGCACCTTTCTGGTTCTATGGTTCACACTCACTTTTCCATGCACTGAAGTTGCTAGGACTTTCCACAAGCCACAGCTGGTCTGGGATGCAGGATCCACAACTCACCTTGAGGCTTCACTAGACTTCATGACTGACTTATCCCTGGTTGGGACTGAAAGTTTCGTTTACTTCCTGCTCAGCCTCTGATGTAGTCCAACCTCTTCTGTGGTTGCATGCCTGTTCTTCAAGTAGCTGTCAGTGTGATTAGAGGCATCGTTGTGGTGTGGGGATGTAGAAAGAATGTCTCCCTGCAGTGGCCTCAGGCCTGCTCTGCTATCCCATCTGTTTATTATTGCCAGTAAGCATCCCAACCAACCTGAGATCACTATTGGCTCATCTGTTTCAGATGGGATAACTTCATAGAGCGATAATATGACATAAATTTGTGGAAATTAAAAAAAAAATCTTCTGATAAAATTTGAATGAAATGCTAGATTAACTTAAGAACTGAAAGTAATCCTGACACACAATTTCTATCAATTGGAGATTCTGAAAAATACAGACTGATGGTTTTGGATTATATTGATTTTATTATGTAAATATTTCATTGTCCTTTAAAAATATTGTCCATAAATCTCTTTGAGCTATATCAAAACTTCAGGGAATTTCAGGGAAAATTTTAGGGAATCATTCCAGAGTTTGGAAAATTATTTTCCTTTTAATATCTTTTTGTTGATGTTGTTAGTTACCCAGTACTTGAGGGTAGCAATTTCACTTCTAAAAGTTTAATCCAGAGAAACTGTTATATAAAGCTATATAGCTATAATGATCATCAGCAGCTCCCGGGCCTAGCTTATTCCAGGATTTAAACTGGAGGCCTTGCCTGCATCTCTTCAGTGAGCCCTGGGATTGTACATATGTGTTACCTTTGTTTTACAGATGAAAGAATGAGGTTTGCAGAGGTCAAGGAACAGATTAGCAAGGCTACACTGTAGGGTCAGTGAGAAGGAATTTCAGCTTCTCTAAACTGTAAGCACTAAGACACACTTAGTTATGTTGCACATAACTGCATACTATTATTCAAATAGAACATAAGTATTAAGAAAAAAAACTGGAAAGATAAACAATGTTCCCATGACATTGTTGGGCTGTGGGAGGACGGGCAATGTTTTTTTACCTTGACATTTTAAAATTTATCTTAAATGAAAATGTTGCATCATTCTAACACACATATGCACATACACATATGTATACACACTCATACATACAGATACATGTTCACACATGCTCATATACATATATATACATGTATATGCAGACACACATATATGCACATATGCACATAAATGCATATATACTGACACACGAAGACACATACATCATCTCTAATATTTCTCAACAGTACTTTTTCTTATTTTAATATATAGTTGCACCATCTGTCCTAAACAGCCGACAGAAAATGCCTTGATTCTTTTCTCCCTCCCTGACCCCCACCTCATAAGCCTCATCTGTAAGATTGTGGCTCTAACTATGCCTGGTAACTGCCCCTTCTCAGCATTTTCAAGGACATTACAACAATCCTTTATGACCACTATCTAACATGGCAGTAAGAAAAATATTTTATAAAAAGTCAATCCAAATGTATTCCTTCTTATCTTAAAAGTTTGCATGAGTAGAGTCCCATCCCAACAACACACATGGACCCTCAAGCTTTCATGCACAGGAAATCCTATCTCCTCCAAAGTCTCCTCCTGCCTCTTCCCATCACTCAGGATCCTCCTCTCCCGTCTCTTTGGGGCATGATTCTCAGTTAATTCTTAATCATTCTTCTTGCTTTTAGGATGTCTCTACCAATAAAAGACCCTGGCTAGCCTATAGAAAATAGACTCCTTTCATCCCAATACACACATGCTCTCCTCCCTGCAAACCTGCTATTTCTCTTTTAGGGAGCTTTTCAGTGTTTGAAATAGTTTTGTGCTTTACTTTATTCTTCTTTCCACTGTCCCCTACACTTGCCACATTTCTCCAGAGGAGCAAAGGCTGTGCATATGGGCATATGAGGGATTTCTTATGGGAAATGAATAATATAATTATGGAGCCCAAGAAGTCCCAGGTAAGATGCCTACAAGATGGAGAATCTAAGAAGCCGTGACTCCTATCCAGTCCAAGTCTGGAAGCCTTTGAGTCTGGAGCTTTGGCATGCAAGAGCAAGAGAAGATGCTGAAGAAGTTCCCAAAGAGGATCTGAATTGCATCCTTCTCCCCACTGTCTGGGCCCCGAGATGGATGATATCTGCCCACTTTGGTGTGAACAGCTCTCATTTGCTCAGTCTCCCGATTCAAACACTCACCTCAGGGAACACTTCACAGACACATCCAGAGTCTTTTATCAGCTCTCTGTGTGCCCAAGAGCACAATCTAGTTGACACCTAAAATTAATCATCACACCTTCTAAAAGGCAGACACTCCATGCCTGGCACCGTACCTGCACACAGTGGATACTCAGCAGTCACCAAGAGCTCCAGAAGAGGAGGGTGGAGGTGGCAACCGTCTGCACAGCAAGTTTGAAGATGGTTAATTCACTCTTGAATCAGAGATGTGTAGCCAAGTCCTTAGGAACTGGATACCTGTTACATGCTGGGAAAGCTCAGATGTAATTTCTGTGGATAATAAGTCACTTATAAAGATATGAGTCATTGAAATGTGCCAATTTAAAGTTTCTGTGTCTATACTAAAACTCAGTAACAGGATTACTTACCCAAGTTTGATTGGACAGCAGAATATTTGGTCTCACTGTTAAGACATGAGACAAAAATAATAATAAAAACCTCACAACTTTCAGGAATTGAGTTTTGGTGTCCTGAAATCAGGACCCTTCCACTTCCTGGTCCAAGAAAACATCTCTCACGAATAGAACTGGTGCTCTCTGGAACTGCCCAGCTTCTACACCCCTGGGCAGTGGCTGAGTCCTTGGACAACTGCTTGGACTATGACTCTTGCCATCTCCCCTACAAGGTAGACCTGCTAGCTGTGTCTTGATATGGTTTAACATTAAGTAAAAAGAGGATAAAATCTTTCACTTATTTGTCATTTTTTTTCATTGACAGAACAATGGATGCAGCATGATTGGCCTTTATAGAGATGACTAAGGTGAACTGTCTCCTTATCTTGAGTTTAGTATTTTGAGCTCCTGTGGTCCTGAAGACTTCAGAAAAGGTCTGCCTGCATGAATGAGTAGAGGGGGGACGTCATCCTGACCCAACCTGCCCCTAAGCTGTCTGTCACATGGGTACTGTGGCACAGTTAAGTCCCACATAGACATTAGGCAGAAGAGGTTTTGTAGCTAGAGTTTTCCTGCTTTGCCCACAGTCAGGACAAATCTTTGTCACCCACCAGTCCCACAGCCGCTCAGACCCAACCAAGTAAACACAGAGACTTATATTGCTTACAAACTGTATGGCCGTGGCAGGCTTCTTGTTAACTGTTCTTATATCTTAAATTAATCCATTTCCATAAATCTATACCTTGCCACGTGGCTTGCCGGAGTCTTCACATGCTGCTTGTCATGGTGGCAGCTGGCAGTGTCTCTCTGCCTCAGCCTTCTGCTTCCCCGAATTCTCCTCTCTCCCTGACCCACCTACTTCCTGCCTGGCCACTGGCCAATCAGTGTTTTATTTATTGACCAATCAGAGCAATTTGACATACAGACCATCCCACAGCAAGGTTTCACCCCAAGTTCTGGTCTGGAGAAAGTACTCCCTAGTGATTAGTTCTTGCTTTATCTTTCTGTTGGGAAGTTAAGTTTGAAATAGTGGGAATCTAAGGACATCTGGATACAAGCTCCAATCGCAGTGCTGCTTCGGGCATGCAACTCAACCTTTCTGGACTTAGTGATTCTTGCCCTCCATTGGGGTCCTAGCCTCCTTTTCATGAGACTGCATGAGACTCAAATGAAAGTGTCATATTCCTAAAAGACAGAGCTTAAAACGATGCCTAAAGGCCAAGGAGTGCTCCATAAATATTAACCTGCTAAATGTCTTCTTCCAGACATTTCTATATATGCATAGGACAAGAGTCAAGGGGCAGGAAGGAGGGGAACAGTCTCAAAAGACAGACCCCCTACAGTCCCTGTAAAACATGGCAAGTCACAACAGAAGGTACCAGCATTCAGCTGTGTCTGTGGCTGTAGCCTCAGCCCTGATGTTTGCAGACAAGGAAATCCTGGGACTGCAAATATTAGACAGGCAAATGTGGCTTTTGTGCCTGCCTTCTGAGCTGCTTTCTGAGAGGTGTTACTTTGTGTGCCAGCTCCCCACCACCACCATGTTCCCTAGCCTCTGGAATGTGCCTGTTGTGGCTGAGAGCCTGAATTGTTACCTGGGAGATGAGGATGTCCTTGGCTCAGAGTTTGCTGACTTGGCTGAACAGCTGGACAGGGTTAATAACCACGGGCTCTCATGTTCAAGGGCAGCTCAGGCATTTAGGGGGTATGGAAATTGACAGCCCCAAGGTCATCTGTCCATCTCTCCTTCTCATTCAATGTTTCTATTTATTTTCAACATGTTCTAGACAATCAGTTCTCCAGAGGCCACAGGAGATCATGGTATTGGGTGATTTAGCTGTGACCTCGGAAGACTTTCCTTAGAAATTTGATGTGTTTAATGGAATTACATTGAATGGGTTCCTATTTTAGCCCTTATACTTATGAAACTGTGTGGCTAAGTTACTTCCTTCCTCAACCCCTAAAGGTTGAGAAGGGAGAAGGGGTATTATTTGAGCTGCTGATGATATGGGCAGCCTGCCCCTTTGGCCTTGCCATTTACAGACTACATGGTGTCTCTTTTGGACTGGTGCTGATCACGGCCTGTAGCTTTTAGTACATAGACATTCCAAGTTTCTGGCATCTCTAACATTCTGGTGTCCCTATTATGGCTTAGGGTTTACCCTTATAGCTTCATGGCTTATCCTTTCAGAGGCCCCTTGTAGGGAATCCTATCTTGCTACATGTTTCCTGCCCTCCAAGACAGTCCTTTAAAATTCCAGTAGAAGCTTCTATGACCTCGTGACTCTTGTACTCTGCATGACAACAAAACGTTAACAGTAGGTATGATGCCAAAGTATGATGCCAGCCTAAGCAACAGCTGCAGCTCCTGGACCATGGCTGCAGTGGCTTCTCCTTTTTACATGGATAAGCCCAGAAAAAATACTTCCATAGGTGGCCTATGTAAGCAGAGCACCCTGTTGGTATTCTTGCCTTAAAGAAAAATCTTTAAAATGAGTAGAGTTTTACACTCTTGTACTTGTGATAGGTGGGGCTTAGTCAGTGTGGTGGTTTGAAGGAAAAATGTCTTCCATAGCCATGGGTATTCAAACACTTGTTCCCCAGTTGGTGGCAATGATTGGAAAGATTATGAAACTTTTAGGAAATGCAGCCTTGTGGAGGAAGTAGTCCCTAAGGGTGGGCTTTGATGATTCACAGCCTTGCTCCACTTCCAGTTCGCTCCCTCTGCTTTCTGTGCATGCCTGTGATGTGATTTCTCAGTTTCTGCTCTAGCCGCCTGCTGCCATGCTTCCCCCACCATTATGGACTCTCCCTCTGGGCATAGAAAGCCAAATAAACTCTTCAGTAAGTCACTCTGAGTTATGATGTTCTATCACACCAATAGAAAGTAACTAGCATAGCTGGCTTCTTACTGTCCCAGTGCAAAGTGGTGGCTTTTAATTTCTCTGACAGCCACACCTTCCTTGCCCACAGGTATCTATTGGTTGTAGTATTAAGACAACTCCACATAGTTTAAGGGAGGTTTAAGTAAAGGGATAGGTTACAGGGTCTGGGAAAGGTGTAGCACAGTCCAGTGGTGTTCTCTGGAAAATCTTCTCAGTCTACCTCCAGCGTCCAGGATCCAGGAACCAAGAGAGCTGCCACATCTGGATCTCAGGTCTTAAGGGCTCCTGTCTCAGCCCTGCCTTGTAGGTGTGACAGTTACCGAAGCCTCAATGAGGGTTGAAACTTCCAGGTCAAAGCTGGAACAGCTACACACTACAGGTATCAATTTGTTCCTTTTCTTGTTTCTCAAATTCTTCTGCTTTGCTTTGCCCTCCCCGAATTGTATTCTCAGTCTTTCTGAATCCACCTAGCGACATCTACAGCATTGCCGGCACGCTCAGTTGGTTTACATTTCCTCCGTCAATGTAATCATTCTGTCGCTGTCAAATTCAGACTTCCACAAAGTTTCAGAACATGGGGAAGATGGAAGCAAAAACTTTGCAGAATATATCGAGACTAACCTCTCATTTAAGTTCCATTAGAGTCCTTGTTCCCATCAGAACAGTCTTTATAATCTACACCTCTATCAACATTTTGTTCTTCTATCACACCTACACAACTCATTGAGCATGGAGGTATCAACCTAGTGCCTAATTGGAACCCTCATCTCTATATTCCAGTGTCTTTGATACAGGTAGGTACTCTGCACACTGTCAAAAAGAAACAAACACCAACACAGCCACAAACCCGTTATCTACAACGGTATACTACCTGAAAGATATGCTAGGGCTATGAGGACACAAAACTTGTGGAATAACCAACCAATAACTGATTTAACTTAAGGTCCACTCCATGAGTTGGAACCCATACCTGTAACTGTTCAGGTGACCATGAACCTGAGACTAGATAGCCCAGAAATCTAGAAAACAAAACAATAAAACTGGTCTTTAAAAAAAGAGAAGAAGAAAATGTAGTAACAAAATGACTTCTAATGATATTCTGCCATATTCATAGATCAGTACCTTGTTCAACCATCATCAGAGAAGCTTCCTCCTGCGGATGGAAACAAATACAGAAGCCCACAGCCAGACATTGCACAGATAACGAAAGATCTTGGTACACTCAGCTTTAAATTGGATGTCTCCATCAAATCTGTCCTCTCAGAACTCAGGGGACCCCATAGAAGAGGAGGCAGAAAAGGGATAAGAGCCAGAGGGGATAGAGAACACCAAAAAAACAAGGCCGTCTAAATCAGCATGGTCAAAGCTCACGTGAACTCAGAGACTGAGGCTGCATGTACAGGGCTGACATGGGTCTGCACCAGGTCCTCTGCATCTATATTATGGCTTCCAGTTCAGTGATTATGAGATTCCTGAGTGTGTGAACAAGTGGGTCTCTGACTCCTGTACCTTCTTGTCTTGGGCTCTTTTCTTTCTGTTGATTTGTCTTGTCTAACTTCAATGTGATAGTTTTTGGTTTATCTTATTGAATTTTATGTTATATTTTTAAAAATGAATGAATGGATCAATGGATGGATGAATGGATGGATGGATGGATGGATGGATGAAAAAATACTTTGTGGTCTTCTAGGAGCCTATCAGAACCACCCATTAAACTTTTTTTAAACTACAGGACTATGGGTTTTCTATAGTTCATTTCTCCAAATTCCTCCAAAAATCCCATTTGAAAGGCTTATGAAACAAATAGCAGAGTTAGACACAGCAATGATTTCACTCCCCTAGAGCTGGTTTTCTGTATTAGTAACTTTTCTCATTGCTGTGAAAAAAAATGCTTAATGGAGGAGAGGTTTTATTTTGAATGAGGGTTTCAGAGAGTTCGGCCTCTCACGGTAGAGAAAACCAGTTTGAGCAGATCGGGTTGTGGCGTGACAAACGAGGACACAGAGGGGAGTGAGTGGCAGTACTCTTCTAGCTTTCTCCTTCCTACTTTCATTCTGTCGGGGCCCCCAGCCCATAAGATGGTGCCATTCACAATAGGGATGCTCCCCCCCCCTTGGTTAGCACACTCAGAAGTTTGCCACCCTAACTTCTAGATCAGCGGTTCTCAACCTATGGGTCACAACCCATTTGTGATGAACAGCCCTTTCACAGGGGTTGCCTAAGACCATCCAGAAACACAGAGAGTTATATTACAATTCATATCAGTAGCAAAGTTAGAGTTATGAAGTAGTAACAAAAATAATTTTATGGTTGGGGGTCACCACCACATGAAGAACTCTATTAAAAGGTCGCAGTATTAGGAAAGTTGAGAACCACTGCCCTAGATGGTCTTAAATCCAGCCAAGTTGACTGTGAAGATTAATCATCAGATCAGTGCAAACATGTATACACGTATACATACACTTATACATTCACATGTGCCTGTGCGTATGCAATACACACATGGGAACAATAAATAAGTGTCTGCACATAGACACATTCATATATACACATAAACTTGTGTGCGTGTGTATATATAAATTCACATATGAGCTTACATGTGAATGGGTGCCAACACTCCTTAGAAGGGTCTATACGGTCTACAATTTCAGATATCACAAACTCTTCCTTTGCATCTTCATTGATAGTCCATTTTGTTATTACTTGCCTTTATCAATGCTGGCAATGAAATTTGAATTTGCATGTTTCTATAAGCTCCCCTCTTTTCAGTGTCCATATTTTACATGAATAAAGAGATGCAGGCATTCACGCATGGTATAGCTTTCTCCTGGTTGTTGTCAGGTGCTATCTACACTCCCTTATCTGCACTCATGAAGTCACATGATTTTAAATTCCACTCCAACACTGATAGTTGGAGGACTCCTACTTCTAACACAGATCTTGTATTTTCCTATAAGCAAACACATAATTACTGTCTTCACTTGGATGCCTTAAACGTCTCAAATATGATGAGATAAAGCAGAATACTCCTTTTTCCTCTAAATGTGCTGTAAATTGTTTCCAAGTAGTTCCTGACCCACTGTAATCCCTTGCCTTCCAGTAAACATGCCACCTACCATCCTCACAATTGCCAAGTCTAAAACCAAATCAACATTGTTTTAGAGTCTCATTTGCTATATTAAATATATTATCAACTCCTATGAATTTTACCTTCAAAATGCACCCCTAATAGATATACTTCTCTTTCTCTACTCCTGCCACTCTTGTCCAGACCTGATGGGAAATAAAGGCCCTTGACTGCTCTCACATCTACGTGGTCCAAGGGATCTTCTTAAAGGCAGCTCATCAAACATCTGCCTGGATGTCAGTTTGTCATCCCATTGCACCTTTATGATTGGTCTTAGGAAACACATGGGGGGAATCTCCCTCAAAAGGATTTAGTCTGCCTGCCTAGAGAGTGTTGGTGGATAATTTAGTCTGTAAGGCAACCACTGGGCAAAGAAAGAATGGAGGAATGCCTTTGCTGGTGAATAGACCAGCATATGCCAAAGTTGAAAGAACAAGAATTCACAAGAATGGGAAGTTTTGATGCAGCCTAGGAATCCCAAACAGTCCATATCATTGGAAATGTCCTAGAGTCAGAATTAGATGTCCCTGTCTATAGGTGCCAGGCTATGGTAAGAGAACACATGAGTAGCTAGAGGAAGGGGAACACAGAGGAGAATGACTCAAAATGGACTTGCAGGCTTCTCCACAGAGCTTTTCCTGTGCTTCGACAGCACATTGTTTATATGCCTTCCATAGCTTAACATCACAACTCTAGCTGAGTATTCAACAGCGTTTGTTTGTGTCAGAGTCTAGCTTTTTAAAATGTGTGCTTATCTTTATGTATCTGTATGGAATATATGTCTCTCCATCCATGTGAGTACAAGTATGTGCATACGTGTGTGAGTACTTGTGAACATGGGTGGTGGGGAGGGGAACAGAGGTCAACATTGGGTGTTTTCTCTGCTTGCTCTCTATCTTTTGAGACAGGATTTCTCAATGTGGAGTTCTCTGATTCAGCGGCACCATGGCTCAGCAAGTCCCCCATAACCTCCTACTTCTGTCTCCCAGGGATCAGGAATGTGTGCTGCCATGGTGGCTTGTTACATGGGCACTGGGGAGCCAAACTCAGATCCTCAGGCTTGCATGGCAAAGCTACAGACTGAGCCATCTCCCCACTTTCTAACTTTCTTTTTAAAGGAGTTATAACATGAAGATGAATTTTTAAATTTTTTTCTTTAAAGTTTATTTTTCATACAAAATATTTTGATCACACTTTTCCCCCACACCTAACACCTCCCAGATCCTCTATGAAAACAAACAATGGTGAAACTCAAAACAAACAAAAATCCAATAAAACGACAACATCAAAACAAAACAAAAAGTCAACGTATATTTGCAAATGATAGGATTTCAGAGTGTTGTCTCCAGTACTCCAGTGAATGAGCTTTGTGAAGGGGTGAGGCCTTTGGAAGACAGGAAACAGCCCTCCGTACAAACTCTCAACTTAATCTTGACCTCTTCCACCTTCAGAACTACGAAAACTAAATTTCTGTCCTTTATAAAGTTCCCAGTCCGTGGCACTCTATTATAGTCTCACAAATAGACTAGGAAACACCTGCAAACCAACCATCCAAAATTAACTTCTATAAAACACCTGGCTGATGCTCTTGGGGGATTTTTTTCTTCTACGTGGGCATTTTGTATTTGTGTGTATTGCTAAAATTAGACACACGATCTGTGCATCATTTCCTGTTGTGGTTTTGCTCCCCTGGGACCTATTGCGCTTGTCCTTGCAGATCTACACATACCTACTCAGATCATAACTTTTAGTGCCTACTCTGAATTTCACAACATAGTTCCTGTAAACAATCTGTGGTCTTTGAATATCGAGGTGTTTCTAATTCCTCACTTTTGTAAATGAGCTAGAGTGGATGCTTCTGCATGCATACTGTTCATACTTGCCTAGATATTTCTTAAAGATTACTCCCAAGAGGTGATACTTTCATTGAAAATAAATGCATATGTAAGGACATAGTGGCAAAATGTTACTGCAAAGCAGTATCTGGGGCTGTTCCTCTATCCATCACTTGGCAAACACCAGAAATTTTTGTTTTCCTTTTTTTCCCCCCAGTATAGTAGGCAAACAGGTATTTCATTATTGCTTTATAGTAAGTTATATTTTTCATTATTGGTATTAATATGCTTATGAATCAAGGGTACATATTTTTCTTTTAAAAATGACCAACTAATCCTCTCTGTCTCTGTGGGGGTATGTGCCTTTGTTTACCATAAAATTATTTTGTAAAGATAGTAGGATTTGGCCTTTTTAATTGGAAAAAAGGACTCCAGTTTGTCTTTGACATTTTAATTTGGCTGTAATATTTTCACCACTTACAATCTATTTTGTGTGATGCAGCCATTTAGCCCTAGTTTCTTTCAAGTTTCTGCCTTTCGAGTCCTGTTTAGGGAGCCCATCACCACCCTGTGATTAGAGGAATGCAAACCAGATGTCAGCATGCTTTCTGCAGCTGTAACATCTGCAGTGACCGACTCGCTGTTTAGGAAGCTTGGTCCATTAGCCAGTTTTGACAATAAATCCACTCACAGCAACCACTCTGTGAAGATTAGGGAAGAGGAAATTGGGAGGGTGTTCTAGGTTTTTTTTTTTTTCTTCTTTCTGTTGCTGTAATCTAAACACCATGACAGAAGGCAACTTGGGGAGGAAAGGGTTTATTTCAGCTTACATTTCCAGGTCACAGCTCATCACCGAAAGAAGTAAAGGCAAGAGCTCAAGCGGGAACTGAAGCAGAAATCATGAAGGAATGTTGCTTACTGGCTCATTCTTTGGCTCACTCTTAGCTAACTTTCATAACATCCCGTGAATGCTTGCTAGGGATGGTGTCACTCGAAATGGCTGGGCCCTCCCACATCAACCGTCAATCAAGACAACTCTCACAGACATAGCCACACACCCATCTGATGGAGGTAATCCTTTAAGGTTCTTTTTTCCCAGATGATTCTAGGTTGTATTAAGTTGACAATAAAATTTAGCCAACACAAGGGTTTGGTAATAAACTGACATTGCCATCAAGGGAAAGGCAACCAACCATCTTTTTGTCTTGCAAAATTTCCTATTTCTTTCTCAAATGAAGGTTTTTTGTTTTTTGTTTTTTGTTTTTTTTTTTTCCCCGCAGAGCCATCAATGAGCCATCTTCTGATTTATAAGCATCCTCAAGTGTCTTGACATGGAACCCAAACAGCTTATCTAGTTATTCCTTCCAATCCATTGTATTACTCTGTCTTCCAAACAGTCTTAGTGAATAGTGCTGTTTTACTTACTTTTCTGTTGTTTTTGATAAAACTCCATGGCCAAGGTGACTTAAAGAAGGAGTTCATTTTGTATTACAGTTCCAGACACACAAGAACTGAATTGCATAACTGTTTCTGGAACTCAGTGAGACAATCCATAGGTTTAAAGATCAAGACCAGACGGAGGTTGACAATCAGTAAGTACTTAGTGGGAATTTGTGAGTAGAGGCCCCTGGTGCTTGTGGGCTAGAATGGGAGGATGGCAGTCTCTGCCACCACAGAATACCCACAGCTACTTGGATTTCTTCCTCCAAATGACTCTAGCATCATTAAGAAGGAGTGGCCTGGGCTTTGTTTCAGAAGTCCAGTGTAGCTCTCTCTTTTCAATGTTTTTAAGGGTAGTTTTCCAGACCCTTTGGGAGCCAGGTAGAATATAATGGTTAGTCAAAATGTGAGGTAAATGAGACACCCTGTAGGATCCCATATGTGAATTAGCAGATGCTGCCACGTGGTGATAACCACATAGGCAGGCTTACAACCGACTGTTGAAAACTCAGTTTCCATAGGCTTTCTAAGGCCTCACGGAAATTCTTTCAAGGATAGAATAAAACAGTAAGTACATTTGGGGCACCACAAACTAAGTTAGAACATGGAAGAAATGATAATAAAGAAAGAGACATTTGACATACTTATGTGATGGGCATGAGGCTAATTGCCTCAGATTTTTCTCAAGTGCATTTTGCACAGCACCCAGAAAGCGCTCTTGTGTAATGGCTGATCGCACCATGGCTCACAGGAGTTACAGTCAGTCCCCACTCATAATTGTAACAGATGAGAGGCAAGTCTGGGGAAAGGCTTCTTAAGAAATGTTGCTTGGGAAGCCTTTGAGGAAGCAGAAGTGTGGATCTGATGACAGTGGATGTTTTCGTACAGATTGATCTTGGACACGAAGAGGTAAGTGAGGAGAGAGAAGCCCTTTGGGGGCAGAGTGACCAGCAGGAGAGGAGACCTGGTTTTGGAAAGCAGAAAGCACAAGCCGGCAACAAATCAAACTGTATTTAAATAAGTCACTAAACATTACAGGAAAATTAAGTTTGAGCGAGTACTTTAAGGGTAAATTTGAGGATATTTGGAATGCAGGGTCAAGTCTCTATTCTTATTTTGCATCAATGGAAAGAAATAGAAAGCTAAATCCAGGAACTATTTCATCAAAATGCTACCTAAGATAGCTGCTCTGTACAAACCAGGCAGCAGAGAATGATCCTGGGCTCAGGGAGGCTGAGTCACGTATACAAGTGAAATGTGGAGAAGAAATCTAATTGTTGAAGCCGAGGAAATTCTCCTGATGACCAGGGTCAGATAGTTCGGTTTTGCTTGCCAGCTCCATTTTTGCAGCGCATCAGATTTCTGGCTCAAAAATCTAATAAAGCACATGATTTCTTTTCACATTTCACAAGCACATAGGCAGAGAAACACCCCCACCCTCCCCCCAGGCTTCCTGGGCTTTTGCTTTTCTTGCTAAGAATGTGCCTGATGCTCTGGCAGTGTTCCCTTCACTCTCCTGCTGAAGCCCCACCCACAACTGGCTCCCAGAACTCAGGCTCTATCCAAAGTCAAAAAAAAAAAAAAAAAAAAAAAAATCTATAGACACTCTACCTCCCTGCCAACCACCCATCTGAACCCATCCCTTCCCAGTTTAGCAAGTTTGGCCTTCTGGCTAAAGCTGAATATTTTGGATTTTGAAGAAAACATGCTCTGTTTTCCCTGATGGCATCTCTGGGGTGGAGGGAAATAGACTGGCCTTTGTTAGTCTGTCCCTGGTAGATTACCGGGCAGTGCCCAAAGCTGAGTTGGGGGTCAGGGTGGCAGGAGGTAAGGTCTGGTCAGTTGACTTAGCATAAGGCCTGCATTGTCTCAGCACTCTCTTGTGAGGAAACAAAACTCTTCAAAGAGCTGAGCTGAGCACTTGGGCTTAGAACCCAATAGCTCTGGTTACTAAGGGCTTGTTCATCGCTGTTCTTTGTTGTCTTCGATTCCTTTAGGCTTTGAGCATGACAGAATATTGATTTGCAGGGTAGTATTTTCCCACATGAGAAGTTTCCTGAAACAAAAGGAATGCATACGGTCCCAAGGGACTGAAAGCTTTGTAGCTGATTTACCAGATATAGAGACATGCAAACATCACTATTAGTTAGCAAGCATTGAGGAAGTACTTTTATGGGACACATAGACTACACTGGAGATAGCTTGAATTTTACCCCAGGACTGTCTATCTACCTTTAAACTGTGTATTAGCTCCAACATCCTGTTGCTTGCTATTAGTATTTGTTTTGTTTCACCATGAGGTATTATTCACAAATATACAAACTATGTCTAAAATTATAATTGATATGCCAACATAAACTCACTCTGTTAAAAATCTGAGCCATTTAGGTAAGGATAATTGAAAAAAACAATGAGTTAGTTCTAATTAACATCCAAAATTGGAGTTGAGGGCACAAAGGTGACATCATTCTTGATTCTTTGGTATGTAATCTGTTATTGAATTTTGTTATTGCAGAGAATTGAAAAACTCCTTTTTTATGTAGATAAGTAGCTGCAAGGATTGGCAGGTCCTAAAAAGCTCATCTTGGAGTCTTCACATGCATGTGAGTCCTAGCAGAACTCATCCAAATGTTGTAAGGATGGATTACTTTTAATATATAAGTACCACTCCATATTTCTCATAATAAACTTAAGCAGTCAAGTCATATTGCTGGCCCTTGAAAATGTATACTTGGCTAAGAAATTGACTGTGTTGGGATTATTGTCATGATCTGACTTACATGTCAACTTCCCCTACCTAATATATGATGCACACATATGTGTATTACATAAAGGCTCCTATATATTCAGTTGTATGTGACAGGACTAGGCTCAACCTGAAATGGGAAAAAAAATCAAATAAAAGAGGAGGCTTTCCAAATCAAAATATACTTTAAGAAAAATTCAAATACACACATCAAATATCAAAATCTGGCTGAGTAATTCATTAGTAGCCTTGAATGTGTTAAAATTCAATCCTTAAAACCTTAAAGTATGTGTTGCTTTGAGTGGGAGTTAAAATTGAATAAGAAAACTAGTTAAGGAATACTTCAGGAATTTCTAAAGAGGTTTTTACAGCACAACCCTGACCCCAGGATTTCCTCCATGGTATCCAAATTGCTTTCACACACAAGACAGATTAAGCAGGAGATTTCAGTGAGCCTGTTATAAGGTGTGGCCCAGAGCACTTGAGAATTCACTTAACAATCCACTCCTAAACACTCAGTTCAAGATGCTTACGCTATGTTATGTATCATGTTGACATACAGTGTGTGGGCTCGGTCTCTGGATGTTTAAAGTCTAGAGTCACTGTGTTGATTCTGGTTGTGCAGCAGCAGCAACCATGTGCTGCTATTTCTTTAGAGCTAGCCACTTTATATGTATCCATGAGCAGAAGTTCAAATAGTCTGTGTACTCATAATGTGAACTTTCCAGTTGAAGAAGCCAGTGCTTACATTATAGAAGCACTAATGCAAGGAGGAGATAGAGCTTAACATAGACATTTACCGAAATTAGCAGAAAAACACTGGAATATAGCACAGGGTGGGTTCTGGTAGAATTTAGACAGGGTGTTACTTTTATGAAGGGCAAAGTACACTCCTTAGACTGTGTGGTTGTAAATGGTTTGTACAATGTGATATTCAGTTTTTCATACACACTCATGGCTTTATCCTGGTATTTTTGAAAGCACCCACAAAGGTCAGGGAATAGTATACATACCCCCCAAGTATTTTACCCTCCATTGCCATTAACAATTTGGCAACCTTGTTTTATTATCTCTCTTATATTTCCTATACTTTTCATGTTGTTTTTACCATATTTTATAGAAAATTGATCATATCATTTCTGCCATAATTGCCAGCATATCTAACAAATAAAAAATTAAACATTAAAATGCAGTCCCTAGTAGGTTGGCCATGCTTCAGTGGATCCTCATACTTATTTATACTTGGGCAGCACTAATTGGACTAGCAGGTTATAAAAAAAAAAAAAAAAAAGATAAAAAAAAAGTAACCAACAAAGTCATAATCTCACTAAAACATCTTAAAAATAAGCACTCTTTAATACTATTCGATGTTAAAACTGTGGTCAAATTCCATTGTATCTTCTCAACAAAAATTGTAATGATTGGTTTGCCTAAGTCAGATAACAGTTAGAATTTAAGCAGAGATCCTAGGCAGAAGGAAGTAGCAGGTACAAGATGATGTAGGAAATGCCACCAAAGCCAAGGATCAGTTGGGAACAGGCCTGGCTGGGGCTCATTTGACATGGGGAGTCATATGGTTATCAACCAAATACAATGTTGCATACAAGTGTTCCTCAGGAGGCTGAGGCAGGAAAGTTGATTGAGATCCACCTAGGCAACACAAAGACCCCATTACATAGCAGGAGGAGGAGGAAGAGGTCCCTGTGACTCTAGTCATTTATAGAAAACTGATCTGTAATAAGAGTATGAATTCTACGGTCAGAGCCACTAGTTCTTTGAGACCAAAGTATGACGGATACTACAAATGACTCAAGTCAAGATCATAAAGATTAGTGTGGATGATAAAGGGCAACAAAATGCAGAAGAGGATGAAGTGCCACTAGCCTTGGAAGGGATGCAGATTATGGAAAACATTCCTGACAGAGCCTTTAATTAAATACTTGACCACCCATTTAGACACAAAGCCTAAACCCACTGACTCTGATGGATCCATCAAGTTATGGTAATGTATGCACACAAGGCTGTCAAGATGGCTCAGCAGGCAAAAGTGCTTGCTGCCAGGCCTGATGACCTGAGTTTGATCTTCAGGACTCTTCCAGTGGAAGGAGACAGTCAACTTCCACAAGTCGTCTTCTGGACTCCACATTTGGGTGTCAGCATTGGTGCACACATGAGCACATGGGAGCAAGTGCGCACACTCACTAAAGACACAAATATGGTTTGTTTAAAGAAGATTTAGAAATGAATGGAGACAACAGAGAGAGAATAGGAGGGTAGTCTTACATCCACATTCATACCGGCATATGCCAACTGGACTCAATGGGTTAAAAAAAAAAAAAGAGAGTACATAAAGCTGAGAGAGGTGGGAGGGTGTGAGAGGAGCTGGAGAGGAAGTGGTGAGTGTAGATTTAATGAAAACACATTGTGTACTATGGGAAATTCTCAAACAATATTATATATATATGAGTTTGATCTTCAGGACTCATCCAGTGGAAGGAGACAGTATATATATATATATATATATATATATATATATATATATATATATATATAGTATGCCAGGCATGGTGGAGTATGCCTTTAATCTAGCACTTGGGAGACAGAGACAGGAAGATAAATATGAGTTCAAGGCCAATCTGGTCTATATAACAAGTTCCAGACCAGCCATGGCTGCATATCGAGACCTTGTCTCAAAACAATAAAGTAATGGTGGCTAGGTCCTTACACTGAGGCAGGCTGCCTGGTGTTTGAATCCTAGCTTCAGTAATAACTGGTTATGAAATTTAAAAAATATCCTTATCCTTTCTGGGCTTCAGTAAAAAAGAAGGTAGAAATAGTCTCTCATGGGTCAAATGGTGGCCCTCCAAGAGATATGGGCACACTTTGATCCCCAGAATTTGTAATTGTTATCTTATTTACTATAGAAAGAGTCTTTATAGATATAATTCAAGTCTTATCATTATATCCTTCTAAATTATCCTCATAGACCCCAAATCCAATAACAAGAGACACAAGGGTGTGAAAGTGATGAGAAGAAAACAGAGCTGTAAGACAAGGACTGCTAGCAGCCTTAAGGAGCAGAAGAGACTCCTTAGATCCTCGATAGAGAGCACTTCCCCATCCACACCTTGGTACCAAGCCATTGAACTTAGACAGAAAACATTTGTATTGCGTTAAGTCTCCAAACTTGTGATTACATATCATGGCAGCCACATGTCCTTGGGAAACAGACTATCTGAGGAAAATATTGACTCTGGCCATGAATATTCCCTTGATTCACTGCCAGGTAGACCTGTCTTGACCATCTGTGTTTGTTCATTGCAAAAGGTTAAAACACTCCTCAACTTGCCTAACAAAGAAGTCCATTCACTGCTTTAGGTCACTAAGCAGTTCAAAGGGTCATCTGCCCCAGGTAAGGCAGGATCCAACTGTCCCAATGTTAGCATCAAATAACTATATTCTCATTCATTCATGCTTTGTCTTGTTTTGGCTTCCTAGCTAATCAAGGTCAGATAACCAAGTTTCAATTCATCCCCTTGATGAAAGAATGGAGAATAAATCCTAATCAGCCTGGCTCATACGTTCATGTCTGAGGTGAAACCATAGGTAGTATTTTAATATGTTTCTGCTGCTGTAACAAAATACCTGAGACTGAGTAATTCACTGAAAAGGAACTATATTCCTCATAGCTGTGGACGCTGAAAGTTCAAGAACAAGGTGAGAGCAGTTTGTGTGTGGTAAAGGCCTAGACACGGCTTCCAAGATGGCGTTCTGTTGACGGGTGCTTCAGAAGGGACGAATGTTGTCTCCTCACAGGCTGGAAGACAGAAATGCAAAAAGGTACCAGAAGTAGTTCTCGAGTCTTTTCATAGGGCGTTCCTCCATCTATGAGAGTGGTACCATTACAACCTAGTCAATTCCCAAAAGAGCCCTTCTCTTAGTACTTACTACCTAGGAAGACTAAGTTTCTTTCAATATGTCAAAAGACACATTTGAGCTTATAGCAATGAAAGAGAGGCAGCCTCTGAGAAGAAACTAATCTACCAGAATAAAAGGAAAAGTAGATTGGATGAGCAAGACAATAAAATGTATACTTCCAATTGGACATGATAGAGACACCCCTTGCAGCCTCTCAGAACAAGTTACAAATATGTAGAACATACACTGCATGAATTAGGAGGCATGGGCAGTTAGAGGGGAATAAGAAGTCACTCATTAAGGAGGGCTAATAAACCTATTACTTAGACTCCAAAGAAGGCCAACACTAAATTCCAGGTGCATTTGACACCGGTGTTGTAATAACACTCTCAACCTTCTTATGATATACTAAAGAATGTATATTTCTGGCCGGGCAGTGGTGGCGCACGCCTTTAATCCCAGCACTCGGGAGGCAGAGCCAGGCGGATCTCTGTGAGTTCAAGGCCAGCCTGGGCTACCAAGTGAGCTCCAGGGAAGGCGCAAAGCTATGCAGAGAAACCCTGTCTCGAAAAACAAAAAGCAAAAACAAAAAAAAAGAATGTATATTTCTTATGTTAAGGCAGGGAAGGATATTTTTAATACACAAAAAGCACTAAGTATAACATATTGATAAACTTAAGTGCATTATAATTAAATTCTGTTGATACAAATAATACTTAAAGAAAATTGTCACCTGTGCACTGAACTATATGTGTGTGTATGTACTTGTGTATAAACCAAATAATCAGCACTTAAAATGTCAAAATACTTAAAATATTTGAAATTCAACTACAATATGACAAAAAAAGAAAGAACAGGTAAAAGAACACATAAAATGTGTTACAAGTAAAAAAAAAACACACTCAAAATCAGTAAACTTTTAAAACCTTGGTCAATTTCATCAGTCATCAGGAAATACAAACCAAGATCTAACTCAATTTGTTGGTTATATGCAGCACATAAGGATATGTGTTTATTACCTATAATTCAGTGTACAGGTTATTAAAAGCCAAGCAATCTCAAGTATTGGCAAGGATGTACAACAAAGAGAATTCATGTACACAGCTAGTAGGGATGGGAGCTGGTGTAGCTACTACTATTACATGAGTGATTGTGCCCATCCTAGAATAATGTATATGGAAACCTAACCTCCAAAGTGATGGTATTAGAAGAAGGGGATTCATGGACTAGTTAGGAAATAAGGGCAAATCCACATGGGTGACAGGTGACACCTGTGTCTTTAATGAGATATTTCAGAAAGGCAGGGCCTTCTGCCTTTTGAGACTGTAGGCAAAAACAAACAAACAAACAAAAAAACCTATCTATGAAAGTGTTTGTTATACCGGTCAACATGGTCAACTATGACCATACGGCATGAGCTCAGCATTCTAGCTCATTCCTCTCTAAGCTCTACAGCTCCATTTCATTCCCAAAGAAATGCATGTGTATGAACAAATGATATATATGCACACACATTTTATATATGTGCAGATCAAATTTTGGTATATGGTTGTATATACTATAAATATATATATGGCAGATACTAAGATGAGAAAGATAAAATTTCAAGTTTTGGAGTTACCACCACACTGATGATGTTTAAATTCTAGGAAGAATTTCAAATGAAGACCAGGAGCCAAGATATGATTCCTGTGGTTACCAGTATTTAGAGACAACAGAAAAACTTGAGATATTGGAGGGTAATTGGCTATGGAGTAAGGAAGGAAAGCAGAAAACTTAGAAGCTAAGGTAACAAAGTCCATGAAGGTAGCCATGACAACAGTGTACAAAAGATGAGATCAGAATCGTAACTGCTGGATTTGACAAGCCCAAGACCATTGGTGACCTCGAATAAAGAAGATCCCATGGAATTGCTCCACTGCTCCCTTGATCCATGATTTTCATCTGTGGCCTGAGTGACATAGCCATCCCATTGTCTTTCATTAGCTGTTCTCCACATCGTCCTCATGGTTAATACAAGACTTAGCCATAACAGTTTCCCATTTAGTTCTGTTGTTGTCAAGATTCTTCTAAGTCAAGACCCAATCTTCCTCCTCTATTTCCCAGGATTCTTACCACTCCAAATCATCTCTTGTTCTCAAACCATGGGGCTGTCAGCTTGGGTCCTGAGTCATTTTCTTCTTTCTCCCAACAAGCAGCTTTTCTGAGATTTTTTTTTCTCTTTTTTATGCACATTGCTAGCATCTTCTGAAACTGTACTGGATCTCTTCATTTTCTGCTTACCTGGCAGAGTGGGCCTGGGGTAACATCTAATATACTGGGGAGTTCCCTTTCCAATACTATTTCTACCCCTGGTAAAGTTTGAGAGTATCGCTTGAGATTCATGTGCTGGCAATTTCATCCCAAATGTGTTGGAGGTGATTCCAACTGAGAAATGTGTAGGTTACCAGGGCCCCAAAGTCCTGTGTGAGCTGATACCATGATCTCACATGTGGGATTATTATCCAAACTCACTCCTGCACTCTCAAGAGTCTGCTCTTGCCCTTCTGCAGTAGGGCACAGTACAAAGCCTCTCTCCAGCCATGGGTACTATGCTCTCAGGCTTTCCAGCTTCCAGAATTTTCTTTACCAAGTATTTTTTTACAAATTGCCCTGTTTCCTACCCATAGATCAATGCTGCTCTCGACCTTGGTCAGAGAAGCTTCTCTTGGCAGTGAGTAACAGTGAACGCACAGACTGAATCATAGATCAAAGTACTCAGAATAAATGACCATTGATTGTTCAGTCCTCAATGTTACATCTTTACCAACCCCCACAAAGTTTAGGGTACAACTTGGAAGAGAGAAAGCAAAGAATGTAAGGGCTGAAGGTTAGGGAGAAGTGTTGCAAAATGTCTTCTGGACATGATATAGTCATTGCAATCATGAGCTCCCCGCAGCTATGGTTACCTGCACAAATCAACTCAACAAGCTCAGTCAACATTCCAGTGAGCAACACTAACTGAAACTCAGTGTGCTTTAAGAAAGGGGGTGAAGGGAGAGACATGAATAGGAAAATATGTTACAGGATTTCTAGTGGGCATGGGAGGAAGAAGTTGGGGTAAATATAATCAAGATACATTGTATACATGAATGCAATTGTCAAATAATAAATAAAATATTATAAATAAATACAATACCTGGTTTCAGGTATTCTGTTACAGCAGTCAAAAAGAAAAAAAGAAAAAAAAGAAAAGAAAAGAAAAAAGGTTGGACGGTAGGAGCTAGTCAACCAAAATGTTCAATAAATGAAGTAAAGCCTACTGCTGCTCTTGGTTCGAGATTCCTAGTCTCTGAAACAAAGAAGTTCTACAGAGATGATTTTAAGGATCCCTCCACCTGGAATCTTCTGTTCCAAGGGACAGTGATAAAGAGTTAAAGGACAGACTGGTCTATTGACAAACTTGTAGAAAGACAGGCCATCGTTCTTTTAGTTTGAAACTGAGAGGCCTTCAGGGAAGGGAGTAGGGCTCTCACATGGACCTGCTTTGCTGGGTAGTTTCCATATCAAGGGAGGATCCGGAATGTGATGGAGCAGGTCTGTTTCCACCTGACAGGTAAGCTTGGCTAGCTTCCAAGGCTAATAGCTCCATACTGACTTCCAGCATGGCCAATTCTGAGTTTCAAATATTTCTTTGGGTCACCAAGACTTCAGGGACTAAAACAGAGGTTTATTTGGAACCATGGGTAAACATTCCTCATTTTGAAATGCCCAGTGATGACCGGTTTTATTTTTATACCCACCATTTCCTTGCAAAGAAATTAAACAAATAAACAGATGCCATCCTCACTCCCTCATCTCTTTTTTTGGCTTGGGTCCTCCGACAATACAGCGCTTTCTGCACCATCTGCTGGCTCTGCAAAGGTAATTAACAAATGCACACCATTCCCAGACGAGGCTGGTTTATAAGGACAATCATGCCAGCAAAGCTGAGAGGAACAGAGTCAGGCCGTGGCAGACCTGGTAGGCGGCTGCAGTTCCAACCTTCACTGAAATGTGTTGTAGAGACGCCTGTCAAACTGCAGCTTCTAAAAATGAATGTGGATGGATATAATCAAGAAAATACCCCGAGACAGGGGGAAGGAAAACTACAGGATAGCTAGGATTTTTTTTTAACTGCCAGATCTTATTTGGGTCTGTGTGCTTATGGTAATTTTTTTTCATTTATTGTGCTTTTTTTTTTTTTTTAAGAGGGAAAAATAAAAACCCTTCAACAAAAAGTTCAAGGTAAATTATTGCTGGGAACACCAAATGTTGGGTCAGAGGTAGGCAGGTTCTCTCATTTATTAACTGACCTTGAACATGTCCTCCAGGCCCTCTGAGCCTCATTCTCATACCTGTGAGTTGGTAACAACAGTAACACCGAACCTTCAGGGTAAATGAGATAGAGAATTTGGGTCTGAAATCAGATGCAGTGTTAGGAGAGTCGTAGCAGGCCGATCAAGAGTGTTCCTTGCTATTGTTAGCATCTCCTCTGTCAGGTGAGCATCCCTGACAGATGGTCTAATCCGCTCTTAGCAGCAGGGAATTAATAAGCCTTCTAGCAAAAGCCACAGTCTAAAAAGGACAGAAGCACCGTGAATAAAATGAGGGAACTCAGGGTTTCATGTTAACAAAAAGAAATCAGCCCCCTCTCCCCCTGCAAAAGGCATGTTTCAGGCAGAGGACACAGTTATAGCCTCAATGTATTCAAAATACAGAAAGGGCACCAAAGCTAGTAGTCCTTCAATCAAATGAAAGGGTTGGAGTGGAAGACGTGTGTGGGAAAGTTTCGAGTGGGTGAGGTCCAAAGGCAGGTTGTAATGAGGTTGAAGTAAGGATTGCACAAATGAAGAACCTGATTCCTGACACACCTGGCACACTTCAAGTTGGACAGGACCAAATAGAAGACAGTTTTCAGCATCCTCATGGAGGCTCTTAGGAGATAGTGTGACAGTCCTGATGATCGTGGTGGCTTCCTCGTTCTCTTTGGCTCTAACTGTCAGAGGCTCACAGAATTCAGCTGTGGTGGCCCAGAGAGAATGTCCTGATAATAGTGTTTTCTGGAAGACCTGGGCTGCACAAGGCGCAGACGTGGAGTGTGTGGTTTGGTTTGGTTTGGTGGTTCGTGGTTGTGTATGATGTGTGGGGCATGCATGTGAAGGCCAGAGATGAGCCTCTGGTGTCAATCCTTGGGAGCTGTCCATGTTTTCTCAGTCAGAGCCTCTCACTATGATCTGGGGTTCCTCAATTAGGCAGTGAGGTCTCTAAACTGTCCGCACACTCTTCAAAAGGAAGAAGGAAAAAGAAAAAGAAAGAGGCTGGAGAAATAGTTCAGCAGTTAAGAGCTCTTACTGCTTTTCCAGAGGACCTGACCTTGGTCCTAGCATCCACATCGCCTGTAACTTCAGCTCTGGAGAGATCAGATGCCGCTCTGAAAGCACCTGCACTTACATGCACATACTCTGTAACATACACACTTAGTAAAGTCTTTTAAAACAGTAAGTAAATGTCAATGTGCAGAAGGATGCCTGGATCAATGCCAGATGAGCTACCAGCCAGAAGCCCACCAGAAGAAAGAAAAGATACCACCTTGCCTGGTACATTCAGAGAATGTTTCTTCTGTTTCTACAGACTTTAATATTGCCATTCTCATTGGTGACATTTGGGAATCTTGGGTACTGTGAACTTCATGCATTCGGTCCTTCCTCTAAAATCCAGTTCAGATGACCCCAGTACTAACCACATGGCTAAAACACTCTGTCCTTTGCCCCATCTCATGTCAGGGATACTTTGCTGTCATAGATCACCAAGTCCCTCTCCCTGCTAATGTAGCGACAGTTGCAGGAGACAGTAGTACAGATGGGCTTCTTCTAATGGCTCTGAGGGGCTTTATGTAGGAGGGGCAGATTTCAAGGCCTGGGTAGGAATTTCCACAGATTCATGAAAGAGAAAATAGACTCTCAATTCAGAGACCCAGGGAAGACATTATCTATGGCCTTGTTTTCTTGGTTGGAAGGTATAGGTAGGGCACAGGAATCAGTGGCATGACTACAAACATTTTATCTGGTGGCCATGAAAAGAATGGCCATGGGTTAGGAAGTAGCAAGACAGATACATGCAGGAGCCCAGGATGCTGGCTACTTAAAAAGTCCCTGTGACAAATGAGAGGCCTTAGCATGGGGTCAGCCCGGCATGGACAAGTGCGACTGGAAGGAGTAGGGATTGAACTAACAATTAGGTTACTTATCAGAGGAGGGGGCTTCGTGGTTGGAGAAGGTAGGTAGAATTCTGACTGTGCCACATCCGTGACTAGGTGGCTTTGGGCACATTTTCCCGAGACAGGATTGTTCTAAAAATCAATAAAAAATAATGAGGGTAAAAGAAGCCAGTGCTTTACATGTTGAAAGTGCCTCCATAGAAGGAAGATTCAGGGAGGAATCCAAGATGCCTGTAATCATCTTAGTTGGTGTCTGGAAATGAAAAAGGCAAGGGCAAAAACAACTTCTGCATACCCATGCCTACTTCACTATTCTACTCGTGTTTCCCCAGTTAAACTTAATCACTGTTTTTAATTGTATTTACTTTGGGGTAGGGGTGGAAGGAAGAAGTTTATTGAGATGGCAAATAGGAAGGCTTGGAAAAGGAGCTCCGGCTGTTCACGAACAGGTGCTAGTTCAAGCTATCCAGTTTGTGCAAATCTTTCTGAATTTTCCCCACTTTACAAAAGGAATCAGGAGTTCTGAGAGGCCAGAGAACTGTGCAAGGCTCAGCCCCAGGAGAACACATTCAAACCTTGGGACCAAGCCTCTTGGGATGGGAGTACTAAGCCCAACAGTAGCTGCTACAGAGCAGCAGTCTGTAGCCCAGGACACTCTCTCTAAGGAGTGTCAGTCTTGTCAGTATTATTCTCTTGGGCAGGTGTTGCCTCCCAGCATTACCCAACTGCTGTTTGCAGAGAGACTAGACACTGATATTTGAGCTGGGAAACCTATAAACATCATCAGTGGACAAGAGACAAAATATATTTCCAGTGATCACAGACAACAGACCGGCTAGTGCCAGTCCCTTCTGGCTTATCCCAACTCCCCCTACAATGGGATCCTGTTGAGCCTTCAACTGCCAGACACAAGAAACAAGGCACAATCTGCCCCTTTCCACACCTCTTCTGTACTGACTCCAAAAGGAATATTCTAGTATTTATGGGAGACAACTTTCATTCCTCACCCTACACCGAACTTCCCAGATCAGTGTAGGTCCAGGGCCTTTTCTTTCCATCATTTTCTATAAGCTGCCTTTCACATTCACCCCATCTCTGATTTCACAGTTTAATCACCTTGGACCTTCCTGCTCCTGAGCCTTCGTCCATGCTAGACCAATAGATCAAGTAAATTTGTGTTTGAAAATAAGCTCTGTAGCAGAGCAGTAGTGGCGTGCACACCTTCAATCCCAACACTCGGGAGGCAGGGGCAGGTGGATCTCTGTGAGTTTGATGCCAGCCTGGACTACAGAGCGAGTTCCAGGACAGCCAAGGCTACACAGAGAAACCCTACCTCAAACAACAACAACCAAAAATAAAATAAAATAAAGAAGGTTAAAAACAATAAGGAAATAAGCTCGGTGGTTTATTGGCAGCATGACCTTTGTCAGCTTTGTCTAAGTTCCCGAGCCTCCATCTGTTCAACGCGACATGTGAAATCGTAATCCCTTCCTTGCAGACTTCTGCTGAGCAGGGAATAAAAGAAGCATCTTCTTCGTACTAGCCTGAGACACGTGCTACAGACAGAACCACTTCCAAAGGCCATGGTTCTGCTGCCTCGTGGTAGAACCTTTAGGAATTGGGTTGACCTTTTAGATTGAAGCTTCCTTTCTAGCGACAGGAAGTTAGGTCCTAGCCCTCAAAGTGACATTCAAACCCTGGTCCCCCTTTTCTCTCCCTCTTTGCTTCTTGGCTGCCAAGAAGTGTGAGCAGTGTCACCTTCCATGTCTTCCTGCCTCACCATACTTCCAAAGCAATGGACTCAACTCATTGTGGATGGAAATCCCCAAAAATGTTAAGTCAAAAGAAACTATTCTTGTTTTTAAGTTGATTATCTCAGGCATTTCACCACAGTGATGGAAAGCTAACACACAAAGGGTTTATTTAGTATTATCTTCTCCCAATGTCAAGGTCAGTCAGAGCCAGCTGCTTAGATGCCCCTAACCATTAGAAGCCATCTCCCTCTGTACCCCCTCAGGCTCATAGAAACGAGGTAATTGCTGAGTTATTGGGCATTTTCTACAGGCCCAGTACAACATGCATGGATAAGCTTATCTGATGTGTACCACAAACTTACGAAGTAACCTTACTCTCTACATTAAGAGACGAGAGATGACCCCATGGGGTCAGTTGGCTAAGTAGAGGAGTGTGGATTTTCAGCTTTGTTGATAGAAGGTCTAGAGTATGAGATGTGAAATATTTGCATTCTGACATGACATTTTTGTGAAATATCATTGTGCTAGTTTTTTGTTTCTTTGTTTTATTGGCTTCATACAAGTTAAAGTTAACTAGGAAAAGGAAACCTCAGTTTAGAGAATGCCTCCATCAGATCAGCCGGTAGGCGAGTCTGGAGAGCATTTTATTGATTAAGGACTGATGTGGGATTGCCCTGAGAGTGGTATCACCCCTGGGCAAGCAGTCCTGGGTTGTATAAGAAATCAGGCTGAGCAAGCCATGGGGAGCAAGCCAGCGAGCTGCATTCCTCCATGGTCTCTGCTTCATTTTCTGCCTCCAGGTTCCTGAGTTGAGTTCTTGACCTGGCTTCCCTTAATGAGGGGCTATAAGGTAAAATAAAATAAAATAAAATAAAATAAAATAAAATAAAATAAAATAAAATAAAATAAAATAAAATAAAATAAACCACTTTCCCCCAAGTTGCTTTTGGTGGTTGCTTTATCACAGCAATAGAAAAGCCGACTAGGACAGTCACAGACTGCCTTCTGCTACATATTCAGCATGGCAAGCACTCTAAAAGCCCTCTTAGAGATCTGCTGTGTGTACAGGTTATCAAACACAAACCAGTCAAGGGCTCGTCCTATAGAGCCATTTTGGTGGAGAGGGATCCATGCAAAGAAGCCAGCTGAGAGTTCAAGCAAGCACAATCCACGTTCCCTAAGCATGCACAGAAGTCAGAGGCAACTTCGTAGAAGAAATGGTCACGTGTCTTCCCTCACAAAATTTGACTTTTTTTTTTTTTTAATAGTCTTTTTCTTTTCAAGAGCTTTTGGCTTTCTCTTTCTATCCTTTGTGATGAAGACATGTTCAATAGAGCCAAGTAAATAGATGGGGAGGAGGAGACGTTGAGCATGATGAAATCTGAGAGAGAAGAGATGGGGAGGGGGGGGGGAAGACCAAGAATATGAACTGCAGAGCAGTCTCAAACTGCGATGATGAACTGAAAGATCCAAGCTTGGATGGTCAGCCCCACAGCAGCAAGCTGAAGAAGTGGGCAGGCATTGGCATTGAGGCTCTGCTGCAGCCCCTGCTGGGATACAGACATGAGGGGTGGAGCAGGAGGATGAGAGAAAGGCTGCAAGAGAAGCAAACACCCAGTAGCCCCTGGGTCAGTTGCGCATGGGTGGCAGGTGCAGGAGGGACGATGAAGACATCTCATGCCACCTGGTCTTCTGGCAAGGATGTGACCTGCCAAGCACGCTAGGATCAGACTTCCCAAGCTCAGACGCCCTCCCAGATCCATGAGCATCATTAGTGAGGGAACACATTCTGCTAGCCGGGGACCCCCATACTTTGCCTCTCTTCTCACATTTTACACAGTAGGTGCTCCATGTGTCTTTTACGCTCCCTCTCACTTGCTGCTCCTGTTTTCTGTTGGCTGACACCCCTGCACTGAGCCACATGTCATCTCCTGTGCCCCTGCACTTCATTTCAGTGGTGGCCTCGATCTGAATGTGAAACATCCAGTCCTGAACCACGCACACACACAGCCTTCTCTTCTCACCCCACTGCGGTCTTGGTGCTTTCTGTTCCCTATGATTCCTTGCAAGAATCAATTCCCAGTGAAGCCCCCCTCCCCCATGTGTCTCATTACCCTCTCCTGGCACCAGAGTGCTTCAGGCTTGGGAGTGCAGTGTCTTCTCTGGGTGAGATAAGTGTCCTCCGTGTCAACAATAACAACAACAACAAGCTCAACTTCAGTCCCAGATCAGTCACCAGCATCAGGGGAATTTTGGAAAGGGCCATTCCTCCCAATCCTTGGTTCTGTCCTCCTAGGGGCTCTGTTCAGGCTAGAGTGGTGCTACTCACTGCTGTACACACCACCTCATGCTAAGCAGGACTGGGAGGATGACAGCTGTGGCGTGTGGCATGTGGAAAAGGCCCGGCTAGGTTTTATTTGCTTGGGAACGACAGGGAAGGTGTGTGGCGAGAGAGGCTCCAGGCCCTTCCAGGCAAACAAGCCAATATAAACCGGACAGGCTCTTCCAGTTAGGGAAGTAAAGGTTCTCCCCTGGCTGCGCCCTTCCTTGCAAGTTCTTGCATTACCACCTCCCCGGTTCTCAGAATCTGCCTAGGAACAGGAGGCCCTTGTCCTGTGATATATGAGGAGGATCAAAGAGGCTGATGACTCATTTGAGGTCACCTGGAAAAAAGGTGTCAGGTCCCTACCTGTATTAAGCTGCTGGGTTCACATCTCCAAGGCTGATCCTTCATGTCGTCATCCCCATCTGCTAATGGTGCGTCTACCTGGGCAGGAACTAATTGCACAGAGCTTGCTGAATAGGCCAAGGGCTGCTGGAAGGTTGTTTAAGGGAAAGTCCACATAAGGTCCATATCCTGGACCAAGAAGGCAAGCAGCATTTGACCAGGGAGGGAGCTGGGGCCTGGGCAGAGTGAATCCCTACAAACTGCCTCACTAGTGCTACCTTGTCAATCTCCATCTACAATAGCCCATGCAAAATGTACTACCAGGGGTACCTACCCAGCCAGAATGCAGCTAACTATTTTCTTGCAAAAAAATATTTTGCAGGACTTGGTGGTGCACACTTTTAATCCCAGCACTTGGGAAGCAGAAGCAGGTCTATGTGAGTTTGAGGCCAGCCTGGTTTACATACCAAGTTTCAAGTCATCGGCGTTACAAAGGAGACCCTGTCCCTTGCCAAAAAAAATTACATTTATTTATTGGGGAGCAGGGCAAGCATGTGGAGATCAGGACAACTTTCAAGAGTCTTTTCTCTTTTTCTACCATGTGGAGGACAGTATTGAACTCAGATTCTCAGGCTTGGCAGCAAGTGCCTTTACCCACTGAACCATCTCACTGGCCCCACCTGTCTGTTTTCTCCCTCCTTGGTTCAGCATGTAGCTGCATACACTCAGCCCATCCTTTTCTCCCATATCTACTAAAGCAGGAAAATGCCACTCAAGTCTTCCCTCCTCCAGGAAGGCCTAATAGACTTTTGTAGACAGAAGTGACTATTCCTTCCTCATGTTCCCAGTAGAAGTAGTGATGTGTTTTTGTGGGACACACACACACACACACACACACACACACACACACACACACACACACGATATATTAGATTTTTTGTGAAATATGTAGAAATAAGTAAGAGATAGATGAGACGGTACATACAGACACATATGCATGCATGTATATGTACATACACACATACAATCTCCTTGAATTCTTAAAGCAACTCTACACCATGAACCCCAGGCTTCCTGAACGAAAACTCAGGGTTCAGCTTCTAAAGAGACTGAGACACAAATTCTGGTCGCCTGTCTCCATCACTATGAAAGTGTCGTGTGTTATGACACCTGTGACATCTGACTCATTTACCTAGCAGCCTCCCTCCCTTCTATCAGGGCCCTGACTCTGCAGAGGAAATCCAAGGCACATCTGTTGAATAGAATTGATTTGAAGAGGGCTGGCAATTAGAAGGCTTTGGAGACCCAGCTCTCCGGCGATGGGACAAGGTGCTTTGGAATAAAAGATGAATTAGGGAAGTAGGAGCCAATTAGCAGAGGATGCTCCAACCTCTGAGAAGGAGCTTTAATTTGATAGGGGACAATTGGGAGCCATTCATCGTGGAGCTGGAGAAGGGCAGTGACAAGCCCCTAACGACACTCGAGGGCCGTGGAAACCTTTAATTGCTGCCTCCGATTCTGGTTCTGAGTATATGTGACACAGAGGATAAGCTCGCCTAGCCATATGCCCCGGGCTGTCATGACCACAGTAAGGTCACCAGAGCAGTATGTGCTTCGCTTGTGCACATGGCTGTACTACTACAGAGGAGTAGGTCTCTTTCCCTGCTGTTGGTGAACTCAGGCTGGGGCCTTCTCTCTCTTCTCCCAATGCCTGACATGGCTCCAGGAGGCTCTGGGGCAGGGCAACCAACCACCACTGCCACTTCCGGCCCATCTGCATATTCTGACTCCCAGCCCATTGCACTGGCTAACTAATCCTTGTCCAAAGAAGCTTCCAGAATCTCAGCTCCAGAGACAGATGGCTTTAGCCCCTTCTCTATCACGACTTCAAGGGCACGTGGGTGTGTCCAGGAGGAGAAAGAGCTGTGGAACTCTGCTGATAAAGAAATCATGGTTGCTTGGGGGTCCCTCTGTTTCTCTCATCTGCTGCAGGAGATGATGCAGTCCAGTACCTGGGCCTGGCCTTGCACAGCCAGTGAGAACGGTCAGCAGAGCAGACTCCGGCTGCTCGGGACAATAGGCCCTTTCTGGCCAGAGAAGGCAGCTCAGTGTTGTATTGTTTGTGGGTTTGAAGGCACACAGATACTCCCATTTTCACCAGCCCCACGATGGTACTTACTACTTAGGTGCTGGGGCTGATAAAAGCCAAAAAACTGGGCTCCCCCACCCAAAAAGTGAGAAAACAAAGTTTGAAAAAAAAAAAAAAAGGCAAGCCCGAAAGAGAAAAGCCAGCCGAGGTGTGACTGGACGGTGGGGGTTGGGCTCTGAAATGGCACCAGGTGCATTAATTACACTTGATTGCATGTTGGTTTATGGCTGCGGTCACTAGTGTGCTGCGTTCTGGCCCTGCAGCAGCTGGTCTGAAAGATATCCTTGGTATTTCGTTAAGCAAGATGAATATTGGCCAGATGGTGACTTCACGAGGACATAATTCACGGAGCATTTTCCTGCCCCAACACAGGTTTCTCTGAAGGAATCTTGAATGACACGCTGAACAAAACAGAACGAGAAGACTCGAAAGCCCCACGAAGGCTCAGCCGTAAGTTGAAGATTAATGGTCTCCACGGTGTCGCTGACAGGAGCCCAAATGGCAGTGGGAGACCTGGCTGCACACTGCAGATCTTGCCAACCCATCTCCCTGTCGCTTGCAGAATGAACTGACATCACCCTCAGAGTCTCAGATTCACCGGGTGGGGGGGTGCTCTGAGTCCCGAAATGACGTGCCGCAGGACACTGGGTCACTTCTTTTTTTAAATTAATTTTGTGTAGTGCCAGTCTTTGTCAACACCTGCTTTCTCTGTAATTTGATTGTGATGGTGAGCAAGGGAAGAAATATGCTCTGGGCTTTTGCAGCTTAGTCTGCATGGGTGGGAGGGGAGAAAAAGTCTCTTTGGAAACTCTTAAGATGCTACCCCAAGAAATTCTGGTAGAACCAGGGTACAAGCTGGGCAAGCAAATTTTCTCAGCTCTGGGTTGCCTTAGAGAAGTTCTTGTCCCCCGGGAGTCATAGGTGTCTGACCTACATGGAGTTTAAAAAAAAAAAAAAAAAGTAAGCGTTATTCACTTGGAAGTGGTATTTCTAATGAGCTAAGCCTTTCTGGAATTTGTGAAATGTCTATTATGTCCTACACACTGGAGTTCTAAACCACGAAATAAGGCAACAGAGACTGAAGGTCATTTCTTCTCCAAAACAGGATCAGTCTGAGACAGTTCAGAAACAAGGACAGCTAAGGTAAAGCACAATGTCTGAGGCCTCTGCCTCACTGCTCATAGCGTAAAACCAGCCCAGCCAAACCACGTTGGATTGTGCTGCTGCTGGTGCTGTTGGATTTGAAGGAATAAATAACAGCAACAGCACAATGGAGACTGTGACTTCTACGCCACTGCGTGTGTGACTCATGCTCAAACAACCCCGTCTGTCACTGCAACCTCCAGAGAACTAGCCCTGGCCTTGCTCTCTGTCTCCCAAGTCAGTGTCCGCACAGGTTAAAGAGGAGGAAGAAGAAAGCCAGCTCTCAGTCGGTCGGCACTGAATGACAGGACACTCCACAGAAAGCTTGTGGATATGGAGGCTGGCTCCAGCGAATTGCTTGGAGAAGTCCGCAGTGATTTCCACCAGCTTGCAGAGCTGAGAAGGTGAAGCAGAGAGACAGAACCTCAACCACGGGGCCCATCCTTATGAAGACGCCGCCCAAACCCTCCTAGACAGTGGCCTCCCACTCGGGACTGCTGATGTGAGTTCATGGCAAAAAGCCCAGCAACAAGAGCCCCTCCTCCCCTGGCATGCTCTGGCAGGCCAGGCTTTGGCAAATGGCCCACCCTTTCCAGAGAGCAACCTCTATTGTTTCATCAGAAGCCTTTTGATCCCCCCTAAATAAAAAGACAGCACCCTGTCTAACTTTCCTGTTCCAGAACTGGCAGCTCCTCCTACTGGGAACTCAGTGACACCATTCAGGGGAGGTTGGCAGTGTGACTCAGCAGTTAAAAAAAAAAAAACAACAACTCACTACTCAGAGTTCACCCACCCTCCAGCCAGCTGTGGCCAGAAAAGGAAGCTATATGAGTCAAACAGAAAAGGATACTGCTCAGGTCCCATGGGTGCAATGTCCTTTGTCTACAGGGACTTCTGACAGGGGCCACCTATGGTGACATTTCAGCTGGTTGGGTAGGCTGAGCTGGGCTAGAAGAGGCAGGACTACACACACACACACACACACACACACACACACACACACACACACACACACACACACACACACACACAGAACGCAGGTATGAGCATTGTCCAACATTCTGCAACTCTAGCAGGATACGACAGACCCTGTTTCTCAAGTTCTCTGTAAATGTTAACCCAATACATCTCAAACACTGGTTGTCTAGTGCTGTTCCTTCTACTAGTCACCTTTCTAGCTTCTGTGAAAAACTATATGACAAAATCAACTTAAAGAAGATTTACTTGGGCTCAGAATTTAAGCCAAAGCTCTTCATGGTAGGGAAGACACTGAGACAGGATCACAAGGCAATAGTCATGATGAACCTAGTCAAGAAGCAGAAAGCTAATGTGGGTACTTAAGGTTTTTTTTCCTTTCACTCAGCCCAGGACTTCTGTTTTCAGTTAATTCTCTGGATCCATCTTTCTAGGCACACCCAAATGTATGTATGTCACATTGGTGATTCTAAATGTAATCAAGTTGACAAAAGAGATTGACCATAGCTTTCTCATCTTGAAGATGGAGATGCTGGTGTATACAGAAGGCAAATAGCTTGTCCATGGTGCCCCAGTCATTGTGGGGTGGGGTTTGGGGGAGGCTGAATCCAAGCCTATCTTCTAAGCAGGTAGACACAGCAGCAGACATCTCCCACTATGTACAGGTGAACCTCTTATCTACTCTGCTGCTCTGGAGACTTCAGAGCTAAGACCAGCATCACAGAGTTCTTGAGCCTAGCTCTTCTCCTCTGGCCCCTTCACTGTCCAGCAGCAGCCTTTCCTCCATGTAATATTACTACTTCCTAACTGGTTGTCTGTCCACCCAGATTCTGTCTTCCCAACCATCTCTACCTTGCCTTTGATTCTCCAGTAGCAAATACTACCTGGAGAACCACATACCTGTAGTGAGCTCTTGCCTAGCTTTGCTGCATACTATCCTGTCTTGATTGCCCAACATCTCTCTCTTCCTCTGGCTCTTCATTGGCAAGTGCTACAATAGATCTTACCACTTCCGGGAATCCATTCCTCCAACTCCTTGGTCAGTTGAACTTCATAGTATATTAAATATGTATTTCTGGTGGTACTGAAAGGCAAAGAGCTTGCTAAGACTTTGTTTGCATCTTTCTACATTGGGCACCATTCCAGATATCTGGTCAGTGTTCAGTGAAAACTGGTTTTACAACACAGATGCAGGATGACTCCATCAATATAGTTAGAGTTCAGTGTTACATATCTACAAATTAATGGGGGGTATCTGTAGCTGTTGACAGTATTGTTTCCAGTTCTCTGTCTTCCTAGAAGAACATTCCCTGGCTCTGTGGATAAAAATAAGAAATGTCATTTCCGATTGGGAATTCGATTGCAGAGTGAATACCCACAGAGCAGTGATTACTCAAGTATGCTAACCAATGCATCAGAGGTAGTAGCTACTCTGTCAGTCTGGGTACCTAAGTAATGAATAGAACCAACGATGAACATACAACAGAACAAGAAGTTAACCTTTGTTGTTTTGAAGACCCTGTATTTCTTCTCAGCATAGCCTATCTAAAATAATCTTGGGTAGATCTGCTGTTAACCACACACACACAAAAAAAAAAAAAAATGGTATTTTAAGCATTACCCAGAGTGGTCTATCAAGAAACTGAATTCATGCCTACACTAGTAAGAACTACCAAAGTTTATTTTATTTATGTATTATTTATTTTTACTGCACTTATATCTATGTACTATATGTGTGCCTTGTGTCAGCAGAGGCCAGAAGAGGATGTTGGATCTCATGGAGCTGGAATTACAGATAGCTATGAGTTGCCATATGGGTGCTAAGTGTTAAACCTTAGTCCTCTAGAAGATCAGCCAGTGTTCCCAATCATTGAACCATTTCCCCAGACTCAAGAACTACAGAAGTTTAATCATAATTTAGAAGCAGTCCTGTGTACATTCTGTATATTTCTAATCAGTATATTTTTGCATTAAATCATATTAAGGCCTTTTATTTCTTTTGTTCCTCACCTCATTCTAGACTAGACACAGGAGAATTATACTCCACTTCATTGATCATGGAGAAAACTCTGACCAAAGAAGTTCTTACCTTCCAGGGTCAGAGCAAGAACATGAATCAGGGCTCAGTAGCTGAGTTTTCTGAATCCCAGCTTAGAACTCTTCTACCTGAACCAAATCTCCAGATACTTAATGTTTTAAATCTTATGACCTATAAAGTAAAATTGCAATTAATATGAGGAAAAGTTCCAAGTCATTTGTACAGGGCTTTAGTATGTTGTTTACAACTTAAGCAATAAGTTATTTTGCTGTGATTTTTTTGCTATAATTATTGAATTTTTAATAGAAAATATTTGGAAATTACTCCAATGGTTAATTAATGCCATGATGGATTTTGAGTAGAAGACAAGAGACGATGAGTAGTAACATGAGAGGGTGACGGGGTTACAATCTGGCTTCCAGTTAGTCTTGGTCTAGAATACTCATGCCGAAATCTCATTTCTTGGGGTCATAGGAATCTGCATTCAAGGCGGTAGTCCTAGAAGTACTGCCTAAAACCCAAATGTATATGTAAAAAACATACCCTTGTAATGCATGTAAGAGTGGAAGATAGGGACACTTGGTAACAACGATGGTTCTCCAAAAGCAATTCCTTTGTTCTTGTTTCCTTTCGGCACTGGAGGGTCTGAAGTCCTCTCTTGCTTTCCCCTAACCAAGCTGGCCTCCTCTCTCCACTTTCTTTTCCGTGTCTATAATTGTGCTATACTTGCTCTTCTGCATCGCAGATGGACTGCTTGGTGACATAACCCACTATCAGACACTTCTGCTACTGTCACAGCTCCACCATGCCAGGACAGCAGTTTGAAATGATTTGTTCCGAGGACATAATTTGTCAACATCACTTGGGTATAAAGGAGTTTTTGTAAAAAATAAAAATAATGATAGTGATAAATATAGTCATAATAATAAGTCTCTTTCAGCATGTTAACTATATAAATCACCCCATTTCCCTTTCCTCTATCCTTGCCCATCACCTGAATTCTAAGTAGCATTGGTGATAGCATGATCAATGGCTACCAATGCAGTCTTTGGGGCAGCTCTGCTTTTGGGTTCAATTTACCTTATTCTATATTACCATTTGAGTAGTAAGGTAAAGCCTGAAACAGAGGCTCAGATCAGAGAATGGGATAAAGGGAAAGTGTTCAGCTGAGTTGAGTGCTGACTTCCTTCATTTTTTATGTAGGACAAGTCAAACGCCTGTCTGTGTCATGCTTCATCCGGTAGGGAGTCCCCACTGGAACTGAAGTTCAAATACACAGTCACTGAACTTTTCTATTTCTTCCTTCATCTTCCTCTTCACAGCATCCCTGTCCTTTGGGTCAGTAAACTATGTGGATTGGCCCAGAGTGAGCTTTGCTGACTCCCATGGGTAACTCCTGGCAGCAACAAACAGCTCTGTATAATTTAAGGACTTGTCATCTCTGTTCTTTTTGACATAACTAATACATTCAATTATCATCTATAAAATGACCCAAATATGTTCATCTTTACTCCTTACTTAATTTGAATGATTCCATTCTTCCAAAATTAATGGGTCTATGAGACAGAGAATATCCAGTCATTGAGTATTGTTCACTGTGCTATCCATTGATAAGTCTTATCTTACCGAGTTCAGCTGCACAGCTGTCAGAAGAGCCAACTGCTGCTTAAGAGAAATTAAATGATCTTTCCAAAGTCACAATGCTGGGAGTGGTGGGGTTTATAGACCCTGGAATCAACCTGCAGACAGAATCCTCTGCATCTAACTACTTAATATCCCATAATCCCCCACATTCATCCAGGCCAAAATCCAGCCCACCTCCACACTTGTCTCTGTGAACTCCAGTACCACCTGCTGGCCTGCTGGGCAGGCTTCTTATTTTATCCTCATTCTCAGTTCTCTGTCTCTCTCATTCTATTCTCTGAGTCACCAGAGTTGTTGTTTCTTCCACACCCTTCCTTCCTTCCCACTCCACTGTAACATCTGGTCCAGGGCTTCATAATGTCCTGCTGAACTACCATAATCATCTCTCAATTGGTTTTTTTTCTGGCCTCAGTACTTCATTTTATGCTTAGAACATGATTACTCTTCCCAGAACCTGACTATGAGTATCATCTTTTCCATGCTAAGTCTCCAAGAGCACCTCATTTGATGAAGTCCATCTCTTTCCTTGGCCTGCCAGTACCAATGGTATCCTCTTGACCTCTCTGCTAGAATTACAACCCCCTGGCAAATTTGCAGAGAAGTCAGTTTTTTCATCTTTCTATAGATTCTTTTGTCTACACCTTTTTCCTCAGAGGTGCCTCTGGAGTGAATGCTCTTTATTTCCCACTTCTCTCTCACTCTCAGGGATGTTCTACTCTTTCTTCAAGAGCGTAATAATCTCCCTGGAGCCTGCTCCCACAAACCTACTCTGATTATTAGCACTTTCTGAGCCCTGTAAGACTGTCTAGACCACACATCTGGTTCTAAGCCAATAATGCCTTAGTCATTATTCTATGAAGATGTCTGTTCTCTGCTACCAGCTTATAAACTCAGAGGGGCTGAGATTACCTGTGACCAAGCACCTAAAAAAAAACCCAGTCAATTTAGAGAGAAAACACTGCTTGTTGTAAGATCATGTACATCTCAGTGTTAGCATCACAAAACACAGTGGGTGGCAACCTCTTCATCTCTCACGTATGAATCTTCTCCTTTCTCTGAGCCTGTTGATTTAAAGACTGGGCTGGGTTTAAAATGAGTGGTTATCAGAACACCAACCTTGGAATTCTCAAGGTTCTAGAAACCTTCTCAGCAGCATTCCAGGGCAGAGGAAAGGGAGCAAGGCTCCACAGGTAGATATCCCTTCTCTTTAAGCCCTGCTATGCTTTTCAGAAACATCTCTCAGGTCTGCTCTGCAGGTTTGGGCTTCTGCTCACAGTTCCACGTCTCTAGATTGTTATTCATGATTTTAAAACACTTGAAAATGCCTGGGGTCAATGGACTCCAATGTGTCCTGGAACTTTTCCACATTTTAATCTGTTGAGGGGCATGAAGGGCAATGATGATTAACAAGTATTGAGTCTTTTACCTCCTTGTATTGGGCACTATGCTATCTGCAGGCACTCTGGTTATTACCATTTTAGAGGAACATATATAGGCTTATACTAATGATGCATGATTAGAAAGTCATGAATGAAATCATGTGATGTGAGGTTATTATAACCTAGATACCACACTGCCCTTTTGCATTCTCTAGGGACGATGGTTAGTATCTGGAACATTCTTCATTCATGTACCCTTTGCCTGTTTGGTAGAAAGAAGACAATGGAAATGACTGTGGTCTTTTTCATAACTGTTTGTTGAACTGGCTAACCTTCACTTCATATGACATTGTGAATAAGGATATCATCTGAAATACCCTGACTGAGTAGCTGCTCTTATCACTGTGACTATGCTGTTAGAAAGCTGACAGAAAGTTGGACTTTATAAGGTCTTCACTAGAGCTAACCATCCCAGTCTTTAGTATCCCTGGCAATACTATAGATCTCACCAGCAGACCACAGCATGACTCAGAACTCAGTGTTTAATCGAGCCCAAAAGAACCTTCTTTTTCAGTCAGCTCACATATTAATACACAAGACAAGTGTCTCTAGCCAGTGCATATCCTCTCTATAACCCTTATTTCACTCACACTGAGAAACATCAGAATGTCATAAAATGTGTGTGTGTGTGTGTGTGTGTGTGTATGTGTGTGTGTATGTGTAAAACAGGTGATAGTTTTCACCAGAGAAGATATCTCAGAATATATCCAGAGAATGGTTCCAAAATAAGCAAGATTAGTCATGGCCAGACCATTTGTTTTTGAATCTTAACCAGATACTAAATTGTATTACAAAAATCTGTGAATTCCTGGTGTTTGGGACTGGTAAGATGTCTAAGAGAAGATAGTCCAACCCTCAATGGAGCTCATCAAAATCACCCCCTCTGCTGACAAAGGCACTCTGTATGCTGTGCCCTGATTAGGAACAAGCTTAGGATTTAGTACAGTCTGTTCTGTGAGGCCAATTTTCCAGGAGCTGTGACATAATTGCACTCAGAAGTTGTGAGCTTGATTTTGAAACTCTCGATATTGTCATGGAAATTATCGTTGTATTTTACGGCAATCAATTTTTTTTTTTTTTTTTAGACTAAAGCAGAGGAGTAAGAGGGGGAAATTAGTCCTTTAATAAAGGAAGAAAACAGATACTTAATAGAGCATTTCAGAGGATGAATACAGTAAATTACAAAGCTGGAGAAAATAAGACATACCATTTTCCTGTGCCTTCCCATTTTCCCTTGTCTCTAGCTCATCCTTTCAAAGCCCTCCTCTGCCCATTCACAAATGGCCCCTGCTTCCTGCCTTTTGTTATTTCACCTCCCTGGGGTGGGAGTGGTGTGATAATGAAATCTCTCAGGCCAGTCCCCAAGGATAGATAATACCTCTTTGTTGGCTGGTGTTTTTACCTTTCTTCCGAGGCTTTCCATGGCTTAAAATAAGGTTCCACCAAATGTGTATAGCAGATGTTATTAAACTTCTATTTTTATGGGTTAAAAAACTGAAAGAAATGACACCCTAGTGGAAGGGCCAAGGCTTTTGCTTTATTCATTTTCAAAGCCCAACTTGAGAAGTTGTTATTACGTATACTTAAAAATAAAAAGAAAGCAGGGGTTCTCTGGTAGTTTCCTAAGAATGCACAGTGACTGGAAGAAAGGAAAGAAGAGGGAAGGAGGGACAGAGGGTAGGAGGAAGGGAGGGGAGGAAGAGGAAAAAGAAAGAAAGGAAAGAAGGTTCGAAAAGAAAACCTCCCCCAAATTCATTCTGTAGTATGGATCTGACATACATAAGCTTTCCCTTCCAACCTCTGGAGTTTGCAAGACTTTAGAAAAGTACACATGGCCCCATCTTCTGGCAGACTTAAGCAATCGCGTTACCTACCTGATTTTTTTTTTCAGATGATTCATTCATTTTTCTTTTTATTTTAAAGGTACTGTTCAAGGTTTGCCTTTTCTCTGGATTTTTTTTTTGTCACAAGTATATTATTGCTCTGTCGACAGACACTTGACAAGCTCGTCATATGTGCAACTGTGTAGACAGCCCATGCATCTGCAGCTGCCTTCTGTACAGGGAAGTAGGCTCTGCCTTTTGGGGTAGGCAATTGGAAGAGATGCCATGGACCTGAATGTCCTATGAAGATGTTTTATCAGCTGGTGTTGGTGGCAGCTTCTTCTCCATGACCCCGCTACCACTGAGTGACTCAGGTCAACCTTGGCAGGAGTGTTAGTGTGTCTACAGGCATAGACCTGTTGCTCTGTGGTGATTGTTATCTGAGAGAGAGGAGAGGCTCAAAGAGTCAAGATTCAATTGGGGGTCCATTTGGACAAAGAATTCTGTTAGTGAAGACATAGAGAACAAAGAGGTAGGGACAGGAGGATATTCTAATGTTTTCTTTTCTCTGAGGTAAAATGGAAATACAGAGAATTCTGAGAAGGAAGTTGGCAGTTTTCTTCTGAGAGGTCTGTTCTGAGGGGTGGCGGGTGCCTGGCACTAAATATTGCAGTATGATGAATCTAGAACTTGCAAGGTCCTCTCCACGGAGGTGGGTCTGGATGGAGAGCTGTTGTGGATATCACTCTGTATCAATAAACATTGATTGGCTGGTAGCCAGACAGGAAGTATAGGCAGGACTAACAGAGAGGAGAATTGAGGGAACAGGAAGGGAGGGAGAGAGACCTGCCAGCCACCACCATGACAAGCAAGATGTAAGGTACCGGTAAGCCACGAGCCATGTGGCAAAGCATAGATTAATAGAAATGGGCTAAATATAAGAGTAAGAGTTAGACAATGATAGGCCTGAGCTAATGGCCAAACAGTTTAAATAATGTAAGCATCTGTGTGTTTATTTTATAAGTGGGCTCCGGGACTGGCAGGACTTGATAGGACCTGGAGAAAAAGGCTCTCCAGCAACAGAGAGCTGAACAAAAAGTCTTATCTCCCTCTCCCTTCAATTTCAGAAGGCTTTTCCCACATACCATGGAAACTGAGATGTGTGTGTAGGTCAGAGAGCAGTCACATTATAAAACTTGAAACAGGATGGCAGAAGAGGATATTAACTACCCACACAACCTATAAAACCAAAGGCATGGATCTCTTTGTTCTGAAGCCACATAAGCATCTCAAATTTCATTTAAAAGTGCAAACTAAGGAAAAAGAAGAAAGCCTCTGTGTAGCATCTTGAAGAAACAACCACCATCCCTCTAGATTGTGTGGGACCAATTTGTGCCTCTACTATCTTGATTGTTCATCTTGTTCATAATTTGGATGATCAACCATAATATGATTGTGATATTAGTGACAATACAAAGGGTAAAGAATAATGTATCTTATGACCTTGCAATATGCCAGATTGAATATGAAACCTTGTATATGAATTGTCTCATTTAATTTCCAGTGAAGTTGTGGATCAGGTTTACATATTACCAGTGTTTTAGAGATAAGAAGAGAAAAATAAGCAAAGACAAGAACACACTAAAGTCATGTAGCATTTTTTTTCAATTACTCATTTTTATGAAGTGCTGGTTAAATTAGGTCAAATTTGAGACAATAGTGAACAAAATATACATTCTTGCACCCATGGAACCTATATCAGGCAGACCATAAACAAAAAAAAATAAATCATAACATAGACTAAATTATTTTCTTCCAAAATGTCTGTGCAGAAGCCATAGCCTCCCCCTGCCCAAATGTGAATATGTCTGGAAATGTATAAGTTAGTTCTGAAAGCTTTGACCACATTGTCTAACAGAATGAACTCGAGGGAGCAATTGCTTGTGTGGGCTCATGTTTTCAGATGGTTCAGATTTTGAATGCCTCTGGTTTGGGTAGATCATCATGGTCATACAAATGTGTTCTTTATAGCATTTGCATACAAGTATCAGAGCAAAGGAAAATTCAGAGAAGGTCCATGGCAAGAAGTATATTTCCTAAAGAAATGTTCTCAGTGACCAGGCTCCGCCAACTAAGCCCCATTAATTGCTTTCCACAATCTTCCAATAATACCATCATATTGCTAATCTACTAATATGGGGTCAGAGTCCTCATGACCTAATCATGCCTGGAGATGCCCTCAAAGACATACCTAGTGGTATGCTTTACTAATCATCGAAGCATTCTTATTCCAATCAAGCTGACATTTAAAATGAATCATCACAGACATTTAAGCAATTAAGGTTAAATGAGGTCATAGGTATGGTCATAATCCTCATCTGATAGGGAATGATGGCCTTACAGGAGGAAAAATTCAGAAGGTACAATCAAAGGAAAGGTCATGTGAGCCATGAGATGGTGGCAATCCACACACCAGGACAACAGTCCTTCTCAGTACCTGAATACTAGGTGACCATGATCTGAACCATTCAACCTCCAGAAAAGCAAGGGATAAATTTCTGTTGTTTATGTCACTCAGTCTGTGGGCTTTTGTTACAAGCAGAGTTGACTAATGCATAGTGTCTGTCATCTGGTGATAGGTTCTGTAGAGATTGTTTTAATATTTCAGTGCTAGGGGTGGCCATTGCATTATAAACACATAGGATATCTCTTTAAGGGAAGAAATACGAAACAAGTGGGTACCTGGTGGAGGAGAGAGTACCGCAGGGATATTGAGCATCGCTGAACAGCAGTAAGAACACTGGTATAACCGGAACAGAATGAGTGGTGGGGGAATAGCAGAAGATGGGATGAGCCTGTACTAGAGCCACACCTGTAAATGATGCTCCCCAGGGCAGGTGCCTGACTGTACTTGAATGCTTTCATTTGCCTGATAAATCTCACCTGTACTTTTATAGGTAGGATGTTATTTAATGAATTATTTAAAGAGTTTCTCTCATATAGCATATCGAGTTGAGTTTGGCTTTATGAATCAATTTGAAATATTTCTCTTTTAATAAGTATAAAAAGTCCATTCCCACTTTATTGACATGAGTGATGTACTTGGACTCCATTTTGTCTTATTGTTTTACATTGTATAGTGTATATATATTGCATAATTAATATATATTTGTGTTATACTTATTGCATTCCATCTCTATTTGTAATGTCTTTTTAATATTGGGGAAAGTGTTAACAGCATAATAGTTCTGATAGAATTAATTATTTCCCAAATATTCTTCCCTTTTCCTTTGAGGACCTAGAAATTAATTCTTTTTCTCTGAACTCATTTGTTTTAGGAGTTCACATCTCTATGTCACCAATACCAGGTCAAATAATCTTAGTACCTCCCAGACCCCATAACATTTAAATTTCATCATAGATAGATAGATAGATAGATAGATAGATAGATAGATAGATAGAGATATATCTTCTGGAACTTTTCAATATTAGTTCTGTGGAGTTGGTGTGAATTGTCAATTTGACATAATCTAGAATTGACTGAGACCTGGGTGGGTCTCTTGGCATTCCTTTCCTATGAGGAATAATCTTTTTATTTTATTTTTTTTTTCAAAACAGGGTTTCTCTGTGTATCTTTGTGCCTTTCCTGGAACTCACTCTGTAGGCCAGGCTGGCCTTGAACTCACAGAGATCTGCCTGCCTCTGGCTCCAGAGTGCTGGGATAAAAGGTGTGTGCCACCACTGCCTGGCAAGGGATAATCTTGATTATATTAATTTGGGTAGAGATAGCTACTCACTATGTGTGGCACATTTCCCATGGCTGGTATTCCGGCCTGCACAAGTAGAGAAAAGGAGCTGAGCAGCAGCAGCAGCAGCAGACATCTGTCATTTTCTTTCTTTCTTTCTTTTTTTTTTTTTTTTTTTAAGATTTATTTATTTATTATGTATACAGTGTTCTGTCTGCACACACCCCTGCAGGCCAGAAAAGGGCACCAGATCTCACTACAGATGGTTGTGAGCCACCATGTGGTTGCTGGGAATTGAACTCAGGACCTTTGGAAGAACAAGCAGTGCTCTTAACCTCTGAGCCATCTCTCCAGCCCCCTCATCTGTCACTTTCTGTTCTTGACTAAGGAAGCAGTGTGACCACTTGTGCCAAGCTCCCACTCCCGTGGATTCCCTACTGTGATAGACTTTAATAAGCCAAATAAACCTCTTCCCTCTTAGGCTGCTTCCATCAGAATATTTTATCCCAGTGACAGGAAAAGAAACGAAGATGAGTTTTAGCCATCAAGTCAATATTCTTTCTTGGACGTGACAATTATAGGAATGTTAGACCTTGTTTAACGGTTGCTTTGTACTTGAATCACTTTCCCCCAAGCCTGTTTAATTTGTGCTTCATGTCATGTTAGTGATTTTGAATTCTGATGTTTTTTTCAATATTGTTCATTAAATCTTCATTTGATTCCTTTTTTTATGGGTACTTGATAATTTGATGTTTAATATGTATAAAATTTTGTCTCATGTTGTATTCGTTTTCCCATCCATTCTTGCTTTTTGTTTTTCCTTTTAGGTCTTTTTGGAAGGCACCTTTTTATTTTTTGACAAAGGTGTGCATGTGTGTGTGTGTGTGTGTGTGTGTGTGTGTGTGTGTGTGTGTGTGTTATATTTTTTGGTCATATTTCCCACATTCTCTCTCTCTCTCTTTTCTTTATTCTTTTTAATTTATTCTTCTCTCATATATTACATCTCAGCCTCAGTTTCCCCTCCCTCCTATCCTTGCTAGCTCCTTACCTCCCTCCACTCCAGATCTACTCCTCCTTTCCCTTCAGAAAAGGGTAGGCCTTTCAGGGATATCAACCAAATACAACATATCAAGTTATAATAAGACTAGGCAAGTGTTACAGCTCTGGAGGGAAGGTATCCTGACTTGTCAGGAAGTCAGGGTATACCTACAGCTGTGAAGGGAAGGTATCCCGGATACATACAGCTGTCAAGAGAAAGGTATTTTGACTTTCCAGGAAGTCAGGCTATACCTGAAGGTGGGGTCAGTCCAGTGAGGGATGGTCTCCCTGCAGGATGTGGCAACCCTGCTCCTCTCCAAGAGGAAAGCCTTTGCAGGTGAGTGTTGTTCCTCCCCCCTAAGGGAGTTTCCCAGCAGAGGTATCCATTTTTTCTCAGCTTTGGCCCAAGTTGTTACTTCTTCTGCTTCACTCTGCTAAGGGGGAAACCCCTGCAGAAATGTAGCAATGTGTTCCACTCCAGCAAAAAGTTGTTACTTCTGCTCTGCTCTGCTAAGGGAGTTTCCCAGCAGGGATTCTGCTCCATGTTGGCAAAAGATTTTCACCCAAAACTCTTTCAAGAGATGCATTTGGGAAGAAGGAATCCAGGAGAGTGGCTGCCTCTGCCAGGGTGGAGAAGGACAGCTGCGAACTGAGCTGGCAGAGGGGCTTATATATGGCTTCTTAGGAGCAGAGTTTTTCCAGAGAGATTTTTCAGGGAGGGAATTGGTCAGATTTTGATCCCCTTGAACTTAGACAAGCTCAGATTGGCTAGATTTTGTGCTCAGGGATTGGTTGATTTTTCTGCTTAGGGATTGGTTGGTTTTGTGTTTGTTCAGTTGGTCAGGGGCAGGTTTGGCTCTGGTTTCAGGGCCAAAGTATGTTTCTTTGGCTCTGGTTTCAGGGTCAGGGCGTTTTTTTTTTTGTTGTTGTTTGTTTTTTTTTTTATTCTGGTTTCAGGAACAAAGTGTTTCTTTCACTGGTTCTGGGTTCAGGGCCAGGGTGTGTTTCTTTTACTGGCTCTGGGTTCAGGGCCAGGGTGTGTTTTTTTTCACTGGTTCTGGGTTCAGGGTCAGGGTGATTTTCTTTGACTGGCCTTTTAACCCTACAATCCCCTCATATTAAGGCTGGACAGCACAACCCAGTAGGAGGGAAAGAGTCCCAAAAGCAGACAAAAGAGTCAGAGACAGCACCCACTCCCACTGTTAGTAGCCCTACCAGAACACCAAGCTACACAACAATAACATATATGCAGAGGACCTAGGTCAAACCCATATAGGCTCCGATTGTCAGTTCAGTCTCTGTGAGACGCCATGAGCCTTGGTTAGTTGATTCTGTGGGTTGTTTTCTTGTGGTGTCCTTGACCCCTCTGGCTCCTACAATCTTTCTTTGCCCTCTTCCACAGGATTTCCCAAGCTTCACCTATAATGTTTGGCTGTGGGTCTCTGCATCTGCTCCTATCAGTTGCTGAATGAAGACTCTCTGGTGATGATTATGCTGTCTACAAGTGTAGCAGAGAATCATTTCATTGACTTTTTTTTCCAGTCATGTTTGGTTTATCTAACAGGGAAATGCAAATCAAAATGCCTCTGACATTCTGTCTTACACCTGTCAGTATGGCTAAGATCAAAAACAAAAGTGACAGCTCATGCCGGAGAAGGTATAAAGCAAGGAGAACCATCCTCCATTGCTGGTGGGAGAGCAACCTTACACAGCCACTTGGGAAATCAATATGGCAGGTCCTCGGAGAATTGGTAATTGCTCTACCTCAAGACCCAGCTATACCACTCTTGGGCATATACCCAAAGGACACTTCATCCTACCACAAGGGCACTTGCTCAACCATGTTCATAGCAGTTTTATTTGTAGCCAGAAACTGGAAGCAGCCTAGATGCACCTCAACCAAAGAATGGATAAAGAAAATGTAGTACATTTACAAAATGGAGTACTCAGCTGTTAAAAAAAATAGCACCATAAAATTTGCAGTCAAATAGATGGAACTAGAAAAAAAATCATCCTAAGTGAAGTAACCTAGACCCAGAAAGCCAAACATGGTATATACTCACCTATAAGTGGGCATTAGCTGTAAAGTAAAGGATAATCATGCTGCAATCCATAGACCCAGAGAGGTTAAGTAACAAGAAGGGCTCATGTGGGGGTCAGGGGAAGGAAGACCTCGTGGATCTCCCTGGGAGGGGGAAAGAATAGTTTTCCCCGGTGGAGTGGGACAGGTGGGGATGGGAACAGAAGAGATCAGGTAGGGGCTGGAGGGAGAGAGTACTGGGAGAGACACTGGAATTGGGTAGCATTTCAGGGATGAGGTAGAAACCTAGTGCAATGGAAGCTCCCAGGAACCCACAAGGGTGACCCTAGTGAAGATTCCTAGTAATGAGGACATGGAGTCTGAACCACTCATCTTCTGTAACGAGACAAAGCTTCCAGTGGAGGGACTGGGACATCAACCCAGCCACATAACCTTTGACCTACAATTGTTCCTACCTACAAGATGTGCTTGGGTAAAGGTGGCACAAAACTTGTGGGAGTGGCCAACAAATGACTGGTCCAACTTGAGACCCATGCCATGAGAAGGAGCCCATGTTTGACATGACCCTGGAAGGCCAGGACCCAGAGGCAGGATATCCCAGACACATTTTCTCTCTTGCACTAAAAATTTTCTTCCCAACAAGCCTCTTCCTCTTTTGATGTATTTAAAAATCACTGAATTTAATTTTGGTTGTTTGCATAGTGTGAGTGGGGTTTATTTGTAGAATACAGAATTTCTGCCACTGAAGATAAGGATGCCATTTCCCTCCTGCACCCTAGTTACTATCATGATTCAAGGCAGATTTTTTTGTTGTTGTTGTTTTGTTTTTCCATATTCCCCAACTGACTATCTTTGGAATGCTGCTTTATAGTCGTCTAGAGTTTTCTTTCACATTTGGTTGGATTGCTTAGTAAGAACTCCATCCACATGTTATTTTTTCTCACTTTCTAATCATGTATTGTAGTTTAGGTGGATGTGGCTGCTTGCCCTTTATATTTTAGCACCTTAGATTTTCATCCTGGGTTTCTTATGCTTATACTTTATCTCAGTTTTCTGGCACTCTCTTCTCTTCCCCCGGACTCCTGAGCCTCTTCTATTTCACTGTCTTAGGAACAGGTGAGGGCTCGGCAGGAATTCATCTTTCTCCTACTTATAAGTAAATCAAAGGCTGTGATATCTCTGTTTCCTAGCAACACACACACACACAAAAACAACCGTGTCCCTTTGTTCTACTGATGATTCTGTGTGTTTTCTTTTGAGAATGCATGGGGTAAAACTGAAATCAAGAATACTTTATATTTTTTAAACCAAAGGTCTTTTTTTTTTCAGTTTATTTTAGATACCAGAGCCAACTATTTCTACCAGCTCTAACATGCAATCAGCTACAGAGTTAGTGAGAAAATGCTCAATGACCCCTGTTAGCCAAATTGTTCTGGTGTTTTTATTTCCCTCACAAGGCATAATGTTTTCAATGATTTTTGTCTACCCATGAAGAAAATCTTATCAACTAAGTAATAATTTCATTATTGATTCAATTGTAGCCAGTGATATCCCATCTGACAACAGTATTAGTGTCAATAACACAATAACTACCATGCAAAAAGAGCTCTACCATGGAGCTAGAGCCAAACTCTTGGGGACAGATGTGTAGCATTCACTAAGATTAATTAAAATTAAACATTGCTTATGAACCCCAGTTACTATTCTTTTCACTATATTACATCTCAGAAATCCCTGGGCTGGGCCATACTTCCCAACCCGCTCAACCTCATTTAATCAGCAAACATCTGTGCAAGGGTTAGTTGAAGTTACAGTGAATTGTTCTGAGGCACTCCATGGAGAAGTTCTTTGTTGACTGAGGAGACAAGACATAAATGTCTGTTGGTATTAGAGAGGGCCCAAAGAGGGAAAGGTTAAAGTCTTCTTGGATAAATCAGAAAAAGGTTCACGACAGGCATAGGCAACCAGTGTCTAAGAGGCTAAGTCTGGGCACTTTGTCAATCAACTGATTTCAGGATTTAGAGAGGAAAAAAAATCATTAAAATACATTCTGTTCTTTTTCAAATGGGGAAGTAACAGTCATCTGGGGACATTTTTTATTTGTTAATTTTCAAAATACCAAAACTAGGTTGAGAGGTTTAGTTCAGTGGTAAAGTGCTTGTCCACTATGTACAAGACCTGGGTTCAGTCTCATAAGATTGTGTGTGTGTGTGTGTGTGTGTGTGTGTGTGTGTGTGTGTGAGAGAGAGAGAGAGAGAGAGAGAGAGACAGAGACAGAGACAGAGACAGAGAGACAGACAGAGAGAGACAGAGACAGAGACAGAGAGAGAGACAGAGAGACAGAGAAAGAGACAGAGAAAGTTTTCAAAGAATAAGTTGGGACCCTCTGTAGCACTTGGGGAAGGGCCTAATGGCCTGCCTGGCCTCTGTCTAATGATTCTAGTCAGCGAACTCACTCAATGCTAAAGAAAACAGCAAGTTAGAGACCCTCATGCTTCTTCTAAGAATATAATGACCTTATTGAGCTTAATGTTAGCTCACCCCACTCTGTCTTACCAAGGGAAAGAGGGAGTCTGGTTTCCCTCTGTCCCCTCCATCCATGCCACCTAATTGCTTTCTGACGAGAATCTTAAGGACTTTATAGGTAAGCCTTTGGGTCTGGCAATATGAATGGGATAGTAAATAGTATGAGAGCTCATATTGGAAACAGGCCCGTGTTTCAAGTAGTTTGTGGTGCTCTAGGTTCGGGAGCCACTTTGCTCAGGTTCTTGAGTCTAAGCTCTCTGTCTGTTAAGGTGGATGAACACTGGTGCTGGGGCGGAGGGTATGGTTGGAGAGGAGAGCCTTCTCTCTGAAGCCTGGCCTTGTGTTAGGAACTTGTCTGCATTTAGTTACAGCTTTCTTCTCATACTACCCAAAGGTTCCTCAAAGAATTGGAGAAAGACATCTGCTACATCTCCAATATGCCCAAAACTTCAAGTATGTGTGAAAGAAACCTAATACACAAACACCCATCTGAACAGTTATCTAGAGAGCACTTACTAAGAGCTGGCTATGTGCGGAACATATGGGAAATCATGATGGCTAAGACAGTCTGTGCCTTCTTCAAGGTTCTACCTAGAAAGAGTGCTAGATAAGTGTGAACAAGAATTATGAATCAGAATGATTGCAGCATTCCAGGCAGAAATAAGGATGGTTAAACATACCAAAAAGTCCAGTGAATGGGCAAGCCCCCAGGTGCCTCCCGAGCTGAGCCTCAAGCCTCTCTCCCACTTGCTCTTCTTTTGGTATTTTTCCACATGTGTCTTGTTGTTACTCCAAACAGCAGTGAGGATCAGTTACATTGCCTCTAAACTACCTGTGACACTTCAGAGAACACTACTTTGTTTGTTTGTTTGTTTGTTTGTTTGTTTGTTTGTTTTTTCCCTTCAGTTCTTGGCTACACTCTCTGAAGTGGGTCATCTCAGACTCAGAAAGCATAGTTTTCCTTCTATTATCCAACTTCATTTGCAGCTACGTATTTTTAGTATGGCCAATGAGAAACAGGGCCAGCTACTTGAGTAAGGCAGCGAGATTCCAACTTTTGCAGTGAAGGAGAGAAATCCCACTGCAAACTGGATTCAACTATAGTAAAGACAAAAGTGACTAGTTTTAAAGAGAGAACAGGGAAGGAAGAGAAAGTGACTGGAGAAGTGTAAAAAGAACACTGGAGTCACCGGGAGGGGTGTGGGGAAAAGGAAGACTACAGAGAACGAAAGCAGAGAATAATGAAAATGCTTCGATGGTGGGTAGTGGGACAGTGCACATCTTGCAATGGGAGGGAATTGTTTCCTGAGGACTGAGGTCACTGCTCAGGAAAAGGCCTGGGGCAGGGCAAAGGCTGGCCAGGTGCATGGTCAAGTCACTCAGCACAGCGCTTAGCCAGGCCCTTTGTGTACATTTTGTAACATGTCCATTGTGTTCATGGTTTGTTTCTTTTTAAGATAAATATTTAGGTTAATATCTGTTCACAGCTCCTTCCAAAATTAGACACACCTAAGCACATTTTAATTTCTCCCTTCCCTTTGGTCTATTTTCAGCTACTCTGCTGAGTTTATTGGGGATTCACATATTAGATAGCACTGTCATTAATGATACATATTTAACATGTCCTCTTTTCTTCTTTTATTATGTGTCTTCCTCTTAGATTTCTTTGGACTTGCTTTTCTAAGCACCTTTTCTAATTATTTTCTTATTTTCCCAAACTGCTGATAACACCTGTCCGGATTTAGAGTTTTTCTAGGAATGCTATATTTCCTTTTTACATCTAATGTGATGCATGAGAGGACTTATGCCTATTCTTTTGTAGACAAACATTTATTTTTTTTTCAATTACATGTGATGTGTGTGCATGTGAGCGCGTGTTCATGTGTACTTGCTTGCCGTGGCATATGTGGACGTCAGAGGACTACTGTGGCCACCGGTCCTCGCCTTCTGTCATCTTTCTTTCTCACCATAGGAGCACTAGGACTGTAGACTCACATTACCCACCTGGCTTTTATGTGAGTTCTGAGGAGCTGAACTCAAGTCCTACCCACTGACCCATCTCACCAACCAAGTAAGCAAACTTTGGTTTTTGTATTTTCTTTTTCTTTTCCTTTGATGATCTGGAATTTTCCACAGTTTGTCTAGGTGTCAGCTCCTGCTTGCATCTAATCATCCTTTTAAATCTGAAAATACATTTCTTTTCAAAACAGTTTTTTCTTCTTCTTTTTTAAAAATTGCTTATTTACACTTATTCTGTGTTCTCCACCCCACCCCCACCCCCGCAACACACAGGCATTCACAAACTTTCTTAGGACATCCAGCCTATTGAACCTTTGCTATTTTACTTTGCCTTCTTGGCAAAATTTTCAAAATTCTAGCTACATATGCTCTCTTTGGTTCTGTGCATTCTAATGTCAGCAGAATGACCACTTTTTTTTTTTTATAGCAGCAACTCCCTACATACATGCTCCCCTCCTGATTCTTCCTATTTGAATGCAATGTCCACCCACTTGAATTCCTTAGTTCTTTAAGAACATATTCAAATTTTGTTTGAGTTTGCTAACTCCTGTTAAGACTGACAGTCTTAAGAATTTAATGACTCTTTGTTTGGAGGCACATGCCTTTAATTCAAGCAAAAGAGAGAGAGAGAGAGAGAGAGAGAGAGAGAGAGAGAGAGAGAGAGAGAGAGAGAGAGAGAGAGAGAGAGAAAGGTGGCTCTCTGTGAATTTAAGGCCAACATGATCCACATAGCAGGTTCCAGGACAGTCAGGGCTGTGTAAAGAATCCCTGTCTCAAAAAATAAAACAAAATGAAACAAAAAGGGCCTCTATATTATTCTTGATATTTTTGAGATATATTTCTGCCTACTTGAGAGCTACAATATACTGCCTATTGCTAGTGATGAGGCATCTAAGACAGGATGCATGACTCACTACAATGGTCTGTAGCTAGTATTCTGGTCCTAGATACTTTCTGTTTTCTTGAATATCACCAATCACTCAGAGGGTTCTTCTAACTTCTCAATACCTCCACTTACTGCTCTTGAGTAAAGAACAGATTCTTCTGACCTTCATAAACAGACATTGGGATGGTAAGTCCAGGAGGGGGTAGGCTGTCTGTTCTTGCTACCATGGTATTTAAAAAGTCACCTTGGCTGTGGAGGGTTCGCTAGAGATTCCTCCTGCTCCAATATCCAGCCCTGATCCTGAGTTTCAGCATCCAAAGCCACTCCCAAGTGAGGCAACAGCCTCCTGGGTATGCTTAGGACTCCAGATCCATCAATTATACATATACCATCTGCTGCAAAGCTCTACAGAATTCTTTATCATGTCTGCTCTATGTAGAATAGCCCTTCTTGTTTCCTATCCCTGTTATGAATAATCTTAGTCCATGTGTTTAGAACAGGGGGTTTTAGCAGATGCTCCATTTATCATCTTAATACCATATCCTGTCTTATATTTAACTTGCAAGTGTGCTCTTGATGTATAGCTGCATGAGAACAGTGTGCATAAGGTTATATATACATTTTTTTCTGAACATCTCTAAGCAGTGCTACAATTAAAATGGTGGGAAAATACCAAGAAGTCAAGGTGTTTGGGGGCTTTTCTTGGAAACGTTGTTTATAGCTACCTGTATTTTAGAAACATTCTGGACTTGTAAATGAAAACCTTCTCTATCTGAAGCCAAGTGTGGTAGTGCACACATTTAATTCCAGCACTTGAGAGGATCTTTCTGAGTTCAAAGCCAGCTTGCTTTATTATATCCCAGACTAGATAGGGCTACACAGCAAGACCCTATCTCAAACAAACAAACAAACAAACAAACAAAATCAATCAATCAAACAAAGAAACCTACTTTATATAGACTTAATTTTAAAATGATAAAGAGAGAGTAAACACAGTGTGGCCTCCTGCGCGAAGTTCTGACTACAAAATGCCACCAGTCCCCATTCCCTTCTGAAATGGCTATTATCTTGAGGTCATCAAAGTCCATTTTGTCCCTGCCACCCTGCAGGTAAAAAGGAGGGACAGAAGACACTCCTACACACAGCATGGCCTCTACAATATTTTCAGTCTATTAAGCCATATTCCAATTAGTCTATTGATTTGCTTTGACCCATCATATCCCCAGGACTTTGATGTCAGTGGATTTGATTCTATTTTCCTTTTACAGATAAGAAAACATAGGCTCACTTAGATGCAGTGACTTGCCAAGTTTCACTGCCAGCCTTGACTATGAAGTAAAAACAGTATGCGGGGTGAATCATTCAGTGTCTGAGAAGGACAGACAGGCTGCTGAAGTGAGCTAATAACGGACTGGTTTACAAAGGTATGGGGGAGGCAGTGGGGGCGGGTCCGTTACAAGACCATGTTGAGGGACCTAGGAAGAAGTGGACACTTTGTGGGTGTTATTCTCTAAAGCACCATCCATCTTCAGTTAGTACTTTTAATAGATTTGACAGAGTGTTTAGAATTATTTTTCATTTGTTTTGTTCTCTTCTATATTCTTTTTTTTTAAAAAAAAATTTATAATTATTTATTTAAAAAAATTTTCTTTTCTTTTCCATACCAATTCCTGTTCCCCTTCCTTTCTCTTCTCCTGCTACCTCTCACCTACCTCCATCCCACCTCCATCCCCTCCTCATAGAGGGTAAGGCCCCTTGGCAATGGGACCAGGACTTATCCTGGGTACATGAACTTGTTTTTTAGAGCCCATTCTCTATGGTGCAATGCCTTACTCAGCCTTGATGCAGGCGAAGGGGCTAGATCCGGCCCAACTTGGTATACCAGCCTGTGTTGACTATCCAAGGGAGGCCTTACCCTCTAGAATTATTTTTAAAAGGCAATAATATTAAAAGGCCTGTGAATAAAACATATAAATAAAAAGTTTGGAACGTATTGATAGATGTCCCTGTTACTAATACCCAACCTACCAAGACCCAGAGGTGGAGATAATGACCACTACAAATCCACAACAGTGATGAGCACAAGGGATACTTTGGATGACTGTGTCTCTGTGAAGTGATATGGAAGGATCCACAAGGACAACCACAGGCATTGGCCAGTCTATGCTCCTATGTGGTGGGACTCTGTCACTGAAGGAAACTGTCAGTTTGGGTTAGATATAGGTGATTATAAACACATTTGTAGTTCCTCTATTAAAGTTCACAGACCTTTAAAGTCAGCCCACCCACAGACTTCGCATTACTAACCCCTTGGCCACTGAAGACCAGAAGGAAAGGGTCATATGAAGAAGCCACTCAAGAGGAGCAGTGGTTTTTTGGTGGAGGGAGACAACCAGTCCAAGGAACCACCACAGGCGGGAAGAGGGGAGCAGATATCACCAGTTCCTCACACAGTGTGGCTTCTACAGTGTTTTCGGTATGTGAGTCCATATTCCAGCATATTCTGCATGAAGTCTAGGTTTGGGTATTGGGAGACATGCCTCTTCTGATGCTTCTCTCCTTGTCTCATATGACAGGCTCTTTTCTCCCTGTGCCCTTACACTGTTTGCCTTTTTCATGTCAGGAAATGACCCATTCTAATTGCTTTATTTTACTTTAATTAGCCGTTTAAAGGTCCTGTTTCCAAACACAGTCATATGCTTAAGGGCTGAGGTGTATATAGACTTCAGCATAGGGAATTAGGGGGACACCATTTGGTTGACAACACCGTAGATTCTGTTAAGATGACATGGGTCCTCTAGTCCCACCAAGGAAGGTCACCTTCATGGTTTAGTTCCCAGAATTCTCTGTGAGTCTTTATCTTCTTCACACACCACACAGAGTAACACACACTTACCCAGAACTCACTAATCTGAATTTGGTGATTCCAGAGGAAGGATATATTGGTAATTTATAGGCCAAAAACCCAGACAGAAAAATGTCTTTCCTCAAAACTGTGTTCCCTTGCAGTTCTCATTTGCTTCACTCTCACCTGTACTGATTACAATATTAATGACATTAACCAATTACCAACTATTGTGTGACATGATCTCACTACATCGTTCAGGTAGTTACCAAATGGATGACTGTCCTTCAGCTTCATCAGTGCTGGGGTCACAGCTGTGACCACCATACCTGGCTTTGAGGCACCTTGTATGCAGCATTCTTGAGATTCACCTAACTCCTATTTGTCATGGTTGAGAGTTGGGCCTTGGAAGTAAACAGATGTCACTTTGAAACTTGAGTTTCAACATCTCCAAATAAGTATCTACCAGATATTCAAGGTTTACACATTTTAATTATAGTGATAATTAAATATAAATATAATTCCATGCATACATGAAAGCATACATATACAAAACATTTCACAAATAGTATATTTAAATATATTAAATCTAAAACGTAACATATATTATTATTATAGTTCTTACATCATTGTATTACTGTGAATATTGAATAAATTGAGATATTTAAAAGATGTATAAATGGTGGGCTAGAGAGATGGCTCAGCAGTAAAGAACACTTGCTACTCTTCCAAAGGACCCAGGTTTGGTTCTCAGTACCCACATGACCACTCACAATAATGTATAACTCTATTTCCAGGGAATTGAATGTCCTCTTCTAACCTCCACAGTCACTAGGCAAGACACACATGGTCCACAGACATATAACCAGGCAAAGAATTCGTGTACATTTAAAAAAAAACTGTAGAAATGATAATCATTGGATGAATGCTGAATGGGTACTGCTGTGGATATCGCTCTGTATGCTGTGAATGTGTTGCTCTGATTGGTTAATAAATAAAATGCCGATTGGTCAGTAGCCAGGCAGAAAGTATAGGTAGGACAAAGAGAGAGGAAAATTCTGGGAACAAGAAGGCTGAGTCAGGAGATGCTGCCAGCTGCCGCCATGAGAAGCAAGATGTAAAGATACCTGTAAGCCACAAGCCACGTGGCAAGGTATAGATTTATAGAAATGGGTTAATTTAGAATGTAAGATCTAGTTAGCAAGAAGCCTGAGCCATTAGGCCATACAGTTTGTAATTAATATAAACTTCTGTGTGCTTACTTGGATCTGAGTGGCTGTTAGCCCAGGCAGGAATGGAAAAAACTCCAGCTACAGGGTACTACATGGTATAAAGCTGAGCTACTGAAAGGTATGTTGCAGATCATGATGAAATCTATCACACATCAGAAAAGGGCATCAACTCACTGGGGCAAGTACTCTGAGAGGTGAGAACAAGCTACCATGAAAACACAGAGTGGACATTCATGCAAACTACTGATGCTCCAAGAAACTAATGATGCCTGTGCTAGACCCCAAAGAGAAAAAGCAAGAATGAAAGGAGACAGTGAATAACTTCACAGGTGTGAGGAATAGTGTATGCATATCCCTGGTGGGAGGAAGGAAGGGGCCCTTGCAGGGTACCAAAGCAGGTCTTACTCTGGGAAGAGAAAGTGTGGTGAAAGACGAAACCAAAAGCTGGAGCAACAGGGAGCAAGTCCTTAGTTTCCAGTGGGCTTGGTCTGCCTTCAAAGAAAGTGATTCATGTGGGAAAGCAGGTTAGAGTTGCGTCTGGGAAGGGTGAGGATTAATGGTGTTCTCTGTGTTCCTGCTCTTGTAAAACAAAAAAAAAAAAAAAATTAATAGTGTGACTGTCTTCCGAAGGCCTGGCACATGTTCCCAACTCGGTCTCTTATTTAATTAGCTGCAGAAGACACGGGCACCAACATGATTTCTGTCTCCACCTCACTTTGTGACTCACTGTGGGAATTCTGAGTAGCAAGTCTTTGTCACTCTACAGCCCTCCCCCAGATGAGGCATCAGGAGAGAGAAGGTAGCAACAGTGGGTGCCACCAAGACCCTTTACTGGCTATGCCTTCTCTCCTCTTTGACTTATTTTCCTTCTTACATCCTTTTCATCCTTCTTCCCAAGTCTCAGTGTGATAACACAGAGTAATGGTTTCCAGCTACATGTGACAGAGTCAGAAACAGTGCATGACTATTAAGTACTTCCTGTCTACTGCTGTCATTTCCGTTTATTAGATAAGGAAAGTGATTCTAGCAAATGTTGAACATGCTGTTTATCAAAATCTAGGTTCTCTTTCTTAGGATAGGTCACATGAGCAGGTTTCACCAATGGGAAGTAAGTGGAAGTGATGGTTTGCATTAGCCCACTTTTTATTATATTTTTGTGTGTACTGTACATGTGTATGTGCATGCATGAATGTATGCATGCATTTGGAGGTCAGAGATCATTGAGTGTCCCCCTTCATTGCTCCCCCCCTTGTGTTTTGAAGCAGGGCCCTTCACTGAGCCTAGAGCTCACAGTTGGCTGTACTAGCTGGCTGGAGACCTCTGAGGATCTGTCTCTCATCCCTCCAGCACTGGGGTGACACACACACACACCACCACCACCCTTGGGGCTGACATGGGTGCTTGGGATCCAAATCCATGGCCTTGTGCTTGCACCACAGGCATTTTCCTAACAGACCCATCGCCTCACACCCCTCCAGCCCAAGTTTAAACATGGATGGGCCTTGTCCACTGACTTTTCCTTTATTGTTTGACTGGATTTAGGGTATCCATTACAGGACTCCAGAACCTGCAGAGAAGGCCAAGAAGTGAGCCAAGGGCACTGACCTCAGTTAGTTGTATAGAATAGGATCCCTCCAGCTTCAATACTGTCTGTGGACCCTGATGGGAAGCAATAAGACTTATGCCACTGAGCTTTGGGGCTACTTATCATGGCAATGAGTTGGAGCAAGATCTGTATCAATAAACTAATCTTTGCAGAACACCTGTTACCAAACTATGCCATTAGTAAAATTCATAGTGCTGGCGGCACAGGCTGCACAGGTGACCAGACATTAGAAAGATGGCTCCCCACGGGATTACCAGAGAAGGCGAATTCTGAAGGGGAGGCAAATTTTCAATGTTGCCCTAAACCTTAAGGCAAAGGCTTCTCAGGGACCAACATCCTGGCTCTAGAGAGGGCTCTAGAGACAGAAATGCCTTATTTCGTCTTAGTTCTGCTTTTTCCCAACTGAGTGACCTTGAGCCTTAGTTTTTCTGTCTTTAAAATATGATAAAATGCCTCCCCACTAAAGCCATTCTGTTTTGTTTTTTGTTGGTTTTTTAAAAAATTTTTATTGACTTCCTTTTTATTTATTCTTTGTGTCTCTCACAGCATGCATTTTGATCCCATTCATTTCCCTGTCCCTTCATATACACCCTCTGCCCTTGCAACACCCCCCAAATAAAATAAAATTTAAGAGAAAAAAGGAAAAGGAAAAAATCTCTTTATGCAAGCTGTAGTATAACATGGCGAGTCATGTGGTAAACACTTCTGTCCACATAACTTTACTTGTAAGTGTTCATTGCAAAGAGTCATTGGTCTGGCTCGAGAACTCTGGTTTCTCCTACACCATTGAAGCTGGACCCTCACTGGAACTCTTCTTGGATATGCTGCTATTGCCCTGTGTAGTGGAGGTCCTGCAGCTTTGGGTCTGTAGGACTGGCCCCTTCACGTGCTCTTGCAGATCACAGATGGGGTGTATATTGGGGTGGGCCAATTCATTACCCTGGTTCTGGGCCTGGGTAGTTGTAGGGGTTGGTCTACCTGGCAGCTCTCCCCCATCCCTCATCACCAGGGTGAATGCTCCTGCATTGCCCAGGTTAGTTCACTTCTTGCAGCATGAGCAAGGGGCAGGGCCAATTGTCCTGCTTTCATGCCCTCAGGGTAGTTCTCCCATAACTGGGCCATGAGGACCAGCTCTACTGTGTTGCCCAGGTGAAGTGCTGCAGCTTGTGAGGGGCAGGGAGAGCTCTCCCACCCATCATAGAAGGGGAGGTGGGGACCTTTCCCCTGCCCTCACTACCCCAGATGAGGGGAGCTCTTGCACCTGCCTCAGGCATGGGGGCACAACTCTCCCCACCTGTGGCACCATAAGGCAGATGAGGGGTGGAGTCAGATCTCTCCTGCTCAAGTTCTCTGGTGGCCACATAAACAGCCCACTCTGCTGCCCAGAGGAGGTGCAGGGCCTGCTTTCCTGAGTGCTGCAGATGATAAAGATCAGCTCCCTCGCCAGCTGGAGGTGGTAGGAGCAAGTGGGGAGGGCATCATTCCCTTGCTCCCACCACCGCCACAGACAAGGGAGGTGGTACCAGCTCTGCCCCTCTCACACAGTTAAATACTATCTATCAAGAACATGTACTAGGCCTTCAGTAAATGTTATTTTCACTGCTGTCATTGTGGCAACCATAAAAAAGAAATCCAGTCTTTCACTGGCTTAAATACAACTAGATTGTGTCCATTAATCACAAGTATTTTCTACATAATTGGACAGCATCAAGGGCATATTTGCCTCAATTTATTGTCTCAGACTATAGTTAAGATTTGAATCTAAAGTTTGCCATCTAAGACTCTACCTATTTGGGGCATCACTTATTTGGATTTATAGCTTGTTTCATTACTGAAAAAGTGACTGAACGATGGGCCTGGCCACGGGTGTATTTCCTCCTGCACACTGTTATGCAGACTGATACTTAGATCTCTGAGACGTTATAGTTATAGGGACCTTAGAAGGCATCAACACCAACTGTGTGTGTTGTGTTCTCTTTCTCTCTCTCAGAAGAGACGTACAAACATACACTTATGCAGAGATACATACACACAAACACATATATACATACAAACATATATATACAGAGAGATAAACTCACACACACTACACACACACACACACACACACACACACACACACACACACACACACACTGGCTTTAAAGTTCTAGTAGTCTTGCCTTCTTGTGGGGTGCAAATGGGGGATAGGTTGGGAGGGGGAGGCTACGGGGGCGGGAGGAGTGAAGAGGGGGATCTTTGATTGGTGTGTAAAATGAATGAAAAATTTTTCTTAATAAAAAAAAAAAAAAAAAGTTCTAATGTAAGCGGTCCCAGGGCTGTGGGAGCCAGGCAGGACTAGAAAAATTTGAGCTACATTCTAGTAGCCTGAGTTCATGGCCCAGGTCTCTTGGCACTGGGGGAGAAGCTCAGGGTGAAACAAGTACTGGTTTGGCAGTGTGGAGAGCCTGGCATCTGCATCAGCAAAATATGTGATTCACTACAAAGTGCACTAATCATTGATGATATTACATGGGGAATGAGGTGCTTTAGAGAGCTGGATTTTCTGAGTAAGTAATTTATCAGAGAACACATTCGTGTGTGTGTGTGTGTGTGTGTGTGTGTGTGTGTGTGTGTGTGTGTGTGTGTGTTCCCTAAAATACACTAGTTCTCTTTGGCCTTCTCAGGGCAGTCCAGTGAGCATAACTGAGTGTCTCTATCAGGCAGTGAAAGAAACTCAAGGATCATTTAGTCCAACTCTTCAGTTTTCAGACAAAAAGGCAAGGTTCTTCATCATCATACAATGATATTTACCACTTTCTTTAAGGCTGCCACCATTTCCCCTGTGATACAGGCTAGACACCTGTCAAATGACCTTCTCTGGATTACAAGTTGTACCGTCACAACTGAGCTCAATTACCTTCTCTCCGGGCTTGTGGTTAAGTTGCATGGCTAGGGTTGACCATGTGACTGAATTCTAACCAGTGGACTATGAAGGTAGATGCTAATGTTACACTTGATTTTCCAGGCTCCTTTTTCTAACGAGCTGACTGGAGGTGAACCCAGAAGCCGTGAAGGATGATTCAGAGAGCACCAAATGAACGGAACTTGGGTTTTGGAATCAGTGCATGAAAGAGAGGCCTCTGCTGAAGCTCATTTTGGAATATCAACAAGAAATAAGCTTCTACTATGCTTTGCCCATGGCATGTGTAGAGATTTGTTTGCTAACGCTCTCAGTACAACCTTAGCCAATGCATACTTTAATAATGACAAAGTTATAATGGGCAAGGCATTGTGCTATGATATGATCTTAGCTCAGTATGTGGCACACACCCACAATCCCAGCACTCTAAAAGAGGAGACAGGATTGCAAATCTGAGGCCAATCCAGGCTACATAGCAAATTCCAGGTCATTCTGGGTGACCTGATTAGACACAGTGAAGAACAACAACACAAAAGATATGATCTCATTCCTCAAAAAGTGGAGACGGGCAGAAAATGATCTGATGAGCTCTCAGCCTTGTTCCATTGGAGCCTTGCTCAGGGGACGTTTGTGGAAAGCCTTTGTTCCCATAGAAATGTATATGGAAATATCAAGGTTGATGTTGGATGGCTTGACAGAGAAGCCACACTGGGGAAATGGAGCGCTTTGAAATCAGGTCACCTAGAAAAAAAATTCTACAAAGTCAAAGCTTAAATGAAGCTAGCAGATTTTTTTAGGTACTTCTCACAGCCTGGCATACTGGACTCTCTTCCCACCTTAAAAGGAAAAAAGAAAAAAATCTAAGAAAGGCACGTCTTTCTGTACATATCTCTTCAAAGTTTGTTTGACTATCTCACTATTTTTGTAGTGCACACATAGATCTCAAGTTTTAAGTGGCCTTTTTATAACTGCAGCTGGAAGGGAAAAAAAGCCACCCAGCAGCTCAGTGTTAGTGCCAAATCTGGTTTCTTTTAAATGCCATGGCTCTCATCCAGCAGGAGATACCACTGTACAGAAAACATTAAGCAGGAAAAAGATGGTGAAAACACCTAATTACTAGCTTGCTTTAAAGATAAACCTGTCTTAAAAGAGAGCCTTCTTGATTAAGAAAAAAGACTTCCCATTGTGATCCAAGTCATGTAAAATTCCCATAGTGACTTCAACCCAATGTGCCCATTGTTTTAAATGGTAGCCATCAATAATCCACACCATGTTTCAGCACATTGGAAAGGGGGTTGAGGTAGTGTGCATTTAGTATATACATACATACATACTTTTTGGCAGAATGTATATAGCAAATATATGTGATATATGTATATTATATATGTTATATATCACTTAACTATCAAAGCAACCTATACGATAGGAATCCATCTTCTCTACCTTTGTAGAATACAAAACAGAAATGATGTTCAAGAAATTACACCAAGTCCTATCAGTGTAAAAGATGGAGATATTGGAAAGCTTATGCTGCTTCTATGACCTTGCCATCAAGATGCTTAGAATCAACAGTCACCTGCTGGCTGCTTTTAACTCTTCAGATTTCTCCCTGGTGTTCTCTTTTCTGTGAAGCTTCACACAGTGGTGAGTATGCAGTTTCTCATTCACAATCTGCATCTCAGCACATACTGCATCACCTTGTGCCTGTGTATTTAAAGTACCTTCCTCTGCGTATGAGACCATGTTTCCTGATAAAGATGTGTGCATGTTGATTCTCAAACTCAACCTATCATCCATGTGCACATGAATGAACTTGAGAAAGGCCGGCCAGTTTGTGCATACATCTGCCAGGCATACTTAATTAGGGCTATTAGTGCCTAAACCAATGAGCTCCAAAGAGTATCATTGAAAACAGGTACATCAGGAAGAGCATGGTAATAGTTTTCATTATGGAAGAGTGAAACACTGTGTTCTTGAACTATCCATACTGTTTACAAATCTATATCATGCATTAGTGAGCAGGTTCCAATCTCCTCCAACCTCATCTCTTCCTAAACATGTTTGAAATGATCTCAACTTTTGCTTTATACTATATATATATACAATTTCTTTCAGTGCCTATGGGCAAGAATGATGTCACTCTGTTTAGTACTGATATATGTATCCTATTCTCTCTTCCTATGCTATTTCGTTACATCTCTAGTATGGTATCATGCACTTGATTGTTACAGAATGGTGTTTCTGAGATAGCTGATGGGATATAGGTCAAGGCAAGTCCATTCAGAGCTTCAACCAAGTGAGAGAATATGTGAAATTGTGCCAGGTTTAGAATAAGGAAATAGACACAGGCCAGAGAGGATAAGCCCACGACACTCTGGAGGCACCTAGTCATGTTGAAGCTTCCCTCATTTCTCTGCATTTTGAACGGAGGCAGTGCACCTAAGTCTTGCTTTCACTCTGTTCGGTTGACCACCACATGGGCTCCTTTCCAGAGAGTCAGACCACACTTGCTCAATCCCCTGTTGTGGTTTTGCACGTAAAGCTTCCAAACTCTAACAAAACATACGTAAGTACTAAGATTAGCGATACCTCTTTTCTCCTTTTCATGATAAAGGCATTTCTTAAGTGCTAAAAAAAAAAGAGAGAAAGAAAAAAGGAAAAAATACTGGCATTTACAACATATTTGTTGTCTTTTGAGAGTACAGGATATATTTGCAACATCATGACAGATTGTTAAGATGGGAACTGAAAGCAATTTCCTTCACAAGAGAAATTAGAAAGCCAGGTCAACCATCCATGCACAGTCCCTGCTGGAGAATGGGACACAAGGCCAGTGACATCATTAAGGTCATTTCAGATCCTATTATTCTGCTTCTCTAATGATAACTCACACAATTTCCAGACTCCTTCACCTATGATCCCTCCCCTGACAGATGGAGGAGAAGACAAAAACTCGGATGACCAATTGTACTCCCAGATAGACCTCGAGGTTAAATGAAATTTTATATGGGAGATGGGTGCTATCAAGCAATATGTGATCTGTCCTGTCCTTAATATCAAAGAGGATGCATGTAGGTTAAAGCTACACTCCACATTTCTAATCTTGCAACATCACTATTAACAAAAAATGTGTCTCAGAGACACAGTCAGTGGAGAGAAACATGGTAATCAAGGCAGAAATGACTCGAGTGACTCAGAGGTGCTTTTTAGATAACCATGGAGAGTACCAAGAACTGGAAATCATACAGTGTGTGAGCTAAGAGGAAGACAAAGAAGAGGGTGAGGCTTAGGGATAGGTGTACTTGCCCAGTGGGAAATTCATTCTGCCACAAGGTCTTATAAGAAAAGTAGGGTCTATGGCCAAGTAAGTTAAAGGTGTTACCTCTGCTTACATACATAGTACCCTAAAAAAAAATACCCAAAGGCCTCAGTTACAAAAAGTTTCAAAACTTTATTTAATCTGGAGTCTTTCAAGCATTTTGTCCATAGAAATTCTCCTCGTCCATGCAGCTGCAGCTTAGGGTCCTGCTACACACACATTGAGGAATTGTGCTTTCAAGCTTGGGAAAGTGGGAGAGAGACTGACATACATTTTGTCAGGGATGGAGGGCCACCAGCATCTGCATCACATGTAAAAGGTTATTTTGCAACGTCCTTCACTGGGATCATTTAGAAATAAAACAGCGTGCACGAAGGTCAGTCTGGAAAGAAAGTTACTGATGTCAGCAATCAACTTTGCAACAAGCTGAACTGATGGCTAAATGGATAAAGGGATGGATGGAGAGACAAGGAAACAGAGATAGCGAACTGCAAATTTTAGACTCCAAGTCTAATTTAGATGATAGTTCAGATATAAACTATAGTATTGTCCTTATTCTTTCAGCTTCTGTTTACAGTTTGGGGGAACTGATCACTAGAGAGAGATGTGGAAGAGCTGAGGTGAGCTACCCACCCCATGAAGAGCTAAGAATTCCAGAAAGGAGTAAGAGGCAAGTGCTATGCATGGATTGTGGTGGGGGAGACAGAACTGAAGAAGGAGTAAAAAGCTGAAAGGCAGATGGGGGAGGCACTTAGGAAGAAAGGGGTTTGTGAAAACACTATGGCAGCATGTGAGAGGAACTTTAGTGTTCTTTGGGAGAACAGCATTAAAGTTACTTCTTTGGTTTTGGAGCATGTTTTTAGATGTGATGTTTCTCTGCCCTGTCTTTTAATGATGTGTCCCAGCAACAGGTTCTATTGCTGCACAACCCTCAGAGGGAAGTCTATCTCATAGAGATCTGCTGAAGCAGGGTTTTTACAACATTCTTTATGAGGGGACAGATCCAGATCACTGGATCAGATTCTGGATGGAATGACTCAAATGTTGGAACGGAGTCAGCAATGGTGTGAGACAGACATCTTTTCTTCTTCTATATAGGCAAACACAGGTAAGTTACCTCCCAGGTATATTAGTAGTACTTCAGCTAAACAAAACATAGCAATTTTTAAATTTTATTTTTCAATTTTTATTTTTTTGGCATGGCCATGCCCAGATTAGAAGCTATGTTATTTTTTAATTTAAATATCTTTAACTGCATGAGACACACAAATACTAAAAATTTCTATGTAATATTCAAATTTATCTACATTTGGGGTAATTTATTTGCTAAGCCCAGCAACCCAATGTTTTGTTCCCTTTTGTTCCCTAATCAGCAAATTATGTGTGTGTGTGTGTGTGTGTGTGTGTGTGTGTGTGTGTGTGTTCACACACGTGTGCAGCTGCATGCATACATAAGAGTACATGTGTATAGAAGTCAGAGGTCAACCTCAGGTGTCATTTCTCAGATACTGTACACCTTGAGTTTTAAGACAAGGTCCCTCATTGGTTTGGAGCTATCAAGTAGGCTAGACTCTATGGCCAGTAAGCTCCAGGGCTCTGATTCTCTCTATACCCCAGCACGTGGATTTCAAGAGCATGCTACCAGGCCCAGCTTCTTATACTTGTGTGCTGGGAATCAAACTCATACCTGAATGCTTGCAAAGCAAGGGCTTAACTGCTTACCAATGGAGATATCTGCCCATTCCGCCATTCAGTAATTTCTGTGTCATGGATTTCTATCCCACTAGTCCCAGGACAGATGGTTGTGGCTTTTAATTTTCTGGGACAGTTTCCTCTTAAAGTAGTTGCCTGGGAAGCAAGGCAGTCTTTGGAAAACACAAGAGAAATGTTTTCACATTTTCTTCACTTTCTGAAACCTAATCCAGGCTACTTGTTCCCTTATCAGATGGAAACCTGCAAGGCATGGATGGGTACAGTCACTCAATGCATTGTCTGTGTGCCAGCTGACTGCCTTCCCAGATGCTCAGTGCACACTAGTCCCTGCCCAGCTTTGCTACTGCCTGGCAGGAGGCAGCTACTGGCAAGGCTGGGCAGCTCAACCCAGGCATTCTTCCCCAGGATGCCTGTCCCTTTGCCTCTTCTGGGCATGACATTTAAAAAAAAATACATAGCAGAGCTGCTTTACTGAGCTCTGATTCCCCTGGGATTTGCAATCTCTCTGGCTTGACTTCCTCTGGAGAAACCCATAGACATTATAGTAACCCAGACCTCTGAATATTTAAGTTGAATTAATAATGTTAGACTTGATGATCTTCAAAATGTTCTCACTGAATTATTTCTAAGGCTTTGGGGAAAGGAGAAGGGGAGCAATTGTATTATACATTTGGTCTGGGGTTTGAAATGCTTCTTCTGACATCCCACTTCATCCTCTTGGTAACTCAAAACAGAGACCACAAATTTTCCATTAATTCATAGAAACTTGAGGGGATTTGTTCAAGATCAAAGGGCAGCCAGTGATGGAGCTGGAATTAGAGTTTGTGGTTCAGGGTTCAGGTGCCCATTTCTGTATTTCCATTGCTTGTTTCTGCTCCCAAGACACAGGAAGACGACAAAGTCTACTGCTTCATCTTCTGTTCCAATATATCTTGCTTTTCTCCAATATATCTTGCTGGTAAGGCCCTGGGCTCTAGACAAACATTATTCAAGATCTCTTAAGGAGACTACATTCATATATGCTGAGTAGAGATTACTCTCTATGATGATTTGAATGAGAATGGCCCACATAGGCTCATATATTTGAATGCTTGGTTCCCAGTTGGTGGAATTGTTTGGGAAGGATTAGAAGGTGTGGCCCTGTTGGAGGATGTGTGTCACTGAGAGTGAGCCTTAAGGTTTGTTTCAAAAGTTCATGCCTGACCCAGTCTCTCTCTCTCTCTGCCTCCTGTCTGAGGTTCTGTGGTTAGATGATCCCTGCCATGATGATCATGGGCTAACCTTCTGAGCCTGTAAGCAAGCTCCCAATTAAATAGTTTTTTCTTTCATAAGCTGCCTTGGTCATTGTGTCTTTTCACAGCAATAGAACAATAACTAAGACACTCTCTACAGATGTTGACCACAGGGTCAATGATATGAGTCTAATTGAGTCACATGCAATTCCTTATCAAGCTATGCCTTCATTTGGAGTATCTAGAAACAGACCCAGAGATCAGCTCTGATCTCTTTTGAGGGATACATGATCGAATGCTTGTCCCAGCTTCTGCTCTTCTGGTCATGTCTTAGCAAACACAGAGAACTCTTACTATTCATGGGCCAGTGGTTGAACACATAATGCACCAGTCCACACTCTTCACCATGTGGCATGGATTCTTCAACCTTGTGACTAGCTCACAACCTCCATCAGACCAGACAGAACATTGTGAAAATCTCACTGTAGCCCAAGCCTCTGCCAACCCAATCTTAGTTTTCCCTTTCTCTTTCCCAAAGGTTAGACCAGGATCCATGTTTGAAGAAACTGCTTGCTTTTGCTTGCAGCCTCCCCTTGTGCCTGAATAGTCTCCTTGCATGGTTGATAAAGTCTTAGCATTTTCTTCATGGAAGACACAAAGTAACACAGACAGTGACTCAGGGAAGCACAGTGAAAGAGCAGGGAGAAGAGAGGGAAGGGAAAAGAGCTGACAGTGTTAGTAAAACCATCTCCTTCGGCAAATGGAGTTTCCATCCCAGGCCTGCTGAGAAACTGGAGAGGCTCAGGTAGAGCATGAAGGAGCGCAAGCTCCTTACCTAAAACCCCTGTCCCTGCACGGTGAAGGTCACTCTAGAGACAGTGACCAATCCTAGGTGTGACACTGAGACAAACAGGCAGGCCAACCCGGGTGCAAAATCTTACTAACCTGTTCCCTCCACATTTATCACAACATTTGAAGGCTTACGTTTAAAGTCAGCATCGTATTCATGACTTACTCCTATTTTTCCCCCTTTGAAAATCTAATCTCTTTCTTACTATAATGTTCTAGGCTAATAGGATGCAAGATGTGTCCAGCTAGCTTAATTATGACTGTGACACTCTGATACACTTATGAACTGTGTCATCCTGGAAAGATCACATCCCACCCTGTGACTCTCAGTTTCTTCATAGGCCAAAAGTCAATAACCCCACCTCTTGTTGACCTTCCAGGACTACTCGGACAACCTTTAGAATGTAAGCTGTTGAGTGCTCTCCAGGCAGAATGCACAGCACTTCTTGGATAACCTTCAGTGTTTTCCCTGCTTCCCTGCTCTGCTCTCTTGCTGAAACAAACGCATACATTGTCCTCTTCCCTGTCCCCACCTACCCCCCCCCCCCAGTGTTACAGGTGTCCTACTCTGATTACAAAACTGGTTTCACGGTCTCCAGCACAGGATGTTTTCTTCTCTTCCAACAGAGGTTAGATAACAGAGATTTAAGGGTCTGTAATTCATCCTTCACTGATCAATGTTCCTGAATGTTCCACACTAGCCTGAACCCTGTTCTAGCCATTTTTAAAACCGGAGGCTTAAGAACAATAAATGGTCTCAGGACTCCTGAGAGTCAGGGCAGCTTTTTCTTAACCCTCTCTTTGCAAAGAGGCTTGTAAAGCACATTGGGCCATTCTCTCCTTTGAGACTTCCCGGGAGCTGCCTTCTCCCTCTTCAGAAATAAATAGCAATAAAGACATCTAAGACATATGCACACACAGCTCTGCACATAGGACCTCACCCCTGCTCAAGCACACACGTGAGCGCGCACGCGCGCGCGCGCGCGCGCGCGCACACACACACACACACACACACACACACACACACACACACACTTTACAGGTTTTTTTTTTTTTTTTTTTTTTGCAGGTATTCACAGTCCAGTGTTAAATACTTACCTGTTCCATTGGTTTTCAGTATTGGTGCTAGATGAGACTAATCTAGTGACGGGACTGACACCCAGTAGGTGCTCAGTGAGCAAGGTCTGGCTTTATTCTTACAATAGCATTACCTTCTCCAGAAACAGGACACACTGCTGGGCCTGGTCAGAGTGAAGCATGCATTTTTCTGCAGGGAGGAGGCTGGTGTTGGCTCTCCCTCTGCTGGCCATGCTGAGCACTCACTCGCCCTTTGTTCTGTTTCCAGGGAGTGGTGGCAGGTCCTTGGAAAAAGGAAATGGGATCAGAAGTGAGAGTTAGGAAGCTAAGCAGGGTGGTCTTTTAGCTAATTCTGAGCCAGCTGGGAACAGGGAAGTGTCTTTCCCACTTTGTTTTAAGCTTTAACTACTGAATGTGCTGAGCTAGCCCTTTCTAAGCATGTACTGAGGCAACATCGTGTAGGACAGACGAATAAGAGTCCCCTGTCACAAACACTCTCAAAACTGGATATTACTTCCAGGAGGTTTGACTCATTCCCAACTGAGACAGCTAAACTTGAGGGACACATGTCTGGACACTGATTATTGTTTAGAAGTGAGGGCTTTGGGCTCTGAGACCAGCATTGCCCTACTAGTCAAGTGATCATCTCACAGGGGACAGCGCTCTCTGAGCCTCAGTTTTTCACACACACCACACCCACAAATTTTAAACTGCACAGAGATGACCCACCTGATATCATCATCTTGAGGATTAACAGTCATGATGTGATTGACTGAGGGTGGGTCTAATAACAAAATGAACATATTAAATGGAGGATGTTAAAATCATTTTAATTCTAAAATAGGACTAGCATTTGACAGTATTTAATATTTTAAAAATTATTATAATGATGCTTTTTCTATGACATGGAACCACTTGCAGTTGGGCATATTTGGCCAGCTTTGACCTCTCAGAGCCAGTAAGTTTTCATACAGTGCCATTAGTAAAAGTATTGACCTATTATTTCATAATGTAATGGAACTTGAGATTTTATAGAAAAAAAAACTTCTACACAGCAATACTGTACATTTGGGCAGGTCCTTCTGACACATTGGATATATGTAAATAATGGGTGATAATTTTAAATGGAAAGGTGATCCTGAGCCTTATTGGGTCGAGTTTCTTAAGAGCATGCTCTGACTTCCAGGCTGTGAAGTGTGGGTCACAGCATCCCAGTGGTACCAGGATGATGGGCAACATTCACTGATAAAGGCACTACCTAAATATTCAATCTACTCTGTACGCTCTGTTCTGCTCCTAAAGGACTCTTCTGGCACCAGGAGCCTGCCCCTCAGACTGCCCCTCTGCCTGTCTGCCTCCAAGAGCACATTGCTGTCTCAGCACATACAGTTGGCCCTGCCTAGAGGAGTCTTGGATTTGACAGGCAATTTCATGAAATTCTTACTATGAGATGAATAGGTGCTTTGACTTTATAATTTCCCAACCACTTTGAGTAAGCAGGGTTTTCTGCTAGCATACAATTACTTACTAGAGTAAAACCATGGTGGAGTTCAACCTGCCATCTCTCTGTTGGCCCAAGTTTTTCGCCAACATAAATAACCCCTTCCTATTTTGGGAATGGAGAAGTAGCTATCATGCTGTGCACAGCCTCCCAGGGCACAGTAAAGCATATTGAGAACTTACTAAATGTGTCGTGCTCTGCTCCATATAAGGAGGCAGAGGAAACAGGGCCAGAGTGACCCATCCTCATTTTAATCTTCTAGCCCTAAGCTGATAAACCCTCACACAGACACAGTGTAACAACTATTCCTAACACTCTGGTTCATGTGATTGTTACTGTACCTGTACAAAGAACACTGGACTTGGAGACAACAGGGCTGGACTTGAATCATGGCTTCATGACCTGGAGAAAATTACTTACCATCTCTGATCTGTAGTTCTCCCAAAGGAAAAGCAGAGCAATAGGACCTGACGGTCTCTTTTTTTTTTTTTTTTTTTTTTTTTTTGGTTTTTTGAGACAGGGTTTCTCTGTGTAGCTTTGTGCCTTTCCTGGAACTCACTTTGTAGACCAGGCTGGCCTCAAACTCACAGAGATCCACCTGTCTCTGCCTCCCGAGTGCTGGGATTAAAGGCATGTGCCACCACCGCCTGGCAAGACGGTCTCTTTGTTTCTTTTTATTATCAGTTTCCTAATGGAAACACATAAATGACATGCAAAAGTGAATTTTCGGTTCAGTGAGTTACAGACTAAGGGGTAACAAGAGATCTAGAGTTGAAGGGAAAGTCAGAAAGGATGGAAATAAAGTTGTTCATTAAGAATACTAGTAATGGGCTTGAAAGATGGCTCAAGGGTTAAGAACACTAGCTGCTCTTCCAGAGGAACTGGGTTCAATTCTTAGCACCTTCATGGCAGCCCACAACCATCTGTAACTATAGTCCAGGGGATCCAACATCTTCTGGCCTTCATAGGCCCTGACATATACATGTTGCACAGACATACATGTAAGCAAAACAACCATGCATAAAAATAAAACTAAAACAAAAGAATACTAACAAGATTGTAGTACCTATATCTGACAGACTACATATCCCCAACAGACATGAAGAACTCCTACATAGCAATGAACTAAAGATAACACAAGCCATCAGGAAAAGGAAAATATTTTTTCAGGTAGTCAATTCATCTTTGGAAAATTACTTCACTTCTTTAGTCATAAAATATGAATTTGAAATGCTAAAGAGGTGTCCCTATAGACATAAACACCAGAATAGCTAACATTAAACAGATGATGAGGATGTTGGGGAAAACCCCAGTGAGAAAAGCGCATGCTAGTCAAGCATGAAGACTTGAGTTTGGATCCCCACAACACATGTAAAAAGCTGGGAGTGACAGCCACTGCCTGTAACCCCAGTGCCAAAGAGGCAGAGACAGGAAAATGCCAGGAGCTTTCTGGCCAGCATATATGACCAATTTGACAGGCTTTTTGTTCCGTGAAAGACCCTATCTCAAAAACTTAGATGATGAAAGATTGGAAACACCCGACATCCATGCCTGGCCTCTACACATGTGTACAATCAGGCATGTGTATAAATATGTACATGTGCTCACATACCACACTTGCATGCAAACGTGCACACATGCAAACAGATTGATGAGGACAAAAGTTGAGGATGTGGAGGGACTAAAATTCTTTCACACCACAGGCGAGAGGATAAAGTTGCGTCATCATTTTAAAGATGGGTTGAGTTTATCTGTAAGAATTAAATACACACAAATAATCTCACCATATGGTGGTTCAAATTACAACTGTATAAAAACACATCCTGTCATCATTTTGATACCATTTTTAATTTGGTATTTGACAAAATTATATTATAAAGGATTACATCAGCTATTCCTGCCAAAGTATATGCTAAAAGAGTATTCTGAGTAGCGACACTATGATGTTTAGTAGGTGAAATATGTTAAATACAATTTTTTCTTACAATATTTTCAACTTGCAATGGATTTACTGGGATGTAATCCCATTGTAAGACTAGAAGCACCTGAATGTAATTTACTACATATTAGTAATTTCACTTCTCAGTTATGTACCCAATACACACACACACTGGACACATTCAAGTAAGCACACTATTTAAAAGTAGCTGAAAACTGGAAGCAGCTCAAATTTTCAGCACCAGAAGAATAAGTAAATGTGGTGTATCCATGCAGTGGAAATGTAAACAACAAGACAGACAAACAATTACTATAGCACACAGCTGAAGGTCAAAATAGTGTGCTGAGTAAAAGAAGTTAGGCATGAAAGTGTGTGTACTGTGGCATTTCACTTACATAAGGTTCACAAACAGGCAAAAGTAATGCCAGCTCTTGGAAGTCAGGGCTGTGGTTTCCTCGGGGAGAGCAAACTGTAACCAGGAAAATTCCAGAGGACTGCGTGGACGCTGGTGAGAGTCTGCCTGTTAGTCTGGGTGTTAGTTACAGAAAGGTGGTTTGTGACGATTACTCTAGCTGTGTTTACAATACCTGCCATCTGTGGCTATCCTATCTACCCAGAAATGAAAGTCAGAGGAATGAATTTCATAATACTTTCATATCATTTCCCTAATAACACCCTCCAAAACTATTTTCCTAATAACCCTTATCATATCTGTTGACCATTCTCCTTTCTTAATGTATTCTGACAGACACACCCAGCCCTGATTATGTGCTCTCTTTCCTTGCTTCTCCTTTTCTTCGCCCGGCCTCTTGCCCTGCCTTGTGAGACCTAAAGCATGGAAGCCATGCTTCTTGCTCTTGGATTCATGCAAACAACAAAGAATAAAAACCCACCGGTCTAGTTCTCAGAGGTCTTTGTGGAAAGTCTATCTCCATGCAGTACCACAGCCCTTGGGTATAGCTTGTTTTAGACTCGTTCTACACATTGACAAATCTGTCAGTTTTAGGTCCCCTTGTCTTCAACATCTGCTCAATAATATGGTTCCTTCTCTCTCAATCCTTCTGGCTTCCTGGGCTCAGCCATGCACAAATTTAACAGCTGACCCATGCTGAATACTGTGCTTTACCCCCAAGGGCATTTAGATAATGAGATAGCCTCTGACCCATGAGTTCCTTAAAATGTTCAGAGAAGACAGATTCAGAAATGGAAAATGACAGAGCAGCTTATTGAGGAACCGGAAACAAAGAAGAGGGGTACCCAGGACAGTCACTGATAACTAAGAAAAGCCATCCAAAGGTGACAGTCACTCTAGAACTGAGTGAACAGTGACTAGACATTTCTAAATGAAGAAGGTTTCAAACCTTTTCAGGAAGAAGAAAATGCAAAAATCATCTGTGGGGATGATTTTGCATGCCTATGTTTGTTAGGGCTGGGTAATATAACCAGTGTGCATCTGGATGCTAAGAACAGCGGGAGAAGCAGAAGTAGACAGCAACACTCCTGACACTATAGAGTGAGGGAGATGAGTGAGTAGAAGGCCTTGAATGCTAGTGTGATGATATGAGACTTCAAGATTCAGACCACTGGTAGCAAACTGGAACTGGGAGCCAAATCTGACCTGCTGTGTTTTGTAAATAAAGTTTTATTCCAGCATGGATACTTCTATTTGTTTAGGCACTGTCTATGGATAACATTACATGATAATGGCAGAACTGAGTACATGCTAAAAGGCTACTGGACCACACTGCAGCCACTTCTAATCTAGAAGACGATGAGCCACTGAGGTGTTCTAAGCAGAGTGTAGAGACAGCCCAATGTGTGCCACCCTGATACTTTGTTCCATTCTTGGAATGAAGAGGAATTTTTTTTTCTGAAATGATACAGCAGCAACATAGGGGACCTACTCAAGCCTGTAACTACGCTAAGCTTTTGTCAATACCTGTGAGAATAGGCTCACACAAGGGACCTCAGGAGATCAAACAGGAGTGACATCAGCCTTGGCACTCAAGCTTAGGTTCAAAGAGCTAAAACAACTCCTCCACCTTTTTCATATCTGTATTTGAAAATCACCTGCCTATCAGGCAAATAAAAATGAGAATATTTATTACTTCAGACCTGAATTAAGTAAGCTTGACATATTTCAGCCACTGTCAGGGCTGGCTGACTGCAATGTTTTCCCAATGGAGATTTGCTCTCCTGTGTTTACTTCTGCAAATAACAGGGTAAGTAGAGGCAGACAGAGGTCTTTCTCTAGATATTCTAGCTAAATATGCCACCCTTTCTTCACTGATATGGAAATGGGACAAGGAGCTGGGAACTGTGCTCTGTTGGAGCACACTCCACATGGAACCATGAAAACCAAGGAAAGGAGCTTTCCCATCCTATCCCTTACATTCTTGGGTTATTTTCCTACTGACTAGCTACATATCCAGGTAATGTACTGATGTTCAATATGTGAGATTCTCTCTTTGGTGCTATTAGCCCCATGGACAGTTCCTTCCCTTCCAAAGAACTAAGGTCCTATTCTCAAAAGCCCTGGAAAGACACTGATGCTGAAAAGGGAAATAAAGAGCAGGCCTCATCTCATAATAGAATCAGTTTTGCCATAGCCTGAGCTTGGAAGATGTTTATAAAGTGCCTGTGAGGATGGGAAGTTGACTAACAGAGCAGGCATGTGATGAAAAGGCAACTAGATAAGGAAGGAGCTGTCTAAATAAAACCTCCTAAATGGTGGACCAGTCAGGACTAACTGGATATTATCACTGACCTTGCACACTCCTTTCCTTACTCCTGCATCTCAATGCAGCACTATCCCACAGCCCAATCTCAGGGTTTGCTATGGTCCTGTCCCCTACTTCAGATGGAAAGCAAAAAAGAACAATGCCAACCTGAAGCCAAGTGGTAAAGAGAGGAACTGCTCTGTTTACTTCCTGGAAGGGTAGCCATGTCCCCGGCCATCACAAGCAAAGGAAACAACAGGGTAGATCATAGGAAATACAAGAGGAAAAACCATCATGCCCCTGAGCATTTTGTACCTCTCAGAAATAGCCAAACACCTTGACAAGGGCTACTTCCTGAAAATTGTATCAGTAGACCCAAGGTGCCATAATATGGACACACAAGTAAAAGAAACATCGGTTTGGTGGTCCTTTAGCCGAGGGCCAGCTGGGTAAATGGTAACAGCTCATGAGCAGGGCATTTGTCACTTTGCTTACTATACAGCCCTAGTCTGGGTCTCTTGGCTTCCATCTCCCGACAATGACTGATCATTGGGTTCCCAAGGCTTCAGATCTATTTGAGCATCAGCAGTCAGGCACTTGACAAGCATTTGTGGAGAAAGGTTTCCAAGAGATACTTCGCATGCAGTGGGGATTCCACTTGAAGCAGAAGAGCAAAGCCCTGCCAAATGTGGGGCAGGGCCCAGGGAAGCTAAGCTCTCTGGGGAGAAGCTTGGCAAAGGGTAGGAGAGCCTGAGAGTGGGGAGATGGGGAAGAGAGGCAAAGAAATTTATACAAGGTGATTTTGTAGAAGATCAAACCTGACATATTTTTAGGAGCTATATAAAAATGCAAAGCAGCCATCTCTTTTAAGAGCCATCTTCAAAATTGCAATAAATTCTCCTTGACAAAAACTCAGTCAAGTCCAGCATGTAATCTTCTGCTGTCAAGAAGAGTAATGCAGAGTGGTGGATGTGCTTCTACTAAATGGAGAAAAAAAAAAAAACTGTGTATGTGGGAGAGTGCTTGCCTGGGAAGATGGAAGTTAGCTTGCTAAAGCTTCTCTTCAAGGCTTGGTTTGTTCTCCTTGTGGGGTCTCCTTTTCATCAGTCTCATGACAAAAAAAAAATCAATCTTTTTAGGAATGTTCCCTTTGGCCAATTCCTTTCAACCACTTATTTCTCAGAAAATGCAAGTGAAAAGTTCTGGGATTAGGGATGAGCACAAACCGTAGCTCCGTCAGATATGAGATAGGTCATCCTGAGTGTGTGGTTTCCTGTGTCTACAATGTGATGCTTCATCTTGTCTCCATGTTGGGATTTATGGAGACAGACCTCTGGGAGAGTTTAACTGGAGGGAAGAACTATTCTGAACATAGTAGACACCATCCCATTGGCTGAATTTCTAGACTAAATGAAAAGCTGGACACTGGCATCTGTCTCTCTCTGCTTCAGGACTGTGGGTGCTGTGTGAGCAGCGGCCTTACACTCCTGAAGTAAATTGCTCTGACTGCCATACTTTCCCCAGTATGATGGACAGAACCACCAAACTGTGAGTCTAAAGAAACCCTTCTTGTAGTGGGTAGCTGTTCCAGCTTTGACCTTGAAACATTGCCCCTAAGGTGGCAGCAAGAAACCACCACACCTACCTATGACCTGCCCCTAGGATGTGGCAGAGACAAGACACCTTAAGACCCGAGATGAAGATGTGCTTGCTCTCTTGGCTCTTCATGGACCTGTAGGCTAGAGTGCAGACCAAGTCACAGTTCTCCAGAGAACTATGCTGGACTGCATCTCATCTCCCCCAGATCCTGTAGCTGACCCCTTAGTGGCTGTAAGTTTCCCCTGAAATAAATCTCTTTTAATTACCAGATAAATTACATGGAATTGCCTGGCTAATTGCTGTTATACTTTCTTCTTTACCCTGGCTTGGCAGTTGTTCAGACACAGGAAAGAGGAAAGCCCTGAATATAGGCTCTCCATAGTGTCAACTCTTTGCAACAGTAACCATGGCTCCCAGCTGGCAAGTGCTGTTAGGAAAATGGGGTGAAATATAGCATGTCACATGCCTAGATGGCACCATGGCATGTCCCATGTGTTTGGTAACTGTTAGCTGATGTTGTCATTGTCACGATATGGGCAGCATCTTCTTCACATTTTGTTTTTCCAATCATCTGTAGATAATATCTGGTTGTTGTTGTTTGTTTTTTTACAGGGTCTTCTAACTCGGTGTTATGGTCTTGGGGACCCACAGTCATGTTTGGAGCCATTGTGGGGCAGGAGTTTAAGAAAGAGAAACCGACTAGGTTCTCTTCTGAGCTTTTCCTCTGTTTTTATATCCTGAGCAGCCATGCTTTGTGTGTGTGTGTGTGTGTGTGTGTGTGTGTGTGTGTGTCCCCTCCTCATTTTATTCTATTTTATACCTATTTTTGTGTGAATGGATGTCCTGCCCACATGTATGTCTGCACACCACATGTGTGTAGCAGTACCCACAGAGGCCAGAAGAAGGTGTCAGATTCCCCTGGGACTGCAGTTGTGAGCCACCAAGTGGGTGCTGGGAAGCCAGGATCCTCTGGAACAGCAGCCAGTGTTCTTAAGTGCCAAGCCATCTCTCCAGACCTCCTTCTATTTTATTTTATAAAACTCCTTTCTAATTCAAAAATCCACAGATATCTTTGGAGAACTACTGCAAAGCAGCATGTATTTTAAATATATGCTAATTATCAAGTGACCTTCCCCAACTACCTAGCCTCTCCCAGTACTGTCCATGTGTTCATCTGCTCTGCTTCACAGTGAAAGTCTCACAGGGGTGTCTGTAGATCTGTCTTCTCCACACTGCCAAACCATTTCCTTCCTGTGTGTGTTTCCTTCTCCATCATCTACTGAAACTGCCTGTCAAAACCAGAAGTGACTAAGGTGATCACTTAAATACCTGAATTACAGGGTTTTTTAAAACCTATGTCATTTCCCTATTTAGATTTAAGTATCCTAAGAATAATGACCTTCAGCCATTTTATCCCAGTGCCTGTCATAGTATCTTGCAAACAATAGCCACACATTAGAGATGTATTGTGAGCCTGTGATGTACCAGGCGTAACATCGAGTGACAGAGACACTCTATTGTTAGGCAGAAGCCTCCCAAACTACTGATTTCCTCTCCCAAATGAAGGAGACTGAGTTCTAGCCTCTCACCTCTACCCCAGGGAAAATGAGATGACAGTATCAGTGAGAGGAGCATTTATAAGGGAAAATTAGATTTAAGCAATTCATTGTCATCTTCTTAGCTTTCCTGTATGACTGAGAACATGCTCCTTCATGGCAAGCGTGTCCCTGAGGCTGGGTAAATCTGTCTTTCTAATCTTACAAATGCTGCTGTGGATCAGGAGTGTCTGGTCTTCAAATGTGAGCATTATCAGAGTGCTGTGTCATTCTGTACTCCCTAGTCTATTGACTCCATTTTGTTATTTACCATTTGCATCTGAGTCCATTTACAGGAAAATGAAGCCTATCTATTGAGTATCCACACAAAGATCCAACAATTATTAGCCTACACTGGAGGATCACAATTAAAGTTGATTGAGTCAAAAAGAAATGAAGTCTAATATACTTACAATTCAAGGTGACGAGATTATGATATAGTAACAAGTTAACTTTAAGATTTCATGATTTAACAAACCTTTATTTCTTGAGGATACTACATGTCTAGTATAGATTAGCCAGGTAAACTCCGTTTCCAAGTCTCTCTAGATTGCAATCTTAGGGATGCACCACCATCATGTGGCCATGTCATCACAGCACATGACATCAGGACACTCAGCAGGATAGGAGGTTTGGGAAGTTTATACAATAGTTCATTGTTTCTACTAAAAGTAAAAATTCTACTCACAACCCTTTGGGCAGAAAAAATAAAGTGGCTTGCTTTTGATTACAGAGAAGACTGGGAAATGAAGGCACACATATGGGATATTTTTGATAAGCTTTTCTGATCTTCTGGAGGACACAGGAATACCACACAAGGCAACATGTAGAGATGCAGAGCTTTTGAATAGATGTTCTGGTGAATGTCTTAGTTCATTCATACTGCTATAAGACAGGGTTTACTCTGTGTAGCTTTGAGCCTTTCCTGGAACTCGCTTTGGAGACCAGGCTGGCCTCGAACTCACAGAGATCCTCCTGCCTCTGCCTCCCGAGTACTGGGATTAAAGGCGTGCGCCACCACCGCCCCATTCATACTGCTATAAGAACACACTTGAAACTACATAATTTATAAAGAACAGAAAAATTATTTTTTTTAACAGACACAATGCTAGGTAGTCAAAGATGAAGGTAATAGCAGTTTCTCCATGAGATGAGGGCTCATTTTGCTATGCTTTCACATGATATACGGCAGAGGGCAAAAGAACAAAATCTGTCCACACCCAGTGAATGGGCCAAAGAAAGAAACTCACTTTATCAAGTTTAGTGAGCTCTAATCCCATCCATGATCGTGACTTAATTACTTCCTAAATTCTCACCTTTCAATACCATGACATCAACAATTCAGTTTCAACATGTGAGCTTAGAATGCAACATTCTGATCTGGCAATGGATGGAATGCATATTGAGTGAAATCAAATTGATGAAAGAACTGGTAATATACTATATATACAGTATATAATAGAGCTCAGCTGCCATGCATGAAGCCATGAATTCCATTCCCAGTCCCACACAAAACTTGGCATGGGGCCACATGCCTATAATCCCAGCACTTGTAAGGTAGAGGCAGGAGGATCAAAAGTTCAAGGTCATCATCAGCTATATAGAGAGCTCGGGGCCAGCCTGGCCTATAAGATACCCAGTCTTACAGATGGCCTATAAGATACCCAGTCTTATAGATGGCCTATAAGATACCATCTTTAAAAAGATGGAAAAAGAAGAGAGGAAGAAGGAAGAGGGGAAGGAAGAAAAGGGTCAGCAGGAAGAGGACAATGTTGACAACAATACTAAGATAAAAATCAAGAAACTAGGACCCACAAGCTCGCTGACAGTTTCTCAACTCCACTGCTGCTTCCTTATTGAAAACAGCAGTTTCTGCTTCACGGGATTTATTAGACTAAAGAAAACAAAACATATGCAGAATACCAAGCCCAGCCCTGGGTTCTGATTAGCTTTTAAGAAATATTATTTTGTGCCTCCCTGTTAACTACAGTGTTACAGGGTCTCTTTCATTTCTACTTTGTAATACACATAACCAAAGACATGGATGCTTTCCCTAAATTATTTCCCAGAACAAAAGATTTCTTTCTTATTTTCAAAGGCTTACAATGCTCATATTACAGGAGCCCTCATTGCTTTATTTAGAACAAAGAACTATTCACCAAAATACATTGAACTGAAGTAGCTTGATGTTGATCTTCAGGTCACTGAGGGCATTCAGTTCTTTAAAAGAAAAAGGGGGAATCGCACAAGAATTTAGTGACTTCTGTGAAGTTGGAGGCATCATTTTCCACACAGAAAGAGAAAGATAAACACTCCCAAGAGATCACAAGGAACAAATGAACAGTTCCAAGAAAGATAAGTCAAAAGAGGTCCTTCCAAAGTACTGTAAAATCAACATAATGACAGCAACAAATACGCACATTATAGTAATAACTTCAAATTTTAATTATCTCAACTCTCCAGCAAAGAGACATAGGCTAACACATTGGAACACATAACAAGGTCCATCTTACACACCACACTAAAAAGAATAGATGCCACCTTAGGGTAAAAGGATGGGAAAAGTTATTCTCAAACAAGTTATTATGAAAACTACTTTAGTAAATGGTCCCCATGTAAGTATTACACATGAAGAATAAAAGAAAAAATATAAATATGGGAAGTGATGACTTGGAATCAAATCTACAGCCTCAGTATGGATCCTGAAAGCCTCAATCCCCAAGAATGTAGACAGGAAGACTATTTGCTCAGAGCATCCATCTTGACTTCAGTGACTCACAGAAGAGGCTCAATAATGTGAAAACGTGCCATCAAGGAGGAGTGGGACCCTGGACAAAGTGCTTACATGAAGTGTGATGGTAGAGAACACCTTTCAAATCAATATTCCATTTACATATACTATTCATAAGATATTATTTCATATATTTTATATAAGTCAATTGGTAATGTAAATAGACAGACTGTGTCGCCAGCTCCATGAAAATTAATCAGTCAGACTCACCTCAAATTCCAAAGGGTCTTTCCATTAGTAAAATGGAGTTGCATCAGACAACAGAAAACAGCTCTTCTGCACCCTGACATCACAGAGTGAGCATGAGGCCTGATCCTGTTGTCGAGTCCCCAAGAGTCTTTCCAGCCAGGTAACTCTCTGCAATGAGCCTGGAACAGCTTGGGTTTCTGCGTGAATTTAAAGGAACATTTTCCTTTATGGTTAAATGCTTTTTAGTCTCTATTCATTGACATTGTCACACTCATACACACACACACACACACACACACACACACACACACACACGCACACACACACACACACACACACACACACACACACACACACACACACACACACACACCATCTGCTAGTGGTTCCTCAGAAAGGTATGGAATCACTTTCAGCATGCCCACGTACGTAATGAAATACTGAAAGGCCCAATCTAATGCAGGCTTTCTGCAGTATGGACAGCTGCAGTACATTCATATTCTAGTGGCATGGTGTGATAGCAGAGTTTCACAACATTTCCCTCTGTCTTCCCGAATAAGGAACATTTCTTTTTTATGTATTTAATTTTATGCAATATATTTTATTCTAGTCTTCCCCTGGACCTCTTGCTCATCTTCCTACCCATCCAATTTCTACCAACCCTCACCTTCCTACCCATCCAATTTCATGTTCTTTCTCTCAAAAAAAAATTTTAATGAATCAAAAAGAAAAAAAAGCAAACAAACAAACAGACAAAAAAAAAAGCACACACAAAAAACATGGAATGTTTTGTGATAGCCCAACTACTCTTAAGCATGGGGTCTGCCTTGGCATGTGGTTGATATACCCAATGTCTATTTATCGGAGAACACGGATTTTCCATCTCCTAGCAGGCATCTATTGTCAATCGATTCTTGGTTAGGGGAGGGACTTTGTGCCTAGTCCCCCTTCTCCATGCCAGGATTTTGTCTATCCTAAAGTTGTGCAGGTCTTGTGTGTGCTGTCACAGTCTCTGTGAGATTATGTGTGTCAACCTTGTTGTATTTGTAGAATTTTTCCTTGGGGTCATCCATCACCTCTGGCTCTTATAATCTTTTATTTCCTCTTTCACATACATCTCTGAGCTGGATCCCATTTAGGGTTGAGTGCTCCAGAGACTTTCAATGTCTGTACACTGTCCAGTTGAGGGTCTCTGTGTTAATTACCATCTCCTGTAAGAAACTTCTCCAGGGCAGATTGAGTGATGCACTGATCTATGGGTATAGCAATGGGTCACTAGGAGTCACTTTTTTAAAAAAAACATGCCCAATGAAGATTATTAAACATAGTTGCATATATTTACAGTCTTTCATGGTTGAGTATTAAAGTAGACAAGCAATTTCAGAGTTCCCATTCAAAGGCAGTTGTTGCTGCTGCTGCTGTTGTGGTTGTTACTGCTGCTGTGGTTGCTGCTGTTGCTCTAGGGAGAAACAGTCTGTCTCTGGTGGGATGAAATAAGGAGCTAAAGTTTCTTCCCATGACTAATTCTAAATAATGTGTGCAGCACCTAAGTCCCAAGTTCTTTCACAGGAGATTGGTATGAGATGCCTCGCGTTCTCTCAAGTCATCAGTCATGGAAAGAAATTAGGGGATGTTTCATTGCTATGTTCCTTTAGCAGAATAACAGTAGTGGGTTTTCTCCTGGGCCCATGGCCTACCTACCCTCAGGTTCATGGCCATTTTATGAGAGTCAGATGTCGGTTCCATCTCATAGAATGGGCCTTAAATTCGATCAAAAAGTTGTTGGTTACTCTAGAGCTTTTGTGCCACCGTTGTACCAATACATCTTTCCGGCAGGTTGTAGGGTTCATAGATGAGTGATATTCATGATTAATTTTCTCCTCTGGAAGTATACAAAGTACCTTCCATAACCATGAATGGTAGAGATGAAATTTCTAATTGGTCATCAGCTTAATTTCTCCATGTTGGATGATATACAGAAGTAGTGTCTTCAGCAATAGGTCTTATGATTAGGCTGTGGAAAGTAACCAATAGCATTGGCAATGTTTGGGTGAGTCTATGGGACCCATCTGGCCGAAGACTCAAAAATATGTAACCCATTCCTGGTACTACCATTAATTGGTAGCATATGATGTATACTTGGGGTTTTGTCTCTCTTGTTATATTGTAAATCCATTTAAGTTTATTTTGTATCTGTATATATTTTAGGAAGCATCTACAGTATTGAATTTCTATATGGCTTTTCAGACGGTTATTATTGTTAGTTATCCCCCCTTTTACCTTGCTCCCACTTCCCCCTCCCCATTTAACTTTTCTATTATAGTTTTTACTTTAGCTGTTTATAGGAACACTTCTTAAAGATGGGAAATGCTTTATCCTCATGCCTAAACTAACACCAGCCATAAGCTGGAACTACTACAAATTCCCATTTCAAAAGAAAAGAATTCCTATGCATCGGACATCACCAGGAAGAAATCCTGCCTTGGTGATATGAACGAAACTGATTTTTTTTTTTAATGCAAGTGAAATATCCAAAGACAGTGCAATCTTGTTTATGCATAGAACCTTAAAACGCCAAACTCAGAGACACCTAGACACATCACAGGCTTTGCTGCCATGGTGTGCCAGCGGTGGCTGAGACAGAAGAAATGAAAACACATTCACCAAGGGTACAAACCTGCACTTGCACAATGAACATGCTCCAAGAGTCTAATGCAGAGCACAGGAGGGGGAGGATATGTCAGTTAACTTGATTGTGGCTATCACTATGCAATGAATATGTATACCTAATCAGGACATTGTACACCTTGAATACCTTCAATCTGTATCTCTCAATTGAATATTTTAAAGTTTCAAAAAGTACTTTGCATATGAATACTACTTATAAGGTATCAGACTCCTCAGTGCTGGATTTGTCAAACAAAGACTGAATGAACCAGCACCTGTTAGCAATTCTGTCACCCCTGCTTGTAAATTGAAGACTGCACAACATTACTGAGGCACAAAATTAACTTAGTGGGTCCTCATCCAACACAGACACACACCACACCTTATGACTTTCAACTACAATTGCACATACACACGTATGGTCAAAATACAATAAAATAAATTATAACTAGATTGATAAAGATAACTAGATTGATAACGATGTCTTCAATAGTAAGAATAAAATTAACATGTTCAGTATGTATTGTATGAAATAAGAGAGCAGTGAACTTTTTCCATGATCATCTATTTTGGTGGTGGATATGCTGACATAGGCACACAACCTCTCACATGACTAGGACAAGGCATATAATTTGTCAGTGCTGAGCACACACAAGACATAAGCCCCCAAGCCGCTGGTAATTACAAACACATTGCTAACTATCTTTACCTGCCCCAGTGAGAAGTCAGAGAAATAAGATCTAAAGCTTCTTCTACAGTTAAGTACAGAGAATATTTCAGTGGTTTAAGGCAAAAGTACAATAAACCTCAATGACTTGCCAGTTTACATTTCTAAACAGAGAAGTCCTATAATTGGAAAAGATTTACCCCCAGGCCCACCAGGGACCCACATTAGTGTTAAACTCCCCAGTATCAGATCTCTTGCCACTGATAAGTTTTAACAAGGCATACATGCCAACTCTGAGTCTGCAATGTAGAGAAACAACTGAAAACATGAGTATGAAATGACCACAGAACACTGAAACAGCCCTTAAAAAACATGTGAGATGTGACTAGACAGAAACTCAAGGGCGAAGTTCTTAGTTGTATTTGTTGTAGTGCTGGCCCGAGTACACATGTTTGCCCAACGTCATCTAAGTGTACAGCTAGATCTCATTTATTTTATTTTCTATGGATTATATTTACTTGATATATGGTATTCCAAGAAGGAAAGAAACAAGGGTTGGAAGTGAATAGAAATCTATCATTCAAAAGTCCAACTTAAACTTTGGAAATGAGATTGTGGGTTTTGGAGTCTGACAGTCTTAAGTTTCATATGCTACCCCTTCGTTCTAGTTGTATGACTCTCCCTAAGTCACATGGGGTACCCAAGGCTCAGATGTTTTTCTAACTGTAAAATAAAGAATATTAGGAGATATGCACTATTTTCATGTCAGTTGAAATGGGTGCAAATATAGTCATGGGGAGCAAAATTAAAAACAGAAATGACTGCAGGAGAAGAAAGGAGTGATCAGTTCTCCAGATAGTGAGGGTTAAGGATGAAAAGACTAGATAATAATTTATTCAGAGAGGGTAGATAAAGCTCTACACAGAGTGGTTTCTCTTCTGGAACCCGAGCTTGTAGGAGAGAAAAAATAAGATGAAAACTTCTGGGGTAAGGAGGGTCATTTTCCTTTATGGAAGTGGCCCCTGCGAGGTTGCCCATGGCCCAATGGAAGACTCTACACCCATGTACACACACACACACACACACACACACACACACACACACACACACACATATTCTGGTGCTGTCCATATATATACACACAGAGATTGCACTGATTAGCCTCAGTGGGCTAAGAAAAGAGATTATGAGTTGGGTGGTAGTGGTGCACGCCTTTAATCCCAGAACTTGGGAAGCAGAGCCAGGCAGATCTCTGTGAGTTCAAGGCCAGTCTGGGCTACAGAGTGAGTTCCAGGACAGGCGCAAAGCTACACAGAGAAACCTTGTCTCAAAAAACAAAACAAAATTAATAAGAAGAAGAAGAAGAAAAAGAAGAAGAAGAAGAAAAAGAGGAAGAGGAAGAGGAAGAAAAGAAAAGAGATTATGGAGTTGAGAAAAATATGAAATGGTGGTGGGGTTTCTGGGAGGATTTGAGGGGTAGGTGGGAAGTTGCTATGATAAAATGCATTTTATGCAGATAGATAGATAGATAGATAGATAGATAGATAGATAGATAGATAGATAGATACATAGATACATAGATAGATGGATAGATGGTTGGATGGACAGGTAGACAGACAGACAGGTAGATAGAGGGATAGATAAAAAGAAAGATGTACAGAATAGAAAGTCCTTCATTTACAAAGGTGTCTTGAGTTGTGATGAACATGTGAGGTGATACTGGGCTCTCCAGGATCTTGATTCCCTCATGGATTCCTTGATTCCTATGGCAGCATTGGTGGTGCTGCCCCCTAGGTTATCCAGTATCCTGTGAGGTACTACCATGGAATTCTGCATGATTCACCCTATTCTTGTCATTCAGCTTCCCAATTCTTGGGCCTGATGATCAGCAGACTCATCTCTTCTTGGGCTCTTAAACAGCCTTCAGGAAACTCTGGTTCATTGATCCTGAATCCCAGCATGTCTTACACAATGAACAACAGAGTTTGACACTCCAGTCTACCAACTGGGAAGAGAAGATAGCAGCTAGAAATAAGTTGCATCACTCTGCAACAGAAATGGAGGAAACTGTTTCTTCGTGTTTCCTTCTGAAACAGAGGGACAGGGAAAAGATGAAGTAACCAGAAAAACTAAATAGAAATCATCAGAAGGGATGGGTGTCTAAAGAGACATTGAAGAAAACTGGCTGGAGAGATGGTTCCATCAGTAATACACTTTGCTGTCATGAGGACCTAGGTTAGGATCCCCAGCACCCACGTAAGGTCAAACAACTGTAATCCCAGATATGGCAAGGTGAGAGACTAAGACAGAAGGATCTCCAGATGTTTACAGGGCAGCTGGCTTAGCCTATTGAGTGAACTTCCAGGGAGTCTCTCAGAGCAAAAGGCTACTCAGGGTGTCACACAAGGGTGAGCTATATCTGCTGGCAATCTTCCGTGGGTGATTAGACTCCTGTTGATCAAAGATGGCTATCCCCTCACAAGGAACATTTCAAAGTTAGAGCTGGTCAGCTTATTATGGCATTCTACACAATAGTTGTGGAGAGGAGGAAAGAAATAGTGAAAGAGAAGAGAGACACACACAGAGAAGGAAGATGCATATCCAAGATGCATATTGTTAAAAAAAATCAAACTGTAGGACATACTGGTACAATTCCATTTTTGTTTAAAAAAATGTTGAACTATTCACTTAAATAAGTGTTAGTGTGCCACACCTTTAAGAGAAGATTGAGAATGTGAGAAATACTTCCTTTATAGACTATGTGTTTCTATAACATTTCAGTTTTATTTCCAGCAATTATGTGTTGCTATTGTAGTAATAAATACAAAAATAGTAAACATCTTGTTTACTATTACAAATAGTTACATCAAAGGAAGAAAAGCACCTGGGAAGCACATGGGAACCCACCTTTCTTCATTCTGGATATTCTAATCACACCCTCAGTTGTTCTTAAGCCACAAAACTTATTTCTCACAGTTTGGTTGGCTGAGCAGTCTGGGGCAAGCCACATGCAGATGTGGTGTTCCATGAGTCTGTTCCCTGGGTTATAGATGGCACCTTCCTCTTGTTTACCCAGAAGAAGGGACGAGTCAGTTTCTCAAGTCTCTTTTAAAGGGGTGCTAACCCATAGCTGGGAAGGGAGCTCAGTGGGTGAAAACACTCACTGTGCAAGCATGAGGAGCTCATTCAAATACCTCACACCTACGTAAAATGCTGGGCACCACCAAGCACAAGCCTCCAACCCAGTGCTGTAAGAGATGGAGACAGGAGGATTGCTGCCACTTGATGGGCACCTAGCTCCAAATTCAATGAGACACCCTGTCTCAAGGGATTAAGACAGAGAGTAGAGCTGGACACTCAATGCCTTTTTCTGACCATTACACACATTTGTGCATTGCACAAACATGCATATATATGTACATATATACACATATCTGCACACATATACATATATGTACTTGTACATACACACAAATATACACACATATGTGAATAAAAATAAAACAAATCTCATTCATGGGACTTTGCCTTCATGGCTTAATCACCTTCCCCAGACTTATTTCCTAATATGAGTAAATTTCATTGCATAAGTTGGGGAAAAGGGAATAAATGTTCAAGCATAAATATAACAAGATACAGGGCAGTTTTCCTAATGCACAACATAAGAAAAATTAGCCTCTATAATAAAACATTATTCTCAATCAGAAACAAGGAATAAGAAATAGGGTCAATAGCAAGGCCTTCATTCTTTCTTTCTTTTTTTTTTTAAGATTTATTTATTTGTTATATATACAGTATTCTGCCTGCACATGTCCCTGCAGGCCAGAAGAGGGGACCAGATCTCATTACAAGTGGTCGTGAGCCACCATGTGGTTGCTGGGAATTGAACTCAGGACCTCTGGAAGAGCAGTCAGTGCTCTTAACCACTGAGCCATCTCTCCAGCCCCATAGAGGCCTTCAAAGCACTCTCTGACAGAAAGAAACCTATAAAAATGGCCTTAGTGTGTACCTAGAATTTCCCTTTATTTTGAAGATTGCTCATAGCTTACTAGTTAGCCTAATTCTAAGAGCACCGCAGGGAGGATTTCACATCACTGTGAATTCTGAGGTGCTTTGTAAGTTTATATGAGTATCAGGCCAAACAAGCTTGTGTTTACGAGACCTCTGGTGAGCATTTGACATCATTAGTGTCTTTCATGTACTTATTGCTCACCTTGCATTGGTGAACTCTTATTATGTTAATGTTGTCCCTTCCTAGGAGGAGGGAACAGAGGTTTCAAAAGGTGGCTAGGGAATGTGTCACAATAACCAGCCTGATGACCCCTCACAATGCTGGAGTTACAGGCTTATGCCCAGTCATGCCCAGCTTCTTTCAAGGGTGCTGGGACTTGAACTGAGGCCCTCAGGTGTGCACACACAACAGGTGTCATTACCCTCTAAGCTCCAGATTAGCACCCTTTGAAAAGAGACTCCAGAAACCGCCTTGTCCCATCTGCTATGCGTAGAAACAATGAACTACCTGGTTATTGGCCACAGCAAATGCTAGAAAATGTGTAAATAAATAAGTGGACACAGGGATCCCACTTCACAGCTTCATCTGAGGCACTGGTGAGAACCCAGAGGTCCCTAGGCATCTGGATCTAACACGTCCTAGGCGTTTGGGGAATACTGAGCCTTCATGACTGAAGTTAAAGGAGTCTCAAAAGTCCACACACAGACTCCCTAGGCAACCCTCCTGGGATGTCTCAGAACCAGGAAATCTTTTCACACCTCTGGCCTGAAGAGGGACAATTGAGCAGAGATCTATCCTACCAGAGTGAAAAATCTCTTTATCGTTGTATTGGCTTGTCTGAAATCATCCTGAGAGTTGGATCATGAGCCCTTTAAGGCTGGACTGTTCAGACTTTTTGAGTCTGAAAGATGTGGCCAAGAGCTCTGTGGCTACTAATGTAATATTTTACCCCTAAGTGTCAAGCCATGGCTACATTTTATAGTACCACCAGGGGGCAGCAATGTGCAAATAACTTCTCTCCAGGCCCTGCCTGCTAGGTTGGCATAACAAGAAGCCAGTGGCTCCCTCTTCCTTGTGCTTCTCAGATTTAAAATAATGGTAACATGATCACTTCGGGTCTGCTCTGGGACCTGACAGAAGTAATTCATTTCAGATGAAAGCATCCCGACGATGCACAGATGCATCGGAATCGATGTGGTTGGTATTTGGATTCCGTGCATTTGGACATTCCACCATAGGCCAAGAACTGGGGGCAAGGGCAAGTTGCAGTCAGTGGGGATCAGATGCACGCAGCCACTTAAAACTACAGCACTCACACTTAAAAGTGTGAAGCACTTCTTTTGTACATATTCATCTTATTTTTGGTCTATCTACCCTACTCCTCGAGGGCTGGGATTTGTATCCGTTTGGTTCATCCATCTATCCCCAACTAATGGAACAGAAACAGCACCATAGCACAATAAATATTCATCATACAAACAAGCATAGACTTGTCAAGATATGTCACGATGGAGGTTGGCATCATCTCAACTAGATGTCACTAAACTAATTGTTTCAAGAATTTTACCATGTGCATTCCTACCAGCCAGGGATGGGAGTGATGTCCAAAAAGAACATCACTGGAGACATCACTTGGATTCCCCTTTTACAGAAAAAGGAGCAGAAGCCCTAGGAGAGGAAAAGCCTGCCCACGTCTGCAAAGACCTGGAGGGCAGAGCCAGGAGTGCAAGCCAGGGCTCTTGGCCCAGGCCACTGTGTTTCCAACACATCCTGCCACCTTCCCCAACTTTCTCCTTTTGCCCCAAATATCCCTTCCTAGATTGGTCAACTGCATACGTTAATCTGATCTATTCTCTTGGTAATGAGCAGACATCGAACTTGGCCATCCTTATTCAGAGTTGCCACATTCTCCTCTTGGGGAGTCTCTCTAGCCAAGCGTTCTGCTCTCAGTTCCTAGCACCTTTTATATACTAATTCCTTTGGGACATCGAGTCATTTGCTCTTTACCCCGGCCCTCTGCCAATGCTGTTGTCATCCCTGTTTCAGCAAGGACTAATGTAATTGCAGCACCCATGGTGAACCGCAGGGCACTTAGCTGGACTCAGTATGTTTCTGAGGGGCTCCATGTTTACTAATGTGTTTGTTCCCCTGACAGCGAGTGGGGCTTTCATGGTTCCCTGTTAGAGATGTGGACACTGAGGTCAAAAGAGGGTAAGAGGCTTGTCCTCCACCAAATCACGAGGAACGGGAAAGCCACTAGACATCTATTCCAATCTTACGCTCTATTTGCACATGGAAAACACAGGCCAAAGCTGGGGAGGCCCTGGAACAAGGTCACACGGAGTGTACAGGCTGACTCCATTTTTGTGCACTTATTTTAACAAGTTCAAGCTGCAGGTTTGGACCAGGAAACCCTGTTAGGAATGCAGAGCAGAAAGGGGCGGGGATGGTGGTAATGCAAACGCTTCCTGGCTGGCCAGCAGTGTTCCCTTCCATTTTCCTCCCATTCTGTGTCATCTGCAGTCTCTTTCCAAGCTCTAGCAGCTGCTCACACTGAGTTCTTTAAGAGGCCCATTCACTGGGCAAAAGCCATGGCCGGCCATCAGAGGCACGGGTGGGACTTCCTGTTCCACCCTTCCATGGGAGCACTGAGATGCTGGAGGCTGCTGTGGGTGTGGAGGGTGCTCTGAGGCAAGGCCATCCCAGTCTAAACAGGAAAGTGAACCAAAGTTACCTCAGAGAGCTTAGGAAGTGGTGTTGACAGGAATGAGGCTAGCTTCCCCTAGTATCCTGTCAAACAGATCTGGGCCCCAAGGCCCTGAAAGTCGTCAAGAGAAGATAGTCTAAAGGGACAGACAGGAAGTGGGTCTTTTACTGGCTGGAGGTGTTCTTGCTGACTGAACTCTTACATCTGGAAGGAAACAGTTAGGAGGAAAAGCAGGGCTTGTTGATCTCACAGCCTGAGTGTAAATGCACATGGTCTGACCTCTCAAGCTGGGACACACTAGTCACTTTCAGGGCCACTTTCTGGTGACATAAAACAGGGTGTTGAAGAAAGGCTATGGGCCCCATAACTAGAGATGCTCTCACTTCCAGCCATGTGGTGCTGCAGAAAGGACATCGCTCCTCTGAGGCTCAGTGTCCTCATCTAAACAATGGGCTACATAATAGAGCCTGTCTCTCAGGGAGGGTATAGGGGCTGCTGCCTGTGTGGGCTTAGCAGTGCAGGTCCAGTACCAGGAGGAAGGACTGTCGTGGGATAAAGGTGACAGAGGAGAAGGTCTCAGGCCTGGCTCTGTGCTCTGCAAGTTAGGTGCCTTGAACATCTTTCTTTCTTTCAGCCTTTCTTTCTTTCCTCAGGAGAACTTGAGATTGAAATATGACCCTTTGCAAAGTCTCTCACCAGCCATTCTAAACTGTCCATCCCATGGAGGATATACGTTTTGTCTTGGAATCTGAGAAAGACAGTAACAGCAACCATAGAATCTCAAACACCCATTTCTAATGATAATACAATAGTTATTTTTAACACTTATGCGGAAACTGGGTCTAGGAAGATTTTTGTGACTTTCTCAGACTCATAGTGACCAACAGTGGCAAAACCCATACTTAGCTCCATCTGTCTGAGCTCTAACTAATCCTGATGATCCCAAGACACTGAACAAACTCTTCTACAAGGTCAAGAACCTTTGTTCTATGAAGAATCCACAGCGGGGACTGCTACTGATACTGTCAAACACTTTCAATTCCGTTGCCAATGTTCAAGTGGAAGCACATAAAAAGGGAACTTCCCAGCCTTTGGTGATGGACTAGTTTACCATTCAGTTTATCCATATTGGTTTTATAGAGCAATAAATCATTTAAGAATAAAGCCTCTGGTAAATAATTCCAAATAGCCTTTGGAAGTCTCCCCAGGTCCGATGGGGTTTCCATATTTCAGTTGATTACACCAGCTGTAGCAACACCTGCCAGCTCATTGCATATGGCAGAATAGAGGACAGATATCAATCAGAAGAAACAAAGCAGAGAAAAGATGAAGCGCTTCTGGCTTTGGCTTTTTGCCTATTCTATTTTTGATGATGTTTCTTGGAGAGATGACCAAAACCAACTAAGAAACAACTGGATGTTTCATATTCCCCGAGCCACAGCTGATGGTTGAAAAGATTACCAAGGTGCTGAAATGCACATTGTGATTGTTGGCTCATCAGTGGAGCCGCCCACATCTCAGGGTTGGATGTGATACATCTGATCCACTCAGTAGGGAAGGAACATATCTGTTCATTCCTAACTGTTAAGTTAGTCTCATAAAGTCCTTCCCTGGGAAAACTTTAATTTAGAAAGGTCATGTGTTGAAGACTTTGCCAAAGATCGCAGTCTGAGGGGAAGGACAATGGCCTTGGCACAACTGTCACTGGACACTGGAGATGATGGCACCAGTTTCTCTCCCCCTCCCTAAGTTGCCATTTTTCCTTCAATGTACACAGGTCCTAAAAATCCATGGTTCGCTGGAGTGATGTGTGTTCTAGACACTGAGAATCTGCATGGGATTTTTACATACATATTTTGTTTGGGTTGATTTCCACTACCCACCTGTTTCTCCCTCATCCCCCCGGCCCCCCTTTCCCACTATGTCCTTTCACCCCCACCCCATTCTCTTTGCTCTATTGTCTTTCCCCCACCTCCTGTAAAGTGTCTTTTTTTAAAACTGTCATGGTCCTCTTCTAGTCCTCTGGCCTCCCCCACATTTTCTCTCTCTTGTTGTGCACATTGGACAGTGAGAGGGTCAGATCTCCATTCGAAAGAGAACATGCAATGTTTGTCTTTCTGAGCCTGGGTTATGTTACTTAATGTTTTCCAGCTCCATCTATTTTCTTATGAATTCACCCATTTTACTTTTTCTTTAGAGCTAAATAAAATCTCACCATGTGTATGTACCACATTTTTATTACTCTGTTGTCTGTTGGTGGACATTTAGGTCAATTCTATTTTCTTGCATTTATGAGAAGAGGTGCAAAAAACATGGGCAAACTTCTGCCCAGCAAAAGAAACTATCAACAAAGCCAACAGCCAGATTATAGAAAGGGAGAAAGTGTTTACCAGCTATCCTTCAGACAAGTGGTTAATATCTAGCATGTATAAATAACTGCAAAAACTGAGTGTATTTCTTTTTAATCCTACAGTGACAGCCAACTAGTATGGTATGCTAATTTCATTCAAGGACCCAGGCTCTTGCTTCTGGACAATGTGCTACTATTTGGGGCTTCAGACTATATCATGTACTGGAATCACCATATCCAAGGGTGTCATTCACTGTAGGATACATTGTATGCAGACAAAGAAAAAGTGGGTGTAGATGTTACAACAGGGAAGTTTAGAGAGGAGCTCTGTTGGTAACATCTATCTCTTATGTGCACATTCTACTTTCCTGAAAATCAGTTACATGGCTATCTGAGTGCCAGGGAGATTGAGTAAGGCCATTTTAACCTGTCCAAGAAGCCTAACAAAAGACAGGCACTGGGCCTTCCTTTCCAGTCTGTACAATGCACACAGCTCCTAAAGTCCTTAGATTCTCTGGAGTGGTGAGTGCTTTATGGACTGAGACAATTGTCTTTCCAATCTCTAGGTTGCTTCAAGATGTGGCCTAACCAGCAAGACAAACATGAGATTACAGAGTTGGCCATGCTCAGACCCCTCAGGTCCCTGAGGTGGGAGGAGTTGTATTGAGTTCAGTCACCGAGGGCAAAGGATGAAATCAGTCATGTCAATGTAGCATAACCTCCATCCTATAAGTCCCAAATGACTGGGCCCCAAACAATTTCAGTGGGTGGAGCACTTTGAAGTGACAGAAGGGAAAATGTGTTCCCCAACCCCCATTCCTCACTCTCTGCATTTCTTCCATTGGCTCTTTCTGGGTTATCATTTTTGTAAGCCAAGAAACAGAAGTAAAATGTTTTCTGACTCTCATCTGTTCTTCAGGTTGCCAAAGTCTAAAGAGGGTTGTGGCCAGAAGGACAAGTAGCCCAGGACCAATATCTGAAATCTTGTAAGGTGGAACCATGGAATCTGTGTAGTGAAAGAATTGAACTGAGATCTAGGACATGCAGGTGGTGTTGGGAATCAGCTGGGAACCCCCACAGTTGGTATTGGAGTGTGGTGAATTAAAACAGCTGGGTGTTCAAGAGACAAAGGAGCTACTTTGTTCAAGCAAACAAAGCCAGCTACTGCCAGTGGAAAACGTTCTCTCTATAAGCTTCCTGTTTTGATACACTTACATATTTGGGGTCACATAAAATTCCTTGAATGAAATAGGTCACAAGCAAATAAAGTTTAAGAAGCCCTGCCCTAAAGTGGTAGAAATGGTAGTGACCTCTCCACCCCCACCCCCATGACTAATAATAGATAATGCACCACATTGTAGTTTTATTTTAATCTTACCCAAACCACTGAAAATACTTACCTCTTTGTTAAAATTTTCTAGATTTTTTTTCTGGTATATAAAAACATATTGACATTCAAATCACACAATTTTCTCAGAAAATCATTTTTCCTACCAATAGGGATTAAAGAAACATGCATGAGGGATAAAGTACATGTCAGAAATCAGATGAGGCTCCAAGAGGGGACTCATTACACTAACCCTTGTGGATTTTGTAGAGTCTGCAGTTTATGAAGTCTAGCATCTCAAAAGCTGTTTGAGACAGATTTTTCTGAAATGCGCAGCAGCCGTGTGTGACTACAAACTACACACAGGGCAAGATCACCCCAGCTGGAAAGTCAAAACAAGCTTGAGTGCCAAGCAAAAACCATGGAGCCAGGAACAGAGTATTTGGTCAAAAGCAACTGGGAGCCAGGAAAATAGAGAATCTAAATAAGCACAAAGGCCGTGACCAGGGGAAGCCAAGGAGTTTCACCACAAACCCATTTCCTCAACAATCTGTGTTGCTCAGCACCACTGTTGTGCCAGGTTCCACGCTGGAGAATTGGACAATGAAGGAAACTCCATATTTGCCTCTGAGGGGGTTGATAGTCTGTTGGCATGAACTGACCACTTGTGTGTGGGTGGGTATGACTGACCTAAATGGCCACAGTCAAAGGCAGAGACCGAGTTTTGTTAAGGCTGCTAAGACTCCTCCACCCATGAGGCATATACTTCTTCCAATGTTGACTTCTTCCTTTTGAAAATCCCATAGTTACTCCACAGTCGGGCCATATCATGGCAACAAGAACTGGGAAATTCCAGAGTCAAAAGATGCCTTACAAATCACTTATTGTGGACTTTCTGCTCCTCAACAGTGGAAAGGAAATCTGTAGGAAAGCAGCCCCCACAAGACAATGTGTAATGAACCCTCAATATGGATTTTCACATCAAGTCTGGGCTGTTCCCCTTGATGCAAGCTCTATGCAAAGTGGTAAAGGTTAACCAGTTAATTAACCATCATCTATGGTATCTACCTCTTCTAAGAGCCATTCACTGCCTTGGATAACTGGCCTCCTAGTACTTCTCTTTCACAGTTCACCAGGTGGCTTGGGGTTTCCCCCCAAGGAACTTTGCCACAATGTATTGGATCCTAACATCCATTTTAACATGCAGCAAATGAAATCTGTTAAGCAACTAATATACCCACTCTAGTCTCAGGAAAACAAAGAACACATGTTTGGTTGGAGTCATTGAGAAAAATTTAATAAAAGATGTAAGTATCTCTACCTTTCTTATAGAGTTAGAATAAAATATAGCATGGTTCATAACCTGAGTCACCACCCCCTCTACCACCTTAGAGAAGGCCTTCTTAGGTTTTTTTCACTTGTGAACCATTTTTACCCTAGACATTATTACTCAACCTTGTACATAAATAGTACACAAATGAGTGGGCCATAGAGTCTATTGGGATTGTTCTCAGGAGTGGGATAGCCAGATCATATGGTAGATTTATTTTTACCTATTAAATGGATTTTGGCCTGAGCTTAAGACAGCACTTCCAGTGTTTTCTGACACGACCCTAAATGAACTTGCATTCTCAGCATTAACTATTTAAACTGGAGTACCCATAGGAATCAGGAAACTAGTAAGTTCCCATGGTGGGGACGATAACTTCAAGGAAAGGAGACTAGAACACAGATGATATGAAGGAGGAAATAGAATGATGGGACAGGAAGGGTTAAATGGGGTGGGGGATGAGAGGTGTGAGTGACTTCTTTTCAAACTGTTGGTCAATGAGATCCTACAGACCCCCCAGACATTATAGGCTATTGCCATTGCCTGCAGTTACTCTTCAGAACTTGATGGTGAGATGTCATTGCTAAAGATATCACACATACTCAAGTTATGTGGAGAAACCAAACAGGTACCAACCTTGAGTCTCCATCCTTATTGAGTATCTTTCATAGCTCTATGTATGATACCAGGGTAAGAAAATCAACAGTAGTCTTACCCAGCTATGAACACTGTGAGCTATAATAATGAGTGGCCCAGAAAAAAATGTGTTCACCCATGTAATACTGGCATGAATGTTATGGGAATAGCCAAGCATTTTCTGCTTGGATTTAAGGGCTATAAGACATAACTCAGATCTGGTACTGTTAACTCAGCCCAAAATCTATGACTAGGTACATTACAGGCCATAGTGAGAACCTAATACTATTATTCTGCTAAACAGAAAATAAATCTGCACCTCATTTCTTGTCTTTGTCCCCATAAATCAGTGCATCTTTCAACCCTCAGCAGAAAATTTTCTTTTTGCCATCAATGAATGTGGAAGAGTTACTATGATAGCCTTGGTCTTTCACGTCATAGAATTCACAGGACAGTGGCAGAGACAGGAGAGAAAGCAGTGCCCTTACTCATGAGATTCTTTAAGTATATGAAGGAAAGGTAGAGCACTAAGTGAGTGATAATAAGGGGCACCTCTATACATGATACTCAAAATCTTTATGTGAATGTGACATAAAGGTTAAAGGTTGATATTTGAAAGCTAAGAAGGAGCCAGTCAGTGAATACTGGATCAACCCAGACAGGAGAACCACAGGGAAGCCTCTGGATTCCTTGAAGTTGACTTCAATTTAACTGAGATATACATATGTTACATCCTAGGGCATGACCCTAGAAGTTCCCAGAAAGAAGAAAATAAGTCTTTTTTATACAGGTCTGCCCCACCAGTTCTGCCTAGATCCCCAATGATGGGAGAAGATACCAAGGCCAGAGGGTAACTATCACTCTTTCTTATATTTATCTGTAAAATGAAGATGCAGACTTGGCCCCTAGCATCCCTTTCTGTTCTAAACTTTGGTGTTGTTTATTTGTTGTTTTAACAAGATTTTTTTTACACCTTCCAAAATTCTATTTTCTGTTGAATTCATGTCCAAGAGCCGGTTAAACATTCAATGGGCCTTCAGTTGAGTGGCAGTTGAATGAGGTCTATGCTGAGCACAAGATGGACTGCATTCAGAGCTCTACAGGAGCAGTACAATATTCTTTAGTGTTTGGCCAACGGAAAAATGCACAGTTGTAAAAATAAGGAAAGAGGCTTTGGAGATGGGCTGTGGATGTGGGGAGCAGTTTGTTTGATCCAATCATAGTCTGTCATCCTCATCCAAATCTCAGTTCCCTTTCAACTCCCTAAATTCTCCTGGGAACAAACACTGAGACATCCTCCTGATGGACCCTGGTCACCTCTGGCTTCATTAAATGTCTCCTTACATTATTTTGAAGCCCAGTGTCTTGCATGTTCTCTCTGATTCCTTGTTATTTCTGTTTGGGGGTCTAGGGAGTTGGATGTCTCTCAGAAATCTGATTGTCCTATTCCTTCCTCTCCAGATCTTTGATTGCTCCATTCTTTCTTCCTGGAGAACTGCCCTCTGTCTCTCTTTCCCACTCTAAGCATCTCTCACTGCAGAGTGATACTTTAGACACCCATGGACACATCCCTTCTGTGGGGTTGTCTTCCTCACTCCTTGAATTAAATTAGTTTCTTCCTGATTTTTTTCCTCTGTGTGCTACACAGCTACTCACACTGCTTCTGCTTCATTTTCTATCTCAACAAGATTCACTGCCCATGGATTACAGACCCCAGTGCTCAACATACTGCCCCAGCACCCAGAGCAGTGGTGAGGATTTATTTAATTTCCTCTGGAAAGTGGGATTTGGGGAAGATCTGGGCTTGACTAAGAATCATGGAGCTCACACACAGGAATAGGACCTCAGTGCACCTTGCTACAGAGATGTAAAAAATTATCTCTCAAAGGTGTCTCGTCAATAGGTGTCTGCAGACATCTGTCTTCTTGCTGTCAGAAGATGCTCAACAATGCAATGCAATGTATGGTCTCTGTTCTGAGTCTGTCTTTGTCTCTATCATGAACTTGAAAGCAAAATATATTGCTAACTCAAAAGAGCAAGGCACCAAATAGTGTGTCCTACGCAACATGCACACACATGTCTCCACAGAGACAAAGGAAGGAGGCAGTCTCTTGAGTCTATAGGAGGAGAACCCTCAGAATCTTACAGAAACAAAAATGACATTGACCCCGGTAAAGCATTCAAGATTAAAAGTACTTTACCCAAAAATATATACATGGATGTTCACTTATATTTATGCTATTCCTGGGGGCCCTGTAGCTCACAGGAATACTCACTGCCCCTATAGCTGCATGGATGTATATATAGGCTCACTGTGGGTAATTTCAAAGCAATCTTACTGTTGGTCTGAGATTCACTTTTTTTTCAGTTGTTACTATTTTATAACCCACCAAACAACCAAAACTCCATTAAATCATGATATTAGAATGAGTAAAACCTTTCTGAAAATCAATAACTTTGCAACTAAATGATAGATCTGATCAGACACCAGTCTATTTATTTTTAAGTGTTTTGAAGAGGACCATAAAACTCCCGGGAATGATACACAAGGGTACAAACAATGGGGTAAGAAAAGAATGAAAGGAAACAATAATTTCCTAAAATACAAAATGGATGGTGAAAACCTTGAGGTAGAGATCCTGCTGATGCTGCTGTAAGAAGCACTTTGTGAAGGTGTCCTTCAACTGAAAAGTCAGAGGTTCATATGCTCTTAGGAAGACAGTCCCTGATGCTTTATACTAACCTCCTGTGAAAATTAAACAGCTTTGATGCTTACTAGCTTTAAGTGAGCAGAGCCAATTTTAGCAATTCATCCCTAAAATCAAATGGAATTGCACAAATAAAATGGGTTGACACAAGTGTTACATCCAGGAAGACGTTTTGTGGCAGGGGAAGCAGTGAGCAGCAATGTTATAAGCAGTTTCTAGTCTCCTCTTGATAGTAACTACATGTTTTTCATGGCTTTTGTAAAAAAGGAGTACTTCCTAACTGTAAATAAATGATGTGGTGTTGCATAATCTGTTTTTAAGGAAGACCTGGAGCCAGAGGCAGTGAACCATGGCAGCCAAATGCATTTGCATCGTCAGGAACATTTCTGTCATGCCAATATGTGACTATCTGACAGAACACAGATGTGCCCTCACATCCTCCTTGTTGGAAAGAGTTTCATCACCACCAGGAGTAGCTGGTTCCTGAGAACCCCAGTTGCTCCTTACATAAGTAATCTAAAGGGGGGGCGAGGAGAGGGAGGACATGGAAGGGAGGGAGGGAAGATCCACTCTCAGGATCTTTGTGCTCTTCCAGTCACAGAAGCTAGGAACTCGGAACCAGTCACTTGTACACTCCAGTCTCAGCATGTTTGAGAAGACATGGTTATTCCTGCAGCTAGATGAAGAGTCTCTTTCTAAGTTCTCTGTTGAAGATGACTCCATGATCAAAACTTCCAACCCCACATGCATCTCTAACACACAGGTCAGAGCATCCTACTCTCTCAAATTCCACAAGGACCTCTTAGACATGACTCGGGACTGATTACTCCTCAGAAGCACACTATTATTTCTGGAAATATGTATGGCCCTCTAGCAATGAAACAATATGGTCTTTTCCGTAATGAGAAAGATTTCAAAGGTAATTAAGTCTAAACCCCCCTCCTCTGAATCCCACAAAATGTGTGTGTGTGTGTGTGTGTGTGTGTGTGTGTGTGTGTGTGTGTGTGTGTGTTCTCTTAAGTTTTACGTGCATAATTTCATTTGGTTTAGGAATAGTTTTCCTAAAATTAACTCAATTTTAAAATAGAAAGTTTTAAAACAAATTCTTTTATTGAAGTAAAATATAAACTGGTAAGAAATGCAGGATAGGCAGATATACAAAGCATATGATTTTGGCTGCACAAGTTTCTAGGAACACTTTCATCCTACTCTTACCCTGAGCTCTAGAGAGGGACACAGGACCGGGACTGACTGATCACAAGTACTTCAGGTCCCTCGCAGAGGTACTGGGTCAGGGATAAACATTGGAATTAGGACAATAGATGCCCTGTCTTCTCCAGGAAGACATTATAGACCTAGAGAGGTCAATAAGCCATCCTCTCTCCTCATATGGACACCTGATCTGGAGTAAATTAACCTTGAGAGAAAGAGAGATGTACCATGGGAAACTAGGTCCAGCCACAGAGGCCAAATGGCCTTGGAGTTCCCAGGTATCAGACACAATACATTCCTTCTTTGGATGAAAGCCATTTGAGTTCACTTTGAATGCTGGAAGGAATAGCTTACAAATGAAAGAATCCTGAATATAGAAGAAGTCCCATTGCACTTGAACATGAAAGGTAGGAATGCTTCTAGAGACTTCAGAATGATGCATAATCAAGATTCTAGAGCTTCAAAGATGTACTCCCCACCAAGCGGTGGTAGCACACACCTTTAATCCCAGCACTCAGGAGGCAGAGGCAGGTGGATCTCTGTGAGTCTGAGGCCAGCCTGGGCTACAGAGTGAGTTCCAGGACAGGCTCCGAAGCTACAGAGAGAAACCCTGTCTTGAAAAACAAAACAAACAAACAAACAAACAACAAAAAAGATGTGCTCCCCAAGTTCTTCTACTTTCTGGAATCAAAACAGATACCTCAATTTGATCTGCGCTAACATGGCAGAGACTTGTGTATTTGTGGATGCTCAATGTGCTGTATTGGGCTCTACATTCACTTCATCTGTGTCTTCTCTGTGATGCTGGTGCTCTGATGACTGCCATTAATTTATAGATGAGGAAAGTGAATGGAGACAGCATTCATAACTACTTCTAATACCTCCTGTCTACTCACAGCCAATGCTGGCCTGTGGTTGCAGGCATGACAAGTCATGAGTGTCAGGATCCCCACACTAGCTTCCCCCAATGAACACCTACTAAACACTCAAACACCAGTACTGCTTCAGTCAAGGCTTAGGGTTGCCCAGGGGTCATGTTCTGCAGACTTATAATCTAGCTCCTGGTTCAAAACTCCCACAGCTGCTCTGGCTTCCTTTTATCTTGATCAGTACTGTGTACTGAAACAGGCATGCGAAATAAGTTTTAGACCCCATTGTATGGACATAAAAAGTAACCTCACCTGTGTGTTTGTGGATGGCCATCACGGTAAGCTATCTTTCTTGGTCTTTAGGTATCATTTGATTCTATTCTCTTTCCCTCCTGGCTAATGGCCAGATCCTTTACTAATTATGCTTTTCTCTGCCTTCAGATGTGGGGCTTGTTCTACTGAAGAGGGTCTTGGGATATGATAAGACATGAGAAAGGAATACAGGGTGATAAGTTCAGTGAAAGTCCATAGGACACCTGCCATGTAGAGTTTGGTAAAGATCGTGGTGAGTCCTTATACAAAACACTGTTAGAGAGGTCCTTAGTGTTTTAGTTTCATTCTGTTTCTGTGGCAGAAATTAAGATCAAAAGCAACTGAAGAGGGGAGATGGTTCATTTCCCATTGTAGGTCACATTTCATCACTGAGGGAAATCAGGACAGAACTTAAATAGGAATTGAAGCAGAAACCATGGAGGAACATTGCTTGTTGGCTCTCTCACAGACCCAGACTTTCTGTATAGCTCAGAACCACTAGCATAGGGAATGGAGCCAGACATGATGAGATGAGCTAGGCTCTGCTACTACATCAATTAACATTCAAGACAGTTCTCCACAGACTTGCCCACAGGCCATGCTGATGTGGGAATTCCCTCAATTGAAACTCCATTCTCAGGCAACTCTAGCTCAGTGGTTCTCAACCTTCCTAATGCTGAGGCCCTTTAACACAGTTCCTCACATTGTGGTGACCCCCAACCATAAAGTTATTTTCATTGCTACTTCATAACTGTAATTTTGCTACTGTTGTGGATCATAATGTAAATATCTGATGTGCAACCTCTGTGAAAGGAATACAGAACATGCAATGTTTGACCAAGTAGTAGCTTGCATTGTGATGGAGTACTTTTGTAGCCCTTCCATCCCCAGAGGCTCTTCCAGACTCTCAGGGGATGCCTGGAAAGTGAATAAGGGACACCCTTGAAAATCAAGAAACAGATTGCACTGGACTCCAAACCCATGAACAGCTCATCAATTAGAGTGGCTGTCCATTTAATGCCCTCTTCCCAGAATCACAAATAAGAACCATTTGTTGAAAGAACACGGTGCTTACAGAATTTTCAAGCTTAATTCCCAATGGAACCACATGATCATTTGCTTTCCCCTGGACCCCAGCACAGTGCCTCACTCACAGAGGTGCTTAGTAAAAGCTTCTGTAATAATTTAGGGTGTAAACAAATGGGTGAGTGAGGTTGGCCTATGTAAATCTTCCTCGGAACAGCTTCCTTAGAGCAATGTTATCATTCCCATTTTATTAGTCTCAACAGTGCTCTCAGAGCTTCCAGTAATTGGTCACAATTGAGATATAAATCCAGATCATTCCAGTCCAATCAAACCTGCAGCCTCTTGCTCTACAATCCTCTCTAGAGACTAGTGTTCTAGAGAATTCAAGATCTTCCTGCTGGTAAGCAACAAAGGTTTTATATAAAATTGAGCAGAAAACAAAACTGAGTACTCTATAAACACATTGTTAGTTTAGTATTGTTCACAATATTAATGTGTACATTTTCCTTAATAAGAAAAAGGTTATAAATTAGCATGGATTATAACTTATACATGATAGGGGTCTGGGATATTATTATTAGTTAGGCATCAATTCCTGATGACAATGAAAGACTGATCAATATGGCACATTTTGTGCATTACAGAGCCATTTTAACCCAAATAAATGAAGTTGTTAACATGAGGTAGCACTTTTGAATATCAGAGAAGGTAGGTTGAAAATAAGATTCTAAAACTGAATAATTATATTCTAGCTTCCCTTCTATACACCTCCTGTACTATCTCTACATGTTCAAGCACAGAGGTAAAGCATTTGAAAACAAATTGCCTCTATACTGAATGCACACATAGACTTTTATTAAACAAATTGCCTCTATACTGAACGCACACATAGACTTTTATTGCCATCACTTCATGGGAAATACAGTATGACAACTGTGCACCATGGTTGCTCACATTCAGCACTGGATATCATCTGGAGATGGGTTCAAGATTCTGAAAGAATGGATCATAATACAGAATACCCAGCAGGCAGGTGGGCAGCTGTAGTGATGGAGCAGTGGCTGAGAGCTTACACTTGATCCACAAGCAAAAAGCACAGAAAGAGAGAGTTAACTAGGAACAGCATGGACCCTTTTTTTAATTAGATTTTTTTTTCATATTCTGATTTTAGTCATGCCCCCCAACTCTTCCCAGATCTTCCCCATCTCCTCACCAACTCAAATCCATACCCTTTCTTGCTCCCTCTCTTTAGAAGCAAGTAGGTATATAGAAAAAAGTAATAAAGTAAGGTCAAATAAAAATAAACAAACCTGAATAGGACAACACAAACAAACAGAAAAAGAGCCAAAAGAAAAGCACACACACACACACACACAAAAAAAAACATATATAGATACAAAGACACGCACATAACAAGCACAGAACTCCCCTAAAAACACAAAACTGGAAACTGCAATATATAAGCAAAACCCTATAAGAAAAAAAATTGCCCAGAAAAAATATGAGAAAAAAAAAAACCTACAAAAAACCCTGAGTTTGTTTTGTGTTGACCATCTACTGCTGGGCATGGGGCCTGCCCTTCAGTGTGGCTTGTATACCCAGTGAGACTCTATTTGAAAAAACTAAGTTTTCCTTTGCAAGTGGTCATCAATTAGAAGTAGCATCTTGGTTAGGGATGGGGCATGTATCCACTTCTCTCATCACTGGGACCTCATATGGTGTGGACCTGTGCAGATCCTGTTCATGCTGCCACAATCTCTGTGAGTTCATAGGTGTGTCAGTCCTGTTGTGCCTAGAGCCTTTGTTTTCTTGTTGTCTTCCATCCCCACTGGCTCTTACAATCTTTCCACTTCCTCATCTGCAGAGTTTCCTGAACCCTGAGTAGAAAGGTTTGATGGAACTATCCTATGTAGAATTGAATATTCCAAGTTCTCTCACTCTCCATACACAGTCAAGTTGCAGGCCTCTATATTTGTTCCCATCTACTGCAAGAGATCTACTTCTCTGATGATGGCTGAGCAAGACACTGCTCTATGAGTAGAGCAGAGTGTCAGAAGGAATCGTTTTATTGCTGTGTTTCTATAGCAGAACAACAGTATTCTGTTTTCAGTTAGGTCTATGGCCTATGTAGTCTCAGATTCCTGGCCACCCAAGCAGTGTCAAACATGAGTTGCATCTCATGGGGTGAACCTTAAATACAATCAGATAGTGGTTGGTTACTCTGGTGTAGGCTTTTGAAAACTCAAAGCCACTGCCAGTGACACATGCCCTCTAACAAAGGCCACATTTCCTACTCTTTCCCAAAACAATTCCACCGGATACCAAGTATTCAAACATATGGCTACCATTTTCATTCCAACCACCACAATCTCTTTCTGTAAAATTACATTATTTTATTTTATCTATTGACTAAGGTCTGCCTTTGTCAGCTAAATTATAGGATTAATAACAGGAATCTTGATCTAGTTGTTTTCTAGTCAATTTCTAATGATTAGATCAACGTTTAGCTCTAGTAAGTGTGTGTGTGTGTGTGTGTGTGTGTGTGTGTGTGTGTGTGTGTGTGTGTATAGTACACTAATAAATGGTTGGTGGGTAAACAAAAAAACTGATGGGCAAAAAAATTTAACTCTAATACTGTATCATAACTAGACCTTTTGACACCCTCTTGGGCTTTTCCAATGTCTGTCGTCTCAAGATGATGAAGCCATGGCTTCAAATGTAGACATCAAAACTTCATTTAAAGCAGAAGAAAAGGCAAAGGACACACAGTAAATTCTGCAGATCTCAACTTATTTTTCTTTGCTGGAAATGTGTCAAATTACTTTATTCTAGTTCCAAGGATAGCTGGGAAATCAATCATTTTATTCTTAAAACCTGTGTGTGAGGCCACGGGAAACGGGTTGGGTTTGGAGCATGGATTAGTCAGGCTATGTGAGGAGCGTCCATTCATTGGGAAGAGACTTGAGCCCAAGAGGAAGGGTTGCCAAACAATAAAAGGGTATATAACACCTTTGGGGAAAAGTAAAGATTTTACGTTTCCTAGAAGACCTTCAGGGTCATTCATTGCCTGTCATTCCAATTCATTCTGCAGAAGGAGATGATGAGCAGAAGTAGGCACACGGAAGAGAGCCCAGACATAAAGCAGAACACCATGTGATGTCATGGTCTGGCCTGGCTCAAGACAACAGCTGGAAAAGTAGTTTTTTTCTCAACAGCCCCCTCCGAAGTTGAATTCACTCCCAATAGGCTTTAATTAGCAATAGCAAGCAAACCTTCTTCCCAGTCCTAGATAAAACTGTTTTCCCTGCCTCCTCAGCTCAGCCCTCTGGAGACAAGATAAGAAGCAGCTGGCAGTGGGTGGGAGACAAAATACCATTTGGCCAGACAGCTGGGTCTGAGTGCATTCTCACTGGGGGTGCAGGAGACTCCAAGAAGTTATACAATGTTACTTGAATTTGAGTTCCATGACTGTGAAAATATATCTAAATGAATATACAACCTCCTGGCCACTTGTATGTATGGGAGCCTAAGGACAGGATTGCACAAACATTCCCATTAACACCATTAACAAGCATGTCAATAAAGCAGCGGTTAGCAAGGCTCATTAAAAGCATGACTTTTGAAAGAAAGGATTTTGCAATGTGCTCTTCTGAGAGAATGGATGGTTTTGTTGTACAGAGAACTTGAGTTGGACAAGACTCAGCTCAAACCTCTTGCATTGGGGTCTGATGATTCACTCTCCCTGACTGAGGGCTGTGATATGGGTACCTGGTGCTGACCACTGAGAGATGGGGGCAAAGGGAGCTTGGAGGGAGAGAACAAAGTCTACGTCAAGGGTTGGATGAATCTATTTGAAGACAAATTACCTGGAAACTTGTGCAATGACAAGACTCAGCTCATTCCAGAGCCAGACTGTAAAGACAAGGCAAGCCTGCTGGCTTAGCAGCTCCCTGGGCCTCAGCAATCAGGGTGAGCCTAGGCAATGGTACCCGCAGTCATTTGGGCATCTTCACCTCTGAGAAATTGGGTCTGTGTAATTTTCCATGTGACCCTAACTTTTCTCAACAAACCCAAACCTAGTACACTGGTTTATGGAAGCAAGGAAAGCCATCTATAAGTGGATGCTGGGCTTCATTGCTCTTCTATCTATGATTCACTCTTCCTCCAAGGTGTACTGGCTGACAGGGTCTGTGTCACCTCACTAAACTTTGTAGCATGTAGAATTCCTGCCAGTTCTCTTTTAAACCTAAAGAATAGTCTACACCTTCTCTGCATCCATCCATCCCCCTGGAGGATGAGCTATACCTTACCCTGCAGTGTAAAAGCTGTAAGGGATAAGGAGTAAGGCTTTGAAATAAGAACTGATGGTAAGACTCATTTCCAAATGCCCCTTTATTTACAAAATAAGAACAATACCCTTTCTGCAATTCCTCTGAAGACCCTAGATCATGTGCACAGTTCTCTAGGCACAGTGTTCCTAGGTGCACCAGGTACTTCAACAATGGTATCTATACATATTCTTATTGCCACTTTACTTGGCTATCCTTTATTTCATTCTCTCTGTCTCTCTCTCTGTCTCTCTGTCTCTGTCTCTGTCTCTCTCTCTCTCTCTCTCTCTCTCTCTCTCACACACACACACACACACACACACACACACACACACACACACCAGTTCACATTTGGTGTATAAATTGAAGCACTATATGTATATTAACTTTTTTTTTCTTGAGTTGCTGCTAAATTTTATGATACAAAATATGGGCTGTACATGGAAATAAAGCTCTAAGCTATACTGAAGACAACTTGTACTATGTAATGTACCCATTTGCTTGATCACAGATGAAAGAATACTCAATTGCGAGTCAGGATTTATGACTTTGCTTCTGCCAACATTGTGTGGCCTGTACATGCGTAGTAGGAAATGCAGTGTGTACCAACCAAGGATTTGCATGAAGCGTCTTTTTTTCAATAGCAAATGGGAGGGAAACCATGCCCCACCCTCCACCCTGAGGGAGTCAGGAAGGCGTCACTAATGGATGGTATCAAGAGAAAAAACTCAGCAGCAGCTTCATGTCTCAATTCCCATTAGAGGGCATTGGTCACTTTGATCCTCAATTTGGTAAGCTTACAGTGGAGCCCTTTGCTACTTCCTCACACGAAGTCATTCTTAGGCCAGGGAAGGGTTAGAGGAACCGGAGAAGCTGAAGAAGGACATCAGCTTATGGTGTCATAAAGCAGGTGTCATACCAGGGGTGGTAAATGTTATGAATGGCCCCCTTAATTTCTGACAACAGACATTTCCATTCCCATTTTACTATACAAAGACTCTGAAGCTCAGGAACAATAAGTAAATTGTCCATGGAAGTAGAGAGAGTGGACAACAAGGCCTTTAGAGCCCTAAGCCTTGGCCAAATGGCCATCCTGTACTGCCTACTCAGAGTGAACATGGACTTCCAACTTTCTTCACACAGCACAGTGAGGGACTGTAACCCTCTTCTTGGTCCTGGTTTTTACATCTATAAAACCAAGAGCTTGGATTTGAAGACCAAGAATGAATGTTTCCACAAAATCAAAGGTCAAGGGATGGGGGTATAACTCAGTGACAGGGTTGTGCTTCTAATGTGCAAGGGTCTAGATCCAACCCTCAGAACACACACAAAAATAGTAATGGAGTTCTCTGACCTTTTTCTTCATTTCACACCAGTTCTTTCTCAGTGTTGTGAATTCCTGCATTAAACCCCAGGAAAAAAAGGTAATATTGTATTGTTTTCTAAAATGTAACATTATGCATGGATGTGAATAAACTTTAGCATCCTCATAGTCTACTCCTAAATGACTGGAGGATGAGAAATGTTTTAGTTACTTTTCTGTCGCTGTGACAGAATACCTTGAAGACAAGACACATAAAGCAGAGAGGGCTTCTTTTTCTTTTGGTTCCAGAGGGATGTAGTTCATCGTGACACAGAAAGTACCACAGCAGAAGATGAGACCACTTGGCCATCAGGAAGCAGGAGAAAAGTGGAGGTGGGTCAGGCTATAAAACTCAAAGCTGTGCTCTTCCCCCCCACCCCCTTCCCAATAACAAGTCTCTATCTTCTGAAGGTACCATAACTTCCCAAGTGCCACTAGCAGGGGATCAAGTGGTCCAGCACATGAGCCTGTGGGGGACACTTCACATTCAAACCACAACAAGGCGAAGCATAAACCCTGAAGCCAGAAAGCCTCCATGTAAGTGCCAGCTACTCCATTGATTTGACATCTTTGTGTCCCTGGTCCAGACCTGAGAATTTTAGAAAGTGTGCCTGTTAGTTAATTGGCCACGTTGTGCTCTTACCCTGCAAGGAAATGTCACAAAACACGACAGAATCTGCTAATAAGAGTTTTATTAGCACTTGTGAGGCAGAGCCAGGCGGATCTCTGTGAGTTCGAGGCCAGCCTGGGCTACCAAGTGAGTTCCAGGAAAGGCGCAAAGCTACACAGAGAAACCCTGTCTCGAAAAACCAAAAAAAAAAAAAAAAAAAAAAAAAAGAGTTTTATTAAAGATAAAGGGACAGAGAGTGTGCAGGCCTGTGGGAGAGACACGTATGTGGAGGAGCAGAAGAAACCGGGAACATGGCGCTGTATTTTAAAGGCTGGGCGTGCCCAGGTCATGTCACTACTCCATGCATGTGTGTAGATCACATGGCCACGTTGCGCGATTATGTTGCCATGAAACGTCAGGGATCCTGGTCACGCGAGACGCCTTGACCCGGAAATGGCTATCTTGACTTGGAACTGGCTAGGCGGAAGTGTCCAGGTCTGCTGGGCATCCTGGTTATGAGATGCCCTGACCCGGAAATGGCTATCCTGAACTGGAACTGGCTAGGTGGAAGTGTCCGCCGGGCATATGCAAACATGCCCAACCATGGGGGCGTGTTGTGAACCCTTCAGTACCGACTTCATGATAGCTACAATGCAAATTATTTTGTAAATATGTCCAACACTATACAGATTATATAAGTCAGTATTAATGAAGCAGTGTTCTTTTATCATTAAGACTGCAGATCCAGTGAAGAGTAGATGAAAGGTTCCAGGGAATGCTATCTTGCATATAACTTGGTTACTCAGAAAGCCTTTTTGGAAGCCTAGGTATTCTGATCCAACAAGCTTGAACCTAATGGGGTTGAAGAGGTTGCTTCCTCAGACAGAGCCGTAAGATTTTCCCTGGGGCTTGAGCTGTCATCAGGACAAGGATAGACTGCCCAAGCCACCCAGCTTCTCAGCGTATCCCTAATACACCAACACTCTCTGTGCAATTGAGTGACACATGTGTTTTCAATGTCATGCAACTTTGTGCTGTGATGAGCAGTTCCTACGTGGCAAAGGGATTAATTTAATTTGGAAAATTTGGCTATTAGTCAGTCTCTCATCCCTCTGCTGCCTTTAGCATATTGGAGGTTGGTCTTCCAATGGATGCCTTGGAATCTTTTAGAAAACGTATTCCTTTAGGACCCTTAACCTTCCCTGAGAGAGCTGTCAACATTCTGTCCTGTTTCCATTGCTCCATTGAGTCTCATTGCTCTTACTACTTATTATCTGTGAAGTCACCACAAATTGCTGAACCAGCAAATACCGAGTCTCTGTTCCCAGGCAAGAGAAAGGGTGTGTTCCTGCCGTTCCTGTGTTTCTGTCAAACAGCCAAACATAATCTTTTTTATGTATGTTTATGCTTTAAGTCATCTAGTGTATGTTGTGATTCATTAACACTGAACTATGACCTACAGCACTTTATTACATGCACGAAGGAAGCTTCACTACCACACATACTTCGTCTGTGAGGGGAATTATAGGCTTTTGTTTTCTTACAACTCAGCTTGATGACAATTGTAAAGATCTTTTTTTATTCTTTATTTTATGTGTATGAGTGTTTGCCTGCGTGTCTATAGGTAGGTGCACCACATGTGTGCAGATGCCCGTGGAGACCAGAGGGTGTTGGATCCCACAGAACTGGAGTTATAGACAGTTGCGAATCTCCCAGTGTGGGTACTAGGAACTGAATCTGGGCCCTCTGGAAGAGAAGTACTAGCTCTTAAATGCCCAACCATCTCTCCAGTTCCTGTGGACCTTTTTAAACCTTAAATTCACTCCAAGTATGCAAAACAAAACCCATCAATAAAAAAAGCATGGCTCTGAGGTGGAGCAAGGGTATTTGTTTATAGTGTGAGAGCTGAAACAAGAAGACAAGAAGGCAGAGTTCTAGGAACAAGTGACTCAAATATTTTGTTCATTGAATAGTCATGAATGGCTGTGAAAGGGCCATGAACACTGATGATAAAGTGTATGTCTGATGTAGATTGATGATAGTGTGTGTCTCATGTAGCTCTTACTGAGCTCTTGATACTATTGGTGTGAATGTTTATATTCCACCTTAAGCCAAACTTCTGGAGAAGAGATATTATCTCATTGCTTTTTAGGGTTTTTTTTTCTTAGAACATTTTTATATCCATTGCAGACTGAGTCTACCCCTACAGCATCCAGAAACCATTTTCCTAGATCTAGGAATAACAATCATTTTCCAGCCACCTGTAACTTATGTCTGGTTGATGCTTCCTTATCCCCCTGGGAGACTTTCCAAAACTATACTCAAAATCTCAGCCTGCCTTCACTCTGTTCTCTGCAGATACTTAGAGCATTTTCATAGATGAAAGTCATCTTATATAGAATCTTTGTCACTTTCATCTATCTCCTAATTTTTTCTTTTCTTAATGAAATTCATTTCCAGCCAGACATGATGGTATACTACTTTATAATCCCAGAACTAGGAAGATAGAGGGAAGACGACCATAATCTCCAGGACATTGAACTAATAAAAAAAAATTCATGAGACTGGAGAAATGGCTTAGTGGTTAAGAGTGTGGCTCTTCCAGAGGACCCCAGTTAGGTTACCAGCACCCACATCAAGCTGCATGTAACTGTTAACTCCAGCTCCAAGTGATTCAATGCCTTCTTCTGGTGAAACGTATGGTTAAAAAAATTCTTCAAAAAATCCTTCTCTCCCTTTTGACATTTTTCCAGTTTCTCTAGCTCTTTGTCCCTCCCATTCTTTCATGTCACAGCCTTTTGAAAGGTGATTTACACTTTCGTCACTTACCTTGTGACTTCTCCCTTAAACCTTCAGTCAAGCTGTTTTCTTCATGGTCACCAAACTGTGACTATGTGAACTCATACCATCCAGTCCTGTTGGTTTGTTCTCCTCCTGCTGAAATGCCCCATTGGACTTCCATGAAGAACAAGTTATCTTTTCTGGTCTCTAATTGCTCTCTTTTACTCCATTTGGTAGAAGAAGCACACATCTATACACCCAGCACTGGGGCTACAGAGGCAGGATGCTCTGGCAAGCTAGTCTACCTGAAATTGTGAGTTACAGTTTTAGTGAGAGACCCTGACTCAAAACATAAGCTGGAGAGGCAGCTGAGGAAGACAGCATGATGTCAACCTCCATATGACCCCACATGGAGCATGCCCACACATAACTACACACACTAAATAAATCAAACCTGATAGTTAATAAATAGTAGAATAGGGATTTGACTCTGTGTTTTCTAATTCCAAATGAGCTATTAGCTACTATACAGTATTGGCTCAATCTGATAAAATATAAGCCATTTTGGCAGTCAACTGCTTAAAAGTTTTCAGTGTCTCTATATGGTCTGCAGAAAACAACAACATAAAACAAATTCTTCCCAGACAAAAATGTAGGGTGTTTCCTGATCTGGCACCAAATTTTCTTTCTAGATTTATCTTTTAAAATAATGTCTCTTCCAAATGCTATGCTTCTGATGTTCCTCCTTCAGTATCTCTCTACTTCGTGACTTTAATCTCAGATGCTACCCTTTCAGTACAGAAGGTTATAATCATTCTTCTGCGTACCTCACATGATAACAGTAGTAAACAAAAGGACCCAACACACGAGACCCGTTTGAGAGCAAAGCATAAAGCATATATTCTGCATAGGAATAGATTCTTTGAAGAAGAGGCAACATGGCATCTTTCCATGTTGGAGTTATGGTACTCTTAATATTCCAGTGATGTCATAGGATGCTAATTGTGCCTGTTACAAGGTTATGTTGTGATTGGTAGTGATGGAGGAGCATGTGTTAGTACTCTATTAGTCCTGCAAAGCTGTGAAGAAATGTAAATGTGCAGAGTAATCTCGGTGTTCCTAGAGTTTCATGCAAATATCATTCTAGAATCAAGTTCTTTCAATTGAAAAAGTCATAGAAAACATTTTATTGATTACTTAAATATATATATATAAACATATATATATATAATATGTAAAAGTTGTGAATATGCTCTATCTATATATAATAAACTTATGACACTTGGAATGATAATGCTCCCCCAAAGCCATAGATTATTTAACAACCCCCCACCCCAGTGCCAGGTATGGGAAACCTTCCTTTGAGTTGTTCATTAGGGGAGTCCAAGATATTTCCAAAACAATATAGTGTATTGCCACTGCCTTTGGCTCCCTACAAAAACTTAAAGGGAAGATCATATTGCTGAAGATCCCACACATTTTATACACAGGATCTAGAGGAATCCAACTGGAACTGACCTGAAAGCACCCTCCTGAGGACTAGCTCTCACAGTACTAGAGGGTGTTATACAGGCTGCCACAGGAGAAAAGTGGTTCAGTACTTGTACCAAGATTTAAAGCCTATGAACCACAATGACCATAATGGTAAGCTACTCCTAAGGGCACAATAGTTGCACTTATGTCTTGGGAGTATCCAACACCTATCTAACTGGACTTAAGACACAATCAACACGAGGGAACTTGTGCCTGGTTCTGGAAACCTAGCCAGCTCCCGATGGCTGGTGAAGTCATGGACCTTCTATGAGGAGCTGCTACTGCCTCTTTCCTAAACCAATATGGATTTCTAGCTGAGTTCTAAAGACATCCTTATGTCTACAGATAAGTGCAGCTCTCACCCCTCCTTAAAGAAGCTTCTTTTGCAGTAGATAAAGACCATTTCAGAAACTCAAAACTGCAGAGATCAACTGACCACAGGATGCCCAACTCCAACTGATAACATGTACACTGCAAGCCCTGCATGTAAGTCAGGAGCATCAAGGAAGAGGGCGGGTAGGAGCAGAAAGACTGTAAGACTCAGGAGTATCAGGATGTCGGCTGTGAGATGATGTCTTCTATAACTATGCAGGGAAGCTGCAGCCATGAAATCTGGGTAATAAGGTGAGCTGCACGATGTCAACACCAGTCTACATGCCAGTGTGAATGGGGAAATATCAAAGGCCCCACCCATAGATGAAAAGCTGTAGACTATAAATGCCTGATGAGAATAGGAGAATCAGTCTTCTTCAGGGATGAGCCCCTGATAGATTATGCAATCCCAAGTGGTCAAACCTAAACACATATAAATATGAGCAACACTAAATGTACTCAACAAAATATGTGTGGTGCGTATGTGTAGTGTGCATGTGTGCACATGCATCCATATGTGTGTGTATGTGTTAATCATATTAATTACGAAGTCATGAATTTGGAGGAGGGTGGGAGGCATGGGAGGAATTGGAGAGGGAGGGGTAGAAATGATGCAAATATAATACGCACACATGAAATTCTCAAATTTAAATTAAAAATGAATAATGAATAAATGGTAGCAGGACCCAGACATTCCCAACGACTGTTCTTCAGCCATTTCTTCCATAGTTCTTTCATCTAGCCGATAATTTCTCTGAGTTTGTTTAGAGGCCCAACTGCATGTTTCAAAATTAATTTTGAATGCTTTTGGTCTTCCACAGAACTTCCTTCTCCAAAGTTTCCAAATTGTAAACCATTATCTTCCTCTTACCAACCACAAAAATTATTCCATTTGTTAAAGTTTTTGTATTTTGTGTCTGGAGAAGGAAGGCATTTCTTGACAACATCACACTAATAAATATTTCAGAAAGTGAGAACAACATGATATTGGACCAGAAAATCCTAGCCCTCATGCCTCCATGTGGGTGGAATGTTCTTATGAAGGAGAACATGGTCACAAGGGAGGCTTAGATTAGAAAACAGAAGAGAAATCATGAAATTGGACTTTTCACATAGTGACTGTATGGTGTCTTTGGATAACTTCTGAAAAATTAGAAAGGAGACCTTGCTTGATAGAAACTTCTAAGCTACCAATATACAGACCATGCAAATGAAGCCGTGGGGATAATGCAGTTGCTTAAGCAAATATCAAGGAGCAAGAAAAACTATCCATGGTAGGGTTTAAAGAGCTCTAATAATTGTGCATGGACAGAAATAGAAGAATAAACTTGTCAAGAAAACTAAAATCTCAGGGTTGGGAAAGCTGATCAGCAGTTAAAAGCACAGACTGCTCTTGCAGAGGACCTGAGTTGCATTGAGAAGCTCACAACCACCTGTATCTCCAGCTCCAGGAGATCCAAGACCTTTCTCTGATCTCCATGGATACCTGCTTTCACATGAACATATATACATACAAGTTGAAAATAAAATGAATATTTCAAAAATTTTAAATAAATTTATTGTATTATTTGAAATAAAAAGATGAGTTGTTTCAAGAATATAGAGTTCTTCCTCTGTCAGATGAAATTAACAGTTGAATGGTTCTTTGTAATTCATCAGTGATGACCCTGAGCAAGCCCCATTCTTTTGAATAAAGGTCCAAGCTAGATTAAAGTTGCTGATCAATGAGATGAAAAGCTAATTAAAAATTATTTAAGAAGGGTGCCTGAGGAAGAAATACAGCAACATGGTTTTGATTGCAGAGAAACCCAACGATGGCCATGATTCTGACCTCTATCATGCTGCCTCTTTCTTAAAGCAATGAAGTTATCCTATCTTGTATTAGTGCCTTTCTTTCCTCTTCCAGATACTTGAAAATAGAACTGAATCCTTTATCATCCTTTACTAAACACACTTTGGTTTCAGATCATAGTAGGACCTATAGTCGAGCCTCAATTGGCCATTAAAAAAGAAACCAGGAGGAGGAGGAAAGGAAGGAAGGAAGGAAGGAAGGGATGGCAGGGAGAAGATACAGAAGTTGTGCACAGGGATCTCTTCTGAAGGTGACGTAATGCTTAGACATCAACTGTCAAAAGCAAATACTAAGCCACTCACTGCATAAATTGTACACATTGCAACCGCTTTACCATTATTTCTTCACATTCTTATGGGAAAAAATACTTTTGGAAAAAAAAAAAAAAAGAACCAAATTCTTTTTATGGATAATGACTGTGATGGTAATACATGCTAGAAAGCGAAGTCCTGAAAAGCCAATGTAGAATGGACCACAGTCTTACTTACTTGCAGCAGAAAGAATTCTGTGTGGAAGCCAAGTTCATGAAAAGGTGATAGGTGACAGAGCAATGTGATTTATGCTGTTACCATGACCAAAGCTCTCTTTAATGCCCCCAGAGGGCTTGATTTCTGCACTTATGGACACTGTCTCCACCCAGGGGCTTTCCCTGTGCACCTGTCTCCAGATCCCTCTGGAATAACAGGTCATTGTGGTTTACAGGGAACGTTGAGTCACTCTGGAAGGTCCCTGCAGAATGCACTTGCCTGTTTGGAAAACTCTATCCCTTATCTCATCGTTTCCAAAGCCACAAGTCTGCACACAAACAAGAGAACACATCAGCCAACTTTCAGACTCTTTGGCCCTTTTCCTCTGATCCCCATCACCATACCTCTGCACATGCAAGTTTAGAAAAGTGCCTCATAACTGGGCTGAATTAGTGAAAATCATAAATTATATTCTTTTTGTTTCAACAACAAATGAATCGGGAAAAGATTGTCTGGCAAGCAGAATTGTATTTACTGTGTGTTCAGATCATGTGGAGCAGATTAAAAACAATCACAGAATGTTTCAGTGTCTAATTTCTGGAGAAGAAACAAAAGTCAGCATTACTCTTCCAGCAACTTTGTAAGAACCAGTGTATTCGGTCCACACTCCCTTGGAGACTGCTCCTTCTAAGTTGTCAATACACTTCTGCCATCTATCAACTGCCCGAGAAAACACAATGCAAATTAGCCAGTTGTTTTTCTTTAAACAGAAGAGGGCATGTATAATGCAGTGAGGAGACAGTCTGGAATGTGAATTGAGGAGGCTTCCAGCAGTTCACCTTGACCACAGCCTCCAATTCACTACTCTGCTTTAACTGGTTCCTAAGCTATGCTTCATCTTGTTAATTCATCTCCTACCATGTGCCTTACTTCAAGACTTCAGTTCCCTCAGATACAGTGCTAGAAATCTCTGTCCATTTCTAAATTTAATTGTTTCCTACTTTAAATCAGCAACTTGGAGTTCATTGTTTCACCAAAATATGACTACCCTGGGTGACTGTCAGAATTTACCCAGTGCAAGAAAATCTACTTCGCCCTCAACACATTGGAGATGTATTGGTCTGGAGAAGAGAGACAGCAGAAACAATCCAATGGAAAGAAAGCTTGTGAGCTCTGTGGTTTGTAAACATGACCTCTATCTACACTGACATGTTCACCCCCACCTTCTGCAGATAGAGAAAAGGATTGTCTCAGAAAGGAAGGAAAGAGACCTTGTGCTGTATCTGATGTGACCTACAAAGCATGCTTTTTGGCTCCCCAGTGACCTTGGCATCTCCATGTTTATAAACAGAACATTTCTAAGGGAGGGGTCATTCGTTATATCATAGAATTGGTTTTCTTGAACTAAGGAGCTTGAGTTTTCAAGGAGCATAATACACTTACCCCTCATCTATATGGGTACTACTTGGAAAAACAGAGGTCTCCTCTACCATACTCATGGGCCAAGCATGTGGTTCTGCACTTGTTTAGGATATTTTTTATGTAATCTCCAATGTTCAGATTGATTTGATTCACAGTCTTGGGTAGATGCATTCAAGGGACCAAACCCGGACCTACGACAATGATCCCCTAACCCTCTTGCCTTTTTGAAAATTCTACCATCTAACTGGCAACCCATCCCTTCCCTGCCATGGGGACTGTGATCAGGAGAGTGTAAGAGCTCAGGTCAACTATTACATAGGAAGACCTTTCAGAGCCCAAGTTCCATCTTTTCAATGATGATGATGGTGATGAAGATGATGATGGTTGGAATACTTGCTATTCAGAAATAAGAGGGCCCCACCCATCCAAAAATTTATTTCCAATGTCAAGAACCATCACACACACACACACACACACACACACACACACACACACACACACACACACACATGCGTGCACACACATACCATGAAGGTATGAAAAGGTTCAGCTTTTTGAAAGCTCACAGTCACCAAGGTGGTCTGAAGGTAGAAAGCAAGGAAGAAAAGGAGAATGGCCCAGAAGCTTTCACTGCAGCTTTTTTTTTTTGGGTTGAATATCCTACTAGCTCTGAAGGAGGGACGACCTCAGTCTGCACAGATGAGAAGCAGACAGGAAGAAAGGTGAAGCTTCAAATACTAGAAATGGATTAAGACTACAGAACTACAACACATCCTATGTTCAAGACTTTCCAAGGGTCTCTTATCAGAGTTTCCTTTCAAACCTTTAAAGCAGTGGTTCTCAAGCTGTGGGTCACGGCCCTCTGGGGAGGATGAACAATCCTTTCACAGGGGTTACCTAAGACCATCAGGAAACACACATATTTACATTACAATTCTTAACAGTAGCAAAATTAAAATTATGAAGCAGCAACGGAAATCATTTCATGGTTGGGGGTCACCACAGCATGAGGAACTGTGTTCAAGGGTCACAGCATTTGTAAGGCTGAGAACCACTACTTTATAGCAATTGATTAGCCTTTGTCACAGATGAACAAGTTAACAAGTCAGTATCCAGACAGGAGCAGAAACTTCCCAAAATCAAATAGCAGCTAGTGCAGAACCAGGAATGTGACCTAATCTGTCTAGTGTCATAGCCCATCATTTGATTTAGGGCCTTGACTAGGAAGCCAAGACAATCTGATAATGCCACCTGACAACCATAAAGGTGACAAATTTACCAATAAGCCAGTCTTAGGTTGAATCATCAAACTATCTCCTTTTTAGCATATCTACAGAGTGTGACAATTATATTTCCAGTAGTAAATTTAGTAGAGTAGAATCCAGAGCTCAAACAGGCGGCATATGGAACAAAGAAAACAAGACCACAGGATACCTACTCACAAGTGAGCCCCTTTGCTAAACAGGTAAAGGAAGCCAAGTCACATGTTTTTTGAACACTTTGGACTTTTTTTTGGGAGTGAGTAAAACACAAATGTAAGTGCTTTGAGCAGTGTGCCCACAGGGCAGGGGGAGGGGCATAAAACCCCATAGAAAATGTGCTGATTGGTCGTCCTGCAATTTTCTGAGCAGACTCACACAGTTTGTTCTGAGAACTGAGAAGAAATGACAGCATGTACTGTTTTCTTTTCCTCAATATTTGCAAAGTGGTGACATGCTACAGGCCTGACCTGCGGTCTTTTGGAAATGCACGCAACGGTCTTCATCCTCTCACAAGCCTTTTCCTCCCTGACAGGCATAAGTGAATGAGCAACTGCCTTCCTGCTGCCCTCTCGAGGGGCTGAGTGAGTGTTGGAGCCAGTATTACAATTTCAGGATGCTGTCTGCTGAGAGGCTCAACCTCAGAGGCAAAGCTTTACCCCCAAACTGTGAGGTCAGTCACCACACTTCTCAGACCAGGGTGAAAGCACAATTGTAGGAACTGGGTGGATGGAGATGTTACCAAATTTATGGTGCCTGGATTTCAAGAAGTTATAATATAGCCTATTGGGGAAGCAATGAGAATCCCTCAGACATCCTCCCTGGCAAATAGTAAGTTATGATGCTGACCTATGTTGATAACAAGTGGTGTTCTATTGAAGAAGCCTTTTAGTACTCGACGTTGCGCTGAAGATCTCAGATGGAACAGAAGGTTACAGCACACTCTCCTTGAGCCACCAGACCACTGTTATCAAGGAGCATGCTCACAACTGTGCTGTATTGAGAAGCGACACCACGCCACAACCGGACGTCCCTAGTAACAGCATGCATGTGCAGGTGGAGTTCTGAGACCGGTCTCTCAGAAATAAAACAAATCAGGACAGGGAGGAGGGGCTGTGTGCCTGTGTGATGTGGTCTGTAGCTTTGTCATTGGTGGTAAAACAGCAATTAACTTTCTCAGGATGCCTTTATGCCCTGGCAGCTCTCTGGCATGAGCCTAACTTCATTGTAATGGAAAAAATAAGGTTCACGAAACCAGCCCAGGCTGTCAGCAATGACTGATGACTTAGAAGGGATTTTATATTATCCAGGTTAGAGCTGTAATTGAATAAAAGCAAAGGTTGGGGATGGCGTCATTCTGGGCCTTGAATTCCCATCAGAAAGTAAGCGCCAAACAGCAGATTGAGCTAGACATGTTTAAAGATTTCATAACGATTTAAATACATAAAATATCACAGTGATAATGATTCAGTGCCTACACTAAGACCTTGTATCTGGCAGGTATGCTGTATTTGCTATTTAAAGAAAGACTTAGCAATATATTTTGTTAAGTATTGTAGTATCCCCAAACCACAGAATGTTTCCAGACTTAAACTAATTGATCTTTAACAACATCCTGTGGATGCTCAAGAGAATTGATGAAATACTCTCTTCTTAATAGCAGAGGAATCTGAGATAGGAAGAAGTTAAGTGATTTGGAAAGATAAAATTCAACCAATAAATCATGGGTGAGGTGGAGAGGAAACTTCTCTCCAGCTCCCTGCTTCCCTTCCAGGGAGCACGCTTCTCTCAGTGATTCATCAACCCCCTGAATGGAGATCCACTGTAGCAAGGCCCAGTAAGAAGCTCGATTTATCTCTTAGCTTTCAGGTTAAAGATGGTACCCAGGACAACTTGCTTCTCACATGGCTAACCTTCCACATCTATACCTTCTCATCAGACTGTTGTACTCCTGAAAAAATATCCTACTGAAATAGGAATTTATACTGGATTATTGGCGTTACAAATTCTGCCCATTCTGGGTAAATGCCAGAGCCCATCAGCCCAGCCTGAGACTATAACTGGATGGAAAGTGACCATGGGCTCTGTAAAGAAAGATACTGTCATGCCAGCATCCACCTGTCATCGTCTTCTGCAGAGGAGTGAAGGGGGTCTGATAGAAGGAAATGCGCACCCCCTGAAAGTGTTGCTGGGTCCCCAAGGACCCCGAATATTTTCAGACTCTTCGAGAGATTCTTCAGAGAGAGCGTGGACATTACATCATGGAATGAGCTTTCCTGAACCATGTGCTGTCCATTATAAAAGAAATCACTTTCCCCCACCTGTGTTTGAGATGAACTCAGCATCCAGATTGAGTGAAGAATGATAATTCATGATTTTTAACAGTGTTTAGTGTATGATGTGTTTAGTTCTCCATAGTAATACCCAGAAAGGAAAAGACATCAGAAGGGAAGGCGTGGGACTCCCGTATCCCAGCAATGCTGAACTGGTTGTATTGGGAGCTGTTCCTTATTATGGCTACGGCAATAGCTGAGCAGTTTGTCTCAAACCAAATAATTGTTCCATGCTGGAAATTTAAGGCCCTTCAGATAAAGCAGAGATTCTCAAAATCTTTGGTTCAAATCTGTATTGATTGTTTGGCCAAATGAATCTAAGTCAAAGCCGATTTATCTGAAATGAGATCTTCTGTGTCTTCTAGGCTTAAGGACTAAGGGAAACAGATCTGCAGGGGCCTCTGCAGTGCTTGGTACATACAAAGGGCACACACACAAAAAAAAAAGCTGTTTCTGTTCCTGTTCACTGCGGCCACAACTTGGATATATGAAATGTCACCCAAAAGCTAACGTGTCTGGATGAGCTGACTTGGTTCCCAGATGGTGGATCCAAGCATTGAGCAGTTATGTGATGACAAAGCCTTTGGTAGATCCATAGATGACATTTTTGAGCCATTGTAGAAGGAAGAGGTGGGGCCTGAAAGGTGCAGCTCATCTGGGGGTGTGTCTTTGAAGAACGTATCCAGTCTCCTGCCCTTTCCATCTCTCTATCTCTGCATCCTGGCTACAGTGATGTGAATAGCTTTTCTCCACCATGCCCTTCTACCATGTTGTTTCTGCCTTGCCATTTGCTTAAGAATTCAGTTACCTAACCATGGACCAAAGCGTCTGAAGGTGTGGACCAAAGTGAAATGTTTCCCCCTTTAAGTTCACTTTCTCAGATGTCAAAGTGATGAGAAGGGCGAGCGACCCCTGTGAAGTAAGTGATTTCCTCTCACTGGTCTAAGGAAGAAGAAGGTGCTCCGGATGACACAGTGGTCGGTGTGATGTCAGAAACCTCTCAGGGAATCAGTTCTCTTCTTGTAGGGCGAGGTGACCTGAGAGGCTTCTGTGAGCCATGATGGTATAACATCCCAGAGAGCACAGGAGCCACACTGAAGTCCTTAACAGTTACTGCCTCTTCTCATCTCCGCTCTTGTCTTTCCACAGTAAGGAATGACCATAGATCCCTCCTGCCCGTGGCTAGGATGCTGCCTCTGTTGGTTGAAACATCTAAGGGATTAAGCTATCCTCTCCTCTTCCCCATGAACCTATAGAGGAAGTACAACTGGCAGAGTAGGAGAAGGCCCTGGGTGCCACCTCCCACGTCAGTAGGTCTTTAGCACTAGGGTGCTCCAGAGAATATGGAGGAGGCTATGTTGGTAACAAGTCAAATATTCAAAGCCACATACTCTTTATTTCATGTGTTATGACAGTCAGGACACACATTTACTATTTACAGACTAGGTAAGATCACAGATCTGACCTATAACTTCTTCCATGTGGACTTGCAGAACTTCCCTAACCAATGTGTTTCTCAACATCCTGCCATGTGAAATAGGTGCAAGAGAAATTGTCTCATGGGGTTGCAGTTAATATTAGCAACAGCTTTAATGCTTATCGGGTGCCTATGGCAAGCATGCTTGCTGTTCATCATTCTTTCAATTGTGAATTGCACTTTTCTAAGACAATTACATAAAAATCATGGACCCTACTCTTGCACAATTTTTAATCTCACAAGAGATTACATTGTTGCTAGATATACTAGTCTGCTCCAGTGTCTACCACATGCCAGATACTGTACTGGTTACTCAAGACACAAAGATAGGCATATAACAGGTCCTAACTATATGGGGTTAGGGCATCGGGGGAGACCCACCTAGATGGAATTGCCTCCATTTGACTCTAAAGTACCATCTGCTATATGACCTTGAGTAAAGAAATGGGCTGGGTGGTGGTGGCTTATGCTTTTAATCCCAGGTCTTGGGAGGCAGAGGCAGGCAGATCTTTGTGAGTTCGAGGCCAGCCTGTTCTATAGAGAAAGATCCAGGAAAGGCACAAAGCTACATAGAGAAACCCTGTCTTGAAAAACTAAAAAATAAAAAAGAAATGGTACTAATCTTAAACAAATAGTACCCACCTTCTGGGCTGATGTGGGCTTTGGGTGAGAGACTCTACAAAGTTCCAGAAAGGGATCCTACAAAAGTTGACATGCTGGCAGCTCCTGCTAGGTACTTACATCAGAGTAGCAATGGCACAGGAGCAGGAGACCCAAGGTGCCATGGAAGCACAGTGGACAGGCATCTCCTACACAGAGATGGCATCCAGGATGCTTTCTGAACAAATGCATGTAGATAACTGTTGAAGGACAGCTGGCTACAACACTCAAGAACATTGTGAACAGAAAAACCATGATAGCTAAGAAATGTGCTGTGGTGTTTTCTAGCCCAGGTCAGGTAAAAGGAGGTTGAATCGCACTGGAGTTCAATAGCTAGCTTGAGTTAATTACCCACAAGAGATCAGGCTAACTGATAACATGGAGCCAAGAGCTACAGATTTATTTACAACACTGGAACTTCTGGATAAGGGTGGGAGATTGTCCCTTGAGCATCATTCTTTCTTCCACCTGTATTTGATGTGAAACTTGACATGAACTAGTTCCCGATTGGGCAGATCTGGATCTGAATGGTCCAGATTTGAGCTACCCCATACCACTCTACACTGCCTCTCAAAACAAAATTAGCTTGGCCAGGACACCCAGCAGGAGGGTCAGCAGAGATTCTGCCTAAGAAATTAGTAGAGCTTAAAATACTGGCAGTCACGCCCCAAGCCCAGGAAGATCATAAAGTCAGACCACAGTACCAAAACCAGTTCCATTTCTCAGACACCCACTTCTGTGGAAAGCCTGGCTCTTCAGCAATGCTTGGGGCACCACTAAAGACAACACGAAGTTTTCCATAGCTAATGACCCAGGAAACCAAGTCAGTCCTTAGACTCCAGCCTCGGCGGCTTTAACCTACAAGTCACATATCTCTGCAAACCTTTCCTATCTCCCTGGTAGGGGTGGAGGGTATCCAGACACAAGCTTCAGTTGGGAACAAATACAAGAAAACAAAACGGGAGGAAGAGGAGAAGGTCCAGAGTGAATGTTTTTACTATCCTTTAGTTCTATGGGTCTACACAAAATCATGCTGGGAATTTTTTCCATCCACATAACAAGTTTACAGAGACCATTATAATGTGCACAGACTTTCTGTCAAAGGCTTATCCCTTTCATAATAGTATCTCACCCATCACTTCATTTGTAAATGTTGGGGTTACCCCAAATTCTGCCCTGACATCATTGAATGCCTTTATTGGAATATATTATTTATGTATTATGATGGGTTTCAATGTGATATTTTTATACATGTATAATGTATCTTAATCATATTTGCCTCCCCAGTACTCTCTCTGGTCCTCCATTTCTTACTAATTCATTTCCTCTTCACAAGTAGTCCCAACTTAACTTTTTGGTAGTTTACATCAGATGAGTTTTATTTGGGTTGCTTACAGGAGCACAGTGAGAGGTTATTTACAGGAGAAAATTACTTTCTTCTCCCAGAAACCATTAAGATTTAGCACTTTCAAGGCAGTGTAGGCCTCATGAGTCCCCTCATCCCATGAGTGTTGATGGGCCCAATCTTATGTGGGCCCAATCTTGTGTGCGTTTGTGTAAGCAGTCACACTTGCTGTGGGTTTAAAAGCACCACAACCATGTCATGCTCTGCCCTGGCTCTTGGTGATATTTTTCTTCTTTAGGTAAAGCACCCTTCTGGGATGTAGACCCCAACATATATTTTGTATGAATATCAGTTGGAGCTCAGATATGCTGCAGTAACAAATACCCACCCCCACCCCCCAAAAAAATCCAGCAGCTTGAGGCAACAAAGTTTTTTTTTTATCTCTCACACTAACTGCACTGGAGTACAGATGACTGTCCGGGTTGACTACCCTCCACGTGATAGTTCAATATTTCCCATTTGTGTCAAGATGGACTTCCAACTGCTGAGATGGGAAAAAAACAAAAACAGATGGATTTCACCTTTATTAATTGATTTGCCTAGAAGTGGTTTCATCACCTCTGGCTGTCTAAAATCCATAGTTCTACACACAAACTACCCACCACTCTCTAGACCTCCACTCAACCCCTCTTTTTGACAAGGATTTCCAGGATGGCTTTGGATGACAATGTCCTGTTTCCTGACCCATATTTCCTTCTCCTCTGTGAATATCTACCTCACCCCAGCTCCCAGGAGTACCTCATTGTACATACAGAGTCTCCTGGTCAGCAATGGCTTCACCATTCATTTCCAGCTTGTCTTTTCTCCCTGTTCAAAGCCACAACACCAGACAGAACAACTTGTAGAAGAGACAGGAACTCTAGAAGATGGGGTGTCACAGAAGGTGAGAACTACCCAACGGAAGGGCAAGAAGCAGGTTGGAGGCAGAAAAGACCCCAGCAGGAATGTGTTCATTGGGTGGGAGGCCAAAGTTCATGTCTGGGGAACCGTGAGTAGAAAGACAAAGCCACAGTCCCACAAAGAAGACCTGAAGTGACAGACTGACAAGGTCAGATTCCTATCTTCAAGGGAATAGAGAAACTCCATAGATTTTTCAAGTGATTCTGTGGAATGCAATATGGTGGGGAGAGGAGTCCTAAGAGGCACCAAATGAATCCCACCAGATTAAAGGGGCCTACCACCAGGGTCTTGTAACCAGAACTAATGCAAGATGGAGAGATCCAGAGGACATGAAAGAGTAGTCGCAGGACATAAGGAAAAGGGGTACAATGTGACGTCAGTTGGCCTGTGCTGCACTGCATAACCCGATAAATTCTCTAAGTGGACTCTTAGGCTTAGCCTTGTTTATCTTCACAACAGCCACGTCAGTTAGGAATGACTATCCTCCTCTCCAGTCCAGAACCCAGGCTCTGAGAGCTTTGAGAACTCGAGGAGGGTCACAGAGCCGATTATGAATGGAAATGAAGCTCCAGTCGGCACTTACTCTGTGGCACTTGGCTGCACAGGTTGCCATGTGGCCCAACACCCACATGGTAACCACAACAGCAACAAGAGGACCTCGGCAAAAAGGGGCCCCCTGCAGCCCCAATTTAGGTATATTCTTCCTCCTCTGTTAGCTCAAAGGGAGGTCTGGCTTGGTCAGCTGCCCATCTGTAGTTTCATGGAGAATATGTGGAACCTTATTTCCACATATTCTGTTTTGTTTATTTCACCCTCGATCTCTGTCATTAGTTTTCAATTGTAAAGTTTCCCTTGCCAAGGACTCTTCTCTTGTTTGCGCTTCAGTTAATACAGTTTCCTAGCTGGGGCCTCCCTGCACTTGGTGAAAGGGGAGGGCCCCCCCCCTTTTCTTGAATGAATCTATTATTCACATAATTAAACAAAACAATTGTGTCCCTCACAAGATGCTTTCTGTCTCCCACAACAATTTTCTCATATCATCCTGTGCGGTCTGTCATTCTGGTCCTCTCTGGCCCTCTTCTTCCATCTTGGGAAACCCAAAGTCTTGCCCCTGATTAGCTTTTCTAACCACTCTGGTCGGCTCTTAAAGACAGGTGTTTTTAGTAGGTCTGACATAATCACTGGGTCCTAGAGAGGGGTGTAAGAGGATCTCTGGGGGGTGAAAGGAGAAGGGCCCATGGGCAGACAAGCTCTAGAAACCAGGAAAAACAAAGGAGCCAGCTCCCCAAGTGTCCCCCAAAGAGAAAACAGTACTGGGAACACCCTGATTTTCACCCCATAGAGGCCAGTATAAAATGCTGACCTACAGATATATGGAAGAACAGCTTTACATTGCTTAAGCCACTGTGCTTAAGATAGCCTATTCATAGCAGCTATTTATAGGCACTTAAAGAGCTTATCAAATTATTGGCATGTAACTCAACACACATCGGCTGACAGTTAGACTGTGATCATTTTCCTTATGTCCTATGGCCACTCATTTCTTCTGACTCTAGAAAACCACTATGGTCCCTCAGGACATAATGCCCATTGATTTTAAAACCCTGCCTCAGGAAAATGAAATTCAAAGAAACAAACAAAAACCATAGTGCAAGGCCTCCCTTGGTTACTAAAAATAGACCACAAGAGGCTGTGCTGAAACTCTTGTGTCTAGCTTCCTAAGGTAGGTCTCTGTTTCTCTTCCTCTGTGTTCTGTAAGGTACAGTGCATGCCACCACCCCCACCACCCCCAGCTTTCCCAGCATCCAGGAACTCGTTAGACTAAGGAAGGAGAAGCCTGTTCACTTGCAATCTGCATGTTAATAAGTCTCCACAGATGATTCCACTGCACATTTCAGCCTGATGTGCCACTTTCAACATCAAAAAGTGATCCTAAAAATACTTGCAATGATTGATTGCTTTCCAGAAGTCAGTCAGCATCTCTTGACTCTGGGAACAGAATTCTTCAAGCCAAGAGCTAGACAGCAACTTAAAATCATCTCATCAGATAGCTTTCAAATGAGTTCACCAGAAGAATGTAATTTTAAAGGACATCTCAGAAGCTCAGAATACAGAAAGATGGAAGTGGAGAGGGGTAGATCCACAGGTCCACCTGTCATTTCTACCTACCATCAACCCATAAGAGTCTACCTTACCATTTCAAAGCAGATTTTTTGGCTAAATCTTTCTTGATAAGTGGAAAAACCTGAAAGAAAGAAAGAAAGAAAGAAAGAAAGAAAGAAAGAAAGAAAGAAAGAAAGAAAGAAAGAATGAAAGAAAGAAAGAAAGAAAGAAAGAAAAAGAAAAGGAAGAAATTTATCTATAGCTCAAACCAATTACTAAGCAAAGGATTGCTGTGGAATATTAGTTTAAAATGTGTTACATTCATTTACACTGAGGAATTTGTTTAATGATGCAAAAAGGTCTTGCATTCTTTTATGTTACATTTGTTTAACTTTGGAAAGCTATGTTACTTTGCCTGTCTAAAACACCTGATTAGTCTAATAAAGAGTTGAATGGCCAATAGTTAGATAGGAGAGGGATAGGAGGGGCTACCAGGCAGAGAGAAGAAATAGGAAGACATAAATAAATAATAAGTAAATAATAAACAGCCTCAAGAGAAGTGAAGATGGAGAAGAGAGAAAAGGAGAAGAGGAGGATACCAGGGGCCAGTTACCCAGCCACACAGCTAGCCATGGAGTAAGAAGGAAAGAATGACATATAGAATAAAGAAATGTAAAAAGCCCAAAGGCAAAATGTAGTAAAAGACAAACAGGATAATTTAAGTTAGAAAAGCTGGCTAGAAACAAGCCAAGCTAAGGCCAGGCATTTATAATAAAGACTAAGTCTCCACGTATTTATTTGGGAGCTGGGTGGCAGGCCCCCAAAGAGTTAAAAAAAATCTACAGTGGATCTAGAAGCCCAGAAGCTTACTTCATAGATATGCTAATCACTCACCAGGTTTTCACAAGTACATGAGTGTTTCCTCTTAAGAAGCAGTTTCTCCAGCCCAGACTCTCCTGCAGAGACCCTGCCAGTCCTGCAGTCTACTAGTGGCCAGGGTCAATTTTGTAGTTCTTCAAAATTCATTATCTAGCTAACTGTTCCCAACAACAGCAGAAGCCAGTGGACTCCACAACCTGATGAGTCTGCACATTCACAGAAGAGTTTATAAATGACAAAGGGAGGCAATTGAACATTAAAAAGACCTTGAATGTGACAAGGGGGTGTCGGGGAGCCTTATTATCTTTGGAAGGAATGAAAATAACTCACTGTGAAACCTCGAGAATACATGAGCAGGTATGAGGATGTAACCCTCTGGGCTATTAAACATCAAGGATGACAACAGTCTCCAGGAATGAACTGCTTTGTGATGGGTTCACTAATGAGACACAGGTAGCCTGTACTGAATATCTATGACAGCATTTCTCAGCCTGTGGGTTACAACCCCTTTGGGTATTGAATGGCCCTTCCATAGAGTTTACCTAAGACCATTAGAAAACACAGATATTTACATTACTACTCATAACAGTAGCAAAATAACAGTTATGAAGTAGCAATAAAAATAATTTTATGGTTGGCGGTCACCACAACATAAGGAACTGTATTAAAGGGTCACAGCATTGAGAAGGTTGAGAACCACTGCTCTATGAGGTAATGAGTTTCTATTCTTTTTTGTTTGGTTGGTTTTTTTTTTTTTTTTTTTTTTGAGACAGGGTTTCTCTGTGCAGATTTGGTGCCTGTTCTGGATCTTGCTCTGTAGACCAAGCTGGCCTGGAACTCACAGAGATCCGCCTGGCTCTGCTCTGCTGGGATTAAAGGCGTGCACCGCCGCAGCCGCCACCACCACCACCCAGCAAGTCTCTACTTTTAAGCTTGATCCAGTCACAATCCAATTTGGACCAAAAACATTTTATATAACTTTGGGTATATAGATATATAAAATAAGTATGCAAACCAAACATTTACTAACAAATTATAATGAAATGTATTATAAAGCAATTCTTTGATATCTAACAATTTTGTCATTAAATATGAAAGCAAATCTATATGCTAATCAAATAAATGTACTTGTTTATTTTTCCATAAAGAGGTAAATGGGGGAGTGTAGCTCGAGTTTTCCTGCCTTGCCCACAGTCAGGACAAATCTTTGTCACCCGCCAGTCCCACAGCTGCTCAGACCCAACCAAGTAAACACAGAGACTTATATTGCTTACAAACTGTATGGCCGTGGCAGGCTTCTTGCTAACTGTTCTTATAGTTTAAATTAATCCATTTCCACAAATCTATACCCTGCCACACGGCTCATGGCTTACCGGCATCTTTTCATGCTGCTTGTCAGGGTAGCGGCTGGCAGTGACTCCTTCTGCCTTCCTGTTCTTTTATTTCTCCTCTCTGTTAGTCCCGCCTATACTTCCTGCCTAGCCACGGCCAATCAGGTTTTATTTATTGACCAATCAGAGCAATTTGACATACAGACCATCCCACAGCACAGCCAAGTGCAGACCATCTCAAACACCTGCACTCATGCCCATGGTCCTAATCATCCTCTATGCGGACCTGCTGGGTAAAGCCACGAGGAACCTGAGAACAGGCTCCCACAGGACATACAGAACATCCCACAGCAGGGGAGGGCTTAAGAGTTCTCTCAGTCATTAAGAGCACTTGATGCTCTTGTAGAGGACCCAAGTTCAGTTCCTAGCACCCAAATTGGGTAGATCACAACTTCCTGTAATTCTAACTCCAGTATATCTGCCTTCCTCTTCTGGCCTTTGTGGGCATTGCATACAGATGCATATCCTAAACAGAAAACATACACATATACATATAATTAAAAATAATATTTTGAAGAATGAAGTCTTGGATAAATATTTGACTCTGCAGAACATAAAATATCTTCAGCATTTTCATACTTACTCTATATCTTGATTTCAAATTCATAGTACAAAATGGTAGTCATGTGTTTAGGGCCATTTCAAAAATAACTGGAAACTGCATCCTATTCTTAAGCCAAAATTAATTTAGTGATGTTTATGAGATTCAAGTCAAACTGGAATCTTTAAACCAAACATCCGAATGCAAAACAATCTGAAAATATGGTAATTTGATACTTTATTCTGAGGAAGGATGGTGGAAAAATATTAACTTTGTTCTAATTAAGCCATTATGTTTCTATTAGAGCAGAAACTGTGTGTGTACAGTAAAAACAAGGCAGATAATAATATCCAATAGACTTGAGTTCCAGGCACTATTTAACAGCATTGCATGACATGAGAGCATGCACAGTGCAAAGTGCTCAGGACCAAGGCCACGGAGACACTGCACTGTCACAACACGGGCACACACATCTCGGAGCCGTTATGCATTTGATCTTGAATTCATTTTTGGTCGTCGCATATTCAGAAACCTCTTCTTGTTGCCAGATTTTTCACAACCCCAGCCATTCAGTTCTGTGGCTGAAAATGAGGTCACAGCCCACAGTTTGAGATGCTCTGTGCAAGGGTGGGTTTACAAGCTTTGCATATTTGATCTTGACAGTAACCTAATGAAGGAGAGTTCAGTTCTGTTCATGTTGAGATCTATTCTCCATTCCAGAGAAAAAAACAGAAACCAAAGATCACATGGGCAATAAACAATAGCATGATCTTCCTGGTCTCAAACCCTGAATCCTTTCCATTAAAGCTTCTTTTTTTAATCAAACTATTAAGAATAAACAAGTCTGTCATCTCCTAGAAGCAGCCAGGCCTTAGTTCTGAAGGCCGCTAGTGAGGTAAAAGAGATTCCTGCCACATTTACCATTGTGCAAGCATAAGTTGTTTGTCCATTTGCCTTCTCAAGCCTAGGAACATCTCTGCACCACCAGGGCTTAACAGTTACCAGCAATGCATGATAAAGGTAAGCTGAATAAAGGATGCTCTGAGTGCTGGAGTCAGCCCCAAATTCATATGTTAAAACTTAAATTTCAATCAGCTGGTGGGGGCAGAAGGAGCCACTTTGGGGAAGTGACTTAGTTATAAGGCCTCCGCTTCACAGAAAAACTTAGTGAAGGAGATGGAAGGGAGAATGGTCTGCCCTTCTGCTGTGGGGAGGGGAGGATGTTGCCCCCTTGCACCATCAGAGGCTGCAGGAACTTGTCATAAAGAAAAAAAGGAACCTTCCCCAAACACTGAATTTTCAGCTGGCACCTTGATCCTGCATCTCTTTACCTCTGAGTCCATGAGAAATTACTGTCATTTATAAGCTTCCGGGTATATGTTCTGATTGCACATCAAATTAATAAAAAGTAATGAGAGCCAATGTTTATTATAGGTCAGACTTAGTATAGGCTCTGCCATTTCACCTTTTTCTGATCCTAATCTCCTACTTAATAAACTAATAGATGAATGAATACATGCAACAATGGTAGAGAGGCATGTGAGCAGGTGAATGGATAGACGGATGGGTCAATTTTGCGTGGGTGCTTTTGATAGAAGGTAGAGAATCTATCAATAGTCTTCAATGTTTATTACAACTTGACCTCTTGTTGTAATTGCAAATACAGTTAGCAGAGTGAGGGTGTGAAAGCACCCCTGGGTAGTTTTGATCCCACCATTCTGGGAACTAATAGGCTCCCCTAGGAGGTGCTTTAAAAATACAGTCCCAAGATGAAGTTTAATGAAGCTACACCTGAATTCCAGTGTCTGGAATCTACTGTGGTGTGTAAAGGTCACTCTTCTGTGGCTTTTGAAGAATTTTTATTACATGTTTATTTTTTTCAAATATTTTCTTCAAGTCTATTTCTTAACTATTTCTCACAATAGCTCTAAATATGCATATTGCAAGGATAATATTTTAGCTATCTCTTTATTCCACTCTGTAGCACAGAATCTGCATCACAGACTGTTTGGGTAAATGTGGAGGAGGTGAATGAACTTGATTGCTACCAGAATACATGAATACCGAGGACTTAGGAATTTATAATCTATCAGCTGATGCTAAGGAAGACCCTGGTGTCCCCATGCCTTGTCCTCCTCATCATGAAGGAAACAAGAGGTGTGAAATAGACACAACTTCACCTTGGCCATTTAGGGGTAACTGGGAGGTCAGAAGTCTATTCACCCAGCAGAACTAAAAGCCACTGACAAGGTGTTAGTGAGTTGTGGCTGCTTTGTGAAGATCCTTGAATTACTGTATGTGACAGTTAATATTCACTGTCAACTTCCCTCAATTTAGAATCACCTAGGAAATGTGTATCTGGGCATGTCTATGAGGGTGTTTTAGAGAGGCTTAACTGAAGAAGAGGCTTAACTGAATGTGAGTGGCACTATCCCATGGGCTGGGGACCAAAGAAAAAGGAGGGCTAAGTACCAGCATCCATTACTCTCGGCTTCCCAACTGTGGACATGGTGTGACAAGGTGCCTCTTGCTCTTGCTAACATGCCTTCCTCACAGTGATAGATTGTACCCACAGACTGTGAGCCCAAATAAGCCCTCCCCTCCTTAAGTGGCCTTTGTCAAGTCTTTTGTCACAGCAGTGATAGAAATACCCTGCTAAGGATTTAAGCCATTATTCTAGAGGCTGGAATTATTTACTGAGGGAATTCACATAAACTGGTGAAGTCAGAGCTCAGCTGACAAAAAAAAGGTGATAGCTAGGAAAAAAAGAAAGAAAGAAAAGGGAGAGAGCAAGTTGTTATTAGATTGAAAAACAACTACGTCTTTTCCTACAAATGCCTAGCCATGTTTGTGTTTGTTGAATTTTATTTAGGTTTAAATCTCAAATACAAGAGCATTCATTATTTCAAGAGGAGGAACGTAAGTATTGACACCACACAGATGCGATTTTAAGTGGTTGCACTCTGATTAGACAGGTAAGAATCTGTCTGGGCCTTTGTGTCCACATCCACAAAATCAGATTCCCCATGGTACCACTTGCATAGAACTGCAGTGAGGACTGAATGAATGATTGATAAATGTACAACGTTCACTTCTGTGTATGGTATGGTGTTACTACAGTGTCTACCCGATAAGACAAATGTAGCATCTGAGACTACCCATTGAGATGAACATAGCATCTGAGGCATTGATGAAGCTAGCCAATGATTTACCATCTCATTTGAGATGGGTGTTTTACTGGATGCTGAAGCATGCATTTGTTCAAAGACCTTTCTGAAGCTTTTATTGGGGACCTACCCTACTCTGGGATTGATGTCTATCCTGGTTATGGCAAAGAAGATGGGGTATATTAAAAATTCAAGCACTGAACAAAACAGAATATGAACAAAAATCTGTGCTCTCAGGGAATTTCCGTTTTAATGGCATTACTTAATTCTCCTTGTGTGCCTCAGTCTCTCCACCTGTAAGACAGTGATGAGGACTGTACAGGGGATCTCGGCCGATTGCTCCGGCTTATTACTAACTAGGTCTTACAACTTAAATTAACCCATTTCTATTCATCTACATTTTGCCATGTAGCATTACCTCTCTTTCATATTACACCTCCTGTTTCCTCTCCATGTCTCGTTGGCTACTCTTCTGACTATGAAGCATGTCAAAAGCTACCCAGCATAGAACATGGAATCCATAGGACTTGTTCAAAAATAGATATGTTATTATTCTACTACTAATGCTGTTACTATTAGTGTCACTGTAGAGTATGACCAACCTTCTGTTCTCGTGGACCCAGCTATGGAGCACACTGGAAAGAACCTCAGTCTTTTATAAAGAGGCTTGGGAGTTCTAGTAAAATCACTTAGCCTTTACACTTAATAAAGGCAGAGCAGAATTTAAGCAAAACTTGTGCCCCAAATTGACACTCTAACTCTCTCCACATGTTCTCCAGCTCCCTCACCACATACCCTAGAGAAAAATTTATTTTCCAGGCACTGACTAGCATCAACAATTATATGATAGGCTTGTTCTCCCAGAGTCCTCTAAGCTCTTAATAAATGAGCTTTTCTACATCTATAGTGATGAATGAGTGAATTAGCAGTACCTCTGGAATTTTTACTCCCAGGATGACCTCATGAACCTTGCATAGAGCCCAGACAACGCTGAGTAAAACAAAGGAAGATTTTCAAGGGTAGGCAGTGTACTTTGATTACACATTTGGGATGGGAGTCCTCAGCACTGACTTTCACTGTATGTTTTAATACCAAACAACAAGACACTCTGATGTTCTGAAATGTAAGCAGGCATAGTTTTGTCTTGTTTCCTTAAAATGACTTTTGAAAGTCTACAAGTTTGGTTTGCATACTTCCTGCCAGTAATGAATCTTCTAAACCATCTCCCTAAAGACTGTTTGAAATCCCTTTTAATCTACAGATTAACACCTAGTGGGAAATTACATTCTTTCCCCCAATAAAAGGGACAAGCGAGACAAAGATCAATATTATGTGTGGCGGAATTTCTCAAAGAGCTAAGTTCAAAGTGAAGGCTGAAAACTTCAGGGAGAAAATATGCAAAGTATACAAGAAGAAAGCTGAAAGATTACAAAGAGGAAAAAAAATGGATTAATAAAGTCTATGCCAGGGCAGGAAATCAACCTCGATATATTTTATTTAAGCCTCTTGGCTCCCTTGTTTGACTTGAATTTCAATGGCTTTGAACTCTTTGTCTTTACAGCTTCTAAAGCTGTCTCTTACAGAAGGAGGAAGTGGGTGAGAATGGGTTGGGATTGCAGGAGATTCATTAGTTATTTCAATTCCTAGCCTACTTGAAGTTTCTAGATTCTTGTCATGAATCTTTGCTGCACTTGAGAATGTACTCGGGAAGTTTATTAAAACTTGAGGCACCTCACCATCTTAGGTTCCTACTGAATTAGAAGCCTGGGTGGGGGTGGGAATGGGGGAGTGGGGAAAAGTTTGGGTTTCCAAACAGATCACAGAAACTCTTAAGCTGGCTAGATGCCATAATTCCACCATCCGCCACCTCAGCTAAACCCCATGTTCTCACTTTGGTGTGAAAACTGAAACAGAGGGGAAGGACAGAATTCACGCTAGAACTCTGAGTTTTTATTATGCACATGTAACATAGGATGTCACTGTTTCAACTATTCTTCGACTAAGGGGTCAGTGTCTTTAGGTGGATCATGCCACTGTGTCACCGTTCACCACCATCCTTCTCCAGACTCCATGTCTACTCAACTGTAGCTGCATATTCCCTCACATCTTCTGGAATCCACCATTCTACATTCTGTCTCCATAAATGTGAATATTTTAAGTAAAAAAAATAGAAAAAAATTCATGCACTATCCATTCTTTTGTTTCAAGCTGACTCATTTAGTTTATCTTAAGGTCCATGCATGCTGTAATATCTGTCAGAATGTCCTTCTTTTTCAGATGGAGTAATATTCTGAGTATACATGACCACATATGTCTGTATTTCATAACAGAAAGTCTGAAAGTATATCTGGGTTGATTTCCTGCCCTAGCATAGAGTTTTATTATTTTTCCATTTTTGCTTTTCAATTTTTTTCTCATACATTTTGCATATTTTCTGTAAATGTAAATGAAACTGAAATTTTCTGTTTGAACTTTGAATTTGGCTTCTCAAGAAATACACACACAAACAACACAGGCACATAAACACACACACACAAACACACACACACACACACACACACAAATACACACACAGAGGAAAAATACCATTTCCATATAAACATACCATATACCGTAATTTAGATGTACCCACACTAAAAAGTGTTGGCTGTCTGCTGTTCCTCTCTAACTGGTGCCCTGTGTTTTATTGGACAGTCCTAACATCCGCAGTCAGCAAACCACAAGTGAGAATATTCCTATTTAGAACTCTGAGTTGCAAGGGTTTTTGCCTTTGCACCATACCTTGAAGATTAACTTGTAGGACAGTAAAGCACCAAGCCCTGTGGCTCAGGAACTTTGCCTGCTGCATCACACCCTCTCCTAACCCTGCAACCACCATTTCATCTTCTAGATATGGAGGCTGGGGCTCTCAAAGACCTCAGAGAGTTCCCAGCCTCATGTCAATGGACTTAGGTAGTGACTGGCCTGGTCAAAATGGAACTCTTTAAAGAGGAATATCTAAGAATTGCTGGAATATGGTCTTGGTTCACTTCTCTGTCTGTGCTGTCCTCTGGAACATTCTCTCGGGAGGGGGGGAGAAAGGGCAGAACTCTTCCTTATTTCATGTTTCACTATATCTACTGCCTAGAATAGAGTCTTCTCTAAAGCGCATGGGTAGTAACTTGCCAAATAGCAAAAAGACAAAGTGACTAACTCTCCTCCCCTGCTTGAACCATTTTGAAGGGGTTCCTGATTTATCAATTATGTTTGGATGAGCCAGGCAAAGAATCCCAAACTTCTGGTGAAATCTGAGTTTCACAGACTGCTCTCTCCAGTGTGTAAACAGAACTCTATGTGTGCTCAAATGTTCAACACACAGGCTGCCTTCTCCCAACTTCTCTCTCCACCACCCTAGGAAGGCAAGTCCAGGGAGCTTATGAACCCTGCCAAATCCCCAGCTCCTAGAGTAGAGTCTGGCATACAGTGGCCTCTTGATTAATGAAGATGGGATTTCTCCTGGCAGATAAAGAAATGGAAATGGAGCCTTCCTCCCTCTTGGATCAACACCCTACTCCACTCATCAACATTTACACACAGTCATCTCCCTTAATCATCACCCATGTGACTTTAGGCAAATGGAAGAACATTATTTTCAGGGGGGAAAAAAACAAGTTGAGAACCCAGTTACTAAAACCCAGTCAATTAACACTTTGGGGTCTGGGTGATATTATGTATTAAGAGCAAAGCTTTCCAATTATCTCTTTGGAACAAAAGCTCAGTCCCCTTCTACCCCACCTCACATTGGGCAAACTTTTACAATAATGGGCATCTATAGAGTATTGTGGGATTCTGTCTCTGTTAGGATTTCCATTGCTGTGAAGAGACACCATGACCATGGCAACTCTTATATAGGGAAAACATTTCATTGGGGTAGCTTACATTTTCGGAGGTTTAGTCCATTATTATCATGGTACGTCATGGCAGCATACAGGCAAACATGGTGTTGAAGAAGTAGCTGAGTGTCCTACAACTTGGCTTGCAGACAACATGAAGTAATCTAGACACTGGGTAGTGACTTGAGCATATATGAGACCTCAAAGCCTACCCCCACAGTGACACACTTCCTCCAACGAGACCACACCTACTCCATCAAGGCCATACCTCCTAATAGTACCATTCTCTTTGGGAGCCACTTTCTTTCAAACTGCCACAGTTTCCTTCTTCCAGACTCTAGCTTATAACTTCCCTATATACAGGGAACATAAATTCTTGCCTTCTGACAGAGGAGGACATCACTGCTTTGTCCTAAAATTAGGATAAAGGACTACTATGCTGCCTGTGGACGCTTTGTTTAGCCACCAGCCTTCTCACCTGGCATAGACTCTCCACTGACCTCTACGCAGCAAGTGCGCTCAGCTTATTGTCCTTTCTCCTGCTCCAAAACCGTTAGAACTTGATCTTCTCCTAGATGTGTTCCTACACTTCACCATCAAGAGAATGCATTTCATCATAAAAATTCTTCTCTGAGCTACATTAAAATGCATAATCTTCCCCTTAATATATTTGACCTACTTTCTGAAACACTAAGATCTCTCTTAGACTGCATTTACCAGTCTCCATCTTCTTCCAGTCAAACCCACCCCTTCCCTGCTCTCTTCAGAAGCGTCTGAAGACACCCTCATTTTCCCACGAGTCTCTGTCTAATCACTACATCTCTCCACTGCCTCAGAAAGGAAGATCAAAGAAAAGCTTCTGACACTCACAGGTGCTAGAGATTATGGCAAAGTCCTAGAACACACTGATAGCAGGGTCAGATGGCTGCAGCAAAGGAAAAGAAGCTATTCCTAAGACTAGATAAGATGGGGTTCAGTCTAGGGTCTGTGTCTGTCTTGCTGAGTAAACTTGCACAGAGAAGCCCAAAGTCTCAGTACTTCCATGTGCTCATGTGCAAATGAAGACAGCCATGCTTTACTCATACAAGTTAGATGAGATGATGGAACTGAAATTATTCTTATTTTTCAAAAACTATACAAATGTATAGATTGCTGCTGTTCTTCAATCTGGACACTTGCACAATGAAATCATCATTCCATCTTCATCCAGAACTGCCAAGCAATTTTTGGTCTCTTTGGTTTGTAAGCTGTTGACGAGCACACTGGAAGACAGGTGTGGACAAGGAGAAATGAAGACTTCAAAAGCGGGCCAACATCATCACCATATCATGCTGCATGATGTTATTTCAGGAAGACGACTTCCTTCCTGTCTATTCCCTCCAGTAATCTCCTTCAGGGTCCTATACGAAATGATCCCTCATTTGGCTGCTTGTATCAAAAATAACCATTGCTGCCATCTGTAATTATTGAAACCTGATGAAACTCTACCATAGTGGGGAAGGAGTCACATAGATCCTCAGAGCTTGCTAGCCAGTAAATCTAGCCAACCCTTCATCCCAGGTTCAGTGAGGTGGAGAGTGATAAAGGAGGACACCCAGTGTCAACCTCTGGACTCCACATACATCTTCAAACATGTCCTTGTACAGCCACACACACACACACACACACACACACACACACACACACACACACATTCACACACCCACACAGATGTATACATACAACACACATGGAAGAATTAAACATGTTGCCAGCAGATAAGATCACACAGGAAAACGAAGGGCTAGACTCCAGAAGGAAATCTTGCTGTCATGTTTCCCTTGATCCAACTCACTCTGGCACAGAGCAACACCAACTAAAACAATGATGAGTATTTATTGACATAAGATAAGCATCTATAATCCAAATATACAAAAGACAAGAGGCCCAAAAGCTGGAAACCTCTTGCGATGGTCGTGATTTTACAAGTGGAAAATTCCATACCTAACCTCACGTGATAGGCCACACTCTAATGAAAGTAGAAATGTGGACTAGGAGCTGGAGAGATGGCTCTGTGGGTAAGAGGGCTTGCTGTGCAAGCATGAAACCTGAGTTCGATTCCCAGATACCTGTGTAAAAAGCCAAGAAGGGCTCTATGTATAACTTCAACCCTTATGCTATAAACTGGAGCAGCTGGAGAGAGCAGGATAGCTCGACCCTGCTGGCCAGCCAGTCTAGCCAAATTAGTGAGCTTTGGGTTCAGTAAGGGACCCTGTTTTGAGTAAATAAAATGGAGAATAATGGGACAGGACATATGACATCCTCTTCCTCAGGCCTCTGTATATAGTAGAGAGAGAGAGAGAGAGAGAGAGAGAGAGAGAGAGAGAGAGAGAGAGAGAGAGAGAGAGAGAGAGAGAGAGAAAGAGAAAGAGAAAGAGAGAATTATATAACATTACTTTCAGGGTGTCTACATAAGTTAGATGACACATAATGAATTTGTGGATTTCATCCCAAGTTACCTTATTATAGACATGCAAATATTCTCAAATCCAAGACACTTCTGATATTAATCATTTCAGGACACTCTCTCTGCACTTCTTTTAACTGTTGTGTACTAGTCAGAGTTGTCCAGAGAAAGAGAACCAAATAAACGGAGGGAGGTGAGGAGGAAGAGTCATTAACTTAGTGTAAGAGACTAGCTCATATAATTTTGGGCAAATGAGTTCAAATTTTGTTTGTCAGGCCCGTGGGCTGGAAGCTTGAGCAAGGCATCTATAGTAATGCCTGAGACAAAATGCGTTCTTTACTGGGGAGATTTGTTTCTCCACTCAAGGTCTTCAACTAATAGAGTGGAGGCTGCTCACTGGTTTAGTCATTTCACAGAAATGTTGATTCTATCTATAACATACCTTCCCAGAGTCTAGATCGGGGCTTGATCAAACAAGTGGCACTATAGCCTAGACAGACAGATGTATAAAGACTACCACACCCTGTGTATTAAGTCTTCATAGACCTATCAATGTGGAAGTCAAGTCTCTTGCCCTGATGAAGGGCACTAAAGTCATTGTTTTCACCATTCCTTCCCAATATGCTATGGAAAAACAATATCTTTTGTTAAAATAATAAAACTACACACACTCAAAAAAAAATTCCTAGGAAAAAGGCTCTCAAGGCAAGCCTGGCTAAAGAGAATTCTCTGATTTCCTAAATGGAATATTATTGGTGGGGGAAAAAAAGAACTTGATGTATTAATTGGCTTTCATCACAATAACAAAATATTTGAGATGAATAATTTATAAAACAAAATGTTTCTTCTGGCTCATGGCCTTGGAGGTTCCATTCTAGGATGCAATGGTTATATTCTTTCAGAACTGTGGCAAGACAGGACACCATGGGGAGAGGGCTACAAGGGCAGAATGGAACAACTCATCTTATGACCCAGGAAGCAAGAGAGAAATAAGAAGGAAGAGATCAGGGGCCCACAGTTCCTGCTGAGGGTATGCCTCCAATGATCTCAATGAAAATAAGCTCAGGAGACAGGCACATTGTGAAGCTTGAAATACTTTCTTCTACCAGGCCTTCAAACAAGAACCCCATCCTGGTTTCATTCTTGTAAGACTCTGAGTATAGAATCCAGCAGTCTCCCACCCCATCCTGCCTCTGATTCTGACCTGCAGAGCTGTGAGCTCATGACTTGGACCATTTCCACCCACACACACACCCTAGATTCCACCTCTTGAAGGTTCCATCACCTCCCTGGGTCCCCACCCTTGAATCAATTCTTTAACACAGGGGCCTTAAATCACAGTAACTGCTTTCCTTGCAATGCACATGTTTGGTCTTACTACAGAAAAAGTAATCCCTTGGCCAGCAATATTGGCATTATTTGGGGTTTTATTGGAAAAGAAAGGCCCCAGATTCCACCTACAACTGCTAAGTTGGAGTCATCCTAGCAGGAACCTCCAATGCATTCATTTTCTAAATCTGTGGAACAAATTATCATAAACATGCAAAGCAAACCAAGTCATGAGCTCACAGCTCTATGGGTCAGAAATGGAAGCAGGATGGGGTGGGAGACTGTCACATTCTATACTCAGTCTAATAAGTATGAAATCAGGGTGGGGTTCCCGTTTGAGCCTGGTAGAAGAAGGTGTTTCAAGCTCACCAATGTGGCTGTCTCCTGAGCTTCTTTTCATTGACACTGCTGAAACGAGATCTTTCTTCAGCAGTGGTGAGGAGGCTTGCTCTTTGCTCCCGGAGGCTGCCCACATTCCCTCTCAAGGTGCTGCCCCCATTCTCAAAATCACGATGCATAGTTAGCAAACTGCTTTAAACCTTCATCTGTTCTCAGTCCCTGTTGTGTACTGCCGGAACCTGGAGGAAGCACTCTGCTTTTAAGGACTTATATGATGAGATCATACCATAGATCATTTACCTTCAGGAGTTGACTGTGTCATACTCTAAGACACGTACTACCTTCATGGGCTCCTGTGATAAAGGGTGGACACATTAGGGGTTCCACAAAGTCATTGTATAAAATAATACTCATTGCTGTGACAAAATACATTAAAAAGGCAACTGAAGGAGGGAAGGATTTACTTAGGTTCATCTGTTGAGGGTGCTGCCCATCAAGTCAAGGAAGTAGAGGCAGCAGGACCTTGAGGTGACTCGTCCCTTTGCATCTGTAGTCAGGAAGTACAGAGGGATGGATGCTGGCACCCAGCTAGCTTTCTCTTTTTATTCAGTCCAGGACTCCAGTCCATAGAATGCTGTGACCTACATTTAAGGTGGATCATGCTACCTTAAATAGCCTAATCTAGAAAATCCCTCACAGATGTGCCCAAGGGAATTGGCTTGTTTTGCTTGTTTCTGTAGTGATTCTAAATTCTACCAAGTCAACAATCAAAATTAACCATAAACATCAACTATAAATCCTATGCACCATAATAATGGTTCCATTAAGCACGTTTTACTGTGGGTTTTCACACAGTCAGCTCTTGAAACATGTGACACAAGAAACCCTTCACATTCAGTTAATGTAGTTTATTTATATTGCACTTCTGGGTGCCTTGTCCCATTAAATTCTCCAAATTGCTTAGTCGTGGTGGGGGATGCATTTATCTGAGCATGGAGAAGCTGGGGGTCAGAGAGTCTGTGCCCTGCCCAAGAGGTTAGACAGAAAATACACAAGCACACACAGACACACAGACACACAGACACACACACACACACACACACACACACACACACTCCAGTTTTGAACCCAAACTTCTGATTAAAAGCAAGCACACTTCCTCCCTCTCTTTCTGTCAAATGGCGTGTCTAAGTATTTCTGAGAGACCGGTCTTGGTTGGTTATTAGAAAAGCAATTCTGTCACTAAGTTCATTTTTACTGAAGTGCAGGAGGCGAACATAATGATTCATTAATTTGTTCAGTAATTATTCAAGGGGGCGCTTGCTGCTGCTGTGTGACAGGCTTGCTCTTTGGTGGCTGAGACCAGCGAAGCTGCTCTCTCTGCTAGAGTGGCATGTCAGCAGTCAGCAGTCAGCTGGCAGCAGCAGCTGAGCCCTGCAGGAGCTGGCAACTCAGAGTGACTGTGACTGGTCTGCAGGTTTGGGAAATCTCTGCAGAGAGCTTTGCAATTTGCAGTGTAAATATGACCAGATGGCATTTAAGTCACCTTTAGGGAGACAGTCTTAGATAAAGGCACTTTCCTCTGAAATGTCTTAGCCCAACCCTGGGAGTGATACAGACATTCCCAAAGGCAGGAAACACAGATGAAGCCACCAACTTCATAGCGAACATCAATCACACACTAGCCCGGAGCTTGGCTTTGGGAAACCTCAGTTGGAGTAATGTACCTGCTGGATGCTTCTGCTCAAGGGTGTTATCCTAGACACATCAAGAAGTTTTAAGGATGACCTCAGGAAAGGAGACACCAGATAACAGCAAACCATTGTGTAGAAACAATCTTAAATTCTCTCTCATGGCCCCAGGCTCGGCTGTCAGTCACTGAGCAAAAGCTGGGAAAGCAGGTGGCCCCAGAGTGGGCCAAGAAGAGGTGGCCTGGAGGAACTCATTGCTGCCAACTTTCTGCAGTGTCCCACTTCATGCCTCGAGGCCATTGGGTTTGGTAATGGTGTTACCCCATCCAAGCCACAGTCTTAGACAGTGAGCAAGAACTGTGTCTCTGGTGAGCCACTTTCTCTCGGACATTTTAGCAGCTCAAATGGAAAACTCTTGGGGACCCAGTTCTTGAAGCCTGGCGAGACAAATCATCAAGTTAAGTGATGCCACCTACATACTTTGTTTCATCTGGAAAGCTTTTCAAGTCTTTTTTTTTTTTTTTTTTTTTTTTTTTTAAGGAGTCAAGCATCTGGCCACCAGATGCCAGTCTCCACTCTCTGAATTATGTTGGCAGTTTAGCCTGGGGGTAATTTAATGGCCAATCCTCACTGAAGTTGGTGCTCTGCAACTTCTAGGCTGAACTTGGATTGTTATGTGGCATTTAAATCTAGGACAATGGCAGCCTTAGGGAAGAGGAGGTAAAGGTGAGCCCAGAAAACTGTCCTGGGAACAAAGTGATCACAGCCAACAAAACTCCTATAATTTTTCATTTAAAACATTGTTCCTAGAGTAAATAAATTGAAATAAGTATATAAAATAAGACCATCTTACAAGTAATAATTTAAAACAACTACCAAATTGCACTCCATTTCAAGACTTTTAACATTTATCAGAAACATATTTGTGTGCAATGAACTGAACTCATCCCAACTGACGTTTTAAACTCAATCAAGTCTTGATAGTTGCCAAATATTGCAGCATCCACTGTTTTGAAGAGCACACGTAAGCTGGAGGAAAGAGTCCAAATTCTCAAAATAATTGCAGAAATTATTTTTGAGAACTTATTCATTCGAAATCAACTTTCTTTCACATGTAACAAAAAACAAACCTGTCACATGTACAGTTCAGAGCTGTAACAACTGTCTACCATTGTAACCCTAACAACCAATCAAGATATTAAATGTTCCAACGACTCCACACTTTTCCTGGAGGTTCCCAGCTTCCAGCCTCTCCCCTACCCCAAGTTCAGTCAACCCATTATATCTGATTGATCAGTGTTTTCTTTCCTACAATTTCATGTCCTTGAGTCATTCCAGTACATTCTCTTTTTTATCTGACTTCTTAGTGCTTTCATTTAATATCTGGGTAACATATGGCAATTATCTGATTTTTCTTCTGAATAGTATTAATTGTAGAGATTTGACACAATTTGTTTATTCATTCAACCATTACTGAAAATCTGGGCTGTTGACAGTGTTCTAGCTGAACAGATATAACATAGATAGATGTAATAAGCATGCTGTAGATGGATATATTTATTTCCAGATTTTTTAAATCATTAACTGGGCTGCTACTAATATCTTTAATTAGCTTCTTACAGATGTATTATTTTAGTTGTTTGCAGTCATGTTATGGTTTGTTTATGAAGTACTACTTCCTACAAGGGCACTAATCCTGCATGAGGGCCTATCCTCACAGCCTCATCTAAACCTAATTATCTCACCAAGATTCTATCTCTAAATTCTATCCCATTGAGAACTAAGGCTTCAACATCAGAGTTTGAGAGAAAATATAATCCAGTCCATATTAGCCTCATAATAGCAAATTACATTATTTTTTTTTGCAAGTTAGTGTATGAGTAAATATACCTTTCTGGAAAAACATCAAGGAGTTACATAAAACTACTTTAATCCCTTTTCTGGAGCAGCCACTGTTGAGCCAAGAAACTCTGAGAGACTCAGTCTCTTAAATTTCTACCACTTCCAAATGCCATCAGCCTGGGGACAAAGAATCTTTTGCATAGACTCATAAAGGTCACACAATACCTGCCTATAGCTGTGTGTGGTGTTTGTCATCTCCATTACCTCACAAAACCTACCAGAAAGCTACATTTCTCTGCTGTGGGATGTTCTGTATGTTGAATGTGTTGCTCTTATTGGTTAATAAATAAAACACTGATTGGCCAGTAGCCAGTCAGGAAGTATAAGCAGGACAAGGAGAGAGGAGAATTCTGGGAAGTGGAAGGCTGAGTCAGAGAGATGCTGCCAGCCGTCGCCATGACAAGCAACATGTAAAGATACCAATAAGCCACAAGCCATGTGGCAACTTATAGATTAATGGGTTTATTTAAGACATAAGAACAGTTAGCAAGAAGCCTGCCACGGCCATATAGTTTGTAAGCAATATAAGTCTCTGTGTGTTTACTTGGTTGGGTCTGAGCAGCTGTAGGACTGGTGGGTGAGAGAGATTTGTCCTGACTATGGGCCAGGCAGGAAAACTCTAGCTACATTTCTCATCAGTGTTTGAGGTTGAATTTATGTTGACAAGTCCCAAGAAAAGAAGTTACCCAAGAAGGCTTCACCACATTCATGCTACCATTATTGTAAGTTTGATAACATTCAAAATAATATACTACCATATACCTCATGTTTTTGGACTGTTAGGTTTTTTTTTTTTTTCTCACAAATGCAGTCTAGTGTTTTGATTTGAAGAATCAAGCTTACACCACAAGATATGAAGTAAACTTAAAGAGCCACTGTTATCAATGAAAATATATGATGTCAAGCTTTAGCTCCTTCTAAAACAAATTTGAACATTTATCCTCTCACAGGTTTATATAACCTTATGTCTTGGCCCTTCATGAACTAAAAGATTCACACTTCATAACCAGGAATAATTTTGTTCATGAAGGCAAAATAAAAGTTGAGCCAAAGATCCTGTCCATCCCCAAAACTAAATCCAAGAAAAAATGTTTTCTTGACTGTCTTCCCATTTCCCCTTTCATTCTGGCAACGGAACGCAATCATTTCATTTTCTCATCATCTATCTCTTCCCTCGTCAGTATTCATAACCCATTAGCATCCTGCCCCTAACATCATATCTGGTAGCACTTAGCAATTGTTTGAAAATATATAAAAACAGGCACTTATACCTAAAATTTGTCTCCTAAATTTGGCCACATTTTTGCAGCCTAACCTTCCAAACAGTCTCCTTGTCTTGGTACACATAATAAATAAAACCCAGATATTATGTGAGGCACCATGGATATCAGAAAATTACAAGAAAGTTTAAAACATGATTCTAGTCCTTGAAAAACATATGCTTTAGGACAGAAAAAAGCACACAAGGAGAGCTATGACATGAAGCAGAAAGTGGTAAGTACCCTCTGAGTGAGATAAATGACCACAGCTTGAAAGAATTGAGTGTCCTTGTAAGCAATTGCTTATTCTGCCAAGAGAGCTACGCAAGCAAGAGTTAGTATCCAAGTATGAAACAAAGCTTTCCTTAATAGCTGAGATGGTGCCCGTTAATACCACCTTTGTGCTGGGAGTAGAGCAGCTCTGAAGATGGTGTAAGAGCACAAGACCTGTGCTTTGACTTAGAAGTAAGCATTGTCTGTCCCTGCTTCCCATTCCAAAATGTGTAAAGACACCAAGCCTAGTTTCTTGATAAACTAGGAACATCAAACACCTAAAACAGAATGAAAGATTGGTGCGGTCATCCTCTGGAAAGATGGCTTTCTTGTACCTATAAGAAAACAAAGTTAAAAGCCTACCTCACCTGGAATGAACGTGACAAGAGGACTGTCTCATCCCCCAAAGAATCACAGTTCCTTGGGGTAGCCATAGAGAAAGAGAATTCATCAGAGGGGCTATGTATCGCCCATTGTGATCCACTCACAATCCTTCTCTGATAGAGAACAACTGGGCAGGAGCAGAAGAATAATGCAAAAAGAAAACGGGCTGAAAATGAGCTGTGAGAAAAGGGGGCAGAACTGCCCTCCCTTTTCTTTGAAAGTTCTTTTCACGGTCATGAAGAGCTTCTCGGAGTGGAGCATGCATTCTGTCAAACAAGTGTTTGTTGAAAAACATGGAGAGTTTTACCTATCAGTAGATTGAACATATCCCTCCTGCATCTGTGTCCTACGGTTTGAATGTGTCCCCCCAAAGGACTGTGTGCTGGAAACTTGCTCCCAGTGTGAGACTGCTGTAGGTGCTGGAACCTTGAAGAGGTGGAGCCATGTGGAAGATAGCTCACTATCTAACTGAGGATATCATCGTCTGGGGAGAGGTAGGTGGTTCCCATTAGAGCCCAGTTAAGTCTCATGAGAATGAGTAATTAGGAAGCAAGTCTATCCTGTGTAACTGATTCCACTTCCATTTGCCTGTCCACTTTTGATTCTCTGCCATGCTGTGGCAAGGACAAGATACCAATATTGTGCTAAATGAGCCCCCCTTGCCACCAGAATCACAAACCAGATGAACCAATTTATAAAGTACCCAAACTTATTCATTATGTTATAGCAACAAAAACCAGACTCATAGACCATGCCTTTGGTAGACTTTTTCACACTGACTCTGAGTATGAGACTGACCTGAATTAATCAGTCATCAGCAACTTACATAAGCAGTCTTGAAGAGACATCTGCTTATTTCTACTTTGAAATCCTCTTAGACTTATATAACTGCCGGAGGGCATATGTAATTGTCTGATGGAGGAGACAGAGGGGCAGAGCCAGTTGCCACAACCAATGACACTGTAAATTCAGTCCCTGCCAGAAAGCTACTGTGTATAAGTTGGCCTCAGCAAAGAACTGCCCAAGCTGTGATGGATAAGATGAGCAAATATAATCCATGGTCTGCATTTTCAGTGACTAAGGTTATGAAGAAGTTAATGTTGCAAATAGTTAATTGTTGTACCCTCCTTGGAGATTTCTGTATTTATTTTACCATATGTCCCTTATCATTGAACATTTCAAGGTTTAGCTTCACAGATCATACCCCAAGGAAACACTGGGATAATAAAAATTATGATAATTCAAGTCCCCCAAGGACTCTGGCTTTATAAATACAACAAAGAAAAGATATTCAAGATCTGATGGTGGAGTATTTGAAAAAAAAAAAAAAGAAGAAGAAATGAACCAACAGTATATGTTTAAAATCCTAAACGCTTGGGAGGACTGTGCTGTAAATGACATATCAATGCCACACCAATGCCACACCAATGCCCCTATGGAGGAGTAGATTTAAGGGAAGATAGTTTAGCTTGAAATATTAAACCTGAGGATTGCACTATTTCCAGGAAGTGAGAGCCAATAGACACCAGAAAAGAACCATGCCACACATCCCATGGTGGGATGCTACTGTCCATTCTAAACAGTGAATAATTGACTAGGGAAAACAATTCTGCATAAGGATGCCTCAGAGTGATTAATCTGACCACATATTCTGAGGCCAGGGATGGGAGAGTGCCTTCTCAAGGCTGAGAGCAGAGTTGAACTGTAACTCAAATGTTGATTCTTAGGTCACCTTACCATACTCCTCAAGAGACATTTAGCCATTAATTGGATATTTGCTCACTGGAGGGCAGCCAAGCAAACTGACAGCCTAAATGAAATCAGGTTTCTTAAAGAACAGATGCAAAAGCCAGACTCATTAGACTTGAGGAAAGATGTGGTTGGTGGGAAGAGAAGGCTAAGAGTTACTTTAGTGTATTTGAAAGCTCTTCATATGTGGGAAAGAGGGCAGGCATATTTGATGCTGCTTGGAGAAATGTATTGATGCTTTGTGACATCATGACTCCTTTCTCTGAGAAAAGTTAAATAGAAATAATGTGGACACTTGCCAAGACTGTGCTGATGATCATGAATAGAGTGAATGGATTAATTAGAATATCCTCAAGCTTTCTTCCCAAAATGTTGTCTTACAGCCTACAAAACAATTTTTATCTACTCTTAATCTATTGTTTTGACTCTACAATAAGCTGATCTGTTGTTACCCTTAGTCACCAGTGAATAGGTGACTTCACATTAGTTCTCTCTGACAGTCAGGTTTCCATTCCTGTAACAAAGTACCTAAGTTAATAAACTTATAAAAATAATAGGTTATTTTGTGTCAGAGTTTTGGAAGTTTCCCTCCATGCCTGATTGGCACAATTTTGGGGAGGCCCTCGGCAAGATAGGAGGCACATGTAGTATAACAGAACTGTTCACTTCATAGCTAAGAAGTGAAGTCAGAGAGGAAGGTCTAGATACCATAGCTTCCTTAAGGGAGGGGCAGGGGAGGACCCGCCATCAAAACCCTAAAGTTCGCACATGAGGCTCCACCCTGTAAAGATCCCACCATCACCCTATAGTAGTATCTTGAGGATAAATGTAGCAAGTAAGTCTTTTGGAGTCATTCCAGATTTAAACCACAGCACTCATCAAGATCAAAATCCACAAAGGGAGAGTGAGAGTCTGCAAACCCCAGAAATGACTGTGGCCCCTTCTGTGTCCCCAGTGCCCAAGAGAAGAGAGCATTATGTCAGCCTCCGTGTATAGCCTGACATGGAGGAGGGGCCACACCTCCAGAGAGTCTACACCTTGACACTGGGACTGGTTTTTCTCCACCACTCTAAACACAGATTGTGTAGCTCATCTCTGATTTCTAAACTTAACATCTTCCCAAGGGATGAGAGCACTTCCTGACAAGATCTATACCTCCCCCCAGCCTTTTTCTTCATGTCATGTGTGATTGATAGAACTCAGCAGAGATTTATTAGGAAATCCAGGTGAAGCCACTGGGTTTCAAGATATAACTTGAAACTTAGCTGGCTGCAGCACGCAAGCTGAAAATAATCAAAGTTAGCCATAATAGCTCAAAGCTTAATACATGAAAAACGACTGAACGTTATAATCACATTCAGAGAGGGGCAGGCATGCTTTCTAAGTTAAAAACAACCTGCTGTGTTTTAGAAAAGCTTTCAGAAGAAACCAGAACTTATGTCAAATACCTGCCCAGCAATCAGGCTAAGGGGATGGATGACCTAGAAAGGTTCTCTTCACTTGCCCTGGAGAAATCTTTTCAGCAGCATATAAGAGTTTAGACAGATTGGTCAAACCAGACACTCTAGCTGCAAATCCCTAGCTCTGTGACCACGAGCTAGTCACTCAGGCTCTCTGTGCTTCAAGTTGTCCAACCATAGAAGGATTATATTAGTAGACTGTTGAGAGAATAAAATGGATTAATAAAATTAAAGATAGATAGATAGGTGATAGACATAATAAATGAATAGATACAAGTAAATATACATAATAGATAAATTGATATATAATAAGCCGGGCGGTGATGGCGTACGCCTTTAATCCCAGCACTCAGGAGGCAGAGCCAGGCGGATCTCTGTGAGTTCGAGGCCAACCTGGTCTACAGAGCGAGTTCCAGGAAAGGCGCAAAGCTACACAAGAGAAACCCTGTCTCAGAAAAAAAAATTGATATATAATAGATGATAGATTAGACAAGAGAAAACTTTTGGAAAAGTTGCTCATTTTTATTATTATTATTATTATTATTATTATTATTGTTGTTATGTAGATTATGGTTATGGTTTCATAGGTATACACCTTCCTCCAACCTCATCAAGATGTATATATTAAATATGTCTAGAATTCTGTCTGATAACTACATTTAGATCAAGGGCCTTACTTCTTGCATGTCAATTTCTCTCCACACATTTTGTTTGGTTCATGTTTTAATCTAGAAATCTAGACACTTAAACAGAAATCTATAAACAAAATTGACAATTCCTTCCCCACTTCTTTTTCTCTATGTCTCTGTCTTTGAATGTGTGTGTCTGTCTTTCTCTGTCTCTCTGTCTCTGTCTCTGTCTCTGTCTCTCTCTCTCACACACACACACACACACACGCACGCACGCACGCACGCACGCATGCGCGCGCACACACCATACAAAAAGTACAGCAGCAATAGGATAACCACTATTCTCATTCACAAAAGGATGAGATCAGAGGCAGCAATTAATGATCCCTAGTTTATCCAGGCAGCTAGTATGGGCCCTGCCCCTTCATGGGCCAAAGAGAGTCTTGGATCTGCCCATGGGGAAATTCTTATGTTCATTGCTCTCTTCTGCTATCATCACTTCCTCCTGATGGCCCCCTAATTTCAGTTTTTCCCTTGGTCAGAGAGGTGAGTATTGGGGAGTGTGCTTTCACATAAGCATGCATTTCACATCTTGCCAGTAAAATAAGTTGTTTTCACCCTTGAAAGACATTCTGAGTACAGACTTACAGAATTGCAAGCAATATAATTTGGTAACAGGCATTTTAGCCCATCAAGATATTGATAGGCTCTTTCAAATCATAAAATGGGGTCCCTTCAGGCTATCCCCCTTTCCCCTTTCACTGGGATTTAAAACTTGACCATTCCTTTTCTGGCATAGTCTCATTCTCAAAACACCTTGCCAACTGCAACCAACAGTGGCCGCCACATGACATGTGTCTTTCCCCATCCCTTTCCTCTAGAGCTATAATATTACCTTTCAAGTTACTGTTGCTATCAAGATCACCAAAGGTTTTGCCACTTCAGGCATGGGTTGTTGCCTTTCCAGCCCCACATCCAGCCCCTCACACTCACCTATTGCCATCTAATAACACTGGGTTAAGAGTTTTGATAGAGCAGCATCCATGTCTATCACCAATTTTGGCATTGATCAGGATGGTCATGCTAGCTTCTGTGATAAACATCGTAAGAGGACTTACTAAATTCCTAACACATAGAAAGGCACCTGATTAATATCTATTAAATAAATGCTTTATGATATGCATATATGCAAATACATTGTTTTTGAAACATTTGTATTTACAGTTTTATAATTACACTTTTTAAAAATAAGGCCACACATTCAGGATTACAGGGAATGTGGCTCCAGCCTATGAGTTCAGTTCCCCACACTGTCCACCATCCCTGGAGACCATTCCTCAGCAGAAACCCAAGCAAAGGAGGAGGCCCCCATCATTCCTCTGCTTCTCAGCATAGAAAACTTAAAGCCTGTTCACTTGCTTGTAGGCTTAGGTCATTTCTATTAGTACTTATTATTTATAGTATAAAATATTTTTAAAGCTACCTATTGTGTAATAGTTACTTGAATGAACTCTAAAATACAAGGGAGGGATTGATAGCCTTTGAAATAATGATGTTCTATCCCAGAACTTTTTTTTGCATAATTCTGTGCAGTGAGCATATTTTGTGGAATGTGTCCATGCCGATGTTTCCAGTCATTCTTCAATGGTTTATTTGTCTAACTGATGTTTTCTATTCATTGAGGGGATTTTATTGCACAGCTATTCATTATTTATCAAAGCCATACATTGGTCTATTTTGATTTCTACAGAAACTGGGACCCACTGACTGTTTTGAAGGAGATTGTGCATACAAATCAAAATTGACACAAACTGTTGATTGATATAAACATAAGCATTACTCCATTCAGTATTTACTGAGCACAGGTTACTTAACAGGCACTAAGAAAGATGTATTTTGATGTATATAATAAAATATTTTTAAATCAACATTTAAAGAATGCTTTAAAAGTTAGCTATAATTTTAACTCGTGTGTGTGTATGTGTGTGTGTGTGTGTGTGTGTGTGTGTGTGTGTGTGTGTGTGTGTGTGTTGACAGTGGGAAGAAATGGATAGTAAAATGTACAACACATTCACCAATTAAAATGCCAGAAGATTTATTCTGATTACAGGCTAAAATATTAGAAGATTTATTCAATTACATAGACATAATTTGCAAAGTATGTGTCCTTCCTAGATTTATGATACACATGTGGAATAATGCTTAAACAAGACCAGTGCAAAAAACATCATTTTAAGTTTTTCCCTGTTTCAGGAAAACATTGGGTGCAACAATTAAGGACAAGTCACAGAGAAACAATCCTGCTAACAAAAGTGATGTGTGGACACGATTCCACTGGTTTAGCCCCCTTTCCTAAGTTTGCTGTATAAACTTCCCCGAGTGCTTTCGTTGCTTCAGGGAAATGATGCCAGTCGGTCTCTAGACACCACTTTAAAGGCTACAGCAATTCGAAGAATCCACGTGGTGCAAACAGCAATGGATGCAGAGGGATGGAAAAATCCTCTGGATACCTGAGACCCTCACTTTGCATCTGCCTCCATCTGGGGTTTGCAGAAGAACCTTGCCCACTCCTCCTCATGACTAACGAGTGTATATAGTAAACTCTTTGAAATGTGAGTATTATGGGAAGGATCGCAGTTGCTTTAAATTATAGAAGTTGGCAAGTGCCTGGGAGAAGGAGTGGGAGGCTGTTTAAACTGAGAAAGACGGTTGCAGAACTTCATCCGACAGCATGAGCTCCGAGCTTCGCACACATCCTCTACTTTCCACCAACAGACTTCTCTGCATTGTTGTGGAGCAGCTTCAATAGTGAGCACAATTCTGCTCTGAATACTTTTTAATGGTTTCTAAATTCATGGGAAAACCAAAGCAAAGAAGGCTCATGTTTGGGGGAGAAGTCTGAACCCAGCAATGCCCAGGAAAGGTAAGCTATGGTTTTCACTACAGTTTTTCTCTTTTCCTCTTCTGTTTAGACTTTATCAAAATACTTGCAGGAAGAACCACAGACAGCTACTTGTAAGGAGATGGGGGGATGTGTGGATAGAGTGTCAACAAATGATAAATCAGAGGATGGAAAGCCTCAGCAGCGGTCTCTTTCCTACTTTCTATTCCGCTTGATGTGATAAGCGTCTTTGTATGGAAATGCTGTTTCTCTTAGAAAAGGTGGGAGGGCTTCTCTGAAACCCCCGGATTTTCAGCATAGGCTGTCCAGTGGGCAGTGGGCTAATGTACAGTCAAGATCTCAGTATCTGTTTGTATGCAACTTCCCTCCCAGAGCTGAGCGTCTTAGAACTCAGGAAACCTTCTCATAGATGGTGGTAACATTCTAAAATGTCTCTCGGTTGTGGTTACTGTAACTGTTTTATGGAATACGTTTTCTACATTTAAGGATACCATTTGACTGTTTCTTGTAAGAAGCCGGGAATATATTACTAATATTAACTTTATCTCCCTAGAGGGGAAAAAATAAACAAAAGAAAACAGTTGACCGTGACATGGCATTTTTAGCTTAAGTCAAAGTCGGCTGAGGGTGGTGTTATCTGCGCACGGTGACTGACTTTTCAAGTGTGCCTTCGGATAGCTCTCGGGGTTTTTTTCTATGCATTGGTTTTCTGTGAAGCATCTTGGGGTGGAGGGTTATGAACTTTCTGTGCATCTTTCTATTTCCTGGAGAAACACTCTGTTGTCAGTGAGTTCCTGTTTTTCAAGGCAGAATTCCAGGTGCAATCCCCCCCACTCCCCACGCCCCAGATATTCACTGAGATCAGAAGATGGACCCTGCAGGCTAAAAGTTTCAGCAGAGCCCTGCGTTGACTGCTCCATGCGCACACATATGTATGCGCTCTCGGGTAGAGGTTAAAGAACTGTGGGTTTGAGTGAGCTTCGGTGGTTGGAATATGGAAGTAACCTCAGTCTGCAAGACCCTCTGGTGTAGAAAGATTAGCAATCAAGGCAGTAAGGCCTGGGAGAGAACAGGAGCTATTGCGGCAGTCACTGTCTCCGGCTAAGAAAGCCTCTACCTTCTTGTTGTTTTTTCCTCCTCTGTCAAAGTCTAGTTACATAATGAGGGCTGCTCTGGCTTCCCTTGCCTTGAGGTCTTATTGATTAAGGTCAGAGTAAAGGCATTACTGTATAAAAGCAAGGAAGTGACTATTAGCTCCTGGCAAGGTGGTAAAGGAACACCATTTGTTAGCTACCTCCCCTTACCCATGACTGCTAATGGGGTAAGTAGCCCGTGTCTGGCAATCCATAGACTTCTCTATTCCTTATCTCCCTGCTTTCTTTTTCTCCCTCTACGCTACCCACACCAGCCTACTGACCACTACCAGGGAGCAGGAGGTCAGACAGGCAAACCTATCACCTCCGCCTCTTTCCCAGTCCTTCCGGCCCACCCCTGGACAGTAGAGGAAGCCCCCACCCTATCTGGAGGGGGTCTCCAGTACCCCACCCATGACCTCATCGCAGGCAGCTAGAGAGCTGGATGGCCAGCGCTTGTATGGCGCCTGAGTGGGCCCTGGGGATGGGTGCGGCCTAAAAATGCGCAGTATGGCATGACGTGGTTTCCCATCACGGGCTCCCACAGAGGCCCGCTGCGTCTCTGGAAGTCAAACTTGCCAGGCCCCACCCCAGAGCCCAAGAAGCACACACACACACACACACACACACACACACACACACACACACACACACACCACACTCTCCCCCCAGCCCCCGCCCCCTGCCTCCCACCCCCTACCCCAAGAAAATGAAAACAAAATCAATAAGGGTTGCTAACAAAAATCCCCAAGCCAGCTGACTCATCTGAGGCTCAGTCACGTGGCTTTGTAATAAGACGTGGACAGTGCCTTGGAAGCAACCAGTCAGGGCAGTCTCCAAAGGGGTCCTGAGGAGAGAGACCCAAGGTGACCTAACTATGTCCTTGCTAGAGAATCTAGGAGAGAGAAGCAGCCTCATCCAGGAATGGGGAGAGGAGAATGTTAACTACTGAACTGCCGGGGAAGACCGTGGCTACCTGTCTGACCTGCTTTTGTGTGAACCAGGCTTAGCCAAGATTGTGGCCTATAGAATGGGTCTCAAGTCAGTAGTCCAGACGTGATAAGCCAGGCTTAGGGGTCAAAGATCCGAGGGCCCCAGAAGTAATTCCATCTTGTTCAGCAAGTCTTTCCGGAGGGCCCCACTGTGTGCCAGGCACTGTAGCAATGTGTTTTAAAAGCAATGGTAACATTAGCAGCAGTGCAGACAATACAAGGACACTAAGAAATGCCTTGTACCACAGTCGGCTTCAGTCTGAGAGAGAGTTCTATGGAGTGGCCTTTGAACTAGACTTCGGAGGTTGAACCCCTTACCACAAGAAATCCAAAGACAGAGGTATAAAGATCACCTCAGCTCTCCAGTGGGGACAGATTTGGGTTGTGAATCTGTTTCCCAAAGCCAGTTCCAAGGCAACTGGCTTCATGGCTATAATACATGGTTCAACGTATTGCTTGGTCAAGCAGCTTTGGGAAAGTGGAAAGCTATGCATCACAGTGAAGCGGGGCATTGGGTTCCAACTTTGTAGATGTCGGGCATCAAATCCCAGCCTTCACCCTGATGTATGAACTTGAAGCTATTCAAATGACAGGGTTTTCACTCCTTAGATGAGAAGAGCAAATATATCCATCTTCTGAGGGCATTCTGAGGACTGCCTTGGAGAGTCTGTGTGAGGGTCTATCTCAGAGTACCTGTCATGGCAGCTTGATAATATCAGCTCTCATCAGCAACTCAGGCTGGTTTTACTGCGGGACCTCTTCCCATTTTAGCTGGTTAACGTGTCTTCTGGCTCTCCGTGAGTGGGATCATTAGGACATAATGTTTTCCAAAGTCATTAGACCGAGAAGCTTTTTTTTTTCTTTTTTTGGAAAAACAAATGAATGCATGTTGAAAAACCAGTGAGCTGAGAACAAGTGTCCTTAAGTTGCATGAGGTTTCCCAAGACTTAATAGAAATGTACCAATTCTTGCTGGCCACTTCACAAACTGCCCTCTCTGGAAGCCCAACGGAGATTCTCGTGTCCAAGAAAATGGAGTTATAAAATCCATTTTCAACTTTTAGATGGAAAAGGGGCAGAAAACTAAAAAAAAAAAAAAAACACTGGAAAAGTCGGTTTCTACCTCCTGGTCGAGGACCCAACTGAGCAGTGTCCTCGCTAAGTCGGCTGAAACTGCTATCTCCCTTCCAGGGATGTCTAAAGAGAGAAAATAAAATGTGTACTACAGATCTGAAAGGCAAAATTCAATAATTGTTTTATGGAATGTAAGAGAGACTCCAAGCAAGTGAAACTTCCAAAAAAGAAGACCCCAATAATCAGAATAGCCAGCCACATTCCTTAAGGACTAGCATGCACAGAGCATCCTTCACAATATGGCTGGCCCATTCCTAACTTATCCCCAACCCCTCAGCTGGAAGCAGATGACTCATTCCACGCTGAGCCAGAAGAACTAAGAAAACCCCCTAACCTTTCAGAGCCTAAGTGCTAAAGGGGGATCTCAAACTGAAGTACATCTGATGCCTTGGCCCTGGCAGGGCAAGATTCCTCAAATTAGATAACATGAAACATGATCCTTAAAGATGAGGGAAGGCTGGTGGGTGGGGCATTCCAGGCAGAGGGGGCGGGCCTAAGGGAGTACAGGAGAGAATTGGGGAGTTGTAGGAGGGCAGCCCTGACAGAAGGAAGTGTAGCCACAGAGAACAGAGCACCAAGGAAGATGAGACGTTGGACTGGAACCCCTCCCCCGAAAGCCTTAAATGCAAGAACACAAGGTTTGGTGTCTTCCATGGAATAACCATTAAATGTTTGTAAACAAGGAAGTAACATGATGAGAACAGAGAGAAAACCACGTTAGAAGGCTAGATGTGTCCAGGTGAGGCATGAGGTGCTGGAGCTCTAGCAGAAGTTGTGGGGAGAAGGGGTACACGGAGCCCAGTCTACACAGCCTACACAGTCCAGACCATCACCCTGGTCTTTGAGACAGCAACCCTCAGGCCTCACCAGATCCACATTCCCGAGAGGGCCTCCTCAATTCCAGTACAGTGGACCAGGGTAAACAATGGGGAGTATGGGAGGGGCTGGCTGACCCAGGACAGCCCTCCCAGTCCACACGCAGGAAGATAACATTCTAAGCACTTTTTATGGAAATCATTAACTATGCTGTTCCCTGCTCCATCACTGGGTTCCAGACTTTTAGCTCATATCAAGCAGGCATGTTTCCAAAACAACCTTTGGATCTACAAAAGTTTTATGAGTTTACAGCTCAAGCAATTACATAATAATGGTATTGGCATGCAATGATGGGGGGGGTTGTTTTAATATATCCCTTCCGGAGGAACTTAAGTCCCTCTTCCTGGCTGTCTGCCTTTTGCAAAAATAAACTCCCCTGTGTCTGGGAACTCTGACCGCAGCTCATACCACATTCTCAGAGTTTTTTGAATGGTATTACTCACAGGGGTGCTTTTTGAGCCTCTGCAGTACCCCAGGTGATGGCATTCAGAGATCAGGAATTAATTCCCCTTGATTCCCCATTGCCTTACAAATGGAGCAGGCCTGGATCTTAATTTACAGCAGAGGTCTGCAAGAAATGTCACATTCCCCGTACTTTCTTTAATTCAGCTGAAATCTGATTCCAAGAATCCACACCAGCAGGGCTTGAGCTTTAGAAATTAATGGTGCTGCCAGCTCTACCATCTGCTTCACCAGGATCAGACACCGATCTCAGGAGAACCTGGTTCACACCGGTTACACCAGCTCTTGCTGGTGTATGACCCTTCAGGTCTTTGGATTACACTTCCAAACCCAGGCTATGTACTGGGGATCATGAAAAGATGGCAGGGCCTACAATCTGAGCATTACTAGACAGTCCTGGCCTCTGAGATAAGACAAGCCGTGCTGGATAGACACACTGATTTTTCATAGATTTGTCAACTCAAGTCTGCCAGGTCTGGGGAAATCTCTCATCAAAAGCCCTTCATTTCCCCCTCCCCCAAGTATACAGTGAATCTGAAAACATCTCTTTTAAAAGATTTTTGTGTTAATTTTTTATTTTGAGGTTGTATTTTAATTACATTTTTCCTTTTCCTTTCCTCCCTCCAAGCCCTCCCATCTGCTCCTCCTCACTCTCCTTCAAATTCATGGCCTCTTTTTTCTTTAACTGTTATTGCATGCATATGCATATATATTCCTGAATGTAACCTGTTGTGTCTATATAATGCTACTTGTATATACGTTTTCAAGGCTGGCCATTTGATACGGAACAACTAATTGGTTGTTCCTAGCTTTACTCCGCTGTCTGTAGTACTCCGTATGGGGTTGGGGCCTCATGGGCTCTTCCCTTTGTAGTTTGGATTGTCTCTTGGTGTTGTCCTTGTGAAACTGGAACTCTCTAGAAAGAAAGGCCGAATTTTCCCTTTCCTTGAAACAAGAAAGCACGAGGGGTCTGCCAACACCCTTGAAACACAGAGGTGGAGATGGAGAACAGCACAGAAATTAACATTTCAGGACGTGATTCTGTTCTGTTCCTGCTAAGTATTAAATAAGCACCCAGGACATGTGCTCCCCACTAGTTAATAAAACAAATTCTGCAAAGTGACAAGCTCCTGCCAAAAAAAGTATTTACTATGTTCCTCTTAATAGTGTCCTTCAGTTAAGTGCCCACTACATTGCCCGCACCGTGCATGTACTGTGGCCACATCACCCTTGTTTTTAGGCAAGAGAAGGTGAGAAACTTGCCTAAGGACCTCTAGGTAGTTTGTGTGTGCACAAGCTCATATGAGTGTGTGTGTATTTGCATGTACGTGCATGCTCATGTGTGTATGCACAGGGGAGCGAGAGGACAACATGGATGTTGTTCCTGAGGAGACATCTACCTTCTGTTTGTTTGTTTGTTTGTTTGTTTGTTTGTTTGTTTGAGAAAAGGTCTCTCATTGGCCTAAGTAGACTAGACTGGCTGGCCACTAAGCCCCGATGACCCACCTTGGCCTCTTTAGCCTTGGGGTTACAGGAGCATACCACCATGATCACTCAGCACCATTTCTAGATTTTTAAACATGAGTGGATATTAGAAATATGAACTGAGGTCCAAATTTTCATGGCAGGCACATTCCTAACTGAGCCATCTCTCCAGCCCATGGAGTAGGTATTTGCACTCATGTTATGTCTGTCTCAAAAAATATCACACATTTTCTACTCTGCCACACAGGATCCCAGAAGAAATTTCCTTATTTTTTGTTTAGCAATGAAGAACTGTTCTTGGCTAATCCTTCAGTAACTACCTCCAATTAAAATGAAATGGTTTCATTTTGTTTGTTTTATGTGTATAGATGTTTTGCCTGGATGTATGTCTGTGCACCAAGTGCATGCCTAGTGCCTCTGGAGCCAAAAGAGGTCCCCTGGCACTGGAGTTTCAAACAGTTGTAAACTGCTATGTGGGTGCTAGGAATGGAACCTTGATGCTCTGGAAGAACAGTCAGCATTGGTAACCACTGAGCCATTTCCCCGGTCCACAAATGCATTTTAAATGGAGCTCTTCTGTCACTGTAGAGTTTATACTTTATGTGGTAAGATGCACCCAAAATGGCTGATTACCTAGTCCTGTATATTACCGGTGGCAGATGGATGATCCAATCCCATTGAAGAGAGGGAAGCAAGGTAGAGGATGTTATCCGATGCAGGATTAGTAAAGAGATCAAATTCCCATCCATTCTTCTGTCTTCTACCTCTAACTCAGGAGAAGAAAAGTGACTCCCAACTAACGAACAACTAACTACAGAGCAGCATCAGACTGATGAAGTTTGGAGCCTCCACGTTCTCCCAATAATGCAAAGCCAGAGCTGATCCTGTCACCCTGAAACACATTGCTACCAGATGGTCTCAGACAAAACTCAAGAGCAGTCATTAAAACACTATTTGCTTGCTAATGGCCAACATCCTCCAAACAGCTTACCCTCTTAAATTAGGACAGTTTTTTAGAGTGTCGTTTTTTTTTTCCTACATTAATTTATTTGTATAAGACTTTATGAGTAATTTCGATTTCATTCTACTCTGAACTCTAGTTTGACATTAACCTGGTTTGGCATTAACTTGTTTACCAAGGCATTATATCAGCTTCCAGGATATAATGTTTCTGCTGTTTCTTTGTTCCCTCTGTAATAAAGAGCATGTTTCTGGGTGTGGATTTGGGGAATGCTATGTTTTCAGTGTGTTCCCCAAAAGTAGATATCGGAAATGAAATCCCATACAACAATGTTGTGTGGCAGAGCTTAATGGGAGGAATAAGGTCATGTGAACTCCCTGTCTCGAGTGTATTGATGCCCTCTGCACAGAGCTTCCTTGTGGTGAGTTTCATTGTACATATGCCTTCATGTTCTGTTGCTTTCTCAAATGAGATAAAACAGCATTGAGGCTTTTAATAGATAAGGGCTCTTTGATCTGAGACTTTGCAGCCTCCAGAAGTTAAGGTTTGTTACTTGTAAACTGTCCAGTCTCTAGTATTCTATCATAGCAATACTGTAGCTGGAGTTTTCTCCAGTCCTGCCCGGGCCCACAGCTGCTCAGACCCAAATAAACAGAGGCTTATATTAATTAAAACCATATAGCCTAATGGCCCAGGCTTCTTGCTAGCTAGATCTTACATCTTAAATTAACCCATTTCTATAAATCTTCACCTTGCCACGTGGCCTGTGGCTTACCAGTATCTTTACGTCTTGCTTCTCATGGCGGCAGCTGGCAGCATCTCCCTGTTCTGCCTTCACATCTTGCTTCCTCTGTGTCTGGCTGGAGTCTCCTGATTCAGCCTTCCTGTTCCCAGCATTCTCCTCTCTGCTTATCCCACCTATACTATACTTCTTGCCTGGCTGCTGGCCAATCAGCATTTTATTTATCAACCAATCAGCGCAACACATTGACAGCATGCAGAAAGACATCCCCAGCACAACACAAAGGGTATTGAAGTGGGAGCTTTGAGCATCTATCTCTTGAGTACTCTCCTTGTCACCTTTATGCTTCCACTCTCCTCCATGAACCCACTCTTGTGGGCAGCCAGCCCTCAGTTCTTAAAGCAGTCCTTTACTAACTGAGGTCTGAAGAATCTGAGTCCATTTCCATTAACAAATTCTGTCAACCCATTCTATTATCTACCAAAGAGTTGCAATGTCATATGATCCCATTCTAATCTGGATATATAATGTAAAACTCTTGTTTCTTGGAGAAATTTACATACTAGTGGTCCTGGAATACATAATGCCCCTGCAGTCAAGAGTGAATGCCATCCAAATGAACTTTTAAACTCCATCCAAGATACAGACTTTATTTTCAGCTTTAAAACCAGCATGAACAAAATGCTGATACCTAGTAAAACCATCCCTTCCGTGAAACACCACAGATGATTAGAAAGTTCTTCATTATTTCAGAATCTGGCCATTACTGAGGGCTTCTGATTGTCCTTATTTTTTCTTCTTACATAGCAAGAGAAAGTTCTCTCTCCTCTGCCTGCCTTCCCTACCTCCCCAGGGTCTCTGCTTATTGAAAGAACGTTTCCTAGTACTTTGTGGTTTACTAAGAATGTATGTGTGTTTTCCCTTGACACAGAACCCAGGCCTGACTCCAGGGTCCAAATGACCTCCACATCCCCTGTCCTAGTTCCTACTATTCCTGTTACTATGACACAAGTATCTGACAAATATAACAAGGAAGGAGGAGTTTAGTTTGTCTTACAGTTCAAGAGTACAGGCATTCATGGCTGGGAAGTCAAGACAGCTAGAGTTTGAAACAGCAGCTCACGTTGCATCTGTAGTTGGGAAGGAGAGAGCCATAATTGCTCATGGCCAGCTAGCTTCCTCCCTTTTGTTCAGTCCAGGACCCAAGTCCAGAGAACGGGGCCCACTCTAAGGGTGTGCCTTCTAACCTCAATTATCCTAACCAAGATCATCCCTCACAGGTGTTCCTGTAGGCTTACCCCAAGGTGATTCCAGAACCTGTCAGACTGATACTCAGTATACATACCAAATCCCCCCTCTCTAAGTCCTGAAGCCCAGAAGCTACCTGAAGGCTTGCCCTGAAAAAATAAATAAAAAAAAATAAAAAATAAAAATCTTATCCCTGATCTTGAGCTAGCAGGAAAGCTCATGGCAGTCAATTCGTGGACATCATATGGAAAGTCAGATGTCTCTCAGGATGACTCTAACTACCACTTTAGTTATTGTCTGGTACCCACAGTCCAGGGAGCTGTTAAGTTCTGTGATTCAAAGATCCTTCTTCTATTAATGCTAAATTTGCACCAATAAGCCCATCAGTTAAAAAAAATCAGCCAAAATATTCTGTTTCTTAAAATGGTTGGTTCTAACAAAGTTTGTTTACACCCATATTAGAACTGGTTTTTCTTTTCTTAGCTAACTAAAATTTATCAAAAATTAAGAATCTTAACTTATGATCTTTTTATACACCAGTCTTAGCCCTGACTTTTCCCTCTTCTTTGATGGATATGTAAGTCATTTGACCCGTCTGAGCCAATGTTCCTCCTTGAAAATGGGACCAATGTATACCTCTCCCCTGCTCACTAGATGTATTGACTCACTATGTAAGAAAAAGTGTGTAGACAGGAAGGCAAACCACATGGAGGAGCCTCATCCTTTAGGCAAGCTTGATAATTTCCCCTTGGCCACTTTGCTATGGTGGAGATCTCCTCTCTGGACAAATTAACACCTAATTTAATGAATCCAAGAGGAATATAAGCACACCAGGGACTCAGAGAAGAGACATATGTGGGAGTGTAAACACATCGAGGACGATAACTGCAGCCAAGCTGAGCATATTTCCATGATGCTGTGAGGACAAAATGACAAGCACATTCTAGGCTGGCTCGCCTTGGCTTGATTTTATCATGTCATTCCTTTTTATCCACAGTCTCTCTTTCTACATTTTCATTGTAGAACAGCCCCATTCAGCAGTCATCTATGGCCTGAGAAGATTAAATAGAAAATTCCATAAATAAATAGCTCTTAAGTTTTAAATTATACACCATTCTAAATAATATGTAAAACCTCCCAGCATCCTGTACTCTCTTTCCTGGAACATGGATTAGTCCTTTGTCCAGAGTATCCATTCTGTATATACGATTCATGGACTAGTCATTTAGTAGCCTTTCCAGTGATCAAACTGAATGTTCTGAATTCAGTGTATACCTTCAAGTAACCCTACTTTACTGAATATTAAGCCCAATGTGCAAACTTTTATTACAGGTTAATTGTTCTACATTGTTGGTTATTATTAATGTTGTTAACCTCTTACTGTACCTAATGTATAAATTAGACATTATTAAAAATGTGTATATATAGTTTTAAAACCCCATAATATACAGAGGTCAGTGCTATGTGAGGACTGGGTTTTAGACTGTTAATCTTCATAAAGAATGGGGCATATGTGTGCCTGGTTTGGGATGATTTGTGCTTGCTATTTGCAAATACAATTCAGTGCTCCTTCCCTGATGCTTCTGTCTATGAAAGAAAATATAACCATTTCTCAAAAATACAGTATCAATATGATACCAACATATTTCTGGGCAATACATTGAGTCAGCAGCCACAGTCATATATCTACAGGAGTAACCAGGCACCACACACACATGCTTATGTCCTGGGAAGACTCCATAGAGTGAGGACTACATGTTCTAGCTGAAGCAGGCAGGTCCCACATGTTCTGGGGATGGTGTCCAGGGAAAATACAGCCTAACAGTGCCAGGTCTTCAGGTCTTTTATTTTTTAATTTTCAAAAATTTATTTATTTTACACCCCAACTGCATTTTCCCTCCCTCCTCTCCTCTCATCCCCTCTGCCATCTCCCCTCTGCCCTCCCCCTTCAATCTACTCCTCCTCTGTTTCTGTTCAGAAAAGGAAAGGCCTCTCCTGGGTGTCAAGAAAGCATGCCATACCAAGTTGCGGTAAGACTCCCCTTGTGTTAAGGTTTAATAAAACTTTATGTCCAGATTTCTTAAGACACACAGGCAAACACACACACACACACACACACACACACACACACACACACACACACACACACAAATGCTTGTGATGTGTTTGACCTACAGAAACAGCACTTATATGGTTCAACTGGCTATCATATAGAAAGATTTAAAAACTCTATTTTCTCGTTATGTGAGAAATCCCAGGATCGTTTGCCACTCAGCATCACGTCCCGATTTAGTATATAGACTAAATGTTCCCAGCTGCAGCCTATGCTACAGCATACACTCATCTGACAGGAAAGTGCCAGTAGTCTGCAAACCCCCTTAATATTCCACAACACCATTATAAGGTTCACACTACACATCTGCCCCTGTGAGACCCAAAGCCTTACATCATCCGGAAGCAACAACTACATAAATGAATATGTAATCTGCTGGCTGATGGAGCTGTGTCTTCACCTCTTTTGTTGTGAGACTCAATGGGATACGTGTGAAATATGTTACACTGCCCGTTCCCACAGAGGTAGATAGTGGAACAAACGATTGCGACGATCCTGTCATCTACTCTTGGCAATTTGAGTTTCCATACCCCATAGCTCCTCTGCAGCGACTCAGTCTCGCCTTCATCTCCCTCTTTTCCAGTCCTTAACCAGGTCCTGGTCTCAGCCAGCCGCTTCAGCCCGTTTTCTTTCTGCTCTCGTCTCTGAGTCAGGCCTGTCTTTCATTCTCTGGTTTCCGTTACCCCCTGTCATCACACATTCTCTTGTTCTTCCCAGTCCTTTCTTCCCAAGTCCAGGCCTTTTGATTTCCCTCAGGCACCTTCTCCAGGCACCCCCTCTAGTCCAAAGTATTCCTCTTCATTTTTATTTGTGCTTTTATCTCCTGCAGTTTCCATGTCCCTAGATAACTGAGGTTCCCTAGCACAGTACCCAGATTTTAGCAAAAATTCCAGAAATACCAGTTGGTCCTTTTGTCCATGATTTTTAGACAATGGGGAAGAAATATGCAAAATAAACAATTGAAATGGGAACACAAAATCAGAGCCATGACAAGGAGAAGAAATAAAATATGTGAACCAAAAGGACCAGTCTAGTTAGAATGATTGAGCGTGAAATTTCGCTTCCTGGCAGCCCAACCATGTATTCTCTGGTGCATGGGGGGTGAAGGGCCAAAGGAGAGGAAATGAATTCTCCTTTTGCCTTGACTCAGCCCTGCTTTTGGAACACATGTTATTCCCTATATCTCCATTTTGTTTTCAGCAATCCATTAATCTCTTGCTGGACATCCAGCTCGTCACTGTGATTTGAGTGAGCCTCACTCAAATCCTGTTTAGAAGGCTGTTCTCTATGGTAAATACAAGGCTTCTGATGAGGATGATTTATGTTGATGCTGTTGCTATGGTATTGGGAAAGAAGACCTGTAATTCTTGGTTAATCAGCTTCCCGCATGCAGGTTCCAGATGCAGGAGGGTGGCTTAAGGAGGAAAGAATCAGATGGAAGGAAGAAAGGAAGGAAGGAAGGAAGGGAGGGAGGGAGGGAGGGAGGAAGGAAGGAAGGGAAGGAGGAAGGAAGGAAAGAAGGAAGGAAGGAAGGAAGGAAGGAAGGAAGGAAGGAAGGATGGATCTTCTGAATTCTTTTCCATTTTCTTCCAAAGCCACCCTATGCTTCCTCCTTCCTTGTTTCTTACCCATCACTCTCCCTGAGACCATTTCAGGTTACTGTCTCAATCCAGTTGTACTGGCAAGCTTTACTGATGAATCCAAAAAGTCATCAAGGTGAAGGCAGGCTCTGGAATTCAGCTCTTCCATTTTCTAGCTGGTATCATTGGTGAATTAATTTTTAACCTGCATCTCTTTGTAAAAAATGAAGATGGGGTGTATATTAGACTCACTAGATGGATGAGGCAAGTAGACATTGGGGTGACTAGCAACCCAGCCCCAGCTTGGTTTGAGCCACATGCACATATTACTCTCCCAACAATGTCCTAGCCACCTGGAACTCCACCTGCTTTGAGCTACATTCCTCCCTTCTCCAAAGCAAGCGAGTCATGCCAACCCATAGCCCCCCTAGCAAACAATTTAGTAAAACTCCTGTTGTGGCCAAAACACATCTTATAACTAAGGGTGGTGGGCCAATCCAGCCTAGACTAGTTTAGGCTGCTTGTGCAGGAAGGAAAACTCTTGTCTTCAAAATAAACATTTAGGGAGAAAAAAAATACTATTTACCATCTTATGCCTATGCATAATCAGCATATGATTACATATGCATAATTACGCAAGATTAAAATCAGATGCATCATTGGAAAAACATGTCCAATGGCTTATATAAACTAAACCTATCCATCAAAATGGAAATCACCCATACTCCTAGCAACTAACTCTTCCTCCTGGAGCCACACACAGACACCTCTGGCAGCAATCAGAGGCTTCGAGGAAAGAGCTGAACTTGAGTTCTCTTGCTGTTCGCCCTGTCTGTACTTTCACTTCACTTCTGAATGAAACCCCTCAATACTGTGCTAATTAACTGTATGTGCTTCTTCGATTCTTTAACAAGATGCCAAGGACCTGCAAACCCTCACTCCAGGCAGAGACCACTGGCAGCAGGATTTCGGTGAAATAGTAAGGGGCTGTGCAAATAAATCATAGCTACTGCTAAAATCCTGTCTCCACCATTTGGAGCAAACTACAGGATAAACCTTTAGCAAGCTGGTGTTGACTGAATCATGGAGCATCATCAGGTTCTCTTCCCTTCCTTCCTTCTTCCTTCCCTTGGTTTCCTCTTCCTTCTTTCCTGTCCTTCTAATGACCCCAATGTGGACACACATTTAATGGGCATCCTAATTAAACACAACATGTGTAGACTTCATGACATCAATTCCAACTGTAAACCAACTTCATTACAAAATCGTCACCCTTTTCTACCCAAGACAACATTGTGAGCAAGACTTGGGTGAGATCCTGGGGAAGGTTCTGAACTTTGAAGAAAGGGAAGTCAGGCTGTGGAAGGCATGTGTGGCTACAAAATGTCCACAGCATATCCAGCCTAATTCTTCAACAAGCATGGTGGACGGGAGAGAAGGAGGCTTGAGAAATTAGCAAAAACAACAGAAATTGGCTTTGGAATGGAACTGACTTTTAGAATATGCAAGACCTAAGCATATTGAAGCCAGCATAAATCAAACCAAATCACATTAAGTTTCCAAGTTAGTTTTTAAATAGTGAGAGTCTGTTTGCCTTCATCCACTAGATTTATCAGAGGATCTTGACCAAATTGGTCCCGACTTCACACTTTTAATTGCTATTTGTGAAACCGGTCAAACGTGCCACATCGATACCTCTCTCTTATCCTCACAGACATCCCACAAAATGGCTACCCTCCATTTTACACATAAGGAAAATTTTTCAGATGAGTAAACAGGACTTGCAGAGCACAGAAGTTTCCCTAAAGTCAGTAAGAAGCCAAACTAAGAGGCAAGCCTGGGTCGCTATGACCCTCTAAAGCCTACTGTTTTTGACCCTGCTGTTCTGGACATAAAGCACGGCCTCAATTCCTGCAAAGTTGCGTGTTCTTTTCCTAATCTGCAAAAAGATGACAACGGTGGGTGCCCCAAAGGATATGGCACACACCAGAATCTGAATAAGAGGAGACATTATCACCAAGTCTGTAGCTATCTCTTCAGGTCCAAATCGTTTCCGAGACAAGTGGAAAGGTGTGGGGTCTTTGCTCTCATTGACACAGATGCCCGGGATGATGGTAGAGGAGCAGCCAGCATAGGAATTGTCCATAACTGCCACTAATCAGGAAATGTTGCTCCCTCAGCTCTGGGCAGTCGGGGTTTGATAGGAATATGATTGCGCCAAGCATCATTCATCTCCACCATCTGCTCATTCCTACTCCCTGAACAAGGAGTCCTTGCTGACTTCTGCCTGCCAAAGTGTCATGTGTGCCAGCCCATTTGGCCATCTCCTCTTGAGGAAAACCCAGTCTCCACGTCCTTTGATGGCTCTGAAAACTGATTAGTGTCTGTTTGCAAGCCACAGTCTTCTCCTAATGCCTCCAGGTGTTTGTGCTCCACAGGGCTTTGATTTCTGGTCTATTAACTTAGAAGAGGATTAAACCTAATAAAAATATAACATTAGCTCCAAATAGCTGCATAATGTGTGACAGTGAGATGCTCTCCTCTGGTCTGCAGAACGCTGACATTAGTATGAGATCTCCTTCGAAATGAGAGAGAAATGAGCAAAATGCCACTTCCTCCCCATAAGAAAGGCTGATGCAATATCCCCTTGAAGGACTAAATGGCACTTTATATTGCCTTAATAATAATTAAAAAAAAACACTCTAATGCTACATCTAAAGGGGGAAACTGGCTTGCAACTTCATCCCAGAACAAATTTAGGTTCCTTGAGAATAAATCTTAATAAGTCTATGACTTTGACTGTTCAGTTCAGATAAGAAAAACAAAAGCTAAACTGTCCAATAAAGCACAGATTAGCTAAGCATCTATTACTTTTTCATCTTTTCAGCTCATCACTCCTTTTTTTTCAAAAATTATTTTAGCAAGAATCTGAAAGAAGACATGTCATATGCCTATAAATACAATCATCTCAGATAGAACACATGTCTCAGACCAAAGTCTAGGGAGTTTATGGCAATTGGGCCATGCTTGCTGTCCAGAATATCCACAGTTTATTACAAAGTTGTCAGGAGAAAGGTATTAGTTGAGCATCCTGCCTGGAGAGGGTCCTCAGCTCTAACTGGGTGCTGGACTAGTATTATCCCCTAGAATTAGCCCCTCTCAGTTGTTTGTTATTGCCCTTTTTCCTAAAGAGAAGCTGAGGGAGATGGAAACATTAGACAACACGACCAATATGGGCTTGAGATTGGTGTCTAAGCTCAGACCTCTCTAGCTGTTCAAAATGTGTTTGAATCTATGAATGAACACATCTTGGAAGGCAACAGCAACCATAAAAGAAACTATGCAATGAATCTCTAAGCCCTGACTCTGGAGGCAAATGTCTCCCATGATTAAAAGGCTTTCATAAGACACACCACAGCGTTCACAGCTAGGACAACAGGTTTCAACAGGCTTGCCCACAGCTGGTTGTGAAGGAAGTTTTTGTGGAAGACTCATGTATGCAGTTAATCTCTATCAAAACCCACTTTGCAACCAGGAAAAACAAGGCACAGTGGGCACAGGAGAAAAGGGTGGGCAGGGCTGTAAAAAAAATGAGAAACCCCACGTAGACTGTCAGGAAGAGGAAAGGAGAGACTTGCCTGTGGTATCCTTTGTGAGGGCCAAGTAGCTCTGTTTAGTCAGAAAGGAATGTTCTGGAAGAAAAACAGTAAGATGAAAGAAAGAGATTAGAAAGGGATTTGAATTGTGACAGGATGGAAATGGAGGAGAAGTGAGTCTGACTTTCTTTTGAAAGGAATGGGAAGCCATCAAAGGCTTTGGTGTGAGGGAAAGACATGTGGGGAGCAGAGTTTGGGAAGATTAAGCCATTTCAGTGCAGAGGGGAGGGACTGCAGTCTGGGGCCAGATGGAGGCCTTCCCTCATCACCCCACAGCTCTCTGGAGGTCAGGGCTGTGGGAGGGAGGCTCTATGTGTCCTTTCAGCTCTGCTGTTCTCTGTCCTGGGTGCAGGAGAGTCCAAAGATGAGCCAGTGGCCGCAGCTCGTCCTAATGTGCTCCATGCTGAAGGGTCTAAATGCCCATGGCCTTTGATGTGGAGATGTCATCAGTACATTGTGTAGATTCCAGGAACACATAATACAGGAGGCCCCATGCAACCACATGTGGACCTCAGCAAGCAGAGAGATGGTGATGAGGGGAAAATCAGAGTGAAGGAAAAACGAGATCTTTTCTCCAACGTAGGAGGACATAAATTTAAATTATGGGTCCCAGTGCGGATACAATATGTGGAGCCTGACTTGAGTACTGCTGGTGCTTGCGGAACTATCTTCCACAGACATTCTGCCTTACCCTTTGACTACTCATGCACGCATGTGAGGCCCCATTGGATTCAGGTTGCTATCCCAGCAGTCTAGAGATTGGAGACATCCTAGCCAGGTCTGGGATTTGGAAGTGAAAGATTTTTTTTTCATGCTGCTTAAAGGTTATAAAATTTCAAGAAGGCTATGCTAGGGAACAAGAATTAAACCTGAGTTCACTCTTAGCCATGTGACCTTAAGCAAGTACGATCATCTCTGAATAGTAATGGAGAGATACAAGGGTCCAGTGACACAGGGGTTATGACAACATCTTACTCAAACCAAGGAGTTGATGTAGGAGTGAGCAGGGTCAGAACTCAATGTGGACACAGCCAGCCAGGAAAAGCAAACGAATCTGGTGGGATTCCTGAGAAATCAGAGCTCAGTGGCTACTTGCCTGACTCAGTAGCCTTACTCACAAGGGAGCCACATGGAATAATTCATAAACACCTAGACCAGTTGAGAGAGAAACCAGAAATCAAAGAAGAAAGATTTACTGTGGCTTCTCAAACAAGAGGCCTCATGTTTTAATTTTGTACTAGGCCTATATTATATTGTTGGCCCTAGAAGTGAGATTGAGGAAGAAGGAATATCTGATCATACAATGGGTAGAAATGAATAAAAATAGATTAATGTTACCAATATTTGCGTGGTGCATGATTCTACCTTACATAGACCTCTGTAGGACATTGTGAGGCACATGGCGTCCCAGCCCTTTCCTGGCTCCCAGTTGAACAAGCCAATCTCAGATACCTCCAAGCAAGTGCTCTACCACAGTCCCATGCCCATAGTAAACCCACATACAGAGAAAACTAGGTTGTTAAAACAAATGTGAGTGTAAGAAGCTGACTTGTGGAATTAAAAAATAAATTTCAGCATTGAAGGTAATTTTTAGGTTGTCATTCAAACTTCTGAAAGCCCTAACAGGATAGCTGGCACCTCCTTGAGAACTCTTGGTGGCCATCATCACTCTTAGAGTCTGATTTCCAGGCCCAGGGATCCAGCTAGAGCAAGTTTCCATCCCTTCCAAGAAAGAACTCTTTTCCCAGGAACATCCTCTAAGTGCATGATAAGGTCAGGCAAACAGTGGTACCCACTCCCAGACTCTGAAGGCAAAGGAAGAGACAAAAATGGTCACCCTGCATAAAGCTGGGAGGCCAGGTGACAGCCCTACCCCTGTCCAGGTAGGGGTAAATATAGGCTGGCAGTACATCCCCATCCCAATAGACATAATGCCATCTGCTTCAACAGCCCTAATGTCCTCAGCTTTGGCCTCATCTGTCAAAGGTCCGGCAGGACTAACAGTAATGGTCTGTCCTTGGAAAAGGCCCCCAGAGGTCTCCACTTGAACAACCTGAGTAAGTAGAGCTTTGAGGCTGCAGTGGATAATCGGGCATTGAGAGTTCCTTTCTCAGGGCAAAAGGAACCCGTCAGTCTTTTAAACTGTTAGCCAACAGGTGAATTTGCAACTGTAGAATCTGTGACTAATGCGGACTATTTACAAATCACACACACTTGCCACACTACCAAATACAGTCGGTTCTCATGGCCCACTGCAGTTCAGGATACAAAGTCCTCAGTAGCTTTGAACCAGAGCACTGGGCCACTGATGAACTATGGCTGCGGAGAAGTCTAGGGCTCGGCTCCTAAAAGCCTTCATCGGAGTTACAGTAATTGATCATTATAAAACCTCATCTTGGCCATGTTTATGTTTAGATCGTACTGTGAAATCATTAACATTGAACTTCTTGCCAAGAGCACTGTAGTTTGTGCCTGAGCAAAGTTTATATGATACACAGTTTCCTCTGTAATACACAGCGTTCTCTCAATTGGGAATACTGATAGCAAGCTATTGATCTCCATTTTTTCGTCATGACTTCATTTATTTTTATTTTATGTGTATAAGGGTCTGCCTGCATGTATGTCTGTGTACCATGTGCATACAGTGCCCTTGGAGGCCAGAAGAGGGTGTCAGGTCCTTGGGATTGAAGTTAGAGACATTTGTCTATGTGAGTGCTGTCATGTGGGTGCTGGGAATTGAACTCAGGTCCTCTGGAAGACCAGCCAGTGATCTTAACCTCTTAGCACTCTCTCCTGCCCCCTCCATTTTAGATAGTAGGACTGTAAAGCAAAAGAAATGTAATAAACTTAACACTAAGTTCACTGGGAAAAAAAGAAGAATAGTCATTTACAACAGGAGGGCTGAGCACAGAAGGCAAAATGCTGTCCTCTTTACCCTCAGCCATGCACACTTGCAAATACAATAAGTAGCAAAGCACTGTGAGCATCCATGTGTAATTACAGATTTGTTAACCACGAGTGAATTCTTGGAGGTAGCAGCATCTGTGAATGACGAGGAGTGGTTGTCTATATAGTCATCCACATTAACCCTGTCCAGCAGGTCTGCAATGGAGTCACAGCTCGGCTTCTCTCTGAGGCCTGCCGATATTAACTAGCCTACAGAGGACCATGTGTCAAAGGGAAACACAGCACTCATGCAAAGTTCTCTTCTGCTTTGAAAAGATGAAGATCTCAAATCTTCAAACCTTTCCAAGATACCATATAACCATTTACATATTTCAGCATTCAATTAAGAAAATATTTTTCCGATAAAGGCAGACTCTTTTTCTAACTGAATTTTAAATTTATTTTTAGCTTGGTTTTGTCTAGGTTCATTTTTGTTTTGAGAACTTACTATGGAGCGGAGTATGATCTCCTGCTTCTGCCTCCTTAGTGGTGGGATTTCAGTCATGTGCCTCCATACCCTGTTAATGTGCTCAGGATGGAACTCAGGGTTTCCTAATGCTGGGTAAGCATGCTACCACTGGAGCCACATCCCCAGCCCTGTCGTTTCTATTTTTAATTGATACATGGTAATCTGATAATCGGAAATACTTGGCCAGGGGAGATGAGGAATGGTGGGTGGCAACTTGGAATTTCCAAATAGGTATACAGTACACATTGAACATAGACTCACTAGCAGATATACAACTTCAAACACTTATCTCTTTGCGTTGGGGACACTCAGAACTTTCTTATGTAGTTTTTTGAAACATGTTTGACTATTAGGTACAGTTACTCTACTGACCTATAGACTACTAGGATGCAATTCTCTGAGTATGTTTTAACACTTAGCCAGTGCCGCCTAGTCCTCTCTCTTCTCTATGCTTCTCCATTTCCATTAGGTAGCATTCTAATCTCTACTTCATGCGATCAGTGTTTTATCTTCTGCATGTGAGTAAGAACATGCTGCATTTGTCTTTCTGCTTCTGGCTTATTCCATTCAACATATTGTCCCCCAGACCACATAGACCAGACTCGGGAACCGCTGCAAATTGGTCTTAGTTCTGTGCTTTGGGATGACACAGAACGCGGTAACCCTTCTTCCACAGAGCAGCCTTTGAGACATTTGAAGACACTGTCCGCTCCCTCTTTCCACTTCCAGCATCCTATTCTGATCGTTCCTCACCAGCCTCTCCGATTTCAATATATTGGTCACTTTCTTGGGGCATGTTCTAATCCATCAAAATTCACAGCCATCTCCTGCCCAGGTTCGAGAAAAACATTAGTAACATCAAACTTTGGACAAAGGCAATTCATTCACAGAGCTTTTCTAGGGACAGATTTCTCAACATATATGAGTCTATTTTTTTTTTAGATCCTATCTTTCCATGTCTCATAGTTATCCTAAAGGGAACTAATGAGATGATTCAGTGAGTAATGGCACCTGTCCCCAAGCCTGACTACGTGACTCACATGGTAGAACTGACTCTCACAAGTTGTCTCCTGATCTTCACAAGCACACCGTGGTATGTGTGTATGCATGCAAACATACACACACAAATGCACACACACACACACACACACGCACTCGCACACACACATGCACACACACACACATGCACGCACGCACGCACAGAGATAGATAGAGATAAATGATAGATAGATAGATAGATAGATAGATAGATAGATAGATAGATAGATAGATAGACGATAGATGATAGATAGATAAATGATTTTAAATATTCTGATGAAACAATCATAAACATGCACCAAAAGTAATTTCACTACAAGAATGTTCACTATGGAGATTTTTATTGCTCCAACATGTGGATACAATTAAAACATCAAAACTTACAATGCTAAAAAAAAAAACTGAGCCACATCTGTACAGCCACATTACACGATGTAGCCATTAAAGATGATAATGTCAGAAAGCCTTTATTGAGCTGCATAGGTATCTGTAGAATCATAGAGAACTGTATAGAAGAATGAATACAACCTGATTACATTTTTATTAAAATAACCATCTATTCAAGATATATAGAGAAAAATATCCCCCAGAGGCTAACAGTAGCTCTCCATAGTAACCGCTTCTATCACTGTGACAAATACTTTAAAAAAAAAAAAAAAAAGGAAACCGTGTTCAAAGAGTAAAGATTGATTTTGGCTGGAGGTGTCAGAGGTCCCTTTCAGTCCATGGTAGACAGGCTCCATTGCTGTGCATAGAAACGCAGGTGCCATGGTGCGCTTGTGAAAATCAGCAGATGACTTGGGAGAGTCGCTTTTCTCCTTCTACCATGCGAGTCCGAAGGACTGGACTCAGGTAGTTGGGCTTGGGAGCAGGGGCCATTGCTCACTGATAAAGCGGAGCTGCACAGTGACAGGGTGTGGCAGAGGAAAGTTGCTCAGAGCAGCCAGGAGATAGAGAGACAGGGAGGGGCTGGAGACATCTTTCAGGGGCCTGTTCCAGGGACCTACTTTCTCCAACTAGGCTTCATCCCCTTCTATTTGCCATCTGCCAAAGTAGCACCCCAGCTGGGTACCACACCTTCTATGCATGAGCTGGCTCAAGACATTTCATACTCATACCATGCGTTCTCTGTAGTTTACTTGATCTAAAGTATTTATCTTTGTTTCTTGTCTCCTTCAATAAGAAACTTCATTTATAATAAGAAAAGGTAACCCTTCGTTAGTTTCCTATTACTTTCAGAATAAGAACAGCACCCTGGTATGGGACTTAGGACTTAGGGTGACTTTACCATTTCCTTATATTAGCACTTTCATTTTGTCCCAACACATCACCCTGAATTCCAAACTTCATACCACTGCTGGCTGTCTGATACCTTCTGATAATTTTCTCCTACAGAACAAAGTCAAGCCAGGCAGTGGTGGTGCATGCCTTTAATCCCAGCACAGAGCAGGCAGAGGCAGGTGGAACTCTGTGAGATCGAGGCCAGCCTGGTCTACAGAGTGAGTTCCAGAACAACCAGGGCTGTCTCAAAAAAATCAAAGGAAAAAAAAGAAAGAAAGGTAAAGAAAAAGAACAAGGTCAAGACACTCCCTTAGGAGAGATGGCCCTCTAAATACAGCTTTTGTCACTAAAACATGAGAAACAGATTCTGCTCCCCAACATCCACATTTTAAAAATGTGTAGGAATGGCAGCTACCTGTAATCTCAGTGGTCTTGAGGCAGAGAAGGGGGAGTCCATGACATGTTACCTAACTAGACCAGCCAACTTGATAATCTCCAGGTTCAATGAAAGAACCTGCCCCATCCAATGAAAGCAGAGAGCAATTAAGAAAGACACCCAACATCAGCCTCTACATGAACTTCTATACCCACACACGTGCAACAATACACATGTTAACGTGTACACCACAAACACATGCAAACAAAAAAGCAAGGTAGCTTGGAGAAACTGTTGTCAATTACATGAATAGCAAGAAGGCAATACCAATTTAAGGTCGTGTGTCTGCTCTGAGGTTGTGTCTCCCCAGGATCAGGATTGTACAGTGGGACTTTTCTATCTTTGTGCTATAATTGTAGCACAAGCAAATCACTTACATTGTCTATGACATTATCTAAGAAGAAATACTCTGAAATATAGTTTCACTATATTTCCACTGCCATGTCTACAAACAGTAAAAATGATTCCAGATATGCGCTCTTCCCCTTTCAGAGAATGACCTTGGCTATTCAGAGCCAGATATTAAAGTCCAGTTTGCAAACATATGCCCAGCATAGTCAAAATCACGAATATGGTCTACTGTGTCTCATTATAAGAATTTAATATTAAATTACAAAACCCAAATGGCATAAATAAATTCCAGATGTCCTCCCAAATCCCTAAATCTCACATTTGACTAGAAAGAGACATTGCTGTGTATGAATGGTTACATTTAGTTCCCCCCAAAGCCCAGAAGATCCTTAGCAGTTCTCCAGCCTTCTCCCAAGGAAATACATGAACTCTCGAGCTCTCATGATTCACAGCCCAGCTGTCTGACATGCACTCTGCATATTTATCTCCCCTCCAGGGACAACAGCATCATGGTAAAGTACAGGGAATGGGAGCCAGGCTGCCTGAGTTCCATGCAGTGGGATCGTTTTGGGCAAGTTCCTCCATCTCCTCATTTGTACTTGAGGATGAACACAGCACCTACATTTCATGGTGCTCCTACCACGGTGCTAGTCACACAGTAAAGTGCTGGACTTGTTACTAAGAATTATGTGACATGGGAGATCCTCCAAGGCAGAGAAAGTTCATGCTCCCCTTTCAGCCCAGATAAATAGACCTGTGTCTCCTTAACTTTAGATTACAAAGAGTCTCCTTTTGTGAAAGGAGACTAATGAACCAATTCTGATCATAGACAGTTCTAAACCTGGCTGACCCCTGACTTCTCTTACTGGGGACAGTATTCCTGATCTGTGTGCTTAACCATGTCTTTCTACCAAATGTCAGATGTGCAGAAACAAAAACACAAATGTTCTGCCCTCAGAAGGTTTTTGGGAATGGCTTCTCATCGCCAATTAGCTTAAAGATCAAATCTGTGAAATTCCAACATGTTTATAACAATAATAATCAAAAGCTGATCGTTTTCTTCCTTCTTACTCCGATGACCTCATTAATAATTGGCACCTGTGTTTATAAGAAACAATTACAACTATAAAAGGTCTTCATTACTGACCCTTAACAGAGCATTTACAGCCAGTAGATCCTTCAGCGGCTCAGTTCACACCTCCAGAGTGTGGGCGCACGCCAGACGGCAACAGCACAAGCTTCAGGCAAGTTCCTACTTGGCCTGCCTCTTGCCTCTGAATAACCACAAAAGTGTGCACAATTTTAGGTTTGCAGATCACTTTCACATGCAACACCTTGATTACTCCTCCCACCAGCTCTGTGTGAGGAGGTGTTACTGCCATCATCATCACCACCACCATCATCATCACCATCATCATCACCACCACCACCATCATCATCACCACCATCATCACCACCACCATCATCACCATCATCATCACCACCACCATCATCATCAATCATCATCATCTTACCATGTTACAAGGTAGAAAGCTGAAACCTTGGAAGATGAGAATCCTTGTCTCAAATCACTAGCCAGAAAGAAATTTAGGAGAAATTGAAACCTGGAAGTGTGTGTGTGTGTGTGTGTGTGTGTGTGTGTGTGTGTGTGTGTGTGTGTGTGTGTTTTCTAGTTTCCTACTAAACTTCACTGGTCAAGTGACAGGACTGGCAACTGCAAAGCTTGAAACTGTCCCAGGAACTCTTGGCTCTACCTCTTCTTTGTTTGTTCTTTGTTTATTTGAAGCTCTGATTTTCCTGTTTTGTCTAATGTTCCCATGGTTGGTGAGATAAAGCCCGGGTGCAGGCTAGTCCTTCAGCCAGGTGAAGCTGTCTCTGCGAGCTGTGACTATGTACAGCAGAGAGGGGACCATGTTTAATTGGTATTTTGTTGGAGCAGAATTTTGCTACACTGTAGCCAAATGATGCCTCATCTACAAAGAAAAATGAACCATTCCAGAGAATTTGTTCACAAAGAAGCCAAATCCTTTGCAACAAACAGCAAAGTATTATACTCAGCTCTGAAAGTATTCCTTATTGAGTCTAGGATGAAAATGTGAAGGAGGGATGTGTCAGTGAGGGAGTGTCTGACTTTGGGCAAAAGAAACCAACCTCTTTGGCCTGGTCTAATAGTTTTCTCTCTTAAAAAGCCATGTGTGGCTATGTAGTCAAGTGTTGGTACAATGGTGTCTGACTTAGTTTGACCTCCTATAGCAGGATACCATTGACTGGGTGACTTAACAAATATTTAATTATCAGCTATTAAGACTTAGTAGTTAATGACCTACGAATAGGCAGATCTCATATACAGTGTTGGCCACGCCTATCCTTCATGCTTGAAATGCTCTCTCCTGGCAAAGAGGGAGAGATCATTGCTCTCAGGTTTCTTCTTATAAAGGGCACTAACTTCTGTCATGAGGGCACCATCCTCCTGACTCATTTACCTCCCAAAGTCCTATCCTCAGCCATCAAATGAAGGCTAGGGTTACAACACATGAATTGTAGGGGAAGGGACACAAACCTCTACCTTCCTGCACTTCTTTCTTGGTAGCAGCTTTCTGTTACTTCAATGTCATGACTTTATTTTGGACCAGTGACAAACTACAAATAATCAAATCTGAGCAGGCACTATAGACTTAGTCTTGTCTCTTTTCCAGCAACCTCATCCATCAGCCTCTGCTCATGCACCATTCTCCCTAGTGAGTGGATCCCATGGCCTCCACTGGAGTCTGGGAGAATGTGTGTGAGCTGATTTTACTGCCTCCCTAAAGAAGATCTCTGTAGTAAGAAAGAAGGAGGAAATAGGCATTGAGCAACATATGGGAAACTGCCATTCCCTGAAGGTCTGCAATGTGATAGGTACAAATCAAAACAGTACCAAAAAGAAAGACCACTCCCCTTTCATTAAGCATCCAGAAAGTGAAATTCCATGAAATGTTAAATGTAAAGGAAGATGTACTTTTCTTAGAAGATTGCTCTGTGGACTTTTTCACTAGACAATGAGTGACTGGCCCAGCACAGACACTCAAAAAATGGCTACAAATGTTCTTTCCTCTTTTATCTCTCTCTTAATTGAAATTAGGGATGTCATGCTGAAATGACCACATATATTCTCCAAGTAAATAATCTGTTGTGATCTAGGTATGGCTGCTGTTGTCCAAATCTCCTAAACCACACAAGCACAATGTGTTGAGGCAGGCAAATCTCTCTTGCCTCCTAGGTTGTCTCTTTTGGTTGATTCTAGAACTTTTGGACTAGTGTGTGTGTGTGTGTGTGTGTGTGTGTGTGTGTGTGTGTGTGTGTGTGTGTAATACTAGAGATTTAACCCAGGGCCTCACACATGCTAGGCAAGAGATCTACTACTGATCTATATCCCTAGCCCCCCTTTCACTATTTATTTTGAGACTGGGTCTCACTAAGTAGTCCAGGCTGGCCTTGAAGTGTGATCCTCCTGCCTCACTTTTTTGAGTGACTAAAGTTATAGGCCTATGACACTAAGCCTGATTCAAAGGCAATTATTACACAATATTATCTGCACTATAACAAGATAGGTTATCTTTCTAGTTTTAATTAAAATTAACAAGCCCTCCTGAATTATAATAACCTCACATAAAAATACCCTGGGAAAGAATGACCCACAAACTTCCCAGAATCGAAATCTGACTTTTATAGCATGGGGAAAATACCACCACAGAACAGAAATACTTCCCAGGCAAGCATCTTTCAGGTGCATCAGTAGCCAAGTATATGGGATGATGTGATAAAAGAAAACTCCCAGAATGCTTATCTCACTGGCCCAGGGTGTTGTAAATATGGTATGTTGGAGTTATGTGGAATGGTTAAAGTGTCTCTGTACTGCCAAGAGGACTGGTGAAGAACCCCTCCTTTGTGCGGCTGCTCCTGATTGTCAGTGAACACCACAGTGAGTTTGGCAACGTGACAGCATTGCCTCAAGCTTCCTCACTGGAAAAAAAAATGTAAATCCACAGCAGAGCAGGATATCACATTCTATCTTTGCACGGACATGTCTGTCTCCCTTCTATGAAGCAGCCCAGGAAATGGGGGTTTGGGAAGCAAACAGCAGGTGTCTGGCATCACCTATGCCCATGGGATGTATGTCAAAATCTAATGCTAACTAGGATATCTCAAGAGATTTTTTTCAACAGTATAAACATTAGAAATTTATTTACAAGCCTAGAACTAAAAGTTGGATTTGGTCCCCAGGTCTTTCATGTAATAAATGTGTAAGTGTGGACCCATTACTTACTGCCCTGGTTCTTTCTCTGTGTGTAAAAGGGAAATAATAACACTTCCATTGAGCAAAATGCAAATCTATACTTAGAGGAAGTTGGATGTTGGTGATTTAACATGATGCATATCTCTCACTGGATTGAATCCAGGGGAAAATAACTCATGTCTTTCTATTAGTTCCAACTCTTTGGGTTGCACCTGACCAGTACCTGACGCAGAGTAGCTTACCAAAAAAAAAAAAAAAAAAAAAAAAAAAAAATGGGAATGTCTTATTTCACGCAGTTAGATAGTCTTAGCTTCAGGAATGGCAAGGTCTCCCTCTGCCCTCCCACCCCTGCCCCTGCCTCATGTGTGTTTCTCTGTGTGTATGTGCCTCTGTGTGTGCCTCTGTGTATATGCACATGTGTGTGTGCCTGTGTGTGTGTGCATGTGTGCCTCTTTGTGTCTGTATGTGCTTCTATATGAATATCTGTGTATACATGTGCGCATGTGTGCCTCTATGTGTCTATATGTGCCTCTATGTGTCTTTATGTGCTTCTGTGTGTATGCATGTGTGCCTCTGTGTGTCTGTGTGTTGTCTCCTCCTTCCTCTATGTCTGTGGACTTCACATTGTGGAGAAGATGGCCAATGACTGAAAGGACATATGTTTCCAAGGCTGTCTTTCTTGAGTCATGCATGCCACTGACCTTTGTTGCCAGATGTATCACATGTGTTCTCCATGACTCAACCTGTTCGACCTGCTCATGGTGGGTGAGGCTGTAGGAGCAAAAGGTGCTGTGTAAGGCAGCCTTCTTTGAGCCACACAGAAAAGGAGGTCCCATACAGGCAGAAAAAATATATTCACTTCAGTTAGGACAGCACCATGGAGGTCCTGCCTCATGAAACATGGGCTCACATTACAGAGATTTCTGCACAAAGCTCAGAGGAAACAGCATACAAATTATATTTACTGTTTGACTCAGAGATCAAATAATCAACGTTGCCTAATTTGCCTAAGAGTTCCCTGGTTTTTATCAATGAACTCCATGCTCTGGAGAACCTCTCAGCCCTGAGCAAATCATTTCTTGTGTTTTCTTTTTAGTGTCATATTTACCTTTCAAACAACATGTGATTTGAATTTGTTTAGATCCTCCAAAGTAGCTGTTATGAGTTGTTTGTAAAACAAGCCAGGACTCAGTAAACACAGGAATCCTGAATAATCTGAAAAGTAAGTGGAAGCTAATTGTTGATTAAGTCAAGACACGCATGTGCAGTGGCTGGGGATGCTGACATGGTGCACTTAGGATGTTGGAGATGAAGATGAAAAACAAGGAAAGAAAGAGAATAGTGATGGTTTGGGATAGGGAGACTGAGAACTAGAAGTGGCTTGAGACAAGATTGTTATTGGAGTCTTGGTTTTACTGTTGACAGAGAAACAAATTATCAATAAAGAAAAATGTTGAGACTCAGGACCTTGTTATTTTGAGTCATCATTTATGAAGTAAACGAGGAAATGCCTTTTGGTCACAAACTAAGCTTTGAAGCTAAGCTTATCTTTGAAATTTTTTGATCAAAATCTTAACATTAGAAAGAAGTCAATTTATAATCTTTAGAAGGATTGTTCTCAATGGAGAAAATAGCTCTCCAAATTATAATCTTAAGAATAATATGGGCCAGTGAGATAGCTCAGCAGATAAAGGCACTTGCCACCAAGCCTGAGGACCTGGGCTCGAATCCCCTGAACCCACACAGCAGAAAGAGAAAACTAACTCAATTAAGTTATCATTTGATCTGTGCACACACTCCATGGTACATGCATACACACACACACACACACACACACACACACACACACACACAGAGTGAGAAATAAGTATTTAAAATAATAATAATGTGAATGACATTGACTTATGCAAATTAACTCCAAATTCTAATGCCCCCTCAGGACATAGTTTTCAACAACTCTTATATGATTTTTGTCCTTACCCACTACCACTACACCATCCATTCACTCTCCATTGTTCTATACATGTAATTAAACACAGGCTGAGCTGAATCAGCCAATGAAGCTCACTGAGGCACATTCCTATCAGAGTCCAGATGGTCTGGGCCAGTTTTTAGACCCTAAACTTTTTGAACTCTAATTAGGAAGAAATATAATGTAACCCGCAATCAAACCAGTGTTCTTAAGTGGCATTGAGGATGCCACATTACCTGGTTTCCCTCTTGTTTCTGCCTTTTAATATCCTTCAGAGTTTATAAAAGTGACCTAAATTTTATCCTAGTACAACAGCGAAGATTAATTAAAATTATTCCAAAAGAATCCGTGAACTGTGTTAGCACATTCCAGTGTTGGCCATGATTCTCCTCTTATGTCCACTGGCTGCAATAGGGAAGATTTACATAGTTCTTCAGGGAGGAGTCTATTTATTCTCGAAAAGCCAACCACATCATGAATGGCCAAGATCACCTTCAGAAACACATGTTTTCAAGTTCGTATACTGTGTTGGGGAAAATAATGTGAAAAAAAAAATATGTTAGCGTCATGGTTCCCTCTCTACAAACCAGGACACTCTGAAAGGAAACGTGTACCAATTAGAAAGAGACAAAGTGCTGCTGTGGCCAGAGACTCAGAGCAGAAAATGAGAAGGAAAACAAGTCTTTATGACGATTTTGTGAGTTTCTGCATGCGAGTTGAGTTGATTCAGGCTCAGTGGAGAAAATAGAAACAAAACCGAACAGAAAAGCAGACATGAAAATGTTAATGTCCCTCTTGAGGGACACCAGAAGCATTTTGGACTTGTAGATCTACTTGTTAGTGTTTAACAGTCTTTGTGTTGTTATTGTGCGAGAAGGTGACTTTTGTGTATCAGGTTTGTATACCTAGTTTTTGTCAGGATGATGGGGTTATACCCAATAACTGGGAGATCACCTTTATTTCTTCTCAAACATGTACTATTTCTAATGGCTTTTTAAATTTTCTTAGATTAGACCATGATAGTGTACTTATATAGAGCTTTAGGTTTGATCCCCCAAACAGTGCTTAGACTAAACATAAACTTTATTATATAAACTTACTGATAATTTTGCCTTCTCTAACTCAATAACTAGAGCTGTTACTTTTGCCTCTGACCTTGTTGACTATAAGTATTTAGGGATGATGGCAATAGAATTGCATTTTTGGTCTCCTCTGGTTAAGACATTGTCTTTCTTCATTTCCTATTGCTGCAACAAAACACCTAAAACCAAGTCCCTTATAAGAGAAATAAGTTCACTTTGATTTAAAATTCTAATAGCCACATCTTGTTAGAGATCCAGCCTGCCCTGTAGTGCATCAGAAGTCACAGGGATGAGTGGGCTGGGTCAGGGGAAGCCAGACTTAAGAAGGTACCTAATATATTCTGACAAGAAGAGCACTGGGCCCTCCTTATGCCATAACCACCTCTTACAGGCTCGGCCTCCCAACCTTGCTTCAAGAGCTATAGAAGCTCAGCATGGGCTTTGGAGAAGACAAGTAAATTCAAACCTTCACACACGACTTCAGGTATAGAGCAACTAAAGCCCAAAGAATGCTAAATCTGCTGCTGTGGCCATTTCTATACAATATGATAATGCCAGACAAAGAAAATTAAGGAATAGAGATGGAAAAAATATCAATAAGCGATATTTTATTTCAGAAAAATGAACAAACACAATTGGATATAAGTAACAAAATGACTAAAAGGCTTGAACTCTGAGATATGCCCAGAAACCATTAATCCTGTCAATTAGCATCCAGTTGGAGAAATAAGTATCACTCCAGGAAGGGATTTAAGACAAGAAATCGAAGCCTTAAAAATACATTGAAAGAACAGAGAATTTATGTATGCATTAAATTCTACTGAAGAGCACAACGTACAGGCGGGTTGTGACAGCCCCATTACTCCTTATGTTCGTATCTTTCCCTAGGTTTGCTGTTACCAGAAGATGTCATCAGCAAGGTAGTTAGCTTAGTTTATTTGTTGGCGCTTAGTGTTGTTGTTTCTGCAGCTTCTCGGGAGTGTGTAGCTGGTTCTAAATAAGACATTTCATTGAAGGGGCTGTGGAACAGCAACTGGAAAAACAATGATGTTGTTTTGCTGTAAACCCAGAGGCACAGAGTTACGGGACATCCACACTAAGATGATCCAGAAAAAGGATCCTGCCTTGAAGTTCCCCAAATATCACATGACCTGACAGAATTTTCTTGAGTTGGCAACTGCCATGAAAAATAATGTCCTCTACACTTTTTCTGTCCCCGCATCCTCATGAACCTCTCAGTGGCTGGGTACTGGGAATTCTGCTTTGACGCTCTAGGTTGCCAGTTCCTGGAAAAAGGAAAAGGAAAAGGAGGGGGGAAGGAGGAAGGAGAAAGGAGAGTAGAAAAAGAGGAGTGGGTAGAGGAACAGGGGACAGAGAAGAGAAGAAATGGAGAGAGGGCGGGAACCAGCCAGGAGTGACAACACCGAGTTGGAAGTGTATTCTAGTTCACTGATGCTTACAGTTCTGAGAGTTTATGATCGCGGCTTTGAAGAAAGATCAAAAGAAAATTCATCAAACTTTTCAGATTAAAAATTACAGAATTACAAAAGTAATTCAATTTCTAAGAATGATTCCTTAGTCTAATATCTGGCTATCTTCATCCAAAAGAATTTATAATAAAAATATTTTAAAAGACGTTTTTCAGTTTATAAAGCAATTCAATATGTGATTTCTCATTGGTTATCTAGGCACTAAAAAATCGGATATTAATAAAACATTTCATATGTGTGACACTTTCACTGCTATAATCCATTTTCCCCGAAGCCCACCAAATAAAGCTGTGCTCCTCAGTTCTCTTAGCTCAGCATTCTGCAATTCATGCTCCTTGTATATACAATCACTTGGGCTGAGAATGTCTTTCCCTGTTTAAAAAAAAAATGAAGAAACAAAGAAACAAAAAAACTTCCTTTCGTGCTCATACACGTGTTCACACCTCTTCATACCTCTTCACACCTCTTCACACCCTATTCCCTCAGGTCCTGCCCCCATCTCTTTCTAGAAGGAAACTAGTGGTGATAATGAACAGGTAGACCTATCATGCAGAAGATGAACTAAACTGCCCTTCCAGGAGTCCAGAGATTGACCAGAATGCCAAAAAGGAGGTTAAAAATCTAGTCCTCAGTTGCCTCTCTTCAGCCTAAGGAATATATCCTTGGGTAGCCAAACTAGCAAGCCTATGCAAAGTAGGATGGGAAGAATCCATTAAGGGGTCCACAAAGAACTTAATGCAGAGGATCCATGACTGTTCTGACAGGCATATTTTTTGCTAGTCTCACTGCTGCTGTGAACCCTGTAGTACCTTTCTATTGTTTATCTTCTTTGTTAGCTAGCCTGTATTCAACCTTCCCTTTTCCCCTTATAGATCCTCGTGTGTCAGTATAATGGATGGAGAAACCTTTAGCAGGAGTGTCCTTCAGCCTTCAGGGAACTTACAAGCAGTAAGGCAGGCAAACATTGGGCAATTTATCTTGGAAGTGCATATGTGCTTTTCCAATTGCAATCATGGTGAAGCACATTTACAAGGTTTTATAAAAAGGGGAAATTGTTATGAATGAGAAATATTGGATATGATGAGATACTATGAAAAATAAGAGTGGAAGTAATCAAAGAAAGCACTGCAAAAGAAGAAGCATGAGATCGGAGTTTGAGCTAATTGTGAGAAAGGAAGCAGGGAGGTGGCAACCTGGGCAGTGTCTAGAGCTGTGTCATCTTCGCTCTGTGGGACCCTGTAGGAATCCTGAAGGCTGCCCTCCAAGCGCCTTTTCTCCCCCTGGTGCTATGAAAAACTGTCTCCTCTCAGGCCGACTGATCGGGGAATTAATGAGGGAAAGAGTGTCTGAACTGAGAATATGTAAGTGCAGGATGGATGAATGAGGGCAGGCCTCACATCGATGGAGCAGCCTTCTGGCCATCACAGGCCACAGATGGTTGTTGCCACTTACTATCTTTGTGACTCACCGCCAACCTCTCAAAGTTGTTTTAAGGATTGAGTGAGAAGGACACAAGTCAGCGTCCTCAGTATTAGCTCTGTTCTCGCTCTCTCCAGCCTCACTCACAGACTGGGTTAAATACTGCCAAGATTCATGTGTCAGGTTGAGCTCACTGAGACAAACTTTAATTAGAAAACTGTTCTTGCCAAAGAGAAGAAGATGTGGGCCTTAACTGAAATGACATTTAAAAAATGAGTTTATGAAAGGGTGATGGAAGTCAATGGCATAATTAAATACGAGTTAGACCTGGGCTGTGTACATTTTCAAGGCGAAAGCAGATCTCCCTTTATTTGGCACCTGTGGCTGCTGTAAGGATAAAGAGAAATGGAAAGACAGTTTGGACTCTGTTAAAGAAACCTAAAAGTGGCAATCATGGAGAGTCAATGGGGTGAATAACAGAGAAAGAAGAAAGGAAGGCAGGACAGAACTCAGGAGCCCTGGACCCAGGGCTGTGAACCAATGCCGTGGATGAAGTGGGAATCAGAAGTGCTCCAGGCCCATTAACCAGATTTTCTCTATATTCAATGCTGGAAAAGATTACTGCCTTAATTCAGTAGTCAAGCTATAAGAAAATGACACAGACCAGGTAATTTATGCACAATTTATTCCTCACAGATTTGGAGACTGGTAGATCCAAGATCAAAGCAAAAGGCAGTTCAGCATCTGGTAAGGATCCAGCCTTTGCTTGTGAGATATTGCCTGCAGCCTCCAGAGAAGTCCAATGTTATGTAGTCACATAGAAGAAGGGTAAAAAGGACCTTCCAGGTCTTTTCATAAGGTCACTAATCTAATTAGTGTGGACTCCATCCCCATGACTTATTCACCGCCTCAAGGTCTTCACCACAGTAAAATGAGGGATCATATCTCCAGTGAGGAAACTGGGTTGGAATATTTAAGTGACCCCTTAGGCTTTCCTTTGCTGGTATGTATTCCAGGCAGTGGCTTAGTCTTGAATTTTCTCTTTCCACAGCCAATATTCTCTCTGAGCAAATGTCTAGACAGGCTATGTCTCTTTGTCTGGCATAGCACGTTTTCTACATCTTGTCCCATTCTCTGACTAAAACTCAACTTTTTCACACAAAAAGCATCTCAGAGCCTTCTTCCAAAAAGATTATGAGAAAGAAAAGGGGAATAGAGGCAAGAAAATGGAGTCGTGCTGATGGAATTCCATTCCATGGTACAATTGCTTGCGTCCTCCATAGAGCACTTTCTCAAGGATCACCAAACTACACACCCATGCAAAGGCCACTAATATGACCATCCCATTTTGTAGCTGCCAGAGATGTAACTCTTGAAATATATACTTATCCGGTGATGTGTTTTCTAGAGGCCAAAGTACAGGTATCAAAACTCCACATTTGCCTCCACCTCCCATTATGGACATAGTACCAAAGGCTCATGGGGGCTGAGGAGAGCCCTTAGCTCCAGATCTTCTACTAGCTGTGTGAGCCTTGTGGAGTGTTGCAAACCCCAGCCCTCACATCTTTCCACGGCCAACTGAAGGCGATGACATTGATGGCTGCCACAACTATTCTCTCTAGCAGCAATTAAGAAACAATAGCAGCCGGTCTTAGAAGATCTGTCAGAGAGCCTCAATTCCCCACATATGAAACGTGAGACGCTCAACTTGAACTTTAGATATTATCAAGACTCAGCCAGCTTTCCTAAACATGATTCGGGGAGCAAGCCAGCAGATAAAAAAAAAGGATATTTACTTTTTTGTTTATGATGTTCCTTTAAACAGCCAGGCACTCTGTAGATTCCTGCACCATTGGACGCCCTAATCTTGCAGGCTCCCTCTATCCACCACCCTTTGAAGATCTTTTGAACACAAATCAGGAAAGCAAGTATCAATCTGAAGCCACACACACACACACACACACAATGTGAGTGTTTTTTGCTATCAAAAGGGAAGGGGATTTGAGCTAAAGTCCACATCTGTGCAGAGTTCCAAGCATCCAGCTGTTGGAAGTTCTTGCAAGCACTGTAAGTAAACAGCCCTCTCCCCTCTCCCCCCATTCATGCAGACATCTTCAGGCTATTTTCACCCTGGAGAAGACTCTTGGCTTCTGTTGTCTTATACTCTCTGTGTGCTTCTCTGATGCTTGGGGGTGTTTACTGACTTGGGCCTTAGTCAATAAAACATTTCTGGGGGACACATGTGCCAAACTAAAGAGAGAAAGTGAAAGTCAGGCTCAGCTTTGCCTGGGTTAGTTTTGAAAAGCCCCAGACATACATTCCTCCCAGCTACAGATCAGTACTCTCACCGGGAGCATGGTACAGATACAGTGGGAGCAAAAAAGCCTCTGACCTCCCTGTGAATGGCAGGGTTGTCTGTGAGTCTGCTCCCACTGAACCCAGGGTGAGGGTGCTTCCTTCCATTTGCTTTAAGATTCACTTAGTGGAGGAGGAAGAAAACCTCCAAGCCAACACTGCTCCTTATAGAGTTCTTTGTAGTGGGATAGATCCTGCGCTCGATTTCTTTTTTGTTAAGAATGCTGATTTATTTATACGGTCTGTTTTATGATTAAACTAATGTTCCACTCCTTGGGGCTGTGGGCATAGTGCAGGACAAGAGCATAAGCATAGGGTAAAGGATGGACTCTTGTTAACAGCAATTCTAAGAATACACTGTATGATTTCATAAATGATGTGCTATGTGAACAAGCATTGCTTTTACCAGTATTTTAAATTGGATTGTGGTTTGTGAAACTGTATGTTTTCATAAGTGACGTGCTATGTGAACAAGCATTGCTTTTACCAGTATTTTAAATTGGATTGTGGTTTGTGACTTTGGAATCATGGAAAGAACATAACAAACTTCAAGGAAATCTTTTTTTTTTTTAAGCAAATTTTCTGCCATAAGTTTATACAGCTTCTTCAAGAATCCAGTGTCCTTTTTTTAGGGTCCTCTTAGTGGTTTGATGGTTATATGGGACTTATATCCCAAGATCTCACTGCCTACCCCATTACCAGATTGTATCTCCCAATGTGTTTTCATTTAAATTAGTAAGGTCCCACACCCTTGCCTAAAGTGTGTACTCCAGATTCCCTGGAATGTCCCCAAATTAACAAGAATAAGCCCTCTTAATGCTAGCTGATAAAATCTGTCTTTCTTGGGTTCACGTGATGGGATTCAATGATGATGATGATGATGATGATGATGACGACAGTGGTCCCATTCTTAGTAAATCAGCAATTGTCAGCACACACTTAAAAGACTAGAAATGTTAATAAGATTCTACAAGTTGTCAAAATTCCTAGCAGTCCAGTTCATGTGCAAAAACCACATGGACTTTGAACTTGGGGTGACCTCTAACCTTTCATCTTCACCTAAGTAGATGTCGTCTGCCCACTGCACTGAAGGAAAGGCACAACACATATCAACCCTGCTGAGACAAGCGTGTTTGCGGTCATAACACAGCACAAGCTGGTTTTCATTTCACAGACTAAAGATGCTGGAGGCTTACCGTTTGACATGTGCGCTGTACTGTATCATAAGACAGAGGAGAACGAAGTCAGTGTGTGAAAGGAGATGATGTAAGGGGGACTATTACTGGGCATTTAGGGTATTTTGGTCCATTACCTGGACATATTTCACCTGCTCTGTGGAGGAGGTAGACAGCTGCCAGGATACAGGATCTGAAGCTGGAAGGGCCGGGGCATAAAACAAACTGACTTCTGTGTGAGTGTGTTTACACAATGCCTCTGCACCTCAGTTCCTTCCCTATAATGTAGCAGCAGCATTCAAGGAAGGATCAGAGTTCATATTACAGGTTCTTTTTTTTTCTTCTTATTTATATATGAGACGACTAAAGCTAGTGAGGTGGCTAGCCAGGGTCCCATGAGCAGCTAGCCACGGGGACTAGAAAGAAAATTATCTGCTCTCATTATTGCAAAAATTCTACTTTCTCTTCCTTTGGTTGCTGGCATTCCTTCATGTGCCTTCCCTGAGGAGTTCTCGATGTGGCCTTCTGGGAAAACACTATTGACCTTGACTGCATGCAAACATCCTGAAGCTCAAAAACATGAAGAAACTCACCCAACACTACACGGCTCCATGTTAACAAGGACAGGATCCAAATAGGTTTTCTAATTCTACATCCTGTGTGCTTTCATCGACTCCACGTTCTTTCCTGCCCTTGCCAAGCTGTTCAGGGGTCATGACTGTGTCTCAACAGGAAAGATGGAGCCCGCTGTGGCTGCTCACAGTCACTATCAACGAGGTTATAACCATTCTCGGCACAGTGCTTCATTTGCAAACCCAGGTGCCCACGATTCCCTCCTAGCAAATCCTCCAGACAGTTCAGGTGTACATCAGAGTTCGCCCGTCGCCATGCTCAGTCATTACTGCAGTTGGTGGGGGCAGGGTGGGGAGAGGCAAAGATTGTGTATCCCTGTGTATTTAGTGTGACCTTTATCTGTAGAAAGCAGAGTTCTGTTCAGAACAAGAAACTGACCATTCTCGGCTCACACAATTTGTGTCATGTCCTGTGGTCAGAGGCAATAGTAAATCAGGGTGACTTTCTGTCTCGGTTATGTCCGGTGAGTTCCTCCTCTTTTGGTGGGTGTCACCTTCTAATCCCTGTGACCACCTGAACTTAAGCCACCAGTTACATTTGCTGCCTCAGACTTCAGCAAGCAGCAGAGCAGAAGAACGCTTCCACTGAACTTTTTTTTATTACAAATTATCAGTGCAATTTTAAACAATCATTTAAGGGGCTAGAGAAAAGGCTCCATGGTTAAGAGCACTGGTTGCTCTTCCATAGGACCCTGTTCATTCCCACCACTGACATAGCTACTCACAACTGTCTTTAACTGCAGTTCCAGGGGACCTAAGGCCTTCCTTCTTCTAGATTCTGCAGGCTCTACATGCACAGGCTGCCAGTCATACATGCAGGCAAAACACGCATGCATATAAATTAAAACAATTTTTTTTAAAAAATCAGTTAATAGATTTTATCAACAAATGAAAAGACTCATATGGTATCTATATTGTGAGAGATTTCATTAGAAAGTGTTATCTATCTAATGTGCTGAGTAAAATGTACTGGAGTTGTTACCTCTGCTGACTGCTGACAAGCCTATGAACACCAAAAAGAAGCAAGGCCAAATACATGCTCAGAAGCTGGGAACTTCAGCCCTGAGAAAGGGGTCATGGAGGCAGAGGGGAACAGGAACCATGGAACAATGTCAGGGGTCAAAAGGAAATAATTCCCTCTTTATCACTTTTCAACTTCAAGACCCCAAGCATATCACGTAGCTCTTAAGTTTGTGTAACAGACATAAACAGCTCATCCCAGCATTCCACATGATATGTGCATAACAAGACCCCCTCGATGCTTCAACCTTGATCCTACTTGATTCATACGCATTTACTGAACACCCAATGTTTGCCAATCATTACTCTAGACATAACAGGGAACAAGAACTGAGTGCCTGCTCTCATGGACTCTGTGCTTTTAGAGGAAACGGCAGACAGAAGAATCACAAACCCAAACGTTCTTTCACAGACTATGAAGAACAACATAAGTTAACGGACAGAGGGAAGAGCAGGTGCCATCCTGGCTAAGGTGCTCGGGGACTCATTGCTGATGAAGAGGCATTTAGCCCAGTTTTGGGTCATAAGGAAACACACAGAACTAAATCCAGGAGTGAGTGTAGACTAACCACATGATAGCAAAGTCACTGAAACCCTTTCAAAACTATTGATTATCATGTGTATATTCATGTGTATATAGGTACACATATGTACATGCCTAAAGGGTAAAAGACCATCTCAGGAGTTCCACAGCCTCTGTCCACCTTTTATTATTATTATGATAATGATGATGATGATAATGATGATGACGACGATGATGACGATGGAGTGTTCCCTTAGCCTGGAACTTGTTGTACATTCTAGGCTGGCTAGCCAGTGAGCCCCAGGAATATACCTGTATCTGTACCACCAGAGTTGGCTTTCAAGTGTGCACCTCCATGCTAGGAAATTTTACATGGGTCCTCCCTCTATCTAAACTATCTCTCCAGCTCCAGTGAAACACCCCTGTTAGACCTGATTTATGCATCACCCGTGAGCCTCAGAGCTATGATAGATCCACAGGGTTTTCTTATAGCCTTGGAGCCCTGTTTTGGAGTTTACTTGTTCTTTCTTAGTATCATGCTAGGAGCATGGATGTGAAAAGAAGGAAAAAAGCCCCTGAGCCAGTATCCCACAGTAGTCATTTGCTTCCTTATTCTATTTTCTGGGTTTTTAAATAATCTTCTTCCTCATCAGAGCTACATTAGGAGGTCCTAAATGAAGACTAAATAATCATTTCTCTTTCAAAAGCTTTAATCATCACCATTTCTAGGGATTAAGTTGTTAGAGAAGACAAAGCCAGGACATGGCAGACTTTGGAATGGGGTGAATTGTGTGGCTCTGTGCTGACTCCCTGTGTGGCATCAAGTCTGAAATTGTATCTATGTTAATGGAGCCAACATGCAGCATTGAGAGCAGTCAGCCAATCCACTTCTACCGGCCAAGAGTCATGTGTACAGCTCTTCCAAACAACTGTTCTGGCATATTTCCTCACAGAGCTGAGATAGCACCTACCTGAAGAGAAGGTCCCCATGCAGAGAACATGTCCCTGAGGAGTCTTTGTCTCTTAATTACCCAAACAATTGCAGCCAGGGTATTCTTAGCTGTGAGGATCCAGACAATTGTCTCATTGCTGCATTTTGCCTTTGTTTCCAGGCTATAAATGTGAATTGTGGATCCCTAGCCCAGATGAGAACAGATGCACGGGTGGGTTGGTTTGCAAGGGCCGATTTTGTTTTCTAATTTGGCTTACTTTATAACAACTGCCATCTTCCCAAACTGCAAAACATATTTCAAATTTTTGTTGTAGAAACAAGTTTCAAAGCTAAGATTCAAGGGCAGCAAAGAATGGGAAAAGAGGATGGGATTAAGGGGTTGGAGTTCACTGGCCCACAGTCCAGGAAACCGTACAAGTGGGACATTTTGGCAGTTTCGGCGTGAGATGAATGGTGAGCTGCTGTGGGGTGGGAGAGAGGACTTGGTACTGCTATGAAGCACGCCTTTTACAAATATCTCCAGCAGTTTATCCTATAATTAGCTTTTTCCTACGACTTTAGGGGGATGGGATGCAGCTATTGCACTATGAAGCTTATTTGAACGGAGTCAGGAAAGTTAACCAACTAGTGTGAGCTGGTGAGAAACAGAACTCCAGCTTAACATAAGTCTTTCACTCTTCCTAGCCCACTAATTTCACTCTGCCTCAGACAAAGAGGGTGCTTTCTTTCCCGCATGAATTATGTGTCTATTTAAGTAAACCAAGAATTTACTGCAAGGTTTTCAGTGTTGATATGGTCTCCTGAGGGAAGAGACTGCGGAAGTGTCTTCTTTGGAGGTCTATTAAAACCACATTGGTTATCATATATGTCTGCTATGACTTCAGTGTGGTCCTTCCCCAAGGTAAAAACATAGACAAAGTAATCCCTCCGGGTCTTTTCTCACTCTCCAAAGGTCACATCTGTATCCATGCAAAGCAAAATGGTGGGTCACATGGAGTCCATTGCCCCCTCACTCATACTCACTCTATTCCAGATTGTCTGGAAGGATGATAGTCTCTTGGACAACGACTCTGTGGACTGTCATCCCACAATCAGGAAGAGGACCCCACTCTGGCCTATTCTGTGCCCAACAAAATAAGCACCATTTTGAGAACTCTTTTGTTTAATTTCTGATATTTTGGAGACACAAATCCAGACAAAACCTGGCATGAACATAGTACTATGTTAGAAAACTGGAATTCTCTTAAAATTGTATTACAGGGATATGTTAGCATTATATTTGCCTGTGAGTATCATAAACCCAGTTCCTTTAGCAATTACGGGCTTTATCTCACCTCATATAACAATAAGGTGGTCCAAGGTGCGGCTGCTCAGGATGCCATAGGGAAACCACTCCCCTTGAAAGCTCTTGCCCCTCAATGTCATCGCATGGCTCTCATTTTCGCAGTGGTAATGGAGTTGTTTTGCCTCCAGTATTGAGTTCACATTCCATTCAGGAAAGTAAAAGTTAATTCTTTGTCTACCTGTGCCTTATAATTTGAGATAAGAAACTGAGATGACTCAGAGGTTAAGAGCATTGGCTGCTTTCCCAGAGGTCCTGAGTTCAATTCCTAGTAACCACATGGTAGCTCACAACCATTTGTAATGAGATCTGGTGCCCTCTTTGGAAGTCTGAATGTTTTGCATTACAGTCTTTGATAGAAAAGAAAAAGTAAAAGCAAGTGAAATAGGCTTTGAATGAGTATTTATTAAAATATGTTATAAATTCCTACTTCTGAAAATAGTAAATTTAGAATTTGACACAAAAATGGGACATTATGTCAATATTTACTTTCTGTGTCTATTTGAACATTTAACAATTCTTCCAAGTTTGCAGATGGTTTTAGGATAAGTAGGATAAGCAATAATGACAGACAGTGTCAGAATTTTACCTGGAGTAGATGAAATTGGAAGGTCTAGGGTGTCAGATCAAGGTCTTAATCCCAGCTCACTAGCTCTGGGGCACTTCTGGACCTCCATTTCTTTATATGTAAAATGAAAGGTCTGGGTCTGTAGCCCATCTGGTAGAGTGCTTGTCCAGGACAAAAAAGGTCTGGATTCCATCCCACAAGTTGCTAAACCAGGAGTGGAGGTTCACACTGTAATTTCAGCCGACAGGAGTATCATAAGGTCAGAGTCATCCTTAGCTACAAAGATAATTGAGGCTAGCCTAGACTATATGAGACCCTGTCTAAAAACTATAAAATAAAATAAAAAGTTTAAAGAAAGGGCAATCTTTGCAAAGAGTTAAAGAAGCTGTATAATTTTCATGAACCACATGAAGTGCATAGCAGACATTCAGGAAAAGGGAACTTTCTTCCCATTGCTTGCTTCGCATCTTTTATTCCGTGAATTTCTAAGCCTTCAGGAAACCTAACTCAGAGCTAACAGTCAGAGCCTCCTCTTTACAAGAAAAGGGAGAAAACCCACTTGATGGTACCCAGGCTTTTGGTGGAGTGCACGCCAAGCTCCTTTCATTTAGGGCATCATCATTTTATCTTAGCAAACCAAACAAAAATGCCTAAGCAATTTTGTTTTTTCCAAGATGCATCATACACTTCAAAGTGCCATCTGCATGTGACTTGTTACAAAACAGAGTCAACAGAGCCATTTGGTGACATTTTTAAAAGTGACTTCAATGTTTGTTACCAAGGGATCTAATTCTTCGCATTTGTGCAATTTGTCCTGTGTTGCTGGGATGTGAAATAAAGCCTTCACAGAGGCACTGGGCCATTGCAGTGTGCTGTCCTCATCCTAGCCCACAAAGCCAGGTTTTCAATTGGCTTTCTCTCAATTTTAATTATCTCCCTTGTCACTTGAATGGTTCCAGTCAAAGATGGATGCTAGAAACTTATCACCTCACACCATGACTGCAGAGTTTACAAAAGAAACAAATAAACAACCCCCAAAAAAGAGCCCAGAGATTTACATACTCCAAATTCTACCTATCAGCCAAAGTCACATTTCTGCAAGATGGCAAGATGAAAACATTCGAGAGTACAGTTCAAAGTCATGAGGCATTCTTATAAACTTTACCTTCGGAGAGCTACCATTTGACCTCATTGTCTCCTTTCTTATCTACAACAAAAAAATGAATATTATGTGTCTCACACAACTCTCCTAGTTGATATGAAAATTACTGACATAATATGCCTGTATATAATTATTGACATAAACGCACATGTACAAAACAAGGCACAATTCCCCCATACTTATGTTGGTACTTCCCATCTGCTGGAGTACAGTGTGTAGCGAGCTGGCCCTCATAATTAATCCCATGCCCCTCTCATACTCCCCTTTCATTTCTCATCAGTTTATGGACAAGTTTTCTTATGGGAGGTCATTTTTCCTCCTTCACTGTTCTCTTCTCTTCCCTGATCTGGCTTTGCTAGATCCTTCCTGAATTTTAGCTGAGTCTCTGTCAGGTCTAAGAAGTTCACTGTCTGCAGACCGACAATCTTCTCCTAACCTTCACAAAGAGAATTCCTTTTCTCATGTTTATTGGAAGAAAAGAAAACTGCTAGTACCTCCCAAGTGGACCAAAGAGAAAAAAAATCCCTGCTCTTCTGACAGAAGTACTTCATTCCTCATTCCTCAGGCCTCACAAGGAACACCAGCCACCCAATGGCATACTCTCCTCTTACAGAACAACCTCTTGGAGTCGGTCCTGAGCCCATTTTGGAACATAGTCCAATGTAACAAGAACTACTATGCAGAGGCAACCCATGGTCCCTAGTGTCTCTCTTGACATACAGCATCCACATAAATGATGCAGGCCCCCGCTTCCCTAAATCTGGTCATCTTCATCGGCCAAGAGTTGAGAACTCTGGGGTAGAGGTGTAGAGTGCTGATTTCCCAGGCTGAGTCGCCCAGCTCCTTATTTGCAAAGGTTCAAGCCGTTGCTGAAAGGTTTTACTGAAAATATTGCTTGCACTGCCCGACTGAACTTTCTCCGTCAGTCCTCAGATCCAGTCACTAGAGGACAGCAGGAACGACTTAGAACCTCGCTGGTCACTCCTCACTCAGGGTTGTGCACTCTGTATCCCTCGCACTTCTCACTTTCAAGTCTACATCCAACTTCTAGTTTGCCTTAGCTAGAAAATTCTAGAAACCAAGGAAATCTGAAAACTATTTTAAAGCGTTATGCCTTCAAAGTGATAGTGTTTAGAAATAGTTATTATCGATACTCCATTAGAAGGTGGAGGTGAAAATTATTTCCAAACTGTACTTCTTTGAAGGCAGAAATTGTTGAGCAGGGGCATCTGGGTGCTTTCTCTTGTCAAGTTCTGCAGCATCCTTAAAAAGAGCTGGCGTGATTTCTTTACTCCTTACTATACTGGAGGCTACTTTTAACACGTCAGGCCTATGTCCTTTTGGAAGGATAGGTGTGTGCAGTGGCTAGAGATGGTCACAGGAGCCAAGTCAGGATTACCTTGGGATAGAAGATACTCAAACATTTGTATTAGCTGAAAACAATAACCCAGGAGTAGAATTTGAAGATATCAGAGAAGGAGGTAAAGTGAGTGTTCCAGGTGATCTGGGTATGTCAGGGGCTGGGGAGATGGTGCTGTGGATAAAGTGCTTCTTGTGCAAGCATGAGAACCTGAGTTTAGATCCTTAGCATGCACTTAAAAACCACAAATTATGGTATGCATGTGTTTCTCCAGGGCTAGGGGCACAGAGACAGGGGAATTTCTGCGGCTACCCAGGCAGCCGGCCTAGCCTAAATGGTGAGCTCTGGGTTCTGTGAGATACCTGCTTCCACTCCCAACCCCCCAGAAATGGAGAGCAATAGAGAATAGAAGAAAATGCTCAATGAAATTCCTGGCCTCTGCGTGCACACCTATGAATGAATGTACATACACATGCACACACTCACACATACAAAGGTGAGTCAAAACAGACACCCAGAGAGAGAATTTGGTATTGAAAACTGAGGTTCTGACTGATATCTGTGTCTCTTGACCATGAGAGATGCAAGTAAGGAGAGAGAATGGTTGCGGGCAGAGGGGCCTCTAATGACACAACAGAGTGTTTTCCCCGGGAGGCTGGAATCCCAAGCACTGTTTAAGATTAGGAAAGTGGGCTGCCTCCATGTGCACTGAGAGAGTCCACTGGGGTGTGCCGCAAAGTCTGCTCTAGAAGAGAAGATTGCAACTCCGCCTCCCTTGAAAGGCTGAGATTTATACCAAGTGTTTATCTACAAAATGCTTCACATAAAAATAGCCCAGGACACCACCCACATGTCTTGTCTTCCAAGGGAAACACATGAGCTTTCTTAAACTTTCAGCTACAACTTCTCTAAACTCATCTTAGTTTTGACAATAACTTGGCTCAAATGCAGAGACCCTCAAGGAAGCCTTCTGACCACGTATATTCTTTTGTGACCCACAGGCCTAGAGAGTCCTGGACCCTCGCCAGCAAGAGGTGTGCATATAAAGAAAACTGAGATCTTTAGCTTTTTTACTCAATGCAATAAAAATGGTTCCAGACATGACATGTGGGAGGAAGATAATCTAAAACAGGGGCTATTTTCATGTTCGGCCTTTGAAGATTTTAATAAGCGTGAGCCAAGTCAGGTTGTTAGCTTCAAATGTTCCAGATTTACACTGTCTTCCTTTGATTGTTTGAAATCATAGCATTGTTTGAGGAAGTTCCCAGGCAGCTGACATACAGAACTCAGCAGGTAGTGACTTCTAGCAGAGTCTCCTTCATGTCACTCCATAGCCCCTCAGCTAAGAAACAAGAATGTGGCTAGATTGTTGAGTTCAGTCCAGTTCAGCCAGTTTTTCAAGGCTCCCAGGAGGAGAATGTTCTTCTGTGAACAATAGTTAGGAGCTTGAGATTCCTTGAAATAATTTGTGTTCTCCCCCGTTCCTTCTTTCCCCATCCTCTCTCCTTTCTTATAAGCAAGAATAGGCCTCTTTGGCTTACCTTTAAGAAATTCTCATGACCCACAAGACTAGCATATACATATGGACCCGAGATTAAGTATTTAGTTAGGATGTGCCTGGCCCAGCACTCTTGTGGTCATCTAGGACAGATCTGGGATAACTACCCACAAGATCTTTTTCTCCTGGATCTTAGGGTCCAGCTGAGGAGTAGAGAGAGAAAGAAAGAAAGAAAGAAAGAAAGAAAGAAAGAAAGAAAGAAAGAAAGAAAGAAAGAAAGAAAGAAAGAAAGGAAGGAAGGAAGGAAGGAAGGAAGGAAGGAAGGAAGGAAGGAAGGAAGGAAGGAAGGAAAAAGGAAGCAAGGAAGAAAGGAAGGAAGGAACAAACAAACAAACAAGAAGCACAAAGATGAGAGGACCTTGAAGTAGGGTCCTGTCAGATGGGCATAAAAAGGTTAGAGTCAGAGAGGGTACCATTGGCATGACGTGGAGCACTCTAAGAGCAGCATCAGCAATAGTGCTCTATGCCCAGGAGTCATGGTAGGAGAGAAGACACCATGGGCCTTGCTTGTGCTTGTCTCAAGAACACCAAAGGCACCAGAGAGACGTGAGGTCAGAAGGAAGTGGTAGAAGGTCATTTGTCATCTTGGAGAACTTTGAACTCTACCTATGAGGAGATGGGACATTGTTGCAGGGTTTGGGGCAGAGGAATGACAGATGGACTCTGACTAGAATCTCAAAGTCTAGTCTGACTGCTGTTTGGAAAACAGACTATGAGGAAGCCAAGCAAGACGGGTCCATCATCCTCATTCTCAGCAGACTGGCTAGGCAATTTCAACAGCATGCTTATAGATGAAAATTTCACAGGCCCTAATCAAATTATACATTTAAAAAGGGAAACCATAGGACTTACAGCTTATGTGTTATCTCAGCCTGAGCACTCCGTCTGAGGACAGACATACTGTGTCATGGCCTGCCAGTAAAACGAAATTAATGTGACCAAGCACCATTCTATTTGTGGCATCTCATTTCATCAGCAGGAAAGCTCAAACACCAGAAAGTCATTTTCAAAACCAGAACTGGAAAGCAGAGTACAGAGCCATTTGCCTTCCCCTTGGGCATGCCCTTCCCCTCAGTGAGAAAGCTTTTTCACAGACAGCAGGGAGGGAGTCCCACCCCATGCTGGCTCAACAGTATTCGGTTCTACTCAGGAGTTTGTGGCCAAAGCAGAGACCTGAGGTCAGAAGGAAGCAGAAGGGGTCATCTGTAGTCTTGGTGGATCTGTGAAGGGGAAGACATCTTCTGCAGGGTTTAGAATAGAAAAGTGATGTTCCCCTTCCTGCACCTAACTCCTGTGTATGTATGTGGCTTCTTAAGATCATATGGAGGGCCTGACATGAAACTATCTAGTAGAAAATTTAGTGTTGAGGTCAAGGATCACAGTCGAAGGTTGAAGAGTCGTCATTTGTAGCCTTTCATTTATTTTTCTGCTCAGGACATGCATGTCTCTGATGTACATTCATCCCTATTCTTGACGCTTAGGACTCAACCACAGAGAGGACAAAAATACCAGACTTTGAAGAGCTGCCTTTTTATGGAAAAAATACAAATGATGCAAAAAAAAAATGAGCCAAATGTGAAGCATGCTGGATAATGGTGTGTGTAGTAGGGGGAAAGGAAAAGGAGGGGGTGAAGAGTGGCTGGATTTGCGATCAAATAAGGAACAGTTCGAAAAGCTTCCCTGGAAACATGAAATTTGAATACATACATGAAAGAAGTGGCAGGGTTTAACGACTGATGCACATGTAGCTATATGACACCGGATGAAATAGATACACACATCAGACAAACCTATGCAGGAAGAAGACTGTGCGGATATCCTGTGGTAGCAAGGTACCTAGCTGAGGAGCAGTGCAGCCAGCATGGTCAGAGGTGAAGGATCAGAGAGGAGAGAAGTGGAATAAGGGACTCAAGGTGAAGAGACCCTCTCCTCAGGCAGTCCTGCGGCTCATTTTAAGCTTGCAGCATTAGCTTAGGGAAGCCATTAGAGATCCTAGAAGATTGCTGTCCGTCCAGTGGCTTCTCCAAGAACAGAAGCAAGAAGACTACTTAAGCAGGAAGCAACATTGAAAGAGACAAAGGTGGCAATGGCTGACATGGTGGGTAAATGGAGAGACACTTGAGATTATTTTTAAGGAGATTGCAAAGGATGGTTATTGCCAGATCTTCAAAACAGGGCAGTCAAAGGGATTGTGAAGTGCTTAGCCCAAGCATCTAAAAAATTAGTCAGTATGAGCTACAGGTGGAGGAAGACGGAGGCCCACACACCATATGTGTGTTGTGAGCCTGCTGGAGAAGCACATGGAGACAGAGAGTAGCTGAGTAGATGTGACCATGCCATTCAGAAGGGAAGGCTGGGCTAGAAAATGGATCTTCCTAGCCCTGTAGCTAACTGGGGCTACAGGAACAAGTGGGGTGCAGACACTGAAGTAAAGAGACATGAGGGCAGAGAAGAGAAAGAAAAAAGAGTGGGAAAGGGACTAAGAAGGATTAACTGCGGTAGGGAAGCTGAGGACAGTGAAAAGAGGAAGAGGCACAGTCGAGTCCCAGGAACCGTGAGCTGACCACAGTTACACACAGGCTTTCATCCGTTGGTGATCTTGTCAACAGCAATGCCAATGAAACAGTGGGGCAGAAACCAGATGGAGTCAAATTAAGAGAAAATGGGAAGAATGAAACTAAATAATGAGTAGAGGTCATTTATTTAAGGAATTTTTACTGTACACTGGTCCATCAAATTAAATACTGAAGATAATGTGTGCATATGTAAAGAGAAAATATATATGCAATTCTACATGTATATTTTATACATTATTTCTAAAAATACTTCTATGTACATACATATTACTACATGTATTTACTATATATATGTATATATATACATATATATATATATATAAACATGTGTAGCATATTACTATCCACATCACTATATCTACACACATGTAAGTGATCCTCTCAAGAAGAGGAAATTTGTGGAAGAGAGAGAAGAAAATCTTGAACTAAAGAGAACTAATCTTGAACTCTCAAGAGACTAGTTGTTGGTAAGGAAAAGCTCAATGGTATGATCATATCACTGTAAGCCTATAGCTGAATGAAAGACAGTATCATTAGAAGAAAACCTTGGAACTTTGAGACCAGGGCGTATGGAAAGGTCTACCAACTAGACACTGAAATCATGAAGAACAGTAATATTCGAGAGAATGGCAAGTAACAAAGAGCTGAATTCTACAAGTAATGAGGGGTGGCAGGTATCCATAGATGACTTCTACCAGGATGAGTGGTGAGTTGTATATATGAATAACATGAGATCCAACACTGGAGCATAGATGGTCTGGAAATGACAAGAAAGAGAAAAGAGGTTACTTGCTTCATGCAGTGAACAGTGACATGGATTAAAAAGTCACCATCTGAGTGGGCTGAAGAAGAAAAGGATGCCTCCTAAGGGCAGAAAGCCAGACTTTGGATATAATCAGGAGGCAGAGGATATTCAGAGGGAAGAGGAGAATGCAGCAGACCATTAAGGTGATTGATCTTGTGTTCTAAAATGCACCAATAAGAGGTTTGAAGCCAGGAAGTGTGCAAGATAGGCCAAGAAAGTGGTCATAAGCCAGGTGGTTGTGGTGCACACCTTTAATCCTAGAGCTCAGGAAGCCGAGGAAGGCAGATCTCTGTGAGTTCAAGGCCAGGCTGGTCTGCAGAGGTAGTTCTAGGACATCCAAGGCTACAAAAAGAAAGAAAACCCAGTCTTAGAAAAAAGAATGGAAGGAAGGAAGGAAGGAAGGAAGGAAGGAAGGAAGGAAGGAAGGAAGGAAGGAAGGAAGGAAGGAAGAGAAAGGAAGGAAGGAAGGAAGGAAGGAAGGAAGGAAGGAAGGAAGGAAGGAAGGAAGAAAGAAAGAAAGAAAGAAAGAAAGAAAGAAAGAAAGAAAGAAAGAAAGAAAGAAAGAAAGAAAGAAAGAAAGAAAGAAAGAAAGAAAGACAGAAAGAGAGGAAGAGAGAGAGAAAGAAAGAACAGAAGTGGCCATAAGATATGAAAGTCCACTAGCCCAGCAATGGCCTGAATAGATATGAAGAACACAAAGTAGGTTCAAGGTGTGACTAAACTCCCTGTTGTCTCACAGTTAAGCCTGCCAGTGAGCCTGTACGTAAGAGGAAGGAGTGAGGCCAGGCCCACAAGAGCTAAGGCAGGTCCACAGCTTCTCTTCACTCCTATCCATGGAGAATTAGAGACAGGGGAATGGTGAGCCCCCATAAATGTCCAGAGTACTCTCGACTACCCTAGTACCTTGACAGGCACATTGGTAACTCTCATCTTAATATGTAAGGATGTTGCAGAGGGGTAAATGAGGCAGGCAAGTTATGGAGAGAACCACGTGACACCTAGCACACTAGGACCACTGGGTTTAGTGATGTGCCATAATTCATCTGGAACTATAAAGATTATATACTCTTCTTCTGCCACATAACCATGTGCATCTGTTCTGAAGCCAGCAGGAGACAGATGTTGAGAGACCCACTGCAAAGACTTTGATTCTGTGAATGTGGGCCCTGGTTAGAAGTCTGAAATTGAAAGAGGGTACCTCCAGGAAGGAGAACTGGCTAGAAGTGTCATGCACAATCTGGTACTGCAGATAATGGGTAGAGTTTCTCCTTTATCAGTGAGTCCAGGCCACAGTTCTACTCTTAATTCCTTTCAACTGATTGAATTTTGAAACTTCATGCAAAGTCAAGAGATCATGGAACATAATCACATAAATAAGATATCTTCCCAGTAAAACCCGGATGAGTGTTTGATGAATGGCTGGGGACTGAAACTTAGCAAAATGAGCCTATAAAATAAACCATGACATCAGTGATTTCTATAAACCCCATATATCCTCTGCTGGGGACTCTTCACAAGCAGAAAAGAATCCATGACACATTAGGGGAGAAGGGAGAGAAATTCCACCTTACAGTGGGGAGAGATTACATCTGCATGCTTACATGGTGAGCATTCTTAGAAAAGGATAGAAAATAAAGAGTACTAAAAAAAAAATATGACTTTGTCCATCGCAGATCCATGTGAACTAGAGATGGCCTCAGTGGGAAAGAAAGCAAGGTGGGCAGAACCCCAGAGCAAAGTCATTCTAAATTTCCCTGGGCATCTCAAGAAAATAATTATTTCTCCAGCATGTCAGGATATTTAAGTAATGGATCAAAATCCCCTGCCAAATCTTCCACTGAAATTTTGATTAAGGAGTTGGCAAGCATTTATGACCACACAGGCAATGACCAGTGGTCTCTGGAAAATAGGGAGGAAAAAATTAACTTATACCCATGACCCCTTCTTAGGGGTGTATCAGGAAAATTCTTCAGTTAATGTCTTTCTATTGGAAGAGATAGAACACTCAACTCAAAATTCCTCAAAGCGAGACAGCAATAAGACTTTTTCATGCTAGGGCTGTCAGGTGTGGTGGGTCTGACTGCAGGCACTGGGGAACTCAAGTACTCTATACACATGCTCCAGATAACATTGTTCCATAACTCTTGGGTCTGCTTGTCTCTGGGGTGGCATCATTGTTACCCAGGCCTTTCTTGGTGTTGAGAGGAGAGAATCACCTACAGTTCCCGGTCTATATCCTTACAGTTCAGCCACCTCAACAGAGAAGACTACTAGATTTTAAGTTTGAGTAGAACCCCAGGGCTGAACCTCAGTGGATCGTCACACTTGAGCTCCCAGATTCATCAGTGTGATCCAAGAATGGAGTAGCTTGGAGCTGCTGGAGATGGGACCCCAAAGGAGCTTAAGTTCTGTGAAAAGATGGAGGGAAAGTCACTAGGTGAGACAGGACAGACTCCCCCAGCAGAATGTGCAAGGTAACTGACAAAAGGTGATGCCTTTTACCCAGAAGCGACAGTTGGAGCCGCAGAGATCAATGCATGGAAGAAGATAACTACACGGAGCCCCCATCCTGACTGTCAGTCTGTTCTCCATCTCTGAGGGGGTATGATAACTTTCTATCCTGTCTCTCAGCCCCAAGTGATCAAATGAGATAACATACGTAAGCATGCCTCTTGAACAATAATGGTGACATATATACAAGTAAAGATTCTTGAATGAGATATAGGATGCTAGTTTGGGATGATAAGGGAAATTAGGGGAAAAAAGGGGGAGGGATAGATACACATATGAAGGCAGTTGATATCACTGATAAAGAGGAGTTTGTTCTGTTTTGTTAATGTAGCTAGTACCTGTGACCTAAGCATCTCTGACCCTAAGAGGTCCTCTGGAAATTCTGATGATCAGTGGTCTTGAGACTACCACTCTGAGTAACTTCCTTGCTGTGTGATCTGAAGAAATGCTGCTGTCCTCTCTGGGCCTATTTCTTTAGCTTTAAAAGGTGGCAAACGTGCTCACTCTACATGGTAGGCTGTGATGAGTTGAGGACATAAGAGCATTGCCACCAAGACAGTTAATTCACTCATGTGGTACATGCTTATGGAGAGCCTATTATGTGCTAAGACTTTCCTAGACATGGAGACACAGCACTTAATAAGACAGAAACTCTGCCACATAGACCTTATCCTTTGCTGGGGTCAGAGAGTCTGTTGGTAGCCATTCCCTACATCAGAGAAGAGCTATACCACTGAAAAGTGGAGCAGAGTGAGCGGACAGGTGTGGCCAAGACTGGAGGGTTCGTTTCATACCGAGGGCCAGGGACGGGCTTGTGAATACTGGCATATCCTCGGGGCTCTGAAGGTAAGAAAGCTAGCCTGAGAGGCTATAGGCCATAAGCTCCCAAAGCAGAAGGAAAGCCTCATGGAAAGGCCCTGAGGCAGGAATGTTTGAGGAAAGCAAGTACATTCAGAGATTTCCTTAAGCTGACAAAGCTGAGTCAGAGAAGAACCCAAGGCCACAGAATGCAGCTTCAAAAAATAAGAACTAAGCTGACACATTACAGGCAGCCAAACGAGGCACTTTGGCACATGCCCATAGGGCCACATACTCTGCAAGATGAAGCAGGAGGCGTGGGGGCTCAAGATCAGCGTGGGCAACATAGCAGTTCCCTACTCAAAATGAATTGATGGTTTTTTTTAAATTGAAGACAACCTCACTATTCATTGGGATGAAAATGTCTGTATAAACTGTTCCATTTGTGCTAAAGAATCAGGGCAGAGACAACCAGCCAACATGTGTTTCTGAGTACAGAAGCATGTTGCAGAAAGCGGGCATGAGAGGATGCCATCTTAAAAATAAGTTTATCTCAATGGTACACATGTTTGTGCAGACTGAAAGAATGTGGAAGAATGTGCACACGAGGAAGCTAATGGGGGATCTAAAGGATGGGGTTCAAAGAAGGACTTCTGCACAAAGGGACATTTGACTTTCATGAGAAATATATTCTATATATTTTGTATATATTTTACAATATATTCCATATATATTCCATATATTTGTACTTTCAAAGGTACAAAATACATGCTGGACCCAAGTTAAACTAGACTGTGCACTCTTCACATTTGGGGATCACAGAAGAGACAATGAAATCCCAGAGTATCTTAAATCATAAATCCTGGCTCTGACACCTTCTGACCAAGCACATCTGCCCTAGGTGCCTTACGTCAGACATCCATGTCCCAGAAAATTCTAGTCACTAATGCAAGTTGAACCCCTCGTCTATTTACAGAAGGGCTGGATCAGGGCTGTCTCCAAACACCCTCTGAAGATTTTAGGGTGTGGAATGACCACCCCCACAGCTTCGTGCTGATCTAACCCCTTAGGTGCTCTCATTCTCTGGAATAGCGGACACATGGAGTCATACTGAAACACACACTGTTGAGGGAACAGGACCAGGACAGGAGAAGGATGAGGCAGAGCTTTTCCTGTGGAACACAGAGCCAAGGCAGGAAAATGGTTGGGCACTGGAATACTTGCAGCAGGCTCAGGAGCACAAGGACCATCCTGAGTTGACTCTATGTAGCCTTGGGATGACTGGAAAGAAGAAGAGTATTGGCTTCCTGGGCCCAAGTTCATCAGAAGAGATGGCTGTGGAGGACCTACGGGGTGGGCTCTGGGTTAGCTGGTTTGCACAGAAAGGAAACGACCCTGGCTAAGCCTTTTTTGTTATCCTTTAGGCTTGTCTATCCCTGCGTAGGTACCCTCTCCAGTCACATCAGCAATACTGAAAATGAGAAAAGGCAGTTGACCCCAGGTGACTCGACAGTACTTATTCCAACTCTGTGGCCCTGTGTCTTGGGTCAGTTCCATCCTTGACCTGAGGCTTGGCTTCCCCTTGCCTAGAATGGGGAAAATAATAACAACGCATGTACAGCTCCCATGTGAAGGATATCCATGTGAAGACTCACGGTCAGCCACAACACCAGTTACCACGTGTCAGAAGCAGCTCTCACATCCTTTCCTTTGTTAGTTTAATTGAACTGTCCACTTCTTACCTTGTATAACTATAAAACTGAGCTGTCCCGCAGAATGTCTGGTGTGTAGATACTGAGCGCCCAAGGGAGTGAACTGAGGGGTCACTCTCAAAATTTATAAGGTGCTTTCAGGTACTTTATACTGAGGCTCAAGACCAGGCACTACCCCAGAGCTTTCCCATCATGTTAGCTCATCTGTGAATGCCATTATCCCCATAGGATTAAAACTGCTACCGCAGCTTTCATATTTTTATGGGGAATAAAGTTCTCATGATTTTCTAAGGACATGCCATTAATGGATGGCAGGACAGAGATTCAAACCACCTGGTATGGTTCTGAAAGGAACATTGCTGTAACTCTAACATGTAAGCTATATTTGAGGGAAGTGAGATGCATGCTAAGACAGCTTCCATTGTTACTAGGCTCAACAGTCTCTCAAAGACACAGAATGCCTTGGATTGTATTCACATTTCTTTTATTGTAAAGAGATTTTTTTAAACTTGAGTGAGAAAAGGAGAAACATTTATAGACTATAAATTGCAACAGAAGGGGATGGCGGCAGTTCCCGTGACCCTTTGGGAGATATAGATGATCACTGTCATCTATCATAAAGCAGCCACATTTGCTCAGGGTGGTAAATAACACTGTCAACAGCATTCGGTCAGTGCTGGGGAAGATATATTTGCAGTCAAGAAAGCAGAGAAAAGCAGAAAGGGATTGGCTTCTTTTCTGGTGAAGACAAGAAATCTGAAGCTCCCTGCAACCTGAGACTCTGACTTTGGATCTTCTCCATTTGTCTCCAACATTTGAGGAAACCACTGGAGCGGGTCCATTCTAGACGCATGATGGATGGTCTCCTCTGAGTCACACCTAGGCATCTTTCACGGTTACCCTATTCTCTGGCTTCTTTGGGTTTGCTACAGAAACCATTGGCTTTTCTTGCTTTGCTTAACAGTAGAAAGCAACAAATTCCAAAATTCAGTGGCTTCCAACAGAAAAAGTTTGTGTGTTGATGTTACAATCTCATGGTGAGCCAGCTGAGCCCTGGGTTTATCACTGGCAATCAGGGACTGGCTGCCTTTACCATCCTCCAATATTACCAGTGTGGCACAAGGCTTCAAGCGCTCACTGATGAAGGAGCAGAGGGTACTGACGAGTCAGGCTACTTCTGTTCATAATCCCTTACCTAAGCAACTCCTCAAGCCATGCCAGACATGGCTTTCAGGGATGAAGGAGGATAACCCTTCTATATGCCTCAGAGAGGAGAGAACTGGCAGTGATGGGGAGCATATGGCCAGGACTACATAGCACACATAGAAGCAATCAGAATATTTCTATAAAAATCCATTTGCACATTGCAGACCAGTGAAGGAGGAGGGAGCGGCTGATAACTAAGGGAGAAACCAAGAAATTATGTTGGCTTATATTGTTTATGATGTATCTCTGATTGGATTCTTGAGATAGAAAGTGGTGAAGAGAGTGGGAAGTCGGGACCCCAGCATGGCAACCCAAGCTGTCCCTCTAAGGGATTGGTTATGAGTCACACTGATGTCCTAAATGCCAGAACCTGAGAGGGACATTTTACCCAGCCAGGTCAGGTAGAAGGACAGAGGAAGACCACCAACCTAACTGGACTCTGGTTAGCCATGCCTCCAACACACACACACACACACACACACACACACACACACACACACACACACACACACATACGATACTGCTGATAACATTGCTAGATTCATCTGTTCATGAATGAGCAATGCCACATGAAGGAACCTGACAAGGATATTGCAAGAAATAAACATAGAAGGCAAATGACAGAAAAAAAAAATTCTATCTTAAGTGACTGATCACCATGTTAGCTCGCATCGGTCTTTAATGAGTTACCAACATTTTCTCAGGGAAAAAAAAAACATTCATAAAAGAAACAGAAATGGTCAAAAGAAAAATAAGATGAAGACAAACTGAAAAGTAGACTGGAAGGGCTCAAGAAATCAATGGATGATGAGATAAAAATAGAGAAATGGTTCTCAACTAAGCAGCAATAGAAAATAGACACATACCACGCAAAGTACAGGGCACACTGAGGAAATCACACAGTGAAACAGGAGGGAACAAGGAGGTGAAAACAGCAGGTGATATAGACTGAAGACAAGGGGAGTTGATAAACTCGAAGTAGTATTTTGAACAGGAAGAGGAAGAAAGAAAATCTTAATATCAAGGGTTTCTCAAACTAGGAGAAACAGGTATTCCAACATTTGAAGCGCACACCCTGCCCCAGTAAAAATAAACCAACCTAATGATCTCAGATCCACACCAGGGAGCTAGAGATGTTGCTCAGTTGGTAGAGTGTTTACAGAGCATGCACCTAGCCCTAGAGTTAATCTCTAATGTCACATAAAACTGAATTTGGAAGTATACATTTGTGATCTCAGTGTTCAGAAGTGTATTCAGGAGTCTCAGAAGTTCAAAGTCATCCTCAGGCTATATAGTGAGTTTCAGGTCAGCCTGGACTGTATGAAACTCTGTCTTTAAAAATAATAACCCAGTCCATGAGACTCCAATATTCAAAGGAAATGTTCTGTGTGGCTGTTTAAACAATATGAACAACAGGGGCACTGGCCAGGCCTCACCATCACCTCCACAACACTTGACACTAGAACATAGCAAACAGCATCCACCAAGTACAAAAAGGCATGAAAGCATGACCCAAGGGTTCTTTTTATCCAACTTAGGCTGTTAAAAAAAATATGCCAGCATTCTTTAACACAAGAGAATCCAAGGACTACATTAAGAATACCCTTTTGGAAGTGTGTGATAATAAAACCCCAACATAACAAAACATGAATCAAAATTAGACACTCAGGGACTGAGAAGTCACCATAAAAAGACTCAAGGGAATGTTGGCTCCTTCTAAACATGGAGTCAAGACTAAACAATAATGGGAACTGGTCCACAGAACAAAGGAAAATGTTATAATTCTAAGAAGTTTAAAATTAATAATGTAATTAGCAAAAAATGGGAAGCTGATATAAAGGACAGAAAATATGCATCATCTCCTTTCATGGAGAAAAGAAAATGTTAGTTAAAGATGAAATATATAATTTTTAAAAGTGAAATTTGGCAGCTAGAGAGAGGGCTTGACTGTAAAGAACACTTACGATTCTTCCTAAAGACTCAGATTCCATTTCCCAGACCCCACAGGGTTGTTCACAACTGTCTCTAATTCCAGTTCCAGGGGATCCAATGCCTTTTCTGATCAGTACCAGGAACATACATGTTATGCAGACATACATGTAGGCAAACAAACACATAAAACAAAATAAATATTTAAAATATTAGTGAAATTCTGCTTTCAACTAAGAACAGCCTTTTAGAAACCAATATCTCTTATTATACATAAATATTTACCTGAAGTTTGTTTCTCTTATGTTTGATTCTTACTTTATATTCTTCTGGTAAATTCAAGTAGACTTAGTGGGAACCAATTTTTTCTTTTTTTATTTTATAATTTAATTTAATTTTACATATCAGCCACAGATTCCCTTGTTCTCCCCGAGCCCACCCCAACCCCTGCCTTCCCCCCCAGCCCACCCTCCATTCCCATCTCCTTCAGGGCAAAGACTCCCCTGAGGATTGAGGTTCAACCTGGTAGACTCAGTCCAGGCAGGTCCAGTTCCCTCCTCCCAGGCTGAGCCAAGTGTCCCTGCATAAACCCCAGGTTCCAAACAGCCAGCTCATGCACTGAGGACAGGTCCCGGTCCCACTGCCTGGGCGCCTCCCAAACAGATCAAGCTAATCAACTGTCTCACTTATCCAGAGGGCCTGATCCAGTTGGGGGCTCCTCAGCTATTGGTTCATAGTTCATGTGTTTCCATTCGTTTGGCTATTTGTCCCTGTCTTTTTCCAACCTTGGTCTCAACAATTCTCAGTCATACAAACCCTCCTCTTTCTTGCCAATTGGACTCCTGGAGCTCCACCTGGGGCCTGGCTGTGGATCTCTGCATCCGGTTCCCTCAGTCATTGGATGGGGTTTCTAGCACAATAGTGGGAACCATTTTTATAAAATGGTGTGTGCACAGTGTGAACCTAAGCATAATATTATCTCCACCAAGGCTTCTGACTACATACTTGCCTGAAGAAGATCTATTAACAATACTCCCAAATGTTGGCAAAGAATTTCTAAGTTTGTTTTGTTCCCTTTCCCCCCCATTTTCTATGTTCTTTTCTAAAACTATGAAAATTTTATAGGCAGTCACATTTTCTACAAATATAATCAGCACATTCTCACTAACATAAACACATTACTACATATGAGATCCAGCCCTGAAATCCACCACTACCTGAGCTCTGTGCTTCATAAAACCCTAGGCAGGACCAGCAGCCTGCTTTTCCAGGAAAAATGTGTCTGGCCTCCCCTGTTCTTCCTCATTGTGGTGAACCAAACATTTAATTCAGTGCTTCTCATTTCAAACTTCAAATGTTGTTTTAACTCTACCTCATCCTCTTATATGTTCAGGAATACTTTATTGGTGTCCTGTTGCTGTTGTAACAAATGTTCATAACAAAGTTCTTGAAGCCAGAAGTCCTAACTCAAGGTCTGAGTGATGCTGGTTCCCTCTAGGACTCTTAGAGAGAATTACTGTTAGATTTTGGAGGGCAGAGTAGAGAGACTAAGAGGAAGAAAGAGACCAGAGTCTGACCTCAACCAACCATTAGTTTATTGAACACTTATCAGTGCACACAGCAAGGGGAAGCCTCTCTTCTGCAGGAATGGAGGGATTTTCAGGGTGGAAGGGAAGTACTTAGAGTTTATGCAGAGGCTTGGAAATGAAGAAGTTGATACTTTAAGCTTCTGGTGCCTGCCAACAGTTATGGGGTTTTTAGATTGTGGGTGTCTCCTCCATTTTGCCTTCCTTTCTGTCTTTTCCCTTGTTCTGAAGACACATTTGGGTCCAGTGTGTGTCCTGATACACAACTATCTCCTCTCAATTTCTGTACAAGCCTTGCTTCTAAATAAGGTCATGTTCACTGGTTTGGGGTAAATGTGTGTATTGGAAGACCCCATATAGGAGCTTCCTGTGGTATAAACACAAACTATGAGCTGCTCCCTTGAAGAAGTTCATAGAAGCAGAGAGCCATCTACTAGATGGTTTCATATAACATCTGCTGCCCAAAGATGTCATGAGAGCACAGAGTGTGGAACCAGGCATGCCTGTGGTGTGGATTGGATGTGGGACATCCTCCACAGGCTCATGGATTTGAATGCTTGGACTCCAGTGTGCAGTTCTGTTTTGGGAGGCTGTGGATGCTTTTGCTCATGTGGAATAACTGGCAGATATTGGGTTGTAGGAACTTGGCTTGAGAATTACAGGACAGCTCCAAATCCAGCCTAAGCTACCTGCTTCCTGCTCACCAAAATGTGGGTAATTGTGTTATCACACCACCTTGAACTCTGCCTTGCCTTTCCTGTATTATGAGACTGTACCTCTTCAAACTATGAACCAAAATAAATATTTCCTCCCTTATGTTGCTTCTATCAGGGATATGATCACAGTGATTTCAAAATAAGTAACTAATCCACTGGGTACCAATTCTTAATTAGATATATTGGGGAAGTCATTTAACTTTTTTGGGTCTTGATTTTCATCAGGAAAATAATTTCTAGTGATTAAATCATGGTGGAGATTAAATGCAGGGTAGAGATAATGCCCATAAAGGATTTAATAAAGTACCTACAATGCAGCAGGCATTGATTATATTAGTGTATAGACTATACTTCAGACAGGATGTGGCAGGAATAGTAGTATCAGTAAGCTCACCGTGGAAGAGCAGAAGAGCAAATTCAAAGATGTTTTCATGTGTCCATGATCAGGATCGCTTAAATTGTATGTTCTTTGATTTTTAATGTACGATTGGAACTTTAAAGTGGCAAGGTTGGAGCAGAGTTGGCTATAGTAGTGTCATTTGATTCTTAATGGGAACCAAGATCATGGGAAACCAAACTGAGAGAAAAAGATATCCCAATTATCTGCACCAAAGCCTTTAGCATGGCTCATCTCTGGCAAAGACTGTCTGTGGAAACTGAGCTTACATTAGCTGCCATTTTTTTTTTTTTTTTTTTTTGGTTTTTCGAGACAGGGTTTCTCTGTGTAGCTTTGCGCCTTTCCTGGGACTCACTTGGTAGCCCAGGCTGGCCTCGAACTCACAGAGATCCGCCTGGCTCTGCCTCCCGAGTGCTGGGATTAAAGGCGTGCGCCACCACCGCCCGGCATTAGCTGCCATTTTAATGACACATCCCCAAGGTAGCTGAAATCAAGAGCTCTAATTCTGCAACACAGTGTTTTAAATTGAGGTCATCAATCATGTCAATTTTAGTACATATTGAGGTGTTCAGAACACCAGTGATATTCCATGGAATGACCAAAGGAAATTGTTATGTGTACCAGCTAGGAATGCTAACCTGAGTGGCAGAGATTGACACTAATTGGCATTGGCATTATTTCATGAGACAGGTGAGTGGTCATTACATAGGTTCAGATACTCATTAATGCCACCAGAGACTCAGGTTGATTCTCTCTTCCCACTGTGTGACTTCAAATGTCATGTCTCATGATCACGCTTATCATCAGGTGATAGCAGAGTGGCTAGACCCGTCAGACAACATATCTGTGTCAGAAGCATGCAGAGGAGACAGGTGTCTGCCACGTGGCTCTGTATCTTTTCATCAGGAAAACCCAGGCCTTCCAGACACCTCCAGATGAGGTGTCTGATCCTACCCTACAGGCTCTGAAGGCAATGCTTTTATTTGTTGTATTTTCCACTGCTATCCCTCCACCTGGATCCCTGCTTTCATAGGCCAGATGCTCAGTTAAATGGGTGACGGAAAGAGCAGAGCTAACAACCCAGATGGAAAATACCCGAGTAAAACCAGCAACAGGCGTACAAATGCGGGGTAACAGAGTAGAAACACACAGCTCACCCTTCACAGGCCTGGACACTCCAGAGGAGGAAATGAAAAGAAACTATGCGTGCTCACTGCCCTCAAAGGAACTTGCATTCCATCTAGGGAGACAAATTAAGGAGCAAGGGAAGTCAGAGGAAAGAGGGTGGAGCTGAGCATGAGAGCTGCCAGCTGCCAGCTTCCCAACTGGAAAATGGCGCATTTCTCTAGAGGGATGCTTATTGCAGTGTTATTGGTAAAGAGTCAAAAACTAAAGACAACTGAACATCCCAAAACAGGAAGTAGTGAAAACAATTCCAACGTGTTCATTTGATCTGATTTTAAATTATGTTGCAAATTTAAATTATGTTTTGTTGCATGAAAATCAATAAGATTAGTAAAGGAGGACAGAACACAGAAAAGTGATACATGCTTGAGAGAATAGACATCCTTCCAGATGCAGTTCCCCAAATGATAACCAGGTCATTTAGGGGTGATGTGGTGACAGCTGGCTTCTGTTATCATCCTCTTGTTATCTATATAGTTTTTCTATTGTTAATGGACAAGATTTTTCCACATTTAAACAACTGAGTTGGGGTCCACATATTAAAGTCTGTCTCTCCAGTGTGATCCTAGAACTCAGAGTCTTTCCCTATAACAAGAGGGCTGCTTTTAAATATTGGTCCAGGAATACACAAATGTTGGAGAGGCTCAGCCAAGCATGGGTTAAGAAGGCTGTAAGGGCATTCACTAATAGTACAACTGCCACGAGACCTAAGCAGCCTCTAATGTGAACAACAAGAGCACAGTGCAGACCTAGGAAACAACTGTAGTCAGAGTGTCCCTTGGAATGATACCCAGAGCCAAAGTCCCTTATCCTCAAAAGTTACTGCAAAGTAGATAGAGTTTTTCTCTTTTAGAGATAATAACCCTAAGTTCAAAGAGGCTGAGTACCTCCCCAACATCCTGCAGAGAGTAGACGGCCTGCTCTGCTGGATTCCCAAACCCTTGCTTGTTCTCTGCACTATAGTCAGTTCTATTTCACAGTGTCAGCCTCGTAGCTGCACTTGTGGAAGACCCTTGGTCAGCAGCTAATTCCTGTGCCAGACATCTCCCCAGGCTGCTGTTCTCAACCCATCGCTTTGACTACAAGTCTGAATCCGAGGCTAAGTGGATTAGACAGGAGACAAAGAGCAATCCCAGAGAAGCGTGAAATCTGGAGGATCTGGAGATGAATTACTATTAAACTGTGAACAAAACACATGTAAGCAAACACAATCACAACCAGGTACAGATTTTAAAAAAAGTTGATCTTGTAGAATGAGGAGGAGAGCTATTGAGTTAGAAGCCCATCTGTTCGGTGACCAGCATTCCTTCACCTCAACACCAAAGAAGACTTTAGGCTCTCTCTATGAGGGCATTTTGGATACCACTGAGTTGGACCCATCAGTTTACTTCATAGCTCCCAAAAGGGAGGAACAATGTTATGGATCAAATGTTTGTGTTTTCCTCAGACTTTCATGTTGAAGCACCAACCTTCACGAAGATTGAGAGATGTTAGGATTATGAAGTCCTGGGGTGGGGTCCTAGCGATAGAATTAGTGATTCCATAAGACACGCTAGAGAGTATTCACTCACCGCTTGCACTCCTTCTCCCCCTTCCTCTCCTTCTCCTCCCCACTTTCCACACCCCCCACACACCTAACTATGTGTAACACTAACAGTGATCCCTTACAAGGAAACAAAATTTGCCAGCACCTTGATCTTGGACTTTTTTTTTCCTTTTATTTTATTTTACAATACCATTCAGTTCTACATATCAGCAATGGATTCCCTTGTTCTCCCCCCTCCTGCCCCCTCCCCTCCCCCCCAGGCCACTCCCCTATCCCCATTTCCTCTAGGGCAAAGCTTCCCCCAAGGACTGAGATCGACCTGTTAGGCTCAGTCCAGGCAGGTCCAGTCCCCTCCTCCCAGACTGAGCCAAGCGTCCCTGCATAAGTCCCAGGTTTCAAACAGCCAACTCATGCAATGAGCACAGGACCTGGTACCACTTCCTAGATGCCTCCCAAACAGATCAAGCCAATCAACTGTCTCACCTATTCAGAGGGCATGATCCAGTTGGGGGCCCCTCAGCCTTTGGTTCATAGTTCATGTGTTTCCATTCGTTTGGCTTTTTGTCCCTATGCTTTATCCAACCTTGGTTTCAACAATTCTCGCTCATATAAACCCTCCTCTTTCTCACTAATTAGACTCCCAGAGCTCCACCCAGGGCCTAGCTGTGGATCTCCGCATCCAGATCTGTCAGTCGTTGGATGGGGTTTCTGGCATGACTATTAGGGTATTTGGCCATCCCATCACCAGAGTAGGTCAGTTCCGGCTGTCTCTCGACCATTGCCAGCAGTCTATTATGGGGGTATCTTTGTGGATTTCTGTGGGCCTCTCTAGCACTTTGCTTCTTCCTTTTCTCATATGGTCTTCATTTACCATGGTCTCCTATTCCTTGTTCTCCCTCTCTGTTTCTTGATCCAGCTGGGATCTCCCGCTCCCACAGCTCTCTTTCCCTCGACCCTCGCCCTTCATTACTCCCAGTCATGTCCAGGTTGTTCATGTAGATCTCAGCCATTTCTCTGTCATTGGGCGATCCTCCACTGCTGGTGGGAATGCAAGCTTGTACAACCACTTTGGAAATTAATATGGTGCTTTCTTAGAAAATTGGGAATCAATCTCCCCCAAGATCCAGCTATACCACTCGGGCATATACCCAAGAAATGCTCAATCATACCACAAGAGCACTTGCTCAGCTATGTTCATATCAGCATTGTTTATAATAGCCAAAACCTGGAAACAACCTAGATGCCCTTCAACTGAAGAATAGATAAATAAATTGTGGCACATATATACAATGGAATACTACTCAGCAGAGAAAAACAATAACATCATGAGATTTGCAGGCAAATGGATGGATCTAGAAAAAAAATCATCCTGAGTGAGGTAACCCAGACTCAGAAAGACAAATATGGTATGTACTCACTCATAGGAGGATAGTAGATGTGGAACAAGGATGACTGGACTGCTACTCACATCACCAGGGAGGCTACCTGGAAAACAGGACCCCAAGAAAGACACAAGGATCTTGGACTTTTAGATTCAAGAGAAATCTGTCTTCTCTTTATACCGCCTGATCTAAGACAGCTGACTCCAGCAACCCAAGTGCACTGAGACATCCAGTCCCTCTCTTGTGCTCCTCCAGTGCCACTCTAAATCTGTTAAATCTGGCAAGATCCAAGGAGAATTTCTCTCCTTTAACTGGATGATTACATACCCTAAAATAGTGTTCAAGGAAATGGACTGAGTCTTCCTTCATTTGCTTCAGTCACTGGGACATCACTGGAACAGTGGTTTCCAGCACCAGGTTCTAGGTCTACATTATCTGGGAAACTTGTTAAAAAACAAAATGAAACAAACATACAAAATCTCTCCTTGCTGGGAAAACTTAGGAAAGTCTAAGTCTTTAAATCTTGTGAGTGGGTTCCTGGGATCTATCCATATCTATTTAGTGCTCCCATTTACATTTGTATTTTTTAAGTAAAAGATGAGGTTAAGAAAAGAGACATACTGACTGTGTATGCTTTGATGGCATGGATTTTTCAAAAAAATCACTGTGTATGATGTGTACAGCCATGAGTGAGAGCTATGAATCTGGTGAGACCTATAGGTCCTCTCAATAACAGATCGTTGCACAAAATCCACACAGGACTTGTTGCGGGGTGGGGGGTGTGTGTTTGTCTGCTCAGCCAGAGTTCCTGCATGAGACAGTGGGCTGCAGAACCTGACAGCACTCCTTCTCAGGCAGCCCATGAGCTCCTGCATGTGCTGTTCACTTTCCCAGGCATCTCATCTATAAAATCTATGAAATGAGATAACCATAGCCACCTCCTTGCTTACCCCGAGACACAATACCAGACAGAAACAACTTAGAGAAACAGAGGCTCATTCGGTCTCAGTTTTAAGTGATACGGTCCATCAATCACGGTGAGGATGGGGGAGTGACTCCATCCATAGCCGTGGAAGAATGAGGTTACCACAGGTTACATCGTGGCAGCCAATCAGGAATCAGAAAGCAAAGCAGGAAGCATCCAAGAATATGGATAAAGTCCTTGTTATTGTCTGAAACCTTGTAAGTACAGCCTACCCCCTCCTCTGTTGGCATTCTGGTATTCCAAGCTCTCATGAAAACAGCTCTTTAAGCTCTACTTACAACATACTAGAGCTTTCCTAGGCGATGTCATCACAATCTTCCACATTTTTCCCACAAAGCAGCTCCAAAGGCTTAAATACCATTTGGTCATCTTTATCACAGCAAAGATTTTTCTCCTAGAGCACAATTTCTATATTAGTTCCTTTTCTCATCACAGGAGATGGTCACATCACAGCAACCAACAAGGGTGTGGACTGTGAATCAGAAAGCAGCCAGGGCTGATATACAACTTTCAAGGACAGTGGCCAATGACATAGACTCTCTTACAAGGTCCTACCTCCTAGAGTTCCCACAACCTTCAAAAATGGTACTGCCATCCAGGGAGAGAACAATCAGAAATAATCAAAATGTAACCCTATAAAGAACATTCCAGATTGAAACCATAACCCCTAAAAAACAGGGTATAAAGTCCAGTTAGGATGATGTGCATGTACATGAACGTGGTACCCACCATGGCACACAGCAAACACTCAGTAAATCATAGATATGACCTTCCTCCTCCTCCATATACTGGAAAAGAGGTTGTTAAAATGACCAGAACAGAATTCTCTGGGGATGCTAAACTCTTTCATGCCTCATGAAACCAAATCAGTCTACTGAAAGGCGGAAAGCTTATGCACTAGAACAGTTTCCACATGCCGTGCTAAGTGCTGATGGCAGGATTCCTCCCCTGGCTTTCCTGTCATCACAACCAGTCAAGGAAATTAGAGTGCCTTGGGCATTTTAATTTAGAGTTATAAGTGTGCACATTCATAATTTTCCTGGATACCTTCCATACAATTTTGAAGTTTTGACTTACTGCTTTATGTTTTCATTTGGTTAATTTTCCCTTAGAGATGTAAATAACTAGATTGCTAAATATGGGAAAAATAAAGAAAGGGGAAAACAATAATTCTGCCACCTTAACAGAGTGGATGTTGCTACTTTGCAATATTTTTGTTTATATGTGAGCTACAGTCAACAAAATCACAACACAAGCAACCTTGCTTCCCATATTTCCTCTTAACATTATATTGCAAATATTTCCCTTATTATGCCAAAGTCACTTTAATCAACACTTTTGACTAGTTGCATAATATTCCAGTGGGCAACTACCACCAATTATCTAACAGTTCTCTATTTATTTCAATATTTTTCTGCTACTATTCAATAATGCTGCAATAAACATTTGTGTATATAGGTAATTAAGAATTAACCCCTGAGTCTAAATTTTCATTAGGGATAACTCTTTTGGAGATTAAAAAAATAACAGTAAGGAACACTATTTACTGCAAATATGTCATGTGAATGCTCTTCCTCCTTGATCTTGAAGACTACCAAGTAAGTTTCCCAAAGTAACTACAAGGCAGCCTGAAATCTGCCAGAGACACACAGAACTGCAAAGGTTCAAAGGTCAGCCCTTTATCTGGCTGCTAAAACTTCTCTATCAGTGGTTAATTATTACCAACACACAAAGTGGAGATTGGAAAACCATTGCTCCCTGTCATCAAAAATCCACCTCTCATTCCATGTGTGCACAGGAAGGACAACACACTGTCATTGGACCTCACTGAAAGAAACTCGCCACAATGCTAAGGAATGTGTACACATCTAAAATTATCCCCTGATGCCATTTGATGGCTATTGTGCAATGTTTACCCATGCTTTAGTAGCAAACGTTCATTCATCTTCCATTATTCAAGGGAAATGGCAAATCCATTTCAATAAGAACTCCCTTACATTGGTGACTATCGGTATTTGAGTGCCTAGGCCAAGGGGTGCAGTTCAGTAGTAGAATGTTTGCCTAAAACTCTTGAGGACCTGAGTTGGATCTCTAGGACCACATCCACACACATGCACAAAACAAACTTCTTAATGATCCCTAGAGAGTATATTCTTGTTGCTGCCTATAGCTCAGGCAAAGTCTCATAGTCTCTGGGTTTCACCTGGTATATCAGTTTTTATCACTGCTATAACAAGTTAATCCAGGTGCAGTTCCTCACTCCTGTAATCTCAGTACCTGAGAGACTGGGGCAAGATGATTATAGCAAGTTCAGTGCCAACCTGGGCTCCATAATGAATTCTAGTCCAGTTTTAACCCTATCTATCCCCAAAAACAATTTGCAAATTTAGTGACTTAAAGCAGTATAGTCACTGTGCAATGCTTGATGGGTTCTCAGGACTATGTTCCTGTTGGAAGCTCTAGGGAAAAAGGCAATGTCTTATCTGTTCTGTCATCAGCTCTTCCCCCGTCTTCTCTTCCCTGCACTCATCCTCACATCCCACTCTCTTATCTACTCCCTCTTAGCAGTCTACATCACTCGGCACACTCGGACAATCCCAGATGACCTCCCTTACCATGATCCTTTATACAGCCACATCTATAAAGATAAGATCTTTGCCATAAGATCACATATTCACAAATACTGTATGTTGGGATGAAGACATCTTTGTGCAGACAGCTTTGAGGGGTCATTATTTGGCTTATCAAAGCTTGGGAACAAATATAGCTAAAAGAACAACCTGAAAAGACATGGTGTTCTTGTAGGACCACTTTCCTGGAGAGTCTGTGGGTAAGGAAAACAGCAAATTACAATTCTAACCCTACCGTCCGAGCCAGAAGCAGAAGACACAAAACACATTTAATGGACATGAGTTAACCCTCTCGGCATTAAAGCCCTTGATGGTTCCACGCGCATCATTTACCTTAACTTATTATTTTATTGTCATGACAACCCAAGCAAGGTGGCAGCATCCTTGTCCAAATCCTAAGCTCCCATTCATTTAGAAACTCTCCTGAGGTTGCATCAGGCCTGTGACTAGGACCCACACAGTTCTAACTCCAAAGCATAGGCATTGTCCACCCTGCCAGGAAAACAGACATCAAATTTGATCAAAAACATCAAGAAACTGGGGATGGTGGTATGAGCCTGTAGTCCTGGCACTCAGAAGGTGGCGACAGAAGGTTCATGGGAAATACACAAAGCCATGGGAACAGGAGATCTACAGTGTTTACACTACTCCAAGTGTCAGCTTGTCAATCATCTCCAGACTACCTCTCTTGTCTGTCATTGCCCTCCTCACAAAGGGAAGGATCTCATCTGTTGCTACACCCACTATGAGTGTAGGAGAGGCACAGAATAGGCACTAAGTAAATGTTTATGTAAGAAATCAGAAACACTCCTTTATCCCAGAAATAACCAATGCAAACAAACACAACCATTGCATCATGGGGAGGATAGATGCTAAAAATGAACAAATGCTCAGGGGAAAAAAAAAACCCCAGCAGCCAAAACACACAGCAGTACAGCCAAGTGCATGCATAATTTCTTTGGAAAATCCCGCCAGACCTAATCCAGAGCCTGCATTCCCCTTTTAAAAGCTGTTTTCTAACCTGAGTGTTGAGCTTTTAGCTGCTCCACTAGTCTCGATGGAAACACTTCAGACAAAGGCAAAAAGGAAGAGATTATTTATTTAAAATGGTGGAACCGTACAACACTGCACCGTCTTAGCAGAATTCCAAAGATGCATCTAGTTGCATGCTCTGTGGGTAGAGATAAGGATGCAGAGAGGATTGGTTACTCTTCTCGGTGTGACAAGCTGCAAAGCCACAACCCTAATGTTATGTCCTCCCTTCTCAGCCACGGCAAAGTGAGCATCTCAGTTTCCTTTCCCGTTACTGCTACAAAACACCCTGACAAAAGCACAGTGCCACAGTGGAAAGGCTTTCCCTCCTCAGTTTACACAATTAAGATAATCCCCAATAGTCATTTGTCCAGAGACCCATCTCCCAGGTAATTCCAGATTGTAACAATTGACAGTTGAGATTAATCACAGTGAATGTCTCTATGTTTTGGTCCTATGCTCTCCAATACACATGTAGCTAACAAAAATGACAGAGTCAGAAAGATACAGTACTTTCATGTGTGGGTAATGCTGTGTGGGCATTTACTTGGTGTTTAGTTTTATCTCTCAACCCACAAGGATAATCATCATTACCTTTGCCTTTCAGACTTGGACCTCAGATGTAGCTGCCTTACAGCACAAATTCACTTCTGCCCTGTTCGTCTCTCTCCTAGAGTGCTATGAGATTTTCAAGGCAGACAAGTGGTCTAATCACTTTTTCAATCTCTAAATTTAGCCATTGGCACCTGTGTGTTGAGTGAGTAGATGAAGCCTTAAAAAAAAAAAAAAAAAAAAAAAACCCACACACACAGCCAAAAAAAAAAAAAAAAAATTTCAGCAAACAGAAAGCCACAGCGAACTTCCAGAATCATAACAAAACACAAGTAATATTGTATTATATCTTTCCACCCTGTGTTTTGTCTTCTGTATTCAAAGCTATTTTGTTTTTATTATTTCCCTTATAAAATCACATGGATGTGCTCTTGGTGTGTGCATGTGTGCATGTGCGTGCGTGCGTGCATGTGTGTGTGTGTGTGTGTTTGGTTCTGTGCTGAACATTATAACATAAGCTTTGGCCCCATGACTTCTTATAGTCCCAAAGCTTGATTAAAGCGGAAGAATGTCCTAATGTGCCTTCAATGAGTGTAGGATTAACTTCAATTCTGGAGTGATCAGAAGAGAATTCTGCCCACATCACAGCTGTTCTAAATCAGCCTAAAGTTCCCCGACTCGACTAGAAAATCCTTTCGTTTTGCCTCCTTTAGATTTTATAACCTGTGCCCTAAATTTGGAACCCCTGTGTCTCCCCACTGCGTGAGCTCTGATGGCCTTAGGGCCACCACTAAGCTGCTCTACCAAGACTTCTTTAAGAAAACAAGGTGCCAGCCACTTTGTCTAGTGTTCTATTTTTTTCTACTAACATAAATACTTTTATGAACTCACAAAATATTTCAGTCATAGCCATCAAGGAGTTCCAGCTGATGATTAAAAAACAAACTGGGCTTGGGATAAAATTCAACATGCTTTCCATACTCCAGATTCATTCCTAGTTGACAGAGAGCAGAGGCCAATGCCTTGAAACCAAACATATTTTTATGAAACCAAACATCATAAAACATGAGCAAGAGAGGCCTTACATCACTTGGGCCACTAAGATGAATTGACATGCTGAAAGCATTGTTTCACACTTGCTCAGCTGAACAAATACATCTTTTCACAAAACAAGTCCAAACTCTTGGCTTTTCCAAGATGCCCATGATCCAAGACTCTGAGCTTTCAAATTCCTCAATGAGAAAGTTTAGGAGGGGGGATTTTGGACTTGAACCAAATGCCTAAGTCTGGCACCAGCCAGAATTGGCAATAGAATTGTACATTTAAGAATCGAAGCAGGGAGAAAGGTTAGGGGTAAATGAAGAAGAGGAAAAGTACTAGATAATATATTCTGAAGTCTTTAGTGGTATTGGTATTTATTTCTTTTCATTCCTTCAGGATATTGTCTATTGAGTAGGTACAGTTGGTCCTCACTTTATGTAACATTTATTGATGTGCTTCTAAGACTAAAAGGAGTGTGTTTATTGTCCCTTGCAGGAAACTTTAAAAGCGCAGTTGAAGTGAAAGTAGAAAATAAACATCATCCATCACACGGCAATAGAGGCACCTTGGCATTCTGTCGCTGTCCCTTCTTATCTTTATGTCTCATACACATATTATTTTTAGACCAGGATGAATGCTCAAACTCCTTGGTAACCAATGTTTTTTTTTCTGAAATGGCTTATTATAATTATCTGCTTTTGTCGTTAAATGTCCTGACAATGTAGTTTTGATAGTTGCAAAATAGCTCTTGTGTTGATGTTCCTTTGACTTAATCTCTTATTGCGGCAGAAATAATTTACAGCAGTGAAAAAAACAAACAGGGCTTCCCTGTGGTCAATGCACGGGTACATACAGCTTTTATCATGCCTCTTTTATTGTGTTCTGAGATATAAATATCAGGACAAAAGGCTTGTATGATTTTCAGACTCTTGGTCTTTACCAAAGTTATCGGTTGCTAAAAGTATCTCAATTTGAGCCAGGAATGGCGGCACATACCTATGATTATAGAATTCAGGAAGCTAAAGCACAAGTTCAAGGCTACCCTGGACTCCACAAGTTGAAGGCTACCCTGGACTCCATACCAAGAACGTGTCTCAGAACGCCAAAATAAGGAACAAAATAAAATAGAAACAGAAAAAGGAGGACAGGAAGTGGAGAGAGATCAGGAAGGGTGAAGAGGGGTGTGGAAAGAGAAGAAGAGATGGGAGAGGCGGGAGAGGAAGGGAAGGGGGGCAGAAGAAGAGAAGAGAGGAAAGGAGCAGGGAAGGAGAGGCTGACAGTTACAGGTTTAGTTGAAAATGGTCCACCTTGTACCTTTGTCCTGACCCTTAGGAAGCCTTTGACCTGAAGCTGGAGTGTTTCATTCCTGTGCATTCTTAATCATTTATCATTTGACTAGGTGAGTCACACATTAGGAAAAAAATTTCTTAAAGCATTTCATATATTAGCAGTGTGGTATAGCAGCATCTCCATTAACACATGCAGCCTCCCAGCACAAGTCACTCATCTATTAAGCAGCAAGCAGCCCCATGCTCCACTCCATCCAACTCTCTCATCAACTCTCTTATCAGCTTTCTCTCGCTGTGGACTTACCTATTCTGGACACATCACATAAATGTGGACTCACCCCGTATGGGGCCCGTTGTGACTTTCACGGAGCAACATGTTTTTAAGACTTACCTATGCTGCAGCGTATGCCAGTAGTCCATTCCTTCACATTCAATCACATTCATTAGACCAATGTACTGACTTTGGCTGAGGTTCACATACACCTACCTGCCACCTATTGCCTCCTGACCCGGTTTCAGTTCTGTAACACTGCAAGCAAGGACCTGGCTTCCATAGTGTTCAAGCCTAGAGGGAGGTGCAGATGCTCTCACACAAGGTTATCACTGGCACACCTGGATCTGAGCCTAGGCTCTACCATTACAGTCATGGGAGTGCATTGATATACCTGCTCTTGTTATGTTATGTTATGTTATGTTATGTTATGTTATGTTATGTTATGTTATGTTATGTTATGTTATGTTATGTTATGTTATGTTATGTTATGTTATGCTATATTGTTATGTTATGTTGTTATATTGTTATGTTATGTTGATATATTATATTGTTATGTAATGTTATGTTATTTCATCTATACAAAGGAGATGGAGCCGAAATGATGATGCCGTGTGGGGATGGAGTGTAGTACAGTAGATGGTACCTATACTGATAAATAAAAAAAACTCTGCAGAGTGATTTGCTCATAGTACATGATAATATTGGTTTCTTTTCTGTCACTGTGATAAAATACTCTGATTAAAAACCACATAAAGGAGAAAGGATTTATTTTTTCTTACAGTTCCAGAGGGGATAAAGTCAAGCATTGTGTGTGATTCTGTGACATCAGAATCTTGAGGCTACCCAGCAGTCATGTGACTTCTTGACCACAAGAGAGAGTGTGGGGTTGTTAACTTTCAGCAGTTAAGAGCACTTACTGCTCTTCCAGAGAACTGGAGTTCTATTCCTAGCACCCATATCAGGCATCTCATAAGATCCTATAACTTCAGCTCCATCAGAATCCAATGCCTCTGGTCTCCTTGGGCACCCACACTCACCCAGCCTCATACACATACACATGACGTAAATAAATAAATAATTTTTTTTTCATTTTTAATAATTCTTAATTTAAAAACAAAAGCGTATAAAAAGTCAAGGGCTGAAGTGCTCCGGTGTCCCTGAGATGTGGCCTCACCAGAGAGCGCCTGCTGTGTTCCAACACAAAGCTAAATGGGATCCTGCTGATGCTGCTAATCTATGAAAAGAATGAGATGGTGACATCCCCTAGGCCAGTGGTTTTCAATCTATGGATTGCAACCCTTTTGTGGTTTGAACAACCTTTCACGGGGGTCACCTAAGTCCATCGGAAAATACAGATATTTATATTAAGATTCAGAACAGTAGCAAAATTACAGTTATGAAGTATCAATTAAAATAATTTTATGGTTGGGGGTCACCACAACATGAAAAACTGTACTAAAGGGTCACAGCATTAGGGAGGTTGAGAATTGCTGCCCTAGACAGTAGGTGTTATCCTTACCCATGTCCAATTCTGCCTATACACCTACCATGAACCAGGCACAGAAACAGCTGTATGAGGTTACAAATGAACAGGGCCTGGCCTCTATGGAGGTTGTATGGCATTTGGGGACATTCAAGAGAAATTACTTATGAGATGCTAATCCAGAAATGGTATAATTACAGTGGAACAGGCTTGGATGTCCCCCACAATGGAGATTAGTGTCACCGTGGTAGTGATTTCCAAATTATGCTGCAGCTCTGTCCGTGCTTCAGGGACAAGGATGCCTGATGTTGAGGGGATTAACAATTCTCTGGGTTTTGTATTTATGCAGGAATGGGGCAGTGTAAATTCACACAGCCATTTGCAACACCATTTGGCAGCATGTAGCAAGACAGACATAAAGCACGCAAACCTTTTGACCCAGTAATTCCACTTCTGGGAAACTATCCCAAAGAAATAATCCTAAATATGGACGATGGCTTGTGCACAAAAACGTTCACTGCAATCTCATTCAGGATGGGAAAAATGGAAACAGCCTCACTGTATAATCATAGAACAGAATATTAAATAAATTATAAAATGACTATTTTATGGATATTGTTTGGCTCCAAAAAACTAATAGGAAAGAATTCTTGTGATATACTATTAGGTTAAAGAGAAGGCAAACACAGTATACCAGTGATAGTAAAAGCTTTCGAATGAAAACACACATGCACACAACAAAGTAAACAAAAGAAACATGAAATGACAATGGTGGTTATCTGAAAAATAGAACTATAACTAGTTTTACTTATATTTTTGTACCTTGTCCTTTTTATAAGTTTTCTCTAAGGAGGCTATCTTTAAAATAAAATGTGGTCAATTCCCTATGTCAATTATGCTGGGTGTGGAAAGCATAGAAGGTGAGTGTTGAGGTAAAAGGCAATATATGTATTTTTTGTCAAAACTTTGTAAAACACTAGTAGGAACTGTTAGAAATAAAGTACACACACACACACACACACACACACACACACACACACACACAAATGAGCCAAGTCTACAAGTGGCCTGTAACAATCCTGTTACTTTAGAAGCAGAGCTGGTAGTTGGATGGTTTGGTTGCCAATCCTTGGCCAAGAGTGCTGCCTACCAAGAGTTCTGTCCCCTTCACCCCTGCTTCTGCCAATTCCTATACCAGACAGCAGCCCAAGAAACAGTTCTAACGTGTATGTGAGGTCTCCTTTCTTCCAGGCATACTCTTTGCTGATTTCTTATTGTACCTAAGATCAAACCCAAGACCCCCTACAGCCCTTCAATACATACAGATTCAGCTCCAGCCATGGTGTCCATGCACCACTGTCTCTCACCACCTGTATCCAATCTCTTCTGGTCTCTCTCATTTCCCCTCACTCTTGCCAAAGTACCTGGTTGTCTTGACTTAGCACCAGGCTCTTATTCAAATTCTACCTGGAAAGACCATCCCACCTCATCTAAATCCATCTTCCTAGACACCTCACAAGGATGCTTCAGCTCTCAAGAAATTGACAAGTATCTCTTGGGAAGTTTTGCTGAACACAGAGATGAAAAAACACATCTAGGTCCCAGGCAGAATGCTACAAAGCCATGCATGCCCTATCCCTAGCAAGGGCATAGAGGAATACCTCTGACTTAAAGCTTGAACAATATGTTGCTCAGTGGTAGAATGTAGAGTGGTAGAGTGACGGCCTAGCCTTTGTGAGACTCTGGGTTGGATCCCTAGCATGGATTAAAATTTTTTCAAATGGGGTCAAAGAGATGGCTCAGTGTTTAAGAATATGTACTGCTCTTCCAGAGGGCTGGAGTTCAGTTCCCAGCACCCACATATGGTGGCACACAGGCCACCAGTAACTTCTTTTTCTCTCTATCCATATGAGTCCCTCTTGCCCCCTGAGACAGTTTCACTTCCGTTTACATGTTACAGATATGTGCATGATTTTATGTATCTATATAAGATCTAGGATCACAAAACAAAGAAAACGTACTTGTCTTTCAGAGACTAGCTCAGTTCAGCTAAGATGATTAATCACCAGTTGTGTCAATTTTCCTACAAATCATGTAACTTTAGTCTTATATACGACTGGACATTACACACACACACACACACACACACACACACACACACACACACAATGGTTTGGGCATTTAAAAAAATTAGTTTATGGGAAAAAAATACTGTTTCCAGAAGATAGAGCCATAACCTGAACCCTTTGCCCAAGATCCCAAGGCTGACAATAATGACTTTGGCCTAAAGCCGAGGGTCTCACTCTACCCTCTGCCACAAAGAAATGTCCATGAGCATTGAGAAGGCATGGAGGGTCTGATAATCTAGGCGCCAAGAGACTACGCCACTGGTTTTGTCTCTGTCGGTCTGTGATGCCTATCCCTCCTTGCCATACAGTGAGTGTTTGCTGGGTTTCCCAGCTCTCCCCACGATGACATAGTCTGTGAGGACATTGTTTTGGCTAACAGGATTGTTCATGCAAGAGATACCACATGCTTCTAAATGTGCCTTTGTTGGGTCTATGACAGCACTTGACACTGCCCTTGGCTGCCACTCACGGGCCCATGTGCCAAGAGGCCTCATGTGTTTTTAGCAAGAAGCCAAGCAGGGACCATGTGTCTCTCACTACTGGAACAGCCATTTAGAAATACCAAAACATTTGAATAGACCTGAAATTTATGGAAAGAAATGAGTTTAATAGATTTTTATTAATATTATTATTATTAAACAGTAAATGTAAAGTATTACCTATATTGTTACTGTTCATATACATACTGCCATAAAATTCTCATTGTCTAGGTAATATCACTGAGTGACTCTCTTGTACCTGAGGGAGGGCCTCTGAATGATTTTCAGAAGGGGGGTGTTGCAGAAGAGACACAGACAGATAATTGCACTTAGCCAAGGCTGGCAGCCAAAGCTGTAGTGCAATCGTAACACTTTTAAAGTTTACTGAGCACCTGCTATGTGCTGTGCACGAAGTGTCTCAAGTCATGGCTGCCCTCTATTACATTAAAGGGTGAGGTCTAAAAAGTCCGAGTCTCAAGGCCATGTCTATCTCTGCACAGCGGCAAGACTTGGGTCTGTTTCTCTCATTGGGAAGCCTCAGTTTCTACACTGGCAGTAAAATGGTAATAAAACCTACTTCTTCCTTCTCTAAGTGGTCAGGATTGGCTGTGGTGTGGATAAAGAAAGTAATTCATAAACAGGTATTGCTGGATGTCTCAAACTGGGGACCCCAATAAATAGGTAGTCAGTCCACTGAAAACTCCTTCTGGGTTGTGGCTGAAGCCCTTCAGATAGACCCCACCCTGGCCCACAGACAGAGTTCTCTGGAAGCCACCTATGGGCAATGCAGTGACTATGCCTGGCCGCAAGTACAGGAGCTGTCCCTTTCCCACAGCAAGTGTAAGCAGACTTCTGACTGCTAGTGTATGCGAGGAGGCGGGGAGGCAAGAGCAAAATAGATCTCACATTGCACCCAATGCCACCTACATGCTGGAAAGCAACCCCTCTCCATTTGCACTTCTGGTTCTTTCCTTTACATTGGCCCCATGGCCAGGTTTGCATAATGAGAAGCTCTGGAACCAATCCCTTTTCATCCATAACAAGCTGAAGGTTTTGGTTAGCTGGCTGCCAGGAGCTGCCGGTTTCCTGGCCCAGATTGAGGTGAGATCCCAGGTTCCTCGTCCCTTCTGGCTTCTCTCATTTCCTTCATTGGGGACATTGGCCATCATCAGGTGTTATTCTGAAGCCAGCCTTGCCCTGCTGGCCTGGGAGGCTCGCCTCCTCTTTCCCTCACCTAGAATCTGCCCACTGAGCCATGGCCAGAATGAAAATCCCAGAAGCATTTCTTGGCTGCGGGTGTCCCACCCACCATTTAGCTGGACATTTAGGAGAGGCAATTAGGATGGAAACTTGGGACCATAAGATGTTTCTCTTGAAGCTCAACTCTTCATCTTGGCACTAACGCTTACCCCCCTGAAGCTACAGCTTACGTGGATATGCAATAGGAGTAATAATATTCACTTGTGGGTTACTCTTGGGCAGTGTCCTGTCATCTGTGCAGCTGGGAAACACATCCTCTTTCCTTGTCCTCATGAAGGTTGAAATGGGGTACACTGACCTATCCAGCTCTTAGAAAAAGAAGACAAAGGTCATGTCCTGGGGACAGTGCCTGGCACACAGTAAGCGCTAAATACAAGAGAGCTCTCCCCTTCTTTATCAATACATTATTATTATCAGCTTCATTGTGAATGGTTTTATCTCCTTAGAACGTTACTGACGTCTCAGTTCAAATGCTTTCAAAACAGGTACCTAGTTTCAACCATCACTTCCACCCAGCCACTGACTAGTGAACTGTAAACCCACTAATAAAGTAAGTAGATGCCTACCAAATACTACATACTCAACACCTTCCTTCACTGTGTGTTCTTTGTCGTCATCAATTTATATTTTCTTTGGGTCAAAAAAGATAGTATATATTTAATTATTAGAATAGTTTTTCAGTAGGCAAGTGATATTGTTAATTTATCAAAAGTCTGCTCTTTGGCTTCACTTTAGCTACAGACTTGAAGGAAAACTTTTGCCCAGATGGAGGACACAGTGCAGAAGCATCAGGTGAGAGGTAGCAGGCAGTTGCTATAGGAAGTAAAGGTATTTCCTTAATTCTTGATGCATGCTCATCAGCGGTTGCCTAGAAAACCCAACCACCATAAAAGACTACTTTTTGTGCTTGTATTAGCACGTTTGGTTAGAATTGGTCATTAACTCAGCCAACATGTATTGAGAATTCCTGAACTCTAGTCCTTGGCTGCATATGGGTGATGTAAGAATGAATGGATCAGGATTGTTGTTCAAAGGTGCCCTTTGAAGAGCTGGAAAGGTGGCTCAGTGGCTAACAGTATTTGTGCTCTTGCAGAAGATCAGAGTTCAATTCCTAACACCCGTGTCTGGGTGGTTCATAATCATCTGTAATTCCAGCTCAAGAGGATCCAATGCCCTCTTCTGGCCTCCTTGTGCACCTGCACACACACACACACACACACACACACACACACACACACACACAAACACACACACACACACACGAGAGAGAGAGAGAGAGAGAGAGAGAGAGAGAGAGAGAGAGAGAGAGAGGGAGAAATATTTTTCAAAAGACTTCCCCTTTGTGAGGTGTACATGTTTTACCTGATCTAAAGCTGGGAAAACTTAGGCACAAAAAATCTGGCTTCCCACATCTGTCTGCAAATCCTTTGAAAGTAGAGGTTGGTTTTCTCACTTGTACTGAAGCTTCCAATAAATATATTTCACCATTCCTGCCAGAGATTTACAGAAAAATCAAGAGATGAAATAGGGGACACATTGACATCATGTTGTAAAGACAAATGAAAACAACCAAATGAGGAAGAGTGAAGGCTCTTCCTTCAGAGCTGTACACGCATAGCTCGGTGTTATCTGTGTTTTCTCAAATGCGATAGAAGAGTGGGAAGGTGCCATGAAAAGCAGAGGCTTCAAGCACTCCCTGGTGGGAGGCTGCTGGTGCTGGAAGCCATGCATTGTGTGTGATGGTCAGAAAGACAGACCTGATTTAGTGCAAGCTAACATACAAGGTTGGAATAGAGGAGGAGCTGGGATCCTGAGAAGACTGTAGGTCAGAATTCTGGATTTTTTTTATTTATGCAATTATTTTTATTTATTCTTTTAAATGTTTGTCATGTTTTTAAAGTTTTCATGCAATATATATTTTATCATATTCTTTCCCTTCCCCCGAAATCCTTCCAGATCCTCCCTATCTCCCTATCTATGAAACTTCATTTTCTTTTTATCTCTCAAATATATATATACACACACACACACACAAAATTATATATATATATCACCAAACCATAACAAAAACAATATACAAAAATACTATTGAGGGGCTGGAGAGATGGCTCAGAGGTTAAGAGCACCGACTGCTCTTTCACAGGTACTGAGTTCAATTCCCAGCACCCACATGGTGGCTCACAACCATCTGTAATGAGATCTGGCACCCTCTTCTGTATACATAATAAATAAATAAATCTTAAAAAAATACTATTGAGTTCATTTTGTGATGGTCTTCTACTTCTGAGCATAGGCCCTGCCCTGGAGTGTGGTTGATATACCCAGAGTCACTACATTGGAGAAAACTTACTATTTCTCTCCTAGAAGGTATCAATTACAAATACTTTCTTGGTTAGGGGTGGGACTTTGTGTCCCTTTCCCGTTCTCTGTGCTGGGGCTTTGCCTGGCTTGAATCTGGGCAGGTCTTGACCATGCTGTCACAGTCTTTGTGAGTTCATGTAAGCATCGGCCCTATCGTGTCAGGAAGAAGATGTTTCTTTGAGGTCACCCACCACCTCTGGCTCTTATGATCTTTCTCCTCTTCTGCATAGATCTCTGGGCCTTGAGGAAAGGAGATTGATAAAGAGACCCAATTTAGGACTGAGTTTCACTTTCTGTGCATTTTCCAATTGTAGGTCTCTGTATTAATTATCATTTACTTCAAGAAAAAATTTCCCTGATAGAGGTTGAACAGTGCCCTGATATATGGGTATAACAATGTCATTAGGAGTCATTTTGTTATTATATTCCTTTAGCCAAATAATAGCCATAGATTTTTCCCCTAGACCCATATAGTCTCAGATTCTTGGCCACTTTAGCAGTATCATGCATGAGTTTCATCTGATACAGTGGACCTAAAGTGGTTGGGAGGATGGAGAGATGGTTCAGTGGTTAAGAGTGTTTGTTGCTCTTCCAAAGGAACTAGGTTTGGTTCCCTACACCCAGAGGATCTATCACCCTCTTCTGGCCTCTGCGCTCAGGTATACATACCCATCCACATTCACACATGGACACAACACATGCAATCAACAATTAAAAACAGTTTTGTTTTGTTTTTATAAAAAGTGTTTGGTTACTCCCATAATATTATGCCAATAATTCTGCTTCATTTGGCTGAACATGTATCCTGCATTCCTTCAGTCTCTCAACATAAAAAGAAACTTAATCACCACACCAAAACTTGACTTGTCTTGATATAGACCTCAAGGTAAAACTTCCAAGCAAATAATTTCTCACTGTTAAACATTGAGATCCAAAGATTTCCTAGACAGGCTTACACACATATAGAAGGTGAGAAACCCCCTTATGTGTCTTCAAGTAGAAGACTCTAGAAGGACAGTGAACTCGAATTTCTAAGCTCTGATGAGTTGATAGTCAAGATTCCAGTCCAAGTCCCAAGGTTTGAAAGCCAGGAGTACCCAGGTCAGAAGGAGATCAAAGGCCCAGGTCTATCAGCCAGGCAAAGCACAAATGCGATCTTCCTATGCTTCTCTGTCCTCTTCCAGCCCTCAGTGGGTTGGTGGTGGATGGACACCACCTCAGTATGTCAGCTTTGAAAGCCACCTTCCTTCACATGGCATGCTCTTGAGCACTGCTGGAGTGTGTAGTCTGTCCCTCTATGGCTGAGTCCATTGTCTGGTTGTATCACTTGGCTTATCCATTCTGGGGTTTGCTAGTCACCTAGCCCACTTTACTTGTAAACTCAAGGTCAGTGAGAGGTTCTGACTGTACAAACAAGGTGAATGATGCCTGTTGAACAGCAGCTAAGGCCGTCCTCTGGTCTCCACACACATGCACACAAATATGCTCCTGCACATACATACACTTGCACATATACATGCTTACGTGCACTAAAAGATACACTCCAAAACTGGCATGCTCAAGTCTGTAGCTAGCCATACCTAAGACCCTCAGAGTGATGCTGTTTGCCCTGTTAGCTTTTACGTTCCAAGATTTAAGAATGATCTGTTCTCCAGTGATTCCCAGACTCTCTTGAAACACTATGACAGGTTTTGTTAGTAAAGTATAAGCTTGGACACTTGTTAGAAGCCTAACCCATCCTCAATGTGTCAGGGCACTGCAGATAAGCTTGGAACCATGTTCCCTCCCAGAATCCACAGTCCACAGTTAGGCCTGTAGTGAATCCAAGTTTTCCTGAGTTTTCTGTAATAAGTCATCAGAGAGCTTTCTTCCAGCACACAGAAATTTTTGTGGAAAAAAAACCTTGATGGCCATATAAAAATCACACTTCTGAATTTTTAGTGCACAAAATAGTGGTTTATAAGAAAAGTGCTTTTAAAATGTTTTGAACCTTACTAGGACATGCTCAATTTTAAAGGGTCTTAAGAGCCAAGAGAGGTACGTGGTATTAACCACTCTATTGATGTTCAAGATGACGAGTGTTTCTGAGCTTCATAAAAATAATTATAGACAAAAACAATATGGTGTCAGACATTTGCTTGAAAACAATTAAAATACAGGGAGGGTAAAGGCAATCAAGCATATGAAGGCGTTAAGCCAGCAGTATCAGCCTTAGTCACAAACGAAGATGGGTGGTGGGGACATGAACTCACTACTAGAGCCTTCTTTCTCCTTTTGTGTGTGTTTGAATTTTCCTGTCATTGTTTTTACAAAAATCCTTACAGATTGACTATGAAAGGTGATATTTTATACAAAGATAAGCATTATAACCTTAGCTAGATGCTATATTCACAAAAATGAATATTTGTCCTTATCAAAAATGCCAGTGTCTTCTACATGAGAAATTAGGAGTAGGGTCTTGGTGAGGCTGTTCTTGGTGGAGAGAAGCCTGGCCATCATGCTGAGGCCCGAGCTCTAGTGCTGGCTGAGCATAAAAACATGGTGGGAGTAGGTAAAAGACCCCTCTTCATTAAGCTGTTTCTTGTGTATGAATGGAGAAAATCAGGCAGCTCTCTTCTAATACCCTTCCCTGGGGAATAAGGTAAAAACCCCCGCTGGATTGAAACTCGGCCTTTGCTTTCTCCTCTCAAGGCTGGATGCCCAGGGCCTGGGGCAGTTCCTGGCCACAGGGGCGGTCAATTATACTTGTTCCTTCAATGAACCAGTGTGTTGCCTTTTTCAAAACCCATTTTCTCATCTGAACCTACTTCTTCCCTACAATGAAAGGAGGACCAGGTCCAAAGCCAAGCTGAAACCTTTCAATGTTTTCAGTCACTCTGTGAAGCCAGAAAGTGGCAGCAGCCACCAGTTCTGCCTTCATTAGCAGCATGGAGGGAAAATCAACAACCTGTGTCCAGTGTCTGCTCACTGCCCTTCAGGGGCTTCTACCTAACTCAAGATAAGGAGCAGAACCTTTCATGATGAGCAGAGTTCCACACGGCCCAGCATCACCACCATGCCCACTGGTCATTCCCAGCGGCCTCCATTCATCCTCTTCTACATCAGGCACTCAAGAGAGAGAGAGAGAGAGACGTATCTGGATCTCAGGTCTTCAGGGTCCTCTCTTGGCCCCGCCTTGTAGGTGTGACAGTTACCAAAGCCTCAATGGGGGTTGGAACTTCCAGATCAAAGCTGGAATGGCTACCCACTACAGTGTTCTCTCAGTCTGGCAGTATTTTCCTTCTCCTCTGCCTGGCAGTACTTACTCCTGTTTCGTATTAAGATCATATTATTCTCTTAGACAGATATCCTCTGAACCATACACTCAACTGTGTTACCTATGAAACACCCAATAATCCCTTCTCTGTGTTTTCAGAACACTCTCCAAAGTTCATTGAGTTGATTAAAGTTCTGTTCTTCCCATGAAATAAATAAAAAAAAAAAACCAAGTTCATCTTTCTCTCACTTGTTGGTTGATTCTTCCCTGCTTTTTCATGACCTAACAAGAAAATTCTTCAGCTTTCTGGTAATATTAGATATAAGAACATCTCAGCTAGTCTGTCTGATTCAGCTTCAGATACTAAAAAAAAAAAAAAAAAAAAAAAAATGTAAAACCAATATCTAGTTCACATCCAACACAAAACCTGCTCTTTCTCCATGGCTTCAGCTCGATGTGGAATGCTCTTCCACCACCTACTTCCTGCCCCTACAACTCCCTCCCACTTCTGGTGCCTCTACACTCAGCTCAGAAGGTGTAACAGAGTTAGAAGAAAATGATCGAATTACCTAAGTGGTGCTTCTACACACGCTTCCTGGCTTTCAGAGCCTGCTACATACTCCAAGCATTCAAATGTTGACTCTGTCAAGTAAAGTGCATTAGCAGGTCACCAGAAATATCCTGGGAACCCTATGCTTTACAACATACTGGTATGGACAATTCACTTCCCAAACTGATATCCAGTGAGACCCCCAGACCAGCTCAGCGTCTTGTGTCCTGGGGGAACTCCCGGTTGTAATTGAAGGCCTGGTAGATATAGCCCAGATCTATCTAGCTTCTCAGTGCTTTCATGTCCTGAATACTTGCCTCTCCATAGCTGGCCCTGCTCTGCTCTCTCATTTCAAGTCAACCTTTGCTGTCCAAATGCTTACTGTCTACAGCCAAGGAAGACACCCAGACTGGGAGTCCAACTTCCTGCAGTCTCTGACCAGATACCTGCAAGACTGTCAGTCACCACTCAGGTGACATCAAATATGAAGGGGAGAACCAGGTTCCTGCTGGTACCTCCTAACCTGTCAAGTGATTTCTTTGAGGTTTTTGTCAATTGCACATTGAAAATGGATGAGAGTACATGTCAGAATCTTCTGATTTTCAGTGAACTTTCAGAAGGTACTTGGACACTTATAGTCCATTTTTCTCTGTCTTAATTCAACTGAAATTCCAGGATGATGGGAATCCTTAACATCCTGTCAATCACAGTTCTAGGACTATTTGATGAATGCTTATCTTCTCCACTCAATTTTGACTCCATAAGCATTCTCTATGTTTGTTGAAAGTCAAGAATTCAGCCCCATATGGTACTAGAACAACAAGATGAGGTTGTAAATAAAAGAATAAGATGAGTGACAGGTGAAAGTTCCCAAAGCCAACCTACCCATCAGTATGACCCAAAGAGCTTTGAAAAAATATAAAGCTTATTCTTATCCATTGTTGTGATAGTTTAGTAGATCTGGTTTAGAAACACAGAGATAGGATTCATAGAAAGGTCCGAATAACGTGTTAGGAGAGTTCAGGAGAGTCTCATAATTGCTTGAAAATATCATGGAGAGATTCTAGGGGAAACAGTGATGAGAAAGGGCCTAGAGAGGATTTGGGTCATCAGGACCTGAAGCAGCCACATGGAATATCATTAGCAAGACTCTGAGGCTAGAATGACAAGATTTGATTTCTAAGAGAGCTCAGTGAATCTGTGGAGAGGAGGAGAAGCCCAAATCTGTGAAGCCCACCAGACTTCAGAAACTTGGGTGCAGAAGCTTGGTCTTGTATAGTTAGCAACATCCTAAGAAGAAAATACGTATCATGGTAGCACATGGTAACTATGGATCAGGCTCCCTATGGTAGTTAAAGAAGGACAAGAAAATAGAGTGAGAATTGAAGGACCTAATGCTTGCTCTCTGCTCATTAAATATCAGCTAGAACCATCTTTCTAAAGCAATTCTGGTTACTAACAAAATGACGTGCATGCGTGTATGTGTTTGTATGTGTGTGTCCAGTGGTGTAATGAACCACCTTAGATCCACCAGTTCTTAGGCCAGTTCTGAAGGCCAGTTCTGCACACAGCTTGCCAATTTTGTATTATGTGAATGTCATGCTGGTAGCTTCGAATTGGCTATAGTGGAGTATGCAAATGAAGGAAACTATAGCAACTACAGTTACGAATTTCATTTTTCTCTTTTTTGAGAGCTTGAGTTACCAGAATGCTGCTTGGTATTCTGGGAACATTGGCTGTACTTGAATGAGCTTAACTCAATTAAGTGGAAAAGTAAATAAAAACTTTAAGAAAGTAATAGTTTGATCTGGGAGAAAAAAAAATTAAACGCTTAGGAAAAAAACCGAGTAAGACCTTGGCCTTGAGGCAAGTATCAGGTAAAAATGGAATCCGGGGTGTTACTCTAAGCCAAGGTTCCCTTCAGCCTGTTTTCTACCCATAACTTTTTACCCATGCTTCTGAAATAAGTGTAAAAATAACTGCATGAAATAGACCTAAAAATTACTGTCTACATGTGAGTTCTGAACATGCTAAGAGAGCATTTCAAAGATTTGTACTCTCTAGAGAGAGAAGTTCAAGGAAGGTATAGACTGTGTTAAGTTATCTGAAATGAAAAGTGATTTTAGAAAGGACAAAAATCAAATATTGAATGGCATAAAAAATACCATGATCTTTCAAATATATGATAAATATTTGCACATAAAATGTGGTAAACACTAGCCAGGTATAGTGGTTCATGCCTTTAATCCCAGCACTAGGGAGGCAGAGACAGACCAATTTTTGTGAGTTCAAGACCAGGTTGGTCTACAGAGTGAGTTTCAGAAAAACCAGGGCTACATAGTGAGACCCTGACTCAGGAAAAAATTATGGTAAACACAAGTGTGGAGGCTGAGGTCTGTGGTATCCAGAAGATGAAAAAGCAATGACTAGGTTTGATCAGAGGAAGATGTAGAATTACATGTGTAGACGTGTAGAAATAACACATTGAACATCATTAATGAGGACAGTTACTATGTGTTCACCAAAGATCTTTAATGTAACACTAGAAGGAGATCAGAGAAGTTGTGAATGGAACTGAGAGCAAATGTAAGTATCCATGAATTATACCAATTAGTAGCTAACTGAAGGCAGAGGATAAGAACACACCTCCCAGCTGAGCAGGTCCCATACATCTTTAATCCCAGCACTGAGGATACAGAGGCAGGTGGATATCTGTGAGTTCAAGGCCAGTCTGGTATACAGAATGAGTTCCAGGACAGCTAGAGCTACATGGTGAGACACTGTCTTGAAAAAAAAAAATACACATCCCCAGTTACTGGTTAACAAACTAGTTCCTCAGCAGAGATTATTTCATTCCAGACAGTTGGAAAAACCCATTAAAGAAGTCAACACTTGGGGAAAAAAACTAATAATTAACTAATTAAGAGGCTGGATCACCTAAAATTAAGCTTGTCTGTGGCTGACACTGATGCACTCTATTAGCACGTCAAGAACTGTAAGGAAACGTACAAATAATTAAGCACAAGCATTTTATTTGAGGACGAGAAGTAAACCTAGGCACTCTCTACAACTAGGAGTCTACACTGACTTAGAAAATGAAATAGCTGGCTGATGTTTAAGACTTTGTTTGCACATGCCATGATGGTGTTCATGTTTTGAAAGTCAACAAAGTTAAAGGACCTATGCTCCAGCTTGGAGGATGGATAGTTAAAGGTAGTGTAAATCTCATAGGAATGGTGGTCCACTTACAGTTTTGGCCAAATCTGTGATCGGTGTTCAATTCCGGACTCTAGGGGGAAAAAAGGAAGAAAAAAAAAAACTCTTACAATTAGACAATTAGAATTCATATTGTTGAGAAGAATTGGGAGGAAAACAGGATAAAAGCAAGCTTTTTATCACATAATTTCCATAAATGCTGTCATGTATTACAAATTGCTGTTGCCAAGGAGATATAAGAAATACATATCAGATGGGAACAAGGACGTTGATTACAGCAACGTTGAACTAGTCAGGCTTTAGAGACACACTCTACCTTTGGATTTGCTAGGAAATGTTGTCTATACAAGCAACAATGGAGTCTGTATCTCCCTCTTTTAAAACACGCAATCATTTGTCTATTCCACAAAGAACAAAGAGAACATTAATACAGTTCTCATAGCCCTCTCTTTTGTAGTACAGAGAATAGAATGAATGGCCCGCTTCCTGCCATATTTGCCAAGAGTGGGGATGACAGTCCTTGGTCCCCATCTAAAAACCCTCACATAGTAAATTATTCTTTTCTCTAAGCTAACAACCAATTCCAGTAGGTGAGTAATTCTTTTCCCAGAACCATCTTATAGGAAAATCAATGAAAAAAGGAAAAAAAATTAAATAAGCAAATCTTTTAAAAAGGCCACAGCAAGAGAGATGGTAACCTTCCAAACTTACCAGTCAAGGAAAGCCGGCACTTACAGCTTGTCCCAAACAAAACCATAATTTTAACTGATCCCTGAGTTGAGCCTCGCTGGATGAATGACTTCCAGGGCCTCTGGCTCTTTGGGACTAAGCGAGAAGATTATTTTTAGTACAACTATTTGGAAATCTTTGAGAACTTGGACCTGCTGTTCTGTCTGGTACCAAGGCAAGTTTCTCACTGAGCTCTCAGGAAAGATCCTGACTTGTGTACATTGGGAATCCTGCAGCAACCCACCCTCCCAGAGCACGGTATGGTGTTTATTCTCTTTTTCAGAACTTTGGCAAATGTAGAGATCATGGTCCATCTTCATTATGATGGAGTCTTTGGCTCAGTGTGCAAGTAGCTCTTTAGGAAGGATGAAGGAAGTGAAGACCTAGCTCTGAATCTCTGACACTGGCTTCTTTGCCATGGACAATGGTCTCTGGCCCTTGGCTCTCCTGCAGACCATCACAAAGGGGTCCATGATTGGGTGATACAGACTAGGGGTTAGTTAGTGTGTAGACTCTAAAAATTTTTGCAAATGTCCAAGTTTCTTTTTTCACTGCTCCTCCATCATAGCACTTTACACAGAGCAGCCAAAACTGTAAATCAGGAGCTGTTGTAGAAAATCCTAATGACTATGTATCTTTTCATTCAACTTTTGTTGAGATTCTACTGTAGCTCAGCCTGTCATATATGTCAAGAATAGGGAGTCTATGTGTTGCTAGGGAAATGAACAAGCAAATAGGTATAAAACTGGTTGTGTGGCCTTAAGGGGGTATGCATAGGTCCAGCAGAAGGGACCTCATTTAAATGTGGTCTGCATTCCCAGTTCTACACAAGAAAATGGGACCTGCAAGGAGCTAAGGGGCTCATCAGAGAAAGAATGGGGTTTAGAAGCTCCGGTTTCCATCCTGTCCCAAGCTCATAGCCCCTCCTATTGAAGCAAGAAGAAGAGATTCTGATATTGAGCAATGTCTACCTCAGAGGCCAAGGGGAGGTCGAGTTCTGGCCCTTCTCAGTAACCTTTCCTGTTCCTAATGATTTCCAGGCAGAGCATTTTTGGAACTTGAATTAATTGACTCCAGTCTTCTGTCATGAGGTAATAGATGAGCATCCAGTGTTTCTGACAAGATGTCAGTTCAAATCCTAGCTGCGCCATTTTGTGAATTATAAAAATTTTGTCTCTGTGATTGGGACTTGTCTAGGAAAGTTGAATAAAAGAAATCTTATAGTATCTGTCCTTTTTCTGACTTGAGTGTTTTATGATATAATGCCTTGAAAGCCCATCCACGTTGTGCATTCATTAATATGTCTTGTAATTTTCAAAGCTGTCGCATATGTGTGTCACAGCTTATTTATCTGTTAGTTAGCACTTAGGTTGCTCCTTTTAGTAGCTGTGAATGCTGCTGCCATGAACATGAATATGCAAATATCAGTTTGAGTCCCTGTGCTTAATTCTTTGTGGTATATTCCCAGAACTGGAGTCCATACTTGACCATATTTGAGTCCTTGAAGTATTTTCTAGCATTTGTATTCTTATGAATAATATTTTCTATTCTTAGGACAAAAATCACTCTATTTACCAAGAAATCTCAAACTACATATATATTTTCCAGAGGCTCAATCTTTACATTGACTTAATCAATGCCTCCCTGAGTGTTTCTTATGGATAATTTGGCAAGAAAGGATTCTATGACTAAAAAATATGCATGCTACTATATACCACATCCTCCCTTAAAGATTCAGAATATGTATTTACATGAAAAGTCTGGTATATACATGTGTTTTAAATGTATGTTTTAAAATCTAAAAACATGTCACTTTGTTATCTCTAAAGAAAAAGTTAGAGTAGAAAGTCATTTACATTTAGCATTCAGAGCCTGTCTGAGATTAGCATTATATCCAGAGCTTTGATTTTCTAAATCCAAAGAAGCATAAAAGTGGAAAAAAATACATGTCAGTACATATTCTACATAAATTTGCATAATTCAAGCCAATGCTTGAAAGCATATTGCAAGAGAGGGGACTGCTAATGGAGATGTTTTCTCCTGAGGATTTTAAACATATTCTAAGGTTGGATTATAATGTGTAGTGAGTCGTATACTTTGATTAGTTTTATGCTGTGCAAATTATGTCTTTTCAAGCTGTCCAAAATCATTATAATGTAAAGTTTTGACTCGTGTGGTTTATTCTCAGTCTAAACAACCAAATTCCTTGTGATGCTTTAAATTCAGGGCAGTAGATGAAAATGGGTTGTTCAGGAAATGGTGCTGGAAATGTGCAGGTGTATTGCTTCCTCACAGTTTTTAATCAGGAAAACCTGGTGGACCAAATTTTCATATATGATAAAATAAAATGTGAGAATTGGAATAAATATAAAATTATGATTAGTATCCTGTAGTGGGGGAAACCTTCCAAACACAATAAATTAAACTTTAGAAAAGTTTTAATAATAAAAACATTTTAAATGTATGTGAACACAGGAGCTGGAGAGATGGCTCAGGGCTTAAGAGTTCTTGGTGCTCTTTCAGAGGATCCAGGTTTGGTTTATAGCACCCATGTCAAGCTTACAAATGCCTATAACTTCAGCTCCAGGGGATCCAACATCTCTAGCCTGTTCAGGTACTTACACTCACACACATGTACCTACACACTGAGACACATAATAAAAAGAAAATAAATCTTTTCAAAAGTGAGGAAAACCTAGAAAAACATTTTTTGTATTCGTCATAAAGCATATGAGATAGGTAAATATAAATATTCATTATACTAATATTTGTAATAGCAAAAGAAACTACCCCAAATTTCCATTGGCAGAACAATACTTAAATATAACATATGCATATGACTGATATCCTAGAGTCCCTGAAACAAAAGGAATGTGGTGCATCTATGTGAAGAGATGTCAATATAGATAGATGCACTAAGTCCTCTATCCAAAGGTTCCACATGCCGGCATTCAATGAATCACAGAAAAACAGTAAGTAATAATTGTTTATTAATTATCTGCTGCACATGTGCAGACTTTTTATTATTATTCTGTAAACAGTTCAACTGTTTACAAACATTCTTGTTATGTTAGATATTAGAAGTAATCTAGTGGTAAATGACTTGTAGATGTAACCAACCATCTTATTAAATAAGAAACACAGAACCAATGTAAAAGAGAAAGCCAAGAGGTCAGAGCTCAGAGCTAAAATCTCACTCTTCCTCCTGCAGTGGTCCTAGCTCTCTGAAAGAGAACTACTTCCTGTGTGTGTCTTTTCATAGTCTTTTTGTTCTGCCTTCTCATTGGTTGTAAACCCAAACACGTGACTGCCTCATCACTGCCTGTAAGTACAGCCCTCTAGGTCTTAAAGGCATATGTCTCCAATGCTGGCTGTATCCCTGAACACACAGAGATCTATGGGATTAAAGGCGTGCGCCACCACCGCCACACTATTTCTATGGCTCTAATAGCTCTGACCCCCGGGCAACTTTATTTATTAACATACAATTAAAATCACATTTCAGTACAAATAGAATACCACCAATGACCCCAAGTATATAGGACAGTGTGCATGGGTTATATGAAAGCACAACACCAACTGTTGTCAGGGCCTTGAGCCTCTTTGGCTCTTGGTATCTATGGTAGGGTGATGGTCTTGGAACAAATTCCCCACAAACATGGCTCATGTGAGAGTAAAATGAGAATGCTATCTACAGAACGCTAACTTGGAAAGGACACACAAGAAGTAGGCAGCAGGACTCATCTCCAGGGAAGAAACTAGTATTTAGGAGACAGAAAAACAACATTAGATTCACTTATAATTTTGTACCTCTTTCCTTTTGATCTTAATAAAAACATTATCCACATACACAAAAAAAGTTTAATATGTTTAAGGCCTTCAGGCTATATAAAACTAAATCAGTTCAGCTCTTAATGTATAGTCTTAATCACAGCAAAAAGAACCCATGGGTCCAGGAAAAACATTTGAACCTTCTTTTCCTTCTTTGTCTTATAATAGTCTCATAATTTCTCACTAGTTTTTCTTCCCACAGAACTCATGACTCATCTTCCAAAAGTCTCTTCTCCCAACTTGGATGTTTGTGTTAAATGCTGTTTTGGTGATGGGACTCATCGATAAATAAGAGAAAGATCCATGCCTTTGTGTAGTTTGGATGCTGTGGGTCCTATCTGAAAGAAATACATACCACAAAATAAAGACAGGGATCATTTAGTGGGCTGAGATGAGAAATGCCATGGGAAAAAGAAATGAAGCAGGAAGAGGGAGGGTTGGGGATAGAAGAGAGAGCTTTGCAATATTAAATAAGATGAAACTGGTTGTACTGAACAAGATGACATATGAGAAAGATCTCAAGAAAGGGATGAGGAATTAAGCCATATGGTCATCTTGGTGCAAGAGTTTTACTCAAAAGGAGACCAAAATGATCCCAAGGTGGGTAATACCAGATACCTTTCAGGGACACGGAGGAATCCACTGAAACTAGAACTGGAACTGAGGAATAAAATGAAAGATAAAGTCACAGAGTGTAAAGAGGGCTGTGAGGATCAAGCAGATCTTGTAGACGTGGCAATGTTGACTCTTAAAGGGAACTAAGAGCCACTGTGGTGAGAAGCCACTGTGGTTTCCCATGGTAACCCACACTCTCTCATCTTCATGCATGAACTGAGTCCTGAGACTTGCATGGACACTCACCATCATGCCATGTCATGCAGTGAGTACCACAGCACCTTGCTCCTCCCTGCAGGTGACTGTTAATACATCATCATCTTGAGTGATACTCAGAGGTCCTGACTGGAGCTGTAAGTAAGCATTTAGACTCCCATACCAGACAGTTCTCTGGTGCTTTTGTCAAGGAAAAGCAGTCCATTCCTTCAATGATAACACTGTTTCAGTGGCTTTATTAATTCCTCCTTTGACCATATGCTGCTGCTTCCAGTGAAGTATTCTTTCTCCCAAGCACATTCCATACTACCTGCTTCCTTTGTCTACTGTTAACCAGCTCCCCAGTTCACTCTTTTTCCATAATGCTCCTATGAAGACTTTTACACCACCACCAGTGCCTGGGCTCCCCAAAGCTCCTTTTCTCCCAATATTCTCAAGTCCTTCTCAGAAATACCTCTTGACCTCAGTTGTCAGCCTTTGGTGTTTTGTATGTATATGGTTAAAAGCCTCCTGAACATCCTCAGGAACTGGCATTTTAATCAAGGTATCCAGTTTTAACGAGAGCAAAGATTGCACATAGGATGCTCCTATTATTTTTGTCTTAGTCTTCTTCAAAACAGCACATATCTTTTTTCTAAAATAAAAAAATCATACACAAGTATAATGCATTTTGATCATAGCCATTCCATTTCCCACCATGCTCCCCCACATCTCTTTCCAATTCATTCTCTCTCTCTCTCTCTCGCTCTCTCTCTCTCTCTCTCTCTCTCTCTCTCTTTCTCATATATATATAGATAATTATATATTATATAGATATAAAAATTATTATATATGTACATAACACCACACATGTGTGTATGCATATATATATATATATATATATATATATATATATATATATATATATATTAGTGTTGTCTATATGTACATGAGTTTAAGGCTGACCATTAGGGCTTAGACAACATATCATGGGGCTTGTCTCTTCAGAAAACTGACTTTCCCTCTCAGCAGCCATAGGCTGCCTGTAGCTTCTCAACTGGGGGTGGGGCAGGGACTACTGTGAGCCTTACCCCTACCCACATTTGGGATGTTGACAAGTGTGCTCTTCTGGAGGTCTTGGCAGGCAGCCATAGATGTTGAGAGTATGTGGGAACAACACCCCTGCCATGTCCAGCCGAAACTCTTCTGCAGCAGTCCTCGGGTCCTCTGGCTCTTACCATCTTTCTGGTCCCTCTTCATGAAGTTCTCTGAAGGGCTCCTATTGCTATCAGAACCACAGGATTTGTCAAAAGTACCTTAATCCCATTTGAACACCAGGATCAGTGGTTTGAGGTTGGTACTGGCCCTGTTTGGAGTGTGATTTAACACAATGTTTCCAGTGTTAGAAGTTTGATCCCACTGTGGTGGTTATGAGAGGCAAAGGGAGCTCTAAGGGCTGGAGCCCAGAGCAAAGTCACATAATAGGCCCTGTCCATTGTTCTGGCTTCCTGTCTCCCCACCCCACCCCCACCTTGATACTATATGTCATGGTATGATGCAGTAACGATGGCCTTTGAGAGAGCCTGTGCCATGTGGCATTTTCAGTCCTCAGATTTTCAGCCTCCAGACTGTTAACTAAATAAACCTCTTTCCCTTGTGAACCCCTTGCCTCAGGCATTTTATTACAGTAGCGAAACACAGACTGATATAATATGGTATGGCAGGTCCAGCACATAGAAAATGACGAAAGTGTTTTAATCCTTGGATAGAGGATCTGGTAACACTGGATATATTGTTTAAGCATTTTTGATAAGATCTCTAAGACTTTCAATTATTCCAAAGTCTCATGTACATTTATTAGGTTATTAATCCTGAGTTGGGGCAAATTTTGGGGGGTATAATTCCAAGATGTTACAATCTTTCCATGGACACCATAAAGGTAGTGTGCCTTTTAAATTTTCTGGGGTGGATGTCAAAAATGGCATCTGATCACTTTTCCCATATTTTATTAATATTCCCCTTCAAAGAGTATTGTCCAGATCAACCACTATGAAGATTCGGTATGAAAACAGAGGCCCAACCATTCAAAAACTACTCGTGTACACAACTCACAGAAACACCTGTGTGCATTCTCCCATTAAAGAAACTGCTCATCCTAAGAATGAAAAATCAGGTCTCCCCAGCTTATGCCACCCTCCCATGACTTTAGCCTGTATGCCAGGGTGTCATACTAATAAATCATTCATTACTCTGTGCATCCAGGCTCTGTGGAGCAAGAAGCCAAGTCCTATTAGGTTAGACTTGAAGAGACCTGTATCTACTTCACACAGTGCACATGGCACTATGCATGATTTAAGTTCACACAGCTCTTTAATCGACCCCCAGTGCTAACAGTTTAATGGGACACAGAGGCATTATAGCCTGCAGATTTTAAATTAAAGTTTCAGACTCCCTCAGGACATGCACAGTACTGCAATTAACACTAATTGGCATTACACATGATTAACAAGTGGAAAACATGGTTTTTCTGAAAATGCTTCTTTTCTCCCATGAATCTAAGAACCTGATGGATGCATACAAAGATGAGTAGGATGATACCCAGCATGTGTTACATTAGCACAACTCTGTAAACAACTTCTATACACGCAAGAGAGGAGAGAGAAAGACAGTAATTAACGTTACAGATAATTGGTCCTATAAGTGCTTTAAATGTTACACGAAAAACAAAGTTCTAAATCACAGGATTGGCACAATATCACATTTCTTCACAACACAGACGCACACAAGACTAGAAATATGTATATACTGAACTATAAAGGACAATTAATTATCTCAGTAGTGGCAACTGTGCCATTGTTTATCTGAGTTATTTGAATGTGTTGTTTTATAATGCAAAAAGGGAAGGTTGTTTTGCCAAATGCATCCATTCTTGCAGAATAAATGCAGCAAAGAGGTGTGTTTAGAACGTTTTCATCCCTCATCTATGTCAGTCCCTGTATTAGGCACTGGGGAGTCTGCGTCAATGATGGATTGACAGCTTTTTAAATCATGAGAGGAAGCAGGGTTCTCGACGTGAGGAAAATCAAATGTTGGAGGAGGCTGCCGCGCACGCCCATCCTTCGGTTCACACCAACTCCGTCGTGCCGAAGCCCCTCCCTGGAGAGTGCACTGATGTCTTTACTTCTCTTCTAGAGCCCAAGATGATTGTCCTGCTCTACGTGACAAGTCTTGCCATCTGTGCCAGTGGACAACCTCGGGGCAATCAGGCCAAGGGGGAGAGCTACTCTCCAAGGTACATCTGCAGCATTCCTGGCTTACCTGGCCCCCCAGGCCCTCCTGGAGCCAATGGCTCCCCTGGGCCCCATGGTCGCATCGGCCTTCCTGGAAGGGATGGTAGAGATGGCAGGAAAGGAGAGAAAGGCGAAAAGGGCACCGCAGGTAAGGAAAGATGGGGCTCTGCGAACACCCCCTCCGCCCCTCCTTAACCCCCTCCCTCTTCTCAGCGGGAACTGCTCCTTCAGTCACTTCTCTAGTCACCTTCCTTAATCATACATAACAATTGGCTTTACCCTGCCTATGCTTCAGATGCTACTTGAACGCTTTCCAGCCTTAGTGACAACTTTCTCGGGTGGACATTGTAACGTCGGGAAGGTAAGAAACCCAAGCCTGGTTAAAGGCACTGCAGGAGATGAGCATAGACGGGAATGCACTGCGCATGACCGCTGGAGCTGGACTTGCAACAACTGACGCCTGGAACTATGGGGCAATGACTGGATGCGTGGAAGTTTGAACAGACAAATGGGCCAGAGCAGGGAAAGAATTGGAATTTGGAAACTCGGTTTACCACCCTGCTCAGAGCTAATGTTCTAAACAAATATTCCTCAAGGTCTCCTGGATTTTTCCTTGTATACAGCTAGAAGAACAATAGTGTCATATAGCCGGCCTTTCCCCGCTCAGCACTCTCCCACCTGCCCTGTTCCCTCTTTGAGAAAGGAGAATTGTCCTCTAGTCCTCGATAATTCTCAGGCTTTCCCTCCTACAGACAAGTTAGCCTGGGAAGCTTGCCAGACTCCACAGTCCTTCAGAGAAAACCAAATTGAAATTCTCCAGAGGTTGTGTTAACTCTACAAGAGGAAAGGATTTGGAATCAATCTTTGAAAATGCGCTTCTGAGTGTACAAGTTAGACAAAAGATAAGAAGGAAAAAAACACATAGATCTAAAAAATATGCCTCTACCCAATCACCACACGTGATTTACTGGGGTTCTGCGACACAGTGCCACAGTATATATCCAGATTATTGGCTAATGTGTCATTTCCAAACACTCCATGCAGAACGTATGAGGCAAATCAATAGCTGTCAGATGCGTGAGCGTTGTTCAATATTAAAGAACCTTATGTAAAGATTCAATGTCAGATAAACCTTGGATTTGGAGCTTAAATGTAGTTATTCAAAGGTGGCTGTCTATAAGGCAGCTCATGTGAATACAAATTATTACTGAGCCATGATTATAAATATCATTAAAATTCTATGACACAGAGATTATAGTTCTGTATGACTGACCTTTTCAGCTTGCTGTGTCTGGAAGGAAGAGTGTAGTGGCTGATCATACAAGCATTGGCACCAGAGAAACAGACTCAAACCTTGGCTCTTTCAGTTAACTTTACTTAACATCCTTGAGCAAGTAGCCTCCTTGAGCTTCATTTGTAAATTGGCAATAGTAAGGGCAATTGTGAAGTTTAAAGGTAGCCATATATGCAGAACGTCCTATAGAATAATTACCACATGCTTAGTACTTGGTAAATGCTATATATTGTTAATTATTAAATTTTGATCCACAGGTCAAAGATAAGTCTGTGGCCGCCCAAAGCCACAGAGTAAACAAAAAAAAAATGATTAATATATCCATCAGGTAGTTCCACTGTTATTTCAGATAGGATTTAATAATCCTTAAATGCTACAGTTTTAGCCCTATGAGGTCAAGGATAGTCCTATATACATCAATTTATTCATCCCTCTATGTATCCATGCACTATTTACCCAGAAATATTTTTGTGTACCTCTAACTACCAACTTTTATTTCTAGGGAATGCTTTTCATCCTCCACACCAATGTCATTTAGTGCTGAATAATTTTAATGGCAGGGTGAGGTGTTCAGTGTGGTCTTTGACAGCATGTCCCTGGATATCAGTGGCATACCTCTCTCAACTGTAGCAACCAAAACTGGCTCTAGACCAGTGGTTCTCAACCTGTGGTCTGTGACCCCTTTGGGAGTCAAATGACCCTTTCACAGGGGTTGCATATCATATATCATGCATATCAGATATTTGCATTATGATTCATAACAGTGGCAAAATTACAGTTATGGAGTAGCACCAAAAATAATTTTATGGTTGAGTGTCACTACAATGTGAGGAACTGTATTAAAGGGTTGCAGCATTAGAAAGGTTGAGAACCACTGCTCTAGACATTGCAAACTGTTCCCAGGGACTCAGCTGCTTGAGAAAGTGTGCTAGTCACTGGTATCATAGATATTTGTCAGGGAGTGAAGGGAAAGGATTATCTAAGTACATCACTGCAGTAATTCTAAATACTGAACATCTATTAAGAATTCACTATGTGTTGGGAATTTATTATGTTAATATTCACCATTATAGTCTACAGTAACTGTAACATACAATAAAATAACGCTACAAGTAAAACCATTGAGATTCAAAAATAAAGTGACTTTTCCAACCAAAGATTATGCAAATCCAACAGCTACACCTGAGGCTATACACAGCTCAGAGAGGACAGGTGGACCTGACTAAAATTGTGAAGAGAGGCACATATCACTCAGAAACCACATTTGCAAAGTGGCTGGCAAATGAGTCCACGCCTGGGAAGTTCTTTCCAGTGCTTCCTCTCTAGTAACAGCACCAAGTCTTTTCATTTGTGCACCCTTCTTGGATACCAGACTGCCATCACCTCACCAAGTCCAGGCAGAACTAACTGTATTCTTCTTCCAACTTTGTTACCCTAAGCTAGAAATGAAGAGATTATTACACCAAATTATAAATTCTCTGCAAAAACATATCTCACTGGTCTGTAGCAAGCATTATATATATATATATATATATATATATATATATATATATATATATATATATGAATATTAATCACATTCAATTAAATCCAAATGCATGCTCATTCAAATATTGCCACAACTATGTCCTAAAGCATTCTTATATCTTTTGGTTGTGAGCTTAGCCTTTAACAGCTGAGCCATCTCTCAAGCCTTCTTGAAGCTTTCTTCATTCCAGTTTAATATAAAGATTTTAGTATGTAGCCAGGCAGTGGTAGCACACTCAGGAGGCAGAAGCACCCTGATCTCTGTGAGTTCGAGGCCAGCCTGGGCTACACAGTGAGTTCCAGAAAAGGCGCAAAGCTACACAGAGAAACCCTGTCTCAAAAAAACAAAACAAAACAACAAAAAAAAGATTTTAGTATGTATAAGCCTATCACACTGTGCCCCTATCACATATGAGAGTCTTCAGACATTACATGGTTCTAAACATAAGGTAGATGTATGGATGGATGCATAAATCCACTGATGGAAGGAAGGAAAGAAAGAAGGACAGATAGATGGCTAGATAGATGATGCATGAATGAAAGGAAGGATAAAGTCATTCTAAAGAGAAAATCTAGGTAGGCCCCTTTGAGGGAGAACTAAAGCAACTCTATATGGCTAAGGTTCAGTACATACACATAGTTTAATCCTTAATGCATAATGATTTATCCTTTGTTTTTCCTCCTGAGTATATAGTCTCCTGGTATATGGGAAAATTCTCCATATAAAAAAAGGAAGAAGTCAAATATATATATATGTATGTATATATATATATATATATATATATATATATATATGATTTATTTATTTACTATGTATACAGTGCTCTGCCTGCATGCCAGAAGAGGACACCAGATCTCATTATAATAGTTGTGAGCCATATTGTGGTTGCTGAGAATTGAACTCAGGACCTCTGGAAGAGCAGTCAGTGCTCTTAACCTCTGAGCCATCTTTCCAGCCTCCATACACATTATTGCTGCATTTACTCTATGACTAGGTGATCTGCAGTTCAGGGTATTAACTATGTATTACAAGGAAAAAATTAAGCACTAAGATTGTAAACAGTTCCTCATATTTATAATTTGCATTTCGGTATTTATGAGCTGTTCTCAATAAGTTTTCAAGAGGGTGAGACCTCAAGCAACCTATGCAAAACCTTTATTTCAATGACTGGGCAGCCTAAGCCAGGAAGACTTAGACCTTCTTCAGATTCACTACCCAGTCCACAGCTGAAGTGCGTTCTGTCTCAGGCATGCCCAGTCACTGTTGACTGTGTTGCCTGCTAAGTTGGAGTAGACTTATATCCAATATCTTTGTATTCCAAATAGAGCCCTTGAAACAAGAAGAGGAGTGACTAACCCAGAATCTTATAAGCAGCATGATTTGAGTTTGTAACAAAGTCCTATGGTTACAATTGTCAGTGAAACATAAATGGTTTCATTATTGTATTGGAGATCAGTGATGATGGCAGAAAAGGTTAAGCTACTATTGAAGCTCAAATCCAGATTTCAGACTTTGTGGTCTTTGATTCGTGAATGACAAAAGAATCTTCTACTCCCTTTCTACCCCAAAGAAGCAAGCACTGATGAAGCTCAGACTGTTAGGACTTTGTTTCAGGAGACACCTATCATGTGGGTTCTGCTTGGACCAGTCGAGTTTCAACTTAACAGGACCGTCTGAGTTAAGGGGACATGACTGTTGTTGATAAAAATGCTGATCTTGTCTCACCGACAGCAGTGACATTCACTGACAATAACCTCCATGTGTCATAAACTGCTGCACAGCCATTTCATAAGGATTAAAGCACTGTGCTTGACATTTTGAGGGTAAAGCTTTAATTCTCCTAAACTTTACATTACCAAGATATTTCCTTGTTAATCTTGCCAATTAACAGGAAAAAAGATTCAAGTTATCACATGCATGCACTGAAGTATGTACAGCACTCCAATAATTGATAGCAAAGCACCAGCAAGATAAAGGGCTTAGCTGAGTAAGAGTCCCTGAGAAGAAAACCATGGTTACAAGTGAAACCAGGCCATTAACAATACATTTCCTGAATGACAAATATATATATATATATATAACTGAAGACCAACAATTTGGATACTTTGGATGGAAATACTATTATCCAATTATCCAAGTACTATTTATGACATGGATTTGGTCACAAAATTAAAACCTTTTATTACACTAAATATTGCTGTTTTATAAAAGAAGAAGTCAATTTTGCTGATGGCTTTCAATTAAGATCATTTTTTCTCTAGCCTCTAGTTAACCTGCAGATGTAAAGATTTGGACATGCAGAAAATAATCCTATACAGTGGCTTAAAAATTCTTACACATCCATTGTTTTTTCTATATGTAAGGGGCCCCAGAGAGGTTAGGAGTTACGTTTAAAGTGATACATTCAGTGGAAGAGCCAGCTGCAGGGTAAGAGGCATTTAGATGGAGGGGAGAAAGACACCATAAGGTTGGGAAGGCTTAGGATCCTTCTAATCCTAATGCATAATCGAGTCCCTTTGCCTCCTCGGGACTCTTCTTTCTCCTCCAAAAGCAGAACTGAAGAATGGTGAAAGCAGCCATCACTTTTCAGTTACAGTAGCATATGACACCCCAATGTTCCAGGTTCACTCAAAGTTTACAGGGTCAACCAAACCCACTCCCCTCAAGGATGGGGTGCCCAGACTCCAGAGTTGGGCAGGCATGTGCTCAGATCGCAGCTCCATCACTTAGTAGCTCTGTTCTCTTGATTCAGTTTCTTTCTCTGCAATGAAGTTAACAATTCTTAGTTTTTAAAGTTGTTGTGAGATTTAAATATGATAATGTGTGCAAATGAAACATTTAAATTGGTCCTTGTATATAGGAAATAGTTGATAAATAGCAAATTTGATCTTGATTAATTATTTTATTATTAACACTAACAGGGATAGAGTGAGACAAAGACTAAGCTGTCTCCAAAGCATCGTCTGGTTCTGTCTCCCCTCGGGACTCACTGTAGGAAAAATACCAGCATGCTCTCTGATGTCTTTCTGTAGTGACAAGTATCTGAATGTGATTAATATGCACCAGGTGATATGTCTTCAAAATAACAGTTTATTAGTCTAATTAGTCTAGGTCTACTTGAAGTCTCAAATACTGGAGAAAACCTATGTGAAGTTTTTCTATTTTCATTTTTAGTATATCAATGATTTCCAAATGCCTTTTAATTAGCAGGAAGCTGTTGATAGTTTACTAACAAGATATGATTGGAGTGTGTTAGCAGTGTGTAGGGATGTTGTGTGTGACTCTCTAGAAGAACTATTAATTTAGCTATGAATTGTTTTTGAAGGTCTAAAAGGTAAGACTGGACCCCTGGGCCTCGCTGGTGAAAAAGGAGACCAAGGAGAGACTGGGAAGAAAGGACCCATGGGACCAGAGGGGGAGAAAGGAGAAGTTGGTCCAGCTGGGCCTCCTGGGCCAAAGGGAGACCGAGGAGATCAAGGGGACCCAGGACTGCCTGGAGTATGCAGATGTGGGAGCATCGTGCTCAAATCTGCCTTTTCAGTTGGCATCACAACCAGCTACCCAGAAGAAAGGCTACCCATCGTATTTAACAAGGTCCTCTTCAATGAGGGGGAACACTACAACCCGACCACAGGGAAGTTCATCTGTGCTTTCCCGGGGATCTATTACTTTTCTTATGATATCACATTGGCCAATAAGCACCTAGCAATTGGGCTGGTGCACAATGGGCAGTACCGAATAAGGACCTTTGATGCCAACACAGGGAACCATGATGTGGCTTCAGGGTCCACAGTCATCTACCTACAGCCAGAAGATGAGGTCTGGCTGGAGATCTTCTTCAATGACCAGAATGGCCTCTTCTCAGACCCAGGCTGGGCAGACAGCTTATTCTCTGGATTTCTCCTCTACGTTGACACAGATTACCTGGATTCTTTATCAGAAGACGATGAGCTGTGACCTGGACTGCAGACATGAATGTTACATCATGAACACCATGAAGGCTTACACTTTGATTCAATCTGGGGAGCTGGAAGGTGGAGCAAGTGAGAAGAGGATTCAGAAACTCCTTTTACAGACAGCTCTGGCAGAATTTATCAAAATAAGGCAAACCACCGACCAGTTGAAATCACAACAAAACTAATGGTATAGAATAGCCCCAAACACGAAACCCTTGAAAGTAATGATGATAAATATTTAAGAAAATTAAAGATAATTTTAACAAATTTGAATGCCCTTAAAGATACAACCAGTGGGTAGTGGCCCTGACTCATTAAACATTCATAAAACTCCAGTTTTGTTTGTTATTTAGGATAATCATAACATTACAGACAAATTCTTTGACAATTCTCAAGAGTCAAAGAAAAGCAAGATTAAGAATTTTCTAACAAATTAAAATGGAGTGATAAATTATTTATTCCTTTATGCTTTTATATGTACACTCCACAACTCTGTGTGTGTATGTATGTGCGCATGTGCGTGTGTGTGTGTGTGTGTGTGTGTGTGTGTGTGTGTGTGTGTGTGTGTGTGTGTGTAAGCCAGAAGACAACATCAGCTGTCACTCCTCAGGTGCCGTCCATCTTGTTCTTTGAGTCAGAGAGTTCACTGAACCCGAGCTCACTTCTCTGGGTCGCCTGGCTGACTAGTGAGCCCCAGAGACTCCCTGTTCTCATCTCTCCCACACAAGGACTACAAGCACATGCCACCATGCCTGGCTTGTTTATACACGGGTTCTGGGGGATCAAACTCAGGTCCTTGGGATTATGAAGCACACACTTTACTGACTATGCTATCAACTCGGCGCTTAGCAGCTCTTTATTGAGACTGTGTGGGGTAGACACTGAGTGCAGGGCAGACCCTGAGTGCTGATCAGTCCCAAAGGCAGCAAAAACAGTCGTAGCCTTATTTCAGGCAGACTAGTGTGTGGTGAGCACTCTGCCCCAGTTGTATGTTATGAGCACCATGCCAACCAGATTGATTCGATGCCAGGGACACACAGGAAAACACTAGGCATGCCAAGGTATGTTTCTATGGGTGCAATTAATGCAGAGGAAATAAGGGATCAGCATCTGCATTCTCCTCATACCGCATGACATATCAGCGTAATAACAGCATTGAAAAGGAGTGAAAGACAGAAACAGGGGAAGCCTGAGAAGGGAAAAGGAAGTAATGATTGGAGAGAAATGGGCATTAACCCAGTGCTTTAACCTGGTAGTTTTCTAGCACAAAGTGGGTTTCTTCCAAGCAAGGGCACCACTTAAATTATTGGGGGAAAATGTTTCTCTAGAATTACCTAGAATTAGAATGCAGCGAAGCATGTGTCCCCAGACTTGTGAATGAGGTGGGATGGAGACTGAACAGGGAGAAGGGAGGCTGAATGTCGGCTATTAGTCTTCCAAGCCTCTCCCTTCCTTGTTAGCACTTGCTGCGTGCTGAGATTCTCTGCTTAATCTCAGCCATGATTCTGTCTTAAGTACCCCTCCTTAGATCTACAGTAATGATATTCTCTTTGCCTTTCCCTTCCTGTATTTTCTATGTATCCTTCTCCTTGCTCATTAAGGATTTTAATGTCTGCTATGTATGAAACACCATACTGGATTCTGTGATAATGAGGGAACATCAAGATGGATGTAGCCTAATCTCAACCATCAGATTCCTAACAAGACAAGGAATTGCATGCACACCCACACTCACCCAAACACAAGTCCCTGTGCTCTGGAAAAAGGCCGTGCTAAAATGTGCCAAGTGTTAAATGTTTACTTCTGAGGTGACAGAAGAGGGCCAAAGAAATTTCTACCCACCAGATCTTAAATGACAAAAGGACGTGGAGTGGCCCAGGTAGGGAAAGAGCAGCACAGACATCTAATACTGTGGATGGATGACGATGAGAACCGAGACCGGGGAGAGGAATCAGTGGGTCAGCCCCAGGAGGAAGGATACTATGCTTATGGGAATGGGTCTCAAAGCTGGCCACTGCCTTCCTCAAAGGTGACACAATGATCCTACAGCCTGTGGATATGAAATCCATGTTCAACCCCTACCTTGAGTCCACTGTACTCTGCCTGCTGGACTCTGTCTCCTTCCTGCTCTCCTAAACCAATTCATAGGCCCAGGGGCCGACAGCACCAAGAATAGACAAGAAAGAGGGAAAGGTTGGTTTGAAACAGTCACCTGTCTATAGATAACAACCACTGCTAGAATCCCAGGCAATATAGTATACCAAACAGCCACCAGAAATAGATAATAAAATACAGCCCACTTGAAAGCAGATGAATTTGCTGGAGAAATTGAAATGGAGAAACTATGCGGACTGTCTTGCCCCAAAAGATGGTTAGATGATTAAAACTTTACTCTGACAGGGATCTACTGATGCAATTTTGAACAAGGTCTTGTTAAATAGCTGGAGATAAGATTGAACACTTGATCAGCTGCCTCCCAAGTGTTTCGATGACAGGCGTGCACCACCAGGCCCAGGGTATGTGGTGCTGGTGATCAAACCCAGGGCGTTGTGTACACCCAATAAGCATTCTTCCAGCTGAGCAGAGTCCCATCCTAACAAAGGCATTCTTTTTCAACATTATCTTTTAAATGATTCTTCATTACAAAATCTATTTCCAGTAGATTTTTAAAATAGTTTCCTTCATTGGTCTTATGCCCAAGATGAATTTATTTTTAAATTATTAGCAGGGTGATGATGAGGGTTAGACAGCTGCTGTGGGAAATGAAAAGCAGGTTTTATATTAAAAATAATACAAAAAAAACTTTCAGGAAATGCTTGTGTCTTTCAGTCCTTAAAAAGTTCTTGGGCATCATTTTTCTACATCTGTGGATATTTTTGTAAAGAAGGAGAAGATTGGTTTGTTTCTAAAAACAACTCAAGTTTCATTCCTATCATTCTTGGTAAGGACTACCTTATAATGAATATGTATCAAGTCATATTTCTACTTTATATACTTGCTCATTCTAGAATGTCAGGAGCCCTCAGCGGATGTTGACTCTGCCAGCAACTGACCTTGGACATCCCAGCCTTCCAAAGTATAAGAAATAAATCTGAGTCATTCACAGATACTCAGTTTGGGGTATTTGTTATAGAAGCTCCATTGGACAAAGACAGTTGTGATAGAAATTATGCCCTTATTTTACAAATGGAAAAACAGGGGGACAGAGAGAATCAGAAATGTATGAAGTAAATCATAAGTGCACAGTAGGCCCTGGTGGTCTGACATGGATTAGGAACACAGTCCATCTTCCTAATTACCACTGTGGAATGCTGACTCCACACTGGTTTCCCAATAGTGGCAGGCTACATTGTTCATACTATCAGATATATAAAAGTATTCCTATCCATCTTTTCTGTGGATGATTGATTGATAAATAAAGTGCTGATTGGCCAGGAGCCAGGCAGGAAGTATAAGCGGACAAGGAGAGAGGAGAATTCTGGGAAGTGGAAGGCTGAAGCAGAGAGAGACGCTGCCAGTCACCGCCATAAGAAACATGATGTAAGATGCTGGTATGCCATGAGCCACATGACAAGGTATAAATTTATAGAAATGGGTTAATTTAAGATAGAGGAACTAGATAACAAGAAGCCTACCACAGCCATACAGTTTATAAGTAATATAAGTCTCTGTGTGTTTACTTGGGTCCGAGTGGCTGCAGAACTGGCAGGTGAGAGAGATTTGTCCTGACCATGGGCCGGACAGAACCAAGAAAACTTCAGCTACAATCTTTATGTCTCAGAATTCTACCTGCCATAGTATGTGCTCAAGGAAACAGTGCTAAATTAATCAATGGAAAGTTCTTCTTCAGTGTAGTCTTCACACATGGAGAGAGAGAGAAGGAGAAGGGGAAGTGGGGGGAAAGGGAGAGAGGGAAAGAGAGGGGCATCAGAACCAAAAACCTGACAACCACCCTGTGAATTAATCCAGAGCTTTGGATTGCAGCTGCTAGAATCCAATATACACTAACTCAAGAAATACAGAACCAGATAAAGAGAAATTCTGGAACAGATCTGGTTACACAGGCATTGGCCCCCAAAATTGTATTTCTCCCACCTCAAGGATTCTCTTCAGTACTAGCTTCAACTTTGGCAGGCTTTTCTTTTGTAACAAAGATGGCCACCAACAGCTGAGGTTGGTGTTGCTTTGTGATTTGCTTGTTTCCTGTGTGGTAGGGCTGGGGACCCAGTTTGAATTTGCTGTCCCATGAGGGATTCTGGCAGAAGGCTCAGCTGTGATAGCAATCTCACTACGATTGGTCCTGAGTCTATCTCTCAACCAGTAATTAGCCAAAGGGACGCACATGCTGGTTTCTGAGGGCCTTGCTGCCACCAGGGCCATGGTGATGTCTAGGCCCAAGCTGCTGCCGAGGGCCATGTCCGGGTCTGTGTTCCTGCTACAGCTGGGGTCTGTAATGATGTCCATAGCCCATGTTACCACAGGGGGTCATAGCAACCGCGAGTGTTGAAATCTGAGAGCTATGCTGAGCCAGCCCCACCCCTCACTGGCTCTAGAGCTGGCCCTACTCCTCACTGGGCTGCAGCAGGAGAGCTGGCCCTGGCCCCGCAAGGGAGAGCTGTCCTCACCCTTCACCACAGGTGTGGGAGAGCTGGCCCCATGGCATGGGCATAGGAGAGCTGACTCTGCCCCTTGTCTGAGGGGTGTGGTCCCAGTGGCCCAGACTGACCAGCTCGGCAATCACCCAGACCCACATCCTGGGTCTTGGGTTAGCCCACCCTAACATCTATCTCATCTATGACCTGCTGGAGCACATGAAGGGACTGGTCCTATGGAACAATAACGGCAGGATCCCCGTGACTCAGGGCAGCAGCAGGATATCCGAGAGGAGTTTCGGTGAGGGTCCAGTGATGCTGATGTGCCAGAGGCCTTGAACCGAACCATTGAGTCACAGCAATGAACATTTTGTGGGTGGGGCTGATTGGACAGAGAATACACTGTGTGACACACCATAGCTCCCAATGCCACTAGGATGAATGAAGAGGAGGAGCAAGGTGAGTTTTTGTTGTTGTTGTTTGTCATGTTTTTAATTGATTTTGGGGGTCCTTTCGGGGGGATGCTGCAAGGGTGAGGGGAGGATATGGAAGGACTGGGAGGTGATTCCCAAAGAATCAATACAGAATTGTGTTATTTAAAAAAATCAATCTCCTTATATCTCTTTATAGAATCACAAGGGCCAGTCAATTCAGTTTGTTCCTTAGAGAACATAACCCAGCACTGAAAAGCCAGTCTAGGTCAGGAACTACCATGCTGGCTGGTCAGATTCCTTTTTTCTTTGTTTCTTTTTCTTTTTCTTTTTTTTCTGAGAGAGAGACAGAGAGAGAGAAAACAACTGTCTACAGGTACCAGCAGTAACCATTTACTGATTGTACCATTTGTAAATGGACTCATGCTGGTTGTTTGTAATATGCACTTCATTTTATGAGTGGGGCGGGAGCATGTTAGTGACAGGATATGCTCTAACTTCTAGAGAGAACTCAATACCACACCCACATTCCTCATTAAAAGAGGAAAGATGGCATGGACATGTTAGGCGGCTGGTGCTTGAGAATGCACAAGGTCAACATCTCCTGAGGCCACATACCAACATCTATGACATCTGAGCATATGCTACTTGGAGACCAAGCAGGAAGTAGCAGGGCTCAGTCTAAAGAATATCTCTATGGAGACTTGAATGAGAGAATTGCCTTCAGAGGTGCAGACAAAGTACCAAGAATCAGGTAACAACCTTGAAGTTTCAGCCTTGTCAGATGCCTGGAGGGGACTGAGAGGCAAAGGTGTCACTGAGCGGCGCAGGCAAAGCATTGAGTATTTGGAAGAGGGACCATGCCACAAGAAGTGTACCAGGACCACATAGAAGCTGGAAGTAAGATTCTTTCCAACTAGTCTTCTGCTCCCCATCTCTCACTGGTGCCCCCATTGGTCAAATCCAACAACTCCAGGAGACAAAGGACCCTGGGTGACATGGTGCACAGAGATGAGCTTCCTTAACCCTGTGCAACTGAGAGGGGCAGGAAATGGGCAGAGAAGTCAGGAGAGCAGGAGACAGTGAATGGACAGAAACCAGGACAAGGCTTCCCTCTTAGACCACCTCCCACTCCAGAGTTCCTAATATGCCGTGCAGTGAGCGCAGTCCACCCAGAAGGGCAGCAAGCAGACACCCCTCCCACTGTTACTCAAGGCTGCCCACAACATGTGATCAGCAGCCCTCAAGTCCCAGAAGCAAGTCAGCTCTACTGACCAGGAATTTTTATGGGCATATGGAGTTACAGTTCTTGTGGAGACAGGAGACTTTGCCAGTATCCCCTCTGGAAGTCCCCTTTCAAAGTCACAGCAGCAGCAAAGAGTAGAACAGAGGTTCTCAACCTGTGGTTAAGTGACCTTTTCACAGAGGTGCCATGTCAGATATCCTGCCTATCAGATATTTACATTATGGCTCATAACAGTAGCAAAATTACAGTTATGAGGTGGCAACGAAAATAATTGTATTGGGGGGGTCTCCACAACTTGAGGAACCATATTAAAGAACGGCAGCATTAGGAAGGTTGAGGAGCATTCAGGGATTCTGAATCCCAGAAAAATAGCTTTCCAGCTCACATGAACTGTGCGGCCTTCCCCATCCATCAGAGACAGGAAATCCAAGGGTCAGCAATGTGCCCTCTGCCACACCTTAGTGCCTGGGCTTCTAACTCCTGACCATAGGCCAGCATGCTCAGGTGCTGTCACCAGCCTGTGCTCACCACTTCCACCACCCAGGGCTCTGCTTTACTGCAGTTTCACAGATGTATCATGATGCTGGGGGGAACCACTCATCCTCACTCTTGGTTTTTGACCATAGCAAACTCCAATATCCTCTGCTTGGCTGGAAGGCAGATCTGTCACCTTTGGGACTAGCTCATTCATGACTAAAGTATTTCACTGCTCTGAAAACTCTGAGGGGAAGCAATCTGCTGCCTCTTTTTTTTTTTTTTTTTTCTGTGCAAAGGACAAAGGTTGGCCCCAAAGGCCCAGTACAGACCCTTAGAGTTGTCATCTAGGTCTGACAAGGAAAATCTAGAAAAGAAATTTAGCATCATTATATCATTATAGTTGTAAAAACACACATAGTCTGAATTCACTCACAAGATAGCCCCATCTAACAGCAAGCATATACTTGTATGTTCTTCCCAGATTTAACCCTGACAGAAGCCAGGGACAAATAGGAACTCTCTCTCGACAGAGATTCACCCTGATGAGATTTGATGATCATGTCCAAGACACATCAAATGTATTATGTAAGTGAAGTGTCTTTAGGGAAGAAAACACTTAGGAAATCTCCACTGCCACACTGTGGTTCCCAAGAGACATGCTCACACTTTTCTTTTCCCTGTGTCGGAGTTTCTCAACCTTGGCACTGATGGCTTTCAGACAGATCATTCATGTTGGGAGGGGATATTCTGCACAGCATAGGATGCCTAGCAACAGCCCCAGCCTCTACCCATAGAGATGGGAGAATGTCTTCTTGATCATAATAATCAGCACTCTTCATGCATTGCCAAATGTCCCTGCATGGAAAGAAACTGTCGCCAGTTAAGAACTAGTTCTCAGCTGGGCAGTGGTGGTGCATGCCTTTAATCACAGCACTTGGGAGGCAGAGCCAGGTGGATCTCTGTGAGTTCAAGGCCAACCTGGTCTACAGAGTGAGATCCAGGACAGGCACCAAAACTACACAGATAAATCCTGTCTCAAAAAACCAATTCTCCCCAATGTTGGCATGATGATGGAGACTGCTCAGTACCCACGGTCTCCTTTCTTGCCTGTAACCTGCTCCTAAGTGGCATTTTTATAGGCATATTCATACCATTGGGCATCAGTTCTCTCATGCCAGCCTCCAGTAGAAGAGTGCCCACCCTGAAACCATCCAAGCAGCCATAAGAAAACTCTGCCCTCACCCCAATTCCCTCTTACTACAGACAGATTATTTTAGTCTGAAATGCACAAATTGCAAAGTCTCCTGTTTCTAAGAACTTATTCCAGGAAAGCAATTAATAATATTTGCAAAGGTTTAATTACAAAGTCTTATAACAGCCAAACCTGTAAAATGAAAATTTGAGAAATAGCCTGTTTGTCTGATAATAGAATATGTGTTAAATGAACTGTGATTCCTCCAATGGAGGACAGGCATGAAAGGGGGGGATAGAAATACATTGGCACTTCAGATGATCATGAAATGTTAACAAAACAATGGTTACTGGGTGATATATTCAGTAATTATCCCATGTTAAAATAAACTTGTGCATGCATATAGAGAAAGCTGAATAAAAATAAGTAATTAAAAAGCTGTATTTCTACCTTCTGACCTTTATTTTCAATTTATTATAATAAAGATATTTCATTTCTTTTATGTGATACTTTCACATAAAGGTTCGGAGTGGAAGGTAATTGCAAGCTATTTTACTTCCAAAGACTTGCAGGGGAAATGCTCTAAGAGCACAGATGAAAACAAACTCCTTAAAACTGTGGGTTAAAGTGTGAAATGACATCACCTTAAAATTTCCTAGTGACATAGCTGGATTTCTACCCCTAGAGGATTCTTCAAAGAAAAAACAAGGCAAAATAACTTGAGTTTGTAAGTATTTTTTTAAATTATCCCACTCTAACTTGAGCGGAAAAGAAAATTAGCCTTGAGTTGGCATCATTTTATTCTGTTTTTTATTGGTCCGGAACTATAAACCCAGTGGGTTAGCCATAGCATGAAGTCACTCGGAACTCAGAACCAATGCGTTTGACAGATGGCAAAGGGTTTACGAGCCACAGCAGGAAGAAAGAGTCTGTGGCTGCGCTCCATTGCCATCGTGGGGATGGCAAGATTTCTGAAAATAAAAGCTTGCCCAATCTCATCAGAATCCCAGGCAATGATCTGCGAGCTGTGGGGGCAGAAAACCATAAACTCTAGCAGGGAGGGAGATTGTAGCTGATTGAACATTACCAAAGTCTTTCCCAAGACTCTTTGTGGGGTGCTCCCTGGGCTGAACTATACAAGTAAAGGCTGTTAGATCTAGCCCCACCCAGCCTCACAGCACCTCATCTGTTAATGATGAAATCGCTCTGGGACAATGATAGGGGATTGCAAAGGCTTTCTAGAAAACATCCAGGTTGTACTGTGTTCAGAACCAGAGGTATACCTGCCCAGGCATTCCAAGGGTCAGACTACTGCCAAATAATAAGTGATGGTTGGCCTGTGAGATGGTCAGGACCCAGTGGAATATGCATCTGTACATCAAGATAAATGCACAAGAAGTCATTGCCCGTCTGTCTCCTGTGGTGATATTGTGTTCCCCAATATAGTGTGCACCCTAATAAACTTATCTGGGGCCAGAGAACAGAACAGCTACTAGATATAGAGGCCAGAAAATGGTGGCACACACACCTTTCTTTAATCCTAGCATTCTGAAGGCAGACATCTACCTGGATCTCTGTGAGTTCAAAGCCACACTGAAAACAACCAGGCAAGGTGACACACGCCTTTAATCCCAGGAAGAGATGGCAGTAAGGTATATTGAGGCATGAGGAACAGGAACTAGGGCCCTGTTAAGCTTTTAGGCTTTTGAGCAGCAGTTCAGCTGAGATCCATTTGAATGAGGACTCAGAGGCTTCGAGTCTGAAAAAAACAGGATCAGCTGAGGAACTGGCGAGGTGAGGAAGCTGTAGCTGGTTCTGTTTCTCTGATCTTTCAGTGTTCACCCCAATACCTGGCTCCAGGTTTGTTTTTACTAATAAGCCCTATTAAGATTTGTGCCACAGACTCCCCTTAAGATTCCCAGATAAAACTCAGGAAACTCATGTGGATTTCAGATCACCCAACAGTAATCATTTAGCTTAAGTTACACTTCATTTCTTTTCCTGGGTGTCCAGTATTATTCTTTGCCTAGTCTAATTACTCTCTACTCCTAGATCTCACCTGCAAAGACACAATGGGAATACACGAATACAGGAACCCTGCAGGAGTTCAATGCATATACTATCTAATAAGAAGACCTAACTTCACGTAGGAGAAACTTTGTGTGATGAGCATCTGGTTCCATGGTGCAGGTAAACCTGTCCATGCAGGCATGTGGGTGGAGCCTGTGACTGGACACTGGGTTTCTTCCTCAATTTCTCTCCATCTTACATTTTGAGATAGAGTTTCTCACTGAACCTAGACCTCTCCTTTTCGGCTAGGCTGGCTGCATGGCCAGCGAGTCTCTGGGACCCACTTGTCCCTGACACTCCATCCCCTAGCACTGGGGTTACAGGCATTCAATGTCACACGGGGCTTTTACACAGGTTCTAAGGATTCAGCTCTGGTTCTTGTGACTATAAGTAGCTTGCCCACTAAGCTATGTCCCCAGTCCCAGAAGGATTTTCAAGCTGCCAAAGTTAGCTGGATCAGAAAGCCGTAAGAGAAACTGGATAGAAACATAGTTGAAATTTCAGCCATCATCATGTGACTTTTGGATAAGATACTCAAATTCTTTAACTAGTGGTAAACAGGATGTGACTGTCCTTCTGTGTGTGAACTCACTGGACAGATATCACAGTTGTAGGCTCAAAGTTTCATAATTAATCCTTCCAAGGACCAAATGTGTTGATGTATGTTAAAGTGACCATTTTCACTAATTTCTCCTAAACCCAGAGCCTGAGGCAAGGATCAGAGCATAAGCAGTTTGTTTGGGGGTGGAGGGGTGTCCAGGAAATGCCAATAGTGTTAGGAGTGCCAGTGGTGGCTGATGCTTATCCCAAAGAGCAGTCAGCGGGGATGGGCGCGTGCGTACACGCGCACAAACACACACACACACACACACACACACACACACACACACACACACACACACACACACACACAGTATTAACTTCCCCCAAACAATACAGGCTTCAGTACTGAAGAACTCCTGGCTGAGATGTGCCTGTGCAGCTCTGGGGCTCTGCACACACATACATATGAAATTGGTGTGAAATATTAGGCGACTTTTAATAGAATTTAGCAGTTGCCTCTAGGTCTAGATCTCATTTGCCCTCATCTAGCCCCAGAGAGGACAATGTTCTACTTCACTCCAGGCCACACTCATAGCACCCAAGACACACCACCCCTGCAGATGACTCTTTACCCATAGCTCATTCTGGACAGTGACCCAAAGTCAAGTGAGGCTGGACTCTCTCCCTCTCACCAACGGCAGAAAGGATTCTGTAGCAGGAATCTTAAAAGTACTTATTAATAAAATCAAACCCAAGGCGAGTTATTGGGGTCCATGCTGGTAGATCAGAGAGACAGAACAAGCCACAGCTATCTCACCTCGCCGGATCCTCAGCTGGTCTTGTCTCCTCAGACTGGAGGCCTCTGAGTCCTCATCCAGAATGGGTCTCAGCTGAATTACTGCTCAAAAGCCTGAATGCTTAACCAGCCAAAATGCTTAACCAGCCAAATTCTTCTTGTTTCTGGTCCTCACGCCTTATATATCTTTCTGCTTTCTACCACCACTCCCTGGGATTAAAGGCTGGCTTTCTGGGATTAAAGGCGTGTGTCACCATGCTTGGCTATTTCCAATGTGGCCTTGAACTCACAGAGATCCAGAGGGATTTCTATCTCTGGAATGCTAGGATTAAAGGTGTGAGTGCCACCATTTTCTAGCCTTTGTATCTAGTGGCTGTCTGTTCTCTGACCCCAGATAAATTTATTAGAGTACACAATATTTTGGGGAACACAATACCACCACAGGACTCCTACTGTCTCACTGGTGACTTGGAGTCAGGACTTGGAATGGAATTTCTTGGGACTTCATAAAGGTTTGTTTTTATTGTTATTATTGGTGTGTGTGTGTGTGTGTGTGTGTGTGTGTGTGTGTGTGTGTGTGTGTGTATGATTTCCATGTGGGTGAAGGTGCCCACAGAGGTTGTTGCTGGAGTTACTCCCTTGGATCTGGAGTTACAAACAGTTGTGATTATCCTGATATGGAAGCTGGGAACCACATTCTGGTCCTCTGGAAGAGCATCAGGCACTCTCACTCACTGCACTGTCTCTCAAGCACCCTGGATTTTTTTTATTCTTTTAAGTGGTAGAATCACAGGTGCAGGGGTGGAGAGAATGATGGGTTTTTGTTTGTTTGGTTTTTTGTTTTTTGTTTTTTGCACATCATCTATGAGAAAGGAGCTCATCTGAACACTAGTTATCTATCCCTTTGACTCTCAGTGATGGGCTAGAGAAGTGTGTGTTAGAAATTGGTTCTCCGGGAGTCATTTTCAATTCCTGTCCACTCTGTCACTCAGATGTAAATGCATCTAGGTCTTTAAAGAGAGCATAAGTCCCCCAGAAGCAAGGACTATACCTTCTGCTTGACTCGGCTTTCACATGGAGAGCATTTGGCCAGCGAAAGGAGGAGAAAGCTGTCAAGTCTAAGACTCCAACATGTCAAAGATAGCTCTGTTTCAGCCTGGAAAGATGGCTCAGCAGTTAAGAGCACTGGCTGCTCTCCCAGAGGTCCTGAGTTCAATCCTCAGCAACAACATGGTGGCTCACAACCATCTATAATCGGATCTGATGCTCTCATCTGGTGTTCAAGTAAACATAAAGAGCACTCAAAAGAATTAAAAAAAAGATAACCCTCTTTCTTTGGGAATTTTTCTCTACAATCCAAATAGAATTTTTAAAAATAGTTATTTTGCTTTCACTTCAAGGCTTACTTTGAGGGGAATAGAGTGGAATGTGGCCAGTTTACTTTTTAACGTGCTGACCTCTAGTGACCAATGTGGGTAATGACATGACTGCAGATGGCATTTTCTCAAGGCCTGGGGTGAAACAGACTTCAGAGCTCTGGAGCTGTCTTTCTCTGCCTACTCCACACTGTGGGAGGGGTGCTAACCGACAGTTTCTCATATGGGACTGGAATCAAGGTCTTCCGGCTTCCCTCCCACTGCCTGGTATGCACATCTGAAAGCTACTTTTCTGAAACACCCCAATTAAGAAATAATTAAAAGTGACAATATCACGGTTTCAGGAGTAATTTTCAGGAGTGATTTGCCACAAAACAATGGAGGGTACACGTTTTATCTGAGTCGCCTTTAAATCTCCAATAACATTGCCTGCATCTGCCACATGCCAAGGACTAAATAAACGTCAGCTGGGAGAATTGACAGGTGCACAGATAAACTTTCATTCAAACGTAGACATGAATCCAAACCCCAACACTGCTTGCTTTCTGATGCAGTTAGCAAATGGGAGATCCTAGTCTTACAAGTGAGCAGATCAGTCTTCTCTCAAATGTTACCATCTCGTAAAGACCCCACACTTGTCTCAGGGACTCTCCTCCCACTAGTAATAACCTTTATATTTCGCCAGGTCAATATACCTGACCTAAGTACACATTATTTTTCAGACTCTCAGTCACAGGTTTTTCTTCTCAAATAAGAACCTAATGAAGATTTTTTTTCAATCATGAATCGGTTTCTTTCCTCGACATTCTGCATTTTCACAGAGTGTTCAATGTTAGGAAAGTCCCTGAGTAATGGGAGCCCAGTGGAAAGATAAAGGATGGGCAAGTATAATGAGTGGTGAGGACAAGAAGGATAGAGAAGGAAGCCTGGGTTACACTGTAACTCCTTCCCTAATTCAAGAGAAGACTTGAATTAGGAGCGCGCTTTAACAGTGTGGCTGTATCAGCATCTTGCAGAATGTGTGAGTGAACTTGGGATGCCATGCTAAAATAACCCAAGTTATCAGTGAAAAGAGACTCTATAAACAAGGATGAAGTCTCATGCCACCGCCACCACACATATATTATTTCAAGAATCAACTTGCCCATGAGGATTTCAGCAATCTTCACATACGCCATCACTGATGCCTGAAATTACCCTGCCTTTTCCCGTGGTTCAAACTCTTTCTGTAATTCTCCCACCTCACAGATGAGACGATGCTGGGAAGATTTTGATGATGTCTCAGAAATGAAAGGGAAGAATTATAGCACAGAGAGGCACTGGCTTACAGCTAGACATTATGAATCTAGACGTCCACTAGCCCTGTCTACCCACACGAGGTTGGCAAAAGCCCTCTCGGGCTCCATGCCTGTCTACTCCTGGATGAATAGCATATGGCTGTGGCTATATTTTGCTCCTCCTCGGTGGAACCCTCTCAAGGATATTCCCCTTGGAATCCAAGCCCAAAAAAGCATGCTGGTACATAGAGATAATTAGATAACATTTTGCTTTCTGTCCAAATGTCTATCTCTCAAATAACAAGAACACAAGCAGATAACAGTTTACAGATGCCTTTAGTCCAGTTATCTGTCTGCCAGCCAGTTCCTCAAAATCTGCCATGATTTCCAAAAGTATCATCAGGAACTGAGGTCAGAGGCATGTGTGCATCTCTCATGTACCTTACATGTATCTCTCCACCTACGGATGTTAGACCTAACTTCCCAGCTTAACAGAAATCAAGAAGTGTGGACTCCTCTGTGTACTTACCCTATATCCTAGGTTGGTAGAGGGCCCAAAGTATGGAAGTCTGACATCACTTTGCCTCACAAGGATCTGTGGTCATAACAGCAAAGTTCTAGAATCGGTAAGATTTCCTTCTTAAGCCAACTCTAGCAAATGGCCTGATTCTTGAACATTTTAGCACTTGGTACCCTGGGAAAAATACAATACATTTTGTGGCATCGCAGAACATGAGAAAATAATAACTGGATCAGAATGCTCCAAAAAGTATGACACGTTTTTTAAATCAAGAGAGCTTCTCAGCTATTCTTCTGTCTACTACTCCCAGCAAGTGTCTTTGGAGACGATCTTGTTTTAATAAAGATTCCTTCAAGCAACTGTCTTGACTATGTTGGATGCCCAGAACCTTGGGGAAATTGAGATATCACGGAACTGTCTGTGACCTAACTAATGCTCCCCAAATTTCCAAGTATTGCTTGTAGTCCTTGCCATACACTGAGTAAGTATGTAGAGGACATCAGAAACCTCCTAAGGAAACAGATGGACTCAGGGACTGGCCTCTGTGCTGACGGGCATCATCAGGACCTCAGTGACTACCTTGGATGGCCCAGACTGAGATAGATCAGCCAAACAGATGCTTGACACCATGGGAAGCATTGTGACATGAGAAAAAGGATGTTGTGACCCAGGGACTCGTAAGAACTGAAGTGACGTGGCCACTGCAGCCTGGAACTGAGTCGTAACCACTCCCGATACTGGAAGCAGAAGAGGTCATGCTGGGGTAAGCCACACTTGGAAAAAAAGTTCTCTGCCAGTGCTACTGACATGTGGGGTCAGATAATTGGTTTCAGTGTTGGGACTGCGCGTAAGGGGCTGTCCTGTCCACTGTAGGATGCTTAGCAGCAACCCTGGTTTCTATTCACAGGACGCCATTAGCATACCTACCTCCAGACTATTACAACCAAAGATGTCCCCAGGCTTTGTCAAATGGCTTGGGAGTAGGGACATCCACACTGGCTGACATGCACTATCATAAGCTAAAAGAGTATAGCGATGAGTGTTGGGGACATGGCTCAGCAGTGCATCCAGAATCCTAGAAATTCATGCAAAGGCCAGGCCTGCCTGTGATTCTAGCCTCAGAAGGCAGAAACAAGGGATCGCCAGAGTAAGCTGGCTAGCAGAATAATCCATCTCGGCAAGTTCTGGGTTTAACTAAGAGCCCCTGCCTCAATGAATAAGGAGGATGAACAATGGAGGATGCATCCAGACATCAACCTTAGACCTCCATGTGTACATTCACACATGTGCATCCACACCCACCCACATATGTACTTATACATATGCGAAAATGCATACACACACACAAAGCAAAATCAAAAAGCATGACTATAGGATTTCAGATTTGCAGCATCTGAATTGTCAGGTCCATTGGTGCAGCTAAGGATAAAAGTGCGTCGACACCATGAGATGTGAGCAGTGGCCAGTCAGACATTGCTTTTCTTCATTGGCCTTTAGCAAAGGGTTATCCTTTGAACCAAATAAGCCCTTCCCGATGTACAGACAACTCAAGGTGCAAAGAACCTTCAAGAAGACACTGGGTGTCCTGCAGAAAGGGCAAGCAGGTCTTCAAGCTACCGGTGGGAAAATGAAAGTTGTGTTCGGATCCATGCACTGAGCCAGTGCCAATGAGATATATATAAAGGAAATAGCTGCGGAGAACGTTTGTAAAACTGTAGGAAATGAACCTTCTCAATTAGAAAAACATTAAATCCAGCACTCACACTTGAGCAGCAGTTTCTCCCCTTATTTCAAGTCACAGCCCGAGTGTCTAAAAAGGAACAAATCTACAGGGTTTTTATTCTCAGTGGTTCTGACAGTTCTCTGGGGAAGAGAGAATGTTGTAAAATGAAGCAAATGACTGGAAAGCCTTGTAATTCAAAACAGGTTGAGAATCGCAGCGCTGCGGAAGGAAAATTAAATGCTTTGCTATCTACACAATAAAAACAGGCCACACAGCCGATAGATCTGCGTCAGTAAGTGCTTCTCTCCATTGACTGTAGAAACAAGAGGTTCCAACTTGCTGGCATATGAGCTATATTTCAGGGGAAGAACTATAAACTTCAGTAAATTGGAAAACATAAACTCAAAGCTGAAGAACACAGTTTCACAAAATTTATGACCCCAGGGTGAGTCTTCGGCTTTCAACTTGTGCCCCATCTTAGTAAGATGTTTTCCACTGTGATGCATTCATCGCTCATGGGAATAAATGAGCTGCAAACATCAGTATTGTAAAGTTCAAAGGCCTGCGTGCAAACGACACCACTATCTAAAGATGAAATTGTGTTGCCCATGCCCAGGTGAGGAAAGCATATCTGAGCCTATAGTGCTCTAAATAAGGCCACAATGCAACTGGGAAAGCAAAGAGAAGAAAGCAGAAAAGTCTCAGTGTCTCCTGCAGATCAGGCTGGACTCAAACATCCTGAGTGCCACCATGCCTGGTTTTATTCTGTGATGGTTGGCTTTAATTGTCAACTTGACACAACCTAGAATTACTTGAGAAGTGAGTCTCAGTGAGGAACTTTCTAGTTTGGGTTTGTCTGTGGGCATGTCTGTGGGGGATTGCCTCAATTGAATTCACTCATGTGGGAAGACCTGGTCCACCATGGGCAGTATCATTCTCTAGGCAGGTGTTCCTTAAGGGTTAACAAGCAAATCAATCAAGCTGAGCACAAGCAACTGAGCATGCATATGTTCATGTCTCTCTGCCTTTGGCTGTAGATGTGATATGACCAGCTGTTTTAAGTTCTTGTGTCCTTGGTTTCCCTGAAATGATGGACTGTAACCTGGAATTGTAATGTGAATATATTCTCCCCTAAGCTGTTTTTGTCAGGGTATTTTATCACAGAAACTAGAAACAAAACTAGGACATATGCAGTGCTGAGGTTTGAAAATGGATTTTGTACATGATCAGCAGACACTCCCCCAACTGAGCTACATCCCCAGCCCTACAGTTTCCTAATGTTTGTTTGAACAAAGAGTTCTATTCCCCTAAGGCAGTGGTTCTTGGCCTTCCTAATGCTGTGACCCTTTAATACAGTTCCTCCTGTTGTGGTGACCCACAACCATAAAACTATTTTCATTGCTACTTTATAACTGTAATTTTGATACTGTTATGAATTATAATATAAATATCCAATATGCAGGATATCTGGTATGCAATCCCTGTGAAAGGTCTCTCAACCCCCAAAGGGGTCTCTACTCACAAGTTGAGAACCACTATCCTGAAAACTTTTCAGAAGCACAGGGCTTCAAGGGGCATTATCTTTGGAGAAATCAAATGCATTTTCCAATTTATTCAGACCCTTAGCACATAAATGCCCAAGTCTTCCTGCAGCTTTGCCCCCACCTCCTCCCTTTCCAGTTCCTTGGCATCTGCTGGGGCTGCTGTAACAAACTGTCACACACCAGGTGGTTTGATACAGCAGGCAACTCCTTGTCTCATAGTTCTATAGACAGGTCCCAAATCAGGTACTGACTAGGTTAGTTCCTTCTGATAGCAGAAGGAGAATCTGTTCAATGCTGATGGAGTAGCTTTTGGCAGCCCCAGGGTGAGCACCTTGTGTTTTCTCATTCACTTCCTGCTACAAATGTCTATCTCTGTATTTCCTTTTATGGGGACACATTTGTCATGAATTAAGTTCCACCCTAATGACCCACTTGTACTCCTTTACCTTTGTGTCTTAGTGAGGATTAGTATTGCTGGGATGAAACATCATGACCAAAGCAACTTGGGGAGGAAAAGGTTTATTCAGCCTGCACTTATCACTGTTCATCATTGAAGGAAGTCAGGACAGGAACTCAAACAAGGCAGGAACCTGGAGGAAGGAGCTAATGCAGAGGCCATGAAGGAGTGCTGCCTACTGGCTTGCTCTTCATGGCTTACTCTGACTTCTTTCTTATAGAACCCAGGACCACCAGCCCAGGGATTAGCATCACCCACAACAGGCTGTACCCTCCCCCATCAATCAATAATTAAGAAAATGCCCTACATGCTTGCCTACAGCCTGATCTTATAGAGGCATTTTCTCAATTGAGGTTCCATCCTCTCTGAAGACTCTAGCTGGTGTCATGTTGACATAAAACTAGCCAACACACTCCATAAGGACCCTATCTCTAAATAATGTCAGATTCTGTGGTACCGGGATTGAAGATATCAATATAACATGGTGGGGGGTATGTCACTTCCTCAGTCTCATACCTACCTGCTCCCGATCACACACACCACACAAACATGCTGAGTCATATGTACACTGCATACACATATGTTAAAAAGTGAACACTGCATTCACTAGTATGGTGAGACATGCAGACATAGACATGGCTGTCGTGTAGAAAGGTTATTTTCACAGACCCCTCAAAGCCAGAAACATGTCTTATAATTGTACAGCAGAATACCATAATGGATATGCTTGTTTCTTGGGTGGGAAAATGGCTTAATCCATACAAATGCTGCTCTGGATGAATACCTGACTTCAGGTCCCCAGCATCCACATAAAAAGCCAAGTGGCTGGAGGCATTTATAATCTCAGGACTGGGAAGGCAAAGACAGGCTGATCCCTGAAGCTCATTGGCCAGCAGGCTAGCCAATCAGTGAGCTCCAGGTTCCACAGAGACTCTTTCCTGGGACTTTTTCCCCCTGGAAGGAAGGCTGAGGCAAGGTGAGTATGCGGGTGGGTTTAGAATCAGAAAATAACTGGAATTATTTCAGTGTGTTCTGGATCACAGAGGTGCTCCCTAGCCATCAGGCTCCAGAGTGACTTAGGGAGGGAGACGTTGCTTGGTGGATGAGTTTGAAAGAGGTAGTTGGAGATGCCAGCTTGGGGTCAGTTGGCATGTATCAACGGTGAATGTGTACATCTCAGAGGAGCCATTTGCTGCCCGTAGGACTTAGCTAGCATCAGAGAACTATCTAAGGTCCAAGAGGTGAAGGTGAGAGGTTCAGGAACACAGAAAGCAGGCACTGGGGGATAGTTCCATTGGCAAAGGGGCTTGTCAGGTAAGCATAAGAACCTGACTTTGAAGGTAACTGAAGCTCAGTATGGTAGCCCATGTTTGTTCTGTCAGCGTTGGGGGAGCTAAAACAAGCAGGTAGCTGGAGCTGGCTGGCCAGACAGCCTAGCCTAATCACCAAAGGCCAGCTTCCAGTGAGAGACCTGCTCTAAGAAAGAAAATGGCAGGCTTCTGAGGAACAACATCTGAGGTTAGGAGGCCTTGCTCTGTGGCATTCCTTGATCTGTGTCTGTCCTTGCTCTGTGGAGACCCTCTGTCTGCTCATTGCCCTTCTGTCTACTTTGCCTTTTCTCCTATTTGCTTTTTTGTTTGTTTGTTCGTTTTTGTTTTTGAGACATTATATTTGTATCCCTACTGGTCATATGTAGTGAGGATTCAGAGAACCAGCAGAGGTTAGGCCTGTGCATGCAAGCTTCCCTGCACAGCCAGCAAACATCCTGACATAACACATGCTGGAGCCCTGAGGCCTCCACAGAGACGTCCCTGCTGCTGGCTTAGACACCTCCTCCACGCAGCATGGACCGCCATGATTCTGAATCATTCTACTTGTGAACACTTTCTGTCCTCTACCCAAAATGCCATGCAGCCCAGTGACATGAGTCAGGGCGCCGTGCTGGGATCCTGTTTCCTCTCTGCCTAGCTTCCCAGTGGCTTCTCCTTTGTCTCTGTTCAGCAGGTTATTTCCCTCTGCTTGCCCAACAAACGCATATTCCAAGACTTAAAAGTAAACTGTCACTTTAAAAGAAAAAAAAAAGCCGCCTAGTGACCTTCCTTGGGAACCGGTTGCTAAGCTGGTGTTTTTGTCCTGAGACTGGCTGCAGCTTTGCAGGGAGCAGCCTCCCTTATCCCCAGCACACCCCTTCCCCCATGTCTAAGAGATTCTCTGGCTTGACCCAACTGGTCTCTCATCACATCCCTCCAATCCCAGAAAGTTGGAACCTGCAAACTGCGTTTTGTAAAGTGGATTAAGGTAAATCAGTTTTCAGCGGAACCGGGGCTGCTGTCCCTGTGTCCTGCTTTCATCTCCTTTCAGTTCCGGCTTGGAGGTCAGCCCCTCCCTGGGTGCCATGAGAGCGGATGGAATGCCTTGTAACTCTAGGGACTCTGGTAATTTTGCTTTCTGAATGGAAAGTAAGTAAGTAGGGGCGCTGCAGGAACAGCTTTGATTTCAGCGGCTGTCTGGTGTCGGGCTTGCAGGGGAAACGCCAGCTAGTGCCGTCCTCTCTGGCCAGTGCTGCTAAACACTGGCTGCATGTGGCTTTCAGGCCTTTAGTTTAAACTGTTCCAGGGGTGGGGATGAGGAGTACTCAGTGTTGCAAACTTCATTTTTCTTGGTATTAGACAAAGATCTCTGAACCACGGGGCTGAGGGCTGCCAAGCTCCAAAGAAAATCTACCAGGCTGTCAGTTAAAGTGACTGCTTTCTTCTTTGCAAAGAGGTGCTATGAAAAGCTAATAAAATCTAATAGGAAATACATGCCTGCTATTGCATTTTCTATAAATGTTTCTGCAAATTAGTGTAATGCCAGTATAATATGCAGAGAGAAGGGAGGACTGTATATGGATAGAGGAGATGTGTGTATATATGTATACATACACACGTACATAGATATACATAGATTGATCTAGATACAGATATTTGACCTAGAGTTCATTTACAGATCTAGAGTTCATGTACAGAGTCATTCATTTGAGTTTTTATAGAGCATCAATAATGCAGCAGATGATGAATACAACTTTACATTATACAAAGATGACTTAGACCAGGTCCAATGCAGGGAGTTTACTGGGGAAGCAGATATGTGAACAGATAATGAGAGCACTGTCAGCTAGTGCCAAAAGAGACTTGTAAATTAGGGCCTAGAGCTCGATGAACAGCGGGATGGTTCCAGGGAGGAACTTCCAGAACTCCCATACCACCGGTTGGACCAATCCCATGGAGCACAGCCTGTGTACAGACCTGCACACTGCAGCAAACAGTGTCATATCCATCTGACTAAATGACTGCACACAGCCATGTCACTAACCTTGTGCTCTAGAAGCTGTGGCTGGAAGCATTTGTTGTCACGTCATTAATCATAAAAGAAGGCATCTGACAGCTCCTGCGACGCCCCAGCTTTTAATGGGAGGGGTGAGAAAAGCCCTTTGTCTCTGAAGAGAGAAAGTGAACATGGGTAGGAGGGCAGGAGGTTCCAGAAACACTTTAGATAGTCAGAGAAAAGCCTGGCTGGAAGAAGGAGACTTGATTATCGCCACCACGGCTTAGAAAGTAAGGGGAGTGGGGCATCAATACCTGAAGACTTTTCTTATGATTCTCCTCTGTCCCCCAAGCTCTTTTGCCCCTCTCTAGCCCTTCCTCCCACTTTCCCTCTCAATCATGACCTCTTCTTATGACCATTCTGGTTTTAAAAAAGACATTCTAGAGCATTGGTTCTCAACCTGTGGGTCACGACCCCTTTTGAGAGTCAAATGACCCTTTTGTAGGGGTTGCCAAAGACCATTGGAAAACACAGATATTTACATTATGACTTGTAACTAACAAAATTACAGTTCTGAAGTGGCCACGAAAATGATTTCATGGTTGGGTGTCACCACAACCTGAGGAATTATATTAGAGGGCCGCAGCATTAGGAAGGCTGAGAACCACTGCTTCAAAGAGACATGGGTGCCTCTCTGTTCAGCTATCAGACTATTAAAACAATGGACTCTAGGAACTGGATTGCCTCCATGTCTCATGTTCTGGTACCAACCTTAGGGAGAATTTGTCTCCAAGAAAGCCAGTTCTGGCAGCTTGGCGGTCACCTTGTAGAAGATACTGTGGCGGAGACAATGATGTGTCAGTGATGGGCAGGACCACACACGACCAAGACTGCTTAGTGATGTATGTCTCCTGGCACCTTCTACTCAAACCTGAACTTCCTGCCAGGACCCTGGAAGATGGACTTTGGGGTCACTGGACACATTTGTTCCATTTCCTAATGCAGATTGAATAAATCTCCTTTCTCAGATCTTTAGTTAGCCTAGTGCAGGACTGGTGGACAAGCCTATCTTATTAGGGTTGCCAAGGCTCAGGTTTTGACCCTAACTCTGGCAGCGTTTTTAATAATAAAACCTACCAATATAGGGAGCCTGGTCTATGACAGGCATTTTATTATATTTTTTTTTTTAGTATGGAGCCCATAATAAACCATCACCCCTTGAGACAGGAAGTACAATTGTGACGTTACAGAATTGGCAATATTACTCCAAGATCACACAAGCTGGTGAGAAGAGGAAAATTGAACCTAGGTCTATACTATTTTTTTCACAAAGCCCTCACTCTTTAAAACCATAATTTCTTTGTGATAATCAATACACTATCCTTTGAGAGCAGCTATGATTGGGAGATGCCTCTTTCTCTCAATCCTCTGCATCCTGTAGGGTCATCACGGGGTCCTGGATGTGACTCTGATTGGCTGATTTTTAGAGACTGCAGTCAGATAACAGTGTGGGTACGTTCCTTTAAAAATGTGCTGGTTTTCTGTACTGTGTAAAATAGATTATTGACCTAGGGATGTCTATGCCCTTCCTCACTGCTATAGTATTTGTGGCTTTGCATTGTAAGTATTTTCACAATAAGGAACTAGTATACAATAGTGATGATTACCTTGTTCAGCAAGACTTAGCTCAAAGAGTGTGGTGCCTGGGACTGGGGAGAACTTGGAACCACCAAGTGCCAAGGTCAGACTGTGAATGTGAGATTTGAAAACTGTGACTTTGAGCACATCACATAACCTTTCAAATGTTAGTTTTCTTGAGTCTTAGTTGGCATATGTACTACTGAGAACTGTGGGAATGAGCAGAATGTATGTGTAGAGAATGCAAAGCTCTAGTTCCACAAACCAGGGCTCTTATTTTGATATTGTCATAGAATGTATTAACAAGTGGCCAAGGCAAATGCTGATGACAGGGGCTTATTAAAGCTGAGTCGTGTTTATTCATCTTTTCTGAGCAGCAGTGTTCATAAGAAAGATAAATTTTGGTGTCATTTGATTTCCTTCAAAACTCATTCGAAGGTAATGATCGGGAAAGAATGGGGAGAGAGAAAACAAGTCCATTACATTTGTCATTTTCCACTTCTACTTCTTTCTTCTGTATATGATTTTTTTCTTAATTTATGGAGAGTCTGTTTTCCGCTTACTAAAACGCTTCACATTCTTTATTTTCAGTTCCTAAGGACCGGGGGTGTCTGTCAGAACCATCACCAGCTGAGGCCCTCCTTGTATGTTTCCTGCCCCCCTCCAGTGCCCCCCACCCCTTTATCACTGGGTCTGCTTTTTTCATCTTTTCCCTTCCACTTGAGTCTTCTGAGGGGTCTGTATGGAAGACAATCGCCTTGCAGATCGTTTGTGTTTCATTACCGCACTAATTCCCTGGGAGGGTCGGAAAACCTTGAACAATGGGGTGAGCTGCTTACCTGGCCCAGTGCAGCTAAGATTTGCCTCCCACGGGATCAAGAAAGGCTTAAGATTTGTCAGCCCTGTGCCGAATATTTCTCCTCATCTTCTCTCATTTTATCTTCACAGCATCCTCGCGAAGCTTTGAAGGACTCCAGAATGTGCCCATGAAAATGGACCCAAACAGCAATTGAACCATTCCTTTGACAATACACATGCACTGTCTCCTGAGTGGCGTGTGCAGAGGCTGTGGGGATAACATCACACCAAGTGCAGTTCCTGCTCTCTTGAGAATCAGTTCTAACAGTGATGGGCAGACACTGATGTACAATTACAAAAGCAGATTGGTGGTAAGTATTATAGAAAAAGAAGTCACTGTAAGGTACTCTCAAAGTTCTTGGTGGGTTAATAACACAATGGGAAAGTTATTGTTTAAAGAACTCTTAGGAAAGAGCCCCCTGAAAGTGAACTGTTACCAGAGACCCAAAGGAACTGTGGAGAGAGGGGGGAGGAGAAGGAGAGAGAGAGAGAGAGACTGTCTGTCTGTGTCTACGAGTGTAGCTAGCTTCTGAAAGAAAGTCCTAGGTAGAGGAAACAGTGAGTGCAAAGGCCCTGAGGCAAGAAGGTCCAAGTGCAAAACCAGCCAAGGGAACTGTAAGGCTTGGACAGGATTTTGGATTTCACTCATTAGGCAAAGAAAAGTCATTGGAGGACTGTAGGTGATGGAATGTTATGATCCTACTTAATTTCCAACCATTCAGCCTGGCTTCCATGTAGAGACCACTGGAGATGAGCAGTGTGGAGAGCAGAAGAGTCAGGAGGTTCCCAGGGCAGTCCGCAGGAGAGACAGGAGAGAGATGATGGGACTTGACTTGACAGTGTTAGTAGCAGAGGTCTTAGGGGTATAGTCCCTGGTCACTACTAGAAGGCTGGCAGATTTCTGGGGGATGGGATGCTGAATTAGCCAGGGTTTCCCAGGATAGAGATCTACTGGGGAATTGTCTCCCCTGACTCTGGAGACTGTGAAGTCCACAATGAGCAGTCTGCAGGCTGGGGACCTTGCACGTTGATAGTATAGGACAGTCCAAGTCTAATAGCCCCTGACCCAGGGAAGCCAATGGTGTCATTCCAAGTTTAAGGCCAAAAGTCTGAGATGAGGGTGTGGGAGGGGGGTTGGGGACTGGTAAGAGTCCTGGTACCCTAAAACCAAAGGGCTTAGTTGTCAGAAGATGGAAGCATCCTGGCTCTTAGGAGTTGAGGGATAGGCTAATTCTCCTTTTGTATTTGTTTTTTTTTTTTGGGGGGGGGGGGTCTTGGATAATTAGATGGTGCCTCTCATTTTGGAAATGGTTCTTCTCCCCAATCCATTCGGATTCAAACACCGATGTAACTTTAGAAATATGCTCCCAGACACACAGAACTGTCGTAGAATATTAGTTTAAGATGTGCTACATTCGTTTATGCTGTGGAATGTTTGTTTAATGATGCAAAGACATTTTGCATTCTTTTATGTTGCATTTGTTTAATTCTGTAAAGCTGTGTTACTTTGCCTGCCTAAAACACTTGATTGGTATACTAAAGACCTGAACAGTCAATAGCTAGGGAGGAGAGGGATAGGTGGGGCTGCCAGACAGAGAGAATAAATAGGAGGAGAAATCTAGGCTTAAAGAGTGAGGATTGAGAAAAGGATGAGAGGAGGATTCCAGGGGCCACCCACCCACCCAGACAGCTGGCCATGGAGTAAGAAGGAAAGAAAGATACATAGAATAAAGAAAGGTAACAATCCCAGAGGTAAAACATAGTTAAAGAGAAACAGGATAATTTAAGTTAGAAAAGCTGACTAGAAACAAGCCAAGCTAAGGCCAGGCATTCATAAGAATAAGTCTCTGTGTATTTATTTGGGAGCTGGGTTCCAGGTTTTTACGTGTCCCTTGATCTAGTCAAGTTGACATGTAAAGTTATGACAGGGATGCTGTATCATAGGAGAGTGAAAACAGCTAAGGATTACTGCCGGGGTAGAGTGGATTTGTTTTGTACAATGGGAAGGCCACAGCACAGGCTCATTAGCAAAGGCCAGGCTTCATTTAGGGCCAAGGGAGGTAACCAAGACACAATCACAAACTGGGTTCTAGCCTTCTGAGGAAGTGTCTGGGCTCAAGGTGTTGATGTGGGAAAGATCCGTGTATACATGGTACGTCAGGCCAAGAATTAAGACGAGACAGTAAGGGCAGCGAGAACGGGCAGAGCCAAAGCTCAGAGCACTCCAGCATTTGGTGCTGGGGAGATGAGAAACCGGCAGAGGTACCAGAAAAGGGCAGTCGGTGAGTGGCATGATGACCAGGAAGGGACCTGTTCCAGAAGCCAGGAAAGAAAGTGTTTTGACAACATCCTGAGGTTCAGTACTTGAGGAAGAGAACTGACCATCAGACACAGCAATGCAGGAGTCATTAACAGACCCCAGCAAGAGCCGGCACAAGGTGTATTAGACACTGCAAATGTACCCAACATAATAAACATTAAGAAAAGAGGGAGTGTTTCTGGGGTGTTACTAAAAAGGCTAAAAAAAAATAGAGCAATGCTACAAAGAGAGAAGTGAAATGAAGAAAAGGCATTTTTGTGTAAGGAAAAGACAGGTTATTTTTCAGTCTGGGAGGAATAAGCCTACAGAGCAGGAAGAAATGACTGTCCGGGCAGCAGGGTTGGGGTAGGAGATCATAAGATCCTAGTCCTGGGGAGGGAAGTGATGGGACCCAGTGACAGGCAAGGGATGGGCTAGGTGAAAGTGGAGACCACAGCACAGCAGCAAGTGGAAGCAGAGGAGTGCTGGGACCCAGGGGGGTTACGGAGGTGAGGGGATTTGGTGCCCTCTCCAGTCTCGTCTCTCTGCTCCTTGAAATGAGAAAGAGATTGAAAATTGAGACTTAGAGGGCAAAAAGAGAGGAAAGCCAGAAATGGTCCTTTGCAGCTGACTTCCAGCCAAGGCCCGTCTGCCCCCCAGCGTGTAGTGGGGCAGAGAACTAGCATCCCTCCTTCTTTTACTTCCCCCATTCCTGGGGTCTGCAATACTTGTGGTGGACAGCTCGATCATGTGGATAAGCTTCAGTCTGCCTGCACAGAGACACTGATGATTTCACTATGCCTGACCTCTTCCTTGTCCTTTCTCAGTCTGGAAACCATCACAGCCAAGATGAATCCCAAAGAAGAAAAAGTAAAAATAATTTCAGAGGTAAGTCACTGCTTGGCTTCCCCCTTGGAACCCTTTGTGGGTAAGGAAGTTCAGTCTGGCAATAAAAAGCATTTACTGCATGTGTTAAAAAGTGATGCTTCAGACAAATGAAATTCTGCAGAATCAGACAGTTCTGAGAACCAGAGGAGGTATGGGGAGCTGTGCTCGGCACAGTTGCTGGACCCATGGAATGGTGACAGAAGTTCTAGAGCGTTCAGGTAGAGGTGAGACCTCAGGGTGCCTGCAGGGTCGCATAGCCTTCATCAGAAGTGAGGTCCTAGAAAAGCTTGCTTGGCTGTGGCTCAGGGTTGCCTTGCTTGAACATGTCCAATCATTCTGCTGGTCTGTGATAGACTAGGAACAGCCACTCGGATTCTCCAAGACAGAACTATTTATTTAAAAAAAATACACCCCTAGGTAGATTTTAGTTCATTTGCATACTAAATTATCATTTGTTACATCTGCCAAGTACAGAGGCATCATTGGGCCAAACTTAATTGAACTGAACATATGCCAGAATACCCACTCCGGGTGTTCTTTATCTGCCTTTGTTGGGGAAGGAGGCAGATGATGAGGGTTGTGCAACCTTGCATAGCCTGGGTCTCACCTCTACCTGGATGTTCTGGAACTTTTGTCGCCATTTCTTGAATCCAGCACACAGCAGTTCTCACTGTAGGCTACTGGGCCCAGCTCAGAGAACTCCAATTCTAATAAATCTAACCACTTCTGACAATTGTAGGTTATGAACGAAACCCTGTCTCTACAGTCTGTCATTGCCTGCTGAACAAAAACTCAGACCAGGCAAGGGAAGCCACCTGCAGTGGAAACTGCAGCCCACTTAGCAGGGGCCAGATCTCCCCAAACCCTGACTCCCTTTGAATTAAGGCTCGTGGGGTTTCGAAAACAGAAAACAAAGCCTACGAGCACTTTTTAATTTATTTTTATTTTATGTGCATTGGTATTTTGCCTACATGCATGTCAGTGTGAGGGTATCAGATCCCCTGGAACTGGAGTTACAGACAGCTGTGAGCACAATGTGGGTGCTGGGTATTGAAGCTGGATCTCCTGTAAGCACAGCCAGTGCTCCTAACCATAGAGACATCTCTCCAGCCCCCTGAGGGCACCCTTAATAACATCACACAGATTAAGCAAATTGTCACGTGCTTGTGAGCCACACACACCTCTGTTGTTCATTCATTTAACAGTCTGAGGTGATATAGCAGTGACAAAATCCCTGTAGCTTCGAGCATCCCCATAACTCCTACTGGATGCTTTCCCAGTGACTGAGGATTAGGATACTACTAGAAAACAAAAGATAACCTAGATTTCTCAATGGTTTGTTCCAAGCCAAAGAAAACTAAAAGTTAGACTTTGAGCCACGCCTGCCCACCTGGACCTTATCATCCTCTTGGGGATTCTCTGAACTAAGAGCGGTCCTTCACTGGCAGGTCTGGGGAAAGGAGTGAGGATGAGGCCTCTACTCAGAACTCCAGATAGACAGAGATCATCACAAAACCAAAAGCCTGAGCCAAGCCCATTCTCTGGCTGGGATCTCAGCTCTGTCCCCTGGAACTGACCTCTGCATCTTCCCTGAGCCCAATAACCGAGGAGAAAGGGGAATAATAGTGGCATGGACCAGTCATCTGTATCAGGTTGCTATGAAACTTTACATCACAAACATCCAGGCTCTGCTTTCCAATTCTGCTTCAGTGGATTTGGTGAGACAATAAGAGCCTTGATGTTTCTCTTTGTCTGTTCATCTATTTTTGAGATTGCCTTACTTTGTAACTCAGGCTGGCCTCTAGCTTTCTGTATGGCCCAGGCTGTCCTGGTCTTCCTGCCTCAGTTCCCGAATTCAGGGATCTCAGGTGTTTACTACATATCCAGTCACTTTGCAGTTTCTTGTTCACTCAGAAGTTCTGATGCCAACATTTATAAAAGTGCATTACTAGGAAATGTTAAAGTTAGAGCACCTCAGAGATTTGAGCTCTAACCTCTTAGGTATAAAATATACAATGCATAATACAAAAAGAGAACATGACATTTACACTTTTCCCTTTCCAAAAAGATCTGCTAAAATTCCCCGCAAGTTGAAGCTCTGCTAATTTGACTTATAGTATTGTTCCTTTCTTCCTTACCTGGCTATCAGCCTGAGAAGCAGCAAATGAAACCTCAAACATGAGTTCGCTGTCTGTCCCTGCCTCTCCATCTGTCTTGGAAGTTTCACTTCATTGTCACCTTCCTTAGAATGAGAGTGGGGACCACACTGTATGTACACTATTGCCCTAAGACTTGGTACGCAGTAAGTGCTCAATAAATGTTGAGAGCATGAATGAGCATTTGCAACAATACCAATGGGAGCTTTAACCCCATTTCACTTACAATGTCTCAGTTAGAGTGAAAGTTCTCCAGAGCCTGCCTATTTTGAGAAGAGTGGCTGGTGGATGGCCACTTAGATTTTGTTAACTGTCCCTTTGCTCAATGCTGTGGTAGCAGGTGGTAGAGAGTAGCTGAGCACAGGGAGAAACTTAATACCTGAAGACTATCTTCTTTTCTTTGTGTTTTGACAAAGGAGTTCACTGGAGAGGATGTGGATGCAGAGGTGGGAAGACAGAAGAAGAATTCAAAGGTCCAAAGACAACAGAGAAAGAAAAAGGTAAGAAATGATGAGAAACTGTGTCTGCCCATGCAGAATATTATTGATACATATCACTGATGGGAAGCCTGCCTATACCTCTGGGAAGTCACACAGATCCCTCTGTGAATGTGATCTTCATTGTCAGCTTGACACTCAGGGGAAGAGGGAACCTCAACCAAGGAATTGGCCTGTGGGATGTGGGGGGGGCGTTTTCTTGATTAATAATTGATGTAGAACGGTCCGGCCCACTGTGGGCAGTGTCATCCCTAGGTAGGTAGGCCTGGGCTGTATAAGAAGTAGTAAATGAGCATGACCCTGGCAGCAATCCAATAAACAGTGTTCCTTCTCTGCTTCAGTTTCTGCCTTCGGGTTCCTGCATTAACTTCCTGCCCTGACTTCCCTTGGTGATGATCTGTTACCTGGAAGTTCAAACTCTTTCTTCCTCAAGTTGTTCTTGGTCACAGAAATAGAAACTTAACTAGAATGCCAACGCAGATAAAATCCCTCCCATGAGTAGCATCTCTTGACTTACTCCTGGAAACAGTGAGGCAGGGATGTAGGTGGATGGTATAATGTGTGAGATGCTGGTAGGGTGTATAGAGAGACATAGCACTCCAAATAAGGCTATGGCCCATATTAAGAGTTTTTGTCTTTTTTTTGTTTCTTTGTTTTGTTTTTGTATATGTGTTATGCTGTCTCTTCGGGCTCTAGGAAGGAGGAAAGCCCCTGATTTGAGTGCTGCCACTGATGGTCATAGACTATAATAGGCGGTAGATGGCAGTGCAGGATCACAAATCTTAAGAGACTCCCGCTTTCTCCTACTCCAAGTCCCAAATTCACAGTTAACTCCAGTCTCCCCAGCCTGCAGCCATTTCTCCCCCACCTCCTCCGCTGGAAGCATCCCTGCAAGGTAATTCAATTCCCTTAATTTGGAGCTGCTGTCCTGGAGAAGAAAGGCAAGAAAGGGACAGTTATAGACAAGAGACTTGCCTGGATTAATTGTTATGCCAGCCTGGGAGGGAGGGAAAGGGGAGCGCCATTTTGAGCTAGCAGTCACATGATGAGACTGCCGGGAGAGGGAGAGTAGACCTGGGTGGTGGAGAGGGCACTGAAAGAGTCAGGGACCAACCTTCCTGCTGGCTCCTGGGAACTCTGCCTGTTTCCACGAGGGAAAGCGGGCAAGACAAGCGCCTTCTACCTTCCCTACAGGCTGAATCCAGCCACAGGGGAAGGCTCGGGGGACTGAGGAGCTGCCAGAGCACAGGAGCCAACCACTCTCTGCCCACTCTAGACTAGGGACACCCACAGCCGCAGAGTGTCCTGAAGCTCTTAGGAGTTCAGCCTGTGTGTTGTTCTGCAGCCTGGCGGGGGGAGGGGGGGGCGGGACCGTGTGGTATCAGATAAAAAGTACTTTAGAATCACTCAGTGAGCAGAGAGTGACCAAAGATGAAGCTGCCTGGCATCTTCGGACTGAAAGGGAAAGCCACAGGCAATGCAGCAACTCTCGGTGGCTGTTTCCAAAGCCTGATTTCACAGGCATCCTTGTGTTCACTTAATCTGCTCTAGAGCCTTGATCCCAGCCACGGTTTTATTCAGATGCCCCATCCTTCTGAGTGATCTGTTTCCATCAGGATCTCTGTGCTGCAGTTCCCCTGTGCATAGCCATGGGTTTAGAGATAGGGCAGAGCTGTGGTTCCCAGTACCTAACAATGCTTGTACAGAGAAAGTAGGGATATGCTTGCCCAGGGCTCCTAGCCAGGCTGAGCTGGCTGTGGGCTTTAGTCCGCCTGGCACAGAGGCATCCTTACTAGCGCTGCTTCCTCAAGACTTGGAGGAAGATACCGCAGTCTATTCTCCGGGGCATCCCGTGTGGAAACAGTGTCAGCCCACGTTAGCCAGTGACACTTGAACAGGCCTTTCCTGTCTATTTGGGGTTGGAGGTGAAGTATTCTTTTGTGATCCCCTGCATAGCTTTAAGCTTTTTCTCCCTAGCAAATGTGAAAACTGTCATATTTTGGGGTGCCTTGACCACTATGATGGGAAGCCTCCTAGCAAGCACTCAGGCTGACTTCAGTGACCTGAGCAACAGAGTCACCGTGAACAGCATGCAAAGTACTAAGGCGCAGCCCTTCTACAGTGATCCCACCACGTCTTAAAAAAGGGGGCTGAACTAGTTGAGGTCCGGGCATCTCAGAAACCTCTCATCTATTCACAGCCACCTGCTACTCCCCCTGAGGAAATGGTGTCAAACAAATTCCAAGATGGTGGCCAGCAGGAGATGGTGGAAGAAGAGCCTGAGACCAACCTCCTGAGCTTGACAGCCCGGCGGGGACCCCGGAGTGAGTAACTTGCTTGCATTTGGCTGGTAGTTATTAACTGCCAACCACAAACCCAGTGTTGAGCAATATGGGGCTTGATTAGGAGTATTGTTTCTATGTTTGACCAGGGGTAAGGCTGTCTGAATAGGACAAAGCGAAAGGGAATGTAGTAATTCTCAGAGGCTGAGCTTGGGAGGCCCCTCTTTAAGGGGGCTCCACTCATTTCGCCACATCTCTGTGGCTCAATTTCTAGGGTAGCACAGACTAGAAGATAAGACACACAGTTAGGGGGCTTCGCTATATCCAGGAAAGGTCGACGGCAGTAACTGAAGTAGAAATAGCACAGATAATCCAATATGTCAGAATTCAAAGGAGAGTGACAGAGAGGAGACACACGTGTGAGTAGAGCAGAACAAGCATCAAACTGAAGAACAGAGGGGAGTTTTCAAGGCCACTCACCCTTCACAACACTTACAGTCATCCGCTGCACACTAACTTTCTACTTCCGGGAACTGTGGCAAGGAGGCTGGGGAGGTGGCTCAGTGGGAAAAGCACTTAGCCATACAAATGTGAAACCTCGAGTTCAAATCCCCAGAACCCATGTAAAAGCCAAGCATGGGAGGACATATCTGTAATCCCAACACTCCTAGATCAATACCTCCTATGAGTGGAGGTATCCCTCAAAGCTCACTGCTCAGCTAGCCTGGCACACAGATGTGCAAACAACAAAGATACCCTGTTTCAAACAAGGTAGAAGGTGAGGACAGACACCTGTAGTTTATGATGGGTTCACTGAGGCAAGCTCACACCTACACTCAGACACATAGATGTGCACACACATATGTAAATGTGATTTTTTTTTAAAGAGCCTTGGGCAGTCCTTGGACTTCACAACATTTGTCCTTGTCCATACAGTGAGCTTCTCTCACTGTGAGCCCACTGTGGGGAAAACCACTGCCCTTCACTGGAGACCTTTCTGGCAAAGTGGATTGGATAAGAAATGTGCACAGTCCTTATGCGCGTGCATGTGGCAGAGCTGGGGAGTGGAGTAACTATTAGACATCGGAGGCCTTTGGAAGCAGCCGACCTAAGTCCAACCCGATGAAAAGTGTGGCTCCAACAGCATGGAAGCAACATGCAATTAAAGCTGCCAGGAATCCCAGAAAAACAGACTAAGACTGACCCCCAAACAGCTGGTCTTTTTTCTACACACCTTTGTCTGCTTGGGCGGCCCTAACTAAATATCACAGATTGTGTGACTTAAAATTCAAAAGCATATTTTGCTCACTGACTGCAACACGGGGGTCCCTTATTACCGGATAGAGTTGCACAAGGGTGGTTGGTGGCTTCCGTGGCTTTGACTTAGCAACGGGGCAAGTGGGGCTGCCATGTTCAGAGGAAACGGGCAGCAGGAAGGACTTGTGTGAGGACCAGTAACCAGGAATAATGATGGAGAGTGTGAGCCGCTTCTTGGGTACCCGGGTGGACATGGATTTACAGACGTGGGAATCTGGTAGTTGGAGAGAGGGGCTGGGACTGGAGAAGGCTTCCTCAACCTTCCATCTAGAGCAGTTCTTTCTCCCCTCCACAATACGTACACACCTTTCAGTACACACCTCACCTCCCGAGGGATGCTGGGAAAAGACTGCTCTGTTAGGACAGAATCCCCCTCATAGCAGACTCTGCACTGTGTCCACTCCGTTGATTACGTCATCCTTCAGTGCACAGAAGTTTTTGAAGTTTGATGTAGCTCCTCTTATTGTTTTGCTGTTGACACCTGAATTTTTAAAGAGATTTTATTTATGTATGCAAGTTCTCTATTTATGTTAGATGAGAGTATCAGGTCCCCTCATAGATGGCTGTGAGCTACCATGTGGTCATTGGGAATTGAACTGAGGACATCTGGAAGAGCAGCCAGTGTTCTTAACTGCTGAGCCATCTCTCCAGCCCCCAACGCCTGTATTCTTAGTGTCATTCTCCAAGAAGTCGTGGCCCAATTCAATGTCATAAAGCGTTCCCCTTATCCATTTTGAGTTAAGTTTTGTTTATTGGGCAGAGATCCAATTTCGTCTTTAATTTATTAATTAGTTTAATTATTTACATTGTTGGGGGGTGCATTTTGTGCTTTGGTACACATATGGAGATCGAAGGACAACTGTGTGAATCAGTTCTCTCCCTCCACTCTAGTTCCCAGGGATAGAACTCAGGTTCTATCAGGCTTGATGGTAGGGGCCTTACCTGCTGAACCCATCAGCTTCCAGTATCTTTCTCTTGTCTTTGGACATGAGTTTTCCTAACTCCATATGTTGAATACAGTACTTTCCTATAGAATGGTCTTGGCATATCTGTTGAGGATCATCTGACCAGTTAGTCATGTATTTATTGCTGGGTTCTCTATTCTGCTCCATGGGTTTATATTTTGGTCTTTATGCTACTACCATGCAGTTTTGATGATGTTAGCTTTGGAGTGAGTTTTGAAATTAGAAAATGTGAAGCCTTTCAAAACTGCTTTAGCCATTCACAGTCCTCTGATATTCCTTAAGCACTTTAGCATAGACATTTCTATTTTTGCAAAACAAAAATCATTGTGGTTTTCACAAGAATCGTGGTAAATCTAGAGATGGTTTGGGTAGTATTGACATTTTAACAACACTGGGTCTTTAAATCCACAAGCATACAGTCCTTCCATTTATTTTTCACATCTTTACTTTCTTTCAGCAGAATTTTGGTTTTTGGGTGTGTAAGCCCTTTACTTCCTTCATTGACTTCCTCCTAAATGTATTACTTAGTTTTCGATGCTATTCTAAGTAGAATTGTTTTCTTAATTTCATTTTGAGTGGTTTGTTGTTGATATATGCAAATACAACTGATTTTTATGTGCTGGTTTTGTATCCTGCAACTTTTGCTGAATTTGTGAGTGACTCTAACAAGTCTTTTGTGGCATCATTAGAATTCCTTTATACCAAATCATGTAATCACTAAATAGAGATCGTTTGACTTTTAACATCCCAATCTGGGTGACTTTTCATTTCTTTTTCTTGCCTTGTTGCTTTGTGTACGAATCCCAGTATTACGTTGAAATAGCAAAAGCCAATATCTTTCTTTGGTCCTGATCTTAGAGGGGGAAAAAAAAAAAAAAACTTTGAGAATTGAATATGGTTGAGGTTGTTCCTTCACTTTCTAGGTTATGAACATTTTTATACTGAAGAAATATTAAATGTTGTCAATCATCTTTTCTGTTTCAGTTGGGATGATCATGTGGTTTGGGTCCTTATTCTGTGGTGTGTTATATCAGTTGCTTTTCATGTGTTGAACCCTCTTTGTATGACTCCTCCTGTCCCCTTTTTTAAATGTTATGGAGAAGTTGTATGTTTGCAATCTGAGCCTATGTGAAAGATTGTTAACTAGACCTAAAGCTAATGTTCCATAAATGAATTGTGAGGCTATTATTCATAACTACTTAACAAACATTATTTACTATATTTCATGGGTGAAACCTCCAATTTTGTGTTCTTTCCAGCCCTGAAATGAAGTTTCACATTCATGGATAATGCTGAGAAAGCTATGGAACTTTTTGGTTTATCTGAAGCTTTTACTCTGGACAGAAGAGCTATGAGTGTGTAGAGGAGCAGATATATCAGATATGTCTGAAAATGTTAAGAATCTAAGACTGAGTCAGGCGGTGGTGGCGCACGCCTTTAATACCAGCACTCGGGAGGCAGAGGCAGGCGGATCTCTGTGAGTTCGAGGCCAGCCTGGTCTCCAAAGTGAGTTCCAGGAAAGGCGCAAAGCTGCACAGAGAAACCCTGTCTCGAAAAACCAAAAAAAAAAAAAAAAAAAAAAAAAAAAAAAAGAATCTAATACTGTTTGAGCTAGGCAATGATGTAGCAGGCACCATGATAAGGCCTTTACATATGCTGTATTATTTAATTTTCTAAGTAATCCTGTCCTCGGGCATTTTTTAGTAGATCAAGGTCTGGGGAGCGTTAACATGGAGGAGTGACGGAAGCAGGTCCCAGCTCTCATATGCTGACCTGTGTCCGTACTTGCTGCCTGTTGTATTGCTGTAGACCCACAGACTTAACCTGGGGTTATCTTTAGACTTAATAATTCAACCACATTCTATAAACCTAGCAGCAGTTGTGGACAGCCCATGGGGAACTCCTAAAAGGGGGCACAGAGCCAGTTAGAATCTTCATGGGACTGAAGCCAGCTGTTCCTGATCTTTTTCCAGAAAGAGTAACAATGTAGCATGAATATTAAAAGGTCTTATTAATAAAAAACAAACCTGGAGCCAGGTATTGGGTGAATGCTGGAAGATCAGAGACACAGAACACAAGCCATGGCTAACCTCACCTTGCCAATTCCTCAGCTGATCTCATTTCCTCAAACTGGAAGCCTCTGTGTCTTCATCTGAATGGATCTCAGCTGAACTGCTGCTCAAAAGCCTAAAAGCTTAACCAGGCTCTACTTCCTGGTTTTCACGCCTTATATACCTTTCTGCTTCCTGCCATCACTTCCTGGTATTAAAGACGTGTGTCACCATGCCTGGCTGTTTCCAGTGTGGCTTGGAACTCACAGAGATCCAGACGGATCTCTGCCTTCAGAATGCTAGGATTAAAGGCATGTGTGCTACCATTTTCTGACCTCTATATCTAGTGGCTGTTCTGTTCTCTGACCCCAGATAAGTTTATTAGGGTGTACAATATATAGGGGAACACAATATGACCACATAACAGAGTCCTCTCCTTACTTCCAAAAATAACTCATTTCCTATTGGATTGTTGTTGTTGATGATGATAGATTCTGCTCTGTATTCCGGCCTTGTTCTGGCATAGGTGTGCATGCTCACTTACCCCTCAGAGCAGACTGTGTTCCACATCCTTCCAATGGGTCTGTCCACCTAGATGGAAATGCATGATTCTTACCATGACTCTTTACTTCCCAAACCTCACATAGGTCTGGACTACCCATCATCACTTTCACCATAGGGCCTCGCCTTGACTGTAACCTTCCATCACCTCACTATAACATTTGTACAGGTCTCCCAGTATTGTCAAGGTCAGACAACATTCAGAGACAGAGAGATCCACAACTATGACCCCATGGTCTCTCCCATGCACATGTCTGTGCAGCAAAACTTCTGGCTTCTAACTTGCTCATCTAAGATACATATGACCCTGACATTCCACATAAGAAAGAATTTCACTGACTGAACACCAGTTGCAAATCAAATAAGTGTCTAGTTTCACCGGGCGGTGGTGGTGCACGCCTTTAATCCCAGCACTCGGGAGGCAGAGCCAGGTGGATCTCTGAGTTCAAGACCAGCCTGGGCTACCAAGTGAATTCCAGGAAAGGTGCAAAGCTACACAGAGAAACCCTGTTTCGAAAAAGCAAAAAAAAAAAAAAAAAAGTGTCTAGTTTCAAAGCATGTGCATCCTTCATGAGTCCACCTCACACCATCTTTTAACAGAGTAATGATCAAACGTCAAGTCATTTCTCACAAACATCTGTTTTTCATTTTCCATTCATTCTTGCTAGTTTCTCTGATTAAAGTACCACTTCGGAACCAATTTTTCAGTACTAGTAGAAAAGAAAATACAGTGAAATTTGAGTAAATGAAATAGATGATTTATTTTAGACGTGCATTTTCAAAGTCATCAAGACCTGGAGACATAGACACAGGATACAAATTTTCTGATGTTAGAGCAGGGAAGCTGCCTGAAGGAGTGAGGCTGGGTTACCGTGGAGTGTCTGGACAAGAGATGAGTATGCTAATCAAAGGAATCACACAACATAGTTTCAATGCCCTAAAAATATATGCTTCTCTGATTTCATCCCTCCTTCTTTAATCCTTAGCAATTGCTAATCTTGTATTTATGCTGGGAAAGACATTTAGAGGTTTTTAAGATTTCCTAATTCTGCTTGGAGGCATGTCATCTCCCCAACTAAAATGTGAGCAATGTGATGGGAAGACCCTTGGCAGATGCTTTTGTATCTGGTCCTTGGTAATGACCCATTAGTCAAAAGAGAGTATATACACATAGCCATGGGGGGCATTACACTTTAAAAGGTACTTCAACTCATGAAGCATTCCATATTTTTAGGTAACAACGAGTTCCCAAGATGAGGATGCTTGGATCTCCCAGAAAGGGGAAGTAGAGGAGATCTCCTGGTTGGACTGAGGATGGGCATGGGAACTTGAGGGATCAGGTTGGGGGGTGGGTAGGGGGGGAGAGTGCTGAGAGAGATGACTGAAAAGGGGAGCTTTATGGAGTTGGGTAGAAGCCTGAGGCAAGGAAAACTTGTACGAGTCTACAAAGATGACCCAGCTAAGACTCCTGGCAGCAGTGGATGCATAGCTTGAATTGTTGATCCCCTGTGATCAGATTGGGGACTACCCAGGTTATCAGCAGAGAGCCTTCATCCAGTAACTAATGGAGGCAGATTCAGAGACCCAAAGCCAAACATTGGGCTGAGCTCAGGGAGTCCTGCTGAGAAGCAGGGGTAGGAATTATAGGAGCCAGGGGGTTAGGGACATCACAAGAAAACCCACACAGCTAGCCTGGCTCATGGGAACTCACAGAGTCTGAACCAAAAACCAGGGAGCCTGCATGGGACCAACCTAGGCCCTCTGCATATATGTGACAGTTGTGTAGCTTTGTGGGACTCCTAGCAGTGGGAGCAGGAGCTGTCCCTGGTGCTTCGGCTGGCTCTTGGGAACCTATTCCTCATGTTGGATTGCCTTGCCCAGCCTGAATACAGGGGGAGATACTTGATCTTATGGCAAATTGATATGCCATGGTTTGCAGGGGAAGCCTGTCCCTTTCTGAGCAAATACGGAGGAGGGGTGGATTGAGGCGGGATGGAGAGGAGGTGGGAGAAGGGAGTGGGAGGGGAGGAGGCTGAGGTAGGGATGTAAAATAAATATTTTTTTTTCAAAAGGTACTTTAAGCAAAATAAATGTCACTGTTATTTGAGCGAAAGCTGGTGGTAGCCATGACTGTTTCTTTGAGATACGTTGTGGCACCATTACTACCATGGTACCCAAGGAAAGCCATGGTGCTAATTCACTCCCTTTGACCTAGGGGTTAAGTACTTTAATACTTGTTGTAGTACAATATGGAAAACAGTTATTTTAAACAACTGTAAATATTAAACAGGTCTCCTAAGACATCTCCCCACCCCCGCCCAACTAATTGCCAGTTATTCTGTTTCATTAGTAACCTTCTATTCAGTCTCACACTGGCTGGGCTTGTGCTGACCTGGGAAGAGAATGGACTCGCCAGCCTGAGGGGAAGCTGTGATTACATTTATGGGAAGATGGCATTTAGAAAACAGCTCACTGCTGCAGCAAAGAAAAACCAGCAAGAACAAAGTTTCCATATCCTCACGTGCAGAGGATTGTTAGATGGCATGAATGAACTTATAGATAACGATAGAAATCTAGGACTAAAATATAGGCACTGTCACTGTACCAGTGCGGCTGGAAGAATTGTTTCCTAGTAAACCCCTTAGCCTAGAGCAATGTCAGCCTTGTGTTCCCAGATGGCTTCCAGACCTCTGTACTCTTTCCCATCATCTGTACTCCCTGTACCCCATTTCTTTCTTTATACATTCTTAATGCGATACTAGACACTTTCTATTTTTCTCTTTCCCTGGATAAGTGGCTCAGATATTTATGTCCACTGCACCCCAAGCTTCCCCCTGGAAACTGCCAGCCTGTCTCCAATCCTCACCTGTTTCTCGCTCGGTAGCATCACCAACTTGATGCCTCAGTCAACTCTTAGCATCCTCTCCTTCTCCTTTATTCTCTAGACCAAAGTCCTCCTGAGTGTAGTTGAAGCACGTACTATTCGGACTTCACTAGGTTTGGCTGTGACTCACTGTATTTAAAAGTTCCAGACCTGGCTGCTATTGGGAACCACAGATTGCATCCTGCATACCAGTCTCCATGTTGTTCTCTACTTTTCTTCTTCTTCTTCTTCTTCTTCTTCTTCTTCTTCTTCTTCTTCTTCTTCTTCTTCTTCTTCTTCTTCTTCTTCTTCTTCTTGTTCTTCTTCTTCTTCTCTCTCTCTCTCTCTCTCTCTCTCTCCCCCCTCCCGTCTCTTTCTCCCCCTCACTCTCCCCCTCTCGCTCCCCCTCCTCCTCTCCTTCCCCTCCCTCCACTGACCTTCTCTCCTTATGGTATCACCAGGACACCCTAGCTGGTGCAGCTTCTGAAAACACTACTGACATCAACTCTGCTCTCTCCACCTGCTTCAAGAATTCTACAGGAAGCCGAGTCAAGACTCCTTAGCAGGACATTTTTAGCTCCCCATCACTTCACCCCTAAATCCTCAAACTTACCTGCTCCAGGTTCCCATTCCAATGAGCTTAACATTCTACCCATCAAACACCATCATATTTCCTATATTTCTCTCAGGATGGTGTTGGGTTATCAAAGAACAGAACTGAGACCAAATCTTAAGCATTCTGTTTTCTAAATATGTGGTCAGGGAAGCCAGTCATTTGTCACAGGTGACCTCACTGTCTTCATCAACAATGACACCCAGTTTTGATAACACCTGAGCTTGGAGTTATCATCTGGTGATAATCCAGCAAGGATGCTGTGGAGACTTACATAACTCATTCCATACACAGTATTATACCCAACACATGATAGTTACGTACCTGTTCAAGTGGTTCCCCTCTGTGTTCAGTAATATCTGTGATAGGTACATTATCTCAGTGATGCAGCCAGGGGCTATGGCTAGGTCTTTAGGAAAAGGTTGCTCTAGTTGAAGAGGGGATTAAACCCTGAGACCTCAAATCAGCTACCCATTCACCCAAGAAGTGACATGTTGGAGTCTAGTGCTGACTAAGTCGGCAAATATATTTGTGTGCCTGTAACAGTCAGGAGCCACTCATTCTAGTCTTTGTTAAACCAGAGTGACAGTCCCTAGTGGGGCAGAGTTCTCCATGTCAGTCTCCAAGAAGCCAATGCTTATACTTCCACCGTCAAAAGGCTCCAGCACTGTGACCCGTTTGCTTATGTGCAGATCTATACTAGCAAAATTACATCCCTTTTTGTATTTAATTCACCCCGAGGAAAAAAATGTTTACAAGTAATTGTCCTTTATTTATTTATTTGTTTGTTTGTTTATGTTTAAGGCTTACCTCCCATGCCTTCAGCATCCAGAACAGGCTTTGCAGAATTTTCCATGAGGGAACGCATGAGGGAGAAGCTTCAGGCTGCCAGGGTAAGAGAGGCAGAGTGAATGTTCCCTTCAGGGCTGATTGTAGTTTTCGGTGGTTTATGTTGCCTGCTTTGTATGCTCCAGACTATGGAGCTAACAGCCATTCAGTCTGTCCTTCAGGTCTGAAATGTTAACACACTTCGCATTGGGACAGATGAAAATTGTGCCGGAGAATGGCGGTCATTCGGCTAAACCATTTCCCTTGCTCTGATCCCTACAGAGGGACGGCGTGTAATTGTTTTTCTGACTTTTCTTTATTGAGATGGCAGCTAAGATTCTCCGATAATTGATTATATATAATAATACTTTCCTATTTGGTTTTTTAGTCCAAGGCAGAAAGCGCATTGCTGCGGGATGTCCCCACCCCGAGGCCCCGGCGCCTGCGCAGTCCCAGTGAGAGGGAAACAGAGACTGAATTTGGCACAGAGGTGAGACGTGGTTTCTTTCTACTTTGATGTGAGGTTCCTCTACTGTCTGGCCCTGCTTTACTTCTTCACAACGGGACAAACCTACAAACGAGTTCTTGGTGTTGTTTATGGACTGAATTAGCATGCGTTAACAGTGTTTTCGGTCAGTAACAGATACATAGTAGGTCCTCTCAGATGGGACGTTTCTTAGTTTTCTTCCTGAACTGGATCCAGGGCCTTGCACATGCTGGACAAGTACTCTACCAATAGCTTACCTCATTAGCCTCCCTTGGTATATGTTCTCTGAATATGAGCTGTTCTTACAGGCCTCAGCCAGAGAGATACAAATATTACAAAACCTGAAAAATAGCCCAAATCTGAAACAACCCTGGTCCCAGGATGATAACAGGACCTGGGGCTCAGTGAGAAGGATGGCCCTTGAGCCCTGGGTGCTATGCTGGACTTATACTTATGTCTTTCTTTGTAGACATCAAATGATCTTCTGTGAAATGAATGATTTGTAGATTTACAGAATGAAACAAGCCTTTTCATTTGGGGGTCTAAAGTTTTTGTTGTTGTTGTTGTTCAGCCTTAACAGAGCAGGGGGAAATAAGAAAACATTCAACCTCCCTACCTACAGCTATATCTGAAGCCTGTGGCCACAGCACTCTGTAAAATGACAAGATTTTCAAAGACTAGAAGACAAGCTGTTAGAGGACCACTGTGGTTTCATTTCCGTGGCTGTTATAAAATCTCTGACAAAAAGCAATTTCAGGGCACAAAGGCTTATTTAGCTCTTAATTCTAAATCATAATCCATCATTGTGGAAGTGAAGGCAAAGCTTAGAACATCACATCCACAATGAAAAACAAAGAATAAAGTCACAGCTCCTTGATTGCTTGTTTGCTGTTTATACTCAGCTAGCTTTCACATATAGTTCAAGACTCCCTGCCTAGGGGATGGTGCCACCCACAATGGACTTTGTCCTCCTACATAATCAACGATCAAAACATCCCCATGCCCCAACCCATACACACAGGCATGTCCAGGCGCCCATCTGACCTAGAGTCTCTAAGTCATTAAGACTCTCTTCCCAGATGATTGATTATAGTTTCTGTCAAGTTGACAGTTAAGCCAGGACAAAGACTAACCCTCAACTTAGAAAACTTAAAATAACCTTAATTTCTGGATCTTTTTTTTGCTTTAATGTGTCATTTTTTTACTCTTTACAAAGCCAAGTAAAGAGGTAGGAGGGACTCAACAAGAAGATGACTCCCAGAGCCATGCAAGATTTAAGCTCCGTGGTTCTGCACAAAAAATCAAGTCGAAACCCCAGGTTAGAAATTCTGTCTTTAAAAATCACGTTTCTTTCTGTTTTTCAAAAATACCTAATCACAGATGCTGCCGTGCTGCCTGCAGATGGGGGTGGGGGTGGACTTCTACTTTTAAAGTCCTAGAGGCAAGATTACAGTATTGCCCCATTGTGGAGAGGGAGGAGGGGTACAAGGAAGACAGGGAATGATGAGAGGGTGTTCCCCAGCTTTCGTGATGGAGAAGGAATGAGGGTAACAACTCAGAAACCAAAACAATAACTGTCGTTTGTTAAAAAGATGAAGAGAACCTACGTTACTATAGGTTATTATAATAACTTCTCATTATTAAACAAAATTATCTCTACATTGGTCCATAGAACAATGAATATACTGTTTGACACTTTAATAATCTTTCCTGAAATGCTTACTTTTGTAAATACTGTATTTTCATGCTTACTGGGTTGTAATTACTCATTTTTTTTTTTTTAAGTAGAGCAGGGGAAAGATGGTTCAGCTACTAAGAACATTGACTGCTCTTCTAGAAGACCCAGGTTCAGTTTCCAATGCCCACATGGCCATTCACAGTCATGTTACTCCAATCCTAGGCAATCTGATGCCCTCTTCTGGCCTCTGTGGGCACTGCATGCACATAGTGCACATATATACAGGCAAAACACTCATCCACATAAAATATTTTAAGAAGTAATTAGAACTACTTATTTTAAATACTCAACAACTGCCTCCTGATCTTGTTAAAATTTGTGACCTGTAATTCAGTTAACCTTCAGCAAAGACAATACAGTCAACAGGCCTCCATGAGCTGTGTTAGCATCCAGCCAGCTGTCAGTTGGTTATGTGAGGTTCGTTCACTTTCCCCACCTAAGCTGCCTGCTGTCTGTTTCTCTGCAGCCCCCTCCTGGCTTCCCCTCTGCAGAAGAGGCCTATAATTTCTTCACTTTCAACTTCGATCCTGAACCAGAGGAATCAGAGGGAAAAGCACAAGTAAAAGGTGGAGGCAGAGCTCGTCAAGAGGACCAAGAAGGAGAAGAAGAAGCATGCGCACAAGAGAGAGCAAAGAAAACGGTATCTGATACAGTGATGGTGTGCAGGGGGAGCCTGGGAAAACAGATGAGGGAGGAAAGGGGCTGGGGAGGAGCCTGCAGCACCCCACAGGACAGCTCACCCATGTCTTGGTTGGAAGCAGGAAGACCACTATGGGATGAGAATTGACCTCCCTTGATTTTTCTGTAGCCTTTGACACAGCCCACACATTGGGTAGCAAGGGCCTTGATTAAATCTGTCCATCTTTTCTTGTAAGGGAAGAAATGAAGTAGCTTGGTTTGAGGGTTTTCTTGCTAGACTTTGCACAGTGGTTACTCTGCATTTCATACCTAGAGTGCTTGGATCCAGAAAGCAAATGAGACAGACTTGCCTCTCTCCCACAGCCTAACAAGAAAGTTAAGTTTTTGTGCCAAATACCACCCCTGGGCATAAATTATACTAGGTAACTCTGAGCTCAGGTTCTTTAAGCAAATGTTCTCAAATAAGCATCTTCAAAGGTTGGGAGTCCTGTTTGATTTTAGGATTACTGTTGTTTGGGTTACCACTTCCGAGGTACAGTTTTCCAGGTAGGTGGAATAGCAAAAAGCCACCAATGAAAACCCACCTCTGAAATATGAAAGGTCACCTTCATCTGAAAAGAAGCAAAAGGGAAATACAGTGTGTGTGTGTGTGTGTGTAAATGTGGGTAGGGATGTGCCACAGTCCTCATGTGTAGGCCAGAGTTATTTAGGTGTTTCTCATCACCTTCCGCCTTGCTTAAGACAGAATCCGTGTTGTTTGTCCACTATGTGTGGCAGGGTAGCTGGCCAGTGAACCTCCGGGCTTCTGTCCCTGCATCCCATCTCCCTGTGGGAGTACTGCAATTGCAGATGCTCTCATTACACATCTAGCTTTTATGTGTGCTCTAGGGACTTGAACTCGGTTCTCATGCTTTAACCATTTACCTGGAAAACATAATTTTGTCCTAAGATGTGTTAAGTTTCATGGGTTTAGTATTAGTAATTGTTTTCCCAAGTCTGCCAAGGATCTTGGTGTAACTTTTTCTTGTTACTTTTCAATGTTGTGTAGGAAGAGGAAGAGCTGCTTGATGGTAAAGATGCCGAGGACTTCCTGTTGGGCTTAGATCCCGCAGCCCATGACTTTGTGTCAGTCAGAGCCGCAGAGTACGAAAGTGCCCACGTTCGGCTACAGAAGGAAAAGGAAATCCTCTTCACGCCTAGTCGCCTGACAGGTGCTCACCTTTTCTTCCCATGCTCAGCTTGGACACTTTCATTTCCTGCAGATGAAATATGCCTGACATACAAAGACCACCCTTTCCAGAGCTGATTCTAGGTTTGAATATGATTTACTGGTTAACAACCATCTTTGGGGGCTAGGGAAATGTCTCAGTAGCCTACAAGCTAGATAACCTGGGTTTGGATTCTGTCATCCATGTAATAAGGCAGGCACAGTAGCATCCACCAGTAATTCCAGTGCAGGGAAGTGAAGTCAGCGGATCCCAGGAGCTGGCTGGCCAGGTGAGCTCTAGGTTCCATGAGAGATCCCATCCCATCTCAAAAACAATGCACACATATTCACACTCACCTGAGCACACACATATATTTGCTCTGTGGCCAAGCAGGAGTGGGAGAGCAGACTTCAACCAGGAGCCACTTCCCTTGGTGCCTTGGAAGGAAGGTATAAAAAAGGAAGAAATAAAAATTGCATAAAAGATTGTAGCTAGAGTTTTCTCCAGTCCCGCTCAGGCCCCCGAAGTTCCACAGCCCACTTATAAAATAATCACTCAGAAGCTCATATTAATTAAAATTGCTTGGCCATTAGCTCAGGCTAACTACTGACTAGCTCTTATATCTTAAATTAACCCATATTTATTAATGTATAAGTTGCCACGTGGTTTGTGGCTTGCCGGTACTTTACATCTTCTCATGGCGGCTGTGGCTGGCAGCGTCTCCTGACTCAGCCTCCCTGTTCCCCAAATTCTCCTCTCTCTTTGTCCTGCCTATACTTTCTGCCTGGCTACTGGCCAATCAGCACTTTATTTATTAACCAACAGAGCAACACATTCACAGCATAGAGAACACATACTACAGCAAAAGATGACTTGGGGGCGTCACTGAGGAGATAATATGGGTGAATGGCCCAGTGCGATGACCACATCCCAAAGTGTCTGCCCAATTGCTGTTGCTATTGTAGACAGTAGTAGTTTTTAAAGGAGTGTGTGCTTACCCCAGTGGTGCAGGAAAAGCACCTTCCCTAATTTACTTTTGCTGGGACAGTAGTATATCCATGACAAATAAGGATACATATATTGGGGGAGCAAGCAAAACTATTTTAACAAAGACTTTCAGACATTATCAGATTAGTGCTAATCTGGTGTTTTAGTATGAATAAATGTTTTATTGAATGAACAAACATTTTAGATGAATAAAGAATGATAAATAAGTTGGCCCCATGTTTTTGGACGACCAGAGGAGAGTTTTCTAGAAATGGGTGTTTCTGGTTTTGAGGGTTGGACTATATAGGAAATACATTGTCTGATGGCCACACACAGGCAAGACAGCATGGTCAGGTACTTACTGTCATTCAGAGTGAGATAATTATGAGCCCTGTAAACATAAGTCTTAGGTTCCATCCTGGCCCCACAGCCATCCTATCTTGCCTTTTCTTCTGTCTTCTCTACGCCACTCTGTTGCAGCAGGCCCCACGGCCTTGACGGAATCTAAACCCTGCCAGAGTCCCTCCCCAGCACAGAGCCCCAAGCTCCTCCCTGTGATCTGAATAGTTCCCCTTGCTCTTCCCTGCTACCCTGTGCCCCCTCTCGATACACCACGGCATTCTGGGAGCATGTTTGTTTCCCAATATGAACAGCCTTCAGTACTGTGATACCTGGCTGAAGGGTAGGGATGCATTTTCTGTGAAAGGTCATTAGGCGAATTTATGGTTGTGTGAACGTCACACCGTGTACTTATGCAAACCCAGGTGGTACAGCCTCATATCCATCTGGGTTGTGTTGTATAGCCCATGGCTCCTAAGAAGACCAGCATAGCTGGTCACCATGCTGATACTGTAGGGACTCTGGCCTGAGTACAGGGATGCCTGTACTGGAAAGCTGTGAGCTCTGTTGTAATCTCATACAATTTTGGTCAGAACATCTCTGACGGGACCACTGTGCAGTTCATGTGAATGACTGCACATGTCCCACCCGGGCAGGATGCACCCTCCTGCAGAGCACATCCCCCTCTCAACACTAGGTGGCAAGATGTCTGCAACTGAGCAGACTCCTTCTTGTATCTCGAGTTCATCCCTTCCCTCCCTAAGTCCCTATCAACCGCATGTCTCCTTATCGGATATACTCTCTAGTAGCATCCTGTAGACCTTGTCTCTGTCGCTGCATGTTGCCTCCACTGCCACCTAAGTGACTCCACACTGCATCAGTCTGGCCTGGAGCCCTGAGTCCCATGAGCATCTGTCACAAGGAGGTTCTCAGCAAAGATCTATTTTTTTTTTTTTTTTTTTTTTTTGGTTTTTTCGAGACAGGGTTTCTCTGTGTAGCTTTGCGCCTTTCCTGGAGCTCACTTGGTAGCCCAGGCTGGCCTCGAACTCACAAAGATCCGCCTGCCTCTGCCTCCCGAGTGCTGGGATTAAAGGCGTGCGCCACCACGCCCGGCTAATAAAGATCTATTTTTTTATGAATGAAACAGAAAAACAGAGTGCACAGACAATCTAGGTCACTATCACTCCACTCAGAGAGACTTTTTGTCTTCAGTGCTGGGCATTATCCCCAGGTCCTTCCACATGTCAGCCCCAATCTCTACACTGACTGCATTCCCAGGCGGTGAGCTTTTAGTTTGCAAAGTATTTCCTTGTACTTGACATCATCTAATCCTCCCAGGAATCCAGTGAAGAAAAAACTATTAGTTCTTGTACAACAGAAGAGAGCTCCAAGTGCCTGGTCTGAATTCACTAGGCTAAAAAGCAATAACTCAAACTCCATACCCCAGCCCTTCGCTCTGAATATCATGGTCTTCTCAGAACTGCTGAGCTCGGTCCTGAATCATTTAGGTGCTGTGTCTTAAGTACACAAGTCTATATGATACTGCAACTTAACACATTCATCTTTTCCTTGGTTCTGTTTCTAGAAATTAATTTGGAAAGTGTGGTTTTTTTTCCACAAACGAAATCTCCAATGCTTTAAAACATTCCCCAAATGGCAGTTCATAGGTTGAAGCTGGCACTCATGTCTGTTGTATTTATTTGTGAACTCCCTAGTGCCGACCTATAAAAAGCTTCCTGAGAATGTGCAGCCCAGATTCCTGGAAGATGAAGGTCTCTACATTGGGGAAAGACCAGAGGTGGCGCGCACCAATGAGAACATCATGGAGAACAGACTGCTGATTCAGGAGCCTGTGAGTGGGGATCTCACTCCCCAAGGAACCTGGCACCTGGCACCATGGGCTGGACTCTTTTTCTCTATAGAGTTTGTCAAGAGAAATTGGTTCTTTTTTTTTTTTTTTTTTTTTTTTTTTGTCTTTGTCTCTCAGTACATTCTAAGAACCCCAAACAACACCTCTCAACTGCTCAGAACACATCTCCTGCAGACTAGGTGCCAACATTTTCCCAGGTACCCCAAAAAAAAATTTTGGGGGGGATTTGAGACAGGGTTTCTCTGTGTAGTTTTGGCGCCTGTCCTGAAACTCACTCTGTAGACCAGGCTGGCCTCAAACTCACAGAGATCCGCCTGGCTCTGCCTCCTGAGTGCTGGGATTAAAGGTGTGTGCCACCACTGCCCAGCCCCCCCCCCAAAAAAAAAGTTTTAATTGTCAACATAAAGAATTATCTCAATTCTGGGTTTTTCCCCTTAAATCTTTAACAAAGAGAACATAAGATTCTTGTTAAGCATTCAGTTATTTGTTATTTTTTTTCCCCCTCTTGTTTTTTTGAGTCAGGGTTTCTCTGTGTTGTCCTGGCTGTCCTGAAACTCCTTCTGCAGACCAGGCTGGCCTCAAACTCAGAGAACTGCCTGCCTCTGTCTCCCAAGTGCTGGGGTCAAAGATGTGTACCACAATGCCTGGCCCATTTACTTGTTGTTAATAGTGGGGGTGTTAGTGAAGAATCAATTTCATGGATACAGAAACTTTTAAAGTTCTTTTAGGGTCCAAGTGACACATGAAATAACGTAACCAAAACAGAAACTGTATGCAAATGTTTCACGACATATTTTCTGGCCAAACATAAAGGACTATGTCCTTCTCTCTGCTTGACCCACAGGGGAGGAAGTGGTTTGGAGATGATGGCAGGATCCTGGCACTGCCCAGCCCCATCAAGCCCTTTCCCTCAAGGCCATCCCTGCCCACACAGGAGCAAAGTACCAAGGCCGAACTGGAGACTTTGTACAAGAAGGTACACATGCCCTCTTCACTTTAATCCCTTGCTAATGCGTAAAATTGAAGTTGCCCTGCTTACGGAACAGCTGGAGTTGAGTTCATAACTTCCTACTTAGATCCTTTTTAAGTAAGGCATCACCTCACACTGGAAGCCGGAGTATCAATTGTATGAGTGAGTCTAAGTCTGCCCACCTGATCCCAACTCACACAGGTGTGAGTGCCCTGGCTAAGAGGGGCTCTGTCAGTATCAATATTTGCATAATCAAGGTAGCTGCTTTTATCTTTCCATTTCTTTTGCCCCTTCCTTTCTCTTTACTAGTTACCTGTACTGGAAGACTGTTTCTTCCTTCTCCCTTCTTATGATCTAAAGGAGGTTTTTTTCTGCTTGTACAAACCCCTTTACTCTCCTATCTGAAGCTCTCTACCAAACTGCCTGGTTTGGGTCCTTGGTTTACCACTCATTGGGTGAACTTGATCCTCAATCTCTTTCTGTGCCTGGATTCTTTGCCTATAAAGTAGGATTAGCAATAGTGTCTATCTCCTAGAAATTCTGTGTAGACTAAATGAGATAATATGTGCTAGCGTGACAAAATATCTGAAGCCTAGAATGTTATTAAGAAAAGATGTTTACTCATCTCACAGTCCTAGGGGTCAAAGAGCATGGTGCCACCAACTACTCAGTTCTGCTGTAAGCCTCAGGGTAGATGCCACCACAGTGATGGGAACATGTGTAGGAAAGCTTATGTGGTAATAGTGGAAGCCACAGAGACAAACCAAAATGGCAGGACCTGTCTCATAACAGCTCATCTCTTGAAAATTGGTCCACCCCATGTGACCAGCATTAATCCCTTCTGAGGACAGTGCCACCACGATCAAGCTACCATCTGCCACCTGTTAGATTTCTATCGTGTCAACAATCAACAAAACCCCGGGGATCAAGCTTGCAGAATTCCAAACTCTGAGAGACAAACACCAGCCATCATTTTAAGTTTGTGATATCTCCATACTGATGGAATAAAACAGAATGGGAATATGGAGACCATTCTGTAAAGTGGAACGATGAGCAGAGAAGACTCAGTCCCCTCTCAGAATGTGTGAGCAGACGTGGACTGCCTGGGGTACAGCTCTGGGCAGTTCCTTTGCTCTCGGGGCCTCTCCTTCATTGGAAAGTAGGAATGATAATACTGAGACCCCAGGTCCTTGTAAATGCTGCCTCTTTTTGCACTTAAAATTTTTGTAAAATAGTTTTTATAGGTAGGTGTTAATGAATGCTGCTTTATGTAGAAGTGTGATCCCGGAAGTAGGTTTACACATAGGTCTCAGATAGAAGGGATTTATTGTCTACTTATCATCTACTCACTTATCACAAGACAAAGATGCATGATATAATCAGTAATCAAGACAGCATGAAACATGTGTCCTGTAACTCATCAGCCTGTCTCTTCATCCAGGCAGCCGTCTAAGCATGAAGCACTAAATAGTGGATTAAAATAAGAAAACTGGGGTAGTTAACAGGGAAAGGGAAAGGCTCTTTGGGAGCCAGTGAGTCTGACCTGTGTTCCTCAGCAGTTCTAAGCTAATGTGGACATGCACTGGAGTTAAAGGGTCAGATCGTCAGTGCACCAGGGGTAAAACGGCCAAGGGAATGCCACTAGAACATGAGACCAGATGGTCCTATTTCATCTCAGGTGAACGACCTTCTGCCTGGAGACATGAACTGAGCTGCTAAAACTGGTGATTTTACCTTACAGAGTGCCAAAGAGATTACACCCATCATCTCCTGGAGACAGCCAAGACCACACAGCCAGAGGCCCCGCCTCCCCTTGCCCAGCACAGACTTGTACCCAGGATCTAGGTTCCAACAGACTCCCCAGTCAGACTCAATCTCCCCTGTGGGGGTGTGGCTAGAGAAGAACAATACTCCCTTCTAATATAAATTCAAATTGGCAGATATTCTAGTTTCCATCTGTTGCTGTGATGAATACTCTTCCCAAAAGCAAGATGGGGAGGAAAGGATTTATTTGGTGCAGATTTCCAAGTCCTTGCCCATCACTGAGGATGGTCAGGGCAGGACCTCAAGCAGGAGCTTCCCTGAAGGCAGGCCTTTTTCCTGTTGCACAGAGCATTTCCTCTGACCCAGGGACTCCCTCACAGCCAAGGGAATTCAGCAGATGCCATGGAGCTTGTTGCTTCATAGGATCTGCCTCAGCTAACTTCCTTTTATAGCCCAGGACCACCTACCTCCCCATGGAGTGGCACCACCCACCCTATACCAATTAACTATCAACACAGTCCCCAACAGACATACCCATAGGTATGACCTAGGCTGTCATCCCTCAAAGGTGGCTCTCCACTCAGGTGACTCTAGGTTGTGTCAAGTTGACAGTCAAAACTAACCAGGACAACAAATAACACTATGTTTTTCTCATGTCCAGCATGACATTTGCAAAATATATACTCTATTAAAGGGTGGTGGCCTCAGGAAAGGTTGAGAAGCTCTGGGCTGGAGTTACTAAAGAGCAGCCACAGCAGCCCCGTTCCTTCCTTCCCCCCTTCCCTTCTGTGGTGTTCTCTTTAACTGGAAGTCTAATATATGCTACGCTGTACTAAGTTTTTGGGAATCCAAAGGTAACAGCATTCAAACTTGTCTTTATTCTTTGTGTTGCATGTGAGGAGACAGGGTCTAAAGGTACTGTGTTGGGTGGGGGCTGCCTGTTCTATCAGAAGTATGCCAGTTTGAGGAATTTGTCAGAAGTCCATTCTCCTTGCTAGTTACACTTGATGAAATTAGCACATTCTCTGCCTGCTGTTCTCCCCAGCTTTTCACAGAAGGTCTGCATTGGTTGCAAATGTGTAGCATGAATCTTAAAGGTTCTTATTAATAAAAACAAACCTGAAGCTAGTACTGAGGTGAATGCTGGAAGATCAGAGAAGCAGAAAAAGCCACAGCTTCCTCACCTCAGCAATTCTTCAGATCCTGTTTCCTTAGACTGGAAGCCTCTGAGTGCTCATCCAAATAAGTCTCAGCTGAACCGCTGCTCAAAAGCCTAAAAGCTTAAACAGGCTCTAGTTCCTCGTCCTCATGCCTTAAATACCTTTCTGCTTCCTGCCATCACTTCCTGGGATTAAAGGCTCTTGTTACCACGCCTGGCTATTTCCAGTATGGCCAGGCGGACCTCTGCCTCTGGAATGCTAGGATTAAAGGCGTGTGCTACCACCGCCTAACCTCTATGTTTAATATTGTGGCTGTTCTGTTCTCTGACCCCAGATAAGTTTATCAGAGTGCACAATATTTTGGGGAACACAATACCACCACACAAATGGCATAAACTGGTGTAAGGGGGCTTTGACGGGTCCCAAAACTGAGGCTAAATTATAAAACTGAAGGAGGCAGTTTAGAAAGCAAAGGTAAAGACTGGGATTTTGGCTGGGTGCCAGGAGAGCCTCTGCCCCTCCGTCTTTGATGGATAGACAAATCCAGAGAAAAAGGGTGATACTTTCTACACATCTTACTCTATCAACACTAAGGACAAATGCCAGTCTGTTGTAAAGGAATCGTATACCCACCCAGCTCATAGTCCAGGTGGCATGGCATGGTCCTTGAAAATGAGAATGGTCTCCAGGAAGACCTGGAAGAGAAGATGTGGGATCTGTCTGAGGCTCTGCACTTGAGCTTTATTATCTCAGGACCTTGTAGAAACTTATTTTTTAATTCTGTCAATGTATTTTATATATATATATATGTATATGTATATATATATATATATATATATATATATATATATATATATATCCTTTTTAGCTTCTGCTGAGAATGCCAGCAGATCACCCACTAACACTTCCTCTTAGAGCCTTGCTTTTTACTTTTCAAATGAAGAATTGTGTCAGCTTCACAACTCGAAATACACTCTGAAAATACTCTCTCCTTAGGGGACATTGTTGCTATTTCTTTCATGATAGTTCTCAGTCTATAAGAAATACAGGCAGATGGAAGAAGACAAGATCCAGGATTCTTTCTCCCAAATACAGTGAGGGTTAGTGAATGGCTGAACTTAAAGTAGAAAGACCAGTAAAAGTTGCTGGAACATGAGCTCATCCTGAGTTGGGAAAGGAATGCATGGTAAAAGGTGCCCCGGGCAACATTGCAAGTCCATAACAACACTCTGCCACAGGTTCCTACTCATCCCGAGAATACAGGCTGGAACCTGAGAACCCCACCCTGAGCGGCTGTAACTCTGGAAACTCCCATGGAGAGGAAGCAGTGAGACAGAACTAGCAGCCAGAGAGAAGGAACTCCCATCACATCTGTGATTGACATTTAGTTATACATGTCTTACTACAGTGAAATTAATTAACGCAGGTTTTCTGAGTGGTCATAAGACTATGTGAATTTGATTGCCACTTCTCAGTTGCATGCTTTTTTCCCAGATTAGTAGACGGTTAATGCAACAGATGCTGACTGAAGTTGGAGGTGCTGTTCTAAGACCAGTTGCTCAATTCTTTTGCAGGAAGGAGCTTTAAAAGCTATTTATGTTAACTGGAAACTTACAAGTTCATTGTGGCATAAATGCTTTATTTGCAAGTTATGAGGCTAAATGAAGGTTGTAAAACCTCAAGGCAGAATTGATGCCCCATCCTGTACTACCTGTGTGGAACATAATCAATACTCTCTCCACTTAATTCTGTTGCATGTCTCAGGTAGGGATGCCAGATTCAGGCCAGAAGCATTGGAATCTAGCCTGGCTCTACCCTGAACTTGCTTTGGGACCTTGGGCAAATTGCTGTGTGTCTCTGGGTTTCTGCATCTTCCTCTGTAGAAATGGCTGGCTGAGGAGGACTGTTTAGTTGGCATTTGTCAATCATGTGGAGCATTGCAGCACTTTGCATGCACCATTCTCTTTATTCAACAAAGACTGATGGGTGTCTGCAATCCAGTGAAGTCCAGCGTCAAGTAGCAGCTGATTTCGAGGGAAAGAAAGTCATTACCTGACAAGATGAGGCTTGGAATGTGCAGAAGAGGGGATTCTGGCATTAGAGAGCCATGGCTATAATGTTATTCTACAGCTGACTAAGAAGAGAAAGGGAAACTCTACACTGTGTGTGCTGCTTCTGTATGTGTGTGCTTTATCTCGGACGTGTGTGTGTGTGTGTGTGTGTGTGTGTGTGTATGTATGTGCTGCATATATGCATGTTTACTGTATGTGTGATATCTGTTGTGTGTGCTGTGTGTCTGTATGCTGTGTGTTGTGTGCATAGAAACGTCTCATTTGTTCCATGGAGCCTCTGGTTTTGCATTTATTATTAGTTGTCAGCATAATTTCCTATATTTGTATTTCTGATGAAGCAGGCTCACATGAGCCTTTATTTGCTGGTAAAATTCTTGCTTCTTGGTACTAGAATTCAAAAAAAGAATATATAGTTGATTTCATTTTACCCAGTCAATTCTATACTTTTTTCCTACATAAGCAGGCTATTGGTGTATCTTTAGGATTTGTGGCTTCTTATGAGACTTAATATAGTATGTTCTATATTTAATTACTAAAACATCCAGATTCTCCTTTAGAATGGCATTCAGTGTATCCTTAATGAGAAGCCCTACAAACTTTTCATTTATTCTTGACAATTTCAAACAAGCATGCAATGTATAGGGTTCATAGTTATCCCCATTACACTGTCTTATATTTGTCCCTATTACACTGTCTTATCTCACTCCAGAAGGCCACTTCTCCCTCCCACTTAATTCCCCTCCTTTTTTCATCAGCCTTTTATTTGTAAACATCCTTATAAAAGTGATTATGTGTCTTAGAATATCATAATCTTGAATAGGAATAGATTAAGTCTTCCTCAGTACCTTTCAAAGCATGCTTTCTTTCCCAAATCTACATTAGCCTGTGTTCTAGTAACTGCTGATGATTCCTGCCTTGAGTTCAGGTTCAGTTCAATCAAGTATGGAAAGCTTCCAGACACTTGGTAGAACTGAATCTCAAAGATGCCACCTCTCTTCCTACTAGAGAGGAAGACCTCACCCCTTGCCTTCTGCCTGTTTTCTGCTGTGGTGTGTATATGACCTGTACCGCACAAAGGACTGCCATGTCAATGACAGGATGCTAACTTCACTGGACTTGCTTTAAGAATTTCCGGAAATCATAATGTCTCTGAGGCTCTGTACCTTCACCTGTAGATACAAGAAGCTGAGGGAGATTTAACTGGCACTTTGTGGGTTGCCAGACATGCTCCCAAGTTCCTCATCTGTATCATCTCATTGATTCAACAACAATGAAGAATTCAGAGCTCACCTCTGAAGAAAGCATTGGGTACTCTTTCTTAAAGCAGGATGCCCTGGTGGCAGTCTATCACTATCCAGGAGAGAATGTAAACACAGGTGATGCTCATCAGCTTCAATAATCAGTGGCAATTGGTGAGAAATTCCTTGGAAGGGTTCTAGACGGAAAGCAGTCTTATCCGATGCACTGTATATCAAGGAATTCCATTACTGTTTTCTGCACACTGGACTCAGCTCTCCCACCTCTCTTCCTATGTTATTTCACATGATAAAATCTTAAAATCTTAGTTACAAGAGAGAGGGCATCTGTGGCCCAAATAGTGATTGGTTTGCAATGGACCCTACACTTCTTGAGTTAGAATATATTTTCAAGGTCATCAGCTGCAGAACCCAAGACTTCAAGAAACAGGGAAGTCCACATGCAAAAGATCCATGATAGTTTTCATCTGATGGCCTTTCCTTGGAGGACAAGAGCACACTGCTTTGAACTCACAGTCTGATCTCTTTGACAGGCGGTGAAATATGTTCACAGTAGACAGCATATGATTGGATCTGGAGACCCTCCAGGGAATTTCCAACTGGACATCGATATTTCGGGGTTAATCTTCTCTCACCATCCCTGTTTTAGCCGAGAGCATGTTTTGGCCTCCAAGCTGGCCCAGCTGTATGACCAGTACCTTGCAAGACAGCAAAGAAACAAGACGAAATTTCTCACAGATAAGGTACTTGTGTTTTCCATGCTTGTCGTCAATGGAGCAGCTTGTTCTGATTAATCTAGTGAGAACACTTCTGAAATCAAATGTTTCTGTCCCTATTTCACATGTTCTCTGTCCAGGAGTATGACACTGTCCCACCTTGAGGAAAAAGGAGGGTGTCTTACTTCTTCCTGTTGCTGTGATAAAATGCCCAGACAAAAGTGACTTGAAGAAGAAAGGGTTAATTTTGGCTCACAGTTCAAGATACAGTCCATCATGGTGAGGAGGTTAGGGTAGCAGGAGCTCGAGGCAACTGATCAGCCCCATTATCCAGAACAGAGAGCAACAAATGCAGACTGGCTAGTGCTCAGCTCTTTCTCCATTGTGGACAGTCCAGGATCTCTGCCTAAGGCATGGTGCCGCCCACAGTAGGTGGGTCTTCCCTTCCCAACTAACTCGGTCAAGAGAATCCCTCACACATATGCCTAGATGCCGACATGTGACTCTAGAGCTTATCAAGTTGAAAAAATGGGCTTACAGGACAGCATAGACGGTATGCAGTTAGGGAGCCCCAATTCTGCAGCACACATTTGCCTTGAAGAGGACGTGATGACACCCATGAGGAGGAGTGCATACCATGTGGTTCACAGTTATTACCTGATGAAGTGTGATCTTAGATCCTGAGATGTTGGTGCCTTGAGAATGTGTCTGTCCTTAGAGAAATTCTCATGTTTATGTAGATTTTTCCCACAGTGTAGCACTCAAACACAGGCCAACTACTTCAGCTGGTGCAGAGGAATGTCTACCCTTGGGATTCATTTTTAGTCTGATACTATCCCATGGGACTTCAACTGGCAACTGTGGCTTCAGATAATTTTAGAATCCTGCCCAACCTTAAAAACCAACTGTCTGCTTAAGAGGCTCCCCTATAATCCCTCCTCCAGCTTTGTGATTTCTTCATATCAAAAGAATACTATTGTGTGTTAAGAACCCAGAAAGACCCACTGTTATCATTGAAAGTGAAAGTGTTTCTGAGACACTCAGGAAAATTTATATTTCTAATGAGCATTCCGATTATCTGGGTCCCAGAGCAAAGTTGGATAAACACTGTTCCATAGACTTCCAGATTGATAAAAACAGAGGTGGTTGTGGTGAAAGTCTGGAGAGGCAGGAGCCTTGAGCCTCCACAGAAGTGATCTCACCATTCCACTCAGGATTACAGTTTCTAACACAAAACTTCTACCCCTATCTTGTTAAGCTTCAAGCGCTAAGAAAAGCAGTTCAGGCCGGACTTAACCCAGAGAAAGCTCATCAGTCTCTTGACACAACCCAGAAAACCATCAATGAATATAAATCTGAAATTCGGTGAGTAAAGTTTTCAAGGACTCCCCTTGTTCCCTATTAGACATGTATTTACAGTTCTTATTTCCAGACTTTTTTAAATGCATTTAATTCATGTGAATTTCTGCCAAATGAAACAATGACACCAATAATCTAACATATGAATGCAGAATTTGAAGTCTAACAATAGCAACTTGGTCGTGAAGAAAGATTAGCACTCAATCAAGGAAGAGGGAGGGGCTCACAGGCCCTACCTCCCTTGACCTCTGAACTGTTGGCTATATACAGATTCTGGGAGAGGAGGGAATTACTGTGTTCAGTTGTGTACCCACAGATGAGGCCACCAGGCTCCAACAGACAGCTCCAATCCCGTAGTCACACAGACAGCCCTGGTTGATCCTGGGGGGCCATGAACATGATTTGTGGGGAGGGTACAGGGTAGACGGGGAGATAGGGAAGTAAAAGGCACAAGAATAAAAAGTGTATATATGTGAAATTATAGAATAATAATAATTTTAAAAATTGGTCTAGCACAAAAAGGTGCCCACCAGCTGGAACCCAGAGTTTCAGGAGTATGTACTCTTGGGAACCACATGCCTTTTCACAGAGAGACACATGCCAGGATGTGTGCAGCATCACTCACAAAAGTGAGACTTAGAAATAACCAATGCTACCAGGATCACATCTGGGCAGAGGCAGACATCTGTTCCACCGTTTAAGATGGATAAGCCTGATAGCATGCTCCCACGTGGCTGAATCTGGAAAGCAGCGTTGAATGGTAAACCCCACGGGCTGTTTCCTGTATGGTATGGCCCACAAAGCAGTGAGAACACATGAACAATACTCATTTGTCATGGGTAACACTGCAGACAGAACAGGTACACACCCCACTCTTTATTCTAGGAGGGCGGGAAGGGATGTTAGGTTGGGGGTGTCAGGGGCGGGTCTTCAGTTGTAATTATTACATTTCATTGGAAAAAACTCCTGAGTAACTTAGAGGCAATGTCAGTGGGCAGCATCATGTTCAGATCTATATTTTTCTGTTTCTTTGAGTTATTCATAAATTTAAAACTTAAAGCCTCAATCATTGCTCCTAAATAGGGAAATATAGAATATGAAATTCCTACTCCCTCAGGGAAAATCCTGGTGAGCAGTTTCTTGATGGTTCCATGTACTGTGAGTGTTTACACATGGGTGTCTGTGTGCATGTGTTTGATGGCTTTGGAGAATCCTTGCATATTCTATTCCGTCACGCACTTTTTTTTACGTGCCCTGTATCTTGGTCCTTTTCCTTGCACTGCACATCTCATTCTCTATCGTTCAAAGGCCACCATGTATTACAACAGACTTACTATGGAGTATGAAGTCTCCAGTGACAGGCGTTGCTCAGATATAGGTTTAATACAGATTTAAATTGCACGATAATTAAAATCCCTAAATCTGTGTGTTAGTGTGTGGGCATTTCTACAGAACAAATTCTTACAACAGAAAACAATAAATCATGGAGTTTCAATGTGTGTTTTTCTTTCTCCAATCTAGGCATGAATTGGAAATTCTTCTCGCAAAGTGGGAATTAGTGCAGTTTATATACTGGAAAAGAATGAAAAGTATGCTTAAAATGGAAAGTATTATTATTATTATAGTTACGTTTGGTGTTCATCATTATGTAGACAAACCTGGCCTCAAAGCTGTGGCAATCCTGCCTCAGCCTCTCAAATGCCAGAGGTGCAGGCATATACGGTCTTCTAAAATTATTTCTTATATTTAAAACATCACAGCCTCTACGTGAGGATAATTTTAGTCTTAGCATAGAGGGAGTATGAAAACAGTGACGTGCTTGAGAGAGACAGAGAAAGAGTAGGAAGGAGACAGAGACATACAGAGAGAGGTAGGGGGAAAGTTTAGGAGAGAGACAGAGAGAGGAGAAACAATCACACTTTTCCCTAGAACTGTAATGATAACTCTGAAACACAGCTGACTCGTATGTGAGGCAGAGTCACAGACACAGCCCATTCCAGTTACTCTGCAGCCATCAGAGATGAAAAATTCTGAGCATCAGCATATATGATGCAGTAAAAGGAGGGCTTCACACCGTCTTTGAGTTTTTACTAAGAGAAACTATCCTTGTATACATGGCCTATTCTAGGATAGCTTATTGAGTGGGCCCTTTCCTTAACCCTCTGAAACCAGCTAATCATCCCCCAACTCTCCTGTGGCTTCCCAATCCTATGTCTGCTGGGCCCTGGGTTTGTACACTTGACCTAGAACAGTACCATTTACAGCATTTTTCCATTTGACTTTTTCCCCCCACACTTGACTTTTTAAAGCAGCATTGTGACTCTGTTGCTGATCCCCTGATGTCATGTGTTGCTAAGGCAGGGATCCTGGATGCCATGTGTTGCTAAGGCAGGGATCCTGGATGCCATGTGTTACAGGGAGAGATTTCAACTCTCTACCAGGGCTTCACACTAGATGTGCTCCCTCTTGACAAATAAGAATTCAAGGGCTACAGGTGCCATCTGCCTAAACCTCTGTATCATAATTCCATCTATGGCCAAACTTCTGGAAAGCACTCACACCCATACCATCTCCACTCGTTACTCTGCCCCTGACTCACTCACCCTGCCTCTGAGGCAGATTTTGCTGCCACCAGCCCCTGAGACCTCTACAGCTCTCTCAGCTCATGGACACTGACACTCAACCCCACATACATTGCCTATTTAGAAATCTCTTCCATGATGATGTAGTTGTCCTTACTATCTCTGGTCCATTCTACCTTCTCCGCCGAGCTAATGAAACTGCAAAGTGCCTCAGGTGGTGTTGTCTTAGCCCTTTAAAACCTGTGTTCTCTCCTAAAAGGCATCCTCTTCTGTGGACTCACAGAGAGGTCAGTAGCTCTGCAAGCCTTCTTAGATCTGGGTACCCTGTCCATGCTGCAGACCCTACTCACCTATATTCTACCCAGTACCCTACTCAACAATACCCTTCTCTCTTCCTCCGCCACAGCTCTGCCACCATTTCTAACTAAATGTTCTTCTGGGATTCTTTGCCTTTTTAACTCATATGGCAATTATTTTTGTTGTTGAGAAAAGTTTCCGGTATTTCTGAGAAATTATTTTGTTGGGAACTGCCCGAGGAAGTAGGAAAAAAATCTGAAGGTGTTACATCACTCAGTAAACTAATTTGATATTTCAATTTTTAAAAAATAAGGCAAGGGGAGTAGCAGATAATGGGATAAAGGAAGATCAGACCTTTAACCATGACAGTCCTCTGTGGGATGGTGGCCAGGCTAGGGTCCACACACACCGCAGGTGTTAACTTATCTTTCCAGCTAGCCTGCAAAGTGAGTTCCGTTAGCACGCCTATTTTACAGGCGAGCATGGAAAAGTGACGTAGCTTGTCCAGGGCTGGCTATTAGATGCCCAAGCCAGAATTCACAGCAGACTGTCACTCTCTTCTAAGGACATCGGAGTTCCCTGAGTCTTGGCTTCCCAACAGTAGATACCATGCTTTGCCACCCCCTTTTCCACCACCGCCTGCTGAACAACGAGGCAGCTAGACTGCCTTACTTCTCTGCACTGTCTATACAGCCCAAGTCATTCCGAGGAGAACCATCATTCCCTGGCCTTCCCATAGCCAGGAGATGCTCATTTCTGCAGTGTTTGGCCCTTTTGGCTTCTTCGGGATGTTCTCCTAGGCAGACCCCATGTTACCAATATGTCATCCCCCACCTGTATGTCCATCTTCTAAGCTAAACTGCAAACTGCCTGAGCACAGAGACACTACCTCTTTTCTAGACTTGTCTGTATCCCTGGACTGGCACATGGTCCCTATTCAAAATTCATCCACCAGCTGATTCATGGTGTACTAGAGTGAATTGGGGGATCTGAATTGAGCTACCATTTGTGAAGAGGGCTTAAAGAAGATGTGTTAGATGATTCCAAAACAAGCTAGATCACTGACATGAAGAGAAAGGCATTTTAAGCCTCTTCAGTTGAGACCAAAAACACTTCTCATCTCATTAGCACTAAAATCCCCCAAAGCAGGCAACAGCATTGCATCATCTCTGTGCAGAGCTCGTGATGTGTGTTGACACAGAGGGACCTCAGTGCTTGGCTGCCAAGTGGGATGCCAGCATTCTTAATCTATGACAACTACTCCTGCTAGTCCCTTCCTTTCATCACTACAAAGGCAGCTGTCAGTTGGAGGGAGCCTAGTTTGAAAAGGAATTTGAAAAGATAATTTAGTTTATCAAATTCAGATTCAGCTAGAGAGATTAAATAGGCGAACTTCCAAAACACGGATCTCATCCCATTGCCTTCCTTTTCTACTTCCTTTCTCAGCTCCCAGCAAAACAGTTTCTCAGAAATACTAAAAATGCTTAGCAGGAAAAAAAAATGCCATAGGAGTAAATTAGAGAACTGAAGAATCCCAAATTTACTTACAAACGGTGGCAGAGCTGGAGAGAGTTGATGTTAAGCACGGAGCTGGGCTGCAGTTTGTAGCCCTGTGTAGATGGGAGGGTTGGATCTTGCAGCTGTCTACTTCAATATGCAATCATGAAGTATTACTAATGTTTTAAAAGCTAACACAACTGATACAAACACATCACTTATTACATTACACAGGCAAACTCGAAAACTGCGTGATGCTGAACAAGAGAAGGATCGAACACTGCTTAAGACCATCATAAAGGTTTGGAAAGAGATGAAGTCACTACGAGAGTTCCAGAGGTTTACGAACACACCCCTGAAGCTTGTCTTGAGAAAGTAAGACTTCCCAAATATTGGTTTAATGGGCTATATCATACATCAAGGAAGATGTGTAGTGCATAGATACAGTTTAAAAGCTACCAGCAAATAGCAGCAGCCTTGCAACTGCTTCCTGAGCTGAGAAAGAGCATCTCAGGCACCTGACGGTCCCCAGCCTCTCTCCAGCAGCAGTAACAGCTGTCTGAGCTTCTGTGATTATCATTTTCCTGGCTCTGTACATGACCCCTAAGAACACACACTGTAATACTGCTTATCTTTCACTTTTACAGAACCAGTGTATAAATATAGTTACTTCATTGTGCTTTGTGTATTTCCATGATTGACGGTGTGTAGCTACAGTTTTGTTTTATAAAGCCCTGCTATAGGAGCTGAGGAGATGGCTTAGTTGAGAGAATGTTTGCAGCAAAAGCATTAAGACCTGAGTTCAGATCCGAGCACTCATGACGAAAGCCAGGCATTCTTGCACAAGTTTGGAATTCTAGGCAGGAGGGTGGGGAGGGGGGGACAAATGGATCCCAGAAATCCCTGGCCAGCCAGTCTAGCCAACTGATGAGAACCAAGTTCAGGAAGAGAGGCTGTCTCAAAAGATAAGGTGGAGAATAATAGTGAAAGACAGGAAACATCTATCTCTGGCTTCCAGATGTGTACACATCACACACACACACACACACACACACACACACACACACACACAAACTTCACAATATATGCTTTCAGATTTCCTTTCAGTGTGCATGCACCTAGGTTTCAAGAAGTGTCCCTGGAAGGGAAATTGTTGAGTCCTAGGGGACACATTTCTCTCCTTGACATTCTGAGGGGTAATGCTGCTTAATGCCTACATCAGAGTTCCCATCACCAAGTTAGGGTCAAACATCTGTTGGTATAATTTCTGTTTCCCTAACTGCTCATAAAGGTGGGCCTTTTTTATGAATTAGCCATATGTATGACCTTTTTGTGAGATGCTTGAGATTTGGTCAATTTTTAATGGTCTGAGATGCCTTATTTATATCTCCTATACTTATTTGTAATTTGCAAATTCATTTAAAGGGAAAAAGTTGACCAGAAAGTAGATGAAGATGTATATGAAGCAGAGATTCAAGCTGAGATCCATGAATTGCTGGAAGAGCACACGGAAGAATACACAAAGAAGATGGAGGAGTACAGAACATCGTACCAGCAGTGGAAGGCCTGGAGGAAGGCCCAGGTTTGTACAACATCATTCCTCCTGGAGTGGGCTGCTTAGGGAGGGCCCGAGAGGGTGAACCCCTGAGACAGGAGGAGGGAAGCTAGACCAGCAAGCCACATGGGGGTCTCCTGCTGGCTCTTCTCTGTCTCTCTCTTACTCCCTTTCTGGGGGGCAAAAGGGATTGACTGGTTAATATATTTGTTCAAAACCCCACCCCAACCCTGTGTTCTGTGCTGACGCTGTATTGATAGTGCTGTTTATAATCAGTAATGTACCTGCTAAATCTGTCTTTTCCATGTGTGGCCACCTTGAATGAAGGGTGTTGATGTCCCTGCTGAATGTTCTACAGATGTTGCCTCATTTCAGAAGCCCTGGGGTGGGAGGTGTTCTGGGCTTGTCTCCACTTGGTGAGAGAGCTAAGGCACAGGGAAGTTCTGGTGGTGATGGGCTGCGGTGGGGTGCCCTGGGGTCCCTGTTATGAGCACCACACTCCTGAAGGACAGTCCTGGAGATCATTTGGAAGCCAGGACACCTCTTACCCAACAGAGGGCCAAAAAGAAGAAAAAGAAGGAAACAGCAGAAGAGCACCCCGAGGAGGAGGAGGGGGTCGAGGAGCCCTTTCCAGAGGAGGAGCTCACGAAGCCCGTCCCCCCAGAGCTCACTGACCCAGCTGTCATAGAACAGCAGGTGCGGGAGCGAGTAGCCCACAGCAGGAGGAAGCCAGGGGAGCCCAGGCTGGTCCCAGAGTTGAGTCTGGCAGGGAATGTGACCCCCAATGACCAGTGTCCCAGGTAAGCACATGTTCTGACCATACATGATATTGGAATGTCCCAGGTAAGCACATGTCCTGACCATTGATGACACTGGGGCATACGCACATGTACCCATGCACGCACATCAGCATACGGTGAGGTATGTACCTGATCACATTACACCATATGAACAGAGGACTCATGCCGCCATACATAGGCATAAGAGTGAAAATGTGAAACTGCTGATGTATCCTTACTTTGGAGATTCCCTAGGGTTCTCCCACCTGTGCACCCCACTTGTCACTCAGGAGCACTCATGGGAGAAGAACCCCAATGCAAGCAGATGCCTGCTTTCTCTAGTGGCTGTCTGTACCCGTGCCCCCTCCGGCTATCACTAACACTGAGGTGTCTCTTCATTTCTTGGTTCCAGGTCTGGATATGTCCAAACTGTGGACACAGAAAGCATTAAAACTGATACTCCATTTCATGATGACGAGAGAATTTCCATTAGGGATAATGAAACATTCTGGTCATTGCACAGGACTGTATTTAATGGTGCAAAAATGGGAATTTAAAAACAGTTAAAATGGTTGGGCACAGTGGTTCATGACTGAAATCCCAGGACTTGGGAAACAGAGACAGAAGGATCAGGGATTTGAGGCCAACTACATGAACCCTGTCTCAAAATAAATAAATAAATAAATAAATAAATAAATAAATAAATAAATAAATAAATAAAGTTAAAATAATGTTATGTTTTACATATTTAGACATAATAACACTTCATTGATATCCTACCAACTCCAAAACCAATATCTGTTTTTTATTTTAACATTTAACTTTTTGCTTTTGTCAATGGGTTGTAATTGCTATTGACTAGCAGTTTTTGGTAGTGTCTCTGCAATATATACAATACGATTGAAGGCTATGCTTGGAGGCTCTGGTCTGCTTTCAACCTTCCTGGCTAAAGGGCTACTGTGCCTCAGCTCTCTCCAAGTGCCACAATACACTGTTTTGTGATTCAAAAGACCTTTAAAAGTAAGACCTTCTCTGTGAAAGCATTACGGAAAAGCTTAGATCTTAGAGAAAGTGACCTCACCTAACTGCTAAAATGTGCTACTCGGTTTTCTCTGTAAAACCTATTAGCTTAAACTGGTTATTACTGGTCCTTAGAGTTTAACTCCTTGTTGTTGTTTATGTGTCTATGTGTGTATGCCACATGTGTGTGGGTGCTGTGGAGGTCAGAAGGCATCGGATGGGACCCCCTAGAGCTGGGGTTACAGGCATTATGAGCTGCCTGACCAAGGTGGGCGTTGGCAACCAAACTCAGGTCCCCTGGAAGAGCAGGACACGCTCTTGTCCACTGAGCCATCTCTCCATCCTGAATTAATTCCATTGAACAGGGAGTATGTTTATTAAGATTTTTTTTTATATATGCGAACATAGTCTCGTTTAAGAAAATCGAGGAGGCTGTAGTGCAACAGGGATTGGACTCTTGCTCTGTCATCCCTGACCCCCATGCCCTTTTCAGTACCTGTCAATGGTTTCCCCATTAGTTCCACATCACAACATTCGATTGTAGCAAGCTCCTCGAGACCTGTCACTGTTTGGGTCCCACAGGGACTGACATGACCAACAGCGTTGCCACCATGTCCCTTGTCGTGTTCAGTATCCACTTAACGAATCCGTGGTGATCCTTGGTAAGCTAACACTAACCACAGCTCTGAATGGTCTCACTTTGCAGGGCAGAGGTCTCAAGAAGGGAAGACGTCAGGAGGCGCTCTGTGTACTTAAAGGTGGTCTTCAACAGCAAGGAGGTGTCCAGGACTGTCAGCCGGCCACTAGGGGCAGATTTCCGAGTTCACTTTGGACAGATTTTCAATTTGCAAATATTCAACTGGCCAGAGAGCTTAATGCTTCAGGTACGTCTGTTAATTATAATCCCTACCCTGAGAATTTTGTGTTCACTAAAGTTATAAGATGGTTTGAAATCATCTACAGGCCCCTTAGATATCCAATGTCTCTTCAGAAAGTCAGTGAAAACAGATAGGTCACCACACTCACTGTTTAAAAAGGCTGGTAAGGTAACTGCTGGGACCAGAGAGCTCTGCAGTTGATTTTCTGAAGAAATATTTCAATATGACCATCTGGCGGGATCTGGGCATGCTTTGTTACTGTCTCCTAGCCAATGTTGATAATATTATGTTGATAATATTAATTATCACAATGCCCTATCCCAGGAAATTAAAGTAACTCAGAATCAGGCTGTCAACTGCTTGGTCACAAAAAGAATATATAAGATGGTCCCCCTGGCACCATAATGACACAAGTCAAGGCTGGAGCAGACCAGCACAAACATGGAGAATGTAGACGGATACCTGAGAGCACATTCCATTGGCACTGCTACTGGCTGAGTCTCTTCTCTGGGTCCCAGGTCTATGAAACTATTGGTCACAGCGGTACCTCCTTGCTGGCTGAAGTCTTCCTGCCTATCCCTGAGACCACCCTTGTCACGGGAAGGGCCCCCATTGAAGAGGTGGAGTTCAGCAGTAGCCAGCATGTGACTCTAGACCACGAGGGAGTTGGAAGCGGTAAGCAAAGCTAATCGTTCTCAGCAGCTCGTGGTTTTCACTGTCAGATTTGAATATATCTCCTTTCATTTCGCAGAGGCTTATAAGTTATCACCAAATAATTATAAAATTGGTATCAAAAATTCAAAAGAAGCCAGGGATAGTGGCTCATGCCTGTGACCCTAGCACTCAGGAAGCTAAGGCAGGAGGATTGTCAAAGTTTGTAGTACAGAATAAGACCCTATCTTAAAAGGGGGTGGGAGGCGGAAAAAGGGCAAGACGGCTCCGCAGGTAAAGGCACTTTTTGCCAAGCCTGAGGGACTGTGAGACTAATCTCCAGGACCCACACACTTTTCAGTCCTTAGCACATGTTCATAAGATACATGATTCTTTGCGAAGTCACTTTTCTATGAAAACATGTATGACTGCACTACTATAAAGTATTTTGTAGTGTGGATTTAATATGATCATTGATGCCTTAATCCCACTTCTAATAGTCTTTTGTAAAGAAATAATTTGAAATGAAAATGAAGCATTTGTGCATAAAAAGATATACCACAGTTATATAGATGTATAAGTCTAAAGATACTAACTTTAATCATTATCTGGAGATCATTAATGTTCTCAATTCTAAATTCTAATATGATGTGTGATGGACCTTCTGGCCCCTCCATCATGTTTCTTCTTTTTAACCTACGGTATTATCTTTTTCTTTCACTGCTAGAGTCCTCCAAAGCCATCAATTCACTCTTTGGCCATATCTAATTATTGAATTCACCACACTTTTCGCTTTTTACTTATTGTATCTTTCAGCCCTAAAAATTACTTGTTATTTTCCAACCATCCTGGTCAGTTCTGATTGCTTTTTACTGTCATTGGACTCTCAATCATTTCTTTTTTCATTGACTTATTCATTCTCATTTTTTTATGTAAACACATTAAAAATTCTAAATATGTTCAGTATTTTAGCACACACCTTTAATCCCACTGCTCAGGAGGCAGAGGCAGACAGAGCTCTGTGAAATCTAGATCAGCGTTGTCTACATAGCAAATTTCAGGACAGGCAGGGCTACATATGGAGGCCCTGTTCCTCCACCTAATTTTTTTCCCAAAATATTCTCTGATCATTATAGTAACCGATCTCCAAACTTACTGACCTAATTCTGCTTTTTATTCATGGTGGCTTGCTCCCTCGTTTGTCTGGTTACTTCCCAATCTTTAGTTCATATCTGAAATTTCAACTCGAGAATTCTTTGAGGCTCCCGTTCTAAACGTCTGGAGATTCGGGCTTAGCTACAGGTGGGATAGTGACAAGCGACATGACTTCGGGATCCACGTATCCTGTCTAAATACCGTCTTCCTCACTCATAAAATACACCCAGTGGTATCTCCTTCCATGTGTAAGATGAGGGTGGCACCACACAGGACAGCGCTACTGCCTTATGTTAACAGGAACTGTAATTCCAGACGGTGAAGATACCATAGTGCTTTAAAAACTTTTATTTCCTATAGCTAATTAAATGTAACTGTATAGACAGATTTTATCATTAATTTCCAACTTGTGGAGTCAAAACAGTGAAGCCGTATACATAGTGCAGCCACACAGTTTAACTCTTAGTTTGCCTGTCGCTTGCCAAGTCTCCAGAAGTCTCTAATGCCTCACTTTCTTTCTTCAGAGACATTAAACAGAAAGTATTTCTTTTGTTTGTTTGTTTGCTTGATTGTTTGTTTGAAACAGGGTCTCTCTACATAGCACTAGGTATCCTGGAACCAACTGTGTAGATCAGTCTGGCCCAGAACTCAGTGATCCAACCTGCCCTGTATGGCTGACCAGAAAGTGTTTCTTTCTTTTTTTAAAAATTTTTATTTATATTTCTTTGTGTATTAATGCTCTTGCATGTATACCTGCATGCCAGAAGAGGGCATTAGATCCTATCCTAGATGGTTGTGAGCCACCATGTGGTTAGGATGTCTGGAAGAGCAGCTGGTGCTCTTAACCGCTAAGTCATCTCGCCAGCCCCCAGAAAATGTTTCTAATCAGGCTTCCTTGGCCATAACTTGAAAGAGTCCACACTCCTGATCCCTACAGCCTACACTTTCTTTATATCTCCCTTGTTATCTTCTTCCTTGGTGCTTACTGCTTGCCAGTGTACTAAGCATTTATCTCATTCACTAGCTTCATTATCCACACTCAAACATAAATATCATAAGAAACGGGGCTCATTTTAAAAAAAAAAAAAGCTCATACCAGCTCACTTCTTTTGATTCATTTAAATTCGTTTCTTTACTATTAAGTTTAGCCTGAAAAGAAGTAGGAAGTCACCATAAATGTCTTAAATAAATTAACATACTTCTTACTTCATACTTGAAATACTTCTTAGAAGAATTCTATTACTTCCCTTATATGTAAAAGAGCTACGGTTCAGAGACGCTAAGTAATTTTTCAGAGTTCTCACAGCTGTGAAATGGCAGAACCAGGAGAGTGCACACGGATGGTCTTAAGGATAGCACACCGTGGAAACTACTATCGGCTGTTAGAGAGCCTGATTCTGGGTAGCTTCACCTGAAAAAGTCTAGTGGTGTGGGTTCAGATCGTGTACTAGATCCCACCACCTCTCACCCAAGTTCATCTCTCTGTCATCAGCACTCCTAACAGGTCTGGGCTGTCTCCTTTCTAAACACCATCCTGTTGACCTTGATGTCCCCTTAGGAGTGCCCTTCTCCTTTGAAGCTGATGGCAGCAATCAACTGACTCTTATGACCTCAGGGAAAGTGTCCCACAGTGTGGCGTGGGCTATTGGAGAAAATGGGATTCCTTTAATTCCTCCACTGTCCCAGCAGAACATTGGATTTCGAAGGTAACAGGACTAGAATGAACTGGTGACCAATGTCAGCATTGTTATTATAACACAGAGTGGGGAAGCTTGGGATGTCATGTTCTTTCCTTTTATTTCTAGCAGTCTGTATTTTTATGGTACTTTTACATTTTTTAAGATAAAATTTAGAATACTAATCACCTGACATATATAGGATGGCCATTGGTATCAGATACACCAAAACAAAAACCATTTTATTTCATTGTCTCTGAGACTTTTGTACGCTTTCTCACCTCACGAACAGGGAGGTGTGCAGCATATGGTTATGTGTTTCTGTCTCACTAAAGGTTATTTGATAGTGACTAGCAGAGCTTGCTGGATTTCCTACTCTCCTGATAGATCTTCCCCCCTGTGACGTGCTGTTGGTCCAGGCAGTCTGCAGCCTGGAAACCTGCATCCCTCTATCAGAGGCTCCCTCTGCCATCTCCCTATAGATACATCAGTCCGCCACCTCACCATTCGGGCCATGGCTGCCTCATCTCTGAAGTAAAAGGCTATTTAGAACCAGGAAGATGATTCAGTGAGTAAAGGTGTTTTGCTGCCAAGCTTGACAATCAGTTTAATCTCTGGAACCCAATTGGCAGGAGAAGAGAATGGACTCTTGAAGCTTGTCCTCCATCATCCACAGACAGGGTATATATGCCCATACCCATATGTGCACACATGCATACATACATGCGCGCGCGCACACACACACATTTAAGGAAAATAATGTATTTCCATCATAGAGAAGACACTTTTCCAAATGACTTCAACATATGGGAAATCAGAATGAGTTTTGGGTTGTCCCTTCATGTCTACATACCCCCCATACCAACCTGCCATAAGTAAATGCAGCTCTGTGCCAAGTCAAGAATCACTTCTGACGGAGACCTGGCTGTGCCCTGCAGCTAGGCATTTTCTGATCTTGACACTGGAATTTGGTGCTGAGGATATCCCCTAAGCTAACGCTTTGGCCCCTCCAGAAGTAAAGCAGGGAATGAGCAAGTAAAATGTGATAAATCCCCACCTCAGCCATGTTCTCCTTTGAGTTCTGTGTCCAGAGCTGCTGTCCAAGCAGCCTGGAGGTGAGACAATCAGGGTTCCCTGGACTACAGGGACCAGGATGTGAAGTGAGCAGCACTTCACTGCATTGGGTAGAGTTGCGGCATTGGCTCACATTGGCACTCCTTCTATTCCTAGTTCTTTATTGCCCTGTAACATATTAATAATCAAGAAAAGGAAGTGGTTAGAGTCTCCGTAGTAAGTTTCCTCTTGTAGAAGGTAATGGCTTCTGTAGGCAGTGCTGACTCTGCTGGTCAAGCTCCTGATTGCTCTTCCTGTTTGTGTTTGTGCTGTTTTTCCAGTGCTTTGAAGAGGGCAGATGCCATCTCATCCATTGGCACATCAGGGCTGACGGACATGAAGAAGCTGGCCAAGTGGGCAGCAGAGTCCAAGCTTGACCCCAATGACCCCAACAATGGCCCTTTGATGCAGCTGATCTCGGTAACATGGCCAGAGATACCTAAACTGTTTCTAAATTCTGAGATGATACAATACCCTGCCCTTGGCATGCATTTTTTTTCTATACAGCTATTGAAGAACGCAAGAACTGCCAATCACAGGTTTAAATCTCAGCTCTGCCACTTCCCTGGTTGTGAGACACAGCTGATCATCAATGCTCTAAGCCCTGTGCTGCCCTTACAGTAGATGAGGAAGATATAAGCCGATGTACATAAACTCTTAAATGGGCACACAACCCGCATACAATAAATATAATTAGCTTGTTTTGTTTGTTTCCGAAGCCTCTGAGAGGCCCTTAAAGAAAGGTTCTATTTCTCCACCACACAGAGAGAAAACTAACTTCAGACTCAGAGCTGTTTGCTCACAACCACACCGATGATAACCAGATCCCAGAGCACATGCTCCTCTTCTTACGCTTTCAGTACTGATGGAGTATTTTATGAAATTTGTCTACAAGCATGTGATCCTGAACACACCCAACTCATCCTTCTTGGAATCAAATACAATGGGTTTAACTGTCTCAAAACTACTGTAAACAAGTAGGTGTCGCCAGGTGGTGGCTGCGCACACCTTTAATCCTAGCACTTGGGAGGCTGTGAGTTTGAGGCCAGCCTGGTCTACAGAGCAAGATCCAGGACAGGCACCAAAACTACACAGAGAAACACTGTTTTGAAAACAAACTAAAGCAAAAAAAAAAAAAAAAAAAACAAGTGGGTGTCTCACAATGTGACTGTACAATAATACATGCTCATCATCATGGTTTATCAGATAGATAATTATCAGTTTTGTGAAACTTTCATTTTCATCCCAGTTTCAAGACAAATCATTTTATTCAGTCTTTGTTCCTTACAATGGTTCCTTCTGACAAGATGCTGCTTAGGATAGAGAATAGTCCCATCAGAAAGAAGAGCCTATGCCACCTCATGTGCAGCATAGTTCACAGAACGTTTTCACATCATGTCTTAATTACTATCCTGAAATCAGCAATAGATATACTTAACTATCACATCCTTTAATTTTTTTTACCCATTAGTTTTTCCATGGAAAAACAAAGCATGGGGGTTTCCTTCCAGTTGGCCTCTCTTTTTGGGCCAAGGGTTTCCCTAGCATAAGCAGGGTCCCCTTTGCCATCCTATGGCCCCAGAGTGCCTGCTTATTTCCCAGCTCTTCCTAGCAGGAGGCCACAGCTGGCCAAGCACCAAGCCTAGAGGCTAGCAGTGCCTGAGGGGAATGTTGCCCCTCTGCCAACTTCTCTGTGGTGTCCAGGAGCTGTCCTTCCTGGGCCCTAGAAGCTGGCTGGCCCATGTCCATCTCTGGCTCATTCTCAATAACCAAGGCCATGAGATGCTGTTGAGACAGGAGACCATGATGACCCTGGGCACTGAATGAAGCCAGCTGACAAGGAGCCTTGATCTACACATCTGCACATGGGAATTTAAAAGTCACACACATTGAGTAATCTTATTCCCAGTAGGCACCTGATCAAGACCCCCGCAACCTGACAGGAATTTTTACTTTGCATGTTTTCATAACAAGGAAGCACAGATACCAAAAATGAAATTAACTTCTATTTTTTTTTTAGAAAAATGATTTATGGTGATGTAAAAAAATAAAATTCACTAAGTATATACAGTAACATCTACTTGCCACCCTTGTTTTAATGTGACTTACCTTTCAATTTTGTTGGTCACAAACTGTTCAGCATTCCCGGAGCTCAGTCAGTGCCAGTGTCTTTGGAAAGCCTCTGCTGCTAACTGGAACCATGTGTTTTCTTGTTCTTGGAGGTTGCTACCAGTGGAGAATCCTATGTCCCCGACTTCTTCCGACTGGAGCAGCTGCAGCAGGAATTCAACTTCGTCTCGGAAGAGGAATTAAATAGATCCAAACGGTTCCGGCTTCTCCGTCTTAGAAGCCAGGAGGTGCCAGAATTCCGGAATTATAAACAAATTCCAGTATATGACCGAGAAATTATGGAAAAGGTATTCCAGGTAAGAAATTGTCCAAAAAAAGGTGAGTGGTGGTGTTGCATGCCTGTAACCCCAGAACTTGGGAGGTAGAAGCAGGCAATCTCTGCAAGTTCAAGGTCAGCCTGGTCTACAGAGTGAGTTCCAGGACAGTTAGAGCTGTTACACAGAGAAACTTTGTCTCGAAATAAAGAAGAAATTGTCCAAAGAAGTTAGTGAACTGTCTGCTGTGGCTTTGAGCACGCTGCTGGATATGCACCTTGTCACTGTTCTCAGCAATGCTGGATCCTCTACTTCAGCACAGTTAGAATTGGGAGGTTGAAAACTATCTTCTGAGTTAATAGCTTTACTAATTATCCCTGCCTTAGTCAAGGATTCAGCTCCATTTGGTAGGGTAAGTCTATGCTAAGCACACTCGAGGACACAGTTGCAAAGCACAGGGAAACAAGACAGGGAGGGTTTGAACAACCAGGGCAAGAAAGAAGCTGGAGACCAGAAACAACATCTAAGGGCAGAAGAGGATCAAAGGCTGGGCAGAGGACAGATCGCAGAGGCAGGTGGGACCTGGTGGCCCTTGAGGGATCATGGAGAATGGAATGTTTTGTGGGAGCAAGCCAGCAAAAGACAGACCCATCTGTGTGTGAAGAGGTCAGTGGAGAGGTTCTGGAAACTAGTGTGATTTTTCATGCAAGAACTATCTTTAGTTATTTGGTGCTTCCTGGAATTTATCTGAACCCCCTACTGAACCTCCTCAGCCATCAGCTGCAGTTGACTAGACAATGAAATCCCCTAAAAGTCTGAGAATAAGATGGAGAGATAGGTCGGTGGTTAAGACCTCATGTCTTACAGAGGACCTGAGTTTAGTTCCCAGCACTCAACATCCATAACTCCAGTCTCAGGGGATCTGATACCTTCTTCTGAACTACATGAACACTGCATACATGGTGCTCATATGTACATACATGCAAACAAAATGCACACATAAAATTAAATAAATCTAAAAACATAATTTTTAGGATTAAAAATAAAATTATGAGGACAGTGGGATGCATCTATGCCTCAAGTCCTCCCAGATGCTCGGGCACTCATCTATTGGGTCTGGGCTTCTAGAATAGTGGCTTCCTTCTCATTCACAGCTAGGCTTCTCCAGTTGACCACATGATCACTAGTATCATCCAAGTGAGTATCTGTGGGCTTTAGGCAATGGAGACAGAGGTGCCCTCCTCTCTCAGGTCCAAAAATCTTGAGGAAAATCTCGGAGTCACTGGGTCTAGGTTAAAAGGCACTGTTGGGCATTCAACTATGATGGGGAGTTGCACACCAAGTTGAATATGGTAATCCCGAGGGATATCACACTTTTTATCTGTGTTAAAGGATAAGCCTGAGTAGATGGAAGCCAGAGAATCTATTACTACCCTCCAAATAGCTGACCCTAGTCAGCTGTAGCCAGATGCCATGTGATAACAGTATGGTTTTCACAAAAGCTTTTCACTATTTTCATAATTGCTTCACTTAACACTGACAAGTCAAAATGTGAGGAGGGATTGACCAAGTTACGTGGTTAGCTTTTGAGCACCCTGAATTATAACGGCTTCCTCTGCTTCTCCCACGGTGTCTGTTCCTTCCGGTGTGAACACTTTAACTTAATAGTGTACAGGCATTCCAACCAACAGACTTGGAATCTGTCATACTGCACCCGCACCAGAGGTCAGAAGGAAGGTTTAGACCATGATTTATGACTTAAGCCACATGTGATAAATAATTCCCCAACCCCGAGAAAAACATGTGAGAACACTTTAAAAATCATGACATTATGATGCCCTTTTAATTTTAGGACTACGAGAAACGATTACGAGACAGAAATGTAATTGAAACCAAGGACCACCTGGACACCCACAGGGCCACAGTGGCCAAGTACCTTCAGCAAGTAAGAAAAAAAAAAATCACTTAAAACCATCTTCACAGGGGAGACAGCCAAGATTTTAGGATGGGAGTGTCTCTGCCTTTACAAATGCCTGTGGCATCTTATGCAAGCCACATAGTCTCTCCAGGCTTGTTTGCCCACATATATAAATAACTGATTGACAGCTATGATTACCTCTTAAATATATGAAACCACAAATCTATGCCATGGTGTATACTGCAGACTGTCATAAACAGGGCATGATTACAAGGGACTCCATTTCTGAGCCCTGTTTTTCCTGATTGCATCTATGTTGCACTGCTTTACAATAAGCAGTGTAAGAAAAGCAAGACTTTTTAATTCACATCTGAACTGCCCTTACACGCTAGAAAATTAAAAACTAGCTAAAACAGTCTTTTGTGTATCCTTTTCCTTTTTTCCTTTTAACCATCTTTTAAAAATTATAAGAAATGCTATCGTAACTACAATGCATTCTTCCTATCAAGATAATCTACTCTATGACTTATGTACAAAAAATAATGTCTAACTGAAGGTAATTAAGATGTTCCTTATTTAAATTAGAAGGTGAATTATTCTGGGTAAGTAACATGTGCCAACCAGTTGTACCTCTGGAACTCCTGGCGAACCATTCTGAGTAAGAGAGAGCCGTAAGAATCTGTTCTCAATTGTACATGCCTCAAGACTGGTCCTATTGTTTTCTATTTATTGTTACTGTATTCATTCAACAAAATATTGCTATCTACATTTCAGAAACTTTTCAATGTCCTAAAAAACATAACAGTGAACAAGATGAAAACAAACAAAAGCCAATTTCTCAAACTCCACCCTTCCAGAGTTTACAGTCTTGTGAGGGGAAACCAGAGCGTGTATGGCGATAGAAAACTGGTGGGAGTGGGCTGTTAGAGGGAGGACTATGTGACTTCAAGTCACTCAAAGAAATAGAGTCAATGGCGTTTAAATAACATAACAGCCCTAAGTAACACTGATTTCTTTTCCCAGGTTAGAGAATCAGTAGTAAATCGCTTCCTAACTGCAAAACACCATTTCCTTCTTACTGACTTGGTAGTGGAAGAAGAAGTCCCCAATATCAGGTAAAAAATAATCAAAGCTATAGCTGCCTGTGTTCTATCTTATTCCTTTACATGGAAGATGTAAGATTTGGTCAGTACTGTCATTACCCAGTAATGACCATGTTAGCTGAGGGATTTATATCAGGGCAGAACATCCTAGGGCCGCTCCATCAATTCCCAGTAGAGCCCATCCTGTCTTTCTCTACTGCCTAATCCACCTTGGTAGCCCTTGTATTTCCCATTGCAGTTAAACTAACTCTGACAGCATCCCTTCCTACACATCTTCCCTGCTTTTCTAATCTCCTGATACCAGGCTTCCCCATCCATCTCACACAGTGAAGGTGGCTGAGACCACACCTGTAGCTGGAGTTTTCCTGCCTTGCCCACAGTCAGGACAAATCTCTCTCACCCGCTAGTCCCACAGCCGCTCAGACCCAACCAAGTAAACACAGAGACTTATTTTGTTTACAAACTGTATGGCCGTGGCAGGCTTCTTGCTAACTGTTCTTATATCTTAAATTAATCCATTCCCACAAATCTATACCCTGCCACACGACTCGTGGCTTACTGGTACTTTACATCTTCCTCGTCCTGGCGGCTGCTGACAGGCAGTGACTCCTGCCTTCCTGTTCTTTTATTTCTCCTCTCTGTTAGTCCTGCCTATACTTCCTGCCTAGCCACGGCCAATCAGGTTTTATTTATTGACCAATCAGAGCAACACATTTGTCATACAGACCGTCCCCCAGCACAGCCAAGTGCAGATCATCTCAGACACCTGCACTCAGGCCCGGGGTTCTAATCATCCTCTATTCCGACCTGCTAGGCAAAGCCACGAGGAACCCAAGAACAGGCTCCCACAGGACATACAGAACATCCCACAGCACACACCCTCTGAGGTTCCAGGATAACAGGGGACAGCCTGGTTCTACCACAGAGCTGAGCTGTGTGTTTGCTGAGGGCCACATGGAAAAAAATGGATATTTACGTGGAAGTTGGGCACTGGCTTACTGGTTCGATTCCCTGTTGGACTAATCTTCAGATAGTCTCAGTCAGGTGTGGTACATGGAAGTAAAAAGATAACTTCCTATAAGGGTGGTCTTGGGGGTGGGGAGGGCATTCACTTCATGACCTTCTCAGTGGTCAAGCATCCGGCCTTGTGTAAAGGTTATTTTTAGGGGTTGAAGAGATGGCTCAGAAGTTTGGAGCACTTAATGCTCTCCTAGGAGACCTAAGTTAGGTTCCCTTCATCCACACTGGGCTCTTCCTAACCTCCTGTAAGGCCAGTTTCAGGATATCTCTTCTGGTCTCCATGGGAACAAGTACATACCCCCACACAGACACACATTACACACAATTAAAAATAAAATAAATCTGCAAAGCTTATTTCCTCTGCATGCACTTCCTCTTCCCCGTCAAGCCAAGAAAGAAGACATGGCACTATCCGTGGTGGCCCCTTGCAACCCCATCCATATACCAAAGGGAACGGTGACCACATGGATACCTGCCGAACCTCTCTCCTTAGTGTAGACTTTCATTGAATAGTTTCAGACATAAAAGTTATAGTTAGCACAGATGATGATGTTCATGCTGTTTTTTTCTTTCTTTTCTTTCTTTTTTTTCTGCTTTACTTTCTGCATTAAGTTCTGAAGGCTCGGGGTATGTTCATTCTTTTTTTTTAAATTTTAGTTTGTTCTTGGCTTTAAATTAAAATGCTTCCATTTCTGATAGTCTCAGTTGATAATATACTCCTAGGCTGGTTGCTAAGGAGGCATCAAAATCTCACAAGAGCAGTCATGATGTGGGGAGAAAGCATTGGCAAGGCAGGGGATGTGTCATGTCAGGGTGCCTGGCAAAGCTCTCAGGCCCCCATCTTTGGGCTAGGTGACTAGAACATGGCCTGAGTTTAAACCCAATTCTCTTCCTACACTAAGCAGCCTTCAGCAATCAAGGCATCTATCAGAGTCTTTGGTTTCTTTATCTGGAAAGTATGGTAAATGTTATAAAGACTAGAACTTTCTTATGTAAGGTTTCTAGCGCCCCTCTGACTAATACGGAAGACATTTATATATGGTACCTATTCTGTCTAAGACACTAGATAGCGATCTGAGCCACTCCTGGAGTCCCCTTGACATTCCTTATGAGTCACACCAGTAATGCTCAGACAGCAGCTGCAGGGCCTTCCTTCATCCTCAACCAGTGCGTGTCACTTGTAAAGGCTCAGGCAAGAATCTGCTGGGCCAGGTCATTACTTAAGCAGAAAGGCAAAGAATCCAGACACTGCCACCAGTGGCTAGCTGTGTCCTGTGGCTAAAAGCACTGTCACAAATCAGCTTCTGGGCGCATGGTCAGGTCTGTTTTCCCCTTTAGTTCCTCCCACGAGTCACTGACCTTGCTGCTTCTGTCTGTAGGCAGTGTGTATAGTAGAGCCTTTCAATGAACGGCAGAGAGGCTTCATTTCTTCCCATTCTTCCCATCAGTTTTCTCCTTCCTTCACCTCCTGCACAGTCCCTCAAATGCTGGTCACTGCCATCCCAACACTTACTCATTTAGGAAATCTAGTAAATGCAAGACAAGTGCCAGGGTGCTCTGTGCCCTTCCTCACTAACCCTCCCAACCACTTCAAGATGTTAGTGCCCTCATCGTACACGTGAGGGAACAGACTCACAGAGGTGAAATGATTTGTCACAAGGCAAAGAGTGGAGCCAGGATTCACACTCAAGCCTGGATAGCCTCAGAGAGCAAGAGGCAATATCCAGAAACTTCCCGAGAAGGCCATGTGCACTGTCAGGTGAATGGAGCTGGCTAACACTGCTCTCAGGGCTCAGAGGCAGGTAGGGTTCTCCCAGCAGATGCAGCTAGTTCTCTGGGGAAGGTGGCAAGACTAGCCGAGGGAGGGTGAAGGGTGGAGAGCACAAGGCATGCATGCTTCAGGAGCTGGTGAACAAGGCAGAGAACAAGGCAGGGGATGCAAAAGAGAAGGGGGGATGGGCAGGCCTGACTTGACTTCCACTGATGAGTGGCAGCTGGAAAAAATAATAATAAAGCATGCAGTGGGACTCTCTCCCTACTCCCACCTGGCTTTGTAGAATTTTTAGAATCTTCCCACCCTCTTCAAAGGGGTCTCTGAGAGATCTTGAAGCAGAGTTAAAGAGGCCATGTAATGATTTTCTAGACCTATCTTTTCCACCGAGTCCTAATCCTGTTCTATAATCATTAGCATCTTGGGCCTAAGCCTTTTTAAATTGGCGGAACAAAAGCGACCACTGAGGCCACGGAGAAAAGGCCGGAAGAAAGTGACAGCCCAAAACCTGTCCGATGGAGACATAAAGCTGCTGGTGAACATTATCCGGGCTTATGACATTCCTGTGAGGAAGCCCACAGTGAGGTGAGTGCCCTAGGAACAGCCTTGTAATAGAATGTGCAGAACCCCAGACAACCTGGTCCTCCTTTAATTTTTTGGGTTTTTTGTTTGTTTGTTTGGTGTTTTTTGTTTGTTTGTTTTTCAAAACAAGGTTTCTCTGTATAGCTTTGCGCCTTTCCTGGATCTCGTTCTGTAGACCAGGCTGGCCTTGAACTCACAAAGATTCACCTGCCTTTGCCTCCCAGGTGCTGGGATTAAAGGCGTGCGCCACCACCGCCTGGCTCCTCCTTTAAGTTTTAATGCAATGGGACTTGACCATTCTTGATGAAGCCCCACCCCCATTGCTCGGAAATAACAGTTAACTTGGGCTCCACGATGGGAGTGTGGGGAACATCCTGTGGAACCCAAGGACAAGTGGCACGGCCAAGCCACGTGATAAACTGTGGGGACCCAGATGGCTTTCCTGAGTCCTTGTCTCTCCTACTTGCCTCCCTCTGAGTGTGCTTCATTTTTCTCATGTGATAGAAGTACTATGCATCCACCAACCATGCATCACCTTCTCAGGAGAGAAGCTGGGTGCTCACCAGCGTCAGATGCTGATAACCCATGGTCTGGTGACCTGCAGCAAAGAGGCGGGGTCCAGGAAACGGGCCTGAGCTGGACAGTAACATAAGAGGTGTCTGTCCACGGTTGGCCTCTGTTACCTGTTCAGGAAAATGAGTTATGACTATGGTGGTTCAGCGTATTGGGGGAAGTGGAGAGAACACGGCTATAGTGGGGCCCAGCTGAGTTTCTTATAGAGATAGAGGGATAAAGAATTTTAATTCTTTGTTGTGGATACCCTTGTTGCTGTAACGGAAGAAAGTTGAACTTGTCCCTTCTCCGTGTACAGTACCATGGTTGGCACATTCACATGTGTCACTTCCTTTAACCCTTACCATTATTACTATCCCTGTCTTACCAGGTGGAAAACAAACAGAGATGGCATATGTAGCCTGGCCCGGGTCATCCAGCACTATCAGATTCCAGAGTGCCAAGACAGCTTGTGGCATCTTCTTTCCTCTCTAGGTTCTTCCTTTCTCCACCCCTCTGTCCTCTCACCCCCGTTATTTTGCCCTATGTCTCTTTTCCTATTTTGTGTGTACATTTGAATGCATGCCATATGAACACATGTGTGTATGGGTGCATGCACCTTTATGCTTGTGTTCAGAGGCCAGAGGAGGATGTCCGGTGTCCTGCTCTATCACTGTCTACCTTAATCCTCTGAGATAGGGCCACCCACTAAACACAGAGCTAGGCTGGTGGCCAGCGAGGCCTCACTTCCCTCATGTCTCTACCTCCCACAGTGCTGGAGTTACAAGTGCATGCACAGTCATGCCCAGCTTTTTATATGGGTGCTGAGATCCAAACTCCCATTCCCATGCTTGTGTGGCAAGAGTTCTTACCCCCTGGAATCTCTTCAGCACCTGTCCTTTTTCTTTACTGATTCTTCATCCTGTTTCAGAACATCTATTGATACAGTGAAAGGGAACCATAACCAGATGGAGCCAGGAGTTGCAGGGAGGGTCTGGGGTTCACCATGACTCAGACACCTGTGAGAGTGAAGGAGGGGACAAGATACCCTTTCCTCTGCTCCCAGAGATCCATGCGGGCTTGGGAAGAGAAGTTGGGGAAGGCCTTGGCAATCCTAAGGTGCCCCAGGATGGAGCAGCACATACTCAAAGTCTTCTAGATGTCAACAAGCTTAGAGACAATGGCCACTCTGCCAGCACCTCACATCTTCAAAGGAACCATCCCAGGAGACACCTGCCTTGTCATTTACCCCTTTCATACCTTTTCCCTCCTAGCAAGTTTCAGCAGCCTTCGAGGTCTTCGAGGACTTTCAGTGAAAAGCAAACTGCTTCCCCCGGCACACACAGTCCAGTGCACAGCACAGATTACCCCCTTGGCCAGGTGAGAGAACAAGGCTGGGTTTCTGCTTTGAATCCTGTTCTGTACGTCTTTAAGAGTTGCCTTTAAGGGCCTTGGCTATAGTTCAGTTGGTTCAGTGTTTGTCTAGCATTCACAAGGCCCTGGGTGAGATCCTTGGCATTGTATAAACTATAGTTCTTGCACTTGGAAGGTGGAAACAAGAGGATCAGAAGTTCAAGGTCAGGGGCTAGAAAGACAGCTCAGTAGTTAAGCATACTTGGCTGCTCCTACAGAGGTCCTAGGTTCTATTCCCCTCCTGGCAACTCACACCTGTCTGTAACTCCAGTTCCAGAGGATGTGATGCCCTCTTCTGGCCGGCCTCTGGGGGCACCAGGCATACATTTGGTTCAGACAAATACTCGTACACATAAAATAAAAATAAATATGCAGGCATATTCCTTTAATCCTAGCACTCTGGTGACAGAGACAAGTGGATTTTGTTTCAAGGCCACCCTGGTCTACATAAAGAGTTCAAGGCCGGCCAGAGTTACACAGTGAGACCCTGCCTCAAAATGTTAGGAACAAAGAATAATCTTGGTGTGTGTAGCACAAACAAACATACAAACTAAAAATAGTCTAGAAAGGCAATTTCTTTTGCAAAATAAGTGCACCAGAAGCCAAGAGGCTAGGGAACACACAGAGGCAGGAAGTCCATCTGGTTTTTATTCTAACACAGGTGGTGACTATGTCTTTCCCCCACTCACAGTCTTTAAAGACTGACTAGTTTTAAAAGAATAACAATAGAAATGAAGGAAAGGGGAAGGGGCCCAGACCCAGGCCATCAGATTCCAGGATGCAGCAGAGGGGGTGACTTTCCGCAAATACAGGTTTTACCAGGTGGGGAGATTAAAGATGGGGGAGATGTTTATATATTTAAAAACAAAGTTCAACGTCATCCTCAGCTCCATAGTAAGTTTAAACCCAGCTTGGTGTGAATGAGACACCAGCCTCCCCCAAGAAATGGCTGGAGCACTGGGGACATCAGAGGAGAAACTTATCTCCCAGAGATCCTTGCAGGAGAGCTCTGGGGCTCAGGCAGCGGTGGGCAGCAGACCAGGCCTTGGCCAATGCAGCTTAGTTGTACTTGTATCTTGTTTTCTATGTAAACCCACACTTACCTCAAGATCCCAAAGATGGACTGAGAGGTGGTCACTGGATCTCTCTGTCCCTCCTCCCCATGTGACATTGAAGAAATCTCCCTTTTTTTACTTTTCACCAAAAGGGAAAAAACAAAGAAAGGAAAGAATTACCTATAAACTCCTGGACAGACTTCCTGTTTCATTTTCTTCTGAAAAATACTATTTAATAAGTGTGTTCTCCTTTGCCTAAGATAGAAAATAGTGATGTACGTGATACGCTTAGATCCTTCTGTCAAGAACAGAATAACTAATCATTACGCACTTGGGGTTTGCTCTTGGCTTTCAGGTCTTAGTCCGTCCTTTTGTAGAAGTCTCTTTTCAAAGAACAATCTGCCACACCACTACAGCTGAAGGACCAAATCCCAGCTGGAACGAAGAACTTGAACTTCCATTCAGGTAAATGGAACACTCCTCTGTATGATGACACTAGAGGGGCTCAAGCCAAAGAAAGCATCCTGGCTGAAGGAATGGAGCCAGAACCTGCTTCTCAATGCCCACAGCTGGCTCTGCTCTGTGAGTGAGGTTGCCGGTGTGGTGGCACACGCTTTTAACCCCAGCACTCGGGAGGCAGAGGCAGGTAGATTTCTGTGGGTTCAAGGCCAGCCTGGTCTACATAGCAAGTTCCAGGCCAGCCAGAGCTACACAGTAAGAAGCTGTCTCAAGAAAAACAAAACAAAAAGAGTGAAATCGTGGTCACTATTGGAACCTTCTACTTTCCTCCAGTTCTGACTTCCTATAGGCCAAAGGCTTTTATTAGCTTAGCACCTGAGATGACCTAAATTATCGTAAAGAATAAAAAACCCTTAGAGGGAAGATGGCTGAAAGGCTTAGGTGGTAGGTGTGACATGTATTCTGTGTCCTTGTGCGAGAGGTCCTTAGGATGAAAAACAAATTATGGTAGCAATTAGAAGTAATTAGGTCTAAAGAGGGCACAGTCACCACTATTATACATAACACAGGCAAACGATCAGAAACTGAAAAGCAGATGAAGATTTTCAACCGTGTGGTACCCCAGTCTCTGGCCCGGCTGTGGAGGGACGTGTTTACATGGGCGTGGTAATGGTCATGGGCCTGGTCTAGGAAAGGATTCTCACCCTTGTGGTATTTGACTTCCGAGTGAGGAAGTGAGGAGATGCAGCTGTCATTCCTCCATCTATAGTCTAGCAGGAAGTTCATGACCGGAGGTGAGCCCTCTGGATGGAGCACCTTTGGAGCCCAGGTGCTTAGAAAGGCCATAACTCTGGTGTTGGCTGGAGATGTTGTAGCCATCCCCAGAGCCAACTCAGGCCCTGGCAGACCAGTTTCTCTCAAGAGTTTGGGGAATATAATATCTACCAGCATAAACCAATGGAGTGTTTGGATCTGCAGAGCCCAAAGTTCACAACCAGTCCCATTGCAGTGTGTAATGAAAATGTATATCCTAGGGGCTAAAGAGATGGCTCAGAGGTTAAGAGCATTGGCTGCTCTTCCAGAGGACCCTGGTTAAGTTTCCAGCACCCACATGGTGGCTCACAACTGTCTGTAAATCCAGTTCCAAGGGATCCAACACCCGCACACAGACATACTTGTAGACAAAACACCAATACAAGTAAAAAAAAAAAATTAAATAAATAAAAAGGAAAAATGTATATTCTGTATCCTTGTTAAGAGATCCTTGGGATAAAAGACTGCACATGCTCCTGCTCGGTATTTTTCAAGCACTGACACTGAGCATTCATAGGACCTGTTTTGCCTGTTTTCACGGCCTCTGTTCATGTGCCGTCTCACAGGGCCCCAAATGGGGACTACAGCACAGCCAGCTTACAGTCAGTGAAGGACGACGTGTACATTAACATTTTCGATGAAGTGCTGTATGATATCCTGGAGGTAAGTTGTCCGTTTTAAGGGAGTCATCAGAACTCTGCATTCATTTTCCTATCTTCCACCATCGTTTACGCCCCGAGCACAGGGGGAAGTGGGGGAAAGGACAAGGAAGAAGAATGGTGATTCTACTTGCAGCAGAGTACTTCCTGTTCCAGGGTTGTGCTGGCTGCTTTAGATACGCTGTCTTATTCAATTCCAGAGTAATTCTATGAAGCAAGTTATTATATCTCTGGGTAACAATGAGAAAACTTATGTTCAGAGAAGTTGGCTTTCCTAGGGTGGCAAACTTAAATGTCTGAACCTAACCCACACGCTTTCAGCTAAAATCTTGCTGTTTCCTTACCAGTGAATAAATTACATGGGGGCCTTGGGAAAGGTTCAGTAGGTAGAATGCCCACTGTGCAAGCATGAGCATGCAAGTTTGGAGTCCTAGCACACATGCAAAAGCCAAGTGGGATGGTATGCACCTGCTTGAGGGTAGAGAATCCTGGGTTTTGTGTCTAACTAGTCTAGCCCAAACAGGAAGCTCCTATTCAATGAGTGAACCAAACTCAAAGAATAAGGTGGAGAAGCAAGTATGGAAAACATATTGGCAGAAAAAGAGAAAAAAAGCGGGGGTGGGGGGGGTGGGGAGGGTGGGGGGGTGGGGGGGTGGTAGAGTATACTGGCATTGATTTCTGGTATCCATAGGTACAGCACAGCCAAGAACACCCACACATATCTGTGTTACATTTTTTTATGCTGTATTTGTTTAATTATGTAAAAATGTATTGTTTTGCCTGCCTAAGGCACCTGATTGGTCTAATAAAAAGCTGAATGGCCAATAGCTAGGTAGTAGAGAGAGAGGTGGCAGAGAGAATAAGTAGGAGGAGGAAGCTAGGCTTAAAGGAGAGAAGAGAGAACAAGGGAGAAAAAGATGGAGACACCCGGGGCCAGCCAGCCACCAGCCAATCAGACACAGAGTAGGAAATACAGAATGAAAGAAAGATTAAAAAAAAAAAAAAAAAAAAAAAAACAACCCAAGGCAAAACGTAGATGAAGAGAAACAGGTTAAGTTAAGTTATAAGAGCTATTGGGACAAGTATAAGATAAGGCCGAGCATTCAGAACTAATATAAGCTTCTGTGTCATGATTTGGGAGCTGGTTGGTGGCCCAAAAGAAAGCCTGCTACACATACCCATTCACATGCACACAAACACAAACACACAGAGTGACAGAGAGAGACACAAATGTAAATGCCTGAAGTTCTTAAATAATTATTACTTCTCCTGCTTTCTTTAGGATGACCGTGAAAGAGGAAGTGGAATCCATACCCGTATTGAGAGACACTGGTTAGGATGTGTGAAAATCCCATTTAGTACTATCTATTTCCAAGCAAGGGTAAGTAACAAAAGTCAGAATTACACGTGACTAGGAAACATCTCTATCCATTCTTCCTATTAAATTTTGAAACCTGTGAAAAATGTATGTGCACAGTGCTTGGAAAAATAAAAATCACTACATCAAGTCATTGATCTTCCATTACTTACATGATATATTCATAACTCCTGTTCTTTTGAGTTAATAGCTAATGTATGGCTACTTGAATCTAAGAACTTTAAAGCATTTAAACAGAAGGAAAGAGTATGGGACAAAGTGAAACTTGTCAAAATGATGAAGGTGGAGTGGATGGATGCCTGAAAGTAACCTGAAGGAAACAGGGCAGTTGACAGCCCAATTTATCAAGTACATTCTATCAATATTTCTCAAAGTGTGCACAATTTAAAACATGAAAAATCATTAACACAGGCATGCTTGACAAAGACACCCTTTTGCAGACATAACAGTTCAGCTTAATAGATCCATGAGGTTGACAGTTCTTTTCTAACTTTGTAACTCTACTGAGGCAGCTGAAGACTCTGGAATCTCTTCAGTATCCCAGCATTAACTCCATGGCGATAGGCAACTATGTGCTACTGTGATAGCTACACAGAGCAGATGCTGCCTAAATCACAGGGTTTCCAGCAAAAGACTCAAACCAAACCTCTATTCTAAGAGGCTTAGGTTGGCTGTCAAGCATAAACTGGAATTGGGACAGTCTAGTGAGGTGCTTACCATGAGAATTATATTCCCCCATTCAGTAGATTTTAAAAGAAAAATAAGAGCATACTATCTTACAAGTAAAGCTGTCTGTAATGTTTGACGGTTGTTGAATCTCAGGTTTGGAGGTTATTTAGAAATCATTACATTGAATGGCCTAATGTGTGGAGCTCCTTTGCTTTGTGGCAGCAGCACCCATGCTCTTACAGCTCACCCTGCAGGAACTCATGACCTCTGGAGGCATGTCTGCTATGTGTGTACCACCTTTAAAAAACACAGCTATAGCCGGGCAGTGGTGATGCACACCTTTAATCCCAGCACTTGGGAGGCACAGGCAGGCGGATCTCTGTGAGTTCAAGGACAGCCTGGTCTACAAAGTGAGTTCCAGGACAACTGGGGCTGTTACACAGAGAAAACCTGTCTCAAAAACAAAACAAAACAAAAAACACAGCTATTAAGCAGAGAAAGATGACACAAGAGGAGGTAATAGTCCCTTTTTGCAGAGCAATTATCTAGACTATGGCAAATACACACTACTAAAGTCAAGCAGAATATACTAAAACATTAGTGAAAGGAACAAGCTCTACGTGAGGATATACAGATAGCAAAGCAGTTCTGAGATGACACTAGACCTAAGCCTTGAAACACTGGTAAGATTCTGAAAGACAGAGAAGGAATGCTGAGAAATCAGAAAAGGGAAGGCTGCCAGCCAATGAGCATGCGCCACATGCCAGATATTGTTCTTAGTCCCTTACATCTCTTAGCTCATTCCCTGCTCACCATAGTCCTACAAATCAGGTCCTGTTATTTTCTTCTTCTTATAAATGAGGCAGCTGAAGTACTGGGAGTTTAAGACAAGATCTGAACTCAGGAAACATTCATGACCAGTGCATGCTCTAGCAAACAAAGGAAAGTCAGGGAAGCAGAGAACCCTTCCTGCTGAGAACTTAGGGATTCTAACCTGACCAAGGTTAACATTTATCTGATGCATTCAATTATGAGAAATGGCCCTTCCCTTTGAACTTGTTACAAAATCATCATAGTGCTTACCAAGTCATATTTTCTTCACAGATTGATGGCACATTTAAAATAGACATCCCTCCAGTTCTTCTGGGATATAGTAAGGAGCGAAACATTATTATGGAACGAGCCTTTGATTCTGCCCGAAGCCTGAGTGAAGGCTCTTACATCACCCTGTTTATTACCATTGAGCCTCAACTGGTTCCTGGAGAACCAATTCGAGAAAAGGTAATGGGGTACAATATGGAAAGCCACCGTGGAAGCTGAAGCCTAAGACATGCTTGCTAGGCTAAGGATTTATAAACTTTGACTGGACTCTATAAACAGAAGTTCTCCTATTTTAATATCCATTCATTATGCTTTCAGCTAGGACCTCAGGTGGCAATGGACAGACATGTACATTTTACCCTTCACAATCTCATAGTTAAGGCAATCATCAACACAAACTTTTGGGAAAGCAAGACAAATATAAACATGTTCTGCTTTTGGAACAATGTGCTCCACATGAATAAAATGGAGTATGACAATTGGAAAATCAGATTGCTAGTTGACATTTACTGGCACACATGCTAAGGAAAGATTTCCATCTTTGACCTCAGCTCCCCAGCTATACTATGCATTCAGTCAGGTCACAGTCATACTCAGATGACCTTCAGAAATTACAATGCACTTTATGAAAAAAAATATGCATCTTAAATAGCTGTAGAAAACAGTTTATTATGTAGCAGGTATGGTGGTGCACACTTTTAATTCCAGGAGAGGGAGGTAGAGGCAGAGGCAAGTCGATCTCCATGAGTTTGAGACCAGACTGATCTACGTAAGTGAGAACCTGTCTCAAAACAACAACAATGAAGTCTACCATGCTTACATGCATGTATAAACTTAAGTTTCAAGTTACTGTGTTATGTAACTTATATGGACCCCTGGGTTTCCAATTGTCATTAAGTCTGAAATGGGGATGGAAACTTGAGCCCACTTCTGAGTTTTTCAGTATTACAGCTTGTTTAGCAGAGAAAAATACTAGGTGTATAGCCCATCAGCAATGCCTACTCAGGAAAGGAAGGATTAATGGAAGCTCAAATGTACTGAAGAAGTAATCTCAGGTCCTAAACTTCATTACTAAAGCTGAGGTTCTCAAGAAAACAGCAATGATCATGTCAGATCATTTTCAGAAAGGGAAATCTTCTGAATGTCTATCTCTAGGTGCAAGCTCAGGAGAAAAACAACAAGCATGTCCACACACAAATGCTCTCAGACTAAGGGCAGGATTGTGACTTCAAAGTTAACCTGGCAACCTGTTGCTGCCTTCGGTGACATTTCACTGCCCCTCTATGGCTGTATGCATTTTCCATTGACCTCTGACATGACAGACAAGTTGGTTGACAGGCTTCTGATATCCTACAAATGCAGTGGTAGAAAGCCCCACATGATTCCCCTACATATTATTCAAGAAAGAGATGCTCTCTTTCTTGAAACACCAGGACCACAGCTTGGAAATGGTTTCCCACTAACTACAACTTTTTAGGATGATGGATTAGAACTGTGTGTCTAGCCTCATCTTACTCCAAATGATTTTTTAAAAATTATTTACTAGAACACAAGTTTTGTACATCAGTAGCAACCCTGAACTTTAACATCCCTAACTTTACAATGTTTAGGTTAAAAAGTCCTTAAAACAGGTTGTTAATGCTGTTTTCCTGTCATTTCTTTTCTGTTGCCTATGGTAGATGAGTGGCATGCTTAAGAAGGTACTGAGTGTCTTGTTTTATAATCCATAGATCAACAGCTATGCTTTTACTAGCTGCTTTTGTCCACTGCCTCCAGGGAACAGGTGCTGGGTCCCAATGTATGTGTGATCCCTTGGCAATGAACGGTAGATGCCTGTAGAGTCACAAAAAATGCCCAGCCATGTGTGTAGCATGTGTGAGGCCCTGGGTGCAACCACTAGTATAGAAAAAGACAAAAGAATGCCTTTTGGCCCATTTGTCATTATATTTGTCAGCAAGTGACTTCACTGACTTTAAATGTCTCCTGCATGCTGGGAGCTCAACTTCACTTTCCATGACTGTTTCTTAGAGAGGCAATGCAGATATTTCTTTCTAACAGATATTTCTAGTCAGGTGAGGTCAACTTACCATTCAAAGGCAGGATGAACTTATTCTGTTTTCTGAAAATGTTTCATTAGCTGACAGGTCAAAGAACTGAACCACTTAAGAATCTTCTAAATTGCATTTTGAATAAACCTGAATTTGTTAGTTCCATTCAAATTGCTTCAGGAGAAACAATGCAAATTCCTGTAATATTTAGCCTTCCCATGGCACTTCGCAGATCACAAGCAGCATACTTCTCCTTCAGTACTGGTGTCTTAAGACTTGATAATGATTAGATGCCAGCATGTGTGTATTAGGTGCCAGGTATTGAAGTGATATATTGTGTACTCTAATAAAATTTGCCTGAAGATCAGAGAATAGAACAAACCACTATTAAACATAAATCAGGCAGTGGTGGCACACAGCTTTAATCCTAGCACTCAGGAGGCAGAGATCCATCTGGATCTCTGTGAGTTCAAAGCCACCCTGGACTACGTGAGATTGACTCAGTCTAGGAAAGAAACAGAGCCAGGCAGTGGTGACACACACCTTTAATCCCAATACTTGGAAGTCACACGCCTTTAATCCCAGCACTTGGGATTTCATGCCTTTGTTTCCGGTATTTGGGAGGCACACATGCCTTTAATGCCAGCACTAAGAAGGAAGTAATACAGTTGGGTGAAGAAAGGTATATAAGGTATGAGGAGACAGGAACTAAAAGCTTTTTGGCTGGAGCCTTTCAGGTGAGGATTCAGAGGATTGAAGTCAGAGGACCCATGGAGTTGTGGCAGTGGCTAATTTCTTTGTCTCTCTGACCTTTCAGCATTTACCCCAATATCTGGCTCCAGGTTTTTTACTAAAAGGCCTACTTAAGATTTGAGCAACAAGATATAGGAAGGAAAAGGTCAAACACAGGTTCTACCTTCAAGATACATAGCAGAGCATCTGAGTCTAAGTAGCTGAGACGTTTTCTGCCACACATGCCACCCTGAAAGGCCAACAGTGTGTTGACTCAGCTCTTTGTTCTAGACCGTGCCTATAGATGCTTCTCCCACATCCTCTTAGGTCTCCCCATAGCACTCTGTAGAATCTGCTCAAATACTTTAACTGTTTGGCTGCTTATCCATGTTCCTTTCTAGACTAGAAATTCCTTGAGATTTTCTTAATTGAAAAATGTCTGGAATCTTTTAGACTCTTGGGAAATTTTTTCAAATGGCTACATGAATGAGTAAATGACAAATTCAATAAATAAATTTAAAGGAGTAAGAATGAATTCAATAGTTTTTTCATACCCTCTTTGCTCCATAATTTTCCACTTTTCTAAAATGACACCAGTTTCTGACTTGACAGTTCTACCCTAGGCTAGAAATCTGTGACACCGTCCACATTTGAGATGTGGATATTTCCAACTCTCTTTCCCTTAAAAGACTAAATCAAAACACACATAAAACTCTATTGCTTGTGCTCATCACTCAGATTAGTATTTCATCATTTAATTTGTATAGTTTTTTTATTAATCTAATAGTTTTCATATGGCTTGCCTATTCACTACTTTCTTTCTGTCTTATTGAATCTAAATTATATACTTAATGATGATTTTAATTCTTAAATTATCAACACAATTAAATAAAGCTGCAAAGATACCAAAAAAATGACTTTATAAAGAAGTCATTTAATCATACCTTCCAAACCACACATTCAGCTCATGGTGCCTGTGAAATCCGAATGTTTTCTGTTTGGTCTCCTGTAATCATATACACCCCATGAAGTATTTCTTTTTGAAGTTTGACAGCCAGGAAGATGAGAAGTTACTTCAGGCAACAGAGAAGTTTCAAGCGGAATGTGCCCTAAGGTTCCCACGGCGTCAGTGCTTCCCAACAGTCATCGACATGAGTGGGAAAACTGTGTTCGTTACTCGATTTCTCAAGCCTTTAAACCCTCCTCAGGAGCTCCTCAGTGTCTACCCCAACGACCCACAGGCAACTGCGGTGAGTGTGCCACAGACAGTCAGTGACGTTTAAAAAACGTTTGAAATACCAATGTACTGCCAGGTTAACATATTTCATGATGCTTAAGCTACTAAGTCCACAGAGACCATCAAGCATGGAAGTAATGATTCAAACTATCTTATTGTCACGAGGATATCTGTCTTTAGGGAAATCTGAAAGTACTAGAGATAATGATAATCCTTTGTTCATCCTTTCTATAAATCATTGAGTGTTTACTATACCCTTGGCTTTATATTAGGTGCTAAAAAATTAACAGATGAAACTTTCAAAATCATACATAACATATTTTAGTTATACATTCTCAAAAAGTGTTAGGCATGCAATTTCTGCTATAGCAAAATAACTACTCAATATTCTGCTTAATTCTATAAGCATCACTGACTTCAAATTAACAGCAGTTATTTGAATCAAATGTATTTTCAATATTTAGCCCATCCTAACATGCATTCACATTGAGACATTAAATATACATGTACCAGCCACAGGCTTGAAAACTCCATACCCACCATAAAATTGTATAAAACTATAAGCCATATATATATTAAGCCAGTTTTAAGTGAATACTATAACCCATAACTGTTCTGAGGATATGGCTAGTAAAGGGAGTGATTGCTTCTACGTTTGTTTGTTTTTGTTTTTGTTTTTGTTTTTGTTTTTGGAGACAGGGTTTCTCTGTGTAGCTTTGGAGCCTGTCCTGGAACTCACTCTGTAGCCCAGGCTGGCCTTGAACTCACAGAGATCCGCCTGCCTCTGCCTCCCGAGTGCTGGGATTAAAGGCGTGCACCACCACCACCCAGCTTCTAAGTTTTAATATAGTCATATATGTGTGTGTATTATATATATACACATATATGACTTTTGTAGATATAAAATTCACTATATACAATTAGTTTCTATAGGAAGCCAAATAGGCCTTTGTGAGTTGTGGGTAGAGATTGATCTCAGGCCTCTGGAATGCTAGAGAAGTGTTCTATCACTGAACTGCATCCTCAGTGCTCATAATAGCAATTTTTGTTCTTCCTAGAATTGTAAATGTGCATAAACTTCTCCCAGTAAGACAGTTTAGAATGGACAAATAAAATATTCCAATATTTTTTAAAGTTGTGGCTAAGATAGAACTGAGAGAAAACAAATCAAAGACACTGAAAGTGTTTGTTTTCAGGCTATCTGGTCACTCATGATGACTAGAGTTGGGTTTTGATGAGGCACAAGGCTAAGGGAGAAAGCACCTAAAGCATGGAGAAACAGCAAATAGGCCATGCTTTGCCAAAATACCACAAAAACCGGGTATCTAACCCGGTTGCTAATATTGTTCTCTTCTGAAGACTCTTGAGTTGGGACTCCACAGTTCACTTAGCTCTCAGCACACTACCATTTTTCTTCCAAGCTCCTAGCAGGATGACCCCTTAAGCTCTGCTTACAGTGTTCAACTACTTTTCTAGTTCAAAGTTTCAAAGTCTTCCACATCTATCCAAAAATACCTCACATGGTTCTATCTAAGAGCAATAGCCCAATCCCTAATAGCAACTTCTGTCTTAGTTACTTTTCTATTGCTGTGGCAAAACATGACCAAGAGAACTTAGAAAAGAAAGAGCCTTGGGGTTACTGTTTCAGAGGGTTAGAGTACATGATGGTAGAGTGAAGGCCTGCTGGAGGAATGGCTGAGAGCTCACATGCTTATCCACAACTGGGAAGCAGAGAGAATGAATGGCTGCTTTCAGGACTAGGCTAAGAAAAGTGCAGTACAAGATGATTCTAAAAGTCTTGCATGCCCACCCCCAAAAAACCAAGGAAATGCAAATGAGAAAAGAAGTGTGAAATAAGGACATTTCAAAGGGACACTAGTGCTAATTTCTTCATAAGATAACCTTCTTCATGGCTTCAGGAGAGGATTAAGATATGAATACATTTAGTAAGCACTTTGTGAACATCAGTTTCATCCTCTACACATATATGAAACTTCTTTTAGGAAATTAAATGGGGATGCAGCTTTCTTTCTTATTGGAAGTTATATTAAAAGTTCATTTTCTTTATACAGGAACTGGTAGCTCGATACGTGTCCTTGATCCCTTTCTTGCCGGATACTGTTTCCTTTGCTGGTATCTGTGACCTATGGAGCACATCCGATGTGAGTTCATCTTCCTGGATGCTTTACTGCCTTAACTGCACATCAGCTAGATGGCTTGCATAATCTTAGACTGCATCATTCATTAGTCATCGCAAAAATCTACTTGGCCATCTGTTAGCAGTTTGAGCTAAATTCTGAAATAGTTTATTTCTGGTTCAGTTTTATCAAACTTCAGAAGTTAAAGAAATAAGAGCTGAGGATACAATTCAGTGGTAAATGTTTGCCTAGCAGGTGCAAGGACATAGGTTAGATCCTCAACAACACCCCCCACACACACAACAAAAAGTATTGTTTCAAAGAATTATTCACACAGAGAATGGAAATAACATTTCACCTGTCTTGATGAGGAACTATCCTAATATTATATTAACAATATCACAGCTTTGTTCAGAAAATGTCTAAATCTCATTCTACAGTAAGAAATTGTATTTTTCTTAATTTGTGAACTTTCTAAGGTATGCCATGTCAAACATTCTTTGCACTAAGTCAGGGATCATGGGTGGTATGAAGCAGAGCCAACCTTTATTACCACAGGTATTTCATGTGCTTCTGGATTTCACGTTGTCTGAGTCTCCATAAAATTTAACATACACACCTTTCTTGGATGGAAAGTCCTAAATTGAAAAAAAAAAAAAAAAAAGTTGTACTTTCCCTTTTTTTCTTCCAAATGCATGTTGGCAACATAAATCTCGGCATTTTTAGAGGTAAAGCTGTTAGAGCCACAAGGGGTCTCTTTCTCAAGAAGATACATGAAAATATACAAAGAAGAAAATTGCATATCAGCAGAGCTGGACTAGGTTGCCACCTTGTAGGTATTACCACCTGATCTTTGCCTCTGTACTTCAGCATCTGCAAGGCTGATAAGGAGAGCAGCTGCTCTGGGATAAGTCAGTCAGTTCATGTAATGCACTTAGAAAATGTTTAGCCCTAGTGAACTATCAAATACACATTAAAGGGGAAATTTACTGTTTCCACCCACTGCGATCATATTGATTCTAGATATTCATGCCATCAGCATCAATGCTAAAGAAAACATGATGTCCATTAAAGAATCGTCAACATAGCAACAAAAATGTCTGATACTTTAAGGCACTCATCTTAACTAAGACATTAAATTGTGCATGAGAAGCTAATGTGATGAGACATGTATGCCTTTAATCCCAGTCCTGGGGACAAGAAGGCTAAGGTTAGATATTGCCCGTTCAGGGCCACCGTGGGCTATATACCAGCCTGAACTGCAAAGTAAATGAACTCCTGCATGCATGGTCAATCTAGAATAAAATAGTCAATATAACTTTTTTGTTTGTTTGTTTGTTTTTCTTTTTTGTCAGCAATTTCTTGATCTCCTGGCAGGAGATGAAGAAGAGCATGCAGTATTGCTATGCAATTACTTTCTGTCCCTGGGTAAGAAGGCATGGCTGGTGATGGGCAATGCTATTCCTGAGGTACGGCCACGTAAGGTGCTATTAACAAAAGAGTGTGGTTATTCATGGGCAGGGCTAATTTTCATGACAGTCCTTCTAATTGCTATGATGTGGCAGAGAGAACGACGATGGATACCACATGGAGTGGCTTAACTGCAAACACAGGGCCCTACACTTAAATTTTGGCAAACCTGAACATTTTACCACCTACAGCCCCTATTTAGCTGTTCTTTTATCTCTATCTGTTCTTTTATCTCTATCTCTATTTAGCTGTTCTTTTACTCTATCAATGTTCTCCACAATCTCATTCCTTTGGTAATATTATGCTAAGGGGTGAAAGGAACTCTCTCTGTTTACACTATTTCTTTTACTGCTACTAATCTGTGAGGAAGTGGGGGGACACCAGATGAAACACAGTAAAAAGATATGTTGGCAGCTCTGTTTTGCTGTTATTGTCTACATGTTACTAGTTTAAAGATTTGGTGATTTCAGAGTATTTCCTACCCCACAGAAAAATACTAACAGGTTTGAAGCATAATAGGTAATCCTGGGGCAAGGTTAACAAGTGTCTGTGGATAGTAGCAGCTGATCTAAAGTGGTGTTTGAAAGAAGCCATGAAGCTCTAGGAGTCCTTGGGAATTATATACCATTAGTTACCAACCACCTGGTACAAGGAAAAGACAAGGCAAGCAAGTCATGGGCCTGAGCTCAAAGTTCTGTGACCCGAAGCAAAACATATCACAACTCCAAGGCTATTTGTGAGCATCAAATTATGCATCAGTGTAGCTGGAGTTTTCTCCAGTCCTGCCTGGCCCACGATTAGGACAAATCTCTCTCACCCGCCAGTCCTGCAGCTGCTCAGACCCAACCAAGTAAACACACAGAGATTTATATTACTTATAAACTGTATGGCCATGGCAGGCTTCTTGCTGTTTTTATATCTTAAATCAACCCATTTCTATTAATCTGTAAGTTGCCACGTGGCTCATGGCTTACTGGTATCTTAACATCTTCTCATGGCAGTGGCTAGCAGCGTCTCTCTGCCTCAGCCTTCCACTTCCCAGAATTCTCTTCTCTGCTTGTCCCACCTATACTTCCTTCCTGGCTACTGACCAATCAGCATTTTATTTATACAGAGCGATATCCACAACACATCAGCAATAAATGAATATTCATTGAATAAAAGAATCTATAATATATGACTATTCCCATTAGGAAGTCGTGTGTATCCTTCCAAATCTATGTGTTCATGTAACTATAGACTGTGTACCAAAGGTAAGTTACTTTATTAGGAACTGAAAAAGTACTTTGGCATAATCAGCCTTCTAGATACTCAAATGGCAACTTTATTGGCTCTGTAAAGAGGCCCACTAACAAGAGTTCTTCAGCAAGCCTTAAGATATACTGACTGGTAAGGAAAGTACCATCTTTGATTACTGCACTCTACTAGTACCAAATCCAAGGTTTTTGTAAAAAACCTATTCCCATTTTAAAATCCATTAGCCATGAAATTTAGAAAGCAAAGGTCCAGCTGAAATGAAGAATTGTTTCTGGGATGGGAAAGATGGATGAGCAGTTAAGAATACTTACTGCTCTCACAGAGGACCCAAGTTCAGTTCTCAGCACCCTTGTTGGGCAACTCACACCCTATGAATACAGCCTGAGGGATCTGTTGCCCTCCTCTAACTCCTCAGGCAGCCACACATGCACACACATAAAACCCATGCCATTTTTTAAAAAGAATTCTGTAAACTACTATTGACCTTATTTTATAATTAATTGAAAAATATTTTAATGGTTATTTCTTTTCAGGGTCCAACTGCCTATGTTCTAACTTTGGAGAAAAATTATTATTTAATATGGAATCCCTGCAGTGGACATTGTTATGGACAATTTGATACATTCTGCCCCTTGAAAAGTGTGGGCTGTTTAATTGGTCCTGATAATGTGAGTATTACCATTTCCTCTTAAATATGTTTGGTTTTTTAAGTTGACCAATTTATGTATATATTTTATATATAGGTAAAGAATGTATAAATACAAATACTTAAATGAGCATTTATATAAATGTAAGTAAGTTAGCAGGATTGGGAGAACTGTCCACTTTAACTAACCTTAAACTTTTGGTTTAATTAGTCATCAGACCTTCAGAAGCAGTACAGAAGTTTTTTAGACTCAGAGGATCCAGTTTCTGTCCTGGCTCTAACTTGTTAACTTTCCACAACAGAGCTTACTATGCCTAGTCCCTTCTGTCAAAGCAAATTTGTCACCTGAGAAGATTGGATTTCCCTTGTTTAAAAAAAAAAAAGTTACAGTGTGTGTGTGTGTGTGTGTGTGTGTGTGTGTGTGTGTGAGAGAGAGAGAGAGAGAGAGAGAGAGAGAGAGAGAGAGAGGCAGAGACACACAGAGTAAAACAACTGAGAACTGCTATCAGTGACTGTAAAATTCATATAAAACCTAAAAAAATTTTAAAGAAAAAAAAACGTAGCCTGTGTGAATCTTTGCTTCCTTCACTTTCTCTCCCTGTATCATACATACACATCTGTACACATCTGCTAACATATATCCTAATGTACTTTTTTTTAGATTTGGTTTAACATTCAACACCATGATTCGCCACTAAGGATAAATTTTGATGTCACAAAGCCCAAACTTTGGAAATCTTTTTTTTCACGAAGCCTTCCATATCCTGGCCTTTCCAGTGTTCAGGTATAATTCTATTAACAGCCATATGTGGATAAAGTCATATGAAATCTTTACATGAAAAAAACTACCTATTCCTTGGCCCTCAATTCTACTCTTAGTTTAGTATACTAAATATATGTAAGATTTAAAACATTAGTTTTCTAATTTGAGACAAATTAACATGAAGAAGCATACATTCATATATATGAAAAACTGGTATTCACATTTTAGACATATTTGAAAGTTTTTATATAGGAAGTCCATGACTTAAATAGAATTACAAAATATAGCTAAATTGATCCTAACTGCTAAGGATGAAATCAAACTACAGGTCCAACCCACTGGAGGCTCATAAAATTAGCTTCAGAGTCTGACAAGTAGATTCTAATTTATAAGCATGAACATTCTTTGTTAAAATGTTTGGACACACACTTATAAGAAAACAGCTGGATTTGTGATATAAAGTACCCTTTTGTCATGGCACAAACCTTTCAAACCAGCTTTACATTGCCCTTCGGGAATTCTTACCTGTCAGAAGGCAATTTTTCACAGGAATGCAATCTGAGATAGCTTACGAACTGGAATAGTAAGAGACAAATTATACTACATGATGTAATACTTTGTAGCAGTCAAAAGATTGTTTTATTAAACTTAGCACTGTGAAAGTGTGATTTGTTTTTTGGTTTTTTTTTTTTTTTTTTTTTGGTGGTTTTTCGAGACAGGGTTTCTCTGTGTAGCTTTGTGCCTTTCCTGGAATTTACTTGGTAGCCCAGGCTGGCCTCGAACTCACAGAGATCCACCTGCCTCTGCCTCCCAAGTGCTGGGATTAAAGGTGTGTGCCACCACCACCCGGCGAAAGTGTGTTTTTATTATCCCTAATATAAAGGCAGAAAAAGAAAGTTGCCTGTTCATAAAATTCAAATTTGGAAAATAGGCAAAACAGTGCAGACTGCCTAGGAATACACAGATGTGTAGTAAAATAATAAACACAATGTATTAGGTCACTTATCTTCACTTACTACATCATAAACACAACACAGGGTTTGTTTATGGCCATATTTCTATGCCCATCACTTATGAAGGTGCTTAGCAACAGTTAAGTCCTCAATACTAGCTGAACGAAGGATCTGAAGAGAACTCCAGGTCGTGGTTACTTGTGTGGCAAGGGCTAAGGGAAACGAAACTGAGGAGGACTGACAAAGCACTGTAATCGTGGCACTTCCCTTACCCTTGGATCGATTTTCCGTGGCATCTCTTAGGCTGTGTTTTCTTACTCAGTCTCAAATTTCATTACTTAAAAAGAAAAATAGGGGAAGATACAATAACTACAGATACAGAAGGTGCTGACTGAACTTTCTCTTTTATAGCCTGAAGAGCTAATTTATCAACGCACAGACAAAGCAGCTGCTGCTGAGCTACAAGACAGGTAACAAAATACCCACAGATCCATAGGCAATCCATCCCGAGAAGCATGATAGCAAACTTGAAACTCTCAGCTTGGATCATTATGAAATGATCAGAGTTGTAAGACTTTATATATGCAGATACCAAGTACAGATATGATGTATAAATGCCATGACTCAAATGAGGCATCAGCATAAGCATGTTGTGGGTGAAAATACAGTGGCGAACACTAGTAACATGTAGCTCTCCAAAGACTAACTCGTTGAAACTTAACATCCTGTAATTATGGATCTTGTTGGTACACGATAATCCTCGGCTTAAATATGCCTCTTTTGTCCAATTAGTGGCTTGTAGAACTTCATCTAGCTTGTGAACCTAACCCATAGAGAAGGCTGGTTAAAGCCTGTGTGTCTTTGTAATTCCAATGCTGTACAACTGAACCTACTCTCTGTTTCACAAATGTGAGAACTGAGGTTCAGAGTGGCCCACACACTTCTTAAATGTTAACTGAGCTTCTGACAGCAGACAAACCATTCTGATTTCAAAACCTGTGCTTCATTCCCATTGAGTCACTTTGTGTGAAGAACAATTTGTCAAATTATACACGATGAAATGTAACCCTTTAAGACATTATTGCGAGGAACACCAATTTCCTCCCAATTTCTTCATAAAGCCTTTGTATGGGATCTCCATCTAGCGCAGTGGTTCCCAACCTTCCTAATGCTGGGACCCTTTAATACAGTTCTTCATGTTATGGTGACCCCCAACCATAAAATTATTTTTACTGCCACACTGTAACTGTAATTTTGCTACTGTTCTAAATAGTAATGTAAATATCTGTTTCCCAACAGTCTTAGGTAACTTTTGAGAAAGTGTCATTAAGACATGCCCCCAAGCGGTCGTGACTCACAGGTTGAGAACCACGGGTTTACAGAAACAAACCTACAATCCTGAGTCTCAGCTAATGGCTTCAACACACTATTTACTAGATTCACTGATTTCTTCATTTTTGAGGTATTTGACAATCCATCCATAATTTACTCAGTCCAAAAGTGGACCCATAGCTCCTGAGCAAGGAGGAGCTGTGAGGCTCTCTCCAACCTGTACTTAAGACAGGCAAGAGGCTTTGGAATCAGCCATGTTTAACTTTAGCACCACTGTCCTCTTCTGTAAAATTGGAATACCCCCTACATTAAAGCATTAGTGTTGAGAATCAATCAAAATTTATAAAAGATAGTTAGCACTGTGCCTAGGTAAACAAGCTTAACAAATGGTAGTTTTCTTTCATTTTTTGTTCATGCCCCATAGCCTATGAACCCAATACAATCATAGCTGTCATTTTAAAAGGCAATTTTAAGGTAACTTTAAAAAAAAAAAACTATTGTGAATGACTCACTCAATTACAAAAATCAATATAAGGCATTAAGTGTTTTATAAATATTCCAGATTCCCAACATAATAAAAACCTTATGCCTGGGTATAATTTATTTGTTTATCATATTACCAATGAATAGAAAAATTTTAGAATTAAAAAATGTCTCACTAGATGTATTCGATTTGGCTAGGCCTGTGTCATCAGGGGCACTGTATTCCCGTTTATCCTGTCTGTATCTATTTCCTGTTGCAATGCATATAATCTTCAAGAACAAGGATTGCTTAGGCACTTGACCTTACGTAGCTGCTAATCTGTTTGGGAAAACACCACCACCAAAAATTCATTCAAGTATTAACCAGAACCCCATGCTGCAAACAAGTTAATTTTGAACATGGGAAAAGTTAAATAGCAAAAAATAATAAATAGATGTGTATTTTTTATGAACAGGATTGAAAAGATACTAAAAGAAAAAATCATGGACTGGAGGCCACGCCATCTGACTCGATGGAACCGGCACTGTACCTCCACCCTGCGGCACTTCTTGCCTCTGCTGGAAAGAAGTCAAGGAGAAGATATAGAAGACGACCACAGGGCAGAACTGCTGAAGCAGTTGGGAGACTACAGGGTAAGCACAAGTATGGTAAAATGGCCAGTGGTGTTTCCTCATCCCCAAACTGGAAATTACGAAGGAGTTATTTGGGAGGATCAAACTACCCACACAAGAAGCATATATGTAAGGTACCATACACCAAAAAAGAAATATGATGAAATGTTTTAAAACTCAGTAATTATCTTATCAATAAGATCCTATGAAAAACAATACTTTCTGACATGTATCCTAAGTAGGAAATAAAAACACCAGGCTAAAACATTAAACTCAACGGTACATAAAGGTGAAAATAAACACTTTTGGTTAAGTTTTATGAGTATGGTTTTATAATAATTGATTTTTCAGTAAAAGTTCCCACTAATAAACTATATATTCTGTCTACTACCTGTTGGTGGTTTGTCCTATGTCATATCCTACAGCTGGGTAATAATTACCCAGTGTAATTAGTGCAATAAGATAAATAGTATGGAAGCCAAAAATGGATGAGTCACTGAGTCCAATGAAGAATAACTATCTTATTACAATGTCTTCAATTCATCAATCTTAGCACCTTGACGTCCTCCATGTGGTAACATCCTCAGGCAGGCTTTACTCATAGAAACAAATGCTAGAACAAGTCCAAAAGACACATCTGCACACACTGACCAAAGCAAGTGAGGGCATCTGTGTGTCACTGTCCATACCAAGTTTCAGATACTCACAGTGATCACATACCCAACCTGTAAACTAATTTTTGTGTTTGGGGTAGAATGCATAGATTAGCTTTACCTGGGTCTGTGGAATTCCATGGGCCATGTGCATATCAAGAGATGGGAACAGTGAATGACTAGTAATGATGCATTAATACTCCAGTAACTAAAACAAAATATTAAACCTTCCAAACCTTTCATTTTTATGTTAACATATAGTGAACAGAGAAACAATCTCATGTCTTAAGGATTCAATCTTAAGAATTATGTAATTTACATAAGGAAAATGTATTTTTTCTTCAAGATTTACTAAAAAGTACAAATACATTTTCTCCTCAGTTCTCTGGCTTTCCCCTTCACATGCCTTATTCCGAAGTGAAGCCTCTCATTGAAGCGGTGTACAGCACTGGAGTACATAACATTGATGTCCCTAATGTTGAATTTGCTCTAGCTGTATATATCCACCCGTATCCCAAGAACGTTTTGTCTGTTTGGATCTATGTCGCTTCCCTTGTACGTAACAGGTAATTTTTCTATGTGTTTTTTATATCACCTAAAGACTATTAGTATATACATTTTAAATTATAATGAAATCAAAATATTTTGAAGTAATGAAATAAAATTATCTATTTTCAAACTGTATCAAGCTGTGTGTGTCTCGTTCCCCCCCCCCCTTTGGTTTTTCAAGATAAGAGTTTCTAAACTGTATAGTCTTGGATGTCCTGGAACTCGCTCAGTAGACCAGGCTAGCCTTGAACTCAAGAGATCTTCCTGCCTCTGCCTCCCAAGTGCTGGGATTAAAGGCGGGTGACATCACTGCCCCATAAAACTTTGATTAGTCTGTCTCATCATAACACTTGGACCCAAACACAACTAGCGTCTATGAGCACTAGCCTCCAGACTTCTGCACTTGCTTTGCCTTTGGTCCTCTTCACTTCTGTTTGTCCAGCAGAAAGGCAACTATAACTCTAAGACCCAGTAAGTTAACTCTTTGCAACATGTCTACAGGACAAGGAACAACTCTGCAGCATCCGATTTTATAAATGTTGGGCTAGCTCATAAAATGAATGGTATGTTACAAAACAAAGGCAAGCACTTAAACACATGCACAGCCACCAAAACAATATAGTGCTGGGGTGGGGGAAGGACTGTATTTAAATATCAAAAGGGATTTTAAAAAGAAAAAAACTAAGGTATGGCTACAGATTGAAAATCCATGTCCTACCTCATACCCTTGCCCCTAGCAACTCACACTGAACCCATCATCCCCAGTATTTAAAGAGAAGAATTTTGGAGAGGTAATCAGGTCATGAAGGTTGAGCCTCTAAGGTAGCTTTACTGGGTTTTAGTATAACCCCACACTCACACACTCAGGTGCATGTACCATTGAACACACACACGGGGGTGAGGGATTAATATGTAAATACGTGTACTGATATGGAAAGATGTATGCCAAACAGAAATACCTAAAGCAGGACTTTTCAATTTACTCTTTGTGGAATGCTGCCCTGTGTGTTATAAAATGTTTGGCAGCAGGGGTTGGAGACACTGCTCAGCAGTTAAGGACACTTGGTGCTGCAGGTTTGATTCCCAGCATTTATATGACAGTTCATAATCATCCTTAACGCCAGTGCCCTTTTCTGACTTCTACAGACACTAAATGCCAACAAGGGGCATATACATTACATGCATGTAGGCAAAACACACATAAACAGAAATCTAATAAAAAAATTTTAAGATGTGTAACAGCCCATCTGGCCTCTGCCTACTAGATGCTCCAGTTGAGTTCTCCTCAACCAAGTTTTGACAACCAAGAACATTTCCTAATGCCGAATGAACTATGTGAAAGAATGACTTCCTACTGAGCACTGATGGAGCTCTCATTTTCAAAGATAGAAGAGACTATCAACTTTCACCTTTGCTTTAGCTGAGGCATTCTTCTACCAAATTACACTGCAATTATGTTTGTCTCCACTCTGCTACTCTCATCAGCTCTTTAGGGACAGGTGCCTGACTGGCCCTTAACAGTTACAAAATAATAACAAAGAGACACAGTAACACCATAGTTAAGAAGATGAACAAATCCTAGTTGCGCCACTTACTGGGTTACCAAGGGCAAGTTATTTACTTTTCCCATAATTACACTGAGAATGACCATATTACCATTCCATTGCACTATATGAAGCTTATAAAGGCTAGCATATCTAAAACACAACACTGGCCTTACATTTAACACCTAAAGTTTATCAAGTATGTGATGCAATGTACACACAACTGCTACATTTTATTCTCAGAAGAAAACAATTATAAAATTCCCAAAAATTGAAACCAATTATACAGTGTCATATTAAACTATCCCCTTATATTAAGAATGAAAACCAAAATGTGTTCAAAATTAAAAAAAAAAAAAAACTTCCTTTCCTTATAACTTCAGAAAACCAGCTGTTCAAAATTAATTTAATAAAGATAGTCTCTAAGCCAGGTTCTTAAACACTTAGGCATTTTCCCTCATAAGACCACCGAGGTGGGGAAAATCTCCCTACAAACTATAGTTTTCTGATTATCTGAGGTTATGATAAGCCTAAGCACTCTTATGATGATTCAAAGCCATTGTTCTGTGCAATTTCAAGTTAATACTGAGAAAAATGAACTACACATTTGCTCGAGACTCATTCCTGGGAAATTTTCAGGCTTTTTCTCAAAATGGTACCTGCTATCAACTTCATAAATAAGCTTTATTAACAATTTGAGAAATAAAAACACAACTACAGTATATCTTACAAAACAGTCAAACTTTAGACTTGACTCTATACTCAATTTCTTTTCATATTCTCATAGAGAATGAGATGTTGTTTTTTTCCTCCTGCACATACTTACAGGAGGAAGCTAACTGTAGTGTCCACAAGACTCGACTTCGTCACAAAGGTAACAAACTCAAAATGTTCAAGTTAGCGGAATGTACATGTGCTCAGCCCTATACCAAATCTGTAGGGTTTTGTTTTCAAATGATAATGAATCAAAATGAAAACTCTTGACAACAGGGTGATTCTTCAAAGGGAATGCCAATCAATATGCCAGTATTTAATTCAAATGTCAGTTGAACTGCAAAGTGTTCCAGAATTCCCAACTATGTTTCAATTAGTTAACGCATGCTTCACTCGTTTGCTTCACAGTCAGTCTCCCCAGCTCTGCTCCTTTCTGAACAGGCAGGAAATACTTACCACAAAGAAGCTGATTGCAGGATTACTTCCTTCCACAGCTTTCTTTGCACTTAAGAGAAGGAAGGAAAAGAAGAGGCAGGGCACTATTTTCTTCATCATGACATGCAATTACAATTAATTTGAAAAAGAAAATTTAACTCAACTGTATCTAAAACTGATAATGTGTCAGAGTCATAATTTCATGGAGGCTCAAAAGACAAAACATTTAGTAAACCTGAATTCAGATTTAAAATAAAATCACAACACAAGATATTGCTTGGTAAAGTTCTCAAAGTAGATTTTTATTTATACATTTCTTCAAACAATTGTGGAATTTTTAAAAATCCCTCCCAAATTCAACAGCTTCGGGACAGTAGTGGAACCAGGTGTCTAAGCAAATACAAATAGACAGGTGCTTTTGCTAGCTCACTGAGCAAACACCAAGAGGCCAATTTATTCTACAATCTTAAAGAATCTCATTTCTAGATGTGTTTGAATTGGCCCCTGAGAATTGTTAAAATAAAGAAAATGTTAGGGAAAAAAAGAGATTCATTTCTAAAATGTTCAGTCTTGAAAATAAAACTCCACAAAGTGTATCAGAAAGGATCTGCAAAACTTGGTACAGTGTTTCCACATAGAGAACCAATAACCTCCACTGACTAAAATGCAAAAGAATCTAAAAATACTTTAAATACCATGGCATTAGTGATAGTCTTTAAAGCATTTCATTTCAAAGAAACCAATAAGACTGTCCTCACCCTAATAAAAAATCCTAATCCCTTTCTAAAACAAAAATATATTTTGCTAGGAAAAACAACACTGTACATACAGTTCACTGCTAAATTAAATTTCTGAGACTGTAAGAAATGGGGCCAAATCAAGACACACCCAAAAAGGGGTTGTTAACACAAGAAATGTGCTGTAAGTAAAGTGCATGAAAGGAAGCCTGCTCAGCTAAATGAAGTAGACAAAGGTCAGAAGTCAAGGGTCATTCGCCAGAGCGGCAGCAGGCTCGAAAACCACACTGCAAATTCTGGCATCCACTGGCGGTATCAGCATGAGGACCTGTATGAAAGTAAAAAACATGTGAAAGGAGGAACTTCATGGAGTTCATGCAAAACAGTTCTGCCAACTAGTCTAAAACTGTGTTTTACTAGCAGTTCATTGACATCACACAAGTAAAATCTTACAGTAAAAGCATTAAAAATTCAGACACAAATTGCCAATAATAGTCTGATTTCATCTAAAATATCCTCCATGGAAGATGGAACACAAATTCCCCAAGATTCTTACAACCCAAGAAGAAAAGGAGACAATCCACAGAAACAAAATTGCTAGATAATAGAAAAACAAACTCTTTGAGCATCCTTCCTAGAAATATAATTAACACAAAGCATAAAACCCCATCTGAACTGTGTCAACTCAATAATGCAGCACAATTAGAATAAATGTCATATTCAAAGTCTAAAACAATACACTATACAGAGATCAATGTATATAACATACTCTGAACACTTGTAGATCTCTGAATGAAAACAAATGGTAGCTTTAGATGAAATTACTTCCCAAAACTGAATGCAAACTGAGTGATTATTAAACATCTAGAATATAAAATGGTGATTCACTTACAAACACTAATAAAACACTGGTGAAATAACTGGGATTTTACCCCAGCTGCCCTATGCGACCCAGACACTAGATAAAAGATCTAGATCTATTCGGGAACATAGCTAAAAATCAGAAAAGTAACGAAGAAATCTCACAAAAGTTAGAGTGTTCTGAATAAAATGGTTTTCATAAGAAAAAACAAATGTAGAAGGGTTGTTTTTAGCATTTCAAAGACTCAGTGTAGCTGGCAGACTGAATTAAGGAGCAGTTCTTTATGCTTTCACTTGGAAAGCCAAAGTTTGCAATTATGATGCATAAAGGCCAAAACAAAAAGACACAAAACAGAACTTCAATATAGAATGTATCTAATGAACTTAACATCGCACTGTGATCTCCAGCTTAACTCAGAAATACAGTGTCCATTTACATTATTCTACTTTTTAAGAGCAGCAGTACATTGCAAAAGAAGGTGACTATGCTAACACCCCTATAAGACAGAAATCAGGATAGGTGCAACTAAACATAGAATATATGTATCACCAGAGGTTAAGCATTTCCTTTTATTCCCAAGACAGCACATATTAAAGAAAATGAAGAATTTCTTAGGATAAAGTCCCTAAGATATAATGTTCATATATTTCACTACATAAATGGCAAATTATCTTTAAGAACACTGAATTTCACATTTATGTGTAGACTTGCAATCAATTATAATTTCACTTATGTTTACATATTTAAGACTGACAGGCCTGGAATTAGCTTCTAATGGGGGAAATGGACATGACATACGATATGGAAAATAGGGTAAATTAAAAAAGATTGGCCTCAAATTTCAGTATAATTGAAACTGATTACACATGTTTATAGGTTTAAAAAGTACCCTGTAAAACTGGAGCACTATAGGCCCATTTTTATTTAATAAAAATTAAAATCTTCCATTTTTTAATTAGGTTATATGCTAAATATTTAAAATTTATTTTAAAAAACCTAGAAAACAGCATTTTTCTTATTTTCCCTTAAAATAGGACACAAAGCTAAAATTAAAAGGATTTAGTACAGATTTATAATTGTTAGAAATGCCCTGGTAAAAAAAATCCTAAGTTTAGAAATTCTTCCCACTGTCAATCTTTGACCAAGTTTTTCTTTGTAACATACTTCCAGTTTTCCTATACACAAGTCAATCCTCAACCACATACTGCTTAGCTTGCTTCACCCTTACACAGTACTGCTTTGCCACCACACATCTGATGTCTTTTTACCAATTCCCTGACAATCTAATTAATGCTCAGACTGCTGAATCTTAACAAACTATACCTATCTATCATTTATTGGTACATAATTCTACTCTCAGCAACTGTGGAAGAATGGCATTTTTTAATTTCCCAAATAAAAGACCACATACATTATTCATACAACACACACACACACGCACACGCACGCACGCACGCACACGCACACACACGTTTTTGTGTTTCTCTGTTTTTTTTTGTTTTTTTTTTTTTTTTTTTTTTTTTTTTTTTTTTTTTGGTTTTTCGAGACAGGGTTTCTCTGCGTAGCTTTGCGCCTTTCCTGGAACTCACTTGGTAGACCAGGCTGGCCTCGAACTCACAGAGATCCACCTGCCTCTGCCTCCCGAGTGCTGGGATTAAAGGCGTGCGCCACCACCGCCTGGCGTGTTTCTCTGTTTTAAGATCCAAGGCCTTTTATCTTCCATGCCGGCTGTAAACTTCTAGGTTCAAGAAATCTTTGTGCCCTAGCTTCCCAAGTAGCTTTTATTTTTAGTGACAGAAAGGTAAAGAAGAAATATTATACTGAATTCTGTAGGAAATTCCATATAAAATTCAGTATTATTAAAAGGCCTGGGGGAAAAAAACAATCAAAGCTAGAAATAGTACTGGTTTTTAAAGGAAAATAGTGAAGGGGGCCTCAACAGTACAAGTGGTCAAGGATACCATTCTCCCAGTACACTAACAATTAAATTACTTCCCTTTAAATATCTGACTTAGCCAAACAGTTAATATATCAGGCTAAATTATAGTAAGAATATAGAAAAGTAAAAGGTGAAATCTCCTAATTGTTAAAGCAAAGAATACTATGTATTTTATATTTAGATGAAAAGAACTACAGAGGTAGATAATTCTGTTTATAAAAATGATGTTTTTCCTCAGTTTTAAGTACTATATATTACTCATGCTGTGAGTATGTCTTCACTTACCTTCACTTACCTTTAATTCCTTTTTAACTTAAATTAGAAACATAAGAGAGCAAATCATCTGAGACTGTCACCTCCAGAACTATGAGCTAATCTATCTTAACTGCTAAATTATGTACAAACTGAAATGCAAAGCAGCACAAGAAAGTTTACTAACATTGTTCAAATGTTCTTCAGAGCTCAAAACTAGGCCATAGAACAACTACTTTAATGATAAACACTTGTGTAAATATTATGGCTAAGACACCTTGAATATCCAAGTCAAGTAACAATTTAAAAATCATGGAGAATCATTTAGAAAATCAGAGTGTGTGTTTGGCATCAGAGCTTAGTACAGTATCTTGCTCAAAGTAGAAATGGAATAGCTGATGGCTAACACTTTCCCCAATGTCTGCCAGTGCTTAGATGCAGGCCATTCTTCCTTTTCATTCACTATTTAATATAATCTATGAATAACATTTATTAGCATTAAATTCTTATAGCTAATAATGCAGCAATTACATAGATTTTATTTAGCAAAGTACGTTTTAAATTAAATGTTCCTTTCAAATATGTATGCTTTCTCATTACTCTGAATCATGTACTAGATCGTAACTACTTTCCAAAATAAAAATGAGGGCTCCTAAACCTTCACCAAGTATTTCCTGTACTATGCCAATGGTGTTACCTTTTACATCTGGGTACAATTTTAGCAGCTTTTAAGTTGTCCATATGTTCTTTTACAAAAAAACAAAACAACAACAACAACAAAAAAAAACTGACTCAAATTATTGCTTTAAGAGCAACTACCAAGAATCCTAGAAAGCATATGAGAAGTCACCCTGTAAACGTTAAAGGATTTCCATTTCTTTCAAATCATGCTCTATCAAGTTAAAAAAGGAAATTTAGTATTATTTCAAGTACTGTAAATACCTTCCAAAACTTTAAAAAAAAAAAAAAATCAGATCTCTCAATTAAAATTTTCTACTGAAAATTAGAAAAATTACTTTTAACAAAGGAGTAAATAGCTCCTTTGGAATGCCAACAATATATATTCAAAACAGATTAAGATAAAAATAATATTGAGAAAGTACAAAAGATTTTAAGCACTTAACTTTTTCACCTAAATATTTTTCAAGAAGTTTAAAAACACTTAAGTACAAAATAAGTAGGCAGATAATAAAATTGAATTAAAACTCAATACTTTCCATCAAAGCATCTATATCCACTAAGCAAAACAAATTAGGTTATGAGATGTTTCCAAATACAACCTATACTGAAATTATATAGGCAATTCAAATGTAACATACAAATAAAATATTTTATTTAAAAATTATATATTAATTTGTCTTAAACATTCAAATAAAATATTTTATTTAAAAATTATATATTAATTTGTCTTAAAATGCATCCTATAAGCCTTGGGAAACTTTCTTTTTAAAAGCTGTATTTATTTTTATTCTTTCAGATTACATGTCTGTGTATAAGTATATGTGCATATGAGTGCATTGGCCAAAGAAGCCAGATAGACTGTTGGATCCCCTGGAGCTGGAGCTACAGGCAGTTGTGAGCCACCCAATGTGTCTGTTGGGAACCAAACTCTGGTACTCTATAAGAACCATGAGTCATCCACATAACCACTAAGTCATCTGTCCAGTCCCCTATGGCTTTATTTTTAATAACAAACAAAAACTTCCATTCATGAACATCCTTTTGTTTTCCTTTGTACAGGTAGGTACAACCCCCTCCCCCCCCCCCAAAAAAAAAAAACATTCATTTTTTTTTTTCCACTGCCAGCAAGAGAAAGCAAAGATACTACCAAGTTGCTTTTGTTAAGAACATGTCAGCTCTTCCAGAAATAAAAGAGCTGAGATCTCTAGTCTCATTTATTTTAAGAGAAATCTAAATCCCAAGCAACAGGAAATTTTCTAACTTCTCTGCATGCTAAAATGTTTTTCTTCTCTTTAGTTTCCCTGGCTCCTGTCAATTTTCTCCCTGAGATAAACTCTGATCTTCCCTCTCATTTAAGAATAACTGGGCTCTCAAAAACAACAGTATGCAGTGTAAGATAGGTATATAATAGAATGGAGCTGTTTAAATTTGTTTCTAGTTATGAATACAGGATGATTTGTTTTGTTTATTAATAACTAAGGAGCAGTTTTATTATGCTTCTGAACAATTCAGTTTCTACTAAACACGATCAAATGCCTAAAAAACAATTCAAATGTAATTTGAAAATGCATGTTCTAACCAATAGACTTTTAAAAGGGGGGGAGAGGCATGTTTAACTCTGTGTGTGTGTGTGTGTGTGTGTGTGTGTGTGTGTGTGTGTGTGTGTGAGAGAGAGAGAGAGAGAGAGAGAGAGAGAGAGAGAGAGAGAGAGAGAGAGAGAGAGGGAGGGAGGTTTTTTAAGATGGGGTCTCACATAACCCAAGCTGGACTTGAAGCTGCTGGCATTAATTACAAGACAAGCCACCACTCTTGGTTTTATGTGGTGCTGAGGCTCAAACCAGAGTTTCATGCATGCTAAGCAAGCACTCTTTCAAACAGCTATATCCCCAACTCCTTCTTCGTGATTTTCAAATTGGTTCAGAGATCAGGAATCAACTTCTAAAACAGTATAGGAATTCTGGTCATGCCTAAGGCATCTCAGTCTTTTCTCAATACTGCATAATCTACTCTCCTCAGTCTTGAGGGAGATTAATATGAAACAAGACACAGGGCTCCTGAGGAGTTCCTATTACCAGTCTTCCTTTGTCTATCTACCACACTGGATAAAGCAGTGCTGTGAGAAAAATGAGCCTGTCATTCCTACAAAATCAGTGTGTCTAGAAAATCAACACTCTTAAATTGTTAATGGTGAGTGCTAGAATACTACAGCAGAAGTCTCAAAATCTTAAAATAATCTTAGTATTCTATAACAACTTGTCATTTTAAAATGATCTAAACTCTTACATGCCAAAAAGTCTGTTAGAATGAATAAGAAAGAAATAAGTAAAAATGTGTAGTATTTTGATTTTATAACCTTAGAGAACCAAATCATTTTATTAAATTTAAAGGAGTAAACCTGAAAGCAAAACAATTTGTGCAATTGGAAATCTAGGAAAGCAAATAAAAACCATAAAAATTATTAGAACTGCCAAAAAAATTGTAAATGCATTCTTCAAAGTATCTCTCTGTTAAAAGGCGGTATTACCGTTAATGTTGTCACAGTAGTAGAAGTATTCATCATTTAGGGAAGGACATGCTGAGACCAAATCCTGCAGCCCCGCACCAGTTACAGTAAGACAGCCAGAGAGATTAAGGTGCTCCAAGTAAGGCAGCCCTCCTCCCAGAGTCAAAACCCTGCAAGAGAAATAAAGTGACAGTCAGGAAATACTAAACTTTGAAAATTTTAATATTGTAATGGCCTACTAGATCAACATTTTACAGATCTCTCTTATAAAACACCAATAACTGACCCATCCTCAGGCAGAAATATATCTGACTCAAAACTGTTCTAGATTTTTCCTAAAAACTCCAGTAAATAAACATACACATCTTTCTTTGTAAGAACATTATAGTAACTCAATTCTCACATGAAGAAACACTGAGACCTAGAGATGTACTACTGTCCATTCTCCCACCACACTGTCTAAGAGAGTAAAAATTATCAAGAAAATTCCTGAAGTCTGAAACCTAATTGCTAGTTCTGGAGTTCCTCACATAATCTAGTGAGGGGGTCCTTCCTGCAGGTATCAGACAGGGAAGTGAACCAAACCACTGAAGAGATAAGAATGAAAATCCAGTGCACATTGACATCGTCAACCACTTCAAGGAGTCTAAAGCCAGGCAGTTCATTGTCAGCATATTTAAAACACAGTATAATTTGGGAAAAGGTTTCCAGGCAACTATCAGTCCAATTTCAGGTGCACAATAAAGCTTAAAGTGTGACTACATAGAAACTCTTTTACAAAGTACATGTGACCATGAGGGTGGTGTCTGAAGCTAAAAGACCTAGAATCTAGTATGGTCTCTGATTTGATAGCATAGAGGTCAGCAGGCCATAAAGTACCTATAACATCTCCCCTAAGGATGGGTAATGGTCTAGGGACGGGAGAGTCTCAGATAATCATTCTGGGCAATTTGGATGAGGTCTGCCTCCATAGATAGCAGAAAGGTCACCAGGTCATTAACAAAATTCACTCCGAGTTTTTTGGATGGAATGCAGGTATTTGATTTTTATCCCTCCATTGAGGAGACACTACTGTATAACATTCCTGGTTCTCTTAGTGCTTCTCTGTGAGTACAAGGACCTCTGTGCCCCCAACAACCTAATAATTCCTACACATACAAGAGAACTGAAAACATGTTTATACCAAAACTAGCATATAAATGTCCACAGCAGCATTAGTCACATCAGACAAAAAGCAAAAACACCCCAAATGCTTTCTGATGAATGGATAAACAAAATTTGGTATATCCATACAATTAAATGTTATACAGCTATGAAGTACAGACATGTTATGATCTGCATGACCTTTAAACATATTACAATATGTGGAAAAAAGCAAACATTAAATACTGCTATTTAACAATAGGTAAACCCACAGAGATGCTTGGTAGATGAACTAGCTGCCAGCAACTGAGGACAAAGAACTGGAGTAACTAGTAGTAAGTATGGGCTTTTATTTGGGGGATGATGTAGATATATTAAAAGGGGGTTAGTGATGATAAATTTAATAGTATGTAAATTCACTTCAGTGTTTAAAAAGAAAACCTAACATCACATTCAAGTATAAAACCACAACAGATTAAAATATATCAAGAATTGAGAATGTCAAATTTCTATGCAATAATTAAGTTATTAAAACATGAAAAAATGGAGTAACTGGAAACAGAAGAGATAAATTAAGAAACTAATATACCAAATTTAGTTTTAAAATTAATGCAGCTTAATAAATTAGGAACCAATGTCAGAAGTAAATAAACTATTATGGAAATGAGAAAGAACTATGAATTTTTGTTGTTTTCTGAGACATTTTTTCTAGATAGTACTGATTAGCCTAGAAGTCACTATGCAAAACAGATTGTCAAGGAGCAGCAGTTCTCCATCTACTACTTCCTAAGAGCTGGGATTGCAGGCATATGCCACCACATCTAGCCAGGACTATGGGAATATTGATACTCAGGGAGAACACTGAATGGTAAGGATTGGAAAGGGCATGTTTTAAATCTATTTTATCTTATATTCTAATTTAAAGAATTTTCCACACCATTTTGCCATCTCTATAGACAGGTTAACAATGGTAGTAGCTCAGAATCTATGTGATTTGACAGGAATGAGAGAATTTTTTTTAGACAGAGTCTCACTATAAAGTCTAAGCTGACCTTGAACTCACGGAGCCAAGGATGGTTTGGAATTCAAAATTCTTTTGCCCAAGTCTCCTCAGTGCTGGGATTAACTGGCCCAAGAAAGGTCTTTAAAGGAAGAAAATACTTAAAATTCACTAATTCATAAAGTCTAGGAACTTTAGCAATTCACAATTTAAAAAATGTATCTTTCAAAAGGTAGTCTAAAAGAGCTCAAATGGTGTCTGAATGCAAAACAAATGGAATGAAATGTAAAATGTTTCTATTAAAAGTATGCCTAAATCAACAATCTGTATAGTCACTGGCTTTACTGGCCCTTAGTGGGAAAACAAACAACTATGAATACAAACAAGCAACTATAATACCACATTTCTGGAAATACACAGAAAGGTTTTGAGAGGTCAAAAAAGGTTTCACATAATGGCATAATGGCATATGCTATTAGAGAAATAATAAGCAGAATTTAGACTGTAGTACTATGTTACAAAGAGAAAATTCAATTAATAAAGACAAAAGAAGACAGTACCATAAAAAAAAAAATGAGCAAGCAGCTATTTAGGGGTAAAGTGGTATGTGTATGTGCATGAATGGCTGTGTGTGTGTGTGTGTGTGTGTGTGTGTGTGTGTGTGTGTGTGTGTATCTTTTAGGGGAAAGAATGAGAGTAGTAAAAATTAGAGATATCAAAATTACAAAGGTTAAAAGCAAGGGCTATAAAATTGGCTTTAACCAAAGGTAGTATAAATCAATAAAAGACTAAGAGGTATAGTAACAAACAGCAAGAAAACGTATTCTAGAAAGATCTCCCTTATCTGTGTCTTGTCACAATACCTAAGTACACCAGAAGCAAGCTGAAATAACAAAAAAGACGAATAATAAACAAATTCTGCCCTCAACCAGGGAAAGGTGCGCTTAAACAATTAATAAAGCATACAAAGAGAAGAAAAAGCCACAGAAAAATGTACAAGTTATAGAACTGATGCAAACAATCGCGATTCAAAGGGAATAATTACTGAAGAATAAAACAAAGTCCCAAATTCAACAATATATAATTCAAATTATTTAGTACCCAACAAAAAACTATTAAATATTAAAACAATCTGAGAGGAAGAAATGCATTAGTCAATAGAAACACAGCAATAAATGATACAGATGGTAGAACTAGTAAACAGCCACTTTAAGAGTTTTGAGATGTCAGCAAGATAGCCAACTAAATGCCCCATAACCATTAGCCCCTCCCCAAAAGACAGCAAGAAAACCAATAAAAACTACACTTGGATGAAACCAACACAAGGAAAAGGACCAGTATGCCAGAAACTCTGCAGACTGCAGAGCTCAGAGCAGCCTCATACAGAATGAAAGAGAATATCTCATCTCCACAGCCAAATCCACAACCAGCAACCTGGATGACTTTCTTATTGTAGGTAAAGGGAAAGTAAGGACCTCCAGCAACCCCACTGCCACCCAGAACACTTAAAGTCCTCATAAGTATTAAACAGAGCTGAGAGAGCTAACTAGAGACCACACAGCTGTGATATGCCACAGAGGGAGCCAATACTGTGTACCATCTCCTATCCAAGCAGCAACTACATTATATCATTTTTGGAACCAAAAACAACTGCTGGAACATGCCCTGCTCCAGAGGGAAGTATTGATGGCATCCTTCTATCCCTAAGGCTTTGTGATTAGAGTCACCCCTGCTGGTGGCCCATGATTCTGAATTCCAAATGATGCCCTTGTCACCATGATTATGCCCCATACCTTGGGCAAAGTAGTACCCTGTCTCCAGAGAAAATAGTGCCTTGGTCATGTTAAGCATTCATATTACTATTCCCAGATTGAGATGGCACACTGTCTCCTGTGGAAACTAAAACCTAGGCCCCTAGGCCTATGGTGCTGACAGGTGCCTCGGAGTTACTGACATTAGTTTTGGTTTTATTGTTTAATTTTATATATATGGGTGGTTTGCCTTTGGTGGCCAGAAGAGGGCATCACATCCTCTGGAACTGAAGTTACAGAGGCACGTGAGTAGGTTTGGAAATTGAACACAAAAGCAGCAAGTGCTCTTAATCACTGAGCCATCTCTCCAGCCCTAGACACCAGTTTTTTGGCCAAGTCTGCCTCAGAGATTGACCCCCTTCCAAGACTCAAGCATCACACAGGTTTCTGCAATCCTAGCTCAGAATAGCTGCTCTCAGAACCTACATTCTGAATATGGCATCTCTTTCTAGTCTGACATGTCAAAGTCAAATGCTGTGCAGCAGGTCTCTGGAAGGTTGTGGTGCATGAATAGTGGCTCATCAAAGGGGTGAAAGAAGGAATAAATGACAAAGTGGTATGAATGAAGAAGATTATGCTGTTTTAGGGACAGTTATCCCCCCCATAGTAAGCTTTGTAATTTCTCCCCTACATGAAGTATACTGAAGGTCAAGATTATTCATTCAACTCAGGGCCGTTGAGCAGCCAAGTATGGCCCATTGAGAGGCAATGGGTATGTTACTCTCCTGGAGCCTGTAATAGCCCGAATCAGGCTCGAGTGGCAAGCCTGGGATGCAAGTGCACAACTCTGCTCCCCCTTATCCTATCCTGAGCCAGAGCAAGCAACATAAGCTTGCCCTGCCAACCCCATGGGAGGTGGCAAGATACCCAGCATCCCTACAGCAGCACTCCAGGAGGAAGCAGGGTGACTCATGAAGAATGTAGATACCCACAGCTTAAATAAAGTAATACCTCATATATCCATGCTCTAGTACTCAGCATTGTATTTCTGATGAAACAACTGACACACAGTGGAATATTTTCACGCTATATGTGAACTTACTTTTAGCTGCTGCATTCCATGACCAAATAGCACTTACTTAGAATGAATGGCAGTGGGCCTTCAGAGATGCTAACAGCCTCTGTGAAAGAGTTTCACTATGTGGTGCTACACTGAGTATCTAACAGATTTAAAAAAGCATCTGGAAGAATAGTGTAAAACAATAAAGTTTGAATGAGATGGGAATGGTGGCATAGGTCTATAATCCGAGCACTTGAGAGAAAATTCGGGATCATTGGGAATTCAAAGCCAGTTTTGGATACATAATAAATCTGAAGTCAGCCTGGACTACCTGGGATTCTGGGTAGAAATCAATCCCTTACTCCCTGTGGTAGTTTGAATTAGGAGTGGCCCCCATGGAGTCATGTGTTTGAATGCTTGGCCCACAGGGAGTGGCACTACTAGGAGGTATGGCCTTGTTGGAGGAAGTGTGTCACTGTGGGGATGGGCTTTGATGTCTCATATACTCAAGCTACACCCAATGGAGCTTGACTTGTGGCACACAGTCTCCTGATGACTGCAGATCAAGATGCAGAACTCGCAGCTCCTTCTCCACCACCATGTTGACCTGCATGTCACCATGTCCTGCCATGATAATAGACTAAACCTCTCAACTGTAAGCCAGCCCCAATTAAATGTTTTCCTTTATAAGAGTTGCTGTGGTCATAGTGTCTCTTCACAGCAATAAAACCCTAAGGAAGACATTCTCCCACCTACATGCCTCCACCAAAAAAAAAAAAAAAAAGACAAAACAGTTTGAAGAAAGGCACCTTACACATAGAGAGAAAGACACTCTTAAAAGTCACAGTACTCAAAATGGGCTACCTCTCTATACTTTGTCAGCCAGGGATGCCACTACTACAGTTTTTTTTAAATAAATGTAAGGTGCCTACAAACTACATTCTATTAAACATTTGCATTTGTGCCCACAGATTCCTGTGGCTGTCAATCTCAGTCATGGAGGACAACTTTTTTAATCAGTTTTTAGAGACTCAGAATTTGTCAAGCGGCTGAGATTAAGTGAGAGCTGCTGCTGTAGCAAGTGGTATAATGAACACTCAGCCATAAATGGAGGAAAATAATCAGATTTCTTCATCAGCCCCTCCAAAACAGAGAGGCATCAAGGGTGTGGGTACAGGCAGAATCAGAGAGTTCTAGGAAGGGGTGTTGTATACTATTTTTCCTAAATGGAAACAGCCTCTCTTAGAGCCAGAAGCTCAGAAGACTCAGTCAATTCATAAAACTTACTGGCTCAGGAAGTTCACCACACTAAAAGATTCAGCTCAGGATTCACAAGGCCCTTTCCTCACATCACACAAACAGGAACTAATTGTGGAGGATGAGAAAATTCTTCTGTAGAGGTACCTGACAGGGAGCTCTAGATGCATCTTTTGTGACTCATGGTGGGTGGGCTTTTCAGGAACGCAGCTACCTTTAATATTCATATTTGTTATCAGGAGATTTCAGAGAGCCAAACAATCTTAAATAACACAAGTTGTAAGACAAATCTCTATTTCTAAACTTATTACACAGCTACAATGACTGAAATAGTACTGTCATTTCTACTTATGTTAGTTAACACTGTAAATTTAGTCTGATCAACTGGGTAAACAAAATGAAGCAAAGGCATCCAAACAGGAAAGTTATAATCAAAATGATCTGTTTATAAATGACATTCTATGTAGAAAGCCTTAAAGAATTCACATACTAACTTAGGAGTATAGCGCAACTGAAGAGCGCTTGTCTGCCATGTGCATAGTCCTGGGTTCTCTCATTAATACAGGGAAAAAGGGAAAAAAAATCACATACAAAACACAGTTAACAATAACAAGTTCAAAAAATAGAGTAAACAAAACAACACACAAAAATCAATTCCAGTTTTAAACATTTGCCCATTATGGGGGCATATACCTATCCCAGAAGTTGGGAAGCTGGAGAAGAGTTTTGAGGGAAACTCATCTCAAAACCAAATTATTTTCTATATACTAGCAATGAACAATCTAACAAAGGAATTAAGAAAGCAATTCCATTTACAATAGCATCAAAAATATATGAAATACTAAAGTATTTGGCTCCATTTCAGCTTATTTTGAATTATGTATGTAGGTGTATGTCTCTGCATTTACTGCCTCTAACATTATATAACTGTGGCTGGAGAGATGACTCAAAGATTAAGAGGACTGACTTACTGTCCTTCCAGTGGCCCCAAGTTCTGTTCCCAGCACCCATATCAGGCAGTTCATAACCAACCATAACTCCAGGTTCAGAGGATCCACTGCCTCAAACCTCAGCAGACACATATGTACAAATGCAGAAACATGTATATATACACATAATTAAAAATAAACCTAAAAAGAAAAAGACTATTCATAACCTAACAGCTCTAAGTGGGTCCCACAGCATATGGAAGACCTGGCTGCTGAGGAGATCTGCCTCTCAGTCACTCAGAGATATTGAACACTTTACCCCCTCTTTTCTCTCCACTGAAAAAAGTGGGGGCAGAAGATAGAGGCAATTAGTATACTATGCTAAAGACTGTACTTATAGGGCTGGGATACTACTAAGCTGCTAGACTTCTTGCCTAGCATACACAAAGCTCTAGGTTTGATCTCCAGCAGTGCCAAAATTGGATGTGGTGTGCCTGTATGTATGTCTGCACCAAGTCAATACCTGGTACCTGCAGAGCACAGAAGAGAGCACTGTACTAGGTCACCTAGAACTAGAGGTACAGAGGGTTTCAAACTCTCATAAACTCCCATGTAGGTGCTGGGAATAGGATTGTAGCAAGTATGAGGGCAGCTGGGAGAGAGTGAGACCTTAGCTCAAAATAGCAGCAAGTGTTGTCTTTAATCTCAGCACCTAGGAGGCAGAGCTGGGTGGATCTCTGTGAGTTCAAAGCCAGACTGGTCTACAAGGCAAGTAGCAGACCAGTCAAGGATACTTACTGAGATTGTCTCAACAACAACAACAAGCGGATACAGATCAACAGCAATTTGGGTCACTGGCTGCTGTGGATATTGTTCTATATAAATAAAACACTGGTGGCCAGTGACGAGGCAGGAAGTAGGTGGGACAAGGAGAGAGGAGAATTCTGGGAAGCAGAAGGCTGAGAGGAGAGACACTGCAGCCACCGCCAGGACAAGCAGCATGTGAAGACGCTGGGAAGCCACCAGCCACGTGGCAAGGTATAGATTTATAAAAATGGGTTAATTTAAGATAAAAGAACAGTTAGCAAGAAGCCTGCCACGGCCATACAGTTTATAAGTGATATAAGCGTCTGAGTGATTATTTCATATGTGGATTGTGGGACTGCGGGGCTTGGGGAACCTGGAGAGAAGCCCTCCAGCAACAACTGGCACTTCACAGCTATAAAAATCACACCAAACTCTAACAGACATGCTTTCCAAAGTCCTCAATATAAAATATACTTCTGTAATGTCCTTGAAACGATAACCTATACATCTACCCACCAAAATGTATTACAAAAATGTAATATGGTCAATTACTAAGCAATTAAACTTCTAAATGTATATTCTCTCTTATTTCACAATGTATTTGAACTAAAATGAAACTTCATGTTGGATCAGAAACACTATTGCTCCCACACTTTTAACAAATAAGTCACTTGCTTAAATAAATCAAGTAAAAAACTGAGATTAAAATATAATATTCCATCTGAGAATAAGAATATGCCCATTTCTTAACAACTGGAACTGATCACTCACCTGAGACCATGGTCTGTGATCTGATAACATCCAGATAGACTGAGAAACAAAAGTACTCGTCCAGTCTCTTGGTCAGACTTTTCACTCCCAAAATAAATTAAGTCTTTTCCCCTGGGCAATGTAGTCCTTAATGCTTTTCTACACATTGCAGAAGTCGCTGGGAGTGTAGACATAGTCCTTAGAGCTGTCCCTGTGCAACAGAATGAATGGCCACAATATGCAAAGGCTGGAGAAGCACAATGCTGCTGCCAACAGACACTAGTCCTTAATCCCACAAAGTCCTTACTGTAACAACCAGATGAGGAACAACCAAAGTTGGAGGCTGTTTCCATTACACAGAGACTTTCAACATTTCTGTGCCTCCATTCCACAGCATCTTCAATATCAGCCAAATCTTCAGCATCTAGCATCCACACATAAGGAGAAGTGAAACTTTCAGAAGACACAGGTTTAGTCCAAGTGTGCTCATTGTCTATTTCTTCACCAACTCCTTTGTCAGTTAAATTGTGCAAACAGGCATACTGCTTGGGGGATTGCATGGTAATGTCTTTATTTGTCCATGGAGTTGAAGTAGCCTTGCCTGCACTTTTCAAAAAGCCACTCTGATGAGATGTCAGAACTCCAAGAGCTCTAGAAATCTTCTCTAGAGCCATATCTGTGATTTTTTCACATCCAGACAGATCAAGATGCCGAAGATTCTGGCAGCAACCAAGCCAAGACCAACTACAAGAGGGAGCAAGACTGTTAAATTCCTCAAAAGCATTAAACTACACACACACACACACACACACACACACACACACACACACACACACACACATACATACACACAGAGAAGTCTTAGAATTATTTTAAATACAAAATCATCACTTAAACATTGCTGGAATTTTTATCATCGGGGAATATTTTTAGTGCTAGGAATACAAAAAAGATACTAAGGCAAGTAATTAAAAAACAAGTATCATTGCTAACCGAGCAGAGGATAGGATGAGAGAAAGACATGAATGGAAGAGACTTAAGTTTCCTGTTCTAAAAGTAAGCAGTAGAGGAAAGGCAGCATACACATGAAAAAAAAGTAACTACTGCATAATGAAGACATAGAAGAAACAAACTGTAGAAATGAGTAGAAGAATCTCTCTCTTCCTCTGAAATAAGATATTTCAGAATTGGAAGAAACAGGAAGCTAAAACAAAAAGAAAACTAGTAGTCTCCAAGAAAGAATCATTTGCAAAGAATATGGCTTGAACAAACTGGTACTAAACTAGAAAAAGCATTAATTAAAAGGGAGCTTTGACAAAAGGCACTCAAAAACTGAAATAAAACCTTGAAAACAGGTAGTATTGATCTAGACAGTTACAAAGCAAGGTTCATAAGCTTAGGCATGACATACAGACGGCAGTACCAATGTTCTGGATCAGCTGCCATATGTGAACAAGAGGCAAAAACTTGGGAGTGTTCTATCAAGTTACAGCTTTACATGGCAGGAATTTAGTAGAAATATAAAATAGTATGAGTGAACAGTGATTATACAAACAAGAAAATAGGGAATATTTTTACTGATTTCATAGTCAAAATTTATTATATTTAGATATTTAAAAAATAAATAACCTGTCAAATGCAGAATCAGAAATATCAGTCTGGGTAAGATCCAGATGTTCCAGGTTAGGACAAAGCTCTAAAATCTGTCTAACCTAAGAAAGAAAAGAAAAGTCACCATGAGGACATATAGAGCTTTAGTTAGATAAGCAACAGACAATACTAAATATAACCCACCGGTTTTTTCTAAGTCTATATGCATACTGAAGAAAAAAAAATCCCTCAAAGAACACATTAAAATAGACATACTCTATGCTGAAATTCCTTTTTGGTTTGTGTGGTGTACATGGAGGCCAGAAGTTAATCCTCAGTGTCTTCCTCCATCATCTCTCCCTGAACTCTAAGGCCACAGGTTCTGCTAGTGCAGCTGCCAATGAGCACCTGAAATCTGCTGTCTCTGCACCATTTCCCCTGGCCCCCCAGCACTATGGTCACAGACACATGCCATTATACACATATCTGTACATGCTGGGGATCCAGACTCAGGTCCTTGTGCTTGTACAAAAGGCGCTTTACTAAACAAGACATTTACCTCTCCAGTCCCTGAGCTCAAATTTCTAGTAATCTTCTTAAAGAGTCTTAGAAATTAGACCCAGAAAAGTCTGCATTTTTAAAGACTACCCAAGGAGATTTTATGTAGGAAGTCTTTAACTTTTATAAAACTGGTTTCATCTCACTTGTCCATCTTGCCATGCCTTACATGTTATAATAAACTATATAGAACTAAGACTCACCATTTTATATCTATAAATCCAAATAAATGATTACCTGCCTAATTTCAGTTCCATCATCTATAGCACAGGCAATGATTCCTAAGCTACAAAGAATACTCTAAGAAATGAAATTATATGAAAGCAAGCAGTGTACACCTACCCATGGGAAGACACTCTGTTCTTTCCCTCTTAAATAAATATCAATAAGCAAACCAAAGTTGTCTCACTGCTATTTTTCTTAATACTCAAGCTAGTATTCATTTGTACATACCATTTTGCTGGAGACTGCAGAGCTGTATGCTAACACTAAAGTTTTTACAGAGGTACCAACATATGGCAGAACATTATGAATTAAGCCATGGAGTAAACGTTTTTCCATTTGTGCAATGCTGATAGCAATCGATTCCTCTGCAGACTCTTCTGTAAAATGAATTCAAACATCTAAGAACTAGATACACCATTGTAAGTAGGCCACCCAAAGGATGCATCAAATACTAGATAGGAAATACTCTATGCTGCCCTCAAACTCCCTTTTACAAGCAATTTCACTTTCAGACAACAAGAAAAAGTTCTGAAGAGAATTCTGAATAGTCAAAGAACTGTAAAAATTCTTCAAGAGACTACAATTTGTTACAAAGGAATAAATGATCTATAGATTCTTAAAGGTAGCATCAGTTATTCTACCTAATTAAAAGGATACAGAGCTAGAAGAGATGTGAAACAACTCCATTAACCTTATCATCATGAATCTTCAAGCAAAAGAAGACACTTTCACTCATAAGAAGTTAAACATGAGCATGGCCTTTTGCACTTGATTTAGCAATTTCTATAGAGCTTGAATGTTTATAATTTCATACTCTATGCTGAAATTCCTTTTTGGTTTGTGTGGAGTTGGTGAAGAAATTATTATTATAATTTGAATGTTATACAAGTTATACCCCTCTAACAACAAACAAGCAAACTACAGCTTTAGTTTGACAAACAGTGTTTTCACAGGATGGGTAAAGGCCTGAGTTTAAGCCCCAATATTAAGGAAAACAAAAATTTCTACAACTCCAATTTTATAAAATGAAAAGCAAACTATAAATGGACCTAAAATCTCTATCACCTTTCAGGATCCTATCTTTAGTATACTTACCTAAACTCCTAACCTGAATTATCTAAGCACAAAACACCTTAATATATTAAAGATTTATTTAAAATAAAATAGAATATAGTAGCTAAAAAGGAATCTATGTGAAAAGAGTAACAGCTAAATATTTTTTCAAGTATTTTATAAATACCTTAACTTGGTATTAAATGTCCTGTACTTGGACACTATCACTAAAAAAAATCACTTCAGCAAACCACACTTTTTATTTATTCTACCACACTTTTATTCCTAATTCATTTTTTCCCCTATGGCCCTCCCTACCTAGGTGTGCTTTGTTTACTATAAAATCTAAAATACACACTCCACTGCCTGCCACAGGTAAGCATATGATTGAAGCTAATGAAAACAGATCTCTTCCTTCTTAAACAAATTTTCAAACTCCTGAAACTATACCAAAATGTGCCCTCTTCAACTCAGGACTATCTGAAACAGTTTTTGCCAAGTAAAATCACTGTAGTTCTTATTCTCAACATAGATCATCGACCAAACCAGCTTACTTATTTTAGCTCTGTAAACAGAAACTTCTTAAAATTTCTCATTTATAAATTTTTCACTGTTTTATGATCTTTTAGAAAATACTATGTAAAATAGTATCTAAGAAAGAATCTGCCTTCCTCCTCTATATTCCCAAGCATCATCTATGCATCTCTATTACAGGATTTTCATTATGTACCTTGAAGGAAGAACTATGTATTCTAAATTCTCCTTTACTTCTATTTATTTAACAGTAGGGATCAATTTTTATCTACTCTCAAACTCTCCCTCTTACAGTACTTAATGGGGGGGAACCCCAAAACTGTGCAACACAATCTTCACAAATGATTTTTTTTTTTCTGTAGTGCTGGAGACTAAGCCCAGGGATTTACAATGTTATACAAGTGCTCTACCCTAAGCTACACCAATCCTGCCTCTCATACATATTATTTCTTAACTCTACAATAATCTTGAGGCAAATTATATGACTTTACAGACAAAACATCATCCTATCTCCCCTCAACCACAGATGACTCAATAAATGCTGATGAACTGATTAACTGAAATCCTAAATCATATATTGTAAGCTGTGAAGCACTATAATGAAGTTTATTCCTACATAAAAACAGCCATCATTTTCTGACTTTGCTATTTTAATATAAAAACACAAGAGAAACCACTCTATTTTAAAAAATACTTCTAACAAGAAATTCTAAATTTACTTGTTGTTCCTTCAAATTCTTCAGAGAAGTAGGCTTTTTAAAAATCTTTAGAAAACATAAAATACCTGAATTTTTTGAGACCTAATAATTATGAACTAGAATGTCAATTATTTAAACATCATGTAATAATTTTCATTCCAAGCATGAAATACCAGATTCATCTATATCGGCATCTTCATCCCATTCCTGAAAAGCACGACTTTCATCTTTCCTACTTCTCACCCATTCCTCATCAGGCTCAGTATCAAGTTCAGTGGCAGGACCACTATACCAGTCACCTATACAGTGAATAAACAAGAGGAACAAAATCAAATTAGATATAAGGTCATTATAAGAAAGAATATCCTATTCATATCTGAACTTCAGGCAATGGCTACTTTTAGAAATATTCTTTAAAACTACACATTTATAAGCAAAGGATTCAATTTAAAACATACAAAAATAATTATGACTACATGAGTTCAATTAACAGTAGTCATTACTAACCAATAGTATTTCCCAGAGTAACCTTTCTCTAAAACTAAAGAAAAAGAACTTCAAAAGCTTACATAGTTTGCTGTACACTTGCCATGTATCTGTTCTTTTGGAAAAGTTTTCAATGATACCCTTTATAAGAAATAAGCTTAACGATCATAACTCAGTTTCTAAGAAAATAATTATCAGTATCTCTAGGTGCAATTTAAAAAAAAAGACTGGAAATGGCCTATCTTTTCTTTCCTACAGTAACTTCACTTTGGATACAGTAATAGCCTCATTCTGATGACAACTAATGAAGTATTCTGTAGTGACTGGCCAGCAGTGCACAAGTAGGTAGGAACAGAAATCAAGGGGCACGCAGGCACACTGATGTAAAGTGAAACAATAAATGTACAGATACTACAATTACAGTAAATGTATTACATGTTCATGAAGATAGAGACAATAACATCAATTTATTAAATTCTTAAGATTACATAGGGTTTCTCAACCTAGACACCACTGACGTCTAAGGCTGGGTAATTCTTTGACTTGAGTTGCTAACCTATGGATTACAAGGTGCTTAGCAGCAATCTAGGCCTCTACCCACCAGACAAGTTGGTTCTCAACCTTCCTAATGCTTCAGCCCTTTAATACAGTTCCTCATGTTGTGGTGACCCCCAACCATAAAATTATTTTCATTGCTACTTCATAACTGTAATTTTGCTACTGTTATGAATCATAATGTAAATATCTGATGAGACTCACAAAGGGGTAAGACCCACAGATTAAGAACCACTGCACTAGATGATGGTATAATAACCAGAACTAGGACAAGCAAAGACGTCTCCAGACTATAATATCCCTGACAGGGACAAAAATATTATAAACAAAAAGAATTTTTAACCAAAGGTTTGGTCTAAATATGTTAAAAACAGAAAAAAGTGAAGTAGCATATTTAAGATGCAGTGTCTTCATAAAATCAACAGCATTATCACCTTTAATGGTATTCACACCATCATTTGGATCTGTCTTAATTCTTCATTAAAAACAGCTGAAGAAAAAGCTGACTTATTCATATGCATTATTTGATTTTTTACTCAAATTTTACTCTGACAAGTAATATGAAAAAATTAATCCATACAAAAATAATAATTCTGATCACTCCAAAAACACTAAATATCTAAGAACATCTTATTTTAAAACTGCCTCAGGAGGTGCCTCTAATTCCAGCACTAAGGAGTGTGATGCAGGAGGATACAGATTATGAGGTCAGTTTAGCCAATAGACTAAGAACACTTTTCAAAACATAGTGCTGGCAAAGGAAGAGACAGGTGGATCTCTCTGAGCTCCAGGCCAGCCAGGCAGGCTATATAGTAAGAATCTGACTTTTTACCAAATAAACTGTTTTTCAATAAGACTCAAAAAAAAATTTTTTAAAGTCAAAATTTTGTTAAGAAATATGTATTTCCATTGCAAAATGTCCTATAAGGGGATAGTATATAACTTATAAGAATTTTAAATGGATACTTAAGACATTATTTTAATTCAGCAACAAAACAATGTAGTGCACGACAGCTGTAAACATTTCATGACTCTTTTACATGCACATGAGAAGAAAGTTTCTCTACATTCAGATGTGAAAGTAACTTAGCACAATGAAATTAATGTAATTTAAAGAACATTACATTAGCCACCATTGTAAAAAGCTATGTTAAAGACAAAACCAGAGTTGGTTACTTAAAGCCATGACCAAACAAGAACTGTATGTATCTCACCCTTCATATTTTATAGAACTGAGTCTATGTTTAAAATACTTAAATAATCTAATTATTTAACAGTTCTAAAAATCAATTACATTTACTTTAAACTTTTACTATTGAAAAATTCTAACCATAGTCACATATACGAAGATATAATATAATGAATCTGTGTACCCATTTTTTTATCATAAACAATTATCAACATTTTACCAGTGTTTTTTACAGTCTGTCTGACATATTTTTTCCTAGTTATTCTAAAGGAAACAGTAGCAATTATATAGTTTACTCACAAACATTTCACCATTGTTAGCTCTTCTAAAATATATACTAAAACCACATCAACTATAAAATCTGGTTTCTGGCCAAACCCTCAAAGTTTCCCTTCCCTGGCATTACAGATTAATGGCTGTGAGTATCTGTCTAGAAAGGCAGACTGAAATATTTTTTAAACAAATTGAAAGTCCCATTTACCTACCTCTGGCCCAATGAACAGGGTAAAGATGTTTCCACAAAGATCCTGTTTTTGCCAGCTGAGACCACTTAGTACTGACTTGACTGCATCGACACAATTCTTGAGGATTAAGATAACTGAAAATGGACAGCATTACCTCAGGAGGAAGATGGGTTATACCTGTGGAGTGTTCTGACACTTCCGCTTCTGAAATAAAAAAGAAAATCTTTAACATTAAGGCTACATGAGCAAGGCAGTAAGAAATGATAATCACACAAGTAAAAGCCAGTGCCTGAAGTAAATTCCTTCCTGCTTGCAACATGTGAAAAGGAAATAACACGTATTAGAGGTAACATGGGGATGTTGAACTTGTTAAGAACCCGTAGGGTTAAACTATCATGGCCCAGATCATACTTCATCAGTGGCAGCTACAATAATGAACACAGAATTGACTTCCTCTTACACAGGCGTCATAGGAAAAACAATACTCACTTTGTAGTATAAACAGCATCATTTGAAAAAGGAACCCAACAGGTTATACTGCTTTAAGTCAGCAAGCATATACTCAGGCAGATTATTAGATCTACAAGGCATTGTTAATGACACACATGCTCATATTTGCTATTCATGCATTAAGGCTCCTGTTAGTTCCTTCCTAGTGTTCCCTCTTTGATTTTGACATTCCATGTAAAAGGTCTATGAAGTCTGATTTTTTTAATGTACAAATGCCTTAACTTATTTAAACTATGTACCAGTTCAATAAGCATAAATGTCCCTGGTGCACTGGTAAGAAATCTTTTGTTATTAAGTATTGTAGAAAGTCATTAGGTAAACAACTTCCTATGATCCTGTAATATGGTAGCATTTTTCCAAAGAAAAATGAAAAAAAGAATGAGTTGTCTCCAAAGTACTATAAAGAATTTGAGAATCTTGTATGTCTGGTTCTTCACAAAGAACACTTATACAAACACTATCATCAAACTACTTTAAACTGCCACTTTTGAAATGCCAAATATTTTAAACATAATGCTGCTATAATGTGCTTTGAAGGAGAGGGAAAATTAAATTTGTGTGATGCTTTTAAACTCCATTTTATAGTAACAATTAAACAAGACATAACAGGCTTTGGTGTGGTATCCAGGGCACAAGCTGTATTTCAAGAGTAAAGCTCATAAGCTTTATGGGTTTAATCATAGCTTCAACTTATAAAATTATTTTTGTTTAAACATGAATCTGACTACTTTAGTATTGGAAAAAATACCAATTTCAAAAAATTTTACAGGACTAACACTGTCATTACATATCTAGAAGCAGAAGAATTTCTGCTAGACTAAGGATGTCAACTATTTGGGTTCTTCTATTTGTTTATCTTTTGTCTATGTAGCCCAGGCTGGCCTGGAATTTGCTATGTAGACTAGGCTGGCCTCAAACTCAGAGACCTGTCTGTTTCTGTGCCTCTGGAGTGCTGGGATTAATGGTGTGCACAACCACACCTGGAACCAACTATATTTTTAATGTTTTAAAAAGCAAAGCTATTGAGATAAATAAAAATAAAAATAGAAAAGGTAAGCATCTATTCTATTTGCATTGCTTATATGAATTCTTAAAGTAACTACACAGAAAAGCTTTGCTTTGCTTCTCTCTCATACTCACTATCCTGAACGTTACTGGAGATATACTGAGAGAACGATAAACATCAGAAGATGAAAATAAAATTATAAATGTTCCTTTCCTTAACTCAAAATGAAGTTATTATATCCCCAGTCAATCCATCATAAGTTAAATTTGTCCAGGAACAAAAGTGTATCAAAACTTAGCAACCACCACAGCTGTTGAGCTGTAGAGTATCAACTCTTCTCCATGAACAACATGAATGACATGGTTGACCCCTGGAATGGATATGGTTGACTAGGAACCACGGCTCACTGCTGCCTAGTATTTAGACATTTACCAAGTTTTATACTGCACATAAACTAGGCTGAAAAATGATCAAAATGCAAAACTGAAGTATACAAATCACTTTCATGCCATTATAAAGTCCAAAAGTTCTACATTGAATCCTAAGTAAAGGACAATGCTTTTAACTTAACTGACTTTGAAAATACACAATAAAAGATGGCCAATGTAAAGCTGGAGAGATGGGCCAGAGGTTAAGAACACTGGCTGTTCTGGAGGATCTAGTTTCCATTCAAAGGAGCCACATGGTAGTGCACAACCAAATATAACTCCAGTCCCAGGGAATCTGACGCCCTCCTCTAGCCTATGCAAGCACTGAATGCACATGGGCTATAGACATACAACAGGCAAAACACCCATATACATACTGCTGTGGATATCACTCTATATAAATAAAACACTGATGGCCAGTGACCAGGCAGGAAGTATAGGCGGGACAAAGAGAGAGGAGAATTGGGGAAACAGGAAGAAGGAGAGAGAGACACTGCAGCCACCGCCAGGACAAGCAGCATGTAAAGACACCGGTAAGCCACCAGCCACGTGGCAAGGTATAGATTTATAGAAATGTGTGGTGGTATTGTGTTCCCCAAAATATTGTGTACTCTAATAAATTTATCTGGGGTCAGAGAACAGACAGCCACTAGATACAAAGGCTAGAAAATGGTGGCACTCACACCTTTAATTCTAGCATTCCAGAGATAGAAATCCCTCTGGATCTCTGTGAGTTCAAGGCCACATTGGAAATAGCCAAGCATGGTGACACACGCCTTTAATCCCAGAAAGCCAGCCTTTAATCCCAGGGAGTGGTGGTAGAAAGCAGAAAGATATATAAGGCGTGAGGACCAGAAACTAGAAGCATTTTGGCTGGTTAAGCATTCAGGCTTTTGAGCAGTAATTCAGCTGAGACCCATTCCGGATGAGGACTCAGAGGCCTCCAGTCTGAGGAGACAGGACCAGCTGAGGAACTGGCAAGATGAGATAGCTGTGGCTTGTTCTGTCTCTCTGATCTACCAGCGTTGACCCCGATAACTGGCCTCGGGTTTGATTTTATTAATAAGAACTTTTAAGATTCCTGCTACAGAAATGGGTTAATTTAAGATAAAAGAACAGTTAACAAGAAGCCTGTCACGGCCATACAGTTTGTAAGCAATATAAGTCTCTGTGTTTACTTGGTTGGGTCTGAGCGGCTGTGGGACTGGCGGGTGAGAGAGATTTGTCCTGACTGTGGGCAAGGCAGGAAAACTCTAGCTACAACATACAATAGAAAGAAAGGGAAAAAACTTAAACCTTTCAGTATGATCAAGAGAGCTCAGAAAGCTGTCTGATACTGTAATACTACTCTGATCATAGCAGTCCTGATTTTTCATTGGTCAAAAATAGTACTTACTTTATACCTACAAATTCATTCAAGAATCACTATACTCGAGAATCACTATACTACATGAAACTCAAGCCGACAAGATGGAAGACTATAAACACTAAATTCTACAATAGAAACTACTGTCCTCAATTACATTTTTAAGGAAAAATAAATGGCTTAAACTGACTACAGTATAGACCTGACTTCAATTGTTTCTTAAATAAAATCTATAATTTATAACAAAATGTCAATAGTACTACATTAACAAATTGTTCTGTCAAAATAGATGAATCTTACCTGTATCTGATTTTTCATCCACAGAATATTTGAAAAATTTCTGTCGCTCTTCAGCTTGATTCCACAGGCTGAGACCTCTAAGGAGTTCTGCAGTGTCCTTCTGAGAGCAGTGCTGTGCAATCACTTTCTTTTTGATATCTTTAAGCTCTTCATAGGTAAAATATTCCATTAACATGGGCTGAAAAACCTAAATTTAAAAGAATTTGTAGGGAAAGATTTTCAATTTACTCAAAACCCTTTACTAATGGCTCAAGTTCAGTATTATGAACATACATTTCAAAGAGATAAAAATTATAGCTATTATCACTAAACTACCTAAATTTTTAAAAGAATATTTAAAAAGGATATTTTTCTATGATTTTTCAGGCCTCTATACAATTTTAAAGAACAAGGTTTTCCTGTACTAAGCTTGTTAAACAGTCAACCATTTTGTTATTTATTGTTAGATATTTAGCCCAATACCTGCCTGTGGTGGTTTGAATAAGAATGGCCCACATAGGTTCACATATTTGAATGCTTAGTCATTAGGGAATGGCACTATTTAAGAAGGATTAAGAGGTGTGGTCTTGTTGAAGGAAGGGAATCACTGAAGATGTGATTCAGGGTTTCAAAAGGCCATGCCAGGCTGTGTGTGTGTGTGTGTGTGTGTGTGTGTGTGTGTGTGTGTGTGTGTGTGTGTGTGTGTGTGTCTGCCTACAGAACAGGACATAGTTATATAGTATATTATATATATATATATATATATATATAATTTTTTTCTTCTCTTTTTACCCTACAGGATCCTTTACATATATACTATAGCTTCCAGTTTGGTGTTGTTATGGCATTCCTGAGTGTGCAAACGAATGGGTCTCTGATTTTGCCTTCTCTTTTCCTTCTTTTTGTTTGGTTTGTCCAATTCTGAGGCATTAAGATTTTGCTTTATATTATATTATCCTATAGAAGCCTGTTTGTTTTCTAATGAGACAGAAAGGGGGTGGGGATCTACAAGGGAGGGGAGGTAGGGAGAAAGGGGAAACCATAGCCAGGATATATTATGTGAGAGAAAAAGAAAAACTTATTTTCAATTAAAAAAAAAATGCTTAACCTTGATTTAAGCATTAGATACATATTACAATATAAAAACTGATGAGATACCATCAAGTACCAATGAAAGATCACCAAATCAATGCTTCCCATTCTGGGAAGAGTTTAGAAAATAGGTTGCATTTCTTTTTATTATCAAGCCGATTATAAGGTGAAACCATAATTGCAAATCACAATATATGATTTACAGCTTAAAAAAAAAAGTACCCAGAAGCCAAAAAGTTGGCTCAGTGGGTGACAGTATTTGCTACCAAGACTGATGACCAAATTCAATTCCCAGAACCCATGGTGGAAGGGAAACAATTCCCAAATGCACAATAAATGTTTTGTTTTTCAAACTAGGGCTAGAGAGATGGCTAGTTAGTTAAGACAACTTGCTGCTCTTGCCAAGGACCTGGGTTTGGCTTCTAGCACCCATATGGTGACTCAAAATCATCTGTAACTTCAGTCCAGGAAATCTGATGTCATCTTTTGGCACACAGTGCACATGCAAACATAGAGATGAAACACTCATACATGTAAAATAAAAATAAATCTAAAAAAAAAAAAAAAAAAAAACAAAAAGAAAGAAAGAAAGCAATAGTATTCAGTCCTCATAGGATAGTTTTCTCTGTATCTTATGCTGGATACTAATATTACTGAAAGAAGAAAAACTGTTTGCCATGTATCTACTGATATGCTATATTTCATGTACATGAGGCACAACAGTGATAAACTTAAAACAACCATTTAATTACTCTAGTCTACTCATGAAATAATTCTAAAAACTCTTTCAACCTAGCATACATATTTAAAGATTTACAGAATTTTCTAAAGGCTCTCAAAAATTAGTGACAATTATGAACGTGTATCACAGTGCCATTGCACATAAAAATACATATTTCTTAAGTAATTAAAGTCATCCATTCAATCAAAGTAGCCACCTTTCTAAAAAAATAAAATCTCACTGGATTCCATTTCTGTTCCCAAAAAGAAACAGAGGATTCACTCCATCAACAGAACATTTTCTTTTTATGCATTATTTTAAAGAACCTAAGGCAAAATTATATTTTCTGTTAAATTATGACTATAAATCACAACAAAGAAAAACTCTGCTTACCTCTTCTTCTTCTTTCATGTGAGGAAGAAAATCTCTTGTAAAAGCCTCCAATCTCTCCTTCAGTTGTTTTGCATAATTTAACTGTTCATACTCATTCTAGAAACAAAAAATAATACACATTTAGCAGAAAGTGGAGATGCGTATCATTAATGCCAGCACTCAGAAGGCAGCAGCAAACAGATTTCTAAGTTTGAGACCAGCCTGATATCACAGCAAGTTCCAGACCAGTCAGGGCAACACAGTAAGACTCTCAAATATATGTCAAGGTTTGACTGATCCCAGGAAGTCAACTTAGTTTTCTTTTAGCATAAAGATGTCCTGAGAGCTAGGATGCAGCTCAGTGCCAGAGCACTTGCTAACATGTCCGATACTGTACCCTCAGCCTTGGCACCACCTCCCACTTACAGCCCTTAAAATAATAAGCTTTGAATTCCTTAGTAACTCTAATCTAGGTTTTTTTTAATTTTATTAAAATATAGCAAGTATATTTTAAAATATACTATAAAAAGTTTTTATAATAAATTTTATGTTATCCTAACAGGCCACATATATTACTATCAACATTTCTAAAGGCAAGAAACTCACATTTTAAAGTAAATCATTTTAATTCTAGATACCTCTCAATAGTCAAACATTTCTTCCACATATGAATTAAAACCACATCTCCCTGCAACTTATCCATCTTTTCTCTCTCCTCAATGTAAAACTATGGGAAACTGACAAAATGATGAAATATTTAAAAATATGCTGATACTGTGGTGATTTAAATGAGAATGTTCCCGCAAAGGCTTTGGGATTGGAATTTTGGTCCCCAATTAGTGGCACTGTTTGGGAAGACCTAGGAAGTGTGGCCTTGCTAAAAGGGCAGAATTTGAGGGATAAAAATCCTCATCATTTCCAGTTAATTTCAAGCTCAGTCTCTCTACTTCCTGCTTCCTATTTGTGATTTAAGAACTGAATACTCAGCTCTCAGTCTCTAGTTCCCATCACCACACCTACCTGCTAACACACACACACACACACACACACACACACACACACACACACACACACACACACACACACACCAGGCACACCAGGATTTTTATGGACTCATCCCTCTGGAAACGTAAGCTCCAAATAAACCCTTTGATAAGTTGTCTTGGTCATGGTGTTTTATTACAGCAATAAAAAAGTAACTAAGACAAGTACTATTTCATTACTATTGTGGCCAGCTTTTTCGTTTAGATAATGTATTCAATTACTTTCCAATATTCAGTTCAATGTTGAATTCTGATGTGATTTTACACATCCCTTAAGCATATCCAGATGTATGGCTTCCAATTACACTTGTATCCTAATAATTATAAAATTTCTTTTTCACACTAGTTCTTTCTTTGTGCTCTTCAAATTCATCAATGCCCTCTCTTCCTATTAATAAATACACACATATTACGTAAATAGTTCAGAATAAGCCTTAATCCCTAGCCTTCTTGCACATACAAAGTCCAATACCATTCTCACTCCTCTTTCTCTTTCCCTCTACCACTTTATATAATTACAGTATTCCATTGGTCTTAGATCCTACTGATAGGTGATGTCATTCTGTATGCTGTGAAAATGTGTTGCTCTGATTGGTTGATAAATAAAGCTGTTTGGCCAATGGTGAGGCAGAATAAGGTTAGGCAGGACATTCTAGAGAGAGAGTGAGGAAGAAAGAAGATGGAACAGGGGAGACGCTGCCACTTCCAGAAGCAAAATGTAAAGATACCGGTAAGCCACAAGCCACATGGCAAGGTACATATTTACAGAAATGGGTTAATTTAAGATGTAAGAATTGTGGGCTTCTTTAGCACTTTGTTTCTTCCTTTTCTCGTGTGGTCTTCATTTACCATGGTCTCCTATTCCTTGTTCTCCCTCTCTGTTCTTGATCCAGCTGGGATCTCCTGCTCTCTTTCCCCTGACCCTTGCCCTTCATTGCTCCCACTTATGTCCAGGTTGTTCATGTAGATCTCATCCATTTCTCCGTCATTGGGTAATCCCCGTGTCTTTCTTGGGGTCCTGTTTTACAGGTAGCCTCACTGGTGATGTGAGTAGCAGTCCAGTCATCCTTATTCCACATCTAGTATCCTCCTATGAGTGAGTACATACCATATTTGTCTTTCTGAGTCTGGGTTACCTCACTCAGGATGATTTTTTCTAGATCCATCCATTTGCCTGCAAACTTCATGATGTCATTGTTTTTCTCTGCTGAGTAGTATTCCATGGTGTATATGTGCCACAATTTATTTATCCATTCTTCAGTTGAAGGGCATCTAGGTTGTTTCCAGGTTTTGGCTATTACAAACAATGCTGATATAAACATAGCTGAGCAAGTGCTCTTGTGGTATGATTGAGCATTTCTTGGGTATATGCCCAAGAGTGGTATAGCTGGATCTTGGGGGAGATTGATTCCCAATTTTCTAAGAAAGCACCATATTGATTTCCAATGTGGTTGTACAAGCTTGCATTCCCACCAGCAGTGGAGGAGAGTTCCCCAAGTTCCACATCCTCTCCAGCATAAAGGGTCCTCAGTGTTTTTGATCTTAGCCATTCTAACAGGCGTAAGGGGGTATCTCAGAGTTGTTTTGATTTGCATTTCCCTGATGATTAGGGATCCACAAAGATACCCCAACAAAAAACTGCTGGCAATGGCCGAAAGACAGCTGGGACTGACCTACTCTAGTGATGGGATGGCCAAACACCCTAATAGTTGTGCCAGAAACCCCATCCAAGGACTGAGGAATCTGGATGCAGACATCCACAGCTAGGCCCCCGGGTGGAGCACTGGGAGTCTAATTAGCCAGAAAGAGGAGGGTTTATATGAGCGAGAATTGTTGAAACCAAGGTTGGATAAAGCACAGGGACAAATAGCCAAACGAATGGAAACACATGAACTATGAACCAAAGGCTGAGGGGCCCCCAACTGGATCATGCCCTCTGAATAGGTGAGACGGTTGATTGGCTTGATCTGTTTGGGAGGCATCTAGGCAGTGGTACCAGGTCCTGGGCTCGCTGCATGAGATAGCTGTTTGAAACCTGGGACTTATACAGGGACGCTTGGCTCAATCTGGGAGGAGGGGACTGGACCTGCCTGGACTGAGTCTATCAGGTTGATCTCAGTCCTCGGGGGTGGCCTTGATCTGGAGATGGTGGGAATGGGGGGTGGGCTGGGGGGAAGGGGAGGGGTCAGGAAGGGGGAGAACAAGGGAATCTGTAGCTGTTATGTAGAACTAAATAGTAATGTAGAACTGAATAGTATTGTAAAATAAAAGAAAAAATAATAATAATAAAAAGATGTAAGAACTAGATAACAAGAAGCTTGCCAAGGCATAGTTTAAAAATATTAAAATATTAGCCTGTGTGTGTTTATTTGGGTCTGAACTGCTGTGGGACTGGTAGTGAGAGAGATTTGTCCTGACCACGGGCCAGGCGGGATACAGGAAAACTTTCAGCTACATCCTACATCATTTTCAAGCATGTCCCTTTACCTATATTTTTAACAACCACTACTTTGGTTCAGAAACACTGACTACATAATACATGAATGTGATCTAAAACACCAAGAGTACAAGGAGTACTCAATAGAAAAGTAAAACTCCCTTCTGTTACTATCTAGTATGCTTTCCTTTACTAATCAACCACCTCCCCTCTGGATATCTACCAAGTGTTCCTTCTTCCAGAGACTACTGGTAGAATTTCTTAAAATGGTCTTCAGTTTGAGTGTTCTCAGTCCTTCAAAATTAATCCTCCCTCTTACTGAATCACCTTTCTAAAGCAAAGTATCTAAGTAAAGGGTATAAGGTGTCTTGATGGAGTTATAACTTACTCATATGCTTCACTGAACTGAAAAGGTTAAACAAAGTTTAACTTTCAAATATTTAAGACAAATATTATTAAGAAAATGTACATACATCCTTATCCTAAACTATACTCACAAATGCATTTCATTTTCTTGTTCAAAATTACTTTGTTTTTGAGATAAAAATCTCACTATGTACCCTAGGCTGGTCTTGAGCTAGTGACTCTCCTACCTCATTCTCCTGACCACTAGAATTTCAGACAAGTGCCATACAACTGAAATCGTCGTCTTTAACCATTCTGATTCCTACAAGAGGGAAAAATAAAATCCAGTAAACACTATAGCTGCCATTCCATTTTCCCCCACTGTTACAGACTGGAGACAAGACCTTGCTCATGCTAGGCAAGAACTCTACCACTAAATTACATCTTCCACCCTCAATTTTATTTTGTTTGAGAAAAGGTCTCACTATGTAGCCCTGACTGGCCTTGAACTCATAAATATACACTTTCTTCTGCCTCCAGAGTACATATATAAAGATATATGCCTCCATATCTGGCCCCATCTTTAATTTTAAATAAAATGTTTGGAACTGAAGTGTTACCCTAAACAAAAATTATACCTTTAGTCATCAGTACCCACACTGATAGCTTTTTTTTTTTTTTTTTTTTTAAGAATGTGGCAAATGGCCGGGCGGTGGTGGCGCATGCCTTTAATCCCAGCACTTGGGAGGCAGAGCCAGGTGGATCTCTGTGAGTTCAAGGCCAGCCTGGGCTACCAAGTGAGTTCCAGGAAAGGTGCAAAGCTACACAGAGAAACCCTGTCTCGAAAAACCAAAAAAAAAAAAAAAAAAAAAAAAATTGGCAAATGTTTGTAACAATTTCATGGTAATTAAAATTCCAACTTACAACACTTTAAAATTTGGTGGTCAGTGTTCACCAAAAAGAAGACTTTACTAGGCATTAATAAAGAGCCAATTTCCAAAGACTCTCACCATACGTGAGCCAGATCCTCTGAATCCTCTTTCCAATGAAATGGGACCTTAGACTCTGTCATTAGCCTCTCAGTTCACTTTTGGGAAGAATCCTACTGAGTCAGTTTAACAATCATCATCTACTTTCAGTATGTGACTATGGCAGTATCTAAACAAATCCCTCACTACCCCCTCAGCCTCTACGGTTTAATACCCTGGCCTATCTTCAGCAAAAATCCTAAAGAGTTAATGCAACAAGAATTCTCCTGGTCCTAATCTTTTCTCTCAGTAATTTTCCATCTACTAGCGCTTGCGACTTGGCTCTTAACTCCTGGTTTTTCTTGCATCCAGAGTTGACCTTTATCTCTCCGCCTTACTACAAGCCTCCACTGTAACCATTCTTGATGAACAGCCTTCCTAGGCATCATGAATAAATGAAATATCTTTAAAATAATACCATTTCCTAAAGTTGCTAATAAAAATTACAATGTCAGGTTCGCATTATTTCTAATAGTTACTTACATATGAATTTTCAACTCACCTTAACATTCTTCAGCCCCTTTTCAAAGAGACTAAGCATCTCAGAGAGTTTATTGTCAGAATGGACATTATAGATGGTCTGACTGCGTTGCTGAAGTAAACCAATAATGTATTCATTTTCAATTTGCTCATGCATTTTAAACTCCTTGAAAGTAGCATATAAAGACTGGAGAAGAGCACGGAAGTCATTGTTGTTGGAAAAGTTCGTTTTAGAAAGCTGAATAAAAATTTAAAAAGACATAGTAAATAGATGCAAACATAAGACAATGTAACAAGAAACATTCAAATGTATACCTAATTTTTTTATATAGCAAGATAGTTCCTTTACATCAATTATGTCACAGTACAAATAAAGGAAATTCATTAAAAAAAATAATTCATAGATGTATAACTGTAGAGTCCCCTACACTAAGAAGATGTTGGCTGGCATTCTCAAATACCTGGTGAGAAAGGAAAAAAGTCACATAGTTTACCCAAATAAAAATGATCAGACCCAGTTCCCTCCAAGTCTAATTTTAAATTACTCTATCTGTATCATAAATCATACCAAAGACACCTACATTAGAAGAATAAGCTTAGGATAATGTGGCTTTCTTTTCTTTGTTTAAAATGTTTTTCATGTTATTATACTACTACAATTTAAAACTGGGAAAATACTTCACTGTAAGTTTTAGTGTCAAGATGAAACTGATCTGTTTAGGAAGCATAAAATATAGAGCTATTAGATAAAATATTATTAGATAATTTACATATGTACACACACACTTTTTTTTTTTTTGAGACAAGGTCCCTGGTTAGCCTGGAACTCACTGTGTAAACCAGGTTGGTCTCAAACTCACAGAGACCCACCTTCTGCACCCCAAGAGCTGGATGGAACTAAAGGCATGAGCCACGACAACGACAAGAGAAGTGTATTTTTAAGAAAACTGACATAAATATGTAACACCTTAAGTATGCCATCATTTTTTAAATTCTAGCATTCAATTGGAGAAAAATTCCCATTGCAGTGTAATGCCAAGCTTTCACACTTAATAGAAAATTAAATTCTAATACTAAAACACACACATCAAGAAATTTGTTTCAAAATTCAAAGTAAGCTGAGCATGGTGGCACAGGCCTTTACTCCCAAAATTTAGGAGGCAGAGGTAAGTGGATCTCTGTGAGTTCAAGGGCAGCCTGTTTGTGGTGGTTTCTATAGATATGCCCCCCCACAGACTCATGTGTTCGAATGCTTGGCTCATAGGGAGTGGCACTATTAGGAGGGTGACCTTGTTGAAGCAGGTGTGGCCTCGTGAGAGGAAGTGTGTTGTGTTACTGTGGAAGCAGGCTTTGAGGTCTCATATATGCTCAAGCTATGCCCAGTGTGTCAGTTCACTTCCTGTTGTCTATGGATCAGGATGTAAAACTCTCAGCTCATTCTCCAGTACCATGTCTACCTGGATGCTGCCATGTCTCATCATGATGATAACAGACTAAACCGCTGAACTGTAAGCCACCCCCAATTAAATGTTTTCTTTTATAAGAGTTGCTCCAAAAAAAAAAAAAAAAATAGCCGGGCGGTGGTGGCGCACGCCTTTAATCCCAGCACTCGGGAGGCAGAGGCAGGCGGATCTCTGTGAGTTCGAGGCCAGCCTGGGCTACCAAGTGAGCTCCAGGAAAGGCGCAAAGCTACGCAGAGAAACCCTGTCTCGAAAAATCAAAAAAAAAAAAAAAAAAAAAAAAAAAAAAAAAAAAAAAAAGAGTTGCCATGGTCATAGTGTCTCTTCACAGCAATAAAAACCCTAACTTAAGACACTGGTCTATATACTGAGTTCCAGGATAGCCAGGGGTTATGTACCGAGACCCTGCCTAAATAAATTACAAATAAATTCAAAGCAATATTCAAATATCTCATTATCTATATTAAATCTAACTTCTACTGTTCAATGCTATTACAAAATTCATTTTAAATGGGAAACAATTAGGTTAAATACAACAGGTAGATAAATTAGAGGACAAATGTTACTAACACCAAACTTCTTAGGCTTCTTTCCAAAGTGTGGTTCTGTCTTCTTGAAGAGAAGTACACTCTAAGCTGTCTTACTAGCCTTTCACAGTAAGAACTGTGATGGAAGAACACTGAAAAAGGTGGCATTAAGACTGAAGTAAAGCCAATCTACACAGAACAGAAGTGACTAGGTATCTTCTTTAAAAGGTAGTAAGTATTATCATAAGAATCACAGAGATCCATAGATTCTGATTCTCTAAGAGACCCGGGTCTATCATTTATTTAGCTAGGGAACTTTTGTCTCTCAGTGTCTTTGTTTCTACTTGATGCTAATTGGGAACAAAATGCCTATACTTCACAGGGTTACCATCGTTTACATATTCATTTTTGTAAGTTCAGATACTTCTTGCTCTATTCCAATAACTGGTGAACAGCTATGATGGGCTAGATACTGTCTTGGTAAGTGGGAACACACAGGGAACAAAATAAAGATCTCTGCTGTCATAGGGTTGACACTCTACTGAAAAGAAGACAATGAATAGTAAACCATAATACATGAGTCAATCATCTAGAACAGGGGGGTTGGGTTGTCAACATTTCTGTAGAGCCAGACAGTAAATATTTAAATTTTCCCAGACTAGAGGCCTGCACCAAATACTCAACTCAGCTGCTACAGCCCAAAGAGGAATCACAGATGACATGTAAGCAGATGACTGTTAATTTATTTCTATAAAACTTTGTATTTAAGGACACTGAAGTTTAAAGTTTCATACAATTTTCACATGTCACAAAATATGTTTTCAATGTAAAAATAATGCTTAGCTCCTTTTCATATTAAAAACAATATGTAGCCGGGCGGTGGTGGCACACACCTTTAATCCCAGCACTTGGGAGGCAGAGGCAGAGGCAGGCGGATCTCTGTGAGTTCGAGGCCAGCCTGGACTACCAAGTGAGTTCCAGGAAAAGGCGCAAAGCTACACAGAGAAACCCTGTCTCGAAAAACCAAAAAAAAACAAAAAACAATATGTACAACAGACTTGAAGCAATTCACACTTTAGATTTTAAGAATGTCCAGAAACATCATACCACATTACAACAAACTTCATTAGTAGCTAATATCTACAAATAATACCATGGGTAATTTTGCTTAAATCAGGGGTGGGGGTGTTAGGGGAGTTAAAAAGTCTTAGTATAAGAGCATAGGGACATGCCTTAGCAATAGAAAGCCATCCTAACAAGCAAAAAACTATAGGTTTGTTCTCAACCCCAAGATGAAAAAATAATTCTTAAAAAGCATTAATAGCTATTAAGTTTTAATGTCCAAAAAGTATACAATACACTCATGAGTTAAGGAAGTCGTTACAGTTAACAAGCTACTCTGTATTTGAAAATTACTAACAGAGTACATCTGAAGTATGTTTTCTTCTATCTATACACAAATTATAACTATGTTAATGGATGGGTTAATCAATTAGATGTGGGTAATTACTAAACAATGTAAATGTATGCCATACCACTGTATATCTTGAATATATATAATTTTGTCAACTATATTTTAAAGCTGGAAAAAAAATAAGATCTGAAAAGTGCTTTCTGGAGAGAAAAAAATATTTATACAACAGGTGAAGAAAATAGCTTCATTTGTATTAAATAATTTGCCCTAAATCATATAACTATGCAACAATGGAGATTTAGCTTCTGTAGCTAACATATGTCATAAATAAAATGTCTATCCCACACAGAAAGCTATCTTTTTGGATGCAAGACAGTAACTGGTCAGAATAATTGCTCCACAAAAAAGGTCTCCCTGCAATAACACTGTCCCCCAGGAGATAAAAGGGAAGGTCTAGGGACAGTTTAGTTTGTCACCAATGGAGAAGTGCTAGTGACAGAGGGTGGGTATGAGCCAAGAATGTGGCTAAAACATTTTACAATGCAGAGGACAGCCCCCACAACAAATTCTGTAGCCCAAATGTCAACAGTGCTTTAGCTGAGAAATGCTGCTCCAGCAAAGTGTTTCCCTAATGCTGTTTACTACAAATGATCTTGTCAACCCCTCACTATATAAAATATGGTAAAACAATGTAGTGAAATCCAGAGAACAAACACTTCCAAGATAATTCAGGAAAAACTATCTCCCTCTGTACATTTACATGTGTTTACATGTCCACTTTCCTTTTTCAATGATACTTCTCATGCACAATGTTGATTTACAACGAGTCATAAGATATACTATGAAAAACAATGTTCTATGATAGAATGAAGGCTCACTAGTAGCCTACACAATAATATACACATTCAACAAAGAACCTACATATAACAAGACACACAATAAACAAACAGTAAAACAATAACCTGGTATTTTTCACATGAAAATGCATAACTGACTTGTAGTGTAGATATACACTCAATGAAGCTTTTGTATGCCCTAGCCAAATTTATAGATGGAAAAAATGACCTATAAATAAACTGTTTTGAATAAAAACAGTCATAAGCAACAAGTGAGGAAGGCTAAAAATCATGGCTTTCTGAGGGAGAAAAGAATTCTAGGATTAAAATTCAGGCTCTACTAATTGCTGAGCGAGCTAGGTAAGTTATTTAACCACTAAGACTATTTCCTCACTTTTAAATGAGGGATAACACTTGTCTTACAAAGCTCTTGTAAGGATTAAAGAAATAATGTCAGCATGTAGTAAGAATCCATTAAATTCCCTTTCCTTCCTCTCAGTTCAAAATTCAGTATTATGTTCACAAAGTCAACTGACCAAATGCCAGTACATTTTTATTAAAAAAAAACAAAAACCAACTGACCATAAAGCTACATTCAAGTTTCTGAAAGTAATCTATTCAACTCTGCGTTTACTTCTTAGTTTTATAAAATACCCTTTTTTATAAATGAAAAAAGTATATGGCACTTCTTAATATCCTTATTTGAAAAACTTAAGCACCCTCTAACTGCTTTCACCACTTCATTTTTCAATGGGTGGGGATGTGTTGCCTGCGTGTATGTCTATGCACACATGCCTACCTGATGCCCATGAAGGATAGAAGGGAGCATCAGATCCCCTAGAACTGGAGCTACAGGCTGTTGTGACCTGCCATGGTGGTGCTGGAATAGAACCTGGGTCCTTTGGAAGAGCAACTTGTGACCTTAATTGCTATGCCATCTCTCAAGCCCCTCAATTCAACTTTTCTATAACCTGTCTATGTATGGAGATCTCTACAGAAACCACTTCAGAGACGACTCCTCGTGTTCACTGTGGACTTGACCATGGACTTCCTTTTGCTCCCACTGCACTCCTCTTGGACTTTTCTGTATTATCATAGATGATAGTGTGTACAAAACTGTCAACTCTTAAGAACAGCAATCACATCTCACAATGACAACAGAAAAGAATTAATGGAATTAAGTCCTGAGGATTGAAGGGAATGCTAAAAATTGGGAAGAAAGTGGAAAAAGGATTATCTACCATTTGGTGCAAATTTTAACTACATATCCCAATTTGGGAGGTCAGTGAATTATGAAACAAGACTCTCAGAAGACTGTTACAAAACAAATCAAAAACTACTGTAGCTTTAGATGAAGAAAATTAAGTTGGGAGTCTTAATACTGACTTGGGTGGTTATGGATCTATCACTAGCTTACATAAGGCCTCACCTAAGCAATCCAGGCCTACAAATCCCCAGGTATAATACAGAAACAAACAATAATTTTACTTACACCAAAGGCCTGCTGTCTGCATAGCAAAGATAAAGAAACCTTCCCGTACTACATTTTCAAAACCAAATTAACAAAACCAGTAAAACAAAAATACCAAGACAAAACAAAAACTGCACATACATACACACTATAGTCTGTTTTGTGGTTGCCAACTATCCTGGGCAAAGAGAGTACAGTAGATATACCCAGTGACAATCCATTAGAGAAAATCAGGTATCAGTTGCAAATGGCTTCTAGGTTAGGGATTTTGCATCCACTTCCCCTCCTCAAAGCTTATATTTTGTCTGGGTGACTTTTTTTATACGAGAAAATCCACAGGCAACATATTAAACTATTATACAGAAATATTTAATGTAATCTGTAACAACTTAACAATTTGCTCTAAGTAAATTACTCAAAACATAGAAAAACTGATTTGATACTCCTAAAGAAATCACTTTTTAAATACACTGTGTTTTACAAGTTCAATACTGGGAATATTGAAATCTGAAATAAATAATTGAAATCTCTATGGTTTCTGGACATTCTTAATCAATATTTAGAATACAGTGAAATAACACACTTTGTAGCATTTTAGTTTCAATCAAAGCCTAGTTCTCATTTTGCAGTTTTCCTGGAGGTTGGTTGGATCAGATACCCTTGATCTACGCAACCAAAAGGAAGATGACAACAACAAACCTTGAAATGACAAAGTAATCAAAACAACCCTTCATTCTTTAAGGCTGTTCTACCATCACAAACCACTTATTTTCCCACTTTTGCTCACAAAAGACATCCAGAGAACCTTCTGCTGACCATTGGAAACAAGAAGAAATGATGAAAATCCCCATGTGGTTCTTTCTCCTTCACTAATTACTGCTGTGGGACGGTCTGTATGTCAAATTGCTCTCATTGGTCAATAAATAAAACACTGGTTGGCCAGTGGCCAGGCAGGAAGTAGGTGGGACAAGGAGAGAGGAGAATTCTGGGAAGTGGAAGGCTGATGCGGAGAGACACTGCAGCTGCCGCCATGACCAGCAGCATGTGAAGATGCCGGTAAGCCACCAGCCACGTGGCAGGGTATAGATTTATGGAAATGGACTAATTTAAGCTACAAGCACAGTTAGCAAGAAGCCTGCCACGGCCATACAGTTTGTAAGCAATATAAGTCTCTGTGTTTACTTGGTTGGGTCTGAGCGGCTGTGGGACTGCCGGGTGACAGAGATTTGTCCTGACTGTGGGCAAGGCGGAAAACTCTAGCTACAAATGGCGCCCAACGAGAGGGCAAGAGTTTCCACCTAAAACCTGAGAAAAGATTCTAAAACGGAGCTAAAAACAGCTTCCTAACTGTCTCTCTCAAATGAGCAGCAGCTGCCTGTTTGAGTTACTGGCGGGTTCCTGGCGTGTGCGCTCGATCTGCAGTATGGCGGGAATGAGGCCTCTGCAAGTGGCACATTAAGCTGCATGGTGGATTTAGCCTTTGCTAGTACAAAACAAAAAGAGGTTTCTGGGCTACACGCTGCTTTGATAAGAAGCATAGACCCACTATTTCTGAGAGTTGATGGCTCCCAGAGCTGGCGGAAAACGTACCACCGCCATGTTGGGAAGCTGAAGTGGGCGGAGCCAGCAGCCACAGCGCCGTTTCAGGCTTAAAAGGCTGCAGTTTAAAGCAATAGGCTTAAGGTAATATAAAAAATAAGCCACATAAAGATGGCTACCACACAGAGAATCTGGATTATGTTCTCTTTGATATTCGTAACTGAAGAAAAACATTTGATTGCAAAAGCTGTTGAGTTATGCCAAAATATGTATTTTAAAGGTACCTTAACTTCAAAATTTGGATGTAAGGATATGTTGCTTTGGAAAGGAGGCTCTGCTTTTGTTTCCACAGAAAGCCAGAGGCTATGGATTTGTTCCAGATTAAGATACATCAGGTTTGACCAGCCAAGACCACCTGAAAGGTCTCCGATGACACCATGGCCCAGATGATCCAGCATCCAGAATCGTTTCAAGGCAACTGGCTCGGACGATACGGTCTCACGGACTACTCCATGATCCTAAAATTTTCTTTGTGTCCCCATAAGATACAGCGCCCCCTTCCAGCAGGAAGTAGTAAGAGAAGCTACGCCCAAATTCCCAAATATACCAAGCTGACTTTGGAGATGTGTAAAACTTAAAACCTTCCTTTTAAAAAAAAAAAGAAAGGGGAAGTGCTGTGGGACGGTCTGTATGTCAAATTGCTCTCATTGGTCAATAAATAAAACACTGGTTGGCCAGTGGCCAGGCAGGAAGTAGGTGGGACAAGGAGAGAGGAGAATTCTGGGAAGTGGAAGGCTGATGCGGAGAGACACTGCAGCTGCCGCCATGACCAGCAGCATGTGAAGATGCCGGTAAGCCACCAGCCACGTGGCAGGGTATAGATTTATGGAAATGGACTAATTTAAGCTACAAGCACAGTTAGCAAGAAGCCTGCCACGGCCATACAGTTTGTAAGCAATATAAGTCTCTGTGTTTACTTGGTTGGGTCTGAGCGGCTGTGGGACTGCCGGGTGACAGAGATTTGTCCTGACTGTGGGCAAGGCGGAAAACTCTAGCTACAAATTACCCTGGCACAGTTAAGAAAACTGAAACCTTCACTATTCTTGATGAATATAAGTGATAATCTCATTAACCACATGCAATTAATTTAGAATTTGTGACTTTTTTACAATGCTGGGAATAAATCAGTGGCAATTTTGACTAAAGCTATACCAACTTAAAAATGCTTTATTAAACTGGTTATACAATAGGGAACATTTCACTACTGGAAAAGAATCTCATTTGACTCATTATTTAAGTCAACTGCATTTTCAAAATTTGCTCAAACGTTCTCAAACACCAAAAAGAGACACAAAAATAATGACTGTTCCCCGTTGGGTGACAAATGCCTGTAAATCTTGAACCTGGAAGGTGGAAGCAGGAAGATCAGGAGTTCAAGGCCAGTCTCTGCAACTTAGTGAGTTCTCAAGGCCAGCCTAGACTAGGAAAGAAAACTGTTCCAAAAACAGTATCAAAACAAGAGTAATTTTTTTTTAAAGAGCCTGGGTAGTACATTACAAATTTTGATTATTTGGGAAGGTCATAATCCTTTGGTCATCTGCAACATCTTAAATACTAGAAAGCTCCTAGGAAAATGTACAATTTGATAAAAATTTCCCCTTATCTGGTCTGTGGACTATCTCTCGAAAAAACAAACCAGAGAAAAGTCTTGGATTCAATTAGTCCTCATTAAATTCCCCTTTTGCTTTTTAAGAAAATGGAAAAAACAAAACTTTTTTTCCTTGCCTGAAATTAAAGGATAGTGGGAGGGAAAAGAAAACCCAAAAGGTGGAGATTATCAAAAGAAAACCACTAACTGAAAAATGCAAGATTATACTCTTCGGCTCAAGGCTTAGCCAATAGTTAAGCTTCTCCTGGGTAAAAGATAATCGCCCTCGCTGTACCTCCTCTCACCTGAGAGCTCTAAATTACACTTGATATCCGGGTTCTACGTGCAGATTCCAATACGAATGGGGGTCCAGACACCAAGATCTTAAAGAGCTTTGGAGTTCATTAAGAAGCAAGCCACTAAGTGGAGAACCCTGACCCTAAACAGTCCTGGTGTTTAAAAGGACACCTGACCTCTGACTAGGTTTGGTTTTTTGTTTTGTTTTTCTTTTCCCAAAATGGAGGGAGAGAAATGGTTGTGGGGCAGGAATGCTAAAACCTGAAACTTCAAACTGCTGGTCTTCCTGTGACCGACCAGTGAATACACTGGGTTCTTTCCAAGCACCTCTCTGGGTCGTAAGATAACTCTTGTTTGCTGTTAATAGTTGTATACATTCTATGTAATTTCTGAAAACTCAACGTAATTCTATGTTTAAGAAATAATTACTTAACAGCTATTTATTTGATTCATTTTTACAAAACACATGACTGCCCAGAGTTTACACATCGATGACCTTCCAAACACAAACTGACAATTGGGAATTTTAGGAATCATTCGAAAAAGGCCCTTAACTCATCTGCACAACAGTACTTCAACTTAGGCTACATCAATTAAAAGTCCAAAACGCGTTCTACAGCAAACCAACTTTTCCTAAGAGCCCCTCTCTTCTGATTCCAGTTGAAAAGTCCCAACAGAGGAACAGCTAGCTGTCTTGGAACAAAATCTACAGGGAATAAATCTTCAGGAGAATGAAAAAGCTGGAAGAGGAAAAGATAAGCAGAAACGTGGAGTGCCAGGCTTCCCCAAGCCGCTGCACCGGGCTTGCACACGGAAGCAAACCAGTGCAAAGCTGGAAGGGCCAACCAGCCCGCTCCAGGGAGGCTGGAAGCCGCTGCCCGTGGGGCCAGGAAGCAAGTCACAGGTCCAGGCGGAGGATGCAGTGTTTGCAAAGCGACTCCAAGAGCCCGGAGGGGCCGTGCGGGCAGTACTGCGGTAGCGAGCCACCGCAGAAGCGGCCTGCGGGCGCGGACCGGGAGCCCCCGCGGGAGGCCGACCCCGGGGCCCCCACACCCATGAAGGGCCAGCGGCGGAGGCTCCGGGGAACCGGGAGCGCCCCTCACCCCCCGGCACAGGCCAGACCCGCCAGCAGGACGCTGGGCAGGCGCCGCGCGCCCCGAGGGCACGTCCCAGGCCGCGGCCGGCCCGGGTTTCCCAGGACCCCCCGGGCGGGAAGGTGCGGGAGCCGCGCCGGGGGCGGGAACGGGGGCGCAGGCGGCTGCTCGCCGAGCGCCAACGCGGGGGTGTGGGGGGGTGGGGGTGTTGCGGGAGGCTCGCAGGCCAGGCCGTCCCCGGAACCCGCCCGTTCCTCTGCGCCGCCCTCCGCCCCGCGCTGCCGTTACCTTGTCGCAGTAGCGCCCCACCAGCTGCTTCATCCGCCAGTGCGGGGCGGTGAAGACGTCCACTTCATCGGGGAAGGGCGCCATCGCCGCGGCCTCAGCGTCCGCCTCAGCAGCCGCGGCCGCCGCCTCTCCATAGACACCCTCGCCGCGGGACAGAGGCGGCGCGCCCCCCTGCGCATGCGCCCGCCCCGTCGGCGCGCGCGCCCGACGAGCTCCGCGGGGCCGGGGCGCGGGGGCGCGCGGGCCGCCGCCATGCGGGGCGGCCGCCCACGTGACCGGCCCCGCGCTGAGGCGTGGGGCTCCCACCTCCCGGCCGCTCGCTCGTTCCCGGTCCTCCTCCCGGTGCGGTGGGGAGGCCTGAGCGTCCCAGGGTCTCCTCAGAACGCACTGTCTGAGGGCCTGACTGTGAAGAGCCTCGGGGATTGGCTAGCCCCGGGGGCTGCTCGCCCTGGGCCTTTGCTAGCCTGGCCTCCGCGTGCGTGCGCTGTGGCTGAGTGCTGGGGACACGGCCGCGTCTCCTCACGCCACGGGCGCGTGGGGACCTGGAGATGCCAGAGGGGAGGACGGACACCTCAGCCCCGGAACCATAGAACCCCAGAGCGGCCAGATGAGCCTGGTGGGGGAAGGGCGAGCCATCATGGCGGGCTAAGGGGGAAGGAGCCTTAGCACAAATCCCGCCATTTTAAGCCGAAGAGGCTCAGACAGGAAGAAGGCCTTAAATGAGGTCACTGCTCGGACAAAGGCCAGTGGGTCTCGCCCCTACACTTCACCTGGCCTCGTCTAAGCCCGCCAGTAGACTTTTCCCACCTGACGGATGGAAGCAGCTCTCATCTGTGGCTTTGGGGCTGATGGAGAGAGGAGGGCAAGGCTGGGAACCCCGGGAAGAATGTGTTAATAGCCATCAACTTCGGGACAGTAAGCAGAAGACTCGCTATAGTCACCTTTTTATCTCCTACCACAGATTCATGGCAACGGGTAAAAGTAATCAAACGTTCAAAAAATGGGTTAGAAGGAGGTGAGAAAGAACCCCGGAGCGCATCTGTGCAGTTCTAATCTTTCCATTTGATAGTAACATGCAAGGTGAGCAGGAAAACAAGACTCTGGAGATGAAAATTAGGTTCAGTTTCACCAAACCCTAGTTGTACTAACTTAGGAAAGTTCCAGGAGTTCTGTGTTCCAACCTCTATATTCTCTTCCGTAAAATATGTGTGTGTGGGGGGGGGGGGGGGGATACATTCTTAATAACATTTTAAGGAGAATTAAATACATATATTTGAAGTGCTGATTCTGGCTCAACATAAATAATGTCTGTAAACAGTGTTAGAGAAAACAACTATGAGGTAGGAAATAAGGACATTGTCCAAGGTTTCACACATCAGTAAGTGAAAATTCTGGCCACATGAATCTAGGTCTGACAGGAAGTTCACCCCTGTGTGCTATGGTAGTTGGAAAAAAGAGGTGGCTGAAGAACTAACTGGAGGGCAGGGGGAGGCTTACTGAACTGAAAAATTCTTGACAGATTTCTCCTTTCCCTTCCTCAGTTACCTTCTTAGCCTGTTCAGTAAAGTTTTGCCTCTATGTTTTTAATAATTTTCAAAGGACATTTGCTTACCCCTTATTTATTTCATCCTGATCTTTCACTCTGGCTATCTTGGAATACAGACTTCAAGTGTACCAATTATATAGAGCGAGATGAGATTATCCTCAGCAGTTAGAACAGGGTCTATCAGAATAAATAATGAATGAGGGAATCACCTAGCATTCTTGTGGTTTTTCTATTTTAACTATGAATATACCATATTGTGTGTGTCATTCACATATTTGTGTCCCTGATTGCTAGCACACCCCTAGACCAAAACACACTGATAGGTATATAACAACAAAAATAGCCACCTACAAACTGAGTTACACTCTAACCCAGATTAGAAGGTTTGTAGTCCACTAAGGAAAATAACAGCTACTCTGGACTTTGACTATTTCAAGGAATTTATTTCAAGGACTAAAACAAACAAAATAAGTGATTTAAAAAATGAGGCCTATAGGTCACTTTCCTTTCAAGGAAGCTGTTGTTATCCCATGGGTCATTTTCCTCTTCAAGAAAACTCTTGTTATCCCCATGGGCTGATGAATGATAATAATCATATGGGTATAGATATGGTTAATTCATGTTGAACTTTGGCTTAAGAGACAAGACTGATTAGTGTTATGCTGTCACTGTAAGTTACAACCACAACAGATGGGAATTGTTACTAAAGTCCAGGCTGGCAGTGTAGTCATCCCTCTGTTATCTCTTCTGTCCACTTACCACCACAAAGAGGCCGGATAATACATGTGAACAGAGCCATGAAAACCCACTTGACAGAAGACCTCATTAGACTGGTAGCTTTCTCTCACCCTCACTCTCATTCTTTTTTTTTTTTTTTTTTTTTTTTTTTTTTTTTTTTTTGGTTTTTCGAGACAGGGTTTCTCTGTGTAGCTTTGCGCCTTTCCTGGAACTCACTTGGTAGCCCAGGCTGGCCTCGAACTCACAGAGATCCACCTGGCTCTGCCTCCCGAGTGCTGGGATTAAAGGCGTGCGCCACCACCGCCCGGCATCCTCACTCTCATTCTTACGAGAAACAAACAAACATTCAGTGAGCAGGGTATCAACTTGTTCTCTAGAAAACTGAAAAGATACTGACACAAGATCTTTTGTGAACATTTCCAGCTGTATTTTTAAAGGCCTAAAGAAGAATTCCTAGTCAGAATTGGTCAATTCTAAAGCATATAACTTAGCTTACTTGAATATGTGACAGTACTTTCCCCAACAGAGCGTTCATTGATTTTGAAAATAAACATTGAAAAAAACAGGGTTGCCATTATGAAGCAAATCATAAATGTTAGGACCTGCCCAGTGTCCTAACATCATCTTATGTAAAGTCCCCTTTCAGAGAACCCCACCTCATCTTTCTCTCTATTCCCATGAGGTGTGTACCTCCTCTCCCTCTCCCTCTCCCTCTCCCTCTCCCTCTCCCTCTCCCCCTCCCCCTCCCCTCCCCCTCCCCCTCCCCCTCTCCCTCTCCCTCTCTCCCTCCCTCCCTCTCTCTCTCCTTCCCTCCCTTCCTTTCTCCCTTCCCCCCAATAAAACTTTGCATATGGATGCCATGTCTGCATGGTGTAACTTTCCACCATGCCCCCTTGGCCACCAGCAGCATGGCATGTTTCCTCGGCTCAAACCCGCCAAGCCTGTTAGGATTCTGCCACTCTAGCTATATGACTGAAGATGTGCAGCTCAGTAGCTAAGTAAGGGGCCCTACATCTCTAGCCAGAGATCTAGCCATGTGCCTCACTCCAGTTTACAGCCTGCCTCCTGGCAGGTCTTTCTAAAGCAGTCCTCAAACCATCAAACTATCCAAAAAAAAAAAAAAAAAAACTTAATTCAAGATACAGAATAAAATCTGTCCTTGTCTCTCACAGCTCCCCGACATTAGGGATAAACTTAAATATCTGGAAAGCAAGGCTCCTAACACCACAAGCAGAAGTTTCAGCTGTGGCATTTAAATTTAAGGTGTACCATGGGAGAGATGAGAAAGCCCATGAACAGAAATGCCAAATGTTGGCACACGCTATTCCAGCAGCAGCTGCACAAGGGCTTCCAGGTCCCTGTTTGAGAAGGCCATGAGAGCTAGTGCGTGCCCTGCCACGCAATCAATTGAGCCTTGTTCAAAGTGCCACCTAGTGAGATAACTGGTCAGCTGGCTGCCCTCTGTGCACCTCGTGGCATGGGGACATCAAACAAAGACCTCCAGCAGACCTCCTGGGCTTGGCCACCAGCTCACAGGGAACCCAGGATACAGCATGGGGAGATCCATTTCCTCCTGTTGGACACCAAGCCACTCATTCAGTCCTGAGGGAGTTTGGGGATACTACCTCTCCTTCTTGTTTCCCTATTGTCAGGGTAGGGGGACAGACTTACCCACTTCACCAGACTTAATTGTACTTTCAGGGTTACTTAATGGGAAGAGATTTTCCAGCTAAGGTAGGAGCTTTCAGTTCATTTGCTCCCTCCATGTGACTCACTCCAGACCAGTCAGCAGTGCTTCCCATGCACAGCGACACAGAGAGAACCCTGCTCTCTCTCAAGTTCCAGAGGACATCAGGATCCACTGCCTTGTCACCAATTCCAGAAGAATGAGGTCTCACCCCACAAGCTTTTCTCTACCTGGTTCCCTCATCTAATTAACTACTCAGCTAATTGTTACAGAATCACCATAGAGCTGGAGTCCAAGGATCATCAGATTATCCAGGTGGTAAGGAAAAGGAATAGTAACAATCAAAAGGTATTACACCCCCAGACCAAAAAGGGTCTGGGCTCAGCAAAAACAGACTTTAATATAACAATCTGTTATTGTTAAATGCTCTCAAAAATTGATTACCTGTGTCTCCTGGATGCTAAACTAGTAAAGGAAACAGGTGCCTTAAAATAATCTGTCTCTGATAAAGCTTATCTCAGGTAAAAATTGAAAACGTGTTCTAATCTCTCTCTCTCTCTCTCTCTCTCTCTCTCTCTCTCTCTCTCTCTCTCTCTCTCTCTCTCTCTCATTAACACTAACCAATATAAGCAATATAAGCAGAGTACTAAACACTACAATGGTCACCAGCCCAAGACTTTAATTTTCTCATGGCTGCTTCTTAATATGTTCAAAATTTCTCTGAGCTCCAGAGAATCCACCTGGACAGGTCAGATCTCACACATTACAGAGAGAGAGAGAGAGAGAGAGAGAGAGAGAGAGAGAGAGAGAGAGAGAGAGAGAGAGGCGCTCCCAAGTGTTTACTTTCTTTGCTTTAATGAACTAACATTATTTCCCCTCTGGTTCTTACTATACAAGTAAAGACATGTTGCTGTATGTATTTGTTTCCTAGGACTGACATAACATAATGCCACATCATGGATGACTTGAACAACAGAAATTTATTTTCCCACAGTTCTGGAGGCCAGAAGTCCAGGATCAAGGTGACAACAGGTTTGTTTTCTTCTGGAGCCTCTCATGGCCACCGCCAACTGTCCACAAATAGCCTTTTCTCTGATAAGTGTACATGAAGCCTAGCCAGAGGAAGTCAATCTATGGGTGTTGGACTTCACTTCCTGTGCTGACTTGTCCTACGGGTCTGTGGAGCAGCTTTGAGTGCTCCAGTGCTGTGCCTTTCCCACCATGATAGACTCTGCTCTCAAAAAGTAAGCCAAACCTTTCCTCACTTAAGTTTTTTCTTGTAGCTGCTCTTTCTTGTCAGACTTTCTTTAGGGCCACCAGTCCCAAAATTAATGACATGGAGCCTTGTATTAATTATGAAAGCTTGACCTTAGCTTAGACTTGTTTCTAACTAACTTTTATAACTTAAATTAACCCATTTATATTAATCTATATTCTGCCACTTGTCTTTTTACCTCTCCTCCATTCTGTATGTCTGACTCCCTCCATGTCTTGCTAGTGTCTTTAAAATCCATATGACTGTCAGAAGGTTGGGGACATGTTTCACCTTGGACATTTTCCTAACTGGGGTCTCTTTTGTGTGTACCATTGATCTTGGTCTCTGTTTTCAGAATTTCAAGTTTTTTTCAAATTGCATTTGCTGTGATTTACCTCTCTCCAGTTAGAATGTCCTGCCTAACCTTATTCTGCCTCACCATTGGCCAAACAGCTTTATTTATCAACCAATCAGAGCAACATATATTCACAGCACACAGAATGACATCCCCATCAGAGGGTTCTTCCAGTCATTGGGGAATATAATCTTAGAGGGGACACAGGAACTCTGGCTTCTTCTTTCAAGTCCCTGCCATGTGTTGAGTAGTTTTACCACCCACTGCCACCATGGTTACAGCAATAGAGAGCTGACAGATGGAGCGTGTCTGCAGCACATGGTTCCCTTCTCATATGAAAGATAGCTCATCATATTGGAATACAGATACTGCATAGTGTGCCCATTTCTGAAGATGTGGAATTCTGTTCCCTAGAGGTAGCTCATGTAGATGTAATTCTGAACAGTCTTATTAAATAAGAAACACAGAGCCAAATGCAGAGTTAAAAGCCCAGAGATTGAGCAGCAGCCAAGAGCTAAGACCAAGACCTCCTTCTTACCCCTCACTGTCGCTGTCGTCCTTCCCCTCAGAAAGAGACCTACTTCCTGTGTGTCTGTCTTTTTATTGACTTTCTCTCCTGCCTTCTCATTGGTTATAAACCCAACCACATGACCTCCTCATCACTGCCTGTCTATACAGACCTCCAGGTTTCTATGGTTGGTATTGAGATTAAAGGTGTGTGTCTCCAAGCTGGCTGTGTCCTTGAATATACAGAGATTCTGCCTGTCATGTGATTGGGATTAAGGGCGTGTGCTACCACTACCAGACTTCTGCTAAATAGCTTGCTATTAGCTCTGACCCCCAGGCAACTTTATTTATTAACATACAAATAAAAGCACATTTCAGCACAAATAAAATATCACCATAAGCTCACTGATATTCAGAGAAATAGTTGGACATATTCAAAGGCATAAAATAAGAAATTCAAAAAGAGAGGAAATAGAAAAAAAAAGGTCAGATTTGATAGAAATAAAAAGAGGAAGAAGAGCCAGTGAGATGGCTCAGCAGTTAAAGGTGCTTGCTATCAAACCTGATGACCTATATTTGACTGCTGGGTCCCATGGTGGGAGGAAAAACTTGCCTCCTGAAAGCTGTCTTTTGATCTCCTCCACAAGTATGCCATGGCATGTGCATCCACACACACGTGGATAAATAATCAAAAGAAATTTTTTAAACTTTTAAAGATGAGGAAAATCGCCGGGCGGTGGTGGCACATGCTTTTAATCCCAGCACTCGGGAGGCAGAGGCAGGCGGATCTCTGTGAATTCGAGGCCAGCCTGGGCTACCAAGTGAGTTCCAGGAAAGGCACAAAGCTACACAGAGAAACCCTGTCTCGAAAAACCAAAAAAAAAAAAAAAAAAAAAAAAAAGATGAGGAAAATCAGAGCAGGGAACAGAATACAGGAAAGAAAAAATACATAGAACTAAAAACAGTAATTGCAATACAGCAATGCATGCCTCGGGCATTTATGTTGTTTTCCATGTGATCATATGTAATTTCACGTCAATGGTTATATTTTCCCCTCTAAACAGAAAGGGAAGATGATGTTCAAAGACAGTCATTGGCTTGTCCGATATCAGAATTAGTGAGTGGACAATATTAGGGTCAAAATTCATGCCTTATGCATATATGTAACCTTATGCTCAGATAATTTCTGTCATTAGTTTATATCAACATATTGCATACTTAATAATATGTGCTATTAACCTCTGAACTGGAACCAAAGTTGACTGTTATTGGCACTTAAGAGAATAAGTCCAGCCAGGCGGTGGTGGCACCCGCCTTTAATCCCAGCACTCTGGAGGCAGAGGCAGGCGGATATCTGTGAGTTCGAGGCCAGCCTGGTCTCCAAAGCAAGTTCCAGGAAAGGTGCAAAGCTACAAAGAGAAACCCTGTCTGAAAAACCAAGAGAGAGAGAGAGAGAGAGAGAGAGAGAGAGAGAGAGAGAGAGAGAGAGAGAGAGAGAGAGAGAGAGAGAGAGAGAGAAAGTCCTACTAATAATGGAGTAAGCACAACAAAGCCTTGCTCTGGTTTCCAGAAAGGAGCAAACCATACAATAAATTACTCAAGCATCCAAATGTGGATGGTCCATTATTCCTTAGGACACCTTGCTCACCTCCAGTTTTTCTCTTTCTTAGGACAGAGTCTGGCTGTATAGCCCACGCTGACCTGGAACTTGTGGCAATCTTCCTGCCTCAGTTTCCTAAGCACTGGGATTACAAGCATGCACAGTCATGCATACCTTTTAGAGCTCCTTTTGTTGAGAAAGCTTAGACAATAAACCATGGTTTGTTTGGCTTCAAATCTAGAGATATGATGTGTAGAGAGGCCCATGTTTCTTCGCAAACACTCCAGAAAAGATCCTTCCATTTCCTAAACATATCTGTATGTCATCTCTCTTAGGTTTTTTATTGTTGGTTAGTTCTTTCATTGGTTGTTGTTGTTGTTGTTGTTTGCTTGCTGACTACTAGTAGTCTATACCCCATATCCCCTCCCTGCCTTGTTCAGGGCCTCCCATGGATATCAGCCAGCCATGGTATATCAAGTTGCAGTGAGACTAGGTACCTCCTCTCCTATTAAGGTTGAATGAAGCAGTCTGGTAGGAGGAATGGATCCCAAAAGCAGGCAACACAGTCATAGACAGCCCCTGCTCTCACTGTTAGGAGTCTCACATGAAGACCAAGTTGCACAACTGTATCATATGTGCAGAGGGCCTAGGTCAGTTCCATGCAGGCTCCCTGGTTGTTGGTTCAGTCTCTGTGAGCTCCTATGAGCCCAGGTTAGTTAGTTCTTTGGGTTTTCTTGTGGGGCCCTTGACACCACTAGATTCTACAATCCTTCCCCGTCCCTTCCACAGGATTCCCAGAGATCTGCCTAATGTTTGGATGTGGGTCTCTGTATCTGTTTCCATCAGTTGCTGTGTGAAGCCTCTCTGATAACAGTTGACCTAGGCATCAATCTATAAGTATAGCAGAATATCACTAAAAGTCATTTCATTGATTTTTTCCCCCATTTGTGTTTGGCTCTATCCTAGATCTCTGGGGTATCCTGCCTCTGGGTTCTGGCCCTCAGGGGTGAGCGACCTCTCAGGGTATGGGTCCGTCATTAGTTGGTCACTCCCACGATTTCTACACCAACTTTATCCCTTTATTTGTGGGTAGGACAAATTGTAGGTCAAAGGGTTTGTGGCTGGGTTGGTGTATTAGAAGCCTTGCCTGGTTATAGGGGATGGCTTGTTCAGACTCCGTATTCCCCGTTGCTAGGAGTCTTAGCTAGGGTTGTCCTTACAGATTGCTGTGAGTCTTTCTTTGCTAGGGTCACCCTCATAGATTGCTGGGAGTTTCCATTGTTCTAGGTTTCTAGCTCATCCCAGAGATGTCCCTAGATTCCAGTTTTCTCTCCCTGTACTCTCTTCCTCCATCTTCACCCCACTTGATCCCTGCTATTCCCATCCCCATTCCCCCTCCCAGATCCACCCCAGTCCACTGGCAATATCCATTATATTTCCCCTTCACAATGAGATTCTTGCAATACCCCCCCCCCCCACTGCCAGCCCTCTTTGTTACTTAGCTTCTCTGGGTCAACATGTTATTTACTACCTCATAAGTGTATATTAACTGTAAAGCAAAGGAGAAACAACATCATCTTCTTTTCTTTCTTTAGGTTTTTTTTTTGTTTTGTTTTGTTTTTGTTTTTTTTTTGTTTGTTTGTTTGTTTTTTTTTGTTTTTCGAGACAGGTTTTCCCTGTGTAGCTTTGTGCCTTTCCTGGAACTCACTTGGTAGCCCAGGCTGGCCTCGAACTCACAGAGATCCGCCTGGCTCTGCCTCCCAAGTGCTGGGATTAAAGGCATGCGCCGCCGCCGCCACCACCCGGCCCTCTCCTTTTCTTAAGAAATGTCGTCAACTCAATACCAGCTTGGACTTCCAGTCAAAGCATCTGTTGTGGGCTGTTTTGCAGGATGTGTTGGCCTGAGGGAAGGTGACTGGTTTCAGAGCCAGCTCAATCCAGCTATTTTACCTTGTAGTGAGAAGTATCACAAGCAGCCAGAATGAAAGGGTGATAGATAAGCTTCCTGTAAATTGTTGGATTTAGTCACTGTAATGATGAAATCTGGCAGGTAATTGCCTAACCCCATCCAAAGAGGGGGAAAATGTTTACGGAAATACCAGTCTATTTCCTCCCTCACTAGCTCTGGCTGAAGTGGGGATGGACACACACACACACACACACACACACAAAACAAACCAGAGTTCAAAAAATATAATTATATAAAGTAACTGTCTGGAAATTTACAAGGCTAGGAATCACGTGAGCAGAAAGACTAGGATTCCTGTGGACAGACTCACCACTGTTCTAAAACAACCATGAATCCATGAAACACTGGCTTGATTCTTATCTTGCCCCAGCCACTGCCTAGACAGCCCCATTCTGGGGACTCATTTTTCTCAACTGCAGCCTTGGTCTGGGATGCTGCTGAGTGACAAGGGGGCACTAAGATTAATACTAACTAATCCAGAGCATGTGGAAAAATAACCATGTTGGGTAAGTACTAGCCTGTTCTAGGAAGTCAGTCATCATCAACAAGCAGATGAATCGGTCAGTGCTTATATTACCTACAATCAATTATTTCTTAGTGTGATCAGGGTAATTGACTAGTACATTCATTGTCCTAAAATGTCCATACAAAGGGGACTCTTTTGAATTACTTTGACCATTTTCCTTGTAAGCAAGATTATAAAAAGCTGATATGTTTGTGATTGATTTTTTTTTTCTTTTAGGGGCTGGGTGTAAAATTCAGTGACTTGTGCATGCTCAACATGCACTGTACTCTTAGCCCTTGAATTATTATAAAAGTATTTTTGTTATTGTTTTATTTATTATACTGACTCATTTATTGTGGGGGCACACCACACACATACTATGAAATCAGAACAGGAGCCACATTGTTGTTAAGTCCCCATACCTTCTAAGAATCGGTTTCTATTTCTCATTAAGAATAAGTTTCCGTTTACTAAACATGTTTTTCAACCAGCACCAAACTCATGACCCCATGATGTATGATTGCCCGTTGCCTTATAAAAATATGTTTTCAAGACCTTGATCTATACCTTGACCACCTGCCCCATAATGTATGACTCCCCTTCCACATGATGTATATTTTTGCTTTTATTACCTTTCATTGTATTTTTTCTAACAGCCAATTATCTCAACCCTGGAAACACACTTACAACTGTTTTCTATTAACCTTTAGATTTTCTTCATAAAAGGGACCCAAAAAGACCAGTAAGGGGCTGATCTCTCAAATCCAGACTTAGGATGAGACAGCCAGCAGGCCAGTCCCGGGTACACCTCTAAACTAAAGCTTGCTGTAACCAGACGCTTGTAGATTTGGTCCTTCTCTTCTTGTGTCCTGGTGTAATAATACCAAAGAGCTCGTGGGGTAGTCAGAGGACAACTTATGAGAGTCTGTTCTCTCCTTCCAACAAGTGAGTCTCTGCGTAGAACTCAGGCCATCAGGCTCTGTGTTCTGAGCCATTTACCTCCCCAGCTCCATGAGGTTTTATTTTAAAAAGCAAAACAAAAAACACTCACTGGAGCAGAAGAGATGGTTCAGGGGTAAAGAGCACTTGCTACTTTTGCAGAGAATCCAGGTTTGGGTCCCAGCACCCACAGAGCAGCTCACAATGGTCTGTAACTCTAGTTCTGGGGATCCAGTGCCCTCTTCTGGCCTCTATGGGCACTAAATAAGCACATGGTGCTCAAACATACATGCCCCTAAATATTAATAAACAAAAAGTAAAATAAGAACTTCAGGGTAAGAGAGTGGAATAGAAGCCACATCAGCTGGAGTAGCTGATTACAATTTAGAAAAAAAGGGGAGCAGGAATATTTTATCATTCCATCAGCTGCTTCTTCAGACCTGGAATTGACTTGCTCAACATCTCAAACAACCATTTCTGCTATCTGACCATAAACTTTATCTACAACAGGATCTGACTTGTTTTTCTGCCATGGTGCATTTTCCTCCAGGCAAACTGGGCTAAAGGACTCTGACCAAGAACTCTACAAAAGCAGGGCCTAAGGGATTTCACAGAAGGGGCTCCCAGTGACTGCCTTCAAGGGCACCATCAGAACCCCAACAGGGAAAGGCAAAGCCATGGGAGGTAAGCAAAAGTCTGAACACTGATTGGGGTACCCTATAGCCACCAACTGCTCCCGACTCTGTGGGGACACAGCAACTGAGTCTGGACAGTTGATAGCCTCAGCTGTCAACATGCCATAAAACAGTCAAGAAAACATGGCTGACTGGATCTGCGAGCCCACAAGAGAAGAATGGGACTGTGTTTAAATGCAGCAGGAGCACAGCCTGGACCTGGACCAAGACAGCAAAGCTGTGGATCAGCCAAGGAGAGGAAATCAACATTCAGGCTAGTAATCTTGTTTTATATTCATTTTACTTTATGTGTGAGTGTTTGTGTGTTTGTGTGTATGTGTGTGTGTGTGTGTGTGTGTGTGTGTGTGTGTGTGTGTGTGTGTGTGTTTACTGTATGCATGCTTTGTGCCCATGGAGGTCAGAAGAGGGCATCTGGAAGGCTGTGAAGCACCATCTGGATTATGGAATCAAACCCAAGGCCTCTGGAAGAGCAACACTGCTCTCAACTGTGAAGCAGCTCTGCCACTAGAGCTATCCTTACCTGCCTTATTCCATTGTCTCCAGCTCTCCCCACTCCCCTATAGCTGTCCTTATCTACATGATGAAGGAGGGCACTGAAGCAAGACAGCATGTCCCTACTGTTTGCACCTTCTGCTGTTTCACACACTTGTTCTGGTGAGCACCCCCACCCTTTCTCTGTCTCCAACTCTCTCTCTTTTATTTTCTTATTTTTCTTTCTTCCTCTTTTTCTTTTTCCATTTTCTTCCTTTCTCTTTCTTTCCCATACTCATTCTTCTTACTGTTACATCTCCCAAAGCCTGACCTCCCAGAGGCTGACCTCCTCCTTAACAGTCTGCTATTAACCAAAATGCCACATAGCCACACTATTCTTCCTTTGCCTCAATTATTTCCACCCCTATGTATGTCCCTGTCCTCTACTTCCCACATAACCTAATACTCATCACTGGTCTCACGGTGGTTGTTTACCTCTTCTTCTTCGCTTTTCCTTTGCATTTATACTAACATATTACTATATGCAGTATCATTAGGGTCCCTTTACTCCCCAACTAATCAGTACCTACCAAGAGTTTGCTTTGAAGTCCCTGCTACTCTATTATCAGAGTGGGTTAACTACTGGGTTGTGATGGTTGCTGCAGACACTACTCATCCCATAGGGGCAGAATGAAGATAAAGCCAGATACCTGGAACTCCAGTCTAAGGGGCTGAAATATCATCACAACTATATTACACCCCGGTCTCTCTTGAGCACTGAAAATTAATCCACCAAAAGAAAAGAGGCAACCTGAATTAAAAGAACAAAACCAACAAGTCTTAACTAATGATCTAACCTCAGATGGGCAGATTCTAGTGTAAAGACACAGTAACATGAAAAAAAAAAAGACAATCATCTCCTCCAAAATTTATAAAGCCCATACTAATGACCCCTGATAAAAAAATTACATAGATAAAATTCCAGAGGCATGTGTTGCTATTCTAACATATGACAAAATAGACTTCAAGCCAATTCTTTTATTATTATTATTATTATTATTAGTTTTATTTCATATTTTTCATATAATACATTTTGATCATGATTTCCCTTCCCCTAAGAAATAATAGTCCTTCCTTTACCCATAGCATGATATTTGTATTTTATTCCTCTCCAAAGGGAAGGGTGCATTATGTACCGGTGATAGACTTAACTGTTGAAAGATTGGCCATACACTAGCAGAATGTTATCTTACATTTAAAGGGGGTTCTGTCAACAGAGGAGGGAGCCTAAATTGAGATGGGCAGTAGGGTTTAGTTATGCTCTCTCATATCATAATTATTACATAATTATTTACTTCTCACTAAAAACAAATCTGACCATGTAGACTTGCTGAGCTACGTGGTCATCAGTGGAAAGGGACCATAGCAGAAAATATTGCTTGACATAGCAGGAGGCAGAGTACATGCTGTTCAAAGTTCTTATCCACGTGCTTGCCCTCAGCTAAAGCAATGATAGCTGGTAAGGACTGAGATGTGATAAACTCTATGGCCCTGAAAATGCCACTGTAGTAAAACTTTACCCAGAAAGCTTAAATGCCAAGAATATTGACCTAGCATCCTTCAGACTGAGCCTCAAAGTATGAACCACATCAGAGCCCACATCAGAACCTAAAGAGCCTTAAAGGATGTGGCATCTGAGTCTTATCCAGGTGAGTTAATCCATTTTGAGCAAGTCCCAGGATTCTATAATGTTGCTTTGTAACTAAAGTTTGAGAAACACCATTCCAGTTACTGATGATGCTTCCATAATTAAAACTTTTCAAACCTGGTAAGTAGCTGTAAAGCATACTGTATACGGATACCATAAGTACAGTGATTGGTTCCAGAACAGCTTCTCTCACCAGACTCAAGGATACCAGAATCTCCAGATAATCAAGCTCCTGCATAAAATGTTGTCATGTTTGAATTTATACTTCCACACATTCTCCTGTATCCTTTAAATCATTCGTTTAATATTTCATTCCTGCTGCTGTGACAAAACACCATGACTTATGGAAGAAACTTGTAGAAGGAGTTTATTCTGGCTTACCTTCTAGAGGGCTGAGACCATCATATGGGCAGGAGGCATGACAGCAAGTGGCAGGCAAGGCAGCAGGAACAGGAAGTGGAGAGATGACTTCAACACAAACGTGAAGCCGGAAGAGTGAGCTGGAAGTGGGACGAGGCTATATAAACTCTCAGAGCCCACCCCTAGTGATGTACTTCCGCCAGCAAAGCTGTACTATTTATTCCCAAAGCTGCACCACAGCTGGGGACCAAGGGCCTGAACATCTGAAACTACAGGAGACATTATTCAGTCCACCACACTTGTTTGGGAAATAATGAGGAAAAAGGAGTTCAGTGCAGAAAGGATCTCACCCCTACAACAGTAGACGAAGGTACAGACACATATACACAGAGAGACATAAATACTTGTAGTTCATGGTTGAATGAATCCGTGAATGTGGAGTCTACAGGGAAGGAGGGCTAAATATATAATACGCTAAATTTAAAAGATCAGTGTAGAAATAGAAAAGACTAAAGAGACCTGTGTTCAACTCTCCTCTGCTGCATATACAACTGCGGGTATGTTTCTAAATCTCTCTGAACATTAGCTTCCACATACTTGAGGAAATCCGCGATTATAATTCCTAGCATAGCGGCCACCCCAAAACAGTCGCAAATTAGTCAGTCACTGTGACAAATCCTGAGAGAAATAAATTAAGGGAGGAAAGAGTCATTCTTGCTTCCTTATTTCAGAGGCTTTGGTCCATCGTGGCAGGGAGGTATGGCTCACATCATGGCAGCTAGGAAGCAGAGAATACCTGGGTTAGTGAGCTTCCTTTTTTCCTTCTTCCATCTAAAGACCCAGCATACAGGCTGTGCTCCCTCCATTCAAGGGAAGTTTTACCTCTTTGGTCAATCTTCTTGAGAAAAACCCTTATCAACACATACCTAGATGGGTGCTTTACTAATGTTCTACTGGTGCTTCTTAATCCAAGTTGACCTTAAAGATTAGCCCTCACAATAGGTATCTTGATGACAGCACACGTAAAGCTATATGAAACAGGATACCCTCTCTTGTTAGACTCTAGTACTAAAATTGTAAGAGCCAGGAGGCACATTTGGATTGAACTGTAGTAGTAGCTCAGCACATTACCTTGGACTCCAATTGTCTGTGTTCAATTTCGAGCTGGTTCACTGTCTCACCACCAGCAGAGTAAATCAGAACACTTTACTTCCTGAAACAAGGGCATTGCTAATATTGTCAGTCCACAAATATTGTGTTGCTAACTGACCATTACCCAACACTTAATTTGTTAAGTGCTTTCAAAACAAACAAAAAAAAATGTGTTCACTACTGTTATTATTCAACAAACACAATGTGACTCACCATTTTTCTGTCCTCTGACTTTGCTAGGTCTTCTGTGTTTCCATATCCTATCTTATTGACTTTTTAAGATTTAGTGAGGTCTGCTAGGTTGCCTAGGCTGGGCTTGACCTCCATTATGACGCCATCTTCTTGTTGACTTCTGTTTATTTGGGGAGTCGAGTGTAGGTTTGTTTTTTTTAGCTGGTTGGGTTTTTTTTTTTTTTCTTTCCGAGACAGGGTTTCTTTGTGTAGCTTTTGGAGCCTGTCCTGGAACTCGCTCTGTAGACTAGGCTGGCCTCGAACTCACAGAGATCCACATGCCTCTGCTTCCTGAGCGCTAGGATTAAAGGCATGCGCTACCACCGCCACCTGGCACTGGTTGGTTTTGGAGGCAGAATATAGCTCAGCCTGGCTTCAAAACCACTCTGTAGTGGAGGATGACCTTGAAGTTCTGTCCTCCTTTCTCTTCCTCTGAATTGTTGGGATTAGGCATGCACCACCAAGCCTGGTTTTTAAGGAGAGAGGGGCTCACCAATTTATATTGTTGTTCATGGATTTGCCCTAAATGAAATAAGGATAGCAAATAAACCTGATTATAAGGCAGTTTTCTAAGGACTTTGGGAGCATGGAATTATTTCTATTCACGGAATAAGTATTGAAGTGTTGATAATACTATCATCTGGGTTTTACAGATGAAAAGAATAAAGGAGGTCACATAACTTGCCAAAGACTGTAACTAAACAAGCTTTTACAGAGCTTCCCATCTTACCAACAGGACATGGACAGAATTATTCCTGTCAAACATGCCTTCTCCACCCTAATGGACTGAAATCCATCTGAAAATATAAGCAAGCAAAAATAAAGTCTTACCTTAAGTTGTCTCTGTTAGGTATTCTGATCAAAGCAATGCAAATTTAACCCAATCAGGAGAAAAAAAAGGTACCAGAATGGTGGGTTCATTTCTGTGACAAAACCTTACCATGTGGTTCTTAAGACTTTGGAATTAATCTGCATGAGGCATCTGGGAGAACTTGAAATTTTAGGCTAGAGGAGTCCTAATATGCTGTGAGTTTTGCTTAATGATCCATCTTGGTGAGAAATCAGAAGACCAGAAGACCAACAGGAATGTGGGCAGTAAAGGCTGCTCATTAGGTTCAAATGGTGTGGTGGTTTGAGTGTAATTGGCCCCCATAATCTCATAGGGAGTGGCACTGTTAGGAGGTGTGGTTTTGTTAGAGTGGGTATGACCTTGTTGGAGGAAGTATGTCACTGTAGGGGTGGGCTTTGGGGTTTCCTGTGCTCAAGATACTACCCCGTGTCTCAGTTGACTTCCTGTTGCCTGCAGGACTCTGAACTGTCTCCAACATCACATCTGCTTGCACCCCCATGCTCCCCACCATGATGATAATAAACAGAATCTCTGAAATTGTAGGTGAGTCACCTCAATGAAATGTTTTCCTTTAAAAGAGTTGCTGTGGTCATGGTGTCTCCTCATGGCAATAACAACCCTAAGACAGATGGGAGTATGAACTTATTGGGAATTGGACTACAGCCTATTCATGATACAGTCTAGAGAAGAATCTGACTACATTTTGTTAGTTCCCCAAAGATTTGAGAGAGGCCAAATTCAAAAGTAGTAGAATATTAATGGTGGAGGACATTTCAAGATAGAATAACATTCAGACTGTGTCATGGTTATTGCGTCTTGCTTTTATACAATATTTCTGTGAGAACTGGAACAAAAGGCTGAGGGGACAGATTTTAAAATGTGCAGTTTTGTTGGAGAAGGGAGCACAGGTGCTTTAACATCTGCAGACAAAACATCTATAAGGTAAAAGAGATTAGAGCTGTTGAAAAGTAGCCTATGAACACTGCACTAGGGCGGCAGGGGGAATGCCCCAAGGGCCAGACACCACACATTAAGGATTCCAAGATGTGAAAATACAAATGTATGTGAAAAACTGCCTGGGAAGAAAGCCACAGAAGCACACTGCAAGGAAAAGCTGTCTCAGGAAGTGTCTTCCCAGGTCAGACGTGCAGGTACTCATAGACATCTACAGCCAGGGTCCAGGATGGTAGGAGAATTCAGCATCATCCTTATGGTGCTGATTCTGCAGGCCTGCATAATGCAACAGCTATGGGGTCAAGGTGGCTTGCACCAAGATTCCGGGGCAAGACAATGGAAAAATGGGGTGAGCTTTCCTGAATGGAGTCACTGAGCAGATTGTTTATGAAGCTAAATTGCAATGGAGAGCCCAAGAAGAGGAGATGCCAGGATCAAGAGACATCTCCAGAGGAAAGCTGAAGGCCCTGAGTAGAGCCAGCCCAAATGACAGGCTGCATGTGCAGCAGGTCAGAGATATGGGGGCAGAGCTAAAATGATGGAGCTATACAATTTGTGGTTTAGCCTTCTGGTTTTGTTTTAATTCATTGTTATAGGATTGGCTGTAACAAAGATCTTTGTAAACATAACCTGAAGGTAAGAACAGTTTCTCTTGTATTTGGGAATATATTCTTGAAATTTTAGAAAACAAATGAGCAGGTGTGATTTGACAGTTATATTTTTAATATTGAAATTCTATATTTGAATAGAATTAAAATATTTTTTTTGCCTTTTTTCAAAACTGAAAATAGTTCTTTTTCATACAATATATTCTGATCATCCTTTGATCCAATCTTTCCTGGATATCCTCTGACCTCCTCCTTTTGGAATGGGAATTATTACCCTGTGCCACTGAATATTGGAAGCATATAACTTTTTTTTTTAAACAAGAGTACACAGCTAAGTGATTGGCATGAATTTTAGCAGATATTTAGACTTCAGACCTTGAACAGTGTCATTGGTTAAAACTATGATAGTTTTTAAGGTTGTGCTGTTGCCATTTTGCAGTTTGAGATTGCCAGAAGCCTTTGTGGGGCTGGGTTAAACCGTTATGGTTTGAATCAGAAGTGTCTCCACAGCCTTGTGTTTTGAATGTTCATCTCCCAGGTTTGGACTCCTGTGGAGTCTTTAGGAGGTAGGGCCCATGTGTCAGAAGAAGGCCACTAAAAGTGAGCTTTCAAGGATTGAAAACAACCCTGGCTCTGACCACAGTCTCTGCTTCCTGGTCTACCAAGACACAAACAGCTCTACCACTCACCCCTGCCACCATCCTTCACCATGACAGACAAAAATCCCTGTGAAGCTATGAACCCAAGACGTTCTGTTAGTTTTTTGGTAACAGTGATGTACAAGTAGCTAATATATCACCATAATCACTTTCTCCTCCACTCTAGCAATAGCTTTATTACTGACTCAGATAATTTCTCTTCATAATCTGCCTCAGAATAATTAGTACCTTAGCTAAAATGTTTGACAATACTTCATGAGGTCATCTACAGCTCTACCAAATATATCTAAAATTATTTGAATCCCCAAGTACCCATAGTTAATGTTTAGGGTAGGTAATTGTCTCACTCTTCCCCACCCTCTTCCACTGCCTACCAGAGTCCTGTGTGTATCAAATACCCCATGAATGTCTTTTAACAATTAATAAAAAAATTACACCATTGGAGTAGAACTAATGCTTATGTGAGGGAAGGACACAACTCAAAAACTGCACAGGAACCTTGCAATTTAAGCAAATTAGGGGGCAAAACCAGAATGTGAGCTGAGTCTACCCACATTTATGTTCTAGAACTCTCTGAAAGGATCTGGGTCACAAGTAAGTGAACTGTTCAAGACCACATGACAGCACCCCTCTGAAATGAAGCAAGAGGAAGCTGATTCACTCTCCTTGTGGTTTGATGTACAGAATTGCCTCATTTTCCCAGCAATGGTATTTGTTGTTGTTGTTTTACCCCAACTTGCTCATGTAGTAGAAATCTTTTCAGTTGGTTTGACTGTTCCAATTTTAAAGCTACAAGTGTTGTGTTTATGATGGTTGCTGCTGCTATTTATATTGTGCTGTTCTTCGATAAAACTACAGTTTATTGGGGAATATAGTATTAATGGATAAAAATCACCCACTTCTTACTAAATTATGACTTCAAACAGTGGTAATATTTTAATCTGTTGTTATTAAGTAAGCTTCATTTAGAAATTATTTTAAGACAAACACAGACATGTAAAAAATGCATGATCATACTTACATATAGAGTCTAAAAACACTTAACTGGAAGTACAAGGGCTGGCCGGGGGAAGAAGATGGGAAGCTGTTGACCAACAGGCAGAATTTCAGACAGGATCAGATGTTGCAAAGAATTGTGACTATGGTCAGCAATACTCTATTTCAAAATAAGTAAGAGTAAATTTCAAATGGCTCACTGTAAGAAATATAGGGAAGTGAGTTATAATTTTATTAACTGATTTAATCATTCTATATTGTGTATGTCCATGAAGAGTCATTATACTCCATAAATGTATATAGGTATGAAATGTCAATAAAATAATGGAAAATAAATCAGTTGTTGAATATTTGCAAGTTTAATGAAATTATAAACCATGTTGGTACTTTTAAAAATTGTACCTAATACATAACCTTAAACTTTCATCCCACTCTTACTGCCTGTAATCACGAGGTGGTACAAACACCCTTGGATAAATGCCATAGTTCTTGGATTCCATTACTGCTCTTTCACTACACACGGTCTTTTAGACTTCCTGGTAATCCAGAGAAAACACGTGACATGCCTAACATGGTACCTGACACCTCCTACAGGCAGCATTTAGCAGTTATTAAAACAGAAGATCATACTAGATAGATCACTGCCTTTGTGACTTACAAACTAGCCACAGTGGCCTCCTATTTGTCAGAAGATCTGTAAAGGATTTAAACATCAAGTTAAACCATTTAAGATGCTATATTCCAAAACCTCTGATCACGTGCTAAATATGGATTGGAAACAGTGATTCTCCCATGCACACTGAGAACAGAGGTGGACATTATTGGTGCCCTGATCTATCTCCACTTTATCCACTTGAGATGGGGTCTTTCAACCAGGGGCTAGCTGGGTAGTGAGTAAGCCCCAGAAATGCCCCTATATCTGCCCTCCAAAGCACTGAGGTGACAGGCACTCTGGATTTTTTCTGTGAATGCTAGTGGTTTGAGTTCAGGTCTCCATGCTTATGCTGTAAGTGTTCTTACTGGACGATAAACCCACCCACAATTCTTTGTAACAGAACTCAACAGAACAATTTACTTGAGGTTTTAGCATGGACTCCATTCTGACAAATACCATAGCCACCTGCAGCCACTATGAGAAATAATTAATGAAGAGGATACGTTAAATAAAGCGGGAGTTGACAGGCTATTTTGATGGTTATCTTCTCAGTGGAGTTCTTCCTGTATGTCAATATAACTCTACCTTAATGGAAACGCTAACAGCTGTACATTTGTAGTTAGTGTAACTCAATTAGCTGCAACATTATCTGAAGGAAGTTCATTGCTGCTTACCAGAGTCTCACGACAGAAAAGGTATCATTTATGACAGTCCAGTATATCATACTGTACATATACTACATAACGTATTCAAGATGTTTGAATTTATACCTTTATAATGTTTAATCAAACTAATGTAAACTGTAACCAGACCTTACTTTCTTTTTTATTATTAATTAAATGTGGGGGGGCGGTATGTGTATGATGTAGATGCTCTGTGTGGATATGGGCAGTTGTTCTGCAGAGGCCAGGCGAGGACATCAGATAGACTGATGTATCATTCTCCACCACATTCCCCTGATACTGGATCTCTCACCTTAAGTTAGGCTGGCAGCCAGCAAACCCCATCAATTCTCCTGTTTCTGGCTGACACAGCAAGGGGTCATAGGTAAATATGGCTGCCTGATCTTTACTGGTGCTGAGATTTTGAGCTGAGATCCTTAGACCTGGGCAGCAAGTATTCTCACCCACTGAGCCATATCTCCAACCCCAACACTCTACTTTTAAAAACAAAAATAATATGTATGAAAATTATCATAAAGAAATGTTAAAGGCTAATTTTAAAAGTTAAAACCATTTCAAAACTTAATAAAGAATGTAAAAGAAAAACAATGTTTAAATCCAACTGCTGGATCTAGTATGTAAAATTGTGGAGGCCCACAGAGGCTTCCTAGTGAGACCTTACTCAAGGTCAGTAGGGCTGCATAATGGGATGATTTGGCCACAGGCATATTTACCAGGTGTTTTGAAGGGTCTACATTTGGCTGTATGTTGTGCTTTGATCTTGCAAGGGTCTTTTGCCTCTCCCCTAGGTAGTGATAAAAAGCCCTTTGGAATGAACCTCGAGGCAACTGGGTAGTGACCCAGGACCCTCCCAAAGCTATCCTGTGTTATTTCTTTCTTATCGTTTCCTTCTATCTTTTTTTCTAATACTTCCTCATTCCTCTCTCCTCCCCCCGCCAAGAACCCTTCAAAAGGTTGGAGCTGGACTCCCACAGACTCTCATATAAAATAAGTGACCACGTAAAGAAAAATGTTGGAGCCAGAGGGATGGCTCAGAGATCAGAGGCACTTGCTGCCTACCAACCTCAGTTTGACTCTTGGAACCCACAGCGTGGAAGGAAAGAGACAAATCTCAGAAGCTGTCCTTCACACATGCACTTTCACATGTATATGCCACCCCATACATAATTTTTTAAGTGAAAAAGAAAAATGTTGTTATAGTATACACAAAACTTGCTCAAGCTCAGGCAAGCCAAAGTCCTAGTATGGAGGAAGAAAAGTAGGCATGAAGTCCCACCTCTGGTCAAGAAGCAATTTGCAACTGATAGCTGCCAGGACAGGGAAAATCACTGTCCTTCAGTAGAGTGACATTGACTATGTCAAACACACTCTAGGCGGCCCCGTGCTTAGGAATAATGGTCAACATAAATTGGACTCCACAGTCTTGCTTTGTTTTCTTCTTTTTTTTCAGGAGAGAGAAAGAACATGAACTTGGGTAGTTAAGGAAGTAGGGGAGGGTCTGGGAGGAGTTAGGGGAAGGGAAAGAATATGATAAAAACCTATGAAATTCTCAAAGAATAAATCAAGACATTTTAAAAAGTTTATTTTAAATAGCAAATTATGACTTCAAAGCATATTCTTAAAAAGAGGTAAAATATGGGGTGGCAGAGGCACACACCTTTAATCCCAGCACTTGGGAGGCAGAGGCAGGTGGATCTCTGTGAGTTTGAGGCCAGCCTGGTCTACAGAGTGAGTTTCAGGACAGCCAGGGCTACACAGAGAAACCCTGTCTCAGGGGTAAAAAACGAAATGAAACAAAACAAAACAAAAACAAACAAACAAAAAAACGAGAGAGAGAGGGAGAGAGAGAGAGAGAGAGAGAGAGAGAGAGAGAGAGAGAGAGAGAAGTAAAATATTATAATGGAGATAATTTAATCTGTGAGTTCAAGTGTGTCAATGGTATTCTTGAGAGAAAGGTTAAAATATTAAAAACTGGAAAGCTACTTAGGAACTGAGGGTTGTAGCTTACTGTTAGTGCATGTGTGTAATGTGTGCCAGGGCCTCCATAATCTCTAGCACTGACAAGGAAAGGGAGAATATAAAGAACTCGAGAAGTAATCTTCAAGAGTCCCACCTAACTTCTTAGTTAGTCTACCACTGTTGTCAATACAATCTTATTTTCATCGAAGACCCACCATTGGACAGAAAGCAGCTCAGGTGTTCCCTTACATGTTTGTAGATATATGTATACTTTGATATCTCAGCTAATTAACCAAAAGTTAGGCAGAGTAACAAACCATCCAGCTCATTCACTTTTTCTTCTTTTTAAAGTATGTGCTGGGACTCAAACCCAGGGCATTGCACATGCCAGGAAACCATTCTACCACTGATCTGCAGCCCCAGTATCATTTTAATTATTTATTTTTTTAACCATTGCAGAACATTTAGAAGCAACACTTCCAAGCTGTAAGATTTCATAATCCAGCTTTTGAGAACAAGTTACATAACACTTTGCTAGACATATGTAGAAAGATCAGTTGTAAAGAACATTATGTTGTTTACACATGACACACAAATTTGAATTAGATATAACTAAACATTGTTAATTGCTACAAAATTTTTAATATCTAAAAGAATAACTAAGAGACATTAATTAAAAACAAGAAATATTAATAGATAACACAAAATCTGTGCTAGTGGTTTCTTCTAGTTAAAAGGAGTACAGTCTGAAAGGATCACAGGAGACTTAAAAAGCTACCTTAACATTCTGGTTCTTAACTGAATCACACATGACAGCCCAGGCTGGCCACTAACTCATGGAAATCCTACTACCTCAGCCTCTCAAATGCTGGCATTACAGGTATGAGCTACTACCATATCTCTGTTTCTTAACTTGGAAGTTAGGTACACGCTCTCATTTTATTATCCATTTATGTAGCACAATAATAATGATGATGATGATGATGATAAAAGGTACTTGATCTTTGGGCTGGGTTCCTAGTGCAGAACCATTTAAATCCTTAGCATTTCCTGATATGAATCCTTTCATAATTCACTCTTTCAATCATCTCTGAATTATGAGAGATGGATTATAGAGGGATCTTAGGTAGCTCCAGGCTATAGACTAGTCCGTAGAATAATCAACTAAGTATATGGAGTTGGATTCTTCAACCCATCCTTCCATCTCTAAGAGCAGGAGAGAGCGTTGGGACAATTGAACATAGGTACTTAGGAAAAGTTCATGCAAAACCTTTCAAGCAATCACATTCAATGACTGTCCAGTTTGAAGACACAGATGTGCTGGGAGAGAAGCACACACAAAGAAGGCATGAAAGCTTTGTACCCAGGCCCCTATAGCTTGCCCTGTGTCTTTTCCATTTGGTGTCCCCAAAGTTGTATCCTTTACACTAAAACTGTTATTTTATGTATAGCATTTCCTCAATTTTTGTCATTATATTACATCATCAAACCTTTCAGGGGGAGAATAAGAGTAGCCCCCAAACTTAGAGTCAGGTAAACCCTCAAAAACAAAAACAAACAAAAAAGGCCAACAATAGCTCCCATTCTCTGCTGATGAATGTGTAGAAGGGACTATACTCCGTTAAGGAAAACTGTTCACTGATCTTTTAAAGGATTCTTTATGTCTGTATGTGTGGCTGTGTTTGATGATGTGCACCTGTGCAGGTGCTGTTGGCGGTCAGAAAAGGGTGTCAGATGCCTTGGAGCTGGAACTTCAGGTGATTATGAGCTGCTGGATGACTGTGAGCCATCCCATATAAGTACTAGGAACCCAATTCCAGTCCTCTGCAAGAGTAGAAAGTGCTCTCAACTGTTGAACCATCTCTCTAGTTGATTATTAGTATACAAAGAAACAAGTTTCATTTTGACATTTTCATGTCATTATTCTTTGTTCTCATTTGTACCTCTTCCCTGTGAAGGACAAGTGTCAAAATTGTCACATTTACAAATACATCTCTCCTTGGATCCAGCAGTTCTAAGAGTTAGGCAGCTATACTTGCAAATTTAGGAAATAATACATTCAATAAAGTATGGTTTCTAATATTCACAGACTAGAAATAATACAAATGCCCATATAGGGCTTTGATTGTATTGACAAAAGGGAATATGTGACTGGGGGGTGGGGTGGGCAAGCTTAATTAAATACCAGTAAAGAGGAATATCTATAACACACCAAGTCTATAAAAAGTGGTGAATAATACAGGAATACTGAAGGACGGATGGAGTGAAATAAGGATGTTCATTCTGGAGCTGGAGAGATGGCTCTGAGGTTAAGAGCACTGGCTGCTCTTCCATTGGACTCAGGTTTGATTTCTGGCACCCCCATGATTCATAGTCATCTTTACTCCAGTCCCAGGGGACCTAAAGCCTTTTTCTGGACTCCACAGACATTGTTCACACATGGTATACAAAAATACATGCAATCAAAACACTCAAACACATATAAAAAAACAAAGTTAAAATAATAAAATTGTGATAATAAAATTAATAAAAATAATTATTAGAAACAGTAGGATCAAGAGTTCAAGATTATTCTTAGTTTCATAGGGAATTCTAGTTCATGAGACCATCTCAAAAACAAAATAAACAAAAAGAATATATATTCTCTTTTGCTTGGGTCTATATAAGAATGGAAAAATAAGCAAGACATTAATTGAAAATGCTTACCTGTAGAAGACTATAAGGAATAGTATTGGATAGTGTAGTGGTTTAGTTGGTGAAACTGTTTGGGAAGGACTAGGGGGTGTGGCCTTGTGAGAGGAGACAGGTCACCCAAGATGGGCTTTGAGGTTTCAAAAGCCCATGCCATTCTGAGTTAGCTCTCTCTCTCTCTCTCTCTCTCTCTCTCTCTCTCTCTCTCTCTCTCTCTCTCTCTCTCTCTCTCTGACTAGTGCGTTTGGATTAGATGTAAACTGTCAGTTACTGATCCAACACCATGCCAGCCTGCTGCCATGTTCCCCACCATGATGGTTGTGGGCTTATCCTTGGAAACTATAAGCAAGTCCCAAAATAAACTCTTTCTTCTATGTTGCCTTGGTCACAGTGTTTTGTAAAGTCAATAAAAAATAATTAAGACAAAAGTGGACTAGAGGAGGTTGAGTCTTCTCAGTGAATTTCCTTTTATATAGTTTGAGACATGTAAAATAAACATTTGCTAGTCAACTAATCAACAAATGGTTTTAAAAATCAAAGAGCATTTTAACTTATAATTGACACACAATGGGTATGTATTTGTAGAGTACCATGTACTATTTCAATATGTGTATACAATGTGCAATGCCTAATAGATTGGGGTTAACTGGTGCCCCTTACAGTAAACATTTACTATTTCTTTGTGTTGAGAATGTTTGAAGTCTTCTCTATGAGATATTGCAAAGTATGCAAATACTGTCAACCATAATAACCTAACTTACTTTAGAACATTAGGAGCTTTTAGACTTCTGTGCAGTGAACCTCTCAAATTATGAAATTAGCAGCTCAAGAGAAAGAAATGCTCTAAAGTGTGAGTTGAGATTCAAACTTTTGTGCCCAACTTTTTTTTTAAAGTGTGTGTGTGTGTATGTGTGCTTGGAGGCCAGAAGAGAATGTTAGTGGATCCCTAAGAACTGGAGTTACAGGTGATTGTGAGCCATCTGATGGTCATGCTGGCAACCCAACTCGGCTCTTTTGCAAGATCAATACATGCTCTTCATGGCTGAGCCATCTCTCTATCCCGTCTACCTTTTTTTTTCTTTATTAAGAAATTTTTTATTCATTTTACATGCCAACCACTGATCCCCCTCTCTTCCCTCCTCCTGCTCCCTCCACCAGTTCTCCCCCCCACCCCAACCCATCCCCCATCCCCTGTTCCGAAAAAGATAAGGCCTCCCATGGGAGTCAGCAAAGCATGGTACATTCAGTAGAGGCAGGTCCCCCTGGCGGAAGGATCAGGATCTATAAACAGTAGTAAAAGCCTACAAATAAGTCAACCAGAAATAATATGGGTTGTGACAGAGATGCATTCATTTGCACTGACTTATTCGTGATTAAGAAATGTGTTTTATTAAAATCATTACAGGGAAAAATACTTATGTATGTCTAGTTAATATATTTATAGTTTATTTTAAAAATCAATGGTCGATTTAACCTAAAAGAGTACACAAGTCTACTGTGATTATTAAAAACGCTATAGTACTCTAAATAAGTTAACAAGATAAACCGGATTTCAGATATCAAAAAAATCTCCACGATGTTTGCACAAGGACTGTGGGATTTATCACCTGGCTCGCAGCTGGACCCGGAAGAGGAGCAGGGTCCAGTCAAGCGCCACCATCAGCCTGGGTGCCTCCTTCACCGGCGGCTGCTTCGCCACCGCAGCCACAACCAGCGACCGCCTCGGATTCTAGTTTCCCACAGTCTCCTCAGACTCAGATCTTGAAAGCTCTGTCACCGCCAGGGCCTTCAAAAAACTCCCGCTAGAGGAGGAAATACTGCGATAACATTGCCAGAGCCTCTGGATCCTTAGAGAATGGGATCCATGCCCGGCACTCGGAATCGCACATGCGCAGAGAGTCAGTCCCGGTTTCCCCCAAAGGTGGCTTTTCGGGGTGAGGCAGGGCCTGTTGAATTGCAGTGACTTGGGTTAACTGTGAGGTCCGCAACTGGGGGTGTGAAGGAAGAAGAAAGACAGGAGGATAGACCAGGAGTGACCTTCCGGGTTTGCTCAGGGATGGATTAAGTTCTGCTGTGAGAATGAGGCAGCAGTTGGTATCCCAGGGGACATATACACAGATCGGCTCATTTAATGAGGTTGAAGTCCTTTGCGGTACTAGCTGGGTCCCTGGAGGTCAAGAGGCAACCAGTCAGGAATCTCTTGAGAAGATGGTTACATTTTAATACACCTGCAGCTGGTACCTGGAAGTTATTATCTTTAAGGTTTCGTGTATAAGGACAACATAGGAAGACGGAGGGGAGTGCTGAGACAGGAGGATCACCAGTTTGGGGCCAACCTGGGCAACATAATAGATGTGCCTGGAAGAAGACAAAGTATTACATGCAAAAGGAATATACCGGTCAGAACAAGGCTGGCCATAGTATTACTTTGTGTTGTGATTCTTTCCTGTCATGTCTGTGGTCTTACACAGGTCAAGCATGCACTCAAGAAAGTTCTGTGAAAATATATCACCAACTTCAACCTGATAATTGACCTGACCATGGAAAACCTCACTCTATTCTCACTAGATCCAACTGTAACAAGCAATCTTAAAACTCTCCCATCAGAAGGCATCAGCAATGAAAATCTAAGATGCATTCCAACCAATTCAAAAAGTTCCTAAGCAAATATGCAATGTCCAGCAGATCTGTAAATCTCTCGTAATCAAAAGGACACTCAAGTAACAGACATCACAAAATGTCATTGTATCAGTGTTAATGTCTTTTTATATCACAGTATGTCTTTGACCCATTCTTGAGTCTTTAAATCAGTTATTGGCCATATGATGAACTTTTCAAAAACAAAATAGAACACGAAGTACCAGAATGTTTTGCATAAATCCTCTGCCTGAATTTTGCACATGCTCAGGATTATTGGGATCAATTTTAATGCAATGAGGGACGATGACTACATTGGCTAAGAAATTGTTTTCAATAACTTGCCTATGGATGCCATTTAGTATTCATGAAAGCAAAAGTAATGCTGTGCACTCTAATTTTCCATCACCATGACTTGCAAGTAGAGGTGAAGTCTAAGATACCCAAGAGATTCAGTTGCAAACCTTAAGGGCATGTTTGGAACTGTTATTTAAGCTGTTTTGTTTGTTTTTATTAGTGAAAACTATGACATTTCAGTTAAAATGAAAGAATTACTTTTAAAATGAGCCATTTCTTTATTAAGAGGAAAAGGAATACATACACATGCTTAAGTAAGTTCAACTTCTGGATCTGTGAGTATGAATGCTGGCAATAATGGAGAAGAATAATGATTTTAATTTTCTAGCTTCAACTTCAATTGAGCCACATTTCAGGGGGGAAAGGGAGCATAAAAGGTTATAATGAAGATTACTTAAAGTGGGTCTTTATCAAATGTGCAGAACCCTTTGAAAATGAAAGACCTCCATGTATTGTTTGTAATAATATTCTTGCAAATGAAAGCTTAAAACTTTCCAAACTAGGAGGCCCCCAGAAACTTAGAATGCTGAACTTAGTGGTGAGCCTCTCAAGTGTTTTAAAAGCAAGGACAGAAAGCTATCAACCCAGTTGCCCTCCCTCTGAGAGTGAGAAGGCCTTGCTGTCAGCACAGTGACTGTGGATCTCACACGTGCTGGAGGAATTCTTCCAGCATGTTTGGCTCTGGTGTGGACAATTTCTCATGATGAGTCAGTAGATAAGCAGAAAACTCTACTTAGTGATAACATGACCGCTCTTCAAATGTGTACTGTTGCAGAATATTTAGAAACAGTGTTCATTATTTGATTACAATCCAGGATAGATTTTACAAGCCAGCTCAATAAAAATACCAGTAAGGTGAGCTGCACACTTCTTAAAAGTTTATGTCAGATATATGTGACAAGAGGACTTTACAGAGGATTTTTGTGCCTTTTAAGTTTAGCCTCACAACTCAGTCCATAGATACTTTTAAAGAATTAGAAAAGCATATGGTCAACAGAAGTTAAACTGAAAATTATAAATGTTTCACAAGAGACGGGACAGCAAGCCTCACCAAGAACATAGCAGGTTAATTAACAAAATGCTAGAAATGGCAGTATCAGTTCAGTGTGGACCTGTTGTGTCATCCACTGGGAAGCTTTTGTATCCAGAGAAATTGCACAGGGGCTCCCGGAAGCAGTGAAAACTGTTTACCTTATTAGAGGAAGCTCACTGAATAGCTGATTTCTGGAAACATTTGGTTCAGAAATTGGAATGACTCATACCCACCTACCCTACCTAGCACACCGCGGTTTGTTGGTTTTCCCAAGGGAAAATATTAAGCAGAGCTTATGAATGCAGGAATGAGGGTCACATTTTTCTCACTGAAAAAAAGAATCTCACTTAGGAAATAGTTTTGAAGATGGTGTTTGGGTAACAAGGTTGTCATATTATGCTGCCATTTTTTGCATTTCTTAATGAACTGAGTTAAATACTGCAGAATTGTTACTGTAGCAAGCAAGGGTTAGAAGTGAATCCTAGTTACTGTGTTTCCAACATATATATATATATATATATATATATATATATATATATATATATATATATATATATATCCATATATATATATATGGATACTGTTAATGAAAACCCTTTGAAAGCAATAAAGTAAAAAATATTGCTCAAACTTTTAACCATTTCTTTCCAGAAAAGAAATTTCAGTGCTTAGGGTTAAGAAACCAGTTGCATAAAAGATGCATTTATTTTTAAACCCAGAAACAAGAATTGAGTTAAACTTGAAGGAGAAAGTGACTTACTACAACTTCTTCATATTCTCTGAAGAATGATTACTAGACCTTAAGTTTGTGGACTCCATGCATTAACACATTTTCCTTTGCAAAATAGGAAGAGGCTCCTGCTGTTGCTACCATTCATAACAACTAGCCTGGATGAAGTGGGGTTTTTAGTCTTAACCCAGGTAAGATCAAAGGAGAGAAATAGAACAAATGATACCACAAACACAGGTGTAATGCAACTTTCCTGTGTTCTAGGTTGGAATGAGCTTGTGAGCAGATACATTCACCGCATTACCTGAGACCTTACCCACCTTTTGTATCATTTCATAACGTTAAAAGTTATTTTGTTACTCTTTTTTTTTATACTGCTATTAAGAAAGTGTGGTAGCTTTTCTGGTTTAATTTTTATCAAATTTCAATATTAGTTAAAATCAACTGACTTTATGTTGATTGGACAACAACAATAAAAATTACATGAAGTTAAAGTTAAAGACCAGAAGCTTTCCTGGAGACATTTTGGGTACAAAAGAAAGTGGGTGTTCAACATGCCTCTGACACAAAACAGCTGAACCAGTGCTTCCTAATGGCTGCACCTTAAAGTCATGTTTACAAAGTGAACGTGTGTAAATTTTGGACTTCTTTTAAAAATATAACCCCAGGCTCAGTGTAGCTCTAGCATGCCCAAGGCCCTGGGTTTGGCTTACATTACCAGAACAAACAAACAGAATAACCATCTGATTATACCCAATAACCAGTATACACATCCAGAATGTCAATGCCTGGTGTTATATCCTCATGATGTTGCTGATTAAGCAAATTGTATTACATAGCATGTCTTCCTCAAGTGAATTCTAACTTTACATTTCTCCAATGCCTGGCCTTATTGCAATGTTGGATTTTGCAGACCTTACATTCTATTAAAAGTAAAGGAAACGCACGCGCACACACACACACACACATACACACACACACACACACACACACACACACACAGAGAGAGAGAGAGAGAGAGAGAGAGAGAGAGAGAGAGAGAGAGAGAGAGAGAGAGAGATTATACCACAAATACAAAAAGATAAAAAAGCTTGTTCCCCGATCCCACCTGCCTGCAGATATTTGGTAAGAATTGTTTTCTTATGTCCCAGGAATAATGAGTGATCTGTCTAGAGATAAAACTCAGTCTATTAAAAGGTGGGGGTGGGGTTCCTCTGTGGTATAAGCCACTGAAGCAAAGGTAGCACCTGGCCTGCATTGTGTCACATGGAGGGATCTGGAACATGGGATCCAACACAGTGCCTTTGTAGCTGCTGTTTTGGTGAGAGCCATAAGTCATATTTCAGACCCTGAGAGGTTTGGATCTGTGATACACACACACACACACACACACACACACACACACACACACACACACACACATATATATCACTTCTGCAAAATCTACTACCATGTAAGGCGACAGTCACAGGTCTCCAGAATATGAGTTTAGACATCTTTGAGGGGCATTTTGGCTTGATTGTAGTTAATCCTCTGACTTTCAAAGACTCACATCCATCCCACATGATAAATACCATCACCCATCCTAATGTCCCCCACAGTTCTGAACTTATTTCAGTATCAGTTCAAGTCCCAAACCTCGTATCTGTACTGCCTAAATTACAAATGGGGGTAGTCCTGGCCATACTGTGTTCTGGGCCAAGGTTATCTGTGCACTTGTGAAGTCAGACAGCAAGTTCTGTGCTCCGGAATGAATGAAGCTGGAGTAGGGTGAAGTCCATGGACTCTGTGCTCCACAAAGGAAGAAAATGAAAGGCAGAGCAGAGCTGCCAGACAGCCATGTCCAAAGTCTACCCAGATAAGGCTCAAAGCCTAGGAATAACCTGTCATTCTTGTCTGTGACCTCTAAACCTGTGGCTTCATTCAAAGCTGTCTGTTTTTATGAAGGGTAGCACATGTCTGTCCTGGAATGATCTCAATAGTCTGTTTCCTGCCTGTAGAATTTTGGTAGCCCACTCCCTTCCTCCCCTGCCCCCAGTCTATTTTAAAAAGCATTTCTTTTTCTCTGTTTCTTCAGTCCTACTTAGTGTTTCTTAGTCTTGAATACTTTGTGACTCACAATGATTCACTCCACTACAAAGAGAGCCTCTTCCATAGAGCTTTCTTGTGGGGGCCCACAGAGGTTTCCTAGTGAGAGCTGAGCTTGCTTTACCCAGCAGGGCTGCATTAGAGGATGGACTGACCATGTGTGTGGTTACCAGGAGTTTGGAAGGATCTGCACTTGGCTATGCTAGGGGGAGGTCTTTTGCCCCGCCCCTTGGCATTCCTACAAAAAGCCCTTTTGAAGAGGCAGAAAAGGCTAATGGATATTGATCCAGGTCCTCCTGAAGCTATCCTGTGTTTCTGTCTGTCTTCTCCACATATCTAAATATTTCTTTATTCCTCTCTTCTTAAGAGCACCCCAGGAAAAAGTGGGAGCTAGCTTCCCACACTTTCCTAAACAATTCTGCACTGTTTTTGTTTTCTGAGATGTGTGAGGGATCTATGCATCATACCACTCTTCAAAACACCCACTGTTATGACTAGATTTTTAAAATCTTTTTTATTGATTCTATGTGAATTTCATATCATGCACCCCAAACCCACTCATCTCCCCATCCCTTCATACCTGCCCTTTGCCCTTGCAACCTCCCTGCCAAAGGGAAAAAATAAAAATGACCAAAAAAAAAAAAAAGAAAGAAAGAAAGAAAGAAAATTTATAAAGGGAAGAAAGAAAAAACAACATCTCGCCATAGAAGCTGCAGTGTGTCATGGTGTCAAAGTGTGCCACTCAGTCTGCCCTTTTGCCCAAAAAGCTTTACTTGCAAATGTTCATTGCAATGAGTCATTGGTCTGGTTCAAGGTTTCTGGCTTCTGCTACACTATCAATACTGGATTCTTGGACTCCTCTCAGATATCCTGCTGCTGGCTGCCGTGTGTCATGGAACTCCGGCAGCTTTGATTCCGCAGGACTGGCCCCATCACATGCTCCAGCAGTTCTTAGACGGGGTACATGTTGGAGGGTACATGTTGGAGTGGGCCAACTCAAAGCTCTGAATCTGGGCCTGGATGCTAGTTGAGTTGGACAGCCCACCCACGCTCCTGCACCCATGCCACCAGGGACAGACAGCTCTCCTGCTTGCCCAGGTGAGGAATGGGGCCAGCTCTCCCGCCCTGACCAGTCAAGGGATAGTCAGCTCTCCCCACTGCCAGCTCGTGAGGGGCGGGGCCAGCTCTGCACAGCTCTCAGACAGGTGGTAGGTAGCCCAGACCAGGGACAGCCCAATGGCCTTTGGTGGTAGCATGGGCCACAGACATGGACCCAGACCGCTGCGGCTGCTACTGCAGGACTACAGACCCAGCCATGATTCTTGGTGGCAGTACGGGTCAGGGCATCTCTGTGGCCTTAGGTGGCAGCATAAGCTGCTCACATAGGACTGTTCTTCGCCACCCTCGCAACTTCAGTTCTGCTTATCTTCATAGTGCCCAAGCCATTCTGTTTCCCTTCCTCTACAATCTCTCCACCATGAACTTGCTCATCGATGTGATGCTTGCTCCTCCTGTGCTGCATGGCTGCAGGCAGGGCCTCTCCAGTGTCTCTCGCACCCAGCCAGCGCTGCGTGGCTACAGGCAGGGATATCTCCGGTGTCTTCAGCCCTGCCTGTGCCACGTGGCTGTGGGTGGGAGCCTCTCACGCCTGGCCCATACAACATGGCTGTAGATGGGAGCATCTCAGGTGTCCTCTGCCTCTCTGGGCCTAGCAGTGCCAGGTGGGCCCATGGGTATCTTCCACCCACCCAGGCTCAGCAACACCAGGTGAGCCAGTGGGTGTCTACCTACCCAGGCCTGGCAGTGCAGGGTGGTCCTGTGGGTCAGGTTTTTTTCCCCCTGCCTTAGTTAGGGTTTCTATTGCTGTGAAGAGATCCCATGACCACGGCAACTCTTATAAAGGAAAACATTGAATTGGGGTTGACTTATAATTTTAGAGGTTTAGTCCATCATCATGATGTCAGGACATGGTTGTGTATAGGCAGCTATGGTGCTGGAGAAGGAGCTGGAGAGTTCCATACCTTGATCCACAGACAACAGGAAATGAACTGACACACTGGGCATGGCTTGAGAATAAATGAGAACTAAAAGCCCACCTCCACAATGATGCACTTCCTGCAACAAGGACATATCTACTCCAAGAAGACCACACCTCGGAATAGAGTGTGGGCCAAGCATCAGACACATGAGTCAATGGGGGCCATACTTGTTCAAACCGTCACTCTTACCAAGCACTAAGATAATGATGCTCATACTTAAAAATGGCTAGAAGATAAATTTTATGTATATCTTACCACAGTTTAAAAAGTTTTAAATATATATTTCCAAATAAGAATGCCCAGCCACACAACTGTCATCTTTTTGCTACCCAAAGTTTGTGTTCCCTATCGTGGACCTCAACCTCAGCATCTTTCACAGTCTGGACAGGCTTAACCTCCCCCCCCCAATTGCTACTCCTGATTCTGTTTTTATAGTTTTTTTTTTTCATTTTACCCTTTATTAAAGCAACAAGAAACCAAAACTTCAACACTTGACTTGGAAATCTAAAGTAACTATATAAATTTGTTAAATACAAAGTGTTCCCTGTATAATTGTAGAAAAAAAAATCCATCTCAGTTTTCTGTCACTATATCACAAGAACCTCCTGTCTTCCAGTGTCCAAAAATATGTTCCTCAGTTTATTTTGGGCCCTCCCTAGCAGTGCTTTTGATATCTGTATTTCTATAGTTTATGATAACTTAGATATATCATATGATAAGATGTTATAGAATTCTTTTATGTTCTTCACTTCTTGTTGAGCCTTCCTCTTTGATATCCATATTTTTATTAACCACCGAAGGCAAATTAAGCCTTCTTTTTCTCTCATGTTCTCAAAAAGCCTCCCTGGCTGTATAACAGTTACTCAAATATTTTCAGGATTTGTGAAGACAGTTTGGGGCTAGAAAAATAATTTTGACTGACTAAATTGTTCTCTAATGTCATTTCAGTTGGAGAGGGGGCTCTTCATGGTCTGATTGAGACTATCTAAGTGTGATAGTCTTGTTTTTGTTCTGAAGGGAAAGGGGACAGAAAGACAGTTTGGGGTGCCAAAATCTGTATATAATCTCCATTGGTGGCATATTTATTAATTTAGTGGGACACACACACACACACACACACACACACACACACACACACACACACACTCCCTTTTGGATGCCCAAAGTCCAGAGTGAGTCTTGCTCTGCTAAAGATCTGAGAGCCCTTTATTTCTGGTTGCTCTGGGGAAGTATCAATCTCCTGCCTTTCCAACCCTGGAAAGCCCGTGTGCTCTGCAGAGGTAGTTTAGGACCTACCTGGGCTACACAGTGCTTTTAAGGCTGGTGGTGGTAACTTAGGGAGACTGTGTCAAAAGAAGGCTAGAAATATAGCTCAGCGTTGGAGCACTTGCCTAGCATGAGTGATGCCTAAGATTCAATTCCACTAGTACCATAAATTAATAATAGACAACTAAGTGAATAACTAAATAATAAACAAAACAGTGAATGACCCCACCACTGGTTACCAAGATACTGAATAAAAACCATTCCCCGAATTCACCTCTGAAAATTCATACTCCACATGATAAAAAAAAAAAAATCCTCAAACTACTGGATCAGGATGTGGTAGATAAACAAAAGGAAATGGTTTTTAAACTTTGAAGGGAAATTATTTCCAATTTAAAATTCTACATACTCATGTCTCAATCAGATGTGTAAAGTAGTGATATTTTCTGATATGCAAAAACCTCAGAGACTTCCTAGTGTGTTCTCAAGAAGCCATGAGGAATTGTGCTTCATGAAGAGATCTGGAAATGAGAGAACATGACACAGCAGAGAGGGAAGACTAGCAGGGATGACAGGCACACAGCCAAGAGCAACATGCTCATCCTGGAGCAGGAAGCTGGATATTCCCAAGGACGGCTGTTGACTAGTGGTTTGGAATGAGAACATTTACATGGCTTACAGAGTGTGGACTGTGACCTTAAGCGTACCTTGAAGCCTAGAATACCATGCCAAGGTGGGGGAAAGCGAGTCCAGGCGAAGTCATCTACTACCTCTTGCTACTAAGGAAATAAAATGCAATACATCAGCCATGAATAACATTCACAAGTTCATAATAATGCAATATGACAGGTTTATAGCTGTGTTAACACCCTGTTGGGAGGATGAAAGGTAAAAAAGAATGGAGGGGGGAGGGATGAACATCAAGGGAGCAGATACAATCTGCTTTTTCATAGTAGAAAGCCAGGAGATAACATCCAAAACAAAATCACCTAGAGATAATGGATACACACCTGTTTAGAAATGTGGAAGCAAACAGGATGGAGAGGATGGATGCTGGAAAAACTGAAAATACCTATCACTGGATTGTAACCTTCTACTTAAGGAAAAGCTAGACAGGAGAATATAGAGTTTGGTTACAACAGAAAGGGATTCAAATCAAGTCATACACACACACATGCACCGCGCGCGCGCGCGCGCGCGCACACACACACACACACACACACGCACACACACACACACGCACACACACACACGCACACACATACACACACCCCTCTCGTGTGTCTCAAGTACTTGCTCCAGCAGTCTGAGTTCACAGCTGTTTTTGAGGTAAGGACTGAGGACTTGGCACTCCACGTGGGATTCTTTTCACTCCCGCGTTCTAGACCATCTTTAGGGTTACCTAGGAGTGAGATTGAGATGTTGGGGAAGTTAATTAACTTTCCCAAGTCTATTCATCTGGAAACTGAAGACAATTATAAACTCAGAAAGGAAGGACGGTGTGAAGGTGTGAAGGGGAACTTAGCTTAAGCTTGCTTGGTGCTTACGTGGTAACAGATGGGTGATTTCTAGTTGTGTGTGTGTGTGTGTGTGTGTGTCCTGAAAACAAACACATTTCACTCATATTTGGCCCTTGGGAAAGAGGACACTTGTCAAGGGTGTTGCAATTTGAACCAAAAAAGTTTTTTTTTTTTCCTCTTATGTATGAAACCTTCACATCCTTCAATCTCGGAACGGAAGAGGAAAGGGGATGGAAGGGGGCCTGCCATGGGTTAGGATGAGCTTCCAGCTAGCGCTCAGCTAAGGGGAACCGCCTCCGAGGCGGGAGAGAAAGGAGAAACTGGGAGGAGTCCAGGAGAGGTCGTTGGTTGGAGGACTCAAAGTCTCCTCGATGGCCGCCCAGGGATACGCGTTGTCTCTGTGGCTGTGGCTGTCCCTGCAGCTGCCGCTGCTGCAGGGGGCGAGAGCTGCCACAGCGCGGTGGAGCGGGGAGGGCACCACTCCGCATTTGCAAAGCATCTTCCTGGGCCGCTGCGCAGAGTACACTACACTGCTGAGCCTCCAGCCCGGGTAAGTGCTAAGCCAGAAAGTGAAAAGGGAGAGAGAGGGGGGCGCTTTGGAAAGTCAGGCAGAGGAACTAACCGGTCTCCATGCAGGGATAGGTAAGCGATTCTCAGGGCCAGGGGCCAGAGTGCAGGAGATCTCCAGGTCCAGGGGGCGATTGCAGACGAGGTTGTCCTGCGGTTGTAGAGGTGAGAGAGGTGCGGGTGGGAGCCACAAATACCAGTCTAGAGGTGTTTGAGTGACTGCCTCGCCAGCCTGCAGCCTGCAGAGGTCTCTAGCAGCAACTGCTGAAGTGGGCGCCCTTTGGCAATTTCAGGTCCTCTGCTCTAGAGGACTTAAGTTTTTTTCCTCCTTATGGCTGAAATCCTTACGTCCTTCAAACTCCCATCTCCTTCAGGGCCCCTCCTCAAGGTGTCTTTTGCCAGACGATGCTCCAAGTTTAGTGTCTGTTTGAAAAGAAGAAGAGAGGGGACAGAGAGGGAGTCAGGCGGCATTAGGATGAGTGTCCAGAGCACTCTGGTTTCCTCTGTCTTGCGCACATTGTGCTTCCTACTGAAATGTTTTCCTCCTTTAGACCCGCTTTTTGTGTTGTTATATTATCCCTTTCTTGTGCCAGTTGTATTTAATTGTTATACATTTCAATCAGAGAGAGAGGGAGAGAGGGAGGAGAGAGAGAAGGACGGAGGGAGTGAGAGAGGGAGGGAGAAGGCGGAAGAGAGAGAGAGGGAGGGAGAAGGCGGGTGGGGGGGGGAGAGAGAGAGAGAGAGAGAGAGAGAGAGAGAGAGAGAGAGAATAACATAAGGAGTCACCACTAGTGACTAGTCACCACTCACCAAGAGGAAGAAAAAGTGACCATTGCATAGGAAGTGATTTTGAAAGGTGCTTGTACCTCAGTTGTGAAAACTGTTGTCCCTGGAGGACATTCTGACTCAGCAGAAGAAGCCACTCCCTGCACTTGTCATCCACTCTGTCCTCCCAAGTCTTGCCTCCTGACCTGGCCTCACGAGTGCAGAGACCTGCCCTCTAATGGACCTGAACAATGGGCCCCACTCTTGTGTCTAAATGAATAGACAAGAGCAAGAAATGTGGCCCTTGATCACACACACACACACACACACACACACACACACACACACATACACACACACACACACACACACACACTCACAACATCTGAAAACTAGAGTTTATTGACATTAAAATTGTCACCTTCTGCCTTTAATCTCAGCACTTGGGATGCAGAGGCAGGTGGGTCTCTGAGTTCAAGACCAGCCTGGTCTACAGAGTGAGTTCCAGGATAGCCAGGGCTATACACAGAAACCCTGTCTCAAAAACAACCAACCCACCAACCTAACAAACAAAAAACACAAAACAAAAGAGAAAAGGAAAGGAATTGTCACCTTCTAGTTGTGCTTCTGTCTGTGACCTTTTTTGCTTATGTGGTGAACCTGGGGAAAAGCACGTTACTTAGATGGGAGAACTCTGTGTTTCCTCTCACAGTGGAACTGTTTCACAGTGCATTGCGGTGCCTTTTAGGTTTTCTTCTTATAACTTGCACTGTGTGTGTGTGTGTGTGTGTGTGTGTGTGTGTGTGTGTGTGTGTGTGATGTGCCTGTGCCCACACAGAGGCCAGAGGGGGACACTGGGTGTCCTGCTCTATAATTCCTGGCTCTATCATCTTCTAGTCCGAAAACTAGAGCTAGCCTGGCAGCCAGCACAGCCTGTCATGCTCCTGTTTCCACCTCATGCAACGCTGGGGTTAGAGCCACAGGCAGCCACGTGGATGGGGGTGGGTGTTGAACCCAGGTCCTCACGCTTACACCACAAGAGCCTTGCCTTCTGAAGCATCTCCCCAGTCCTGACTGGCACTTCTGCACAGGAACAAAAACTGCACAGCCATCTGGGAAGCCTTCAAGGTGGTGCTAGACAAGGACCCCTGTTCTGTGCTTCCCTCAGACTATGACCTCTTCATTAACCTCTCCAGGCACGCCATTCCGAGAGACAAGGTGAGGACAACCACCTCAGAGATGATGACAAAAAAATGTAATTTTTAAGTTTATGCTGCATTTTTTTCCTGCTTCTTTGTTGGTAAAAAGCAGATGCATAATTTAAAATTGTACATCTCTCAGAAGTTTAGTGAGCTAGTTGATGAACTCAATAAATAATTTACTGGAATCCTTCTGTGTTCCTGGTGTTTTATTAAGGGTTAGGGATGCAAAATAAAAAAGGATCTCGTAGCCTTTCCAGTCTACAAAGAGACTGGACTACTGAGGACCAGATGAGACAACCGCCGGAAATATTGTTACCTGTGCTCCGAAGACACTATTTACCCCGGAAGGTACCAAGTGTGCTGTAAAGAATGAGGTGTTTTGAATCACCGCGCACTCTAGAAAAGGGCATGGCACAATTGCATACCATCCTAATCACAGCTGCAGCACACGGCCAAAGGCTTCTGCTCCTATTTTCCAAACCCAGGCACAGGAAGATGAAATGCCCTGGTCAAAATCATACATCCAGCATGGGACAGAGCTAGGCTTGCAGAGCTAGGCCTGGCCCCTTAATCATTTGTGATGCAAGGCTCTTGACAGTGGTTCGTGTGTTTCGTACCGCTGGGAATATGTGTCATTATTGTCTATGTCGGTGGTTCTCAAGCTATGGGTTGCGACCCCTTTAACAAACTTCTGTCTCCAAAACATACTTACATTACAATTCATAACAGTAGCAAAATTACAGTTACGAAGTAGCAATGAAAATAATTTTGTGGTCGGGGGTCACCACAACGTGAGGAACTGTATTAAAGGGCCGCAGCATTAGGAAGGTTGGGAACCACTGGTCTACGCAGTGTGTTTGCAAGACAGGGAGGGAGGAGAGAGGCGACACACTTCAACTGTGCAGTAGCAGCAAGGAAAAGGAAAGCAGTAGACTCGCAGTGGGTCCCGATTCCACGAGGAGTGGCTGCTGATTTGTCTTGATGACGACTGCAATGCGCTTTCATTTTGTCTCACATTTTAACTCCTGGCTGTTTCTCATCAGTCGCTGTTCTGGGAGAATAACCACCTACTCGTTACCAGCTTTGCAGAGAACACTCGTCGCCTCACGCCCCTGTGCGACGTTCTGTATGGCAAGGTTGGAGATTTTCTGAGTTGGTGTCGACAGGAAAATGCCTCTGGTAAGACTTTTGCACATGTCACCACAAAGTAACAGCTTCTCTACCTGCGAATTGACCTTGGATGCTGGATATTTTCATCTATGCTCATCTCATTTCGTCCTTTCCAAATCCTCTGAAGTAGGTAGCATCTATAGTAGTGGATAATAACAATAATGGACAGAGAGTACTTACCTTTGCTGCAGGCTGTTGCAAGTCTCTTAGACACATTAATTCTAGAATCCACACATTATCCTCTATGATCCTATCATTATTCCTAATTTGGCAAGCGTGGAAACTGAGGCATGGCATGATTAAGGGAGTGGCTTAGGAATGTATATCCAGTAAGCCCTGTAATCTCACAATCAGACCTCGGAGCCTATGATTCCAATCCAGCAGGACTCTGCCCTCATCTCTTTATTTTCCAGAGGGGAAACTGAGGCTCGAAGAAGGTAAACGCACTGTACACATTTGTTCAGAACTCACGCCAAATATGGAATTAGCAAATACTTTAAATGAATGCGTTTCCAATATGAAAGGCATTTGTATACTTTTCTCTTAGGACTTGATTACCAGTCCTGCCCCACATCAGAAGACTGTGAAAACAATGCTGTGGACTCCTATTGGAAAAGTGCATCCATGCAGGTAATCCTGGGATGGGTGAGTGCGTGTTGAGCATGTGTGGAATCTATGGACTGGACCCCAGGCTGTTACCTAATTTCTGTGAGTCCTCCTCTCCACTTTAATGGTTTCTCTGCCTCATTTCCTTTGCTCCACAAAATTGTGAGGGTATAAGGAGATAAAATAATAATATAGTGGCTGGTGCAGAGAAAAACGTTTCACAAATGTTAGCTATATATACATAGGGATAGTGCATTATCAGCATTTCTGTCTCACCATGATTATGTGTAGTGCTTCAAAGCCTAGTGCCATGTAAAATGGGAATAATCTCTATAGAAGAGCCTGGGCCACTGGAGACTTAGATGTGGGTATCAGAAATGTCCACAGAGTATCATTAACAGGAGAAGAGTCGGTAGGCTACCAATAAGCTGGCACCACAGAAATGTTCCTAAGGCATATCTGTATCTCAGAGGACATTGCCACAGAGTTGATGATGCTGTCAGTAGCCATAAAATGATGTCATTTATAGCTTACATTCCCTGCCTTAAGCATTGGAATAAAGATTAGGAATAAGGAGGGTTAAGTCTTTAGCTAAGTGCTGATGATTAACTGTCAATCATGCTGATCAAGAAGCAAGTAAAGGACAGGCTACTTCCCGTCCTCCCCTTTCAGAAGTCACGTGTCTCTGCCTCCCATCATCTCCTTTGCTCTCCAGGTGGTCAATGGGTCCACTGATTGGGTGAAGGACTTTGATCAACCCTTCCACCAGGGCTAAGCAGAGGGCCTCCTCCAAGCACAAGGCCTCATGCTGAGCACTGTGTACTCCTGTCTGCTCCAGCGGGAGCAGTGTTCGTTTCTACTTTCCCAGGGCTTCATCTGAAACACAGGCTCCAGTAGCTGCCAAAGTTCTTATTGGAGACTGGAAGGCTTAGCACCTCGATAGAGGTGTCATATCAGCACTGTCTGTAACTATAAAGGGCTGGAGAGATGGCTCAGCGGTTAAGAGCTTTCCTAGAGGACCCAAGTTCAAGTCCCAGCACCCACAATGGCAGCTCACAACTGTCTGTAACTTCAGCTTTAGTCAACCTGACACCCTCATACATACATGCAGGCAAAACACCAATGCACATAAAATAAAAATGAATAAATCACTAAGAGAGAGAGAGAGAGAGAGAGAGAGAGAGAGAGAGAGAGAGAGAGAGAGAGAGAGAGCAAGAGCTGTAAACAGGTACTAAAACTACATTTGAGCTGGGTAGAGGCAGAGGCAAGCAGATCTCTGTGAGTTCAAGCCAGCCTGGTCTACAGAGCTAGTTCTAGGACAGTCAAGGCTACACAAAGAAACCCTGTCTCAAACAACAAAAACAAACAAACAAAACATACAAGGGAAGGAAGGAAGGGAAGGAGGGAGGGAGGGAGGGAGGAAGGGAGGGAAGGAGGGAGGAAGGAAGGAAGAAAGGAAAGAAAGAATTGTAGTACATGCCACTGTGAATCTCCCTCACTTTAAGGTATGTGCTCTAACTGGGTTTTATTATTGGAAACTAGTATCAGCGCCTCCAATTTTTAAGCCCTTAGGATAGATACACTAGGTGGTTGAAGCAGGAGCAAAGCTAATCCAGTACAGTAATGACAGGGCTTGAACCTTATAAGTAGTCAATCAGTATTGTTGTTAGTATTATTATTTGTGGTGCTGCGGATCAAACTTAGGGCTTTGCACATATCAAGTGAAGATCCTACCATGAGCTGCATCCCCAGGCTAAATGTTGTTATGATTTTAAACACTTAGTCTTGGCAGCCTTCAATCCTCGGAGGTAGCTTGGAAAATGAATTACAAAGTGGTCAAAAGACTTTCCTGAGTTTAAAATTGTAATAAGCAGGTGAACCAGGATTCGAAAACAGGTTTTCCAGCTTCAGAGACTGAACTTTTAGCCATAACTTTCTGCAGCTTCATTGTGTATATACCCATGGACTTTTCAATTTTTTCCCCCATGGTCAGTGCCATCACTGATGGTGATAGAGAAGGACAAGGTACAGAAAGACAAGTGAAATCACCAATGATGTTCCTGCCACCCAAATGTTACCCCTTTAACTCAGAGATTGTCGGATGTCAGCATTTGAAGACTTAACTCCTACTGTTAGTGCCTTTTGGAAGCAACTGGAGACAAATAGCATAAAACGTGGCATCCGGTTTCCTTTTATTAGTGAGTAAACCTGTCCTGTGAGGCTCAGTGACCCATAATTCACCACCACCTCCCCTTTATTCTAGAACAGTCATTTTAAGAGGGAAATTACATGCTCTAATTACAACTAGAGCTCTGAGAACAAGACTACCTAGACACCCACTAATTTATCTGTTTGTTGGATGATATCAGAAACTGAACTCGAGGCCTATTGCGTGCCAGCACGTCTGAGCTACACCCTGAGCCTTGCTCAATTATATTGTGGCAATGTGCATCTTCCGTTCATCTAATCGTGCACTTCGCTTTGAATGTAAGCACTCCCTATGATATTGCGTAGCCTCGGCAGATTCTTACTAGCAGCACATTAATAATTAGGCCTTCAGTGTTGTGTTGGTATGTAATGGGAACTGTACACCAGTACCTTGCAGTTCCAAGCTGGTGAGCATGTTTTCATCTTGCAAGCCATGCCACGCTGCGCATGCTTGTGTGCAGCGCTTGTGGTGGGACTTCGAGTTGGTCACCAAACACAGCTGGCTTATTATTTTCTGCACCTGTGGTTTGTAGTGCTTCATGCAGTTACTTACATGTGACTGACATGGGCCAATGGGAGGTGAGTGAGAGTGACGGCACTGGCCCATCTCCCTTCCTGGGAGAAGTTAACAACTTCGCAGGTGTGGGTGTGGAGGCTTCCTCATAGTGAGAACACCAACTGCCAAACCACCAAGAGCCTCTGGTGAGTGTTCAGCGGGAGCATAAAGTGAATCTTTGTGAGAAGCCACTGTAAGGTCGAGGCTGTTTGTCATGTCAGCTCAGCCTAGTTTATTCTAGCTGACATGATGTCATGCATTCTAAATCACATCCTTAGGCTAAGGTACCTAACATGGAACTACTGAGTCTAGGAGTCAGGGACTTTAAAGGTGATTTGCTTCTCCAAATAAACCAATTTGCATCTCTACTAGCCATGTGAAATGCCAAATTTCCCCCATTGAAAACTGTCAATAAAAAAAACAAAGATGCTTTCAAAGCATAAAAAAATAGGATGTGACTTCATTTTCTCTGTTTCTTCTTGCAGTATTCAAGAGACAGTTCTGGGGTGATCAACGTCATGCTGAATGGCTCAGAGCCCAAAGGAGCCTATCCCGTGAAAGGGTAAGAACCGAAATACCAAGAGCACCATAGATGATACCAGAATAAAAGCTGGAGAATCATACCAGTCCCACTTTAAAGCTTGCTTTTGTAAAGTCAGGTAAAGTAAAACAGTTGAGTGATGTGGTCATTAGTGCCATGTCTATACAGTTAAACCATTAAGATCTACAAGCACAGGAGCAAGGACCCGAATGTAGCAGGTGAGAAGAGCAGCTGGAGGGATACAGGTCATTGGGAGCGCTTGCCTTGCACACATAAGGACCTCTGTCTGAGTCCCAGGGGAAAAATCCATGAGTGGTGGCACATTTGTGACCCACGTGCTGGGGTGGCAGAGACCAGTGGATCTCGGGCTCACTATTTTAGTCAGCCTAGCCTCCTGGGCCAGTTCCAGGCCAGTGAGAGACTGCACTGCACCTAACTTTGTCCTCTGGGTTATGTAGGTATGTACACACATGCATGTGCTCCCTCTCTCACACATACACAAGCATGTGCATGTACACCAAACGTAAAAAGAGCCCTAGAAACGTGTTTGGGGGTGGGTGGGTGGGACAGGGTCTGTCTGAATAGCCCTGGCTGTCCTGGAATTCACTATGTAGACCAGACTGGCCTCAAACTCAAAAAGACCCACTTGCCTCTGCTTCCGAAGTGCTGAGTTTAAAGGTGTGCACCACCACATTTGACTTTCCTAGAAATGTTTAAAAAATTTAATGTCTAAACAAACTAACAGACCAAATGGACAGTTATCATACTGTGTTAAGATGGGAAACATTCTCCTAGGCTGGAGACGGGGCTTGACATCAGAGAGTTTGCCTAGCATGTACTGATTCAACACCACAGAAGAACAAAAAAATAAAAATAAATGTCCTTCCTGTTTCCCAGGTTTTTTGCAGATTTTGAAATCCCATACTTACAAAAGGATAAAATCACAAGAATTGAGATCTGGGTCATGCATGACATCGGGGGACCCAAAGTGTGAGTTATGGGGCTTTGGATGGTAGCTGTGAGGTCTTGCTTTACTTGGATATGACCTGACCAGGGCCCATGGCACTTAGCTTTAGGGACCTGCCAGCCTTCTGCTTCTAATGTGGCTGGTAGAGAATGATGACGATTGAATGCCAGCTCACTCCCAGCCAACACCATGCTGATCTTTATGAGTGGCATGGGAGCTTCGATAAACGAGCTTCTTACACATCTGTGAGGGTCAAAGCCAGTTTCTTTTTTCTTCTCTCTTGAAGGCTTGATACCTTCACCAGGGTTTTCAAAATCAACCCAGTGCTTTCCATAAAGCAACCACTTCTGCAACTAGGTGCTGGCTAACCAGTGAGGACCAGGACTTTGAAGAACTACAGCTTCTCAGAAACTACCCGAGTTAACGTACAAGCAAGGGTGGAACTCATCTTTTTCATGAATGAACGCCACTGCTGAGCAGCCTAAGATAACGCCCCCACTTGCTTGGCTCCTGGTTTTGCAAACAATTCTACCCCGTGGCTTAAATAGTGCCAGATAAAAAAGTTAAACCCATTTGGTCCCGAAGCTTGGCGATGAGGCCACACCCTGTTTCAAGGCCGTGTGGGAGCTTCCGAGGAGAGCTGGTCTCTGTTCTTCAGAGCCTTGATGCTGCATGGAGGAGAATATTGCCAAACCCTGAGGTCTCATCTCTTTGCTTGACTGTGTAGTTTCCCAGGAGCCACAGCTCCTGAACCAGAACTTTTCCCGTGTTCCCCTTGAGAGAACATCTGGGAGTGGCCAAAAGATCTTTGGTTGACACTAAAAGAGTCTACTATGTTTTCCTCCTTCTTTAATCTGTTTGTTTTAAAAGATGCATCGGTCTGTGTTTTAGGGAATCCTGTGGTGAAGGCAGTGTGAAAATCCTGGAAGACAGACTGGAGGCACTGGGGTTCCAGCACAGTTGTATCGATGACTACGCGTAGGTAGCACTGTGTATAACCACTTTGACGGGTTAGAGCGATTCAAAGGGTTGGTTTCGCAGGTATCCACTCCAAAGGCCATGGATGGTGACTTCTGAGTTGCTTATGGATGTGTGGGCAGGGGGAACCTTCCTGAGTCCATTTCAAGGACAGCTGGAGGATACTAAAAGCAGAAATTTATCATATATCTATGTCCACTTTCTCCCTCTGGCCTTGGTTAATGTGTGATGACTGGAGACCAAGGGCTGTGGTTCCTACATCTTTAGATCACAGTACAAAAGCTACTGAGATGAGTCACAGAGGTTAAATAACTGGCCCAAGGTCAATACTCAAGATAAAAGTTGATTTTTGAGCCCAACTTTGTGTAGCCTTGAAGCATGTATCCCCAAGCACGCCCTACTAATGTTCCTTTCTGAGTCAAAGCATTGGTATTAGAAATAAATCTAAACAGACAATTCTTACTATATTACAGTTCATTGATAGGGACAGTTTTGGTTACAGATTTCAGAGTTACCACCACTTTTCTCTGGCCCAAGAACTCTCTAGAAAGGCCCTTTCTTCAGTCACTTTCTTCAGTGCTGTATCAGTCAGACCACACCCAGAAGCCTCCTCCCCATCACAGCTGTCCTGGGTCCCAGCCTGGGTCCCTCCCCTCTCCTGGGATCCCCACTTCACTTTGCTGCTGGTTCTTGGACTCCAGGCCTCACTCAGCTCCTGCTGGCTGCTGTTCTGTGTTAAGGTTTTTCTATTGCTCGTGGGTAGCAAAGAAAACTGCAAAGGCTAGGCAAACAAGGGCCAACACAAATGTAGGGAAGGGTCTCCCAGCCCTCAAAATTCAGTGACATCACCTATAGTCCTGTGTCAGCCAGAGTTCACATCAGGGTCCTTGGTGATGCTGGCGGAGCATTATCTCTCCATAGACTCTCTCCTCCTGGTTGGTTTCTGCTCATACCGTGTTAGATTGTATTTGGTGAAATCCAAAGCCTGTCTTTGGTAAAAGACAATAACAGCTACATTTATTTTTTGTAAATATGTATGGACAGATGGCATCTGTTGTCCCAGGCACTCATGAGGCCAAGGTGGGAGGATGACTAGAGCCCAGGAGTTCAAGACCAGCCTAGGCAACATAGTGAGGCAATACCCCCAAAACCACTACTAATAAAATGTATGTATGTACAGGAGACTTCACTGCAGCGCAGGTGAGTCTGAGCAGGGACCACAGAGCATGCGCCGAGTGATGGTGTACCTCCCCAACATCTCTCAATTCTTTCCAGTATATGATCATAGAGGTGTTGTCGTAGCCTTGTCATTCATATCCTGTGTGTCACTGTCACCTGATCCTATTTCCATTGCTGTTTTCCTTCCCTCCTGGTTGCCCTGGAACTTCATATTTTCTGCCTCGATTGTACTACACAGTTGAGCATTCTTTGCTGAAGCTGGAGCATGGCCATCACCACTTGTGTTTTAAGTCCAACCTTCTGTCCAAAGTACACATCCAAAAGGTGTTCCTAATAAAGTAAGATGTGCAGGCAGAACGGGTCTGGATGAGCCTAAAGGTTCAAGGTTAGCTCTCTAGCTCACCATGTGTCCCATGTTGTGAGGACATGGGAAAACCTTTGTGGTCAGCTTTAGCTGCAGCAGATTGCAGTTGAAAACAGGACCAACTCCATTGGATGGTTGTAGGGTTAAATGACAAGATCTGAATATAACACACAATCAACATTGCTGCTACATAGTAAGTGCTTGATAAGTGCTAGCTCTTGTGAGGAGGGTGTTGAGACAGGGTTTCACTGTGAAGCTTTGGCTCTCCTGGAACTCCCTACGTAGACCAGGACTCAAACTGACAGAGACCTGCCTGCCTCTGCCTCCCTCCCTAGTGCTGGGATTAAAGGTGTGCCCCCCCCCCACTCCCAACCTACCTGATATTATTTATAAAGAAGTGGCTTGTGGAATCTTCAGAGATGCATTCTGTGTTTCCAGCACTTTTCAGGCATGTTGTGAATGTTTAATGGGTGCAAGTTTTCTGGGTAATCTCTTAAGGACTGTTTTCCTCCTGTAGACCGGTGAAGTTCTTAATGTGTGTGGACCACACCACTCATCCGGACTGTGTCATGAACTCGTAAGTAATTGGTTGGAATCAGCAGCACCCAGGTGAACTGCAGTGTGATTCTCCATGCATATCCTACATTGTCTACTGCACAGTAGGTCGTTTCTGTACTGCAGCCCCCTCCACCCTCACCCCACCCCCACCCCACCCCCAGTCTCTGAGCTAGGTCAGTGCAAGTTCCAACGACATCTGCAAGCTCAGCCAGCTCTCTCCAGGGTGCTCAACACCATGTTGGGCCTAGCAACACTTCAGCAGACATTCCAGAAGTGGAGCTGCAAGGGGACCTTGGGACTTTTCCTTCTTAATCTTAGATTATTTTTAAGTTAATATACATGCTTGAAACAAAATTTGCAACTATAAAAAGGTCACAGAAGTGAACTCTGCTTTTTCTTTATTCCTATGCTAGTCAGTTTTCCTTACTCAAAGCAGGTAGACCGCTGTTTCTATATTCTCATATGTCCTTGTAGATTATGACATTTCTGTCATGGCGCATGTGTGCATCCATACATCTGCATGGACATGCACATACTACAGATACAATTCTGGGATTTGCTTTTTTCATTTAATAGTATGTCTTGGAGATGTTTCTATACCTTTTTAAGAAAATAAATTTTAGGGCTAGAGAGATGGCTCAGTGGTTAAGAGTACTGGCTGTTGTTCCAGAGGACCTGGGTTTGATTCCTAGCACTCACATTGGTGACTATCTTTAACTCCAAAATATGCCAAACCAACACCTCTAACATAGACTCAGAAATATAGTGCAAAGAGAAACAAAGCTGTGTGTTTAATTTGTGGATGGTAATGGGGCAGACAGCAGAAATGGTCTGAGAAGATGAACTCCAAATCATAACTACTAGATAAAAAAGTAAGAATTGCAAAAAAGATGAGGGGAGATCCTCATAATTTCTTGCCTTTTTCTCTGTGTTATTTCATTTTGCTGAAAATAAATTAAATGTATCCAGATATTAGTTAGTTAATTATTTTAAGACAAAAAAAGGTGGGGATGGACCAATTTTACATGATTCAAGTATGGACATGGACTGAATCAGAAATGCAGCCGTATAAATGACCAGTAGGGCGAGCCATTGGCTAATAAGAAAAAGGGACTCAGCCTCCTAAGGAAGTCGTCTGTGGGTAAGAACCTGGCCACTAGACCAGAGCAGTAGCATTGTTTCTGAACCAAGATAAGATAGTTTTATAACTTTAAAAGTTCACGTTTTAATTGTTTGAAAAGAATTCAGTAATTTCTGTTTCAAGAACTCCCAAGATCAAACCTTCTTTAGTTTAAATGGGATTTGGCCAGGTCTCTGCTGGATAGTTTAAAGTCAGAACAAGTTTTTCTCAATCAGTTAAACTCTGATAATACACTATTCACCAATAAGGAAGTTGGCTAACACTCTGAAACATTCGTACAATAAGAATTCATACACAAGGAAAAATGAATTGACTCTGTGTGAACCTGTGAACCAGCATGAACTATGTCCAAGGGGTGGGGTCAGGCAAAGGGGGCAAATTGCATTGTGTGTATTTACATAAAGAGGTGTGTTCGTGCGTGTAAGTGTGTGTGTGTGTGTGTGTGTGTGTGTGTGTGTGTGCGTGCGCGCGCGCGCGCGCGCGCGCGTGTGCTCGCCTGTGCTTTCTTGAAAGGACAACTGAAATTATTAGCTGTAATTCTCTGGGAGTAGGGAAATGAATAATTTTTACTTTCGGCCTTATGAACTTTCTGTTCTATCTAAACACTTCTGTAGTGTGCATGCATGATTTTGACAGTAGATGTCACACACTGACATTATCTCTGTTTCCCTTTTTTTTTTTCCCAGAGCCTCAGCATCTCTGCGGAGGGAGAGCCCATCTTTTTATACCACAGGGGATGCCAGCCTTGTCATTTCTCTCTTAGTGGCTTTGACTTCAGCTTCTCAAATGTGATTAGAAAATCGCCGTGCGGGTCTAACAGAAGCCAGCCTTGCATCAGCCTTGACCAGTCCACCCTGTTCTGTGTAGGCCAAGGGAGCCCCGTGTCTAAAGACACTTTCTTCTAGGAAAACAATGTAACCAGACGGTAATCCTATTATACTTACGCTCATGATTCAAAAAACAAGACATTTAGCCAGTCTTGCTTACCAGGCAGAATTTGCTACCGCAGAATTAAAGTTATTATCTTTTATTTTGATAATAACACAAAACACTGTGACCTGGAGTGTTATAAAATCTCATATAATTAAATATATTTTTGGAAGTATCTGTATTTTCTATTTTCTGTATGTTCCTATTTTAAAAGACACAATACATGCTTGTTAAGAGCTTCAGATACCTGTACAGTATATAAAGGTATATATATAAATACAAAGTTGTATATATAACGATGTCTTTTTAGTGACTACTTATGGTAAGGGAACAACCTAAAATGTCAAATACACACACACACACACACACACACACACACACACACACACACACACACACACGGAACTGTTGAGACCAGCTGCGTGAGGTTTTGTATATCCATAGGATGGAATATTCATTTAGCAAGTAAAAGTCATGTGCATCACCTGAAAAACAGTTAAATATTCTGTGGTGCATCTGTACTGGGGAATACTGCTCAGTGATCCAAAATAACTAGTATCAGTGTATGTCATCATACACATGGCATTGTGCTAAGTGAAAGAGACAGACCAAAATGTTACACACTGAAAGGTAAAGATGCAGAGTTCTCAAAAAGACAAAGCTATGGGGAAGAAGAGGAATGCAGTGGATTCCAGGGCGGCTGGGATGGGTGTATGAGGAAGGGGGTGGGGATACTTTAAAGGAGCAGTGAGAAGGACCAAGGTCCAAGGGCAGTCTTATGGGAGCCTGGACTTCTCAAAGCTCATAGAGCTGTGTATCAGAAGGGGCAAATCTCACTGGATGTAAATTTAAAATCTCTGTCTCCAGAGAACATTTAGTCACATAAGAAAATGTTAATGAGTGTGAGAGGTGGGTTATAAAACTACTCATAGTATGATGCAAATGTTATGAAATATAATAGGAATATAATAAATCCTGTCATGGACATGTGTTTGTACACCATGCATACACTGTAAATGAATAAAAGAAAATAATCCAAAGGGCAGTGCGGTTATCTCTGGATAGTAACCTCACAGTGATTCTATTTTTGACCTTTGGCTTCTTAATATCTTTTCAATTTTTTTTGTAATATATTACTTTTATAATAAGAAATTTTGTCTAAACAAATATTATTTCCAGAAGACAAAAAAAAAAAAAACTAAAAAAATATTGTTGCAGATACTTCTGTTCTCTACCTCTAGCAAGCAGGCCTGAGAGTTCCCTGATGCTGATGCGGGGGTGGGGTGAGTGGGTGGGGTGGGTGGAGGTGGGTGGAGATAGGGCAGCATGTGGAACATCAGGAGCTCCCCAGACTGTCTTAGAAGACCTAGGAATCCCTGCAGACCCAGAGAACTGCCCAGGCAGTCAGTTCTGAGGTTCCATGCCCCACCCTGCAGCGGCGCTCAATGCCTGAAGTCTGGCTGAGGTCACTTGATCCGGGTGAGACCCACAGACAGGGCTAATGTTTAAATTCTTGTGGCCTCTTGAGCAAACATTCTTTGTAAACCTGGGACTCCATGTACTTTAACATCACTGCATTCAGCAGAGAGTCACAATTCAGCCTCGTGACTGTAGACTATGGAGGGTCAGCTCAGACCCGCCCTAGGCTGTCTCTCCCCCTTCCCCCTCCCTCTTCCTCCCCCCTTCCCTCCCTCCCCTCATCTCTCTATCTCCCTTCTTCCCCAATCTCTCTAACTTCCTCCCTCCTCTTTTCTTTTCCTCCCTCCCTTCCCCACTCTGTGTGTGTGTGTGTGTGTAAATTTTTTTTTTTTGGTTTTTCTAGACAGGGTTTCTCTGTGCAGCTTTGCACCTTTCCTGGATCTCACTCTGTAGACCAGGCTGGCCTGGAACTCACAAAGATCTGCCTGCCTCTGCCTCCCGAGTGCTGGGATTAAAGGCGTGTGCCACCACCGCCCAGCTGTATGTGTGTAAATTATATAATCACTTTCTAGCTTCCTCAGCCTTCCTCTCTGACTCCTGACTCTCTTCATTCTCTACCTAACTCTGTCCCTTTGGAATCCACACACAAATTTTCTCCATAAGGCTCAATCAGGGGTTTTTCCTCCAATGTCAGGAAACAACAGGCTGCTTGATCATTGCTACCCCTGTGGTTTTCTCTGGGGACTCATGCAGGAATTTAATATTCAAAGTTTTATGTTAGTATATTAAAAGAAGAGAAATTAATCCAACTATTGTGTTCAAAGTTATGGTATTTGGGAAGTAGATTAGGTCATTGGTGACTAAATGTGGGTGGCTCTCTAAGGGAAAAGAGAAAGACCATGTGGTGGTCTGATGAGAATGACCTCCATAGGTTCATATGTTTGAATACTTAGTCATCAGTTGTTGGAACTGTTTGGGAAGGATTAGGAGGTGTGGACTTTTTGGAGGAGGTATGTCACTGCGGGTAGGCTTTGAGGTTTTAAAAGCCCATGCTACTGCCATTCCCAATTAGCTCTCTCTGCCTCCTACTTGTGTAAGGCTGTAAGTTCTCAGCTACTGCTCCAGGGCCATGCCTGCCTGCTGCTGAGCTCCCCACCATGATGATCATAGACTCACCTTCTGAAACTGTAAGCTCCCTCAAAACTGTTTCTTCTATAAGTTGCGTTGGTCGTGGTATTTTGTCACAGCAATTGAAAAGTAACTAAGACAGAGCATATAGATATAGAGATTCACACATGTTCCCTCCATGATAGGGATGCAAACTAGGAGACCCTCAGTAGAATTTGTATCACGATGCTAGGACCTGACACCCCCAATGCTTTCAGCCCAAATAAACTTTGTTTCTTTATGAAGTAGCTCCCTGAGTTGTGTTGTAGTAGTCAAGAGATGGGTACCTCTTCAGCCACCTTCATCCTCATCACTATCATCATGACTATAGCCAGCATTTGTTGAGTTATATGCAGCATGCCTTCCAGCTTTTATACCCAACACACACACCCAGGCACCTGGGAGGCCCATGGATCCTGCCTTCTAGTCTAGGGCACTCTGAGACTGATGAGTCACAGCCCAGATAGAAGTGGGGGACATGGTCAAATTCAGGGGGGCGAAAAAAACAGATTGTGAAAAGTGAGGCAGTGTAGAGGAACAAAACCCTCATGGTAGAAGGTTCATGTGATACACACAGTCACCACTGCTTATTGTAAAATGCTTAAGAAAGCCATGCCCAGCTCAGTATCACCTAAGGCCTCAGACAAAAGAGGAGGAAAGGGCTTAATTTACCTTGGGACCAACCAGCTCCTCAATCTGATCTCAGGGATGTATCAACAAAGGGTGTCTTAGGCTGGCTTGGAGAACACAGTGCTCGATGATACTTCAGGTTGCCTGGGTTACCGGGGCCTTCAACAGTCAGCCTCAGCACACTAACCTGCGACTTAATTGGATGCTGCCCTTTGGGATTCTGTGGAAAAGAAAAGTCTTTTCTTTATCTAAAACTAAAAGTAGTGTTTCTCTTTTCTGAACATGAAGTTCACTGCCTACTTGAAAAAAAATCCAATATAGAAAAAATTGGGAAAAAGACAACAAACAAATATTATCTGTTAACCTATGTAATGTGTCAATTCTCCCTGTGTGTGTTCATATGTGCTTACATTTTTAAATGTCTGTAGCACTGACATCATGATGACAGCCTAGCACAGAATCAGTTTCTGGCCCTTAGATAACCTACAACTCTACCACTGAGCTGCACGCCAGCCAGAAGTCCATACTTTTTGCTTTGAGCTTGGTTTTAGGGGTTCTTGTTGTTGTTTGTTTTCAAGACAGGCTTTCTCTGTATTAATAGCCCTGACTGTCCTGGAACTCTTTTTGTAGACCAGGATGGCCTCAAACTCACAGAGATCAGCCTCCTGAGTGCTGGGATGCCACCACCAGCTGGCCAAAAGTTCATACTCTGTAGTTGATATATTATACACCCTAATAAACTTATCTGGGGGTCAGAGAACAGAACAGCCACTAGATAAACATAGAGGCCAGACAGCGGTGACACACATGTCTTTAATCCTATCACTTGGGAAGCAGAGATCCATCTGGATCTCTGTGAGTTCCCACACTGGAAACAGAGGCAGGCAGTGGTGGCACACACCTTTAATCCCAGAACTTGAGATCTCATGTCTTTGCTTTGGAAAGACACATGCCTTTAATCCCAGGAAGTGATGGCAGGAAGCAGAAAGGTATATAAGGCGTTAAGAAACAGGAACTTGCTCTCTTGAGGCTGAGGACCAGGAACTAGAAAGCTTTTAAGCAGTTCAGCTAAGACCCTACTGGGTGAGGACCAGAGGCTTTCAGTCTGAGGAAACAGGAACGCTTGCTCTCTGGAGGCTGAGGAGTTGGTGAGGTGAGATTGGCTGAGGCTTGTCCTATTCCTCTGATCTCTCAGTTTTCACCCCAATATCTGGCTCTGTTTTTTTTTTTTTTAATTAGTAAGACCTTTTAAAATTCGTGTTACAATACTCTTAAGTCTAGTGTTCAAGATCATCCCCCTATGCTCCTAAACCACCTTTCTACCTGTGTGCCTGGGAGGGCATTCACCCCCACATGCCTTCTTTCAGTTCCCCATTCTTGACACAGCTTGCTGTCTGTCTGTTAGCAGGTAAGGGCTTCACCTCAGTCCTCACAACAATGAAGTCAGCCCAGCGATTCAGCTAAGACAAAACAGAGCTGACACTCAAAGAGAGTGGGAGGCGGGGTCTGAAGGGTATAACACATTGGGCTGGGCATTGTGGATTTTTAGGAAGTCTTAGAATTATTTATGAGGTGAGTGGTGTATTTATAGGGTAAGGTGGCCTCCTCCCTTCCCTACCACCTCTCAAGTAAGGGATAGACTGGATATGGCTACTGGAGAAATTCTTTCCATGATCCTTTGGAAAAGCCCACAAGGGAGGGGCTCAAAACCACAATGTAAATGTTATTATAAGGAGGCCAGAGGTTCTCTGAGGATGCAGATGTTCTGTGTTGCAACTGGGAAATGCTTGGGCATCAGCCTCTGATACAGAACCTAGCTCAACTTCAAGGTTGTTTAACCACCAAAGAGCACTGGAGTGTCAGGAGACACAAAGCTGCAGTCTCCTTGGTTACCTCCTGCTATTTAACCCCTTCCTCCCCATCTTACACCAGGTAGTTTTGTCCCTCTTGTTTTAAGTAAGGATTGTAAGAACTCATGACCAGCCAATGTGTATTGTCGACCCAGAAAAGTATGAGGCACGTCTTCAGTACTGTACAAGTGTTGGTGGTTGGTTTTATTGCTACAGATCTAATTGCTTTATAGTTGTCTAGATACCACCTGCCAGAACAGCACACAAGTGAGCTGCTACTTTGAGTGTGTATGGGTGAAGCGTCTTCACATATGGTACACTTAACTTCTTTCTTAACCCTGTGAAAAATTTGCAATTATGATGCTATTTTACAGAGCAACACAACAGCATCTCAAAGAGCCTATTACTTGCTTGGTCAAGGACACCTCCCATGGCCTCTGCTTTCCCTCCCCAAGGCAGAGGGCAGCAAGCCTCAGTAGGAGGGAACCATCTTTGTTAATGGATATGTCTTTGTTAATGGACATGCCTCAGCATCAGCAGCACTCTGACACACATTGGATATATGATGCAGAGATGCTGAATGAATGAATGTGTGACAAGCATTCCACCAAGGAGAAATGCTTCTGGAAGTCCCCAGAGCATAAGAGGGAGACCGGTGGACACTTGATAGAACTGAGTTCCTGCTTTGTTCCTGCTCTGGCCACCAGGTTCCCTTCCTGGTCTCCCTACACTTGACAGTCTTCCCTCAGACTTGATAGCAAGAGACTCCCAGGACCTAATGAGGAAACTGTGGGGCTGTGATGGTGAAGCTGCTGAGAATGTGGAAATGCCTTCAGTTCTCAGGGAAGCCCTCAGAGGTTCTGGTAGAAGGGTACTCAATTGCATGCCTTCCTACCATCATCTGACCCATGTACTGCAGGCTTGGTCCTCAGTCTATTGGCACCACTGAGAGGTGGTGGAGCCTTCAAGGAGTACAGCCTAGTGGAGAGAGATGGGCTGTGTCCTCGAGGGGATATTCTGAGATCTTGACCTCTTTTTTCTTTTTGCTTCCTGGCTACCATGAGATGAGAAGTCTCTTCTACCGTGTGCTTTCATCAGAGTGTTCATCACTGGTTCCGAAGAGATGGTCGAGACAAACCGTGGATGGAAATCCAATGTAAGCTGATTGCCTACAGCATTCTGTCCTAGTGACACTTCACTAATATATGCAGTCTTCCCTCAACGCCATATATTGTTGTAGCTGCCGTAGCAAACAAATAAAACGATGAGTATTTCCACAGTGAAGTGTAGGGTTGCGCCTGTGCTAACGTGGCCCCTTTCTCAATTCCCATTAATGTCAAGATTTGCAGAGGGTGTGGAACGGATGTGAATGGACCAAGCATCACTTTGGAAAGTAGTCACATTCCACTCCAAGGCAAGCTGAACTGGCCCATGGGCTTGTTTTCCCACTGATGGAGGCTATTCAAAATTCTTCAAGGCAGAAAGCAGAGCCCAGGAGAATGAGTCTTGGTTGAAGACTTTGCAGTTGCTGGAACTCGGTAAATAGGCTTGCTTTGAAAGCTAGATCTCAGACTTTCCCTTCTCAGGGGACTTTTGGCACCAAGGAAGGGGCAGACTGAAAGACGGCCAGTGAGGAACAATTGTTGAGACTGGGAAACTGCTTTTCAAGACCTGGTGAGGACTCTGGAGAGCCACATTAATAACCAGCAAGGCAGGCTGTAGTGTCTGAACTGTGCTAATTCCAACACAATCTCAGTGACTCGAAGCTGGTAAAACAAATGAGAAGCTATCCCAGTAGTAAGAAATATGTATTGCTAAATTCTTGGTATTTTGTAGTTTGTTTGTTTGTTTTCCCTCAAAGATTCAAAATGCATCATTTTTCTAATGGATATTTATTCATGATTATATGGTTCTGTCCTTGAGAAATTTTGTCATGTGGCAGCTGCTAAAATTACCCAAATTCTCCAGGAGAATTGCTCATTTATTTGGGGGAAATGTATGTTGAAAAGCTGATCCAGGTGTGTGTGTGACTTCCCCGTACCAAAGCAGGGTGGCTTACTTTGGCTTCTTCCAACTTAACCTGCATGATTTGGCTCATTTTAGAAAATGCACCACATTAGTCCTACCTAGATGGTGTTTTCAAACTTAACAATTTAAGACTAATCTCACACTTACAAGCTTTAAGAGCACATTAAGCTTGTTTGGGTTTTGTGAAATACAAATTTACACAAAACTGTAACCGAGGGAACACTTTTTTTTTTTTTTATTTATTTATACAATTGCTGTTACAAATGTAATTCAGGAGCAGAATGAGCAGGAAGCTGGTGGGGGTAGGTGGGGCTAACATCCACTAATGGGTAGTTAACCTAGCAATGAACATTTTTTTATGTAAGTAATGAAGATGGCCCAGGGAGCATCAGGATTCAGAGGGGAAGGCTCAGCTCAGACTAGCATCATGGGAGAAAAGCATTGTAAATAAAGCGATGGAGCCTCGAGGGGTGAGGGTTATGCAGCCAGAGGACAGAGCAGAATGAACGGAGTGTAGGGGACACTAGTGTGCGCAAAGGTTTGTGTGCTCAGATGCTGAGTTTGTATGAAACGTTTTTACATTAACAGATTTACTGCCTGCTTTGATTAGGAATTTTGGGTGGGGTATGTAGTGTTATGGTAGTATTACATCCAATGACGTGACACTGAATTTGACCTGCCAGTCATCCCTTCTCCACTGGAATTGCCTAATCAAGTTGCTGCAGACTGATAAAATCATGGACTAGAATTCAGTTTTTAGTGTTGCAGTTTGGATTCTGAATGTCCCCCTAAAAGACCCCTGTGGTAAGAGCTTGGACCTCAGGGGGACACGTTTGGAATATTGCAGACATTTTTAAGCAGTGAGGCCGAGTGGGAGGCCTTTAGGTTATTGAGGGACTGGACTTGAGTGTGACTATGGGACTCCAGCCTGTTCCCTATTCTCTTTTGCTTCCTGAACACAAATGAGGTGAGCAACTTTGTTCTGCAGTGTACTCCCACGGCGCCCTGCCTTGCCACAGGCACAAAACCATAAGACCAATCACTCACGGATGATACCTTCCCAACAGTGAGCCCAAAGAAACCTTTTCTTTCCAAAAGCTAGTTATTCCAAGTATTTCACTATAGCGATGGAAAGCTATCACAATTATTTAATAGCTAGGTTTTTTTTTTTTTGTTTTTTTTTGTTTTTTTTTGGTTTTTCCAGACAGGGTTTCTGTGTGTAGCTTTGCACCTTTCCTGGAACTCACTTGTTAGCCCAGGCTGGCCTCGAACTCACAGAGATCCACCTGGCTCTGCCTCCTGAGTGCTGGGATTAAAGGCGTGCGCCACCACTGCCCAATAGCTAGGTATTTTTAACTTTGCACTAGGGCCTATTCCTAGTTGAAGTGGCTAGGCCAGGGATGACATTATACTGATGGTATGATACCCTTGTCCAGGTCTAAAGGAATTCTTGATCCTTAGAATTCTATTAGGTGCTCTTCTTAATAGGGATGGCTGGTGAAAAGAAGAGAGCCAAGGCCCTTAACCAGGGGCAAGCTACTGAAATATTCTGTTTACATCCTTGAACATCCTCATGAAAAATCACTGTGATAGGTGCTGGGATGCCCCAAGCTGCAAAGCAGCTTATAATGCCATGTTGAGTGAAAAAACGTAATCAGCAGTAGAGTGTATAAGTCAATGGCCCATGTGGTGGTTTGAATAAGAATGGCCTCCATAGGCTCCTATGTCTGAATGCTTCGTTTGCAGTTGGCGGAACTGTTTTGGGAAGGAATAGGAGGTATGGTCTTGTCGGAGAAGGTTCACTGGGGGTGAACTTTGGAGTTTCAAAGGACCATGCCAGGCAGGCTCAGGCTGTCTCTCTCTGTCTGTATCTCTCTGTCTCTGTCTCTCTTTCTCTGCTTCCTGCCTGTAGATCTTTTGTAAATTCTCAGCTACTGCTTCAGTGCTATGCCTGCCTGCCTGCTGCCATGGTCCCCACCATGATGGCAATGGACTCTAACTACCTGGAACCATGAGCCCCAAATTAAATGCTTTCTTTTCTAAGCTGCCTTGGTCATGGCATTTTGTCATGACAATAAAAAAGTAACTAACACAACCACAACGAGCAGAATCTACTTATTACTTGCTTTTGTTTGCCTGGAGGCTATGAGGTCAATTTTGTTTCATAATTTTAAAATTACATTTTTAATTAATTAATTGTGTGTGTGTGTGTGTGTGTGTGTGTGTGTGTGTGTGTGTGTGCGCGTGCATGTGACATGCTTGTGGAGGTCTGAGGACAACTTTTGGGAGTCTATTCTCTTTTTCTACCATGTGGGTTTTAGGGATTAAACTAAGGTCACCAGGCTTGGTGACAAGCACCTTTACTCAGTGAGGCATCCCTTTAGCCTGTGAATGGGTTTTTACATCTTGAAATGATTGAAAAAAGTGTTTAAAGAACACCAGACTATGGTCTTTAAGAGTCCCTGAACACAGTTTGATTGGAATGCGGGCACACTCCTTCCTTTTGCATCATTTAATAATGCTTCTGCTATGATGGCAGTGTGGATGAGATGCACAGAAACTGGGAAGCCATCGACACTGAAATGACTCATTTCCTGCCCAGAAAGTGGTTGCTGACCTGCAGCCTAAGAGAATGAGGAGCTTAGTCGGCTGGGTCCCATTTCCTACATGAGGAAAGTAAGCAGAGTCCAGTGGAGGTGCAAAGGCTCCCTGCTGCTGCTGCTGCTGCTGCTGCTTTACCCCCAGCCAACACACAGGAAATTATACTTCCTGTCAGCACCCTCGGCTAGGCTGCCATCACTGGGGCAAGTCAGGGAGCAGTGTCTCTAGGCTTGGGGATGCCCTTCCCCCAGCCCATCCTCAGGAAATCCCCTTTAGTTCTTAAGTAAGATGAAATTGTGGTCAGCTGTATGTTTTCAGAAACAAACCTTAAGACGGACAGTAAGTCCCCTGGGGGAGACAATAGTGGAGTGAGTCACTCAGAGCAGGAAGCCAGAACAGCCCATGGTACCTTTATCACAAGGCAGCTGAACCTATTTCTGCTGCAGAGCTCTATGACAATGGAGCCCACACCTGACAGTTGCTGCTCCGGAGACAGGAAGAGGGTGAGAGAGAAGGTCAGAGGACCAGCCACTAGGGCATCTGACTCCAGAGCACAGATGACGTAGACACACGCACACACACACACACACACACACACACACACACACACACACACACACACACAGACTCTTCACAGGAGGTTTCCCACGAACCAGTTATTAACAAGGAAGGTGGGTTCAAAAATACCCCAGACTTGGTCATTTAAGGTACAGACAAAGAGTGCATAAAGGGGCCTTTTGGAATACATACAGATCACAGAGCACAGAGGTTTGGGCTTTCTACTGCAAATTATAGTGCCCGAGCAAATAGCAAATGCCATTGCCTAATTGTACACTTCAGATTTTACATTCAGTCTTAGCGAGCGGTTTGTATGAAGTAGAGTGTTCTTAGAGAACTTGTTTCAAGCCATCGGTTCTAGGAGCACAAAAATTTGCATCAAGACCTGCCAGATTTGTTCCAATGCCATAAAGTATGCTTAACATGACTGGTAAGACATGTAACAGCAGAAAATCCTCTTGGACTTCAAAATTATTAAACATATTTGTACTTTTGTTGAGCGTCACTTCCAATTACATGGACTGATAATTATGGTGGTTTAGATGAGAGATGTCCCCCATAGTTCAGGTATTTGGACACTTGCTCCACAGTTGGTGGCCCTGTTTGGGAAGTCAAACAGCCTTGTAAGAGGTGTTTGCATCACCTCTTTTCTGCTGTGTTCTGGGTTGGGCCTTCGGGGTGGCAACAGAAGCCAGAATCCCGAGAGGAAGGAAGCAGCTATCACTGTGTTGTGAATACCAGGAAGAGATCACACTCGATCCAGAGGGAATCTTCTCCGCTGCAGGTCTATGAACTCTTCAATGGTGGATGTTTACAAGCTTGCCAAGTGACAGGAAGCAAAAGCTGGCTTTCAATAGCCCGTTGTTATTGTATGGTATAAACAAATAGATTTGCTTAGATTACATCTGGTGATCTTTAATGTTATTTTTGGAAAGCTAAGATGTACATACAGTTAAAAGACAAAGACCATATAAAAATGAAAAAAAAAAAAACCTAGCATACCCAAAGAATAATAAATTATGCGGCTCATGTTTCTGGTGGCTGGGAAAGTCGAGAACACAGTATCAGCTTCTGGTGGCGACTTCTGTTATGTCATGACGTAGCAGAAGGGACAAATCAGTATGTGCAGACAGAAGAGAAGTCAAGATCTCTCTTTCTCTCTCTTTTATCAGGAGCACACTGGACTGTAACTGACTCCCACAGTAACAGCCTCTACTGACTCCCATGATATCACCGCACCCTAAAAGTCTCACCTCATATTCTTTAAGTGGCAAGTAACTTTCAGCATGAGTTGGGGAGGCCACAGCCAGCCTGGAGCCTCACTTTCATTACCTCTTCTGATATGTACCCTGGTTACCACTTGTTTAAAGATTCACACGGCCTCTCAGGGGTTTCTTTGTGAAAATAAAAGCAGATATGAACACACCTTTTTGCTCTTCATCTTTGCCTACATAAAGAAGAAGGAATTCAGCACAAACCTCTGTCCCTTGTTTTTCTTCTTATTAATGTATCCTAGAAGTTGCTCTGTGCTGACATGGAAATTTTTCACAATATTTATGTCAGGAGTCATCCAGCTGTAAAAACAAGAGTGGTTCTTTGTTGGAACCCTCTGTTGGCTATCAATAAACTGGACAACTTTACTGTAAGCAAGCAATCTCAAAGAGAAAAACTAAGTGGTGAATTCAGTCACTGTTGGTGGCCACATAGCACTCAAGCTGACTAAGTCCATTTTTATGCAAGTCTGTGTGTGCTCTTGTGTGCACTTTGTAAATCCACCAGATTATTATTATAAATCAACACCCTGCCCCACAGAAGGTAGTTTCTCAATACAACAAAGACCGAGCTTTTCTGTGCGCAGTGGTCTGCCGATTGTTTTTTCCCACAGTGCTCAGTTACTCGTACTCAGGACCCATCACCCTTAAATATGATCATAGGAGACCAAATATAATACCCCAAAATATAATTGGCATATTTGGGGCTGGTTATTGTGAGAAACTGCAGCTCTATTAGTAGCTCTGACAAGCTTGCCTTTTGTGAAGACATATATCTGTAAAGGAAATGTACAAGGGTAAACTCTGTGTCAAGTAGAGGGCGATGCCCAGATGAACCTTTCTTTCTGAGAGACTTATTTGCAAGGCAGGCGATCAGGGCATACTTCCTCCCCTCTCCTAACGTACTGCCTTAGGTAACTGCCACTTCCCCAGGAGCCTCAAGCCCCCATCTTTTTCTGTAATGAGGATGTGTTACATAAACTTTAACCATCTGCTCTTTCTTCAGGTTACATATTTTTCTGGGACTTGTTAATCTGTTTTTGTCCATTTCATTTATAGTCCAGCCAATGAACCCATGGTGTGAAGGGAAGTCACCTTACCAACATCATCTGTGCGTTACTCTGGGCTCAAGGTTAAACACCAACCAGTTCCACTGGTTGTGATGATTAAATTCAAGCTCTTGAGGTCATGGGATATCTGCAATAAAAAGACCAGGTACAGGGACATGATTATACAACTTCCGGCAGTAAGGAAGAGGGCAGCTGACAAACGTCTAATGGACCTTGTAAATGCTACGCAAGTGCTCTATCACTAGGCTATATATCCAGGACAAGAATTTAACTCTAACACGTGTATATCTGTATGTAAGTATCTCTCTTCACACACACACACACACACACACACACACACACACACACACACACTTAGAAAAATAAGCATGAATGTGATTGTTTCAAGGTCCTTCAATTATGGTGGTTTTTACTCTGTTTTGTGTAATGTTGTGCATTTCCCCTTTTTCTTGTGGTTGTGGGGATTAGACCCAAGGCTTTGCATACAAGACAAGCCCCCGTCACTGAGCTATAGCCCCAGCATTGCCTAGCTATTTTTAAAAATTTATTCTATTACAAAATACTTAGTAGACAAAGACTGGATATACTTGAGGTGTGCAAAGTGCTGACTCAGCACACACTGTGCATGATTATTGAAATGAAATCATCAGTGAGCCTACCAGCACCCGTGTTCAACACATGTTCATATCATAAGTCAAAGTTGGCTCCTTTTAACCAGCATTTCCCAACTCCCCCATCCCCCGGCTCCTGATAGCCCCTATCCCACTCTACCTCTTTGACTTCAATGATTTTTAGATTCTCCAAGTAACTGAGATCATAAAGTATTTGCCTGGCATATCTCACTTGCATAATGTCCTCTACGTTATTTCGTGCTGGTAAAAACAGTATTTCCTTTTTTGTGGCTAAATAATGTTCCACTGTATACATGCACCTCAATTTCTCTAGTCCTTCATTCACTGATGTTTACCTCAATTGTGCTTCTTGACTATTGTGCCTAATGCTGCAGGGATCATGGGTGTTATTTCCCATTATTTTGGAAAAGAGGTGCATTACACTGCTATATGGAATAAATGAAAATTAAAGCATATGCAATAAACAAAAATTTGAAAACAGAAGCAATAATGTTTCTGTGGTGTTTTTTTTTTTCATATTTTGAGACAAGTTCTTATGTGGTCCAAGGTAGACTTAAATTTACTATGTAGTTGAGGATGACCTTGAACTCCTGATCTTCCTGTCTCTGCCTGCTGAGTGCTGAAGTTATAGGTGTGCACCACCATATCCTGTTTTTTGTGGTACTAGGAATCAAACCCAGGGCTTTTTGCATGGTGGGCAAGCACTCTACCAATTTCACTATATCCTCAACATTCCCTGACTTTTAGATTCTTAACTGTTTCTTTGTTCAGTGGTGGGGGTCAAATTCGGACCCTCAGACTTGGCAGGCAAGTGCGATAACACTGAGCCATATCCTAGGTCCTTATGCTCTTGTAATTAATGTGCCTTAAATCAAGCTACGTCTTCTTTTCTGCATGATTTTTTAATAAGTAAAGGTTTGAACATTTTTAAATTCCTAATTCCTTCTAAGTTTTGTCCCCTTTCTTCTAACAACAAAATAACATTTTTATTAAGTTTCCAGAAAATTACTGTAAGAAAACTAGAGGGGGTTAGTTGCTGGAAGCTATATTTAGGATGTAACTATAGCACAGCAAAAGACTGGGAATATTTGAAAACAAGATGGTGACTAAATAAATAACCACACAGGATCATTCACAATGAAAAGTTCTATTTATGAGGGACATTTAGATAGAAAGTAAAACATTTATAATATTAACTTAGAATGCTAAGACCTTAATTTCCAGAAATTACATTTTACACCAAAATATTAACATTAATATTATTTATTTCTGAGTGAAGTTACATAAATTTTTCCTTCATATTATTATTTTTCCAGTTATGTATGAACTCAAAGTTGTTATTACAACTTGAAAAAAATTATCTGCAGAGCCTGTCCTTGCTTAAGAAGGTATATCTTTTAAATATACAAGTTATGTTGGACACCAAAGGTTTAGGGTCTCGAGTGGGCACCCCAAGAACCCAGGCTCCAGTCCAGTTGATGCAACAGCACGAGGTTTTTATTGAAGTGACTGTACAGACGGGCAAACTCTGCTCCTAAGAGCAAGAGCCGCATCTTACTGCAGTCCCATGGGGGCTTTTAAAGGAAAAACCCACAAAACCCATAAGATTACAATTTCCATACAATTTCTTTTCACAAGATCATGGTCTGATCACAGAGTGGGTACAGTCACGTCTGCATGTACATTCTTTCTGAAACCTCAAGGGGGGTATCAGGGCAGGAGTGGAGTTTACACAAAGGTCACAGTAGTCCTTCCTGGAACACTTGCAACTATCCCAGTCACAGTTGAGCACATCTCTTAACAGAAATCTTTTTACATTGTTACATTGTTACAGGGGAGGTTGAGTAACTGATTGAGTCAGGAGGCCCTTAGAACTAGTTTTCTTTTTAGTTCCTTATTCTCCTGGGGCTTGGGGGTGTAAGCCTGAAGGGTTAGGGTCTTTCAGTTAAGTTTTACTTTGATTACTGACTACTTAATAAAAATAAGCAGGATTTTATAATTTATTATGTTGATAAAATTTTAGTCTCAGGAGAAAAGAAATAACCAAGATTTCCTACCATAGATGATGGAAAAATAAGCTGTGGTATATCCAAACAATGCCAGAAAGAAATGCATTCTTCAGTCATAAAAAGTCAAAGGTGGGATGGGATAAGACAAAAGGGAGCTCAGAGCATAGCTCTGAGCAAGAAACCTATCTATAAAGACAGCCTGCTGGGGCTGGAGAGATGGCTTAGCAGTTAGTTAAAGAGTACCAGCTGCTCTTCCTGGGGGGCCTGGAGTCCCAGCAACCCACATGGCGGCTCACAACTCACTGTAACTCCAGTTCCAAGGGAATCTGACCCCATCTTCTGGCCTCCATGAGTATTAAGCATCTAAATGGCCCACAGACATACATGTAGGCAAAATATTCATACACATGAGGGAAATCAAATAAAAAAATTAAAAAGGCAACCTATTGTACAACCCCAACTGTAATATTACAGCAAAGAGAAAATTATCAAGAAAAACAATGGTTCGCTGAGATGAGAGGAGGCAGCATGTTTAGGTGGAGTGCACAAATAGTAGCTACACATTATTACACCTCTGTGCAAACCCATAGAAAGCAGGGTGTCAGGACGGAGTCCGAGTATAAACAGTAGACTTGGGGTGATTATAATGTATTCATGACAGCTCATTAACATATCCAGCCACTTTTGTGGACAATGTTGATGTCAGGGTTTTAGTGACTTCTCTCGTTGCTCTGACAAAAGCAATTAAAGCAAGGAGAGGTTCATTTTGACTCAGGGCTTGGGAAGGAATCTGGTCACCATGGGCGGAAGATGTAAGCACAGGAGTGTGAGGCAGCTGGTCACACTACCTTCACAGTCTGAAAAATGGGAGAGACGGATGTGGATTCGCAGACTCGTTTTCTCTGACTTTTCCTTTTCCATTTTTTTCTTTTTTCCCCTTCTTTTTCCCTTTTAATTCAGTTCCAGACTCCATCCAGGCTATGGATGGTGCCACCCACGCTCAAAGTGAGTCTTTTCTCCTCCATTAGATCTTTCTGGAAACTCTCACAGATACATCCAGAGGCATGTTTCTTAGATAATTCTAATTTCAGATAAAGTGATAATGAATATTAATCTAGCAGGGGCTTGCATGGGTGGAGCTCACACAGGTGGGGGGCATGGGTGGGAGGGCATGGGTGGAGCTCTCATAGGTGGGGGAAATGGGGGCATGGGTAGAGCTCACATGGGTGGGGGGCATGGGTGGAGGTCACGTGGGTGGGGGAAATGGGGGGCATGGGTGGAGCTCACATGGGTGGGGGAAATGGGGGGCATGGGTAGAGCTCACACAGGTGGAAGGATAAAGGAATGTGTAAGAATCCTATTTGCTGCCGGGCGGTGGTGGTGCACGCCTTTAATCCCAGCACTCGGGAGGCAGAGCCAGGCGGATCTCTGTGAGTTCGAGACCAGCCTAGGCTACCAAGTGAGCTCCAGGAAAGGCGCAAAGCAAGGCGCAAAGCTACGAAGAGAAACCCTGTCTCGAAAAACCAAAAAAAAAAAAAAAAAAAAAAAGAATCCTATTTGCTGCTTATTTTTGCTGTGAATATAAAAACCTGCCTTAAAAGGAAGTTCATGGTTGAAATGAGTTTAAACACCAGTGACTGATGTTTAGGGTCAAAGTCTTCAAATGAATTCCATTTGGGACTTTCTCATGATGTTTATTTCATTTTTGTTTTGTTTTGAATTTGCTTCGAAATGATATTAGGCTGAGAGAGCATTCATTGCTCCTCAGCTATTCCAGAATTCTCCAGCTAAGATATTTGACCTTCAACCTTTGGTGATGAATGTAAGAATGGAAAGCATAAACACTTACTTCCCCAGAAATGAAGTAAACATCTTATAAGAGAATCGGTTGAGAAAAACACTGGCACACATTGGTGGTCAAAGTGGGTTGTGTATGCATGTACAGAATGACTAATGTTTAAACTTAGCATATGTGCCATGAGGGGGCTATATTTGACATTGATGAGTTTGCTCTTTATGATATTCAGCATCAGAGCACCTTTTTCTAGTGTCCATAACTTGATTTTCCTCCAGGGAATATTCCCTTACCCACAATCCACTTGGGGCTCCACTTCCAAGGGCAGGCTATAAGATTTGCTCATATTTAACATATCCATCACACTCTAGCCATTGACCAAGTGATAGATGCAGAAATGGGTTGAAAGGTAATGCTAGGATTTTAGTTGTTAGAAGGAAGCTCCAGGTGTGTGCATGTGTGTGTGAGACCTCACTGTGCTCAGCCACAAGGTGGCATAGTGCAGAGAAACAGGCACTCTGTGTCCATACCATGGGTTTAAATCCCAGTTCTCCTCCTCAACCAGCTACTGGTGAGTCAGTCTTTCTCTCACGACCTCACTCAGATCCACAAGCACTGCCTGTCTTTTGAACTTGTTATGGAACTGAACGAGTTAATATTTGTAAAGCCTAGCATAGGTGTTTGTGGTCTCAACATTTTTACTTGTGGAAGTCATGGGCTTCCCAAACTTGGTCACCAAATAGAATTTCCTTTTTTCGGTCTTTCTCAACTCAGCAAACAACATCTTTATCATCCCAGCTGCTCACATCATCTCTATCCTCCCAGCTGCTCAAGCCCAAATCATGGTTGCCTTTGACGCTACTGTCTATTCCAGCAGCCAGTCTTTGTAGCCACACCCAGAATTTAATCTAATCTGCTAAAGCTAACCCAGTTCTAGACATCAACGTCTCTTGTCGAGATCCAGACACCACAGACTCTTAAATGATCTAGCTGCTTCTGCTTCTGGCTCTATTTCTGTTGCTTTTCAGTAAGGATTCTAATAAACTCTAAGTCAGTAGGTGCCACTCCTCTGTATACGTGTCTGCTTGCCACCCACTGCCAACACACAGGCAGTGGCATCCCTGTTCTTGGCTCCCTCTCTTCTTCCCTGGATCCTGGCACCAGGGTCCTCTAGTTGCCTCTTGCTACTCCTTCAGCACACCCAGCTTTCTTCTGACTTCTGACCTTTTGCCTGCTCTGTATATCTGTGTTACGTGGCTTCTTCACCTTGTCCAGATCATTACCCAATACTACCTTCCCCGTGAGACCTTCCTCAGTCCTCTAGGCCCAGTCTTCCAATTCCATATCCATCCCCTGTTCAGCTGGTCTTCTGACTCTCATCACTGCCTTGCCTGTGTTATATATGGCTTACTTTTGAGTGCATCTATGACATATCTGCCTCTATTAGACTACAGGACTAAATATTTTTGGTTTTTGGATACCTGGTACTTAAAACAGCTCATATGATAGAGTAAACACTCAATAAATAGTTAATGAATAATAGGGTGAGTAAGTAAACAGAAAGGGGAAATAATGTTGCAATGAAGTATATTTGTTAATGATTTTGTAGTGCCTGCTAGATACCTGTGACTGTCTAGTCCCTAGGGACGTAATTGAAACAAAGACTGTTTTGGTGTCCATTCACAGGCTTGTGGAGGAGGGGAAACTTCCAGAAATCCAGAATGAGTGTTGGAGAGATGGCTCAGGAGCTAAAAGCACTCACTCTTCTAGAGGCCTGGGGTTCAGTTCTCAGCACCCACATGGTAGCTCACAGCTGTCTGTAACTCCAGTTCCAGGGCATCTGACACTGCTTTCTGGCCTCCCCAGGCACTACAAACACATATGTGCAGGCAAAACACCCAAATTCATAGAACAAGTTCATCTTTTCAAGAATTCTGGAAGTATAGGGTAAACATGAGAACACATGACAAGATCTTGCTGCCCATAAGGGAAAACCATAAAACTTGTCAAGACAGGCAGTGCATCTCAGGGGTCATCTGAAGGTTCGGGAGAACAAGGGCCTAGGGAGAGGATGTGGAGAGAAGGGAGCTGAAATGTCACTGAATTACGTAGGCTGAGGTTAGTGCTTGCCCAGGAAGTGGCTACATTGGCTTTCATGCACTTTAAGCTCTACTCATATCTAATAAACAGACATCCTACAAGGAAGAGCAGTGAATTGGAAATATTTTGAGGCATTGTGTCAAGTCCTGTTTACCCTTGTTTCATTAAAAATCTAGGGAAAAAAAAAAAAACAGTGCCTGGGAGATTGGGCCTTGCTCAGTTCCAGGATGTGGGAGGAGAAACATTGGCAGTCCTCTTGAGTCTGCTAGAAATAAAAGCCAAGGTTGTGACCTGATAGGGTCAGTAAAGAGGCTTTCCTGTTGTTTGTGAAGCTCAGCGTCTCTTCATGGTCCTCCTGATACAAAGATGCACACAGCATGCTGAGACAGATCCCTACCAAGCAAAACGATCAACTCTGAGCTTTCCTAGGTCACAAAGAGCTCCTCACAGCTGCCAGGAGCCATAACCCAAGAATGTCCTCAGAAGTGTCCACTTTGGACCATAAATCCTCTTCAAGGACACAGTCAGCTTGTCCACTCAAGGTCTCTGGTGTCTTGCCTATGACCCGCCATTCATAAAATGTTTCTGCATTGGCTTTATGGTTCGCAAGGAGTTAGACACTCTAAGAGGCTGGCAATCATTGTTGAAGGAGAAAAGGCAGATAATTACGCAGCTGGTTGTAGCATCTCCGTCTTCTCTCTCCATCTCTCTGCTTTACTTTCGGCAGATGAACAGCAGCAGGTGTTTGTCATTAGACGGACTGCAGCCGGAGAACTGAGGAAGAACTTGGATTTGTGGACTAATGCTCAGCCCAGTGCCATCAGCTAGGCAGTGAGAGAGGACTTCCTCCCACAGGTATTGCCCAGGCAGCAGTCACATGCTGGGCACTGTCTTGGTACTGGGGGTGCAGTGTTCTTGTGATGGTTTGTGAACCAAGGCAAGCAATGGCCCTGGCCTAGAGGAGGAGCCTGCCAGTGAGAGGACCAGCGAGAGGCGCCACCCATTTCTGGAAACTGAACCCAGGAGGTGTATCTGCTCTTCATGTGCATGTTTTTACAGCCAGCCTGGAAGGTGCAGAGACTGTATAGGGCACTCATGTTCAAGGAGCTACTGAAGAGTGAACCTGGGTTCTTCTGTTTCAGAGGGGAAACATGCCCAGTAGGGACTATATGTGCAGCACACACATTCAGAAATATGTATAGTTACAGAACCTATCATTACTACTTTTTGCTTTTTATTTTTATTATTTTTTAAAATTTTATTTATTTATTTATTTTTAATTTTCCGGAGCTGAGGACGGAACCCAGGGCCTTGTGTTTGCTAGGCAAGCACTCTCCCACTGAGCTAAATCCCTAATCCCATTTTTAATTAAAATATAATTGCATCATATCCTCCCTTTCCTCCCTCCAACTCCTCCTACCACCCCGAACTCCTTCCCAAACTCACAGCTTCATTATTATTATTATTATTATTTTATACACAAACACACACACACAAAATACATAAGTACAACATGCTGAGTTTATTTAGTGTTGTTTGCATACATATGATTTTGGGCTGACTGCTTTGTATTGTATAGCCAGGTAGGGAGTTCCTCCCTGGGGAAAATTAACTCTCCCTCTCTCGACAGTCCTTAGCTGCCTGTGGTTCTTTGTCTGGAGATAGAGCCCATGAGATTTCCTCCTTCCATGACATCATGTCTATCTATGCTGTTCTTGTTCAGTCTTATTTAGGCAGCCATATTGTTTCAGTATCATGAGTATTTGCTTTGCTGTCATTTCTAGGGGACACAGTTTAACAGCAGACTTCATGATCCTCTGGCTTCATAATTAAAAAATGCTAAATAGAGAGATATCAAAATGTTGATGAGTATTGTGTAAGGCCTGCATGAGTAACTCCTCTGCCCATCCCCAAGGCATCCTCGGATCCACTCCATTGCTTGAGGCTGTGTTTAGATGCCCGTCCTCCTCTTCTACAAACTTTGCTTGCTATCCACAGCCTAAGGTAGTCGCTTGTCTTCTCTAAGCTTCTCTTAAAGCTGCTGGGACTTACTGGCATCCCTCGTGCCAACCACCCAGCTGCTGCAGCATTCGAGCTTACTCTTTGAACTCATGTTGGAGGTAGTACCTAGGGAAAAAATTGTACAGAGTCCCAAGATTAATCTCATAATACAAAAGAGGCATCTGTGCTTCAGAGCAGATTTATAATCTGCTGGAAAGGCCCAGCCCTCCTACCTGACCACAAAGACTGTGTTTTTCACTGTGTGACACAGTGATCAAAGCTCCTTTTCTGGGCTCTCAGCACCTAACATAGTGCTTTGCAAGTGGTGGGTCCTCAATATTTGTCCAATAAATGAATGAATGAATACTGTAATATGCTATGCTTTGAGTCTTAGTGTGTTAACTATATCCAAATAAGTCTGTCATAACAAGACTGTGTCCATTTTAGGTGTGTAGATTCTCTCCCATCAGCCCCCACTTCAATTTGATTAGACGCAACATGGGGACGTGTTGAAAAGATGAAGGGAACCAAGCCCTAGTCATATTACAGCAGTATGCTATGGGTGGAAGAGATGGACAGTTTTTGTGCAGATGTACTTTTCTTCTCTAAGTATGTTGTGTCAGTGTCAGACACTATGGCCATCTTTCAGAAAGATAAAATGCAAACAGAGTACTCACAAAACAAATGAATTAGCAGAAGTCAAGGGTTACAGGTTCTTTCTGGGTTCATTCTCTCCCATGTTTGTTATATTAACAGAAAGAGGAACTAAAAGCCAACGTTTCCTCAAATCACTGAGGATTAATTACAAGAAAGGAAGACATTGAAAATAACAGTTTTACTCATGTGAATGTTGGGAAACCCACATTCTAGACACAGAGTGCATGTCACTTGGTACAATCTTTTTGGCTGGCAATATCTTCCAAAATTATATTTATACTTCATGCCCTTTGACCCACAAAGTCTATGATCTGGAGAATGTATACACTTGGATATAGAAAAATATTTTAACACAAGCATGTATACTGTAATGTTTAATGTAGTAACAGAGATGTAGATCACCCAAGTGCCCATGAGTAGAGGTCTAGTTAAGCAAACTGTTGTGTACTGGAATATCAGAGACCATTGAAAAGATTTTGGTTCAGCAGTCAACTTACTGAATACTGCCAATGTAAGCAGCATGGGAAGAAATCCAAGTAACAAAGAGAACATACTATGTTTTTGTGACATAATGATCTGTCTATATATGTGTGGATGCACATGTATATGTTTATATATGTGTATGTATATGTAAATATGTCTTATTTGTTCATTAACTTAAGAAGAGGCTAAGGAAGGAAAAATTATTTTCTACATCTATCATTTTGCTCCATGTGTATGTATATTTATTGTCAAAAACAATCCTTAGGGCAAGAGAGATGGCTCAGTGGTTAAGAGTGCTTGAGCGAATCTGAGTTCACACACCAGACCCCACTTTGGATGACTCACAGTCACCTTATACCTCCAGCTCCAGGGAATCTGATGCCCTCTCTGACCTCCACAGGCTCCATAAACACATATAAATAAAAAAAATAAACACGTCTTTGAAAAAATTAGCAATAATCTTGTAAAGGGATGGTTGTGATTGGGAGGAGAGTCTCATTTTGTTTTACAAGCAAGAAGGAGGTGAAGGTCTGCTACACCGTAACTGTTTTTGAACTTTGCACCTGCAGGTTTCATGAAAGAAAACGCAGGGCACAGGGGTAAAAGAATGTGGGGAAGCCCAACACAGTCAGAGATAAGGGAGGCAACCTTGAGGCAATGCAAGACCAGCATTTCATGGGCCACTTTCATATCTATAGTTTAGATCTGGCTTGTGGGGATAACTCCAGTTCTCAGGGGCAAAAAAATGGATACTTGGAGTAAACTGAGGGAGTCAGGCATTCATTTGTTTCACAGGCACTTCAGGACTTCAAGTTGAATTCCAGGATACAAAGAGGAAAGAAAAATCAATTGTTACTGACCACACCCTTAGCAACCACCTGATCTAGTGGGAAGGAAGCCCAGAAGAAACTCCAAAGTTGTGTTTGGTGGCTGTGTAGTTCATTTCTAAGCCTCTGAGATCTGTCTTGTTTCAGGAGATCTGCTGGCATCTAGGAGAGTGTACAACTTGGAGACCTACTGTAAAGGTTAATTTTGACTCTAAAATCATCTAGAAGACAAGCCACTGGGCATGTTTGTGGGGGATTTTCTAGATTGGAGATTTTCTAATTGGAGTAACAAGATCCACCCTAAATGCGTATAGCCTCATGCTATGGGTTGGGATCCCAGTCTAAATGAAAAGAATGTGAAGTGAGTGCTAGCTCTCTTTGCTCTACGCTTCCTGACTGAAGAAGCAAGAGGACCAGCTGCCTAATGCTTCCTCCATATCATCTTTGCCATGGTGGACAAGACTTTCAAGCCATAAGCTCACACCAACCTTCCTATTCTTGTTTTTGTCACCACAACCACCAAAGCATCTAATACACCTGCCTCCATTTGGGAAGGCTTCCTGGAGAGTGTGTACTGAGACCTGATGACTCAGCAGCAGCGTATGGCACCTGTGAAGGTCAAAGGCCAAGGAGAGCTTGGGCTGACTGGGGACAGAGAGGACCAAGAGCACTGGAGGGCCATGGAGATTGGGGACCAAGGTGACTGTGGAAGAGGGGTGAGGTGAGAGGGGGCCCACATGCTGTAGGAAGTGTCTGGAGCAAGCTGGGAAGTGAGAAAGACAGTTACGTTGGGAAAATTATTTTGTAAAAAATGACATCTGGACCACCTCCCTAGCTGTGGTGCATAGAATGCATGGAGACAGGGCAGGCTGGATTTGGGAAAAGAGTTGAAAGCCACTCTGAGGTGAAAAAGAGAGGGGATTGAGTTGGAGAGGAGAGGAAGACCATCGTATTTCGTGACTCATTTGCAGGCAGCAGGGACCAACCTCCCCAGGGTTTTGTGTGGTGAGGGAGAGGGAAGTTCTCAGGTTGGGCAGTTGTGTGTCCAGGATATCGATGCTTATTACTTAAATAAAGAAGACCAGGAAGAACGTAGGTTAGAGGAGGAACCTAATGTTGAGTTTGACCTATGAAGTTACACAAGCTTAGCCGTCCAGGCAGTCCCATCAGTGGCAGTGACATCTGGTACGTTCTCACGTTCTCGCTGTTTCTCACCTTCCTTTTGCTCTTACTTCAGCTTCTGTAGGACTTTGGAGCCATGGCTCACTATTAAAGTCCTATCCTTGCTCAGCCTTTCTGCTCTCAGTGTGTACCCAGTGTGAGGGACTGCAGCATTTCGTAATGACTCCCACAATTCTTAGCTCTAAGCCCTAACCCCAGTGTCTCTGTGGAGACAGCTCAATTACCTCTACAGAAGTAATTAATATGAGATCATTGAGGGAGGGCTCAAACCCATCACCTGGTGTTTTCATACAAACTGGAAGTTAGGTCACAGGCTGTTACAGAGAGACCTCCTCAGCTAACACAGACACAGAAGAAGGGGCAGTCTAAAAGCCAAGTGGAGAGGTCTCAGAAGGAACCAACCATTGGACACTTTGACCTTGAACTTCCAGCCTCCAGAATTGCAAGAGATAAATTTCTTTTGCTTAGCCATCCAGTACATGGTCCTCGTTATGGCATTTCTAGCAGATGGCTGACCCAGCGGCTACTGTCCCTTTTCCGGTTTTTGTCTAAGCAGTGGGTGTGGTTGGACAAACACTGGTTCACTAACTGGCCTTTCTTTGAACTTTTGCTATTTACTGACACACTGAGAACTGGTCCACTCCCCAGCCTGGTTAGTCTCCACCAGTGCTCCACTGTGCCCGCAGGAGCTTTCTTTTTACTTCATGTGGAAGAAGCAATCAGGAGAGAACGTCCTTCTGTCGTTATCATCAAATCCTCTGAAGTCTCCCCCCCCCCCCAGCCATATTCTCCACCTCTTTTTTGTGAGGGCCAGAGCTCCTGCCCACACCCCCACCATGCCTGGGATTCCTCTCCCCCTCTCCTGCCTTTGTCAAGTGTTACTGGACTAGTGAGTCAGCTGATGAGCCTTCAAAAGTGCTGCAAGAGTCTAATCTTGGAACAGGATGCTCTTTCCTGTATCCCAGGGTTACTTACGTTCTCGTCATTGTGAGAAACCAACCAACAGAATAACTGAAAAGAGGAAAAGGTCACTTTGGCTTAAGTTTTACAGGGTTCAATTCATGATCTCTTGGCCTCGTACTTTTGGGTAGAACTTTATGTGGCTTAGGAGAGTGGCTCACTTCATAACCAGCCAAGAGGCAGAGAACTGGACAGGAAGCTGCCAGGGATAACACAGTACTAAAGACCCATATCCAGTGACTCAATTCCTCCATCGCAGTCCCTCCTCCTAAGTGTATACAACTTTCCAAAATAGCACCCCTGCCTGAGTACCAAGAGTTCAAAATCAAGAGCCTATAGAGGATTTTACATGTCCAATGTAATCATGATGCCCAGCAGCGTCCACTTAGGTCTTTATTTCTCTGTTCCCTTTGACATTAAACAAACAAAACAACTCTCCTTTTTAATGCAACTGCACTCTAACTTACTGATACCACATTCACACTCTCTTGTACCCACTGTGCTGGGCTGTGTCCTTCTCATTCTCTGAGAATGCTCCCTCTTGATGATGGGAAGAAGGGTCAGCTTTTGAGTGTTTGTTGCTCTTGCAGAAGACTGGAGTTTGTTCCTAGCATCTACCATCAGGCAGTGTCCAACCATTTACAGCTTCAACTCTGGGGGATCTGATGCCCTATTTTGACCTGTGTGGGCACCCCACATATGAGCCTGAATATACCACACACAACACACACACACACACACAGAGTTTTTTTTTTTTTTTAAAGTTCCCCTTTGTCAAGAAGAACTACTGAGCTGCTCTTCTCTCTTGTTCAGGAGTCACCCTTCCATGCTCCCTTTGCTGGGATTCCTGCACTTTTCTGGCTCCTGCTTCAAGCATGTCCCATGAGACTTTGAAACTTCCACCTGCTGTCTGTTACACAGTCTCTCTGTGACCTTGTGATCCTCTTTACAAGCCTGTGCTGAAGCTCAGCTGAAGAAGCCTCATGTACCAGATCTATAACACTGGTCCCTTGTCATCACTCTGGACTTATACCCAACTCAGTGTCTCCTGTTTGGGATCTCAAACTTAACTCCATCTGAACAGAGTTCTCCACGTATGCCTTTCCCCCAAAACTGAAGAGACTTCATTCCAGCCTTCATATTTCTATACCCAGCAATAGGGTCTGTCCTTTGATTCCTTCTTAGACCAAAAAGGACTGGTGGTATCATTGACTCCTCCTGTCCTTGCAAACCACATGGCAAATCATATTGCTTCTACTTTGGAATCATTTCCACGGTCTGATCATTTTTAAGTTTGCCATTCTGTTACTGCTCTACAGGTAAAGTCATGATACCTGGTCCCTATGTTTCTATCTTTGTTCTCCAAAGCCAGACTGAGCCTTTCCCTTGGCACACCAGGTGACTCACTGACTTTGAATGGTTTAAAACTGAAAGGTGGGCTGGTGAGGTGGCCCAATCTGTACAGTCCTCTGCAGCTGTCAGGTCTAATGACCTGAGTTCAGCCTCTTGGACACACATAGTATAGGGAAAGAAAGGACTCCTCAAAGTTGTCCTTTGACCTCCACTTGTGTGCTGTGGCATATATTCACACACACACACACACACACACACACACACACACACACACACACACACGCACACACACGCACACAGATGCACACCAAATGAATAAGCAAAATGGCAGCAAAAATTTTAAAATATGAAATGCACTTTAAAAAAATCCTCCTGTGCTACAGAGCTGCAGAGACCTGCTCTCCTGCTACCTTCAAAACTATCCCCTATCCATTTTCTAGTCTAGCTATGATGGCTGCCTTTCTGCACCTAAAAACAGGACACAGGGCTTTCTGGCCTCAGTTTTTTGCACCTAATATGCCCTCTGTCTGGAAAATGACTGTCCCATAGAAATCCTGTGTGATCCATTATGTGACAAGCCTCTGCTTAAGCAATAGATGTCCTCTTGGGAAGGGGGAGAGCAGGAAAAGCCACTGTATCTTGGGATTCCCACTTGGGGTGAAGTATTAGTGCATATGAGACATGTTGCAAACATCCCATCAAATATGAAATCCCATCTCTTCAGCAGCCTCCTAGAGGAAGCAGTAAGTAATAACTTACATTTATTCAGTAATCACTTATCATGTCTTAGGAATTATATAAACACCTTGGAGATATCAACCCATCTAGTCATAGCAAACCCTGCTGGAATGAATGTGAGTCTGCTTCAAGTTAGACTAACTCAGAGAGGCCAGTTAACTAGACAGCACTTTAACAGCCAGGGCTGGGTTTGAACTGAGACCTCCAGAGAAGAGGAGCAGACTGAAGCTGCCACTTTAAAGATGTTGGGGCAGGATTTTACCAAAGCTCACAAGTAGAGGTAGGGCATTCATTGCTAGGCATTGAGTAAAAAGAGAGAGAGGGAGAGGGAGAGGGAGAGAAGGAGAAAGGAGGAGAGAGAGAGAGAGAGAGAGAGAGAGAGAGAGAGAGAGAGAGAGAGAGAGAGAGAGTGAGTTAGGGGAGGGAGGGAGAGAGGAAGGAAGGAGGAAAGAGAGAGAGTTAGGGGGAGGGAGGGAGGGGGAGGGAGAGGGAGAGGGAGAGGGAGAGGGAGAGGGAGAGGGAGAGGGAGAGGGAGAGGGAGAGGGAGAGGGAGAGGGAGAGGGAGAGGGAGAGAGAGAGAGAGAGAGAGAGAGAGAGAGAGAGAGAGAGAGAGAGAGAGTTAGGGGGAGGGAGGGAGAGAGGAAGGAAGGAGGAGAGAGAGAGAGTTAGGGGGAGGGAGGGAGGGGGAGGGAGAGGGAGAGGGAGAGGGAGAGGGAGAGGGAGAGGGAGAGGGAGAGGGAGAGGGAGAGGGAGAGGGAGAGGGAGAGGGAGAGGGAGAGAGAGAGAGAGAGAGAGAGAGAGAGAGAGAGAGAGAGAGAGAGAGAGAGAGAGTGTTAGGCAGACTTTACCCTCCAGGAAGCACTTGCCTCAAAGTGTCAGATGTACCAGTGACAGAAGGTGCTGCCCAGGAGTATGCTCAAGCTGTTTGTGTACCTGAAGAGGCTAAGGTGACGGCTTCTCCTGGAGAAGGAGGCTCCGGAGTCTGGAGGAAGCAGCTGGAGTGTCTGTTGACATCCTTAAAGCCTTATTGCCCAGTTAGAACTTTGAAGCAGGGGTAAAGGCTGGGAAGGGAAAGAGCAAGTGAAAGAAAAGGAGGAGGGGCGGGCTCAGACTCAGCCAGTGCGTGCGCCCTTTAGCCTAGCCGGAGTTCTACAGGAGCCCCATGGCCAACTACGAATTTAGCCAGGTGTCTGGGCACAGACCCTGCTGCCGCCTCTCTAGGACAGCCCAGATCTGTCTCGGAGTGAGTCTCATGATCCTGATCGCCTCTGTAGTGATCGTGGGCATACTTCTGTGGCCGCGTGCACCCCTGGTGTGGAAAGGGAAGCCTACCACGAAGCACTTTCCTGAGATCTTCCTGGGACGGTGTTTCATCTACACTCAATTTCTGCGGCCTGAGATGAGGTGAGTTGACATTTGAGGCACACACTGGGCACGGTGTACCGCTAGACACCGGGGAGGCAGGCTGTGACCCAGCTGGAGCTCGCACGGGGGAGTATCCAGACTGTCCCAAACAAAGAATCTTGTGTTGCGTGCGGGTCAGCTGGGAGCCAAGGGGCAGTGCCGAAAAGGAATCGGATGAGCCCTAAGTCCCCTGAGCAAGTTACCAGAACACCGCCCCTCCCCCCGCCACCAACTCGGGGTTTGCATTTCCTTGCAATGGGGACGCTGATCTGAGCCGAGCTCCACAAAGATGTTCGCCTCCCACAGCGGGTCTTGAGCTGGGCCCTTGGGCTCACCCTTGGCCACAGCTGCGCTTCAGGGACAGACTATGACTCGCAGGCATTCACAGTGTCATTTGGCTTTGTGGTTTCGATCTCCCACCGTTCATGCCCAGAAAGTTATGGTCACAGGCGACTCTTGACTAAGGGGCTTACTGAGCATGCTGTGGGGGTTGAGGGAGTCAGAAAGGACAGAAGTCTGCCTGGAGTTTTCTTTGTCTTTATAAAACAGCATCCTAAAGTGGTAGTTTCATGCGTGTAACTCCAGCACTAAGGGGACTGGTACAGGGGGATCGGGGTGAGTTCGAGGTTAGTCTGGGCTGCACAGCTACATTGTAAATTCCAGGACAGGCTTGAGTTGCAAAGGGAAACCAGCCTTAAAATGAACACATTAATTAATTAAAACACACACCACAAAAAACAAGCCCAGACAGCATCCTGGTTCTTTTCGCACCTGATCTTTCATAAAACAAAGCAAGACAGACTATAAAACGGAAATAGTACTCATCGGATAAGCTGAATCCGCTTGGTGAACCTGTGCAGACCTTTGCCTTCATCAGCTCATAGAAATCAGCCCTCATACTTACGTCCGCCTACTGCGTGAAGCTAAGGGAAGCTAAGGGAAGGAGGACTTGTTGCATTTCTATCCCCTCAAGGTGTCTTAGTGTAGAACTGACGTCTGAACTCAAACAGAACGCACAACAGTCTGGGGATGCCCAGATGCCCAATTTCACATTCTGTCTTCGGATGCACAAGCTTCCCAGATGCTCAAGCTTCCCAGATGCTCAGTGGTTTGGGTCCTGGTCTTATTTGAAAATCTTCATGTAGAAAGAGTCTCAGGGTCCTGATAAGTATTTTGTTTACAAATTTTAAATGATCTTGGTTGCTCAATCATTTTGTGTAAATTCACTGTGCTTAGCAAACTGGATGTGTGGAATTGGCATGATGTGTACTTAGCATTAACTCTGTGGAGTGTCGATTCTGACAAGCACCTGTTCAACCTATCTGCTCAAGTGTTTATATAAGCATCCAGCAAGTATTAATTATTTGTGTTTGTCAAATCACAATCAATTTAAAAATAACAGGATTGATTGAAAATTGTACATATTTATTTCATTGTGTGTGTGTGTGTGTGTGTGTGTGTGTGTGTGTGTGTGTGTGCACGTGCATGTTTCACTGCATACATGTGAAGGTCATAAAATCAGGTCTCTCTCTTACAATGTAGATTATGGGAATCAAGTTCAGATCATTGGGTTTAAAAGCAAGCATCCCTAAAGACTGGTCTACCTTATTGGCCTAACCTGTTAATTTTGTGAGGCCATCTTTTCAGATACCACACAACACACACACACACATTTTATATTAATAGATTAGTGATAGGTACTTATTGTGTTCCAGGCACTTAAAAATAACCAATTGCGCCAGGCAGAGTTAGTACACGCCTTTAATTCCAGCACTTGGGAGGCAGAGACAGATGAATCTCTAAGTTTGAGACCAGCCTGGTCTATAGAGTGAGTTCCAGGACAGCCAGAACTACATGGAGAAACCCTGTCTCAAACAAACAAACAAACAAACAAACAAACAACAAAAAGTTTTTTTTTTTTTCTTTGAGACAGGGTTTCTCTGTGTAGCTTTGCGCCTTTCCTGGGACTCACTTGGTAGCCCAGGCTGGGCCTCGAACTCACAGAGATCCACCTGCCTCTGCCTCCCGAGTGCTGGGATTAAAGGCGTGCTCCACCACCGCCCGGCAACAAAAAGTTTTTTAAAAAAACCAATTATGTAGTCCTTTAGTGACCCCACAAGCTGAGGTGCGGCTCACTGGAGGACTCTTGCCTAGTTTACACAGTGCCCTGGGTTCATCCCCAGCTTCGCAGTAAATGAATGAATGGAACAGGATAGAATGGGACAGAAGACAATCACACACAGGGAGTTTCGAATGGAATCTGCACATTACAGATAAGCAAACTGAGTCAGAAAGTTTGAGTAAACTGTCTACATGAGGTTGTATGGATTGAACTCCCAAGCCACTAAACTAACTGCCTATGCGTGTTTTATAGGAAGAGTGGCCATGAAGTTTATAGGCCATGTATAGAGACCTTTGAAACAGAAAAGAAACAATAATTATAAGCATAATAAGTCAACAAGTTTAACCTTACCGCATGGCACCTTATCCTCCCATGGTCTAAGAATGTAAACTCTGAAGCCAGGTCATCTGAGCTTGAGTCTTGGCTCTGTTGCAGTATGACCTTGGACCAGCTCCTCAATGCATCTGTGCCATGGTGAGTTCTCTCCATGTAAAATGGGAACATTAATGATAGCATCCAGCACCTGGAGAAATGAAGAGGCCTAAGAGGGATAATTTTGCCATGGTAAATGCCCAAAATGTTACTGCTGTGTAAATGTAGACTCAGTTCAATCATAATTCAAAATTCCCATAATCTAGTCCTCCAGTACTGAAGGTTACATTTAATTTATTGAGTTATCTTGTTAACTTAACAGTTGGCTGTGGTGGTCATTAAATCGGTACATGCAAATCCACCTCATTCTTTATACAGTAGATGCAACCATTTCCAGTTGACAAAAGTTTAACTCCAATTTGTAATTATGTATCTTTATTACTTTTGGAGAGCATGTGCCTCAGGACATGGATGGCTGTTGGAGAACAACTTGTGTGAGTTCTGTTTCCTGCTACCCAGGTTCTGGAACTCAAACTCAGGTCTTCAGGCTTGGCAGCAATCACCTTTACTCAGTGAGCCACCTTACTGGCCCATTTTATAATTTTTCAATCCCGTTTATTTATTCAATAAATGTGTGTGAGCCCCTACTGTGTTCCAGGCAGTGGTGTGGCTACTAACGGCACAGGAATGCTCAAGTTCTGATTCTTGTGCTGCTTTCCTTCTGCAGTGAACACCTTCATGTTTATACTGGAGTGTTCTGTATGACAGACATCCAGGGATGGAATTCTTGGGTAAAATGGGATATTGTTCCTGTCTTAGTTAGGGTTTCTATTGCTGTGAAGAGATGCCATGACCACAGCAACTCTTATAAAGGAAAAAAATTTAACTGAGGATGGCTTATAGTACAGAGGTCTAGTCCATTATCATTATGGTTGGAAGTATGGTGGCACACAGGCAGACACAGTGCTTGAGAAGGAGCCGAGAGTTCTACATCAGGGTTGGCAGACAATAGGAAGAGACAGAGAGATAGTTGGCCTAGCTTGAGCTTCTGAAACCTCAAAGCCCACCTCCAGTGACACTTCCTCCAACAAGGCCATACCTACTCCAACAAGGTCACACCTCCTAATAGTGCCAGTCCCTATGAGCCTGTGGGGATTATTTTCATTCAAACTACCACAGTACCTATTTTCAGTTTTAATGGTTTTTGAATTCCAGATGTTTCCAAATCCTTTCTGAAATAGCTTTATTATTTCACACTCCCACATCAGTCTACAGGGTCCGCTTCTCCACAATATGACCATTATTCAATGTCTTAAACTCTTCTTAATTATGAGAAGAATAGAAAAACAACATCTAAGTTTCCCTGTTGGCCAGCAAGCCTTAGTTCTTGTCTGGCTTTTGTCTATTTCAACTTTGTTCAGCTCTTCATCCTTTCTGTTGAGTTACTTACATATATGTTTGGGGGTTCTTTATGTTTCTAGATAATATTTATATACACATACACAAAGTGTCCCACATCCACGTCACTGAGACCTCTGTCCTGCAGACACATTTTACTGACAACATCCTGAGTTTCATTATTATCTTGGGGTTGTTTCTTATTTTGATACCTTTGTCAAGAAACACAGAATGACAGTTTTATTTTCAAGCATAGCAAATTTGAAGCATTTGCTCTCAATTCTGCACTAAGAATCAAGAATTCCTCTTTCTCTGTGTCTGCACTTTCTCTTATACAACTAAAAAGGACAAAAAAAATGATTGGACTGTCAGTGTTCTACTCTAAGGCTTCTGTGACAGCCTTAGGTTCCTGAGGGGTGTTATGCATCTTTACTTTTGTGGTTGACAGGATTACAACAACTTGTATCACTTCTGCAAGGTGATGCCTTTCTGCCAGCTTCCAATAACCACTTCCTGATGTGTTCATCAAGTCAACATGAACAGTCTCTCCCTGAGACCTTTCTTCTTCTGCCTGACATCTAGTGTCAGTACTGATGTCATAGGGTCTCCAGAGAAATGGAAATGGTGAGGAGGTGTGGAACTGGCCCATGTAATTGTGGAGGCTGTCAATATAAAATATCTGCAGTCTAGGACAAAAGGTTGGAAGCTCTAGAATTGCTGATGCTATGGCTTTAATCTGAAGGGAGTCTGGCAGGATTCCCTTATCTTCTGGAACCATAGTCTTTTTCTTAAGGCCTGACCTGATAAGATGTGACGCACTCACAATTATGGTGCGTGATGTACTTTCTACCAGGTCCATGTTTTAATGTTACTTTCATTTAATAGAATACCTTCCCAGCAGCAGGCAGATATGTTTGAGCACATATCTGTGTGCCGTGAATGGCAATGGCACTTCCAAAAATCTTGTTTCAAGATTTTTTTATTTTTATTAAGAATCTTATTACCAGATGCCATTTTTTCTATGTCTCTATAATAAACCACCATTTCCCAATCCAATTACTTACATCAGGGATCATTTAAATTTCATGCTTTTGTGAGTGGACAGGGATCATCTAGGGGCCTGCTTCACTCGATGTCATCTGGGTCTGCCATCACTCAAGCCATCATTCAAGATGCCTTGCTTTCATGACTGACGACTTAGCTCAGCAGAGATGCTTCTCTTTCTCTTTTTGTTGTCTCTTCATGGTCCTCTCCACATGGTCCTTCTCTATTAGACCAGGGTTTCTGAAGGATTTACACATTCTACCAGTACAGTCTGCTGGGTCCTCCTAAAGCTTTAGGCTCATAACTAGTATTGCTTCACTTCCACATGTCACAAAGCCAAGGCCATCTCAGACTTGAGGGCAGGAGAAAGAAACTCTACTTCTCAATGTGGGGGATAACACATTTGGTGGGTACCCTCAGCTCTTCACATTTTGCATGGGAGCATCCTTGTTTCTGTTACAGGCATGGTACTGGAGTAGCCCCTGAGAGCTTAATATCCTGAACCATGGGTGGCATTGCTGGGGCTGGGGTGGGGTGAGGGGCAGGCATGGGATTTTGAAACCCATCTAAAGGCGCATCTCACTCTTAAAGCCCACTCTTAGTGACACAGGTTCTACAACAAGGCCACACTTCCTAACCCTTTCCCAAGAGTTCATTATCGGGAGCACAAGGGGCCCATTTGCATTTAAGCTATCTGCCCCCTCCCCCATCCCAGTCTATATAACCCAAACACAAATTGATAGATTTGAGTGTGGTGATATCAGGGAGGTATATTTATTATGGCTTTGTTTATACTATTTGTGATATACTGATTTACATGCCATTTACGTGATTCAACTAAATATTTAATGCTTATTATATTTTAAGGATTAATCTGAGAGCTCAAAATATATCACTGGATGATAATTCCAAAACTCAACAGGGTAACATTGCAGGAGGCACATGGTAGATTATTTTTCATTATGAATGTAGTTATAGAAGGTTATATAGACTGGGATGGGGAAGGGGGCAGACAGCTTCTATATAGGTTGTATGATTTTGTGTAAGGGGGAGGCAACGGTGCAATTGCTATAACTAAGACAACTTAGGAAAGAAAACATTTAATTTGGGGCTTGTCTTTGTTACTGTTCTATTGTGTCAAAGAGACACCGTGGCCAAGGCAACTCTTGTAAATGGAGGTAATTAATTGAGGGCTTGCTTATAATTTCAGAGGTTTAGTCCATGATCTTTATCTTTCTTACCTGCTCCTTTCCCTTCTATTCTTTGTAAAAAATTCTCTTATCCTCACAAAACTCATCTACCAGGTTCTCTGTGCTGGATATGAGGGTTAACATCCACTATCAACTTGATTGGGTTAGGGTCTATTTATAGCATTAGTAAAATGCATCTTTAGATGTTTTCTTGTTTTGGAAGAATTTCCAGAGAGCTTTAACCAAGAGGGAAAACTCATCCTAAACATGTAGGTGGGGGTGGGGCACCATCATATGGGCTGGGATTCTGGGCTGGACAAAAAGCAGGGAGGGAGGTAAAATATCAGCCATGTACTGGCTTTACCCTTCCCCTTTCTCTAGTTATTGGTCAGAGTCACAGGTTAAGCTACTCCCCTGCCTCTATGCCTTCCCTGATGTGGTGGAGTGGGCACCGAAACAAATCCTCCCTTAAGTTTTTTTTTTTTTTTAAATGTATTGTAATGGTTAATAATGACTATCAACTTGACAGGGTCTACAATCAACTAAGAGACAAATCTTTTTTTTTTTTTTTTTTTTTTTTGGTGCTCAAGACAACAGTTTATTTTGCTGATAAGCTGGGTCTGAGAATTCCAGAGTAGAGGAAATTTATTTACCTGATTCTGTAAGATCTGGGCCTCAGTTAGGGGTTGGGCTATTCCAAAAGTTTTGTAATTGCTTGCCTGGGTCATGACTGGTTCAGCTATGAGCTAAAGCCTTACTGGGGGCTATTTCCAAATTTGAACACTCCAAGTGATCTAGAAGTCCTGCCAACATGGTGGCCAGCTGATTTTGTCTTGAAAGAGCCAATGAGCCAGAGAGATGCTTCACCTTCTTAAGGTTAAGATGGAGAAATCCCATAGCATCACTTCCTGCATTCTAGATGGTGGTGATTCATCCCAGCTTGTAAGGCATCCACTGTGCCTGTGGCCGTATTTGATGAATATCATATAGCACAAACGATAAGAGACAAATCTTTGGGCATCCCTGGAGGGAGTTTTCAGATTGGCTTCATTGAAGTAGGGAGACCCAATGTAAATGCTATTAGTATCATTCCAAATGGTTTGACTGGGGACAGGATAAAGAGGAGAAAGCCAGATAAGTACCCACATTAATCTCACTATGCTTTCTGACCATGGAAGCAATGTGACCAACCTCTCTCTTCTGCCACCATGATAGACTATGCCCTCAAAGTGTGAGCCACAAGAAAGCCTTTCCTTTTAAAGTGGCTTTTGTCAAGTGTTTTCAAAAGGAAATCAAGAAATACATCAGTTATTTGTTCTCAGTGACAAGAAAAGTAACATATATACATGGGGTTTGAACCTGGACTCTAGGTGTGCCGAGCACACACTCTATGGATGCACTACACTCTCTGCCCCAGGGGAAGATGAATATCAAAGCTTGGCTTTGAAGATGAAACTCAACTCTCTAAGTTGATCCAGGGGCATCAGATGTAGAGTACACTTGAAGAATCACCGTTAGTGTCCCTATCTTGAAGGCTACACTTAGAAGCTATCTTCTGACTAAGGTGGCCCTAGACATGCTGAGAGACACATGTCCAGGATTCACCACAGTGTGCACAGGCTGTCATCCCTGACAGTAGCTCTTGGCACCGTGGGAGAGTGTGAAGTGTTCATGTGACAGTCAGTGCTCAGAGTACGTGCAAAGTAGGGGAGAACCTGAGGGTGGAGTGGAGATCCAGCACCCAGAACTAGATGGGTCTCTAGAGAGGGGTCTGGTTGGGATGACTTAAATCCCATGATTCTCCCATCTTGGGGAAGATCAGCTTCCCCCACAGATTTTGTGGATGTTAGCCTCTGATGACAGGTGCAGATACTGGAGGTCCAGGCAAGAATGCAGGGGTTTAAGCATATGAAAGAGCCCTTCATCACAGCCACAGAGGATACTGAGAGCCAAAGAGGGGGGGGGGGTTCTAATTCACCTTACGACCCCTACTTGCCTCATATGGTATTCATCACATTCTGGTCTCTTTGTCAAAGCCTTTCAGATTGAATTCACTTATGTCAATATCAAGATGGCTGGACCCAAACATAAATGATAAAAGAGTCAGAGAATATTCTCCTCTGTTCTTCTGATTCATTTCTTTCTTGTGTTGACTGGCTTTTCTGATCCCTTTGTTTTCAGGTTACAATTTTTAAAATTATCCTTTGCTTCTGCTTTTTCAAAATTTCTGGGTTTTCTTTTTTTCTTTTTCTTTTTTTTAATTTATTTTACAATACTATTCAGTTCTACACAATAGCCACAGATTCCCTTGTTCTCTCCCTTCCTTCGCCCCTCCCCTTCCCCCCAGCCCACCCCCGATTCCCACCTCCTCCAGATCAAGGTCTCCCCCGAGGACTGGGATCGACCTGATAGACTCAGTCCAGGCAGGTCCAGTCCCCTCCTCCCAGATTGAGCCAAGCATCCCTGCATAAGTCCCAGGTTTCAAACAGCTAACTCATGCAACGAGCCCAGGACCTGGTACCACTGCCTAGATGCCTCCCAAACAGATCAAGCCAATCGACTGTCTCACCTATTCAGAGGGCCTGATCCAGTTGGGGGCCCCTCAGCCTTTGGTTCATAGTTCATGTGTTTCCATTCATTTGGTTATTTGTCCCTGTGCTTTATCCAATCTTGGTTTCAACAATTCTCGCTCATATAAACCCTCCTCTTTCTCACTAATTAGACTCCCAGAGCTCCACCAGGGGCTAGCTGTGGATGTCTGCATCCAGATTCCTCAGTCACTGGACAGGGTTTCTAGCATGACAATTAGGGTGTTTGGCCATCCCATCACCAGAGTAGGTCAGTCCCTGCTGTCTCTCGACCATTGCCAGCAGTCTTTTGTGGGGGTATCTTTGTGGATTTCTGTGGGCCTCTTTAGCTCTTTGTTTCTTCCTTTTCTCATGTGGTCTTCATTTACCATGGTCTCCTATTCCTTGTTCTCCCTCTCTTTTCTTGATCCAGCTAGGATCTCCCGCTCTCTTTCCCTCGACTCTCGCCCTTCATTGCTTCCGCTCATGTCCAGGCTGTTCATGTAGATCTCTTCCATTTCTCCGTGTCTTTCTTGGGGTCCTGTTTTCCAGGTAACCTCACTGGTGATGTGAGTAGCAGTCCAGTCATCCTTGTTCCACATCTAGCATCTTCCTATGAGTGAGTACATACCATATCTGTCTTTCTGAGTCTGGGTTACCTCACTCAGAATGATTTTTTCTAGATCCATCCATTTGTCTGCAAACCTCATGATGTCATTGTTTTTCTCTGCTGAGTAGTATTCCATTGTATATATGTGCCACAATTTATTTATCCATTCTTCAGTTGAAGGGCATCTAGGTTGTTTCCAGGTTTTGGTTATTACAAACAATGCTGATATGAACATAGCTGAGCAAGTGCTCTTGTGGTATGATTGAGCATTTCTTGGGTATATGCCCAGGAATGGTATAGCTGGATCTTGGGGGAGATTGATTCCCAATTTTCTAAGAAAGCACCATATTGATTTCCAAAGTGGCTGTACAAGCATGCATTCCCACCAGCAGTGGAGGAGAGTTCACCTAGTTCCACATCCTCTCCAGCATAAAGTGTCTTCAGTGTTTTTGATCTTAGCCATTCTGACAGGCGTAAGGTGGTATCTCAGAGTTGTTTTGATTTGCATTTCCCTGATGATTAGGGATGTTGAGCAATTCCTTAAATGTCTTTCAGCCATTTGAGTTTCCTCTGTTGAGAATTCTCTGTTTAGTTCTAAAGCCCATTTCTCAACTGGGCTGTTGGTCGGTTTGATGTCTAATTTCTTGAGTTCCTTATATATTCTGGATATCAGTCCTCTGTCACATGTGGGGTTGGTGAAGATCTTTTCCCATTCTGTAGGCTGTCGCTTTGCCTTGTTGACTGTATCCTTTGCTCTACAAAAGCTTCTCAGTTTCAAGAGGTCCCATTGATTGATTGTTTGTCTCAGTGTCTGTGCTACTAGTGTTATATTTAGGAAGTGATCTCCTATGCCAATGCGTTCAAGACTACTTCCTACTTTCTCTTCTAGCAAGTTCAGAGTAGCTGGATTTATGTTGAGGTCCTTGATCCACTTGGACTTAAGTTTTGTGCACGGTGACAGATATGGATCTATTTGCAGCCTTGTACACATTGATATCCAGTTATGCCAGCACCATTTGTTGAAGATGCTTTCTTTTTTCCATTGTACACTTTTGGCTTCTTTGTCAAAAATTATATGTTCATAGGTGTGTGGGTTAATGTCAGGGTCTTCAATTCGATTCCATTGGTCCACATGTCTGTTTTTATGCCAATACCAAGCTGTTTTTATTACTGTAGCTCTATAGTAGAGCTTAAAGTCAGGGATTGTGATGCCTCCAGAGGTTGTTTTATTGTACAGGATTCTTTTGGCTATCCTGGGTTTTTTGTTTTTCCATATGAAGTTGAGTATTATTTTTTCCAGGTCTGTGAAGAATTGTGTTGGTATTTTGATGGGGATTTCATTGAATCTGTAGATTGCTTTTGGTAAGATTACCATTGTTACTATGTTAACCCTGCCTATCCATGAGCATGGAAGATCTTTCCATTTTCTGACATCTTCTTCAATTTCTTTTTTCAGGGACTTAAAGTTCTTGTCATATAGATCCTTCACTTGCTTGGTTAGTGTTACCCCAAGGTATTTTATGTCATTTGTGGCTATTGTAAAGGGTGATGTTTTTTTCTTTGAGTTTGTTTATATGGTGTATTACATTGATGGACTTTCGTATGTTGAACCACCCTTGCATCCCTGGGATGAAGCCTACTTGATCATGGTGGATAATTGTTCTGATGTGTTCTTGGAGTCTGTTTGCCAGTATTTTATTGAGTATTTTTGCATCAATGTTCATGAGGGAGATCGGTCTGTAGTTCTCTTTCTTTGTTGCATCCTTGTTTGGTTTAGGAATCAGGGTAATTGTAGCCTCATAGAAGGAGTTTGGTAATGTTCCTTCTGTTTCTATTATGTGGAACAATTTAGAGAGTATTGGTATTAACTCTTCTTTGAAGATCTGGTAGAATTCTGTGCTGAGAATACCTGGTCCTGAGCTTTTTTTTGGTTGGGAGACTTTTAATGACTGTTTCTATTTCCTTAGGGGTTATTGGGCTATTTAAATAGTTTATCTGGTCTTGATTTAACTTAGGTATGTGGTACCTATCCAGAAAAATGTCCATTTCTTTTAGGTTTTCCAGTTTTGTGGAGTAGAGGTTTTTGAAATATGACCTTATAATTCTCTGGATTTCCTCAATGTCTGTTGTTATGCCCCCCTTTTCATTTCTGATTTTGTTGATTTGGATTCTCTCTCTTTGTCTTTTGGTTAGTTTGGATAAGGGCTTGTCTATCTTGTTGATTTTCTCAAAGAACCAACTCTTTGTCTCATTAATTTTTTGTATTATTCTCTTAGTTTCTAATTTATTAATTTCACCTCTCACTTTGATAATTTCCTGGCGTCTGTTCTTCCTGGGAGACTTTGCTTCTTCTTGTTCTAGAGCTTTCAGGTGTGCTGTTAAGTCACTAGTGTGGGATTTCTCCAACTTCTTTATGTGGGCATTTAGTGCTATGAATTTCCCTCTTAGCACTGCTTTCATAGTGTCCCATAAGTTTGGGTATGTGGTGTCTTCATTTTCGTTGATCTCTAGGAAGTCTTTAATTTCTTTCTTTATTTCTTCCTTAACCCATTGGTGATTCAGTTGAGCATTATTCAGTTTCCATGAGATTGTAGGTTTTCTGTAGTTTTTGTTGTTGTTGAAATCTAACTTTAAACCATGGTGGTCTGATAGAACACAGGAGGTTATTCCAATTGTTTTGTATCTGTTGAGATTTGCTTTGTGGCCAAGTATGTGGTTGATTTTAGAGAAAGTTCCATGGGGTGCTGAGAAGAAGGTATATTCTTTCTTGTTAGGATGGAATGTTCTGTAGATATCTATTTGGTCCAATTGGGTCATGACATCAGTTAAGTCCTTTATTTCTCTATTAAGTTTCGATTTGGGAGATCTGTCCAGTGGTGAAAGTGGGGTGTTGAGATCTCCCACTATTAATGTGTGGGGTTTTATATGTGGTTTAAGCTTTAGTAATGTTTCTTTTACATATGTGGGTGCCCTTGTGTTTGGGGCATAAATGTTCAGAATTGAAACTTCATCTTGGTGGATCTTTCCTGTGATGAGTATGTAATGCCCTTCTTGATCTCTTTTGATTGAGTTTAGTTTGAAGTTTATTTTGTTGGATATCAGGATGGCTACACCCACTTGTTTCTTAAGACCATTTGATTGGAAAGTCTTTTCCCAGCCTTTTTTTTCTTAGGTAGTGTCTGTCTTCAAATTTGAGATGTGTTTCTTGTATGCAGCAGAAAGATGGGTCCTGCTTTCGTATCCATTCTGTAAGCCTATGTCTTTTTATAGGTGAATTAAGTCTGTTAATACTAAGGGATATTAACGACCAGTGATTGTTCATCCCTGTTATTTTTGGTGGTAGTGCGTGTGTACTTCTCTTCTTTGTGGTTTACTGTTGTGGCTTTATCTATTGCCTGTGTTTTCGAGTGTGTGTCTGACTTCCTTCGGTTGGAATTTTCCTTCTAGTGCTTTCTGTAGAGCTGGGTTTGTGGATAGGTATTGTTTAAATCTGGCTTTGTCTTCAAATGTCTTGTTCCTTCCGTCTATGATGATTGAAAGTTTTGCTGGGTATATTAGTCTGGGCTGACATCCATGGTCTCTTAGTGTCTGCATTACATCTGTCCAGGTCCTTCTGGCTTTCAAAGTCTCCATTGAGAAATTGGGTGTTATTCTGATGGGTTTACCTTTATAGGTCACTTGGCCTTTTTCCTTTGCTGCTCTTAATATTCTTTCTTTATTCTGTACATTTAGTTGTTTAATTATTATGTGTCGAGGGGACTTTTTTGGGGGGTCTAGTCTGTTTGGTGTTCTATAGGCTTCTTGTATCTTCATAGGCATTTCCTTCTTTAAGTTGGGAAAGTTTTCTTCTATAATTTTGTTGAATATATTTTCTGTGCCTTTGAGTTGGTATTCTTCACCTTCTTCTATCCCTATAATTTGTAGGTTTGGTCTTTTCATGGTGTCCCAAATTTCTTGGACATTTTGGTTCATGACTTTGTTGGCTTTAGTGTTTCCTTCGACTGATGAAACTGTTTCTTCTACTGTATCTTCAATGCCAGAGATCCTCTCTTCCATCTCTTGCATTCTGTTGGTTATACTTGCATCTGAAGTTCCCGATCTTTTACTCAGGTTTTCTATTTCCAGCATTCCCTCTGTTTGTGTCTTCTTTATTTTTTCAATTTCCCTTTTCAGGTGTTGGACTGTTTCCTTTATTTGTTTCATTGCTTTTTCATGATTTTCTTTCAGTACTTTATTGTTTTCTTCCAGGACTTTATTTTTTTCTTCCAGGACTTTATTGTTTTCTTCCAGGACTTTATTGTTTTCTTCTAATTTGTTTGCCCTTTCCTCTAGTTGTTTACAATGTTCTTCCAATTTTTTTTTTGTCTTTTCCTTTACACAAGCCTCTACCTTCTTCATGATGTTACTCATAAGGCTACTTTCTTCTGCTTCTTCCAATTTTTGATGTTCAGGTCTAGATGTTGGAGGCCGGTTAGGTTCTGGTGATGCTGTATTGCTCTTCATTTTGTTGTTTGTACTTCTGCCTTAACGTCTGCCCATCTCCTGTGGTTCCTTCTTGGTCTTATCAGTGTACTTGGTTCAGAAAGAGCTGACAGATTCAGGAAGTTTCTCTCTCTTGTCCAGATGGGAGTTCTCTTGTCCAAATGGGAACTCCGGGGCAGGATGGAAGCTCTTATCTGGACCAGAAGTCTGGGGAAGGATGGGAGCTTTTGTCCAGACAAGAAGTTCAGGGTAGGATGTGCGCTCTTGTCCAGAAGGGAAGTCCAGGTCAGGATGTGAGATCTTGTCCAGGAGGGAAGTCCAGGGCAAGATGGGAGCCCTCTGTCTCTGGTCCAGAAGGGAAGTCGGGGGCAGGATGGGAGCTGGGGGCCTGTCTCTAAGTCTCAGGTATTGGCTGGGGTCTCGGGCAGATGGGGGTGGAGGGAGGGCGTGGAGATTGCAGGGGCTGCCGGGGGGGGGGGTTGGAAAAGGGGATCCCTCCCGGTGGGGCTAGAAGGGGACCTGGCTGGTGCCCAGAACCTGGGGCCAAGTTGGGCAGGTCTTCCCGGAGTGGCTGGTGACCAGGGTTGGGGTCCGGGTTGGGCCTGGATACTCAACCTCTGGTCCAGAAGGGAAGTCGGGGGCAGGATGGGAGCTGGGGACCGGTTTCTAAGTCTCAGGAAGTGGCTGGGGTCCGGGTTGGGCCTGGATACTCACCTCTGGGTTTTCTAAGAGGCCCAGTCTGTGCATTTTACTTCTCTGTGGTTTGCACTTTGATAGACTCACATTTTGCTTAAGTCTTGATGAAAGTGAAAATTTGGTACAAACACAGGGTAAAGACTTCCTGATCTTGGACAGAACTGCCAGACCACTGAACCAAAATAAACCTGTTCTTTTTATGTAAGATTGTGTCAGGCATTTCATTACAGCAATAGAAAACCAATTAATCAGAGAAAAGAATCTAGAACAACTACAAGATTCAACAGCAGATGGCCAACCTTCTCACAATCTGAAAACGTTTTTCAAAGTGTAAGTTTCTACAAGAGTGTGACTTTCTTTCATAGCAAAGAGATCTGCACACATTAGAGATTCATTTATTCATTTGTGAGTGCCTTGAAAGTGACCAGGTGAAATGTAACTAGAACAGAACTTGGAGCCAGAGAGATCTGGCTTTAAATTTTCATTTGTGATAAAGTCAATCAATTGATAAATTCACTTCAAAGAATATTTTCAGGCACTTTGTATCCACTGTTACTTAAAATGAATATTGGACTTAGATAGATAGGGTAGACATAAAACTAGCTAATGTTCTAGAAGGCAGTATGAAGCAGAAACTCCATGATTATCTTATTGCACAGAAATTATTTGTATCTCTAATAGTCAAAGATGACAGACTACCCTCTAGCTTAAAAGGTTGGAGCTATAACTTCATATGAAAGGAAGGAAAACCATATTTCACTAGGTAATTGTCTTTTGAGTAAATCTTTCCAACAGTACCTGTCTTAGTCTATTGCTACTAGTATAATGAAGTATAGGATGTCTGGAAATAGATGAAGGAAAGAAAAATGCAGCTCACAGTTTCAGAAGTCTAAGAACATGGTGCTGCAGCTCCTGGGCTCTGATGAGGACTTTCTGGCTACATCGTAGCATGGCAGGCTGCATCATGATGATGAGAACTGCAGAAGGTATCTCTCAGTCACACAGGAAGCCAGAGACTAGAGAGGGACCACCTGATCCTCACAGGAACTAACTCCCACCTTCAGAACAAGATTAGTTTATTCCAAGAGTGATTACACATGACTTAAACATTTTCTATGAGGACCCATCTCTTAAAGGTCCCACAATCTCAACACTGCAATATGGTGGGCCAAGCTCCCAGCATGGAAACTCTTCAGAGTACAGACGCAGACCATATTCTAACTATGGCAACACTACAATATGACATTGCAAACAAATGGTGTCTATCCTTTAGGCTTAATTTGGTCTTCCTTCTAAGTTTTGAGTATTTTGTAACATATTTATTCATGAATACTCTCATTCCTCTGTACCTATGGGGAGCGTCTTAGGATTCCCAGGACTCTCAGAAGGCTACCAAAATCTGCGTGCTAAAAAAATCTTCTATAAATCCTGAGATATTTGCATATAATCTTCACTTTGTCACTTATAGTTTATGTCTTCTCTGGGTTTCTTAAAAACTTAATCCAACACAAATGCTACATTAATTGTTATTATGTCATGTAGTCCAGAGAATGATGTAGCTAGAGTTTTCCTGCCTTGTCCACAGTCAGGACAAATCTTTGTCACCCTCAGTCCCACAGCCTCTCAGACACAACCAAGTAAACACAGAGACTTATATTGCTTACAAACTGTATGGCTGTGGCAGGCTTCTTGTAGCTTAAATTAATCCATTTTCACAAATCTATACCTTGCCATGTGGCTCCTGGCTTACCGGCATCTTCACATGCTGTTTGTCATGGCAGCGGCTGGCAGTGACTCCTTCTGCCTTCCTGTTCTTTCTTTTCTCCTCTCTGTTAGTCCCGCCTATACTTCCTGCCTAGCCACTGGCCAATCAGTGTTTTATTTATTGACCAATCAGAGTAATTTGACATACAGACCATCCCACAGCAGAATGATGTCAAGAGGGAAAATGTATATGTGTTTGGTATAGAGATAACTTATTCTGAATATTTTCAATCTGCAGTGGTTTCCATTCACAAGTGTGGCAGCCACATGTACTGAGGGCCAGCTGTGTTTCTGAACTCTTGCAGATCCTTCTGGTTTCTAACAGTGAACAAAACATACAGGATTCTTTTAGCTTCCAGAACTTAGAGTCTCACAGGCAGAGGTAGGCATGAAACAAAACAAGAACATATACACTATAGGCAAGTGGTGGAAAGAGCTAGAAAGAATGTAGAAGAGGGTTTACACTTTCAATTATGGGAGGAAAAGGGCAGCTGCCCTGCAAGGTGACATTTTAGTAATGTCCAGCCTGTGTTTAATCTTCCAGGATTTTCTTAAAGACGCAATATAACTTGGATGTGTTCTAATGCAGAGTCATGTTTTACACTGTACAGAGTACAGTAAGTTTTCTTTGACTTATTACCATTTTCTCTCCATTTACAGATATCAGTTAGTATATGGAACAGAATGGCCATTCATCTTAAGATTTTTCACCCTCTGGGTTTGGATAGTTACATTCTTGTGGTGTTATTGGTTTATTTTTATGCTTTGATTTATTATTACTGAATGTATGTGCATGAAGTGTGCGAGTGCACATATGCATGGGTACACATGTGTCATGGAGCGTGGGCGGAGGTCGGTTTTCTCCTTCCATCTTCATGGGGGTTCCATGGAGCACACTCAGGTTGTCAGGCATGTGCAGCTCATGCTTCAATCTGCTGCATCACCTCACTGGGCTCTGTGGTGCTGTTTAACATGCTCTTCTAGAAGCAGTGTTGTCTAGAAACTGACAGCCAGGTTCGAGTTAGACTTGGGGACAGGGCAGAAATATCTCACAGAGCTAGCTTTTGTTGCCACATCCCATCAAAAGGCCCATGATGTCACATCGTCCTACAGTTTGAAGATTATCAGAGCTGGGTGCAGTATGCCTGGGCCATCTGTTCTCAGGTTCCACAATGACTTTTCATTGCATTAGTTTGGTGGCATCTGATAACATAGCCAAGATTGATCAGTTCCACTGGGGTTAGCAAATCACTGTCTTCTAACTAGAAGAGTTCTTTGATGTGTATTTACTTTATTTCTTCTAAGGAGATGGGTTTCTCTACTGGCTGTCCTGAAAGAGAGTTCATAAAAGAAAGGCTGATAGTGCTTAACTCTTCCTCCTTTACCAATCAGGAAAGACATATTAGTCAGGGCTCTTCATACAAACAGAGCCAGTGAAAAGATGTGGACGGGTAGACAAGGGGGGAATTTGCTAGTAGAACTGGCTTGTGTAATTCTGATGACTTGGAAGTCTCACAACAGACCTCTGCAGGCTGGTGACCAAAGGATACCAGCAGCATTGCTCAATCCCAAGTCTGAGGCCTCAGAGCCAGAGTGGCCAATAACATGACACTTAAAAATCTGGGACCAAAATCCAGAGGATCAGTTTAAGGCCTGGACTCCCAGGGCCATAGAGCCTGGACCGCTGATATACAAGGCAGGAGAGCACACTCTCAGGGTAAGACTAAGCCTCAGTCCTCAGTGTCCCGGACGTATCTTGTAACTGTCCTGCCATAGAGATGGGATTGTCTACTATTCTGAAGAACCCTTACCACTGTTGATAGAAACAAAATTTAGAGAGTGTGTCAGGGCTACTCACTATAGTATGGCATGATTTTTTTTCTCGACATTAGTGGATGGTTCTAGAGGATAGTATTTTTAATATTTTAGTTTTTGAAATTATGTGTTTGTGTGTGTGTGTGTGTGTGTGTGTGTGTGTGTGTGTGTGTGTGTGTGTGAATTGAATGTTCTTGGAGGCCAGAAAAGAGTGTTGGATCCCCTGAAGGAGTTACAGGTAGTTTTGAGCTGCCCGACATGGGTGCTGGGAATCAAACTCAAGTCCTCTGGAAGAGCAGTACATGCTCTTTAACAGCTGAGTCATCCCTCTGGCCACTAGAAGACATAGTCTTTTAAAGGAGAGACATAAATGTTATGAGTTCACATTTATAACTTCAATCCAGAACAAAAGCATAAGGCTTTAATATTCATAATTTTATGTTTGTGTTTCATTTCTCTTATACTGAAAATCTTGCTCCTAGTAACAATATAATTACGTGGTTGCTTTATCTCTGGATATGCGATATGTAATTGTTATATATTTATTTTATGCTTATGTCATTGTTATTGTTAGCACACTATATTTTAAGTGACATAAGGTATCTTCAAGGTCCTTTCTTGACCTTCACAGTCAAGATTCATGCCACAGTGATGTGTATTGAAAATACTGTGTACTGGAATGTCACTGCTTAATTAAGGAAAAGCTCATGCTGGCTGTCTCGCTAAGAATTGATAGTAGCAAGACAAGAATGGAACTAAGAAGGCCATCCAGAGGCTCTTGAGTTAATTTTTCTTTAGTCCTTTTCAGCATCATGTCTATTCACCTTAAACCAATCCTATCATGTTCATTAACCTGCTGTTAGTTTCTTGTCTTTGTCTCACTTGACCAATCACTAGAAAGAGTTGACTTCACACCCTCATTGTGAAATGTTTTCTTCCCTTCATCTCTCAACACACTATTGGCTTCCAAATTCATAGCTTCACCCAAAATCTCACTGCCCCAAGACTGACACAACCCAACTTCCTATTGAAAAACCCCCGCTTGAATGCAGTGGGGGTTACAAAACTCATTTTTACAAATCCAAATCTCTGGTGCCTTTCTCAATTTGTTTCACTCCATTCTTCCCGTATTTGAAATAGCAACTTATTTTCCAGTCACTCAGCTAACAAAATCTTGGCATCACTTCTCTCTTTTTTCCCCCTCCACATTTCATATACAATTATATACTTGATGAAATGGGTTCTACTATGGAAATATATCCAGGCTGGTGTGGGTGCATATGTTCATCCCATCATTAAGAAGCCAAGGACCACTGTTTAAGATTAGCCTGGGTTATATGGTGAGTGTGAGGACAGCCTGGGCATGAGTCTTGTCTGTCCCCTGTCCCAAATGTACATCCACTTCCCACCACATCTATCACTATCTATCCAAATCATAGTCATCTTTCATCTGTATTTTTTCTGGGAAGAACAAAAATAGGTAACATCTGGTAAGCAAAATGGAAGAAACTGGGGGAGCTATTGGAGAGGCAGAGCCTTTTAAGTGGGCTAAATCATCTAAGTGCAGAATGCCTCCAGAAATCCATAATGTCCAATGGTCATTACACCTGGCATTTCAATATCAAATGCAACATTTTTAAAAATAGACTCACACAGGTCATTATTTACCAAAACAATCCCTTCATTTTCATAGGAAGTGTAGTTTTTATTTGTCACTTACCTAATTTACTTACATACAATTTAATGGAATTATATAATTAAAAATACAAAGCATAAACATATTTGCAAAAAGGGTAAATACACATCCAAGTGGGTGGGCACAAAAGGTCTTGCCTGTGCTCCAGAGGTGTCTGGGAGCTGAGGTGAAGACAACTTCTTTTACAGAGAAAGTGTCAGACAAGGTATATCCACATGGGGGGAGGTGGAGGTCCATATATGACTTCCCTACTTTGCTTTCTGTTTACCATGATCCACAGCAAATTGGAGAGGAAAGGATTTATTTCACCGAATCGCTGTGGAGTAGGACATGATTTTCTGCCAAAATAACTCCATAATTGATCAGCTATGATTCTTGTTCTTTGAGAAACTACTTGGAAATTGATCAGATCAGGATATTGAAAAGATCAGTTTTCTCAAAGGAGAGGTGAGTGGCAAGAATAGATTTAAGATGCCGAGAAAAAAAGAAAACGGGAAACAGAGTGAAAGATGAAGAATCTGTTTCTTGTGAACGTGTTATGAAGGGCCAGAAAGGGGAGAAATACAGAGTCAACCAAGCAGGAGACTAATATTTTTATTCCTTTCAATGACTGATGTTTTTCAAACAATGAAAATGAAGCATTTCCTCCCTTAGAAATTTAAAATACAAGATTAAGAATGTGAAACCTCTTAACCCCCAGTTAGAATTTTAAATAGTGGGTAGTCCCACCATTTAAAAGTACAAGTTTAAAGTGAAGGACAAAAGCAACCTATGTCTGCTTAGACAGATTGCTCCCATGTTAAGCACTTTAAACAATGCAGTTAAAATATTTTGTAATGAAAGTTGTTTTTAGTTGTTGTGGTGTTTTCTCCTCGCCAGAATGTGTCAGGTGTGGTATACACACTTGGGAGAAGTCTGACTCTACATATATTACTGTCTTAGTTTGAGTTCTGTTCCTATGACAAACACCAGGACCAAAACCAACTTAATGAGAAGAAGGGAATATTTGCTCTTCCAGGTCACAGTCCATTACTGCGGGAGGCAGGAACTCACAGAGGGACATCAAGGCAGGAACTGAAGCAGAGCCATTGAGGAACACTGCTGGCTGGCTTGTGCTCTGGCTTGCTCTGCTCTCTTTCTTATGTAGCCCAGGCCCGTTAACCCAGGGTGGGACTGCCCCCAGTGATCTGGGCCCTTCCCCATCAATCAACAGTTGAGAAAATGTCCCATAGATGTTCCCACAGGCCCAATCTAATGGAGGCAATTCCTCAGTTAGGCTTCCCTCCTCCCAGGTATGTATAGCTTGTGTCAAGTTGACAAAAACTAACCAGCACAATAATTGATCCTGGAATCTTTAGAAATGATTAGGCTAATTTAGTTTGAAGAAAGAACTTCATCCAAGGCATACTCAAGGGATACACTCCTATGGCTACCACCCAGATTCTTCTGACACTGTTCAACTTTCTCTCTCTCTCTCTCTCTCTCTCTCTCTCTCTCTCTCTCTCTCTCTCTCTCTCTCTCTCTCTCTCTCTCTCTCTGTCCCTCCCTCCCTCCCTTCTTCTCCTCCTCCTTCCTCTCTCCCCTTTCCCTTCCTCCTCTTACTATGATTAACAATAAAATATTATGAAGTCATTTCTGCATTCATAGGTTGAATAGGGTGAAATTCATAGTAAAGTTGGTCATTTTGGTTCCTGAAGGTAAGAGTTTATTACAAGTTGAATTACCTGTTGAGGAATCTAAGTTGGCAGTGATGAAATCTCCTTGGGAGTCCTTCAAGGACAGAGGCAGAAAACATACACAACTGATAGAAATTTAATGCCACAAAAGGATGCTGAAACAGAGGTAAGGACAGTCAATTAGAGTTTGGGACCTACTTTCTTGCTGTAATCTTTTTTTTCCAAGGCATTGTGCAATTTCAGGGTCCAAGCCGATCAATTCACAGCCAAGAAGTGAGTGTTTCTCATTTACCAAGTTAGCTTTTCATCACTCTCAGTACACTAAATGATTCATTCCCCATTGCGTACACCTCAACCTGTACCTTCTGTCACTGTCTTAAAGTGAAAGAAGTTAAATCATGAATATTTTAAACACATTGGGATGTCTATGAAATATTAGGAACTTCTCTTTTTTATCAAGAACACAATAGGAAAATTTACCATACTGTGTCATAGCTTTCTTTCTGTTTTAAAGTAGTTAGTTACAGATGAATAATTACAAAAAGTATCTCGCTCAGTTACTTTCTCCCTTTTTTCAGAGATTAATCCTGCCATTTGTTTCCTCACATGGCTTTCTAGAAATTTACCTAGCACAAGGCAGCATATGCTCTTCAACAGGTTTTCTCTGTCTCACTTCCCTCTTCCCCCACACTTAACAGTGTGCTTGACGGTGAGCACAGCTGGTTCTCACTTCTGCAGTTAGTAGACCAACACTTGATGAATTTACTGTGCGCTAGATTCACACACAAGGACATTTTCAGTGTTTTAATATTTGCACTAATTCCTAAGCAATGCTAGGATAAAGTCCGTGTGTGTGTGTGTGTGTGTGTGTGTGTGTGTGTGTGTGTGTGTGTTTAAGATAGAATCCTAGGAGTAAATTATCTAAGTTAAGACATATGTCACTTTTTATTTTGAAGAAAACAATGCCAAGTTTCTCTTCATAGGGCACTTTTCTTCTTGACACAGGAAGTGTTTCCATTTCCTCACACCCTACTGACAGGTGTCCCCAGGGTGCTGATCACCAGTGTGGTAAGAGAAAGCATCATCTCCAGGCTGCTCTTAATTTGTGTTTATTGCACACTTTCCTTCTGTGGAATTAACTGTTTTTTTTTCAGGGAAGGGTATTTTAAAATTTAATGGCATTTATCTATGCACAAATAATCTATGCACAAATGTGAGTCACAGAATGTGCCATGGTTTTTTTCACTGGCCTTTTGATTTTCTAGAGCTGCCATCACAAGGTACTTATTGTATGTGTGGCTTCAACAACAGACATGGACTATTTGACAGTCTGGAGGCTGGAAGTCAAAAGAGGAGATCTCGGCAGGGGTGGCTCCTGTAGGACTGTGAGGGACTCTGTTCCATGCCCTTCTCCCAGCTCCTGGGATCTTTAGACATCCTTGGCTGGGTGGGAGGGGTTCCCTGGGGGTCTTCATATTGTATTCTCTCTGTCTATGTCTATTTTTACATCTAACTTTCCGTGTGTGTGTGTGTGTGTGTGTGTGTGTGTGTGTGTGTGTGTGTGTGTGTGTGTGTATAATAGGCCAGAGAAAAACACTGGGTATCTTTCTCTATTGCTCTCCATTTTATTTTGTGAGATAAGTTCTCTCACTGAACCTGGGATTTTTATTAGACTGGCTGGCCACTGAGGGCTGGGGGTCCTTGTCTCTGCTCCCCATATGCAGCTGTGCCTAAGTTTTACATGAATGCTCAGGTTTTCATGCTTGCATAGCATACACTTTAGCCACTGAGCCATTTCCCTAGCCCCAATTTCTTCCTTTTTACATCAGCCCAGTCATAGAACTACCTGCCTCAGTGACTCATAAATACACACCCTTTGGGGTGTGTGTGTGTGTGTGTGTGTGTGTGTGTGTGTGTGTGTGTGTTCTACAAAGATCTTATTTCCGAGTAAGGATACATTCAGAAGTACTAGGGTAAAGATTTTAATGTCTTTGTCGAGACACAGTTCAACTCATGACACAGGGTATACCAATTAAATGTCTTTAGGCTTCATGCAACAGAGACTCAAAACAGGCTTTACATGAGAGATGTATGATCTATATATAATGAGATACCCAGAAGAGAGATGACCCCAGGGTCAGTAAGAGTCAAGCTCTTTCTTTCTAGTCTTTCATCTCCTGAGATGTCTTTTATCCTTAAGCTTCTTGTCAAAGAATGGCTGCAGGATTTCTAGCCATTGTGTCCTAACATAATGACATCTAGGGAACGAAGATCAGGGAGACAGGACTTCATTTTAAGCCTCTTCTTAGCGTATAACAATGTTTTCCCCAGAATCCCTCCTTCATGCTTCTGATGTCTCCTTAAATTTCATTGGCCAGAAGTGGCCTGCATGGCTAGCCCAAGGTGTAAGGAGGTTTGAGACATGTTTGGCATTTTGAAATCTTCACTGGAGACATGCTATCCAGAGAAGAAGGGTGAGGGAAATCTGTTTGGTTAGGGCCAACTGTGCTCGCCCCATCACATGGGGACAAAACATTGATATCTATTTTCAAACTTGCAGAACAAGTCTCTTTGCATGAACACTCTGAACTTCCTTTTGCATTGTGACACTGAGTTTTGGTTTCGTTTTCCCGATCAAGTAGGCCAACTGATCATTTTTCATGCATTCCTTGGCCTTCCCGAATTTTTCTGCTTAGCCCATCTTTCTACATTTAACATCCTAATCTCTTGTCCATTATATGGATGGCAAACATATTCTCCCAATCTGTGGCTCCATTCTTGACTTTATTTATGGTCCCTTTCATCCCGAAAATCTAAATGTCAATGCAATTATATTTTCTTTCATGGCTGTGTCTTTCTATCTTATTTAAGAATGGATTTTTTATGTGACATTATAAAGAGTCATATGGGTTTAAAAATGTTAAACTACTACTTTTCACAGTTAAGTCCTTTAGCTATCTGGAATTCATCTTGGTGTATTGTGAAATTAGGAAAATAGTTTCACCCTCACCTTCAGGTGTATAATCAGTTATATAAATGCTTCGTATTAATATTTCACTTAACCCAGGGTTGATAATGCCACTTCTATGGCCCATTTGAGTTGAGATCCCAGTACATGTGTGAGAGGCTACATGTGGCTGCCCTAGGGCCTATAACCCAGAGCTGTGGGGAGTGGAGACAGAGGTCAATGAAGTTTTCTTGCCATAAGCTTGGCTCCAGTTCAGTGAGAGACCCTGTCTCCAGGGAATAAAGTGGAGAGTCATAGAGCAAGACACCTTGTCCTCCTTGAGACTCTGTGAGTGTACACAAAAGTGCATGTGTCTGCACACATGTGTATATACTTTACACATACATATGCCATGCTTGCACATGTACATACACATACTTTATTTTAAAGATTGGTTCTTTTTTATTACTAAGTCAACTGTATGTATATGCCACAATTTGTTTATCAACTTCTTGGATGATGGACATTTGGCTTATATTCACATTTTGAATATGATAAACGAGGTGTTCTGGATATTAGTGTATAAATTAATGTATGGGCATATAGTTTCATCTGGGGGTGGCAATATCCAAAAATAAAGGGCCAAATGGCAGATGACTGTTTAACTTTTTGAGAAACCACTAAACTGTTTTGAATGGTGCTGGGATAGTTTTAAAGGTCTGGATATAGTTTTAAAGGGTAATGTTTTAGAAGGAATAGATAAGGTTTGAGTATATCACCCAGGTACTTGTGCTCAAAGTTTAGCCCTCGTTGTGGTGATGTAAGAGATGGGAAAGCTTTTAGGAGGCAGGGCCCAGTGGAAGGTGACAAACTCATTGGGATACTGTTCATAGAAGAGACTCTGCCCATCTCTGCAAGGGTTAGTTCCTAAGATGGTGTCATAGAAAGAACAAGTCAATGGGCTGGGGATGCAGCTCTCTTAGTAGCTTGCTTGTCTAATATGCACTAAGCCCTGGATTCTGTCTTGAGTGAAAGACCCTAGCCCTTCAGACTTACACCCCCAAGCCTCAGGAAAAGAGAAACTTCAAGTACCAGGAAATGAGAAACTAAAAATCTAGTTCCAAGAGCAACCTGACTTAGCCATTGTTCAATCTCCCCTGCAACCATAAAACAATGTAAAAAGATTTCTGTTAAGAGATGTGCTCAACTGTGACTGGGATAGTTCCAGGTGTTCCAGGAAGGACTACCGTGACCTGTGTGTAAACTCCACTCCCGCCTTGATACCCCGCCTTGAGGTTTCAGGAAAAATGTACCTGTTGACGTAACTGTACCCCCTCTGTGATCACTCTGTACCCAGACCATGATCTTGTGAAACAAAATTGTATGGGAATTGTAATCTTATGGGTTTTGTGGGTTTTTCCTTTATAAGCCCTCATGGGGCTGCAGTAAGATGCAGCTCTTGCTCTTAGGAGCGGGGTTTGCTTAATAAATCCTCCTGTTATTGCATCAACTGGACTGGAGTCTGGGTTCTTGGGGCACCCACTCAAGACCCCCAAACTGGGACTGGGACTTTGGGGTCCAACATTGAGTACTCCATAAAACTTGATATGGTGTAATTCCAACACTTGGGAGATTGAGGCAGGTGAATCAGAAGTTCAAGATCATCCTCAGCTACATCATGGATTCAAGGCCAGCCTGGAATAATGAGATCCTCCCTCTAAAACAAGAAGGAAAATGGGAAAGGGGCTTGTTCTGGACTTCCGTCTCAGGATATGATCTCTTCTACATTAAAAAAAAAAAAAAAAAAAAAAAAAAAAAGATCAAGTTACACTGTACTGATACAGTGTAAGTATAAATTTGTGAGATTGGGAAATTGTTGCTGTTTATTTGTTGTTTGTCTGTGTAGCCCTGGCTGTCCTGGAACTCACTCTGTAGACCAGGCTGGCCTTGAACTCACAGATATCCACCTGTCTCTGCCTCCAGAATGCTGGGATTAAAGGCATGCACCACCTCCAGCCAGAAGACATGGGGGATCTTTTAAGAGAAAATGATAAATAGATCTTAGAGAATACAGGAATTTGAAGATGTTATAAATGACTGTCATAGAATTGCTAAGCCTAAAACTTTTTGATGTGTCATTCCTACCAGTGACTGGTAAGGAAGCTTACTTATTACCCTAAGAGAAAACATGCTAAGCTTTGAAATGGGCAAGAAATATGAGAACATGGAAGATGGGTTTGGACCTCTTGCTTTCTTCATGACATATGTATATTATATTTAAGTGAAAGTAGTGTTCTCCCAAATAAGTTCTCAAGATACAGTGTTTGATGTAAATGGAAGAACCAGATCCTCTCCCCCCCTGCCATTACATGTAGAAACCATACAGTTCTTGACAGAGCTTCCTTTCCAATACTTGAAATGGTCTTGTCTCAGTCTTCTTCTTTTGGTATCGGTAGGACCTGTCACTGTGGAGCACTTCCTTCGTGTTGACAGATTGTGTTCACTTAGCATGTGTCACAACTGTGGTGGCCCACAGACACTATCTAGTGAGACCTTACTCAGGGTCAGGGAATCTGGGCTTACTTTACTCAGAAGGGCTGCATAATGGGACGATTTGGTCATAGGTGTGTTTACCAGGTGTTTTGAAGATCTACACTTGGCTGTATGTTGTGCTTTGGTCTTGATAGGGGGAGATCTTTTGTCCTGTCCCTTGGCATTTGTATAAAAAAAAAACCCTTTTGAATAAATGCCTGGGGTGACTGGGTATTGACCCAGGGCCCTGCAGAAGCTATCCTGTGTTTCTGTCTTTCTTATTGTCTCTTTCCATCTTTCTCTTATTTCCTCATTCCTCTCTCCACCCAAGAACCCTTCGAAAAGTGGGAGCAGGTCAGAGCTGGACTCCCTCCCACACACAACCCTCCATTTTGCTTTTGATCTCATCCATGTTTCCCCTGCCAGTGTCTTCACGTTGCCATGCCTCAAAATTCAGTCCTACTGAGCCCATCATTGTCTCTTCTTTGTCCTTGTTACATGCCCATTTCTCTGTTCTGTGACTTCCTTTGGATGTCTTATGGGCATGCCAAGCTCCAACTATCCCAAATTGAACCTGTAGCCAAGGCCAATTCTTCTGAAAACTCTCTTCCAGTTGATGGCCACTCCATTGTTCACAAGCCTTCTAGTTACTGACTCGATAATTTGTTCAACACCATATCACAGTCCAGTAGAAATCTGTGGTGATATATTGTGTAGCTCAATATATTGTTTACCCTAATAAACTTATCTAGGGATCCAAGGACAGAGCCAGCCTCTAGATTAGACATAGAGGCAAGACAATGGTGTCACACACTCTTAATCCTATCACTTGGGAGACAGAGATCTGTCTAGATCTCTGTGAGTTCAAGACCACACTGGAAACAGAGCCAGGTGTTATGGCATATGCCTTTAATCTCAGCACTTGAGATCTCATGCCTTTGCTACCAAGTATTTAAGAAGCACACATGCTTTTAATCCCAGCACTAGGAAGGAAATAAGATGGCAGGGCACAGAAAGATATATAAGGCATGAATAAACAGGGAGTCTCGCTCTGGAGGCTGAGGAGTTGGTAAGGTGAGGTTAGCTGTGACTTGATCTTTCAGCTTTCATCTGGTTCTGGGTTTTTTGTTTCTTTCTTTGTTTTTTAAGACTGTTTTGAAATTTGTGTTACAGAAATCCACAGTGAACTTGGAATATATCATTTTTTTCCCATCTTATTTTTTTTCTTTTCCTCTTTTTCCCCCATCTGTGTTAGCTCTGGCTGTCCTGGAACTTGCTCTGTAGACCAGGAAGGCCTTGAACTCAGATATCTTCCTACCTGTCTCTCGAGTGCTGGGACTAAAAGTATGCATCACTATGTCCAGCTACTTTTTCTCACCGTGACCGATATCTTCTCTTTCCCCACGATGGTGCAAAGTCAGCTCTTGTCAGCAGTACTGATCTACCTGCCTCTGTCCCCACTTCCTTTCAGACTACAGCCAGCAAAGAAAGAGAATTCTTTTGAACTTAAGTCATATCTTCTACTTCCTGTTCACAAAGTCCACCGTTGCTCGTAACTCTACCATAAATAGAAGTCCACGGTTTAAGATCAAATTTACTTCTTCCTTGTTTCCAGCAGCTCCTTCTTGCTTGCTTTGTTCCAGCCGAAAGGCGTCTTTCCTGGTTCACATCAGGTACCAGGACCTTCTGTCCAGAACATTATTACTTGGATGTTAGCGCTCTCAGGTTCTGTCTTCCTTCAATGCTTTGCTCCGTGCCATCTAATGTCCCCACCTTATAGGATGTTGAACACATATAGCTTGTCCCCCCCCACCCCACACTCTCATCGTAGTCAGCCCCCGCCATTTTCACACAGAACTTATAGCTTTCTAGCATGTTCTATAACTTTCATAGTTTTTATCTTGTTCTTGGGTTTACCCTCTACACTGAGCGCAGGGCAGATTTTAACCAAGTGTTTTCCAGATTTGTGGTTTAGCCATTTTTTTAAAATTCTCCCATGTAAATTCTCATCCTGACCAGTTTCCCTTCCCTCCTCTCCTCCTAATCCTCCTCTGCACACACCTCCCCTCCCCTCATCCACTCCTCTTTTCCCTCCAGAAAAGGGCAGGCCTCCCAGGGATATCAACCAAACCGACATATCAAATTATAAGGAGACCAGGCAAATCCCCTCATCTTAAGGCTGGATGAGGCAACCCAGTAGGAGGAAAAGGATCCCAAAAGCAGGCAAAAGGATCGGAGATAGCCCCTGCTCCCACTGTTAGGAGTCCCACAAGAAAACTAAGCTACACAATCATAACATATGCACAGAGGACCTAGGTCAGACCCATGCAGGCTCCCTGGTTGTTGGTTCAGTCTCTGTGAGCCTCTATGAGCCCTGGTTAGTTGATTCTGTGGGCCCTTTCCTTAAGACCCTGTTTAGGAACTCATCATCGCTTCCGTGTGTCTCACCAGTCACTCACTCACTTTGCCCACAAGGTGGCAGTCTTTCCTTTAAATACAGGCTGTAGTGGCCTCCAATTCAAGAATTAATGCAGGTCAGTGAGCCCGCAGTTTCTCTTTGAGCAGAGACAGCATGACCTGGAGGACCAGATAGCTGAGTTTATAGACTGTGCATCCCTACGCCTCGAGAGCTAAATGTGTTAAAGGAACAGGGGTTTAGGGTGTCAAAGCCTCCCACAGGAGTGGCACATTATGAAGGTGGAAATGTGGTTATTATGGGAGTGGTACGAATTTAGAATGGTGATAAAAGAGTTCTGATACAGTGCAGGCTGTCCATATAAAAACCAGGTTTACCAGACACATATATGTATATGTATATGTGTGTGTGTGTGTGTGTGTGTGTGTGTGTGTGTGTATGTCCCCCCATCGAGATAAGACTTACCCTTTCCTTCTCGACTCATGGTATCCTAGCATCTAGAAATGACTGCCCAGTTCTAATCTTGAATGTCTCTTGTGATCTAGAGACACAACTCTTCAAGGAATCATAACTTTCTTTCCTTCTAGGAGCCACTTTATTTGGAAAGTAGCTGCATAGTTTTGATTTTCCTGTGGGAGGCAGCATTGTCTAGCAAAAAGAGCAAGATCTGGCCTACAAGGCAGTTCTGGAGCTGGCTAATTGACCTTGGACAGGGCCTAAGCTGCTCTGAGCTCTGGTCTCTTTACTTTTAAGAGACTAGAACCCCCCCCCTCCCCCCTCAGTGGCTGGAGTGAGATTTTGATATAAGCACAAGTCATTGGCATCTTATGCAGCATTTAGCTCAGAGGTAGCATAATGGCATGGTCATGAATGCCCCCCCCCCCCCTTGCTGCTTTCCACCTTTGGCCACTGGGAACCAACCAACCCTGCGGAACTTAGCAGAAAGGGGAGCCATGAGGGGCAAACTGTAGTCAGTGGTCTATGGTTGTGGGAGCAGTAAAGTTAGGAGCAGGGGGGTAGAAAAGAGGAGTGCACACCACTGACCTTGAGTCCTGACATGTGGGCTAACCTACTCTATGCCCAGCCTCCAAGACTCCATTTCGGAAGGGAAGAAAAAAAAAAAAAACTTCCCTCAGATCAAGAAAATCTTTATTCCCACAAGTCAAAAGGCCGATAGGGGCTCCTTATGAAATTTCTGTTCAGTTTACATACTCATGAATGCGTTCCCGTTGTCATAGGCCTTTAGCATCTCCAGTGCCCCAAGCTTGTTCACTACTGTCTAGACCTTTACCCAGGGCCACTGGGAGAACCCTGTAATTGTGTGAGTTGGGTTTGTTGCTCTCTGTAAGAAGGGAAACACTCCCAACAAAGGTTGTGGGGGCAGGCGTGGTTTTCAGGAAACTTGGAAGATCTGGCTCATTTTTAAGAGTTTAAGGGAAGATTCAAGGAAGCTGGCTTTACCTGTACAGTGTCCGGGAGCCAACAGGATGGGCCCAATTCTCTGATATGAAATCTTAATAAATTCTCTACACCAGGCTGGAAGCATAAAGCTGAGGTTGGAACAGGTTAAGATGCAGCCATCACTTCTATCAGCTACATGCAAAGATGGTTCTACCATCGTTTCTTTGTGTCTGTGATTTCCTTTTTGTCTGTATTCAAATTATAATCTACCATTGCTTTATCTGACTTTGGTGTCCTGTGGAATTGCTCGTAGTGAATTGAAGAAACTTAAGATGCAGTTTAGGTATGAAGTCACACTGTTCAGCTTCTCTGAACGCAGAGCTGTTTGTCTCTCACCAACACCTCCACAAACAACCTATGCATCTCCTGTCCTGGGGAGGAGGAGCTAAGACCCAGCCTGCCACCAGTGGCTCAGTCTGAAACCAGGGAGGGAACTTACTCAGTTTCCTTGTCATCTGGACCTTGGGTAGACAGACTGACTGTAGCAACCAGAACAGAACCTTATTTCGTTAGGACCTTAGCAGGATGCCCTTGAGTATATTGCACGTCTAGCATCATTTCCAGAAAATATATTCAGAACCTGTAAGGTATGGCTTTTAGAAAAGTCACACAAAATGAAGAACCCTAGGGGAATGAAATGGAGCCATTTTCCTCCGGCAACATGAAAAGAACGTATACTCTTACCTTCTATTTCAGTTTAAAAAGCATGTACCATATGCAGGAAAAAAAAGGGGGGGAATATGGTGGTATTCTATTTGTACTGAAATATGATTTTGATTGTATGTTAATAAATAAAGTTGCCCAGGGGTCAGAGCTATTAGAGCCATAGAAAGAGCGTGGCAGTGGTGGCACACGCCTTTAATCCCATAGATCTCTGTGTGTTCAGGGATATAGCCAGCATTGTAGACATATGCCTTTAAGACCTAGAGGGCTGTACTTACAGGCAGTGACAAGGCAGTCATGTGTTTGGATTTACAACCAATGAGAAGGCAGAACAAAATACTTAAAAAGACGAACAGACAGGATATAGCTCTCTTTCGGGAAGCTGGGGCACCGCAGGAGGAAGGGTGAGATTTTAGCTCTGAGCTCTGACCTCTCAGCTTTCTCTTTTACATTGGTTCTGTGTTTCTTATTTAATAAGACGGTTGGTTACATCTACAGGGGAACTCAGGGGACTCAGCAGAGTGGGGCATCTTTTCTTTGTTTTGTCTAAGGTTTTTTGTTTGTTTTTTGTTTTTTCAAGACAGGGTTTCTCTGTGTAGCTTTGGAACCTGTCCTGGAACTCACTCTGTAGCCCAGGCTGTCCTCGAACTCACAGAGATCCACCTGCCTCTGCCTCCCGAGTGCTAGGATTAAAGGTGTGCGTCACCACTGCCCAGCGAGATTTTTCATTATCCATCTCCTTGACCTTGTTGGCAAAGTCTGGCCCTGGAGTCTATCTGTGGTTTGTGTGTGACTTAATAGGGAATTATTATTTTTTTTTTTGGTTTTTTCAAGACAGGGTTTCTCTGTGTAGCTTTGCGCCTTTCCTGGAGCTCACTTGGTAGCCCAGGCTGGCCTCGAACTCACAGAGATCCGCCTGGCTCTGCCTCCCGAGTGCTGGGACTAAAGGCGTGCGCCACCAACGCCCGGCAGGGAATTATTTTAAAGTTGGAGGGAAAAGTTAATTGTAAAAGGTTTGCAGGCCTCCTTTTTCACCTCAGAGTTCACATCATTGGGCTTCAGGATGAGAGATGGACACCTATGCTCAGTATTAGCTGATTCTGTGGTCCTTGACCCAATAATGAAATGTGAAAAGATAATGGATTTTGGAACCAAAGACCCTGTGGTGAGAGCTAGCATTCAGGTCAGGACTAAGTGTATTTGCTCCAATACTGGGTTGTGTTATTCTTGTCTATGTTCAAGTGCGCCATGAACAGAAATGTTTATCTTGATAGCAGCTGGGACACATTGTAGGACTTATGGCAGCTTCCCAGAAAATATGGAACAAAAGAATGTATAGAAGAAACAACCTACATGCCCACTGACTGATGAGCAGACAAACTGATGTTGTTATAATTGCACAATGGAATATTGTTCAGCCTTCAAACAGGAGAAGATTTAATACACACTATGTGGTGTTTTGAATGTGAATGGCCCCTATAGGCTCGAATGTTTGGTTCCCAGTTGAACTGTTTAGGAATGATTAGGAGGTGTGGTCTTACTGAAAGGTGTGCCACTGGGGGTGGTGAGCTTTAGGGTTTCAAAAGTCCAATGCCAGACCCAGTCTTGTTCTCTCTGCCTAGTGCTTGCAGATTAGGATGTAAGCTCTCAGCTACTGCTCCAATACCATGCCTGCCCACCTGCCACTATGCTCCCTGCCATGATGGTTATGGACTCACCCTCTGAAACTCTAAGCAAGTCTCCAGTTAAAAGCTTTCTTTTATAAGCTGCTTTGGTTGTGGTGTTTCATCGCAGCAATAGTAACCCTAATTAAGATAAAACACAGCATGACTATCCTAAGAACATAATGCTAAGTAAAGTCAGCCATATGTAAAGATTCCACTTTCATGCAATACCCAGTATAGTCAAATTGAAACAGAATTATAGCAGCCAGGGGCTGGGTGGAAAAAGGCCAGGGTGTCAATGCGAATGAGTTACAAAACAGCATAACTGTATTTATCTGTACATTTAAAAATAGTCAAGATGGGCTGGAAGGTGAATCTCAGTGGTAGAGCACTCGCCTAGCATGTGTGATGCTGAGAGTTTAATTCCTAGCATCTCAAAACCAAATTGAAACTACCCACTGCCACTACTGTCGTGGGGTTATATGCCTGTAGTTCCTGCTACAAAGAAATGTTGTTACTATAAGAAAAGTGGAAGTTTGTATCTTGGTGAGTGCAAACGACAGACAAGCATAGCTGAGAGATAAGGTTGGAGAAAGGTTCACTGCAAACAGCAAGTTCAAAAAGAAAAAAGATGGTACACACATTTTGGGGGCATACTTAGGTAAAGATTGTGAGCCATATGTTTGCAAGATTAAAATGGTGGACAGGAGCACTTTGGGGTCATACTCAGCTTGAATGATAAAGATGGCAGCCAGTAACAGCTCTGGGCAAACTCACCTTTCTTTTTAAAAAAGATAGAAAAACAACAACAGAAAGTTTTAGTTGGTGAAAAGAAAAGACACTTTTAAAGTGTAGGAGTTTGCCCCTAAAACTTTAATCCTAACATTATCTTTATTTTGCTATGAGTGAAAAAAGGATAAGGAAGACTTTAAAAACATAAAATGATGTATGCAAGATGATGTCTTTGGTTTTTCTCTTCGAATTACAAACTCTTCCAAGTAGAATCAACTCTTCCAAGTCAGGTTCAACAGTATTGCTCCAGTCTCCCCTCCTGAACAAAGAACTCTCCTCAGGTTTTAACCTGGGGTTTCTTGAATCTTTACTATGATTTGAAATGGAATATAAGACCTAAGAGAAGCATAAAAATAATTTGGTAGCATTGTGAGTTTTGGTGGTTAAATAAGGGCTTGCTGATGAAAAAGCCTGATGTGTGGCAGGTTCTCAATGCTGGATAACTTCTTTCCACCAGGCCTTTTTCCAAGTGGAAAACACTCTCGGTCTCCCATCCTACTCTTCCTCAGTCTCCCATCTTACTCTTCCTCAGTCCCCCATCTTTCTCTTCCTCAGTGTCCCATTGAATTCTTCCTCAGTCTCCAATCTTACTCTTCCTCAGTCTCCCATCTTATTTTGCCTCCAGTCCTGCAGACACTACCAAGGGAAAAAGCAGAGGAGCTTTAAACATTTGGAATTTAGAACAGAAAGTTCTTGAGAAGGCCACTGCATTAATTACTGGAATTAAGGCATAAACCCTACTGAAAGCAAGGTCGCCGCCAAACGTCTACTTTCTAAATTGCCTGTGATAGTACCCCATAAATTTTGATTGACACTAAAGTACATGGCCTCATAACTTTTTCTTTTTTGCATATGTAAAAGGTATGGAAAGAGAGATCACTAATGAGATCCTGGCATAGTTTTCAAAGGCAGGTGCTGATGAACTTAAACTACTCTGTTTCGACTTTGGAAAGAAATGCTATTTAACCTTTCACATTTTCATTTGTATCCACTGATTTTCAAACATAACCAGGGTCAGAATTGCCAGGGGCAAGGGAAGCTATGAATGCACAGACTGTGGAACCCTGCCCTACGTTAACGAGTCCAACTGCAATAGCCCTATTTATTTAAAGTTTTAAATGACATGTAGCAATTGGACATATTTATGGGCACAACACAGCATTTTGGTCCATGTATACACTACTATATAATGACCAGATTAGAGTGATTGGCGTTTCTATCACCTCAGGCATCTGTAACTTCTCTGTGTTTGGAACATTCAGCCCTCTCTATTAGGTGTTTTGAAATCTTGCCTTTTCCAAAGGCACTAAGAAGACTTAAATGCTTTATATAAGATGTAGGATAAGGAAAAAAAAACTAGTTTTCTTCCTATTTTCTCCTTAATTTTATCCAGCATTTGGGTCACTTTAACCTCTCAGAGCCTCAGCACGGAGACTGGTTTGCATCTCAGAGGAATGTGCTGCACATCTGATAGAATGGTGTAGAGGACTGGCTGACCCTGAGTATATGATTCCCAGACAAAGAGCACTTGTTGCTGTTATCTATGCTCCAAAAATATTTTTAAGGTTTATTTTTATCTTATGTGTATCATTGTTTTGCCTGTATGTGTGTTTATGTACCATGTGTGTGCAGTGGCCATGGAGACCAGATGAAGATGTCAAGTCCTCTGGAACTGAACACACAGTTGTGAGCCACTATATAGGTGCTAGAAACCAATCCTAGGCAGCAAATGCTCTTCACTGATGAGTCTTCTCTCCAGACCCTTCCGAAATATTTTAAAAATCTGTTTTCTGTGTTTCCTTTTATAGTGATCAGGACTGCCAGGAGATATTGAGTACATTCAAAGGAGCATTTGTTTCCAAGAATCCATGCAAGATCACAAGAGAAGACTACGAACCACTGGTTAAGTTGGCCACTCAAACCATACCATGTAACAAGGTAACAAGTTATAACATTCAGAACTGAGAATCAGAGCCAAAGGGAAGAGGTCCCAGGCCCAAAGTTAGGATGTAGGAAGAGAGGAAATGTTGGCATTAGGCATTATTTGATATGGTTGGTGGGGTAGTATTGGTAGAGGACAGGTTTTGGAGAACTAGGATACCATCAGGGTTTAGGATATCTGGGGAAGGAAGATCAGATAGAGATGGGACACAGAGAAAAGAATCTAGCATCAACCCCATCCCACACGAAGAGAAGTAACCCAGACTTATATAATCACAGGACATTCCCCTAGCTTCTGATAATCATAGACATGTAAATGGTAACACAAGGCTGACTTATTTGTGATGAGTGATTTTTGCTCTTTACTCTCCTAGCCCTCGCCTTCTTAGTTTTTTAGAACCATTCTATGGGGTAGGCAAACCAGGGGTCAGAGTCTTTATTTCACCACCAGGGAAGCTCAGGCTTGGTGAAAAGAAATTGCTTAAGTATAAAAGGCTTTAAAGTAGCCAGGTGAAATGTAAAAGGAACAAGCCCTGGGGTCAGAGAAGCCTGGTTTTCAGTCCTTTGAATATACTAGAAAAGGTCTGTCATGAGGTACAACTCTTTCAAAGTCTGTGGTTAAAGCAAAATTGCACATTTCTGAAACTAAGTGAGGCACTCCAACCCATTCACAGTTATCACCTCTCATCCTGTTTTCAGTGAATGGACATTGCTGTGGCTCCTCCCCGAGGAGTACTGAGTACAGTGCTCTGAACAGAGGAGGTCCATGGTAGACAATAACCAAACTGACTTCTCTGGATATTTAGTGTGTGTGATTTACTCTGATAGTTTCTGCTTTTTTTATTTATAAAAGGTCAATTGATCAATTGATTGATTAATTGTTTGATTGACTTATTAATTGATTGAAGTTCTGGGGATGGAACCCAAAGCTTCATGAATGTTAGCACTCATTCCACTGTTGAACCACATCCCCAGTCCTTGGATTTATTCTTGGTCCTAATTAATTGTCTGTTTATTCTTTCTCAGACTCTCTTTTGGAGCAAATCCAAACATCTAGCCCATCAGTATACCAGGGTCGAGGGAAAGATGTTCACCCTGGAGGACACGCTGCTGGGCTACATCGCTGATGATCTCTGGTGGTGTGGAGACCCCAGCACTTCTGGTAAGGATCTGGACCATCTGGGATGGCTTGGGATGCATGGGAATGGATCCTTGAGGTGAGCAAGGAACTTTGAAAGGTCAATGGGCACCCTAATGCCATTGGTGCCCTAAATGACAAGTCAGGCTCTTAGAAAATAGCAATCCCTATTCTCTTGAAATACCAGCTTCAGAGCTTAGGGTTGTCCTTGGCCTCTGAGGGGTGGGAAGTATACATGTGGAGGAAATGATTGGCCCCATAAGAGAGGAAGCAAGAGAGAGCTGAGAAAGCCCAGTTTATTTATTGCTCATTTTTGTGATAGCCAGTCCAATCCCATGAGATCTAACACAGTCTAGAGGAAAATAATCCAATGTCCCAAGAAAGTCATTAATCTATTCATGAGGGTAGATTTCCTCGTGATTCCAACTCCTCTTAGAGGTCTCATCAACTCAACACATTGCAATAGAGAATTAATAATGTGAATGTTGGTGAGGCAGACTGTATCAAACAACAGTACTACTTTATAATGCTGTTGAGGTAAGCCCCCAAATCTAGTTTCTCCCTCACTTGCCCTCTCTACCTCCTTCCTGCTTTCCCCTTTCCCCGCCCCTCCCACTCTCCCTTTCTCCTTCATCCACTCCCTCTTCCCTCTTCACTTTCTCTTCTTCTCTTTTTGCAAGGAACGACCCCCTCGACCTTTATATACTATTTCATTCTGCACTGTGTATTCTTGAACATAAATCTGGGCCATTTTTTAAAAAATATTTTGAAACTGAAATTATATATACTTAAGATGTACAGTGTAATGTTTGGTTATAAATAGGCACGGTGAACTGATTATTATAGTTGAGATATTTAGCATGGGCATCTTAAGGTGTCATCCCCATTGTTTATTGGTGACCTCTCTTTTCCCTTCATAGCTGATCAATCTATTTGCCTAGTAACCCATCTGTTCTTCATCTCCACTTGCACTGTCTGAGTCTAACACACTAACACCCTCTCTTGCTGGGAAAGCTGTAATGTTATTCTGATCACTCTTTGCCCCTTTAGGTCAGTCTCCATCTGACACGACAGAGTTTTTCTTACAGTGGAAATGTGACTGTCTCTATTTCCTTTTAAAACCTAACAATCTTTTTTTTTTTACCTCTAGGCTAATAATATAAATTCCTTGGTTTGGCATGGCCTCTGTATTTCAGGTGCCTCATCTTCCATCATTTCCTTTCTCCGATCAAAGCTCATCACAGCTCTTGGCCTTTGCACATGCCATCTGCATAAGGTGCCCTTCTCTTTAGAGTCTGTCTGAAGACTCTGATTCTTGTCCAAAGCAAAATTCAACCTGAACTTTTTCCGGTTGTATTGCACAACACAAGTAACTCTTCCTCTGGTTATTTGACTTCCATACATCACATGTTATGTGAGGCCAGGCTCCCACCTGATTCAACCCTCTATCTCCAGAGCCTAACCCTCAGTAAATGTTTATATACTAAGGCAGATGGCCTTGAGAACAGCGTCATAGAACCCAGGGATCCACACTCTATGCTTTGTACCACATTAGGGGCAGAGCCTAACCCTCAGTAAATGTTTATATACTAAGGCAGATGGCCTTGAGAACAGTGTCATAGAACCCAGGGATCCACACTCTATGCTTTGTACCACATTAGGGGCTGAGCCTGTTTTGATGGGGTTGGCTGTAGAAAGCCTGAGACCACCTGAGCCCTCAAACTTCTGGAGGTTGAGAAGGAAACTCTCCAGGAGAGAATTTCCGGCAAAACAGAGAAGTGTCTGGTGAACGAGTCTTCTTCCCGAAAGGGCCTGGCCTTCTCTCTAAGTGTTCCTGGACTCCAGGGGAGTGATGGGGGCTGGTCTCTTTGGGGCAAACTTCTGTTGCCATTTCCCAGAATGATGAGTCAAAACCTATCACACTGTTCCTGTCTGGGATCTGGAGGGGAAGGCAAGGAGTTGGAAGGAATTCAGGGACACTTAATTAAATTGGGTTGAGATGTGTCCATTCTCCAGCCTCTGCCTTGGCGCAGATGTCATTGGAAAACACTTCCACTGTAATTGAACAGCCAAGAATGGGCCCAAAGGTATAATGCCTTTTCCACTTAACTGTTTCCTATAAACTATATGTTTTAGACATGAACTATGACTCTTGCCCACACTGGGATGAAAACTGCCCCAACAACCCTGTTTCAGTGTTCTGGAAAGTGGTTTCGCAAAAGGTAAGTTCCAAGCAGTAAATTCTAGAGTTTTGGCTGAAGATGCTGTCTGGTCACTGGTTGGTTAATTTTGACCCTTTTTGTGGTGTGAAAGTGTGGAAATCTTTGATGAGAACAAAAGCTCAGAAATACACGCTAGAAGGTTTTCGAACATTGCTTCAGAACAGCCACAGAGGCTTTGCAAGCTCAGAGAAAGAATCCCTATACCCAATGAGTGAATGACATTCATTAGCTGTGTCTGTCAGGAAGCTAGGTTTGACTTATCCTGACTCCCAGGTATTGATTCGATTTCTGGAACAGTTTGAATAATCTGCATTTGTAGACCACTTTATATGTGCCCAACCCTTTGCAGGAGTTAAGAACTCTATCCTCACAACAACCCTATGAAATATCATGAATACCGTGGCCACTTTGGAGGTGGCAAGATGGAGGTGCAAGCAAACATGGGAGCTACTCATGGATTCCAGATCTTGAATCTGGGTGGAGAAACACTAGCTCGCTCACCTCACATCTGTGTCTAACTTCACTTGAAGTTGCACAGGCATTATTTACTTTTCCCTATTCGTGTGTCACTGCAAGAAAAATTCCTTTGTAAGTAGACCACAGTGGGAAAAGAATGAAGAAAAACCAGTGAAAGGAGAATAAAAAAAGCCCAAATGTATTGATTATGTATTCAAATGGAGTGCACATCTGAGGAGGTGTGGAAGATGGAAACACATTTGTCAAAACATGTGCCTTAGTCCACTGGCCCTGCTCTAACCAAAAGCTCAGGTTGTGTAATTTAGAAAGGACCTCAGTTGGGTTAAGTGCCAGCAGGTCAAGGTGGTAGCAAATTTGATGTCTAATGAGGGCTGTTCTGTGTTTCTCAGATGCCAACTCATTGCTGTGTCCCCACATGTCAGAAGACAAAAGATGCCTAGAGAATTTCCCTGAGCCCCTTCACAAGAGTACTGACGTCATTCATGAGGGTAGAGCCGTTGTGCTCTTACCAACCCAGTTTCCAACCTAGGACCTAGGGGCTGAGAGTGGAAGAACACGCATCCAAGCCACAGAAGCATACACATTTCACAGTCAACAAGTCCCATGTCTCTATGTCATTCCCATTTCTCTCTCCAAATAGATAGTGTAAGAATTGAACAAATTTTTACACTAGAGGTGAAGACACTAATATTCTTAGCTTAAGAGACTAATTGCAGAAGAAGGGGAAGAAAGACTGTAAAAGCTGGAGGCAGTGAATGAATACCAGGAAACCGTGTTCTCTGCGCACAACAGGAAAGTTGCACATATAAACTCCCAGCAGTTGTAACAACATGCACATGACCTGTACCAACGTAAGGACAACTCTCAGCGCGGAGAGAGGAGGTGGACACAAAGTGTCCTCACTAGCAGGGCAACTCCTGGTGACGGATAGCTGCTGGGCCGGAGTCAGTTTTCTTTAAGTGTGTTGCCATAGGTAGGTCAACCATGCTCTGGGGGTAGGTCACATATTCATGAATATCTAGCCAAACAAAGTTGGACTTGATGGGTAGGAAAAGAAAAGAGGACATAAAGTTGGGTGGTGGTGGTGGGTAGGTCTGGGAGGAGCTGGGCAAGTGGTGAATATGCTCAAAACTCGTTGTGAAAAAACTCCCTAAGAACTAATAAAAATTTCCTAAAAGAGACTAAATCCAAGGTCATTGGCTGGTAAGTAGCTGAACTGAGGTCCTAGTGTAGGTCAGCCTAATTTTAGAGCATTAGCCTTGACTTCACACTATCTGCTTACTGCTTATGGCTTTTAAATGGCAGGTTAAGAGTCAGGAATTAGATCAGTGGTAGAATAATTGCATGAATGCAGGTGTGCTCTTCTTCACCTCCCTGTATCAACTAAATTCCTACCTCAAGGGGACTTAGGAGTGGAGTGGTGTAGGGAGACAAAAAATTAGCATGGAAGTGAAGGGACACTTTTTTTTTAGTAGTAAGTCATTTTTTTTCATTTTATTGAAAATAGATTCTTTTCTTATTCAGTATATCCTAATTATAGTTTACCATGCCTCTACTACTCCCAGTTCTTCCCCACCTCCCCCACCTGCCTCTATATCCATTCTCTTTCTGTCTCTTATTCGAAAAGAACAGGCTTCCAAGACATAACCAACATGACAAAATAAAATACAAAAGATAAACTAAAAACTTTCACCTTGAGGCTAGACAAGGCAATCAACAGAAAGAAAAGAGCTTTCTTGTACTCCCATCTCAGCCCTTCGTACTAAGAGTTCAATGGCGAGGGTGACCGAAGGCACCCTGCCTTCTGATACACTGTGGCACCCGCACCTTGATCCTTGCCAGACTCTCATAGAGGAAGACAAACAGACTAGTCCCTATCATTGACAGTAAGGATTGTTCTTCTTATAGGTTTGAATCTCCAGATCCTCTTGCTGCTAAGTCATGTGACCTTGAGCCCTCAACTGAGCCAATGTTTATCTTGTGTCATGGGACTCATGAAACTTCTACATTGTGGGGTCCAGTGCTCTTTTGAGTCAGTGTTTAATGATTATTCTTAAGGATCAGGGGTCTGTCCATCTCTCTCCTTAGCTAGACAAGCATCCCTGGTCTTCATAATTCAGCAAAAAATCTTCCAGTGTTGTAGAGGTCACCTGCAGAATAATGTTCAATTTCCTCAACGAAGTATTTGGCGTTCCATGAGTTTCCCCCACTGACACCACTGTTCTCCTACACTCAGGGCCTCTTCCAGTCACAGCTTCTTCACGTGGTGGAATCCCACCTACTCTTTGCGACGTGGACTCCTATATGGCACTTTTTTGTTCTTTCCTAATCTCTAGTACAGGGTATCTTCCTTTTTCCTGCCAGCTTTTCCTTCCTTGGAATTTTACTGAGCAAAACTCACCCTTTGCCATGTACTAGATATAAATCACTGAAGACTCCAAAAGAACCTGGGAAGCCAAGCTCTCATTTCTCCCAGCTATCTTCATACCAATGGCTAAAGCTGTTCAACCTATTATTACAATGTATGAATTGGGTACTATGCACAGATGTTATTGAAGGAGACCTAAGTCCCAGAAGTCTGGGTCTGTCTCCAGAGGAAGCTGGACAGTACTCTGTTCACATTGTTTACTCCAGTTCTTAGCAAATTTTCCAGATGAAAGTTGGTTGCATGAAGAAATAAAACTCTCTCTGTGAGTCCAAGGCCAGCCTGGTCTACACAGCGAGTTCTTCAAGCAATCTCCCTTTTTCTTTGTGCCTTTTTAGAGCATTGGGGTCCCTGTCTCACACCTAAGTTTCTCTTTCCACAGGATTCCATTTCCCTTACCCCTAAATTGTCCACCTTGCTTCTGCTAAATAAAATGTAGCCTCTACAGCACATGACACCAGGTGATTGCCTTCCTTTCCTTCCTCTAGAGATACTCTGTTTCCCACTCTAGACTTTCAACTTCTGCATCATTTACAGATTGACATGGCTGTATCAAGAACTCATGCAAAGCGCACACTTCCAATGGCTTAGACCATTGGATAGATTGACCATTCCTGTGCTGAAGGTGTAGAGCCTATCCTCTCCCTCCCTTTCTAGTACTAAATATTCGTTTGAATGGAATTGCTGGAGAATAATGATGGACTTCTTTTTAAGTTTGCAGAAGCTGCCTGTGGTGTTGTCCAAGTGATGCTCAACGGGTCCCTCAATGAACCATTTTACAAAAACAGGTACTTCTTTCCTTTGTTTGTATTCTGTTTGCAAGGGTTAGTTAATTGCAGTTACCATAGTCTCTTGGACCTGGCATTCCTCAAAAGGATGTGCCTTCTTTTACGTACTAAATAGCTCAGCTTAAAAAGGGCAAAACGTCTGTATTCTCTGAAGATATTTTTATTCTGGGTCAATGTTTGGTCTGGTTTCTTCTTTGTCTAAAATCCTCCAATGTTCCTAAGAGCCACTACATGGTTTCCAGACATCACTCTTGACTTTTTGAGGTCCCACATAATTTTCTCAGCTTTCTTTCCCCTTGAATTCTATCTTCCTATTTCACCCATACTCTCTGGCCTGACTCCCCTCTTTTCTCTGTCTGCATCCTCTCCATTCAGAAATAATGGCTCACTTCTCTCTCCCCTGTGAAGAGTGAGAATCCCACTTCAGCAGGAGAAGTATCCTGGGCCATCACCCTCTCTTGGCAACATTGTCACAAAGCATTGTAGTGGTTTAACAGGGTGGACAGCAGAGGTCATTACACATACGGGCACCTAGCCTCTGAGAGTCCCTGTATACATAAATGATGAGGATGCTGTAGAGAAAAATGGAGATATACTGTGAACAGTGCTGAGCTCCATGCCTAATGAAAACTCCCCAGTGCACATCAGCTATTATTTCCTCATTTCATCCTCAGGACTGAATTGGTCCACATTCAAGCCTCCCATCTCTGGTCTCCTTCTCATCTTAATTTCTATCACGTCCATGGCCTTTGTTCTCTAATTTTTCTCTGACAAAAATACTTCTGAAAATGGAAGCACATATTAATTTTCTCTGGGCACTGTAGGTACCTCTATTAACCGTTACTCTCTTCTGTTTTAATGTTTAAGTAAACAAACAAAGCAATATTAACTCTTTTGTCTTCCTCTGACCCTCTTTTCCTATGGGCACTCAGAAACTTGTCATCTGATAGCAGATAGCTAAGTCCCTGCCACAGGAGAGGTAGCTATTTACACTAACAAGGAAGAATCTAGATAAGTGTTAGTGAACAGAGATTCTATGGTTGTAACCAGCTCTCTGGTAATGCTACTCTTTGAACATCAAGTATCTTAGATATATTAATCATTACCAAAGAATAGTTAAAAATCTTATCTTGAGCTCGACAGTGGTGGCTCAAGCCTTTGATCCCAGCATAGGAAGCAAAAGCAGGTGGAGCTCAGTGAGTTCGAGACCACACTGGCCTTAAAGCAAGTTCCAGGGCAGCCAGAGCTGTAACAGAGATAAAGCTTGTCTTGAAAAACAAATCTTACCTTGAAAATCTGGTAACCAAGAGTCATAGTGAATGAAGAAAGGTGGGAGGCAAGGTAGGTTCTACTCAGTGGTGTCCCACTGGCTGGATTGTGACAGGAGGTATGGATGCCCTGCACTTTGGCTTGGAGTCAGTGATGTTATTTATCTCTTCTGTTTTAGCACCTTTGGAAGTGTAGAAGTCTTTAATTTGGACCCAAAAAAGGTGCATAAACTACAGGCCTGGGTGATGCATGACATCGAAGCAGATTCCAGGTATGTCTCTACTTTGTAGCAGAGTGATAGGATATGAATCAGCCTGCGAAGAAATTCAAGATAACAAGAACATGCTGGGAACAGACAGGCTTAGCAAGTGAATGGGGCTTACTCTGCACTTAGCCCTCCTCATGGTCTCTTAATTCTGTCTCCACAAAGGACAGTGACTGCTTCACACCTTCACTCCTGCTGACCTGAGAACCCCAGAGGTGGACTTGTGATTCACCTCTCTTCAATGCTGTTCCCAGGAGCAGTTATGCAGACAAAGCAAGACACTCAGAGAATTTGAAAGATCTTATTATTTGAATATTTTTTTTCTTCCCTAGTAACTCATGCTCAGGCTCCTCTATAAATGATCTGAAGTTGATTGTGCACCAAAGGAATATCACTTTTGCCTGCCAGGATAACTACAGGTAATTGAGTTCTTGTGGGAAAAAAGAAAAACCAGTTGTGTGAACTGAGAGGACTTCAGGGATCCTTCCCAGGCGTTGGTGGTGTGTGATGTATGATGCATTATGCCCTGCCACCAAACATATCTTATTTCCCTAGTCAATGGCTTAAATCTGGCCGCCTGCCCATTCATTCTCGTCCTCCTTCTCTGCCATCCCTGAGCAGTGACTTGCTCCAAAAGCTGAATGACCCTCAGGGGATGCACTTCTTGCTTTACTGCTGGGCTTCAGGGGAACAAAAACGTGTCTTGCCAACAGAGACTTTTCTCCCAAGTTTTAAAAGTCTGTGACTGGCTACACATTTTCATGTGAAATCTCCTTAGTTAGTTAGATTCAAATATAAATGCCCATTATTTGGTAAATTTCCACATGGCAGTCTACAAAGATTTATCTTTTCTAGATTAAGACCAAAACCAATGTAAATGCTTAACAAAAACTTACCATTAACCTACCTGCAGGTATATATCTTTAAAGTTACCTGTAACTCCAAAACTGGGGGGCCCCCTCATTGTTTGTAACTGGTTGTGGCCAATGATACAGGCAGGGACATCTACCTTCACAAAGAAGCACTTTGGGAGCTTTTCTTGTGAGGAATAGCTTCAGCTAAGACTAAAGCATAGAGAAAAGGCTTCCTGAAGTATATACAAGCTGAAGAGATGGAATATTTTGTATCTCTTCACATCACCCACCATATCTCAAAGGCAGAAGGACAGATTTAAAAGATGGATGGCTCATTTCCCAGAGGGCCTGAATTTCCCATCAATCAGCTGGCTGTTCTTTGGAAACTGCCAGGAAAAAAAAAAAAACAAACAAACACCAACATGCTGCAGAAGTTAAATGCAAAAAACAGAAGAAAGGAAAAGATTAACTATAAAAGAAAGTCTGTAGACAGCTGACTAGGCTAAGTCACTGAAAGATACTTTGTATGGGAAATAGTACTGGCCAACTAGGAGAAGGTTGCAGAGCACAGACTCTATGGTTTTGTTAGCTTACATTTAAGAAATGACAGTCTTTTTAATTTACCAGTTAGATACCTGAGCATGCTATGTGTAGAGCAAGCATGGTCCTTTGACAGTGGCATCCAAACCGCTTAAGCATGGTCCCTGAGTTCTGTGCTGTCTCATGCCTTTACCAAAAAGTCACCGGGAAGCTTCCTGACTGAGGAAAGCAGAATCATCAGGAACTGTGGGTGGGCCTGGTCTCAGTGGCCACATCTCATGATCATTAGCTGTCACATGCTCGTTTTTTCACCTCCATACATTTCCATCACGTCTTCCTTGGTATTTAGTTTTATGGTCTTACAAGTGAACTGCAAATAAATTGAGGCACACTGTCAAGTCACTGACTCCTGACTTAGGCATTTCTCAGTGTTGTTGCTGAGGAGAGGCATGTGGGTGGATGCTCAGTGGTCCATCTTCCTTTGGTTGCCAAGGAGGGTCTTCTTTCATTGACGAGTTGGACCATAGGTGCATCATTCAGTCTCTTCCCTCTTAAATTTTTGTCATATTTTTGTTACATTTTATTTATTTATTTATTTATTTATTTATTTATTTATTTATTTATTTATTTACTGTATGAATATGCATCCGCAAATGCATGCACATACCATAGCTTTCATGTGGGCCTCTGAGGACAACTTGTAGGAATCAGTGCTTTCTTCTACCACATGAAGTCTGAGATCAAACTCTCAGGTCACTGGGCATGGCAGTGAGTCCCTTTACCCTAGGATCTATCTCGCCAGTCCTCATTCTGTCCCTTGATTTCCTTTCTTGCTTCTCTCCCACAGGCCTGTCAGGTTTGTTCAGTGTGTGAAGAATCCGGAGCATCCACTGTGTAGTTCTAATATCTGAATAAATTTGGATCTTAGGACACTTCCGTAGCATGCATCAAGATGAAAGACTCAGAAACCACACTGATGCAAAGCTGAAGTTGTCAGGAAGAGGTCTCTACTACAATGTCAACACCAGAGATAGAAGAACTTTCCAACCAATGATAGCAACATTACATGATCAGCTTAGTTTGTACTGCATACCACTAATACTCAAGAAAAAATTACTCCACCGAAGCATTGTGCAAATTTACATTGTTATTTCATTTTAACTCTCTCATGTGGTGCTTTTATATTGCTTATATATTACTAACTTCTCTTTTTTTCTCTTACTGAAACTGAGAATCAAATCTGAGAACTTTTACACATGGTAGAGAAGCCTGTACACCATTGAACTACATCCTCAGCACAGCTGGTAACATTATTTTTATTGAAAAATGCCAGTCAAACCTCACCTGTTGGAATGGACAAAGGAAATGAAATGTGAAGCTTCAAAATGAATGATCTTATTTTCTGATGATTTTGCATTTTCCCTACAAATATTCAAATAGTAAACCTGAGATCAGGGGTCATTATGGTGAAGAGAGTCTGTGGGAACTTGAACTTGCTTGGTGCTTCAACCTGTCACCCTTCCAACATGTCCCTAGTAAGTTTGGCTATTGTTTTCATTTTTTTTTAATATGAGACAATCGAGCTTCCAGAGAGGTTATACATTTTCCTAAAGTCATATTCTTAGGATCATGGTTAGAGCTGGGATCATGGTTAGAGATGGAGTTGACTCAGTTCTGTCCAAGTCCACAGCATATGATATTTTTTTTCTTTTCTAGGCCTTGACTGTCAAATTGATAGGAGTCCGTGTTATTGTCCAGCAAATGTTGTATTAAATTGAATGCAAAGAATCTGAAATCTGATTTTTATGGGTGGTTTCAAAGCTAATTTCACCCCATTTCTCTTCCTCCTCATACTTGGTGCCCTTTATAGGTAGTAAAATATTTTTGTGGAAATATTGCGTTAATGAGCCAGGCAGTGGTAGCATACACCTGCAATCTCAGCACTCTGGAGGCAGAGGCAGGCAGATCTCTGAGTTCCAGGCCAGCCTAGTCTACAGAGTGAGTTCCAGGACAACCAGGGCTGTTATACAGAGAAACCCTGTCTCAACAAACAAAACAAAAACAGAAAATATTGAGTTAAATTTTGTGTTAAGCCATATTTGTTGCTGATATTGACAACTTTTTTCTGTACTTTTCTCTTAGATCAGTCTTGCTTTGGGATTACTAATTTTTGTTGTTTTACAAAGCTCCAATCTTTATCTTTCCTCATTTATTTTATTTATTTGAGCTTTTTTTCTTTATTTTTAGATATATAGAAATTTCTTATTTCTTCTAGCTTTCTTGAAGATCTTCATTCAACTTTTTGCAACAGATGCTTAGGTCACTGATATTGCAGTCTGCTTTCTTTCCTTACACATGTATTTTAGTATTATGAGTTTTCCTCTGAGGTCTGCTTTTGCTGCAGTACTGACATTCTGTATGTCTCCACTGGTTACCGTTCAGTCTAAAATAGTTCTCGATTCCATTGTTATTTAGAAATGTGTTATTTACTTCTCAACATCCAGAGTATTTTTAGTTGTTTTATAATAAGTGTGTTTAGTAGATATTAATAAAACTAAATGAATACAGTTTCAAAGAATTTGCTTAGTTTATTGAAAATAGCATAAATGTTGGAGCCAGGTACTGCCCAAGTCCCAAACAAAGATGCTCTCAAAAATCAAGGTGGAAGATATCTAAGGAATGACAGTTTGTTCTGTAGCCTCTTCATGCATGAGTACATATGAACCTGCAAAACACACACACACACACACACACACACACACACACAGATGGTATTAGACTGTGTGATAAAAATTGGCAACGTGTCACAAAGCCTTGACAATTTGGGTTGCATTAGTCAGGATATATGCATTCTAATAAATCCCATACACACTACACACACACACACACACACACACACACACACACACACACACACACACACACACACGATTTAGTAGAATGGCTTGGCTTACTGGTTGTGTGGTCCAGCTGCTCCAACAATGGCTGTCTATCAAGAGAGGGTCCAAGAACCCAGTAGTTGTTCAGTCTGTGAGCCTGGATGTCTCAATTCATCTTCAGTATATGCTGGAATCCTGAAAAAGCAGGCTCCTTCACTGGGAGGAATGGTCTTGTTAGTGAGAGCAAGAGCAAGCAGGCAAGGAGAGAGCAAGCTTCCTTTTTCTATGTCCTCTATTTAGGCTGCCAGCAGAAGGACTGGCCCAGATTAAAGGATCTTCCTACCTCAAAGATCTGGATTAGAACTGGGTCTTCCTACTTCAAATGCTTTAATTAAGAAAAAAAATCCCTTAAAGATGTGCCCAGTCCTTTAGGTTTTAGCTATTTCCAGATGTAGCCAATTTCACAACCAAGACTATCTATCACAGATGTTTCTCTTCGTTTTCCTCTGGTTGAAGATCCAGTTTTTTTAAGAGCCCCTGAGGCTATAGCCACAGTGGACACACAGTAGGCAGCCCAGGAATTCCTCACTGACAACTGGACCACTTATTCTTTTTTTTTTTTTTTTTTTTTTTGGTTTTTCGAGACAGGGTTTCTCTGTGTAGCTTTGCACCTTTCCTCGAACTCACAGAGATCCGCCTGCCTCTGCCTCCCGAGTGCTGGGATTAAAGGCGTGCGTCACCACCGCCCGGCTACCACTTATTCTTGCTTCTTGGGAATTTAGTCTTGGCCTGACAAACCAGTTCTAACAGGGATTCAGATCGGCCCCAGCTTTCAAGTAGCTCCCACTACTGAAGGTCCTCAGAACCGGATCCCTGCCAGTCCAGCCTGCAACCTGGGGATTTTACACAAGACTCTGCCTACCTTGCTGTGAAGGTTGGTTCCTGGAGTCGGGATTTACTAATGTCCTTGCTCACGAACATACTTGGAAGTGGCCGCTTGTGTCAGAAACTACTGGCCATCACATCCCCTTCCGAGATGGAGTGGATAGAATAGAAATCAACTTGGAAGGCAAGCCCATGGAGACTTGTCTGAGATCAAGTTTTAAGCCAGGAGAGATCTCAGAGGAGGCAAATCACAGTATTTTCAGATGATGCTGAGGAGGGTCCTTGGAACACTCAGAGGTAGCTTGGGGGCTAGGGTATTCTTTTTTACCCCCCCCCCCTTATCACCATAACACGCTACCCTGAATCCATCCTCTCTGTAGTTCTTTAAGCATCTATACCAATGACCTTGCAGCCATCTCCAGCCCTAAGGACTTGATGGCCTACATACACAAAAGGTTGTACATATTCCTCTTTTTATGTGACTGCTGGATTAACGGTGCGCTCATAGACTCCCTATACCCTCTCTCCACACTCCGTTTTGCTTAATAAACTTCTCCCACCTCTTGTACGGTGTCTTCCATCATAGCTAGCCAAGGGCTGTAGAAATAACCTGAGATCTAATGTCTCTCTTCTAATTTCCTTAGGCTCACCCTTTTTCTACTGTGGTGACTTGTGACTTTACAGTATCTGAAGCATCGTTTCAAAGGGAGTTCTGAAATGGCAGGCTGAGTGTTTGAAAGGGTGTGTGTGTGTGTGTCTGTGTGTGTGTGTGTGTGTGTATATGTCTGGAAATGCACACTAAATTATGTCAATCAGTGTTCTCAGCTGACAAGCAAACTACCAAATATTTGGGCAAAATACATATTTTTCCTTAGCTTTGTCTCAGTTACCTGTTATGTTGCTCTTCCATTGTCTGAAAGCAGCCCAGCTCAAGTCTGCACGCTCTCAGATACAAACGACAATACCACCAACAAAGACTGCCTCTTTAGTGGCCTGTGTCTTCTGAAAACAAATTCCCGTGTTTATATCTTGTGTGTCTTGGGAAGACTCCACTTGGTTAACTATTAAGTGTTAGGAAGAACACTCTTTTGCTTTTTAGTAAGTCTTTGGAAAACCCGCTGTAACTAACCTGATGCATCAAGGGGACTTTTGAACAGAGGAGAAAGGGAATCAGGAACTCAGGAGTTCCTGTGCATCCAGAAGAAAAGAACCATCACAGATGTTCCTCTCACCATGCACTGTGCCCTGGTTTTTGGACAGAGTCTTGCTACGTAGCTCAGGTAGGTCTTGAACTCACTGAAAACTCCTGCCTCAGTGTCCTGAGTGCTGGGGTTACAAGCATATACAACTCAGCTTTCCTTCCTCTTTGGGATCTGCACCACCCTTTCAGTTTTCACAAAAGTTCATCTCTCACCAAAGAGAACTGAACTTGAAGCCCCTGCGAGCAGTCCAGTGGTTTGGGGGGATAAGAATGCCTGAGCACCTGAGCAAACGCAGGAGGAAGGTGGAAGCTAGTTAACTTCTGGCCAACAGTTTGCCTATGCCTATACATTCTTTGTGAAACAGTATAGTTAACCAAAATGTTGGGCATGGTAAGCTGGAATATCAACGAGAACCAGAAGCCCCTACAAGGTCTGGGATGCCAGGTGCCCAGTAATTGTCCAATGGCTTTGCGACCTATTTTGGAAGAGCTGGATGCTGATATTGTCTGTCTCCAGGGGACCAAAGTGACCAGAGATGCACTATCGGAACCCCTGGCTGTTGTTGAGGGCTATAACTCCCATTGCAGCTTCAGCCACAGCTGGAGTGACTGTTCTGGTGTAGCCACTTTCTGTAAGGACCTTGCTACCCCAGTGGCTGCTGAAGAACGCCTGAGTGGCCTGCTTATCACTCTGAACCAGGATGTTGGTTGCTATGGAAACATGCCAGAGTTCACCCAAGAGCAACTACAGGCTCTGGATAGTGAGGGCCCGGCTCTCCTTACACAGCATAAGGTCTGCACGAGGGAAGGGAAGGAGAAACCCTTGAGCCTGATCAACGTGTACTGCTTACATACAGATTCTGGGAAGCCTGAGCAGCTGACCTTTAAGATGCTTTTCTATCTGGCTGCCATGTGATAATCCCAGGGGACCTAAATACAGCCCACCATCCCATTGACCACTGCAATGCTGGCAGTCTAGAGTGCTTTGAAGAAGACCCGGGGTGTAAGTGGATGGATGGCTTGCTCAGTGACCTGGAGTACCAGGCTGAGTACCTTTTATGAATAGCTACCATTATTTCTATCCAAAACAGGAGAGGTTCCTCACCTTCTGGTCAGTGATCACTGGTGCCCGCTGTCTCAACTATGGTACCCTATTTGACTATGTACAAGGAGATCATAGACACTTTCCAAACTGCCTTCCCGCTCCTTGGAGTGATGAGCTCTGACCACTGCCCAGTGAGAGCTGTCTTGCATGTGTCCTGTGTGCTAGCAAAACAGTGCCCAGCTCTGTGAGCCCATTTCCTCCCTGAGTTTGCAGGCACCTAGATCAAGATTCCTGGCTTCCTAGTCCCTCCTGAACAAGAACCTATTTGAAGGCAGCCAGTACTATATCCCTATCATCAAATCCAGGCCCCCAAACAGTGAAAAGCACAGGCCCACAGGCAATCATCCAGCCTCGAAAACATCAAGGTGGCCCCAGAAGACACCAGAAAAACCGGATGAGTTATTTTCAGCCTTCTGTTAATCTTTCCCAAACTTCTCCTGCTGTAGAACTACCTAGGCTGCCTCTGGTGGGCACGCTTGTTACCCCAAAGACTTCAGAAGAGGATGTGATGGCCACAATGGTGGACGAGCAGGCCAAGTTTCTGAGGTCAAAGATAAAGAAGAGGTACAGACCTTGCTTTGGAACTCTGTGCTGAGTGGGTCCTCACTCTCACCCCTCTGCAGAGGCCACAGGGAGCCATGTGTGGTGCAGAATGTGAAAAAAAAAAAAAACAGGATCCAACCTGGGCCGCCATTTCTATGTGTGTGCAAAGCCACAAGGTCCTTCTAAGGACCCCTCATCAAGCTGCAATTTCTTCCTCCGGAGCAGGCCCAGCTGAAGCAACCGAGGCCTAGGGATGTCTGGCCTGGTCTCTCATGCAGAGGGTCTGATGCCAGGTCTCCATTCCTAAGTTGCCTTCTCCCCAAGGCTTCCTTTCTTTCTTCTGCTTTCTCTTCTCCTTTCCTTGCCATAGCTTCTTCTCTTCTTTCCCTAAGGCATTCCTCTTCTCACTCCTCCCTTTCATCCTCTTTGTCACACAAGAACCAGCTACCCAGAAAGTTGTAACTTTAAACCCCTGATGTCTGTGATGTGCAATGTATTTGTTCATAAACAAATTCTATGTCTTTGTTTCAGTTTTTTTTGTTGTTTGTTTGTTTTTTAAGTCTTGGTTTTGAGAATCTTGCAATGGAGGATCTGTTCTCTATGAAGAAAATTCACCTGTGTCCCTCTAAGGATGTCATATAATGACATAACAAATTGTGTGGTTCTTGCTAAATGACACAAATGTGAGACAACACTTAAAAACTTGATGCAAAAAGCAGACCAACAAAGAAGAGAAAATATCAGTTATTGCAGTAGGCACTCCACACAGTGTAGCCATTAGAGACCTCCATTGCAGCAGCAGAATGCAACTTGGGGTGTATATAAAGATTCTAAATGCTATTTGGATTTTATGGGTTCTCCAGGAGGGCAAGGAACAGATTTGGGAGTCACCCAGGCAAAAATAACATCCTCAGTTGTTCCACTATCCAAGGCTGAGGTAAAATACTCTTTGCTTGCCTTCTAGACACTGTGCTATCCTTCAGTGATAGGACACAGTAACGGCTATGTCTGGGAATAAAATTAACAGAGGTGGATGGCAGGTCCTGATGGCATGGTCCTGATACTTGATTGCTGTATCAGTCTCGAATTTATTGCATAGATCTGTCTGATGTGAAGACTTGATCTGAATTACTTCTTAGAACAAGCTCTGATTCTCCCTTTGAAATGGGAGTCACAGTAATACCCACTGTCATGGTCTGCTGCAGCTGTAAACTTGACACAGCATATAGCCATATGAGAGAGAGGAGAGCCTTAGTCGAGGAGCTCCCTAGATCAGATTGGCCTGTGGGTATATCTGCGGGGATTGTCTTGATCAATAATTGGTGTAGGAGAGACTACCCCAATGTGGGCAGCACCATTTCCTGTGCAGATGGTCCTGAGCTATATAAAAAGCTAACTTAGCATAAATCTATGAACGAGCAAGCAGTGTCCCCTGTGGCTCCTGCCACTAACTAGCCAGAAAGAGGAGGGTTTATATGAGCGAGAATTGTTGAAACCAAGGTTGGATAAAGCACAGGGACAAATAGCCAAACGAATGGAAACACATGAACTATGAACCAAAGGCTGAGGGGCCCCCAACTGGATCATGCCCTCTGAATAGGTGAGACAGTTGATTGGCTTGATCTGTTTGGGAGGCATCTAGGCAGTGGTACCAGGTCCTGGGCTCGCTGCATGAGATAGCTGTTTGAAACCTGGGACTTATACAGGGACGCTTGGCTCAATCTGGGAGGAGGGGACTGGACCTGCCTGGAGTCTATCAGGTCGATCTCAGTCCTCGGGGGTGGGAATGGGGGGTGGGCTGGGGGGAAGGGGAGGGGGCAGGAAGGGGTGAACAAGGGAATCTGTGGCTGTTATGTAGAAGTGTAGAAGTGAATAGTAATGTAGAACTGAATAGTATTGTAAAATAAAAGAAAAAATAATAATAAAAAAAGATGTAAGAACTAGATAACAAGAAGCTTGCCAAGGCATAGTTTAAAAATAATATTAGCCTGTGTGTGTTTATTTGGGTCTGAGCTGCTGTGGGACTGGTGGTGAGAGAGATTTGTCCTGACCACGGGCCAGGCGGGACAGGGGAAAACTTTCAGCTACATCCTACATCATTTTCAAGCATGTCCCTTTACCTATATTTTTAACAACTACTACTTTGGTTCAGAAACACTGACTACATAATACATGAATGTGATCTAAAACACCAAGAGTACAAGGAGTACTCAATAGAAAAGTAAAACTCCCTTCTGTTACTGTCTAGTATGCTTTCCTCTACTAATCAACCACCTCCCCTCTGGATATCTACCAAGTATTCCTTCTTCCAGAGACTACTGGTAGAATTTCTTAATAATGGTCTTCAGTTTGAGTGTTCTCAGTCCTTCAAAATTAATCCTCCCTCTTACTGAATCACCTTTCTAAAGCAAAGTATCTAAGTAAAGGGTATAAGGTGTCTTGATGGAATTATAACTTACTCATATGTTTCACTGAACTGAAAAGGTTAAACAAAGTTTAACTTTCAAATATTTAAGACAAATATTATTAAGAAAATGTACATACATCCTTATCCTAAACTATACTCACAAATGCATTTCATTTTCTTGTTCACTATTACTTTGTTTTTGAGATAAAAATCTCACTATGTACCCTAGACTGGTCTTGAGCTAGTGACTCTCCTACCTCATTCTCCTGACCACTAGAATTTCAGACAAGTGCCATACAACTGAAATCGTCGTCTTTAACCATTCTGATTCCTACAAGAGGGAAAAATAAAATCCAGTAAACACTATAGCTGCCATTCCATTTTTCTCCACTGTTACAGACTGGAGACAAGGCCTTGCTCATGCTAAGCAAGAACTCTACCACTGAATTACATCTTCCACCCTCAATTTTATTTTGTTTGAGAAAAGGTCTCACTATGTAGCCCTGACTGGCCTTGAACTCATAAATATACACTTTCTTCTGCCTCCAGAGTACTGGATTAAAGATATATGCCGCCATATCTGGCCCCATCTTTAATTTTAAATAAAATGTTTGGAACTGAAGTGTTACCCTAAACAAAAATTATACCTTTAGTCATCAGTACCCACATTGATAGCTTTTTTTTTTTTTTTTTAAGAATTTGGCAAATGGCCGGGCGGTAGTAGCGCATGCCTTTAATCCCAGCACTTGGGAGGCAGAGCCAGGTGGATCTCTGTGAGTTCAAGGCCAGCCTGGGCTACCAAGTGAGTTCCAGGAAAGGCGCAAAGCTACAAAGAGAAACCCTGTCTCGAAAAACCAAAAAAAAAAAAAAAAAAAAAAAAAAAAAAAAAAATGGCAAATGTCTGTTAACAATTTCATGGTAATTAAAATTCCAACTTACAACACTTTAAAATTTGGTGGTCAGTGTTCACCAAAAAGAAGACTTTACTAGGCATTAATAAAGAGCCAATTTCCAAAGACTCTCACCATACGTGAGCCAGATCCTCTGAATCCTCTTTCCAATGAAATGGGACCTTAGACTCTGTCATTAGCCTCTCAGTTCACTTTTGGGAAGAATCCTACTGAGTCAGTTTAACAATCATCATCTACTTTCAGTATGTGACTATGGCAGTATCTAAACAAATCCCTCACTACCCCCTCAGCCTCTACGGTTTAATACCCTGGCCTATCTTCAGCAAAAATCCTAAAGAGTTAATGCAACAAGAATTCTCCTGGTCCTAATCTTTTTTCTCAGTAATTCTCCATCTACTAGCGCTTGTGACTTGGCTCTTAACTCCTGGTTTTTCTTGCATCCAGAGTTGACCTTTATCTCTCCGCCTTACTACAAGCCTCCACTGTAACCATTCTTGATGAACAGCCTTCCTAGGCATCATGAATAAATGAAATATCTTTAAAATAATAACATTTCCGCTGGGCGGTGGTGGCGCACGCCTTTAATCCCAGCACTCGGGAGGCAGAGGCAGGCGAATCTCTGTGAGTTCGAGGCCAGCCTGGGCTACCAAGTGAGTTCCAGGAAAGGCACAAAAGCTACACAGAGAAACCCTGTCTCGAAAAACCAAAAAAAAAAAAAAAAAAAAAAAATAACATTTCCTAAAGATGCTAATAAAAATTACAATGACAGGTTCGCACTATTTCTAATAGTTACTTACATATGAATTTTCAACTCACCTTAACATTCTTCAGCCCCTTTTCAAAGAGACTAAGCATCTCAGAGAGTTTATTGTCAGAATGGACATTATAGATGGTCTGACTGCGTTGCTGAAGTAAACCAATAATGTATTCATTTTCAATTTGCTCATGCATTTTAAACTCCTTGAAAGTAGCATATAAAGACTGGAGAAGAGCACGGAAGTCATTGTTGTTGGAAAAGTTCGTTTTAGAAAGCTGAATAAAAATTTAAAAAGACATAGTAAATAGATGCAAACATAAGACAATGTAACAAGAAACATTCAAATGTATACCCAATTTTTTTATATAGCAAGATAGTTCCTTTACATCGATTATGTCACAGTACAAATAAAGGAAATTCATTAAAAAAACTATTTCATAGATGTATAATTGTAGAGTCCCCTACACTAAGAAGATGTTGGCTGGCATTCTCAAATAACTGGTGAGAAAGGAAAAAAGTCACCTAGTTTACCCAAATAAAAATGATCAGACCCAGTTCCCTCCAAGTCTAATTTTCAATTACTCTATCTGTATCATAAATCATACCAAAGACACCTACATTAGAAGAATAAGCTTAGGATAATGTGGCTTTCTCTTCTTTGTTCAAAATGTTTTTCATGTTATTATACTACTACAATTTAAAACTGGGAAAATACTTCACTGTAAGTTTTAGTGTCAAGATGAAACTGATCTGTTTAGGAAGCATAAAATATAGAGCTATTAGATAAAATATTACTAGATAATTTACATATGTACACACACACTTTTTTTTTTTTTTTTTTTTGAGACAAGGTCCCTGGTTAGCCTGGAACTCACTGTGTAAACCAGGTTGGTCTCAAACTCACAGAGACCCACCTTCTGCACCCCAGGAGCTGGATGGAACTAAAGGCATGAGCCAAGACAACCACAAGAGAAGTGTATTTTTAAGAAAACTGACATAAATATGTAACACCTTAAGTATGCCATCATTTTTTAAATTCTAGCATTCAATTGGAGAAAAATTCCCATTGCAGTGTAATGCCAAGCTTTCACACTTAATAGAAAATTAAATTCTAATACTAAAACACACACATCAAGAAATTTGTTTCAAAATTCAAAGTAAGCTGAGCATGGTGGCACAGGCCTTTACTCCCAAAATTTAGGAGGCAGAGGTAAGTAGATCTCTGTGAGTTCAAGGGCAGCCTGTTTGTGGTTGTTTCTACAGATATGCCCCCCCCCCCCCCCCCCCCCCGCCCATAGACTCATGTGTTTGAATGCTTGGCTCATAGGGAGTGGCACTATTAGGAGGGTGACCTTGTTGAAGCAGGTGTGGCCTTGTGAGAGGAAGTGTGTTACTGTGGAAGCAGGCTTTGAGGTCTCATATATGCTCAAGCTATGCCCAGTGTGTCAGTTCACTTCCTGTTGTCTATGGATCAGGATGTAAAACTCTCAGCTCATTCTCCAGTACCACGTCTACCTGGATGCTGCCATGTCTCATCATGATAACAGACTAAACCACTGAACTGTAAGCCACCCCAATTAAATGTTTTCTTTTATAAGAGTTGCCATGGTCATAGTGTCTCTTCACAGCAATAGAAACCCTAACTTAAGACACTGGTCTATATACTGAGTTCCAGGATAGCCAGGGGCTATGTACATGAGACCCTGCCTAAATAAATCACAAATAAATTCAAAGCAATATTCAAATATCTCATTATCTATATTAAATCTAACTTCTACTGTTCAATTCTATTACAAAATTCATTTTAAATGGGAAACAATTAGGTTAAATACAACAGGTAGATAAATTAGAGGGCAAATGTTACTAACACCAAACTTCTTAGGCTTCTTTCCAAAGTGTGGTTCTGTCTTCTTGAAGAGAAGTACACTCTAAGCTGTCTTACTAGCCTTTCACAGTAAGAACTGTGATGGAAGAACACTGAAAAAGGTGGCATTAAGACTGAAGTAAAGCCAATCTACACAGAACAGAAGTGACTAGGTATCTTCTTTAAAAGGTAGTAAGTATTATCATAAGAATCACAGAGATCCATAGATTCTGATTCTCTAAGAGACCCGGTCTATCATTTATTTAGCTAGGGAACTTTTGTCTCAGCAAGTCACAGGTCCAGGCGGAGGATGCAGTGTTTGCAAAGCGACTCCAAGAGCCCGGAGGGGCCGTGCGGGCAGTACTGCGGTAGCGAGCCACCGCAGAAGCGGCCTGCGGGCGCGGACCGGGAGCCCCCGCGGGAGGCCGACCCCGGGTCCCCCACACCCCTGCAGGGCCAGCGGCGGAGGCTCCGGGGAGCCGGGAGCGCCCCTCACCCCCACCCCCGGCACAGTCCAGACCCGCCAGCAGGACGCTGGGCAGGCGCCGCGCGCCCCGAGGGCACGTCCCAGGCCGCGGCCGGCCCGGGTTTCCCAGGACCCCCCGGGCGGGAAGGTGCGGGAGCCGCGCCGGGGGCGGGAACCGGGGCGCAGGCGGCTGCTCGCCCGGCGCCAACGCGGGGGTGGGGGGTGGGGGTTGCGGGAGGCTCGCAGGCCAGGCCGTCCCCGGAACCCGCCCGTTCCTCCGCGCCGCCCTCCGACCCGCGCTGCCGTTACCTTGTCGCAGTAGCGCCCCACCAGCTGCTTCATCCGCCAGTGCGGGGCGGTGAAGACGTCCACTTCGTCGGGGAAGGGCGCCATCGCCGCGGCCTCAGCGTCCGCCTCAGCAGCCGCGGCCGCCGCCTCTCCATAGACACCCTCGCCGCGGGACAGAGGCGGCGCGCCCCCCTGCGCATGCGCCCGCCCCGTCGGCGCGCGCGCCCGACGAGCTCCGCGGGGCCGGGGCGCGGGGGGGCCGGGGCGTCGCCATGCGGGGCGGCCGCCCACGTGACCGGCCCCGCGCTGAGGCGTGGGGCTCCCACCTCCCGGCCGCTCGCTCGTTCCGGGTCCTCCTCCCGGTGCGGTGGGGAGGCCTGAGCGTCCCAGGGTCTCCTCAGAACGCACGGCCTGAGGGCGACTGTGAAGAGCCTCGGGGTTGGCTAGCCCCGGGGCTGCTCGCCCTGGGCCTTTGCTAGCCTGGCCTCCGCGTGCGTGCGCTGTGGCTGAGTGCTGGGGACACGGCCGCGTCTCCTCACACCACGGGCGCGTGGGGACCTGGAGATGCCAGAGGGGAGGACGGACACCTCAGCCCCGGAGCCACAGCCCCCCAGAGCGGCCAGATGAGCCTGGTGGGGGAAGGGCGAGCCATCATGGCGGTCTAAGGGGGAAGGAGCCTTAGCACAAATCCCGCCATTGACAGGAAGAAGGCCTTAAATGAGGTCACTGCTCGGACAAAGGCCAGTGGGTCTCGCCCCCTACACTTCACCTGGCCTCGTCTAAGCCCCCAGTAGACTTTTCCCACCTGACGGATGGAAGCAGCTCTCATCTGTGGCTTTAGGGCTGATGGAGAGAGGAGGGCAAGGCTGGGAACCCCGGGAAGAATGTGTTAATAGCCATCAACTTCGGGACAGTAAGCAGAAGACTCGCTATAGTCACCTTTTTATCTCCTACCACAGATTCATGGCAACGGGTAAAAGTAATCAAACGTTCAAAAAATGGGTTAGAAGGAGGTGAGAAAGAACCCCGGAGCGCATCTGTGCAGTTCTAATCTTACCATTTGATATTAACATGCAAGGTGAGCAGGAAAACAAGACTCTGGAGATGAAAATTAGGTTCAGTTTCACCAAACCCTAGTTGTACTAACTTAGGAAAGTTCCAGGACTTCTGTGTTCCAACCTCTATATTCTCTTCCGTAAAATATGTGTGTGTGTGTGGGGGGGGGGGGGGATACATTCTTAATAACATTTTAAGGAGAATTAAATACATATATTTGAAGTGCTGATAGGAGTATCTGGCTCAACATAAATAATGTCTGTAAACAGTGTTAGAGAAAACAACTATGAGGTAGGAAATAAAGACATTGCCCAAGGTTTCACACATCAGTAAGTGAAAATTCTGGCCACATGAATCTAGGTCTGACAGGAAGTTCACCCCTGTGTGCTGTGGTAGTTGGAAAAAAGAGGTGCCTGGAGAACTAACTGGAGGGCAGGGGGAGGCTTACTGAACTGAAAAATTCTTGACAGATTTCTCCTTTCCCTCCTTCAGTTACCTTCTCAGCCTGTTTTCCTTTTCTCTGCTGTTCAGTCAAGTTTTGCCTCTATGTTTTTAATAATTCTCAAAGGACATTTGCTTTCCCCTTATTTATTTCATCCTGATCTTTCACTCTGGCTATCTTGGAATACAGACTTCAAGTGTACCAGTTATATAGAGCGAGATGAGATTATCCTCGGCAGTTAGAACAGGGTCTATCAGAATAAAGAATGAATGAGGGTATCACCTAGCATTCTTGTGGTTTTTCTATTTTAACTATGAATATACCATATTGTGTGTGTCATTCTGTAGATGTATCCAATCGTCTTATTAAAATAAGAAACACAGAGCCAATGTAAAAGAGAAAGCCGAGAGGTCAGAGCTCAGAGATAAAATCTTACCTCCTGCAGTGCTCCTAACTTCTCCACGAGAGAGCTACTTCCTGTTTGTCTGTGTTTAAATAGTCTTTCTGTTCTGCCTTCTCATTGATTGTAAACCCAACCACATGACTGCCTCATCACTGCCTGTAAGTACCGCCCTCCAGGTCTTAAAGGCGTATGTCTCCAATACTGGCTGTATCCCTGAACACACAGAAATCTACATAGCTCTTTTAACCACCACACTCTTGCTATGGCTCTAATAGCTCTGACCCCAGGGCAACTTTATTTATTAACATAAAATTAAAATCACATTTCAGTACAAATAAAATATCACCATATCATTCACATATTTGTGTCCCTGATTGCTAGCACATCCCTAGACCAAAACACACTGGATAGGTATATAACAACAAAAATAGCCACCTACAAACTGAGTTACACTCTAACCCAGATTAGAAGGTTTGTAGTCCGCTAAGGAAAATAACAGCTACTCTGGACTTTTACTATTTCAAGGAATTTATTTCAAGGACTAAAACAAACAAAATAAGTGATTAAAAAATGAGGCCTATGGGTCACTTTCCTTTCAAGGAAGCTGTTGTTATCCCATGGGTCATTTTCCTCTTCAAGGAAACACTTGTTATCCCCACGGGCTGACAAATGATAATAATCATATGGGTATAGATATGGTTAATTCATGTTGAACTTTGGCTTAAGAGACAAGAGTGATTAGTGTTATGCTGTCACTGTAAGTTACAACCACAACAGATGGGAATTGTTACTAAAGTCCAGGCTGGCAGTGTAGTCATCCCTCTGTTATCTCTTCTGTCCACTTACCACCACAAAGAGGCCGGATAATACATGTGAACAGAGCCATGAAAAACCACTTGACAGAAGACCTCATTAGACTGGTAGCTTTCTCTCACCCTCACTCTCATTCTTATGAGAAACAAACAAACATTTGGTGAGCAGGGTATCAACATGTTCTCTAGAAAACTGAAAAGATACTGACACAAGATCTTTTCTGAACATTTCCAGCTGTCTTTTTAAAGGCCTAAAGAAGAATTCCTAGTCAGAATCGGTCAATTCTAAAGCATATAACTTAGCTTACTTGAATATGTGACAGTACTTTCCCCAACAGAGGGTTGATTGTGAAAATAAACACTGAAAAAAACAGGGTTGCCATTATGAAGCAAATCATAAGTGTTAGGACCTGCCCAGTGTCCTAACATCATCTTATGCAAAGTCCCCTTTCAGAGAACCCTACCTCATCTTTCTCTCTATTCCCATGAGGTGTGCACCTCCTCTCTCTCTCTCTCTCTCCTTCTCTCCCTTCCCTTCTCCCTTCCCCCCAATAAAACTTTGCATATGGATGCCATGTCTGCATGGCCACCAGCAGCATGGCATGTTTCCTCGGCTCAAACCTGCCAAGCCTGTTAGGATTCTGCCACTCTAGCTCTATGACTGAAGATGTGCAGTTCAGTAGCTAAGTAAGGGGTCCTACATCTCTAGCCAGAGATCTAGCCATGTGCCTCACTCCAGTTTACAACCTGCCTCCTGGCAGGTCTGCCTAAAGTTGTCCTCAAACCATCAAACTATCAAAAAAAAAAAAAAAAACTTAATTCAAGATACAGAATAAAATCTGTCTTTGTCTCTCACAGCTCCCCGACAATAGGGATAAACTTAAATATCTGGAAAGCAAGGCTGCTAACACCACAAGCAGAAGTTTCAGCTGTGGCATTTAAGGTGTACCATGGGAGAGATGAGAAAGCCCATGAACAGAAATGCCAAATGTTGGCACACGCTACCCCAGCAGCAGCTGCACAAGGGCTTCCAGGTCCCTGTTTTAGAAGGCCACGAGAGCTAGTGCGTGCCCTGCCACGCAATCAATTGAGTCTTGTTCAAAGTGCCACCTAGTGAGATAACTGGTCAGCTGGCTGCCCTCTGTGCACCTCGTGGCATGGGGACATCAAACAAAGACCTCCAGCAGACCTCCTAGGCTTGGCCACCAGCTCACAGGGAACCCAGGATACAGCATGGGGAGATCCATTTCCTTCCTGTTGGACACCAAGCCACTCATTCAGTCCTGAGGGAGTTTGGGGATACTACCTCTCCTTCTTGTTTCCCTATTGTCAGGGTAGGGGGGCAGACTTACCCACTTCACCAGACTTAATTGTACTTTCAGGGTTACTTAATGGGAAGAGATTTTCCAGCTAAGGTAGGAGCTTTCAGTTCATTTGCTTCCCCCATGTGCCTCACTCCAGACCAGTCAGCAGTGCTTCCCATGCACAGCGACACAGAGAGGACCCTGCTCTCTCTCAAGTTCCAGAGGACATCAGGATCCACTGCCTTGTCACCAATTCCAGAAGAATGAGATCTCACCCCCCAACTTTTCTCTACCTGGTTCCCTCATCTAATTAACTACTCAGCTAATTGTTACAGAATCACCATAGAGCTGGAGTCCAAGGATCATCAAATATATCCAGGTGGTAAGGAAAAGGAATAGTAACAATCAAAAGGTATTACACCCCGAGACCAAAAAGGGTCTGGGCTCGGCAAAAACAGACTTTAATATAACAATCTGTTATTGTTAAATGCTCTCAAAAATTGATTACCTGTGTCTCCTGGATGCTAAACTAGTAAAGGAAACAGGTGCCTTAAAATAATCTGTCTCTGATAAAGCTTATCTCAGGTAAAAATTGAAAACATGTTCTAATTCTCTCTCTCTCTCTCTCTCTCATTAACACTAACCAATATAAGCAGAGTACTAAACACTACAATGGTCACCAGCCCAAGAATTGAATTTTCTCATGGCTGCTTCTTAATATGTTCAAAATTTCTCTGAGCTCCAGAGAATCCACCTGGACAGGTCAGATCTCACACATTACAGAGAGAGAGAGAGAGAGAGAGAGAGAGAGAGAGAGAGAGAGAGAGAGAGAGAGAGAGAGAGGCTCCCCAGTGTTTACTTTCTTTGCTTTAATGAACTAACATTATTTCCCCTCTGGTTCTTACTATACAAGTAAAGACATGTTGCTGTATGTATTTGTTTCCTAGGACTGACATAACATAATGCCACATCATGGATGACTTGAACAACAGAAATTTATTTTCCCACAGTTCTGGAGGCCAGAAGTCCAGGATCAAGGTGACAACAGGTTTGTTTTCTTCTGGAGCCTCTCATGGCCACCGCCAACTGTCCACAAATAGCCTTTTCTCTGATAAGTGTACATGAAGCCTAGCCAGAGGAAGTGAATCTATGGGTGTTGGACTTCACTTCCTGTGCTGACTTGTCCTATGGGTCTGTGGAGCAGCTTTGAGTGCTCCAGTGCTGTGCCTTTCCCACCATGATAGACTCTGCTCTCAAAAAGTAAGCCAAACCTTTCCTCACTTAAGTTTTTTCTTGTAGCTGCTCTTTCTTGTCAGACTTTCTTTAGGGCCACCAGCCCCAAAATTAATGACATGGAGCCTTGTATTAATTATGAAAGCTTGACCTTAGCTTAGACTTGTTTCTAACTAACTTTTATAACTTAGATTAACCCATTTATATTAATCTATATTCTGCCACTTGTCTTTTTACCTTTCCTCCATTCTGTATGTCTGACTCCCTTCATGTCTTGCTAGTGTCTTTAAAATCCATATGACTGTCAGAAGGTTGGGGCATGTTTCACCTTGGACATTTTCCTAACTGGGGTCTCTTTTGTATGCACCATTGATCTTGGTGTCTGTTTTCAGAATTTCAAGTTTTTTCAAATTGCATTTGCTGTGATTTACCTAAGTATCCTTCAGAGCCCACGTGTTAACAGTCCCCAATTCATAGTGCTTTGGAGAAGTTGTAGACACTTTAAGAGGTATATAGTCAGAAGTTTTCCTGTGCTTGCCTGGCACCGAGGTCCCACAGCCACTTATAAAATTCCTGTGTCCCACCTGGTCCTGCAACTGCTTAGACCCAAGTAAACACACGGAGCCTTATATTATTTTTAAACTATGGCCATGGCGGGCTTTTTGCTAGCTAGCTCTTACATCTTAAATTAACCCATTTCTATAAATCTATACTTTGCCATGTGGCTCTTGGCTTACTGGTATCTTTACATCTTGCTTCTCGTGGCAGTACTAGCAGCATCTCCTCTGCTCTCTTTTCTTCTTTCCTATCTCTCCAGTTAGAATGTCCTGCCTAACTTTATTCTGCCTCACCATTGGCCAAACAGCTTTATTTATCAACCGATCAGAGCATCATATATTCACAGCACACAGAATGACATCCCCATCAGAGGGTTCTTCCAGTCATTGGGGAATATAATCTTAGAGGGGACACAGGAACTCTGGCTTCTTCTGTCAAGTCCCTGCCATGTGTTGAGTAGTTTTACCACCCACTGCCACCATGGTTACAGCAATAGAGAGCTGACAGATGGAGCGTGTCTGCAACACATAGTTCCTTTCTCATATGAAGGATAGCTCATCATATTGGAATACAGATACTGCATAGTGTGCCCTTTTCCGAAGATGTGGAATTCTGTTCCCTAGAGATAGCTCATGTAGATGTAATTCTGAACAGTCTTATTAAATAAGAAACACAGAGCCAAATGCAGAGTTAAAAGCCCAGAGATTGAGCAGCAGCCAAGAGCTAAGACCAAGACCTCCTTCTTACCCCTCACTGTCGCTGTCGTCCTTCCCCTCAGAAAGAGACCTACTTCCTGTGTGTCTGTCTTTTTATTGACTTTCTCTCCTGCCTTCTCATTGGTTATAAACCCAACCACATGACCTCCTTATCACTGCCTGTCTATACAGACCTCCAGGTCTCTATGGTTGGTATTGAGATCAAAGGTGTGTGTCTCCAAGCTGACTGTGTCCTTGAACATACAGAGATTCTGCCTGTCATGTGATTGGGATTAAGGGCGTGTGCTACCACTGCCAGACTTCTGCTAAATGGCTTGCTATTAGCTCTGACCTCCACACAACTTTATTTATTAACATACAAATAAAAGCACATTTCAGCACAAATAAAATGTCACCATAAGCTCACTGATATTCAGAGAAATAGTTGGACATATTCAAAGGCATAAAATAAGAAATTCAAAGAGAGGAAATAGGGGAAAAAAGAGTCAGATTTGATAGAAATAAAAAGAGGAAGAAGAGCCAGTGAGATGGCTCAGCAGGTAAAGGTGCTTGCTATCAAACCTGATGATCTGTATTTGACTGCTGGGTCCCATGGTAGGAGGAAAAACTTGCCTCCCGAAAGCTGTCTTTTGATCTCCTCCACAAGTATGCCATGGCATGTGCATCCACACACACGGATAAATAATCAAAAAAAAATTTTTTTAAACTTTTAAAGATGAGGAAAATCAGAGCAGGGAACAGAATACAGGAAAGAAAAAATACATAGAACTAAAAACAGTAATTGCAATACAGCAATGCATGCCTTGGGCATTTATGTTGTTTTCCATGTGATCATATGTAATTTCATGTTAATGGTTATATTTTCCCCTCTAAACAGAAAGGGAAGATGACGTTCGAAGATAGTCATTGGCTTGTCCGGTATCAGAATTAGTGAGTGGACAATATTAGGGTCAAAATTCATGCCTTATGCATATATATGTAACCTTATGCTCAGATAATTTCTGTCATTAGTTTATATCAACATATTGCATACTTAATAATATGTGCTATTAACCTCTGAACTGGAACCAAAGTTGACTGTTGTTGGCACTTAAGAGAATAAGTCCAGCCAGGCAGTGGTGGCACCCGCCTTTAATCCCAGCACTCTGGAGGCAGAGGCAGGCAGATCTCTGTGAGTTCGAGGCCAGCCTGGTCTCCAAAGTGAGTTCCAGGAAAGGTGTAAAGCTACAAAGAGAAACCCTGTCCTACTAATAATGGAGTAAGCGCAACAAAGCCTTGCTCTGGTTTCCAGAAAGGAGCAAACCATACAATAATTTACTCAAGCATCCAAATGTGGATGGTCCATTATTCCTTAGGACACCTTGCTCACCTCCAGTTTTTCTCTTTCTTAGGACAGAGTCTGGCTGTATAGCCCACACTGACCTGGAACTTGTGGCAATCTTCCTGCCTCAGTTTCCTAAGCACTGGGATTACAAGCATGCACAGTCATGCCTACCTTTTAGAGCTCCTTTTGTTGAGAAAGCTTAGACAATAAACCATGATTTGTTTGGCTTCAAATCTAGAGATATGATGTATAGAGAGGCCCATGTTTCTTCGAAAACACTCCAGAAAAGATCCTTCCATTTCCTAAACATATCTGTGTGTCATCTCTCTTAGGCTTTTTATTGTTGGTTGGTTCTTTCATTGGTTGTTGTTGTTGTTGTTTGCTTGCTGACTACTAGTAGTCTGTACCCCATACCCCCTCCCTGCCTTGTTCAGGGCCTCCCATGGATATCAGCCAGCCATGGTATATCAAGTTGCAGTGAGACCAGGCACCTCCTCGCCTATTAAGGTTGAATGAAGCCGTCTGGTAGGAGGAGTGGATCCCAAAAGCAGGCAACACAGTCATAGACAGGCCCTGCTCTCACTGTTAGGAGTCTCACATAAAGACCAAGTTGCACAACTGTATCATATGTGCAGAGGGCTTGGTCAGTTCCATGCAGACTCCCTGGTTGTTGGTTCAGTCTCTGTGAGCTCCTATGAGCCCAGGTTAGTTAGTTCTTTGGGTTTTCTTGTGGGGCCCTTGACACCACTAGATTCTACAATCCTTCTGCGTCCCTTCCACAGGATTCCCAGAGATCTGCCTAATGTTTGGATGTGGGTCTCTGTATCTGTTTCCATCAGTTGCTGTGTGAAGCCTCTCTGATGACAGTTGACCTAGGCATCAATCTATAAGTATAGCAGAATATCACTAGAAGTCATTTCATTGATTTTTTCCCCATTTGTGTTTGGCTCTATCCTAGATCTCTGGGTTATCCTGACTCTGGGTTTTGGCCCTCAGGGGTGAGTGACCTCTCAGGGTATGGGTCTGTCATTAGTTGGTCACTCCCACGATTTCTACACCAACTTTACCCCAGCATATCTTGTGGGTAGGACAAATTGTAGGTCAAAGGGTTTGTGGCTGGGTTGGTGTATTAGAAGCCTTGCCTGGTTATAGGGGATGGCTTGTTCAGACCCCGTATTCCCCATTGCTAGGAGTCTTAGCTAGGGTTGTCCTTATAGATTGTTGTGAGTCTTTCTTTGCTAGGGTCACCCTCATAGATTGCTGGGAGTTTCCATTGCTCTAGGTTTCTAGCTCATCCCAGAGATGTCCCTAGATTCCAGTTTTCTCTCCCTGTACTCTCTCCCTCCATCTTCACCCCACTTGATCCCTGCTATTCCCATCCCCATTCCCCCTCCCAGACCCACCCCAGTCCACTGGCAATATCCATTATATTTCCCCTTCACAATGAGATTCTTGCAATACCCCCGCCTTCACTGCCAGCCCTCTTTGTTACTTAGCTTCTCTGGGTCAACATGTTATTTACTAACTCATAAGTGTATATTAACTGTAAAGCAAAGGAGAAACAACATCCTCTCCTTTTCTTTTCTTTTTTTTTTTTTTTTTCGAGACAGGGTTTCCCTGTTTAGCTTTGTGCCTTTCCTGGAACTCACATGGTAGCCCAGGCTGGCCTGGAACTCACAGAGATCTGCCTGGCTCTGCCTCCCAAGTGCTGGGATTAAAGGCGTGCGCCACCACCGCCCGGCCCTCTCCTTTTCTTAATAAATGTCGTCAACTCAATACCAGCTTGGACTTCCAGTCAAAGCATCTGTTGTGGGCTGTTTTGCAGGATGTGTTGGCCTGAGGGAAGGTGAATGGTTTCAGAGCCAGCTCAATCCAGCTATTTTACCTTGTAGTGAGAAGTATCACAAGCAGCCAGAATGAAAGGGCGATAGATAAGCTTCCTGTAAATTGTTGGATTTAGTCACTGTAATGATGAAATCTGGCAGGTAATTGCCTAACCCCATCCAAAGAGGGGGAAAATGTTTACGGAAATACCAGTCTATTTCCTCCCTCACTAGCTCTGGCTGGCTGAAGTGGGGATGGACACACACACACACACACACACACACACACACACACACACACACACACACACACACACACCAAACCAGAGTTCAAAAAATATAATTATATAAAGTAACTGTCTGGAAATTTACAAGGCTAGGAATCACGTGAGCAGAAAGACTAGGATTCCTGTGGACAGACTCACCACTGTTCTAAAACAACCATGAATCCATGAAACACTGGCTTGATTCTTATCTTGCCCCAGCCACTGCCTAGACAGCCCCATTCTGGGGACTCATTTTTCTCAACTGCAGCCTTGGTCTGGGATGCTGCTGAGTGACAAGGGGGCACTAAAATTAATACTAACTAATCCAGAGCATGTGGAAAAATAACCATGTTGGGTAAATACTAGCCTGTTCTAGGAAGTCAGTCATCATCAACAAGCAGATAAATCGGTCAGTGCTTATATTACCTACAATCAATTATTTCTTAGTGTGATCAGGGTAATTGACTAGTACATTCATTGTCCTAAAATATCCATATGAAGGGGACTCTCTTGAATTACTTTGACCATTTTCCTTGTAAGCAAGATTATAAAAAGCTGATATGTTTGTGATTGACTTTTTTTTTTTCTTTTAGGGGCTGGGTGTAAAATTCAGTGACTTGTGCATGCTAAGCATGCACTGTACTCTTAGCCCTTGAATTATTATAAAAGTATTTTTGTTATTGTTTTATTTATTATACTGACTCATTTATTGTGGGGGCACACCACATACATACTGTGAAATCAGAACAGGAGCCACATTGTTGTTAAGTCCCCATACCTTCTAAGAATCGGTTTCTATTTCTCATTAAGAATAAGTTTCTGTTTACTAAACATGTTTTTCAACCAGCACCAAACTCATGACCCCATGATGTATGATTGCCCTTTGCCTTATAAAAATATGTTTTCAAGACCTTGATCTATACCTTGACCACCTGCCCCATAATGTATGACTCCCCTTCCACATGATGTATATTTTTTGCTTTTATTACCTTTCATTGTATTTTTTCTAATAGCCAATTATCTCAACCCTGGAAACACACTTACAGCTGTTTTCTATTAACCTTTAGATTTTCTTCATAAAAGGGACCCAAAAAGGCCAGTAAGGGGCTGATCTCTCAAATCCAGACTTAGGGTGAGACAGCCAGCAGGCCAGTTCTGGGTACACCTCTAAACTAAAGCTTGCTGTAGCCAGACGGTTGTAGATTTAGTCATTCTCTTCTTGTGTCCTGGTTTAATAATACCAAAGAGCTCATGGGGTAGTCAGAGGACAACTGATGAGAGTCTGTTCTCTCCTTCCAACAAGTGAGTCTCTGTGTAGAACTCAGGCCATCGGGCTCTGTGTTCTGAGCCATCTACCTCCCCAGCTCCATGAGGTTTTATTTTAAAAAGCAAAACAAAAAACACTCACTGGAGCAGAAGAGATGGTTCAGGGGTAAAGAGCACTTGCTACTTTTGCAGAGAATCCAGGTTTGGGTCCCAGCACCCACAGAGCAGCTCACAATGGTCTGTAACTCTAGTTCTGGGGATCCAGTGCCCTCTTCTGGCCTCTATGGGTACTAAATAAGCAAATGGTGCTCAAACATACATGCCCCTAAATATTAATAAACAAAAAATAAAATAAGAACTTCAGGGTAAGAGAGTGGAATAGAAGCCACATCAGCTGGAGTAGCTGATTACAATTTAGAAAAAGGGGGAGCAGGAATATTTTATCATTCCATCAGCTGCTTCTTCAGACCTGGAATTGCCTTGCTCAACATCTCAAACAACCCTTTCTGCTATCTGGCCACAAACTTTATCTACAACAGGATCTGACTTGTTTTTCTGCCATAGGGGCATTTTCGTCCAGGCAAACTGGGCTAAAGGACTCTGACCAAGAACTCTACAAAAGCAGGGCCTAAGAGATTTCACAGAAGGGGCTCCCAGTGACTGCTTCCAAGGGCACCATCAGAACCCCAACAGGGAAAGGCAAAGCTGTGGGAGGTAAGCAAAAGTCTGAACACTGATTGGGGTACCATATAGCCACCAGCTGCTCCCAACTCTGTGGGGACACAGCAACTGAATCTGGACAGTTGATAGTCTCAGTCAAGAAAACATGGCTGACTGGATCTGTGAGCCCACAAGAGAAGAATGGGACTGTGTTTAAATGCAGCAGGAGCACAGACTGGACCTGGACCAAGACAGCAAAGCTGTGGTCAGCCAAGGAGAGGAAAGCAACATTCAGGCTAGTAATCTTATATTCCCACCCAGCTCTCCTTCCCCACTATAGCTATTCTTCATTAAAAAGTTTTATCTTCGTTTTACTTTATATGTGAGTGTTTTCTCTCTCTCTCTCTCTCTCTCTCTCTCTCTCTCTCTCTCTCTCTCTCTCTCTCTCTCTCTCTCTCTCTCTCTGTGTGTGTACTGTATGCATGCTTTGTGCCCATGGAGGTTGGAAGAGGGCATCTGGAAGGCTGCGAAGCACCATCTGGATGATGGAATCAAACCCGAGGCCTCTGGAAGAGCAACACTGCTCTCAACTGTGAAGCGGCTCTGCTGCTAGAGCTATCCTTACCTGCCTTATTCCATTGTCTCCAGCTCTCCCCACTCCCCTATAGCTGTCCTTATCTACATGATGAAGGAGGGCACTGAAGCAAGACAGCATGTCCCTACTGTTTGCACCTTCTGCTGTTTCACACACTTGTTCTGGTGAGCACCCCCACCCTTTCTCTGTCTCTGTCGTCAACTCTCTCTCTTTCATTTTCTTATTTTTCTCTCTTCCTCTCTTTTTCTTTTTCCATTTTCTTCCTTTCTCTTTCTTTCCCATACTTATTCTTCTTACTGTTACATCTCCCAAAGCCTGACCTCCCAGAGGCTGACCTCCTCCTTAACAGTCTACTATTAACCAAAATGCCACATAGCCACACTATTCTTCCTTTGCCTCAATTATTTCCACCCCTATGTATGTCCCTGCCCTCTACTTCCCACATAACCTAATACTCATCACTGGTCTCACGGTGGTTGTTTACCTCTTCTTCTTCGCTTTTCTTTTGCATTTATACTAACATATTACTATATGCAGTATCATTAGGGTTCCTTTACTCCCCACCTAATCAGTACCTACCAAGAGTTTGCTTTGAAGTCCCTGCTACTCTATTATCAGAGTGGGTTAACTACTGGGTTGTGATGGTTGCCGCAGACAGTACTCATCTCATAGGGGCAGAATGAAGATACAGCCAGATACCTAGAACTCCAGTCTAAGGGGCTGAAATATCATCACAACTATATTACACCCTGGTCTCTCTTGAGCACTGAAAATTAATCCACCAAAAGAAGAGAGGCAACCTGAATTAAAAGAACAAAACCAACAAGTCTTAACTAATGATCTAACCTCAGATGGGCAGATTCTAGTATAAAGACACAGTAAACATGAAAAAAAAAAGACAATCATCTCCAAAATTTATAAAGACCATACTAATGACCCCCAATAAAAAAATTACATAGATAAAATTCCAGAGGCATGTGTTGCTATTCTAACATATGACAAAATAGACTTCAAGCCAATTCTTTTATTATTATTATCATTAGTTTTATTTCATATTTTTCATATAATACATTTTGATCATGATTTCCCTTCCCCTAAGAAATAATAGTCCTTCCTTTACCCATAGCATGATATTTGTATTTTATTCCTCTCCAAAGGGAGGGGGGAATTTTGTACTGGTGATAAACTTAGCTGTTGAAAGATTGGCTATACACTAGCAGCATGTTATCTTACATTTAAAGGGGGTTCTGTCAACAGAGGAAGGAACCTAAATTGAGATGGGCAGTAAGGTTTAGTCAATGCTCTCCCATATCATAATTATTACATAATTATTAACTTCTCACTAATACAAATCTGACCATGTAGACTTGCTGAGCTACATGGTCATCAGTGGAAAGGGACCATAACAGAAAATATTGCTTGACATAGCAGGAGGCAGAGTACATGCTGTTCAAAGTTCTTATCCACGTGCTTGCCCTCAGCTAAAGTAATGATAGCTGATAAGAACTGAGATGTGATAAACTCTATGGCCCTGAAAATGCCACTGTAGTAAAACTTTACCCAGAAAGCTTAAATGCCAAGAATATTGACCTAGCAACCTTCAGACTGAGCCTCAAAGTATGAACCACATCAGAGCCCACATCAGAACCTAAAGAGCCTTAAAGGATGTGGCATCTGAGTCTCATCCAGGTGAGTTAATGCATTTTGAGCAAGTCCCAGGATTCTATAATATTGCTTTGTAACTAAAGTTTGAGAAACACCATTCCAGTTACTGATGATGCTTCCATAATTAAAACTTTTCAAACCTGGTAAGTAGCTGTAAAGCATACTGTATACGGATACCATAAGTACAGTGATTGGTTCCAGAACAGCTTCTCTCACCAGACTCAAGGATACCAGAATCTCCAGATAATCAAGCTCCTGCATAAAATGTTGTCATGTTTGAATTTATACTTCCACACATTCTCCTGTATCCTTTAAATCATTCGTTTAATATTTCATTCCTGCTGCGGTGACAAAACACCATGACTTATGGAAGAAACTTGTAGAAGGAGTTTATTCTGGCTTACCTTCCAGAGGGCTGAGACCGTCATATGGGCAGGAGACATGACAGCAAGTGGCAGGCAAGGCAGCAGGAACAGGAAGTGGAGAGATGACTTCAACACAAACGTGAAGCCGGAAGATTGAGCTGGAAGTGGGACGAGGCTATATAAACTCTCAGAGCCCACCCCTAGTGATGTACTTCCGCCAGCAAAGCTGTACTATTCCCAAAGCTGCACCTCAGCTGGGGACCAAGGGCCCGAACACCTGAAACTACAGGAGACATTATTCAGTCCACCACACTTGTTTGGGAAATAATGAGGAAAAAGGAGTCTGTACTGTTCAGTGCAGAAAGGATCTCACCCCTACAACAGTAGACGAAGGTACAGACACATATACACAGAGAGACATAAATACTTGTAGTTCATGGTTGAATGAATTCGTGAATGTGGAGTCTACAGGGAAGGAGGGCTAAATATATAATACGCTAAATTTAAAAGATCAGTGTAGAAATAGAAAAGACTAAAGAGACCTGTGTTCAACTCTCCTCTGCTGCATATACAACTGCGGGCATGTTTCTAAATCTCTCTGAACATTAGCTTCCACATACTTTAGGAAATCCGCGATTATAATTCCTAGCATAGCGGCCACTCCAAAACAGTCGCAAATTAGTCAGTCACTGTGACAAATCCTGAGAGAAATAAATTAAGGGAGGAAAGAGTCATTCTTGCTTCCTTACTTCAGAGGCTTTGGTCCATCGTGGCAGGGAGGTATGGCTCACATCATGGCAGCTAGGAAGCAGAGAATACCTGGGTTAGTGAGCTTCCTTTTTTCCTTCTTCCATCTAAAGACCCAGCATACAGGCTGTGCTCCCTCCATTCAAGGGAAGTTTTACTTCTTTGGTCAATCTTCTCGAGAAAAACCCTTATCAACACATACCTAGATGGGTGCTTTACTAATGTTCTACTGGTGCTTCTTAATCCAAGTTGACCTTAAAGATTAGCCCTCACAATAGGTATCTTGATGACAGCACACGTAAAGCTATATGAAATAGAATACTCTCCCTTGTTAGACTCTAGTATTAAAATTGTAAGAGCCAGGAGGCACATTTGGATTGACTGTAGTAGTAGCTCAGCACATCACCTTGGACTCCAATTGTCTGTGTTCAATTTTGAGCTGGTTCACTGTCTCACCACCAGCAGAGTAAATCAGAACACTTCCCATCTTACCAACAGGCATCTGTGATCTCATGGACACTTTCCACATACTCAGGCATAGATGTATCACCACTATGGTTATGATAATGCCCTACATGAAAAGTAAGCCAATGTGTCTTCCCCATTCTTCAGAATCCTACATTCCCATGCAGTCATTGTGGGCTTAGGTAGTAAGGTAGAAAAGAATGGCTTACTCCTTTGTAAACATATTGTTAAGAGTCCCAGTGGAGGATTGCTTTAGCCTACATGTTTAGTGACATAGTTTGCAGTTGCAGTCACTTAGATCCCTGAAGTTCTTTGGGTATTGAAATATTTTACTGTGGTGGTATTCTAATTGTACTGAAATGTGATTTTGATTGTATGTTAATAAATAAAGTTGCCCGGGGGTCAGAGCTATTAGAACCATAGACAGAGTGTGGCGGTGGTGGTGCACGCCTTTAATCCCATAGATCTCTGTGTGTTCAGGGATACAGCCAGCATTGGAGACATATGCCTTTAAGACCTGGGGGGCTGTACATACAGACAGTGACGAGGCAGTCACGTGTTTGGGTTTACAACCAATGAGAAGGCAGAAGGACTATGAAACGACTTACACACAGGGAAATAGCTCTCTTTCAGGAAGCTGGGACCACCGCAGGAGGAAGGGTGATATTTTAGCTCTGATCTCTTGACTTTCTCTTTTATATTGGTTCTGTGTTTCTTATTTAATAAGACGGTTGGTTACATCTACATTTTACGTGCTCTGAAATTTCAGGGTACTAAAATGCAATCCTAATTAGACTCAACAATAAAAACCCAGGGTCAGATATTGAGGGTGAAAGCTGAAAGATCAGAGAAGCAGAACAGCCAGTCACTAGAGACTTCTTACTTCTATGGAATCTTGTCTACTCTCATGTGAAGTGTTCCACCACACTCTACTCCCATGGACAGAATTATTCCTGTCAAACATGCCTTCTCCACCCTAATGGACTGAAATCCATCTGAAAATATAAGCAAAAATAAAGTCTTACCTTAAGTTGTCTCTGTTAGGTATTCTGATCAAAGCAATACAAATTTAACCCAATCAGGAGAATAAAAAAAAAATATACCAGAATGGTGGGTTCATTTCTGTGACAAAACCTTACCATGTGGTTCTTAAGACTTTGGAGTTAATCTGCGTGAGGCATCTGGGAGAACTTGAAATTTTAGGCTAGAGGAGTCCTAATATGCTGTGAGTTTTGCTTAATGATCCATCTTGGTGAGAAAGCAGAAGACCAGAATACCAACAGGAATGTGGGCAGAAAAGGCTGCTCATTAGGTTCAGATGGTGTGGTGGTTTGAGTGTAATTGGCCCCCATAATCTCATAGGGAGTGGCACTATTAGGAGGTGTGGTTTTGTTAGAGTGGGGATGACCTTGTTGGAGGAAGTATGTCACTGTAGAGGTAGGCTTTGGGGTTTCCTGTGCTCAAGATACTACCCAGTGTCTCAGTTGACTTCCTGTTGCCTGCAGGACTCTGAACTGTCTCCAACATCACATCTGCTTGCACCCCCATGCTCCCCACCATGATGATAATAAACAGAATCTCTGAAATTGTAGGTGAGTCACCTCAATGAAATATTTTCCTTCATAAGAGTTGCTGTGGTCATGGTGTCTCCTCATGGCAATAACATCCCTAAGACAGATGGGAGTATGAACTTATTGGGAATTGGACTACAGCCTATTCATGATACAGTCTAGAGAAGAATCTGACTACATTTTGTTAGTTCCCCAAAGATTTGAGAGAGGCCAAATTCAAAAGTAGTAGAATATTAATGGTGGAGGACATTTTAAGATAGAATATCATTCAGACTGTGTCATGGTTATTGTGTCTTGCTTTTATACAGTATTTCTGTGAGAATTGGAACAAAAGGTTGAGGGGACAGACTTTAAAATGTGCAGTTTTGTTGGAGAAGGGAGCACAGGTGCTTTAACATCTGCAGACAAAACATCTATAAGGTAAAAGAGATTAGAACCGTTGAAAAGTAGCCTATGAACACTGCACTAGGGCGGCAGGGGGAATGCCCCAAGGGCCAGAAACCACACATTACGGATTCCAAGATGTGAAAATACAAATGTATGTGAAAAACTGCCTGGAAAGAAAGCCACAGAAGCACACTGCAAGGAAAAGCTGTCTCAGGAAGTGTCTTCCCAGGTCAGACATGCAGGTACTCATAGACGTCTACAGCCAGGGTCCAGGTTGGTAGCAGAATTCAACATCGTCCTTATGGTGCTGATTCTGCAGGCCTGCATAATGCAACAGCTATGGGGTCAAGGTGGCTTGCACCAAGATTCCGGGGCAAGACAATGGAAAAATGGGGTAAGCTTTCCTGAATGGAGGCACTGAACAGGTTGTTTATGAAGCTAAATTGCAATGGAGAGCCCAAGAAGTGGAGATGCCAGGATCATGAGATGTCTCCAGAGGAAAGCTGAAGGCCCTGAGTAGAGCCAGCCCAAATGACAGGCCACATGTGCAGCAGGTCAGAGACACCGGGGGGGAGGGGGGGGGAAGGGGGCAGAGCTAAAATGATGGAGCTATACAATTTGTGGTTTAGCCTTCTGGTTTTGTTTTAATTCACTGTTATAGGATTGATATATATATATAACAATATATATATCAATATATATAACAATATATATATATGTTATATATATATAACAAAGATCTTTGTAAACATAACCTGAAGGTAAGAACAGTTTCTCTTGTATTTGGGAATATAGTCTTGAAATTTTAGAAAACAAATGAGTAGGTGTGATTTGACAGTTATATTTTTAATATTGAAATTCTATATTTGAATAGAATTAAAAATCTTTTTTTGGCCTTTTTTCAAAACTGAAAATAGTTCTTTTTCATATAATATATTCTGATCATCCTTTGATCCAATCTTTCCTGGATATCCTCTGACCCCCTCCCTTTTGGAATGGGAATTATTACCCTGTGCCACTGAATATTGGAAGCATATAACTTTTTTTAAACAAGAGTACACAGCTAAGTGATTGGCATGGATTTTAGCAAATACTTTAGACTTCAGACCTTGAACAGTGTTATTGGTTAAAACTATGATAGTTTTTAAGGTTGTGCTAATGCCATTTTGCAGTTTGAGATTGCCAGAAGCCTTTGTGGGGCTGGGCTAAACCGTTATGGTTTGAATCAGAAGTGTCTCCACAGCCTTGTGTTTTGAATGTTCATCCCCCAGGTTTGGACTCCTGTGGAGTCTTTAGGAGGTAGGGCCCATGTGTCAGAAGGCCACTAAAAGTGAGCCTTTCAAGGACTGAAAACAACCCTGGCTCTGACCACAGTCTCTGTTTCCTAGTCTACCAAGACACAAACAGCTCTACCACTCACCCCTGCCACCATCCTTCACCATGACAGACAGAAATCCCTGTGAAGCTATGAACCCAAGACGTTCTGTTAGTTTTTTGGTAACAGTGATGTACAAGTAGCTAATATATCACCATAATCACTTTCTCCTCCACTCTAGCAATAGCTTTATTACTGACTCAGATAATTTCTTTTCATAATCTGCCTCAGAATAATTAGTAACTTAGCTAAAATGCTTGACAATACTTCATGAGTGTGGTGATATTTTATTTGTACTGAAATGTGATTTTAATTTTATGTTAATAAATAAAGTTGCCCTGGGGTCAGAGCTATTAGAGCCATAGCAAGAGCATGGTGGTTAGAAGAGCTAGGTAGATTTCTGTGTGTTCAGGGATACAGCCAGTATTGGAGACATACGCCTTTAAGACCTGGAGGGCGGTACTTACAGGCAGTGATGAGGCAGTCATGTGGTTGGGTTTACAACCAATGAGAAGGCAGAACAGAAAGATTATTTAAACAGAGACACAGAAAGTAGCTCTCTCTCTCGGGGAAGCTAGGAGCACTGCAGGAGGTAAGATTTTATCTCTGAGCTCTGACCTCTCGGCTTTTCTCTTTTACCTTGGCTCTGTGTTTCTTATTTTAATAAGACGATTGGTTACATCTACACATGAGGTCATCTACAGCTCTACCAAATATATCTAAAGTTATTTGAATCCCCAAGTACCCATAGTTAATGTTTAGGGTAGGTAATTGTCTCACTCTTCCCCACCCTCTTCCATTGCCTACCAGAGTTCTGTGTGTATCAAATACCCCATGAATGTCTTTTAACAATTAATAAAAAAATTACACCATTGGAGTAGAACTAATGCTTATGTGAGGAAAGGACACAACTCAAAAACTTCACAGGAACCTTGCAATTTAAGCAAATTAGGGGGCAAAACCAGAATGTGAGCTGAGTCTACCCACATTTATGTTCTAGAACCCTCTGAAAGGATCTGGGTCACAAATAAGTGAACTGTTCAAGACCACATGACAGCACCCCTCTGAAATGAAGCAAGAGGAAGCTGATTCACTCTCCTTGTGGTTTGATGTACAGAATTGCCTCATTTTCCCAGCAATGGTATTTGTTGTTGTTTTTTTCCCCAACTTGCTCATGTAGTAGAAATCTTTCAGTTGGTTTGACTGTTCCAATTTTAAAGCTACAAGTGTTGTGTTTATGATGGTTGCTGCTACTATTTATATTGTGCTGTTCTTCGATAAAACTACAGTTTATTGGGGAATACAGTATTAATGGATAAAAATCACCCACTTCTTACTAGATTATGACTTCAAACAGTGGTAATATTTTAATCTGTTGTTATTAAGTAAGCTTCATTTAGAAAGAAATTATTTTAAGACAAACACAGAAATGTAAATAATGCATGATCATACTTACATATAGATTCTAAAAACACTTAACTGGAAGTACAAAGGCTGGCCGGGGGAAGAAGATGGGAAGCTGTTGACCAACAGGCAGAATTTCAGACAGGATCAGATGTTGCAAAGAATTGTGACTATGGTCACCAATACTGTATTTCAAAATAAGTAAGAGTAAATTTCAAATGGCTCACTGTAAGAAATATAGGGAAGTGAGTTATAATTTTATTAACTGATTTAATCATTCTATATTGTGTATGTCCATGAAAAGTCTTCATTATACTCCATAAATGTATATAGGTATGAAATGTCAATAAAATAATCGAAAATAAAACAGTTGTTGAATATTTGCAAGTTTAATGAAATTATAAACCATGTTGGTACTTTTAAAAATTGTACCTAATACATAACCTTAAACTTTCATCCCACTCGTACTGCCTGGAATCACGAGGTGGTACAAACACCCTTGGATAAATGCCATAGTCCTTGGATTCCATTACTGCTCTTTTACTACACACGGTCTTTTAGACTTCATGGTAATCCAGAGAAAACATGTGACATGCCTAGCATGGTACCTGACACCTCCTACAGGCAGCATTTAGCGGTTATTAAAACAGAAGATCATACTAGATAGATCACTGCCTTTGTGACTTACACACTAGGCACAGTGCCCTCCTATTTGTTGGAAGATCTGTAAAGGATTTAAACATCAAGTTAAACCATTTAAGATGCTTTATTCCAAAACTTTTGGTCACATGCTAAATATGGATTGGAAACAGTGATTCTCCCATGCACACTGAGAACAGAGGTGGACATTATTGGTGCCCTGATCTATCTCCACTTTATCCACTTGAGATGGGGTCTTTCAACCAGGGGCTAGGTGGGTAGCGAGTAAGCCCCAGAAATGCCCCTATATCTGCCCTCCAAAGCACCGAGGTGACAGGCACTCTGGAATTTTTTCTGTGAATGCTAGTGGTTTGAGTTCAGGTCTCCATGCTTATGCTGTAAGTGTTCTTACTGGACGATAAACCCACAATTCTTTGTAACAGAACTCAACAGAACAATTTACTTGAGATTTTAGCAAGGACTCCATTCTGACAAATACCATAGCCATCTGCAGCCACTATGAGAAATAATTAATGAAGAGGATACGTTAAATAAATCGGGAGTTGACAGGCTATTTTGATGGTTGTCTTCTCAGTGGAGTTCCTCCTGTATGTCAATATAACTCTACCTTAATGGAACCGCTAACAGCTGTGCAATTACATTTGTAGTTAGTGTGACTCAATTAGCTGCAACAATATCTGAAGGAAGTTCACTGCTGCTTACCAGAGTCTCACGACAGAAAAGGTATCATTTATGAAAGTCCAGTATATCATACTGTACATATACTACATAACATATTCAAGATGTTTGAATTTATACCTTTCTAATGTTTAATCAAACTAATGTAAACTGTAACCAGACCTTACTTTCTTTTTTATTATTAATTAAATGTGTGTGGGTGTGGGTGTATGTGTATGATGTATATGCTCTGTGTGTAGATGTGGGCAATTGTACATGCAGAGGACAGGCAAGGACATCAGATAGACTGATGTATCATTCTCCACCACATTCCCCTGATACTGGATCTCTCACCTTAAGTTAGGCTGGCAGCCAGCAAACCCCATCAATTCTCCTGTTTCTAGCTGACACAGCAAGGGGTCATAGGTAAAAATGGCTGCCTGATCTTTACTGGTGCTGAGATTTTGAGTTGAGATCCTTAGACCTGGGCAGCCAAGTATTCTCACCCACTGAGCCATATCTCCAACCCCAACACTCTACTTTTAAAAACAAAAATAATATGTATGAAAATTATCATAAAGAAATGTTAAAGGCTAATTTTAAAAGTTAAAACCATTTCAAAACTTAATAAAGAATGTAAAAGAAAAACAATGTTTAAATCCAACAGCTGGATCTAATATGTAAAATTGTGGAGGCCCACAGAGGCTTCCTAGTGAGACCTTACTCAAGGTCAGTAGGGCTGCATAATGGGATGATTTGGCCACGGGCATATTTACCAGGTGTTTTGAAGGGTCTACATTTGGCTGTATGTTGTGCTTTGATCTTACAAGGGTCTTTTGCCTCTCCCCTAGGTAGTGATAAAAAGCCCTTTGGAATGAACCTCGAGGCAACTGGGTAGTGACCCAGGACCCTCCCAAAGCTATCCTGTGTTATTTCTTTCTTATCGTTTCCTTCTATCTTTTTTTCTAATACTTCCTCATTCCTCCCTCCTCTCCCGCCAAGAACCCTTCAACAGGTTGGAGCTGGACTCCCACAGACTCCCATATAAAATAAGTGACCACGTACAGAAATATGTTGGAGCCAGGGGGATGGCTCAGACATCAGAGGCACTTGCTGCCTACCAACCTCAGTTTGACTCTTGGAACCCACAGGGGGGGAAGGAAAGAGTCAAATCTCAGAAGCTGTCCTTCACACATGCACTCTCACATGTATATGCCGCCCCATACATAATTTTTTAAGTGAAAAAGAAAAATGTTGTTATAGTATACACAAAACTTGCTCAAGGGCTGGAGAGATGGCTCAGAGGTTAAGAGCACTGCTTACTCTTCCAAAGGTCCTGAGTTCAATTCCCAGCAACCACATGGTGGCTCACAACCATCTGTAATGAGATCTGGCACCCTCTTCTGGCCTGCAGGGATGTGTGCAGACAGAACACTGTATACATAATAAATAAATAAAATCTTAAAAAAAAAAAACTTGCTCAAGCTCAGGCCAGCCAAAGTCCTAGTATGGAGGAGGAAAAGTAGGCATGAAGTCCCACCTCTAGTCAAGAAGCGATTTGCAACTGATAGCTGCCAGGACAGAGAAAATCACTGTCCTTCAGAAGAGTGACATTGACTATATCAAACACACTCTAGGCAGCCCCGTGCTTAGGAATAATGGTCAACATAAATTGGACTCCACAATCTTGCTTTGTTTTCTTTTTTTTTTTCAGGAGAGAGAAAGAACATGAACTTGGGTAGTTAGGGAAGTAGGGGAGGGTCTGGGAGGAGTTAGGGGAAGGGAAAGAATATGATAAAAACCTATGAAATTCTCAAAGAATAAATCAAGACATTTTTAAAAGTTTATTTTAAATAGCAAATTATGACTTCAAAGCATATTCTTAAAAAGAGGTAAAATATGGGGTGGCAGAGGCACACACCTTTAATCCCAGCACTCGGGAGGCAGAGGCAGGTGGATCTCTGTGAGTTTGAGGCCAGCCTGGTCTACAGAGTGAGTTCCAGGACAGCCAGGGCTACACAGAGAAACCCTGTCTCAGGGGAAAACAAAACAAACAAAAAATGAGAGAGAGAGAGAGAGAGAGAGAGAGAGAGAGAGAGAGAGAGAGAGAGAGAAGAAGAAGAAGAAGAAGAAGAAGAAGAAGAAGAAGAAGAAGAAGAAGAAGAAGAAGAAGAAGAAGAAGGAGAAGAAGGAGAAGAAGGAGAAGAAGGAGAAGAAGGAGAAGAAGGAGAAGAAGGAGAAGAAAAATATAATGGAGATAATTTAATCTGTGAGTTCAAGTGTGTCAATGGTATTCTTGAGAGAAAGGTTAAAATATTAAAAACTGGAAAGCTACTTAGGAACTGAGGATTAACACAGAGCATGTGTGTAATGTGTGCCAGGGCCTCCATAATCTCTAGCACTGACAAGGAAAGGGAGAATATAAAGAACTTGAGAAGTAATCTTCAAGAGTCCCACCTAACTTCTTAGTTAGTCTACCACTGTTGTCAATACAATCTTATTTTCATCGAAGACCCACCATTGGACAGAAAGCAGCTCATGTGTTCCCTTACATGTTTGTAGATATATGTATACTTTGATATCTCAGCTAATTAACCAAAAGTTAGGCAGAGTAACAAACAATCCAGCTCATTGACTTTTTCTTCTTTTTAAAGTATGTGCTGGGACTCAAACCCAGGGCATTGCACATGCCAGGAATCCATTCTACCACTGATCTGCAGCCCCAGAATAATCTTATTTATTTATTTTTTTAACCATTGCAGAACATTTAGAAGCAACACTTCCAAGCTGTAAGATTTCATAATCCAGCTTTTGAGAACAAGTTACATAACACTTTGCTAGACATATGTAGAAAGATCAGTTGTAAAGAACATTATGTTGTTTACACATGACACACAAATTTGAATTAGATATAACTAAACATTGTTAATTGCTACAAAATGTTTAATTCTAAAAGAATAACTAAGAGACATTAATTAAAAAACAAGAAATATTAATAGATAACACAAAATCTGTGCTAGTGGTTTCTTCTAGTTAAAAGGAGTACAGTCTGAAAGGATCACAGGAGACTTAAAAAGCTACCTTAACATTCTGGTTCTTAACTGAATCACACATGACAGCCCAGGCTGGCCACTAACTCATGGAAATCCTACTACCTCAGCCTCTCAAATGCTGGCATTACAGGTATGAGCTACTACCATATCTCTGTTTCTTAACTTGGAGGTTAGGTACACGCTCTCATTTTATTATCCATTTATGTAGCACAATAATGATGATGATGATGATGATAAAAGGTACTTGATCTTTGTGCTGGGTTCCTAGTGCAGAACCATTTAAATCCTTGGCATTTCCTGATATGAATCCTTTCATAATTCACTCTTTCAATCATCTCTGAATTTACACTAGAGAGGTGACACATGAGAGATGGACTGTAGAGGAATCTTAGGTAGCTCCAGGCTATAGACCAGTCCGTAGAATAATCAACTAAGTATATGGAGTTGGATTCTTCAACCCCTCCTTCTATCTCTAAGAGTAGGAGAGAGCGTTGGGACAATTGAACATAGGTACCTAGGAAAAGCTCGTGCAAAACCTTTCAAGCAATCACATTCAATGACTGTCCAGTTTGAAGACACAGATGTGCTGGGAGAGAAGCACACACAAAGAAGGCATGAAAGCTTCGTACCCAGGCTCCTATAGCTTGCCCTGTGCCTTTTCCATTTGGTGTCCCCAAAGTTGTATCTTTTACACTAAAACTGTTATTTTATGTATAGCATTTCCTCAATTTTTGTCATTATATTACATCATCAAAACTTTCAGAGGGAGAATAAGAGTAGCCCCCCAACTTAGAGTCAGGCAATCCCTCAAAAACAAAAAACAAAAAAGGCCAACAATACCTCTCATTCTCTGCTGATGAATGTGTAGAAGGGACTATACTCTGTTAAGGAAAACTGTTCACTGATCTTTTACAGGATTCTTTATGTCTGTATGTGTGTGACTGTGTTTGATGATGTGCACCTGTGCAGGTGCTGTTGGAGGTCAGAAAAGGGTGTCAGATGCCCTGGAGCTGGAGCTTCAGGTGATTATGAGCTGCTGGATGACTGTGAGCCATCCCATATAAGTACTAGGAACCCAACTCCAGTCCTCTGCAAGAGTAGAAAGTGCTCTCAACTGTTGAACCATCTCTCTAGTTGATTATTAGTATACAAAGAAACAAGTTTCATTTTGACATTTTCATGTCAGTATTCTTTGTTCTCATTTGTACCTCTTCCCTGTGAAGGGCAAGTGTCAAAATTATCACATTTACAAATACATCTCTTCTTGGATCCAGCAGTTCTAAGAGTTAGGCAGCTATACTCGCAAATTTAAGAAATAATGCATTCAATAAAGTATGGTTTCTAATATTCACAGACTAGAAATGATACAAATGCCCATATAGGGCTTTGATTGTATTGACAAAATGAAATATGTGACCGGGGAGGGGGTGTGGGAAATGGGTAAGCTTAATTAAATACCAGTAAAGAGGAATATCTATAACACACCAAGTCTATAAAAAGTGGTGAATAATACAGGAATACTGAAGGACAGATGGAGTGAAATAAGAATGTTCATTCTGGAGCTGGAGAGATGGCTCTGAGGTTAAGAGCACTGGCTGCTCTTCCAGTGGACTCAGGGTTGATTTCTGGCACCCACATGATTCATAGTCATCTTTACTCCAGTCCCAGGGGACCTAAAGCATTCTTCTGGACTCCACAGACATTGTTCACACATGGTATACAAAAATACATGCAATCAAAACACTCAAACACATAAGAAAAAAACAAAGTTAAAATAATAGAATTGTGATAATAATAAATAAAAATAATTATTAAAAACAGTAGGATCAAGAGTTCAAGATCATTCTTAGTTTCATAGGGAGTTCTAGTTCATGAGACCATCTCAACAACAAAATAAACAAAAAGAATATATATTCTCTTTTGCTTGGGTCTATATAAGAATGGAAAAATAAGCAAGACATTAATTGAAAATGCTTACCTGTAGACAACTATAAGGAATAGTATTGGATGGTGTAGTGGTTTAGTTGGTGAAACTGTTTGGGAAGGACTAGGGGGTGTGGCCTTGTGAGAGGAGACAGGTCACCCAAGATGGGCTTTGAGGTTTCAAAAGCCCCTGCCATTCTGAATTAGCTCTCTCTCTCTCTCTCTCTCTTTCTCTCTCTCTCTCTCTCTCTCTCTCTCTCTCTCTCTCTCTCTCTCTCTCTCTCTCTCTCTCTCTCTGACTAGTGCGTTTGGATTAGATGTAAACTGTGTTACTGCTCCAACACCATGCCAGTCTGCTGCCATGCTCCCCACCATGATGGTTGTGGGCTTATCCTTGGAAACTATAAGCAAGTCCCAAAATAAACTCTTTCTTCTATGTTGCTTTGGTCACAGTGTTTTGTAAAGTCAATAAAAAATAATTAAGACAAAAGCGGACTAGAGGAGGTTGAGTCTTCTCAGTGAATTTCCTTTTATATAGTTTGAGACATGTAAAATAAATATTTGCTAGTCAACTAATCAACAAATGGTTTTAAAAATCAAAGAGCATTTTAACTTATAATTGACACACAATGGGTATGTATTTGTAGAGTACCATGTACTATTTCAATATGTGTATACAATGTGCAATGCCTAATAGATTGCGATTAACTGGTGCCCCTTACAGTAAACATTTACTATTTCTTTGTGTTGAGAATGTTTGAAGTCTTCTCTATGAGATATTGCAAAGTATGCAAATACTGTTAACCATAGTAACCTAACTTACTTTAGAACATTAGAAGCTTTTAGACTTCTGTGCAGTGAACCTCTCAAATTATGAAATTAGCAGCTCAAGAGAAAGAAATGCTCTAAAGCTCATTTTAAGTGTGAGTTGAGATTCAAACTTCTGTGCCCAACTTTTCCCCCAATTTTTAAAAGTGTGTTTGTGTGTGTGTGTGTGTGTGTGTGTGTGTGTGTGTGTGTGTGTGTGTGTGTGTGTTTGGAGGCCAGAAGAGATTGTTAGTGGATCCCTAAGCACTGGAGTTACAGGTGATTGTGAGCCACCTGATGGTCATGCTGGCAACCCAACTCGGCTCTTTTGCAAGATCAATACATGCTCTTTATGGCTGAGCCATCTCTCTATCCCGTCTACCTTTTTTTTTTCTTTATTAAGAATTTTTTTATTCATTTTACATGCCAACCACTGATCCCTCTCTCTTCCCTCCTCCTGCTCCCCCCACCAGTTCTCCCCCCCACCCTAACCCACCCCCCATCCCCTGTTCCGAAAAAGATAAGGCCTCCCATGGGAGTCAGCAAAGCATGGTACATTCAGTAGAGGCAGGTCCCCCTGGTGGAAGGATCAGGATCTATAAACAGTAGTAAAAGCCTACAAATAAGTCAACCAGAAATAATATGGGTTGTGACAGAGATGCATTCATTTGCACTGACTTATTCGTGATTAAGAAATGTGTTTTATTAAAATCATTACAGGGAAAAATACATATGTATGTCTAGTTAATATATTTATAGTTTATTTTAAAAATCAATGGTCGATTTAACCTAAAAGAGCACACAAGTCTACTGTGATTATTAAAAACGCTATAGTACTCTAAATAAGTTAACAAGATAAACCGGATTTCAGATATCAAAAAAATCTCCACGATGTTTGCACAAGGACTGTGGGTTACTCTGGGATTTATCACCTGGCTCGCAGCTGGACCCGGAAGCAGAGCAGGGTCCAGTCAAGCGCCACCATCAGCCTGGGTGCCTCCTTCACTGGCGGCTGCTTCATCGCCGCAGCTACAACCAGCGACTGCCTTGGATTCTAGTTTCCCACAGTCTCCTCAGGCTGGGATCTTGAAAGCTCTGTCACCGCCAGGGCCTTCAAAAAACTCCCGCGAGAGGAGGAAATACTGCGATAACATTGCCAGAGCCTCTGGATCCTTAGAGAATGGGATCGTTGCCCAGCACTCGGAATCGCACATGCGCAGAGGGTCAGTCCCGGTTTACCCCAAAGGTGGTTTTTAGGGATGAGGCAGGGCCTGTTGAATTGCAGCGACTTGGGTTAAGAGTGAGGTCCGCAGCTGGGGGTGTGAAGGAAGAAGAAAGACAGGAGGATAGACCAGAAGGAGTGACCTTCCGGGTTCGCTCAGGGATGGATTAAGTTCTGCTGTGAGAATGAGGCAGCAGTTGGTATCCCAGGGGACATAAACACAGATCGGCTCATTTAATGAGGCTGAAGTCCTTTGCAGTCCTAGCTGGGTCCCTTGAGGTCAAGAGGTAACCAGTCAGGAATCTCTTGAGAAGATGGTTACATTCTAATACACCTGCAGTTGGTACCTGGAAGTTATTATCTTTAAGGTTTCGTGTATAAGGACAACATAGGAAGACGGAGGGGAGTGTTGAGGCAGGAGGATCACCAGTTTGAGGCGAACCTGGGCAACATAATGAGATGTGCCTGGAAGAAGACAAAGTATTACATGCAAAAGGAATATACCGGTCAGAACAAGGCTGGCCATAGTATTACTTTGTGTTGTGATTCTTTCCTGTCGTGTCTGTGGTCTTATAAGGTCAAGCATGCATTCAAGAAAGTTCTGTGAAAATATCTCACCAACTTCAACCTGATAATTTACCTGATCATGGAAAACCTCACTCTATTCTCACTAGATCCAGCTGTAACAAGCAATCTTAAAACTCTCCCATCAGAAGGCATCAGTAATGAAAATCTAAGATGCATTCCAACCAATTCAAAAAGTTCCTAAGCAAATATGCAATGTCCAGCAGATCTGTAAATCTCTCATCATCAAAAGGACACTCAAGTAGCAGACATCACAAAATATTGTATCAGTGTTTATGTCTTTTTATATCACAGTATGTCTTTGACCCATTCTTGAGTCTTTAAATCAGTTGTTGGCCATATGATGAACTTTTCAAAAGCAAAATAAAACACGAAGTACCAGAATGTTTTGCATAAATCCTCTGCCTGAATTTTGCACATGCCCACGATTATTGGGATCAATTTTTAATGCAATAGAAAAGAATGAGAGACGATGACTACATTGGCTAAGAAACTGTTTTCAATAACTTGCCTATGGATGCCATTTAGTATTCATGAAAGCAAAAGTAATGCTGTGCACTCTAATTTTCCATCACCATGACTTGCAAGTAGAGGTGAAGTCTAAGATACCCAAGAGATTCAGTTGCAAACCTTAAGAGCATGTTTGGAACTGTTATTTAAGCTGTTTTGTTTGTTTTTATTAGTGAAAACTATGACATTTCAGTTAAAATGAAAGAATTACTTTTAAAATGAGCCATTTCTTTATTAAGAGGAAAAGGAATACATACACATGCCTAAGTAAGTTCAACTTCTGGATCTGTGAGTATGAATGCTGGCAATAATGGAGAAGAATAATGATTTTAATTTTCTAGTTTCAACTTCAATTGAGCCACATTCCAGAAAAAAAAGGGAGCATAAAAGGTTATAATGAAGATATTGGGGAAAATTATAAAGGCCACTCCACGTAGTTAAAAGGAAGATTTATTTAGTGGATGACTTACAAATGAAAGAATAGATAGGTTGCGGGGGGTCTGGGGAAGGTGTATTGCAATCCAACAGTGTTCTCTGGAGCTCTGCTCAGTCAACCTCCACCATCCAGGGTCCAGGAACAGAGAGAGCGCTTGCCCATCCAGGTCTCAGGTCTCCAGACGCCTCCCTTGGCCCCGCCTCGTAGGCGTGACAGTTGCCAGAGTCTCAATGGGGGTTGGAACTTCCAGAACCAAGCTGGAATAGCTACCCACTACATGAAGATTACTTAAAGTGGGTCTTTATCAAATGTGCAGAACCCTTTGAAAATGAAAGACTTCCATGTATTGTTTGTAATAATATTCTTGCAAATGAAAGTTTAAAACTTTCCAAACTAGGAGGCCCCCAGAAACTTAGAATGCTGAACTTAGTGGTGAGCCTCTCAAGTGTTTTCAAAGCAAGGACAGAAAGCTATCAACCCAGTTGCCCTCCCTCTGAGAGTGAGAAGGCCTTGCTGTCAGCACACTGACTGTGGATCTCACACGTGCTGGAGGAATTCTTCCAGCATGTTTGGCTCTGGTGTGGACAATTTCTGATGATGAGTCAGTAGATAAGCAGAAAACTCTACTTAGTGATAACATGACCACTCTTCAAATGTGTACTATTGCAGAATATTTAGAAACAGTGTTCATTATTTGATTACAATCCAGGATAGATTTTACAAGCCAGCTCAATAAAAATACCAATAAGGTGAGCTGCGCACTTCTTAAAAGTTTATGTCAGATATGTGTGGCAAGAGGACTTTATTGAGAATTTTTGTGCTTTTTAAGTTTAGCCTCACAACTCAGTCTGTAGATACTTTTAAAGAATTAGAGAAGCATATGGTCAACAGAAGTTAAACTGAAAATTATAAATGATTCACAAGAGACGGGACAGCAAGCCTCACCGAGAACATAGCAGGTTAATTAACAAAATGCTAGAAATGGCAGTGTCAGTTCAGTGTGGAACTGTTGTGTCATCCACTGGTGTAGATGTAACCAACCGTCTTATTAAATAAGAAACACAGAACCAATGTAAAAGAGAAAGCCAAGAGGTCAGAGCTCAGAGCTAAAATCTCACCCTTCCTCCTGCAGTGGTCCCAGCTTCCCAAAAGAGAGCTATTTCCCTGTGTGTAAGTCGTTTCATAGTCATTCTGCCTTCTCATTGGTTGTAAACCCAAACACGTGACTGCCTCATCACTGTCTGTATGTACAGCCCCCCAGGTCTTAAAAGCGTATGTCTCCAATGCTGGATGTATCCCTGAACACACAGAGATCTATGGGTTTAAAGGCGTGCACCACCACCACCACACTCTGTCTATGGCTCTAATAGCTCTGACCCCCGGGCAACTTTATTTATTAACACACAATCAAAATCACATTTCAGTACAATTAGAATACCATCACACACTGGGAAGCTTTGGTATCCAGAGAAATTGCACAGGGGCTCCCGGAAGCATTGAAAACTGTTTACCTTATTAGAGGAAGCTCACTGAATAGCTGATTTCTGGAAACATTTGGTTCAGAAATTGGAATGACTCATACCCACCTACCCTATCTAGCACACCACGGTTTGTTGGTTTTCCCAAGGGAAAATACTAAGCAGAGCTTATGAATGCAGGAATGAGGGTCACATTTTTCTCACTGAAGAAAGAATCTCACTTAGAAAATAGTTTTGAAGATGATGTTTGGGTAACAAGTTTGCCATATTGTGTTGCCATTTTTTGCATTTCTTAATGAACTGAGTTAAACACTGCAGAATTGTTACTGTAGCAAGCAAGGGTTAGAAGTGAATCCTAGTTACTGTGTTTCCAACATATATATATATATATACACATATATATCTATATGTATATATATATATATACATATATGAGGATACTGTTAATGAAAACCCTTTGAAAGCAATAAAGTAAAAAATATTGCTCAAACTTTTAACCATTTCTTTCCAGAAAGGAAATTTCAGTGCTTAGGGTTAAGAAACCAGTTGCATAAAAGATCCATTTATTTTTAAACCCAGAAAACAAGAATTGAGTTAAACTTGAAGGAGAAAGTGACTTACTACAACTTCTTCATATTCTCTGAAGAATGATTACTAGACCTTAAGTTTGTGGACTCCATGCATTAACACATTTTCCTTTGCAAAATAGGAAGAGGTTCCTGCTGTTGCTACCATTCATAACAGCTAGCCTGGGTGAAGTGGGGTTTTCAGGCTTAACCCAGTTAAGATCAAAGGAGAGAAATAGAACAAATGATACCGCAAACACACGAGTAATACAACTTTCCTGTTTTCTAGGTTGGAATGAGCTTGTGAGCAGATACATTCACCTCATTACCTGAGATCTTACCCAACTTTTGTATCATTTCATAATGTTAAATATTATTTTGTTACCCTTTTTTTATACTGCTATTAAGAAAGTGTGGTAGCTTTTCTGGTTTAATTTTTGCCAAATTTCAATATTAGTTAAAATCAACTGACTTTATGTTGATTGGACAACAATGATAAAAATTACATGAAGTTAAAGTTAAAGACCAGAAGCTTTCCTGGAGACATTTTGGGTACAAAAGAAAGTGGGTGTTCAACATGCCTCTGACACAGAACAGCTGAACCAGTGCTTCCTAATGGCTGCACTTTACAGTCATGTTTACAAAGTGAACGTGTGTAAATTTTGGACTTCTTTTAAAAATATAACCCCAGGCTCAGTGTAGCTCTAGCATGCCCAAGGCCCTGGGTTTGTCTTACATTACCATAACAAACAAACAGAATAGCCATCTGATTATACCCAATAACCAGTATACACATCCAGAATGGCAATGCCTGGTATTATATCCTCATGATGTTGCTGATTAAGCAAATTGTATTACATAGCAGGTCTTCCTCAAGTGAATTCTAACTTTACATTTCTCCCATGCCTGGCCTTATTGCAATGTTGGATTTTGCAGACCTTACATTCTATTAAAAGTAAAGGAAACACACACACACACACACACACACACACACACAGAGAGAGAGAGAGAGAGAGAGAGAGAGAGAGAGAGAGAGAGAGAGAGAGATTATACCACAAATACAAAAAGATAAAAGCTTGCTCCCTGACCCCACCTGCCTGCAGATATTTGGTAAGAATTGTTTTCTTATGTCCCAGGAATAATGAGTGATCTGTCTAGAGATAAAACTCAGTCTATTAAAAGGTGGGGGTGGGCTTCCTCTGTGGTATAAGCCACTGAAGCAAAGGTAGCACCTGGCCTGTATTGTGTCACGTAGAGGGATGTGGAACATGGGATCCAACACAGTGCTGTTGTAGCTGCTGTTTTGGTGAGAGCCATAACTCATATTTCAGACCCTGAGAGGTTTGGATTTGTGATATACATATATATATATATATATATATATATATATATATATATATATATATATATATCACTTCTGCAAAATCTACTACCATGTAAGGTGACAGTCACAGGTCTCCAGAATATGAGTTCAGACATCTTTGAGGGGCATTTCAGCTTGATTGTAGTTAATCCTCTGACTTTCAAAGACTCACATCCATACCACATGATAAATACCATCACCCATCCTAATGTCCCCCACAGTTCTGAACTTATTTCAGTATCAGTTCAAGTCCCAAACCTCATATCTGTACTGCCTAAATTACAAATGGGGGTAGCCCTGGCCGTACTGTGTTCTGGGCCAAGGTTATCTGTGCACTTGTGAAGTCAGACAGCAAGTTCTGTGCTCTGGAATGAATGAAGCTGGAGTAGGGTGAAGTCCATGGACTCTGTGCTCCACAAAGGGAGAAAATGAAAGGGAAAGCAGAGCTGCCAGACAGCCATGTCCAAAGTCTACCCAGATAAGGCTCAAAGCCTAGGAATAACCTGTCATTCTTGTCTGTGACCTCTAAACCTGTGGCTTCATTCAAAGCCGTCTGTTTTTATGAAGGGTAGCACATGTCTGTCCTGGAATGATCTCAATAGTCTGTTTCCTGCCTGTAGAATTTTGGTAGCCCACTGCCTTCCTCCCCTGCCCCCAGTCTATTTTTAAAATCATTTCTTTTTCTCTGTTTCTTCAGTCCTACTTAGTGTTTCTTAGTCTTGAATACTTTGTGACTCACAATGATTCACTCCACTACAAAGAGAGCCTCTTCCATAGAGCTTTCTTGTGGGGGCCCACAGAGGTTTCCTAGTGAGAGCTGAGCTTGCTTTACCCAGCAGGGCTGCATTAGGGGATGGTTTGACCATGTGTGTGGTTACCAGGAGTTTGGAAGTGTCTGCACTTGGCTGTGCTGGGGGGAGGTCTTTTGCCCCGCCCCTTGGCATTCCTACAAAAAGCCCTTTTGAAAAGACAGAAAAGGCTGATGGATATTGATCCAGGTCCTCCCGAAGCTATCCTGTGTTTCTGTCTGTCTTCTCCACATATCTAAATATTTCTCTATCCCTCTCTCCTTAAGAGCACCCCAGGAAAAAGTGGGAGCTAGCTTCCCACACTTTCCTAAAGAATTCTGCACTGTTTTTGTTTTCTGAGATGTGTGAGGGATCTATGCATCATACCACTCTTCAAAACACCCACTGTTCTGACTAGATTTTTAAAATCTTTTTTTATTGATTCTATGTGAATTTCATATCATGCACCCCAAACCCACTCATCTCCCCATCCCTTCATACCTGCCCTCTGCCGTTGCAACCTCCCTGCCAAAGGGAAAAAATAAAAATGACAAAAAAGAAAGAAAGAAAGAAAGAAAGAAAGAAAGAAAGAAAGAAAGAAAGAAAGAAAATTTATAAAAGGAAGAAAGAAAAAACAACATCTCGCCATGGAAGCTGCAATGTGTCATGGTGTCAAAGTGTGCCACTCAGTCTGCCCTTTTGCCCAAAAAGCTTTACTTGCATATGTTCATTGCAATGAGTCATTGGAATCTGGCTTCTGCTACACTATCAGTACTGGATTCTTGGACTCCTCTCAGATATCCTGCTGCTGGCTGCCGTGTGTCATGGAACCCCGGCAGCTTTGATTCCGCAGGACTGGCCTCATCACATGCTCCAGCAGTTCTTAGACGGGGTACATGTTGGAGTGGGCCAACTCAAAGCTCTGAATCTGGGCCTGGGTGCTAGTTGAGTTGGACAGCCCACCCACGCTCCTGCACCCATGCCACCAGGGACAGACAGCTCTCTTGCTTGCCCAGGTGAGGAATGGGGTCAGCTCTCCCCCACTGACCAGTCAAGGGATAGAGTCAGCTCTCCCCACTGCCAGCTCGTGAGGGGCGGGGCCAGCTCTGCACAGCTCTCAGACAGGTGGTAGGTAGCCCAGACCAGGGACAGCCCAATGGCCTTTGGTGGTAGCATGGGCCACAGACATGGACCCAGACCGCTGCTGCTGCTACTGCAGGACCACAGACCCAGACATGATTCTTGGTGGTAGTACGGGCCAGGGCATCTCTGTGGCCTTAGGTGGCAGCATAAGCTGCTCACATCGAGCTGTTCCTCACCATCCTCACAACTTCAGTTCTGCCTATCTTCATAGTGCCCAAATCATTCTGTTTCCCTTCCTCTACAATCTCTCCACCATGAACTTGCTCATCGAAGTGATGCTTGCTCCTCCTGTGCTGCAAGGCTGCAGGCAGGGCCTCTCCAGTGTCTCTCATGCCTGGCCCATACAACATGGCTGTAGATGGGAGCATCTCAGGTGTCCTCTGCCTCTCTGGGCCTAGCAGTGCCAGGGGGGCCCATGGGTATCTTCCACCCACCCAGGCTCAGCAACACCAGGTGAGCCAGTGGGTGTCTACCTACCCAGGCCTGGCAGTGCAGGGTGGTCCTGTGGGTCAGGTTTTTTTTTTCCCCCTGCCTTAGTTAGGGTTTCTATTGCTGTGAAGAGATCCCATGACCACAGCCACACTTATAAAGGAAAACATTGATTTGGGGTTGTATTGATGTAACCAACCGTCTTGTTAAATAAGAAACACAGAAACAATGTAAAAGAGAAAGCCGAGAGGGCAGAGCTCAGAGCTAAAATCTCACCCTTCCACCTGCGGTGTCCCAGCTTCCCGAAAGAGAGCTATTTCCTGTCTGTTCGTCTATTTATAGTATTTTGTTCTGCCTTCTCATTGGTTGTAAACCCAAACACATGACTGCCTCGTCACTGTCTGAATGTACAGCCCCCTAGGTCTTAAAGGTATATGCCTCCAATGCTGGCTGTATCCCTGAACACACAGAGATCTATGGGATTAAAGGCCTATGCCACCACCGCCACACTCTTGCTATGGCTCTAATAGCTCTGACCCCCGGACAACTTTATTTATTAACATACAATCAAAATCACATTTCAGTACAATTAGATTACCACCACATTTCCCCTTTTCTATTTTAATAAAAAGAAAAAAAGCAAAAGGTTATAACTAACAAAAGAAAAACTATATACAAAAGTACAATAACTATATACAATATATACAAGTAATAAATACCTAAACAGGTATTTGACAAATCAGAGAAAATAATTCCATTATCTATCCTATTTTGGTAATTCCAAGATGTATCTAATGTACTTTCTATCCTAATTAATTTTCAACTATAACTAACTAATCTTCAACCATAACTAACTAATCTTCAACTCCCTCAGAGACCCAAGAAGGGAATAATATTAGCTAACAAAAATAAAAACAGGAAGTGCATGCAAGCAACTTCCAAAAAATTTGTGAGTTGACAGAAACAGCCAGCTGCCTGGGCAGTCACCTGAGGTTTCTCCACAGTGTTGGGGCATCATCTTCAGCCTATAGGCTTAGTGTATCTGACAGACTCATTTGTGATGTAGGATGTACACAAGGTCAACAGTTCAACCTCACATTGGGTGAGAGCAGTCCACATACCAGAAACACCTGAATTCCACTAGTGTCCTGTCATGATTCAGGATTTTAAATTCTGGAAATTGTTGACAGTTTTTAAATTCAGCTGTCCTTTCTTCTTGGCTGTGTATATATGGCTTCATCTCAGCATCCCCTTCTTCTCCACATCCCTCTATTAAATGCCAGTCTACTTTCGAGAGGCATGAGCTTTCAGCTGCTGTTCCATTGTACAACAGAATCCATCGGCCCTCTGCCTGTTAAGCTGCCTTCGAAGAAAAGGGCACCGTACCTTTTCCGGATGCGAAGGCCACTTCAGGGATGGGGCTATATTGTCCTGGCCTCAGAAGATGCCTTTTGATAAAGCCATAACCACACTTGTTTTGGCAAGAATCAGTAGTCCCTTGTTTCGTGTCCTGTCTGTCCATTTTGTCCTATTGATTCGAGGATACTTTGTTGTCCAATGTCTAACTTTTGCCACAATGAAAGTTGACTCCATATGCAGTTTCTTCAATGCCCATATTTTCTCTGAAGTAGATTGGTACTGCCAGGAGCTGACATGTCTCAAAAAAGAAAAATTTTCTAAGTTATTAAAACATTTTAAATGCCATATTCTGTAGATCTCTGAAGGGTTTGAAGATGACCTGTCTAACACATCTCTGCTCAATTTTTAAAACATATCTAATATGACTACAAGTTATATTGTAATGTCTAACTACTAACTTTCATTTCTTTATATCCTAATAGTTGGTAATAATAACATTCAAGGATCAGAAATTTGCAATATATTGTTAAATGAATGGTATGAATACAATTAGAAATATACATATAGCATTTTCTAACAATATCAGTTTCAAATTTGTATACAATATAAAACAATTCAATCCAATGTAAAGTATTTAAAATTAGTAATTGTCTTTTTCTTTTCTTTCTTTCTTTCTTTTTTTTTTAAGCAAGAACCTTAAATCTAATCTCCTTTGCTTAGCCTTTTTCCTAACCCTTGACAATAACTTGTAACCAACCCCCCTAAATACTGAAAATTATCCCAGACCCAAAACCCATTAAAAAGACCAAAAAACCACCCGCCCCACACCACCTCTTTGGGAATGTGGGCGTCGTATTCTTAAAATTGCTTCCTGCTGGGTATGGGCGAAGTTTTCTTTATCCTGAAAGAAAAATTTTAGGTTAATTGTCAAATTCTAGGAGAGGTAACTATATCCTTCATTATCCAGTCTGTGTATAATGCCAAAGTTCAGGGTTTATATCAAGTCCTTATTCAAGTAGTCTTTGAGACTGGATCATCTCAGCTAGTCATCTCAAAATTGCTCTGAGCACCTTGTAGTTCAAAGCTGATCTGTGGATGATGTTTGTCAGCTTAATGATATTATTATTGTCCACGTGGAATTGTTGTTGTGGGGCCCCATCTTCTTCCTGGAGACTTCAGTTGATGTTAGGCCTGGCCGTGATTTCCTGCAGAAAACTGATAAGAGACTCGAACACAAAAACATATATATGCAGCTAGCCTTTTTTCTAGAATTAGTTAGTACTCTATATGACCATTCATATCTTAACAAAGTTTAAAATGTATATATATATATATATATATATATATATATATATATATATTAATCTTGTAAATTTTGATATAAAATTTATACTTTGAGGAAAGTTTAAAGAATCAGAATAGAATCAAAGAGTTGAGATTAGTAATGGAATAGTCCCTTAATTAATTTTGCTTTTGTCCTTTACCATAGCAGAAGATGGCTCTTTTATTCTGGCATGATACAGGGAGTTTGCATTTTCCTTTTAACAACATGCTTGATATTAAAGAAGGAGAGAGCCATTCTCCAACTCCAAAGTCAGCTTTAAATTTTAATTGAACTGGGACTATTAGAAAACCAATAGTGTTAAATCTTTAGAGAAAAGCAGAAACAAACATTTTGGAAGACATAAAATTTTTTAGATAATATATACCCATACACCGTTTCATTCTGTTTCTTGGGATAGATGATTTGTCCCTTTTCTTCAGTTGTCTCATTTGTCCAGTGTTCTTCAGATTTCTTAACCTTCATTCTCCTAAAAGACAAAAACAAAAACCTTTCCCCAAGACTAATTTTGGGGATGTTCCTTTTTGACAAGTTATTATCTGATTAAATGAAAAGGCATGCGTTACTGGTACAAGTTAGTTTAAATTGGATGTTCATGCTGGTTGATGAACTATCACCTCCTCAATTAAGAGGTCTCTCTTGTTCAAATCGAACCTTTATCAATTTTGATGGTACCCACAGCTTATCTTCTCCTGTAGAAACAAAAGCAAAACCTCGTCCCCAATGTAATACATACCCTGGTTTCCATTCTGAGGTCAGCACATCCTTAAAGTATATAGGCTGATTTAATTCTGTAGTTTTTTCTATTATCCAATGTCTCTCTGCAACTGTTGTTCCTTTCTCATTGGCATTCAGAAAATTCAAAGTTAGAAGAGCATTATGCAGTCTATTTCTGGGGGTTTTTGTTACCCATTTCTGTTTATTTAGCATATCCTTTAGAGTTCTGTTTGATCTTTCTATAACTGCTTGACCTGTAGGATTATGTGGTATGCCTGTAATATGCTTTATATTGTAATAAGCAAAAAACTGTTTCATTTTTACAGAGACATATGATGGAGCATTGTCAGTTTTGATTTGTGCAGGTATACCCATGATGGCCATAACTTCTAGCAAATGAGTGATTACAGAATCAGCTTTTTCAGAACTCAAAGCAGTTGCCCATTGAAATCCTGAATAAGTATCGATAGTGTGGTGTACATATTTCAATTTTCCAAATTCTGCAAAGTGAAACACGTCCATCTGCCAGATTTCATTCCTCTGAGTACCCTTTGGGTTACATCCTGCTGGTAATGGCCTTTGATTGTAGAAGGAACAAGTAGGACATTTCTTTACTATTTCTTTGGCTTGTTGCCAGGTTATGGAAAAATCCTTTTTTAAACCTTTACTATTGACGTGATGTTTTTTATGAAATTCTGAGGCCTCCAGCACATTTCCTATCAATAATTTATCAATCTCATCATTGCCTTGTGCTAGAGGGCCTGGCAGACCAGTATGGGATCGAATGTGAGTTATATATAAAGGATGATTCCTTTTCCTGATTGTATCTTGTAATTGAATAAATAATGAAGTTAATTCTGAAGCATCAGGGATAAATTCTGCAGTCTCAATATGTAACACCACTCTTTCAGCATACTGAGAGTCAGTTACTATGTTGAGAGGTTCTGAAAAATCCATTAATACCAACAGAATAGCATACAATTCTGATTTTTGAACTGAATTATACAGACTTTGAACCACTTTACTTAAATTTTCTGATTTGTAACCTGCCTTTCCTTCTTTGTTGGCATCTGTATAAAATGTACGAACTCCAGATATGGGTTTTTGCCGTACAATTCGAGGCAAGATCCAATCAGCTCTCTTTATAAGATCAATTCTATTGCTTTTGGGATATTTGCTGTTAATTTCTCCCAAAAAATTACTGCAAGCTCTTTGCCAAGGTTCACTTTCTGTCCATAATTTTTCAATGTCCTCCTTAGTTAATGGTACGACAATTTCTGCTGGGTCTATGCCTGCTAATTGACGAAGTCTCAATTTTCCTTTGTAAATCAAGTCAGAGATTTTTTCCACATAAGTTTTTAATTTTTTATTTGGTTTATTTGGTAAAAATATCCATTCCAATATAATATCTTCCCTCTGCATTAATATTCCAGTAGGAGAACGCCTAGAAGGTAAAATAACCAAAATGCAATCCAGCTTTGGATCAATACGATCATGCACTTTCTTTTCTACCAAGGCTAATTCTTTCTCAGCTTCAGGTGATAATTCTCTTGGACTATTTAAGTCCTTGTCACCTTCTAAGGTTTTGAACAAATTAGTCAGTTCATCATTTTTTACCCCAACAATAGTTCGTAGATGAGAAATATCTCCAAATAATCTTTGAAAGTCATTAAGAGTCTGTAGTCTATCTCTCCTAATTTGCACCTTTTGGGGTCTAATTTTTTGTAGCTCTATTTTATAGCCTAAATAATTAATAGAATCTCCTCTTTGTATCTTTTCAGGAGCAATTTGTAATCCCCAGCAAGGCAAAATTTTCTTTACTTCTTCAAATATTATTTCTAAAGTATCTGCATTTGAGTCAGCTAGTAAAATATCGTCCATATAATGATAAATTATAGATTTAGGAAATTTTTTACGTATCACTTCCAATGGCTGTTGTACAAAATATTGGCACAGAGTTGGGCTATTCAACATTCCCTGAGGGAGGACCCTCCATTGAAATCTTTTAACCGGCTGAGAATTATTATAAGTAGGTACTGTAAAAGCAAATCTTTCTCTGTCTTTTTCTTGTAAGGGTATTGAAAAGAAACAGTCTTTTAAATCAATAACCATGAGAGGCCATCCTTTTGGTAACAGAGTAGGCAAAGGCATCCCAGATTGTAGAGAGCCCATTGGCTGAATTACTTTGTTAATTGCTCTAAGGTCTGTTACCATTCTCCATTTACCAGACTTCTTTTTAACAACAAATACAGGAGAATTCCAAGGGCTACTTGATTCTTCAATATGCTGAGCATTTAACTGTTCTTCTACCAGCTCTTCTAAAGCCTGGAGTTTCTCTGTTGTTAAAGGCCATTGCTGGACCTATACAGGCTTGTCTGTTAACCATTTTAAAGGTAGAGCTGTTGGTGTCTTTGGAAGATCATCAGCTATTGTGCCCTGTTCTTGTATAATATGGATGGTTGGTGACCACTCATTAGAACAATATCTTCTAATATTTCTCTCAGTAACATGTGCTAGTTTATGATTTGTTTCTGAGATTGGAGGGATGTTAATCTGAGTATTCCATTGTTGCAACAAGTCTCGACCCCACAGGTTCATAGTTATGTTAGCCACATATGGTTTTAATTTTCCTCTCTGTCCTTCTGGACCTATACATTCGAGCCATCTTGCACTCTGTTTCACCTGAGATAATGTCCCAATTCCTAACAGTTGAACGTTTACCTCCTGAAGAGGCCAAGTTGGATGCCAAAATTCTGGTGCAATTATGGTAACGTCCACACCTGTGTCTACCAGACCAGACAACCAAACACCATTTATTTTTATCGTTAATTTTGGTCTTTGTTCATTAATAGAAGTTTGCCAAAAAATTTTCTTTATGTTTTCTCCTGAATTTTCTATTCTCTCTGTTTCATCAACCTGACCAGCATGATTTATTCCAATAGGCATTTGGTTATTTAATTGCTCTCCAGAGCAGGGATTTCCTCTATGGCTGCAGGAAAGGTTTGAACTGGATTTGCACTGGGGGCCTGCGTGAGGCCCCTCTGGGAGTTTCCCAAAGACTGAGGCAAAGGATTACCCTGTCTGTCCTTTGTTGATCTACATTCGATGGGCCAGTGTTTTCCCTTACCACACCTTCTGCATACTCCAGAAGGAAGGGGCATTCTGTTGCCATTGTTCCTTGAAGAAACATTGTTTCTGGGAATGACCTGTCTACAGTCCCTTTTCAAATGTCCTTGCTTTCCACATCCAAAACATCTAACACTCCTCAAACCTTTTGAAATTACTTCTCCTACCCATGTATCATCATGCTCATCAGCTTCAACATTAATTGTTTCTCTAATCCAATCTTCCATAGGTGCAGATCTTGCCCTTAATGGCCTGATTATTCTTTTGCATGCTGCATTCGCATTCTCAAAGGCCAAAGATTCAATTATTGCCTTACCAGCTTCTGAATCCGAGACCATTCTCTTTACTGCTGAAGCCAGTCTTTGCAAAAAATCTGTAAAAGACTCTTTTGGGCCTTGCATCACCTTTGTAAATGACTCAGATTTTTTTCCTGGTTCCTCAACTCTGTCCCATGCATTCAAGGCTGCCGTTCGACATAAAATTAGGGTTTGGACATCATATAAACATTGTGTTTGTACTGAAGCATATTGGCCTTCTCCAATAAGCTGATCCTGGCAAACTTGTATTCCTTTATCCCTCCATTGTTTTTCTATGTTTTTAGCTTCCTCCTTAAACCAAGTCAGAAATTGAAGTCTCTGGCTGGGTTCCAGAACACCTTGTGCAAGGTCCTGCCAGTCCTGTGGTACTATCCTATTATATGTTGACCAAGAGTTTAACATTTGCTTTACATATGGGGAATGCATGCCATAAGATACTATTGCCTCCTTAAACCTTTTTAAATCCAACATTTCAATTGGAGCCCAAATATTTTGTGTAGCCATTTGATCAGGCATCTGCTGTACGGTTACAGGATAAATTAAGGGTGACTGTGTGAAAACAGGCTTTCTTTCTGCAACCTTATGATCCCGACTTGAAACAGCTTCACTGTTAATTTCTTCTGTCTGAATTTTTACAGGTTTAACAAGTTCTTCTAAAGCTGTTATCCTGGCACTTAAATTGACTATCTTTTTAAATATTAAAATGTGGATTAGTATAGTGATAAACTGCATAATTCCACCAATACTAATTTATATAGTTTTCCATTATCAGACTGCCTAAAATTTCGAACAAAAACCAATTTTCTTCCAATGTACACATAAAACCCATTTGTTTTTTAATGTGGAAAAAATTCTCTTTTAGATAGTTTCCTTTAAAACATCTGATATGTTATGACTTACCAAATCTGCGTAGAACAGTAGAAATCCAAGGGGATTTTCAAAGCAGCCACCTAGTGTCCCAGGTGTAAATCCAAAGAGAAAGAGAGAGAGAGAGAGCGCACAAGAAAGCGTAGCTGGCTAAAGCTTAAATGCAGCCACGTGTTCCCTTTTGTGCCTAGTCAAGGCTTGGGTCTGGCTTCCTTAAGCTCCGACCATGTGCGTTGGCTTTACAGGCAGGGCCCTGTTCGGCAGGGCAGGTCTAAGTTGTTTGTAGCACCGGCTTTAAGCTAGCAGGCTTTAAGCAAGCAGCTCAGTTAGTCCTGCCTGAGGCCAAGGACTAGGGGGCCGCCACTCGGACTAGGACGCCGGCCGCCCCGTCTGCTGCCCTTGCGGGGAAAGCGGACCTGCCGCCAAGCCAAGCGGTTTTTAATGGATTCTTGTCACGTTGGGCGACAGATATTGATGTAATCAATTGTCTTATTAAATAAGAAACACAGAAACAATGTAAAAGAGAAAGCCGAGAGGTCAGAGCTCAGAGATAAAATCTCACCCTTCCTCCTGCTGTCCCAGCTTCGCGAAAGAGAGCTACTTCCTGTCTGTAAGTCGATTTTCCAGTCATTCTGCCTTCTCATTGGTTGTAAACCCAAACACGTGACTGCCTCGTCACTGTCTGAATGTACAGCCCCCTAGGTCTTAAAGGCATATGTCTCCAATGCTGGCTGTATCCCTGAACACATAGAGATCTATGGGATTAAAGGCGTGTGCCACCACCGCCACACTCTGTCTATGGCTCTAATAGCTCTGACCCCCGGACAACTTTATTTATTAACATACAATCAAAATCACATTTCAGTACAATTAGATTACCACCACAGGGATTCCTGCACTTTTCTGGCTCCTGCTTCAAGCATGTCCCATGAGACTTTGAAACTTCCACCTGCTGTCTGTTACACAGTCTCTCTGTGACCTTGTGATCCTTTTTACAAGCCTGTTCTGAAGCTCAGTTGAAGAAGCCTCATGTACCAGATCTATAACACTGGTCCCTTGTCATCACTCTGGACTTATACCCAACTCAGTGTCTCCTGTTTGGGATCTCAAACTTAACTCCATCTGAACAGAGTTCTCCACTTATGCCTTTCCCCCAAAACTGAAGATACTTCATTCTAGCCTTCATATTTCTATACCCAGCAATAGGGTCTGTCCTTTGATCCCTTCTTAGACCAAAAAGGACTGGTGGTATCATTGACTCCTCCTGTCCTTGCAAACCACATGGCAAATCATATTGCTTCTACTTTGGAACCATTTCTATGGTCTGATCATTTTTAAGTTTGCCATTCTGTTACTGCTCTACAAGTAAAGTCATGATACCTGGTCCCTATGTTTCTATCTTTGTTCTCCAAAGCCAGACTGAGCCTTTCCCTTGGCACACTAGGTGACTCACTGACTTTGAATGGTTTAAAACTGAAAGGTGGGCTGGTGAGGTGGCCCAACCTGTACAGTCCTCTGCAGCTGTCAGGTCTAATGACCTGAGTTCAACCTCTTGGACACACATGGTATAGGGAAAGAAAGGACTCCTCAAAGTTGTCCTTTGACCTCCACTTGTGTGCTGTGGCATATATTCACACACACATACACACATACACACACACAGATGCACACCAAATGAATAAGCAAAATGGCAGCAAAAATTTTAAAATATGAAATGCACTTAAAAAAAATCCTCCTGTGCTACAGAGCTGCAGAGACCTGCTCTCCTGCTACCTTCAAAACTATCCCCTATCCATTTTCTAGTCTAGCTATGATGGCTGACTTTCTGCACCTAAAAACAGGACACAGGGCTTTCTGGCCTCAATTTTTTGCACCTAATATGCCCTCTGTCTGGAAAATGACTGTCCCATGGAAATCCTGTGTGATCCATTATGTGACAAGCCTCTGCTTAAGTAATAGATGTCCTCTTGGGAAGGGAGAGGGCAGGAAAAGCCACTGTATTTTGGGATTCCCACTTGGGGTGAAGTATTAGTGCATATGAGACATGTTGCAAACATCCCATCAAATATGAAATCCCATCTCTTCAGCAGCCTCCTAGAGGAAGCAGTAATAACTTACATTTATTCAGTAATCACTTATCATGTCTTAGGAATTATATAAACACCTTGGAGATATCAACCCATCTAGTCATAGCAAACCCTGCTGGAATGAATGTGAGTCTGTTTCAAGTCAGTCTAACTCAGAGAGGCCAGTTAACCAGACAGCACTTTAACAGCCAGGGCTGGGTTTGAACTGAGACCTCCAGAGAAGAGGAGCAGACTGAAGCTGCCACTTTAAAGATGTTGAGATGTTGGGGCAGGATTTTACCAAAGCTCCCAAGTAGAGGTAGGGCATTCATTGCTATGCATTGAGTAAAAAGAGAGAGAGAGAGAGAGAGAGAGAGAGAGAGAGAGAGAGAGAGAGAGAGAAGGAGAGAGAGAGGAAGGAGAGAGAGAGGAAGGAGGAGAGAGAGAGAGAGAGAGAGAGAGAGAGAGAGAGAGAGAGAGAGGAAGGAGAGAGAGAGGAAGGAGGAGAGAGAGAGAGAGGGAGAAGGAGAGAGAGAGGAAGGAGAGAGAGAGAGAGAGAGAGAGAGAGAGAGAGAGAGAGAGAGAGAGAGATAGGGGGAGGGAGGGAGGGAGGGAGGGAGGGAGGGAGGAAAAGGGAGAGGGAGAGGGAGAGGGAGAGAGAGAGGGAGAGGGAGGGAGGGAGAAGAGAGAGAGAGAGAGAGAGAGAGAGAGAGAGAGAGAGAGAGAGAGAGAGAGAGAGATTGAGAGAGAGATAGGCAGACTTTACCCTCCAGGAAGCACTTGCCTCAAAGTGTCAAATGTACCAGTGACAGAAGGTGCTGCCCAGGAGTATGCTCAAGCTGTTGACATCCTTAAAGCCTTATCGGTCCAGTTAGAACTTTGAAGCAGGGGTCAAGGCTGGGAAGGGAAAGAGCAAGTGAAAGAAAAGGAGGAGGGTCAGGCTCAGACTCAGCCAGTGCATACGCCCTTTTGCCTAGCCGGGGGTCTCCAGGAGCCTCATGGCCAACTACAAATTTAGCCAGGTGTCTGGGCACAGACCCTGCTGCCGCCTCTCTAGGACAGCCCAGATCTGTCTCGGAGTGAGTCTGATCGCCTCTGTAGTGATCATGGGCATACTTCTGTGGCCGCGTGCACCCCTGGTGTGGAAAGGGAAGCCTACCACGAAGCACTTTCCTGAGATCTTCCTGGCACGGTGTTTCATCTACACTCAAATTCTGCGGCCTGAGATGAGGTGAGTTGACATTTGAGGCACACACTGGGCACGGTGTACGGCTGGACACCGGGGAGGCAGGCTGTGACCCAGCTGGAGCTCGCACGGGGGAGATTCCAGACTGTCCCAAACAAAGAATCTTGTGTTGCCGGTCAGCTGGGAGCCAAGGGGCAGTGCCGAATAGGAATCGGATGAGCCCTAAGTCCCCTGAGCAAGTTACCAGAGCACCGCCCCTCCCCCCGCCACCAACTCGGGGTTTGCATTTCCTTGCAATGGGGACGCTGATCTGTGCCGAGCTCCACAAAGATGTTCGCCTTCCACAGCGGGTCTTGAGCTGGACCCTTGGGCTCACCCTTGGCCACAGCTGCGCTTCAGGGACAGACTATGACTCGCAGGCATTCACAGTGTCATTTGGCTTGTGGTTTCGATCTGCCACCATTCATGCCCAGAAAGTTATGGTCACAGGCAACTCTTGACTAAGTGGCTTACTGAGCATGCTGTGGGGGTTGAGGGAATCAGAAAGGACAGATGTCTGCCTGGAGTTTTCTTTGTCTTTATAAAACAGCATCCTAAAGTGGTAGTTTCATGCGTGCAACTCCAGCGCTAAGGGGACTGGTACAGGGGGACTGGGGTGAGTTCGAGGTTAGTCTGGGCTGCACAGCTGCATTGTAAATTCCAGGACAGGCTTGAGTTGCAAAGGGAAACCAGCCTTAAAATGAACACATTAATTAATTAAAACACACACCACAAAAAACAAGCCCAGACAGCATCCTGGTTCTTTTCGCACCTGATCTTTCATAAAACAAAGCAAGACAGACTATAGAACGGAAATAGTATTCATCGGATAAGCTGAATCCGCTTGGTGAACCTGTGCAGACCTTTGCCTTCATCAGCTCATAGAAATCAGCCCTCATACTTACCTCCGCCTACTGCGTGAAGCTAAGGGAAGCTAAGGGAAGGAGGACTTGTTGCATTTCTATCCCCTCAAGGTGTCTTAGTGTAGAACTGACGTCTGAACTCAAACAGAACGCACCACAGTCTGGGAGGCATGCCCAGATGCCCAATTTCACATTCTGTCTTCGGATGCACAAGCTTCCCAGATGCTCAAGCTTCCCAGATGCTCAGTGGTTTGGGTCCTGGTCTTATTTGAAAATCTTCATGTAGGAAGAGTCTCAGGGTCCTGATAAGTATTTTGCTTACAAATTTTTAAATGATCTTGGTTGCTCAATCATTTTGTGTAAATTCACTGTGCTTAGCAAACTGGATGCGTGGAATTGGCATGATGTGTACTTAGTATTAACTCTGTGGAGTGTCGATTCTGACAAGCACCTGTTCAACCTATCTGCTCAAGTGTATATATAAGCATCCAGCAAGTATTAATTATTTGTGTTTGTCAAATCACAATCAATCTAAAAATAACAGGATTGATTGAAAATTGTACATATTTATTTCATTTTGTGTGTGTGTGTGCACGTGTATGTTTCACTGCATACATGTGAAGGTCATAAAATCAGGTCTCTCTCTTACAATGTAGATTATGGGAATCAAATTCAGATCATTGGGTTTAAAAGCAAGCATCCCTAAAGACTGGTCTACCTTATTGGCCTATCCTGTTAATTTTGTGAGGCCATCTTTTCAGACATCACACAACAACACACACACACACACATTTTATATTAATAGATTAGTGATAGGTACTTATTGTGTTCCAGGCACTTAAAAATAACCAATTGCACCAGGCAGAGTTAGCACACGCCTCTAATTCCAGCACTTGGGAGGCAGAGACAGCTGGATCTCTAAGTTTGAGGCCAGCCTGGTCTATAGAGTGAGTTCCAGGACAGCCAGAACTACATGGAGAAACCCTGTCTCAAACAAACAAAGAAACAAACAAACAACAAAAAGTTTTTTAAAAAAAACCAATTATGCAGTCATTTAGCGACCCCACAAGCTGAGGTGCGGCTCACTGGAGGACTCTTGCCTAGTTTACACAGTGCCCTGGGTTCATCCCCAGCATCTCAGTAAATGAATGAATGGAACAGGATAGAATTGGACAGAAGACAACCACACACAGGGAGTTTCAACTGGAATCTACACTTTACAGATAGGCCAACTGAGTCAGAAAGTTTGAGTAAACTGTCTACATGTGGTTGTATGGATTGAACTCCCAAGCCACTAAACTAACTGCCTATGCGTGTTTTATAGGAAGAGTGGCCATGAAGTTTATAGGCCATGTATAGAGACATTTGAAACAGAAAAGAAACAATAATTATAAGCATAATAAGTCAACAAGTTTAACCTGACCGCATGGCACCTTATCCTCCCATGGTCTAAGAATGTAAACTCTGAAGCCAGGTCATCTGAGCTTGAGTCTTGGCTTTGTTGCAGTATGACCTTGGACCAGCTCCTCAATGTATCTGTGCCATGGTGAGTTCTCTCCATGTAAAATGGGAACATTAATGATAGCACCCAGCACCTGGAGAAGAGGCCTAAGAGGGATAATTTTGCCATGGTAAATGCCCAAAATATTACTGCTGTGTAAATGTAGACTCAGTTCAATCATAATTTAAAATTTACATAATCCAGTCCTCTAGTACTGAAGGTTACATTGGTTTTAATTTATTGAGTTATCTTGTTAACTTAACAGTTGGCTGTGGTGGTCATTAAATCGGTACATGCAAATCCACCTCATTCTTTATACAGTAGATGTAACCACTTCCAGTTGACAAAAGTTTAACTCCAATTTTTAATTATATATCTTTATTGCATTTGGGGAGCATGTGCCTCAGGACATGGATGGCTGTTGGAGAACAACTTGTGTGAGTTCTGTTTCCTGCTACCCAGGTTCTGGAACTCAAACTCAGGTCTTCAGGCTTGGCAGCAATCACCTTTACTCAGTGAGCCACCTTACTGGCCCATTTTATAAATTTTTCAATCCCGTTCATTCATTCAATAAATGTGTTTGAGCCCCTACTGTGTTCCAGGCAGTGGTGTGGCTACTAACGGCACAGGGATGCTCGAGTCCTGATTCTTGTGCTGCTTTCCTTCTGCAGTGAACGCCTTCATGTTTATACTGGAGTGTCCTATATGGCAGACATCCAGGGATGGAATTCTTGGGTAAAATGGGATATTGTTCCTGTCTTAGTTAGGGTATCTATTGCTGTGAAGAGATGCCATGACCACAGCAACTCTTATAAAGGAAAAAAATTTAACTGGAGGTGGCTTATAGTTCAGAGGTTTAGTCCATTATCATCATGGTGGGAAGTATGGTGGCACAGAGGCAGACACAGTGCTTGAGAAGGAGCCGAGAGTTCTACATCAGGATTGGCAGACAATAGGAAGAGACAGAGAGATAGGTGGCCTAGCTTGAGCTTCTGAAACCTCAAAGCCCACCTCCAGTGACACTTCCTCCAACAAGGCCATACCTACTCCAACAACAACACACCTCCTAATAGTGTCAGTCCCTATGAGCCTGTGGGGATTATTTTCATTCAAACTACCACAGTACCTATTTTCAGTTTTAATGGTTTTTGAATTCCAGATGTTTCCAAATCCTTTCTGAAATAGCTTTATTATTTCACACTCCCACATCAGTCTACAGGGTCCGCTTCTCCACAATATGACCATTATTCAATGTCTTAAACTCTTCTTAATTATGAGAAGAATAGAAAAACAACATCTAAGTTTCCCTGTTGGCCAGCAAGCCTTAGTTCTTGTCTGGCTTTTGTCTATTTCAACTTTGTTCAGCTCTTCATCCTTTCTGTTGAGTTACTTACATATATGTTTGGGGGTTCTTTATGTTTCTAGATAATATTTATACACACATACACAAAGTGTCCCACATCCACGTCACTGAGACCTCTGTCCTGCAGACACATTTTACTGACAACATCCTGAGTTTCATTATTATCTTGGGGTTGTTTCTTATTTTGATACCTTTGTCAAGAAACACAGAATGACAGTTTTATTTTCAAGCATAGCAAATTTGAAGCATTTGCTCTCAATTCTGCACTAAGAATCAAGAATTCCTCTTTCTCTGTGTCTGCACTTTCTCTTATACAACTAAAAAGGACAAAAAAATGATTGGACTGTCAGTGTTCTACTCTAAGGCTTCTGTGACAGCCTTAGGTTCCTGAGGGGTGTTATGCATCTTTACTTTTGTGGTTGACAGGATTACAACAACTTGTATCACTTCTGCAAGGTGATGCCTTTCTGCCAGCTTCCAATAACCACTTCCTGATGTGTTCATCAAGTCAACATGAACAGTCTCTCCCTGAGACCTTTCTTCTTCTGCCTGACATCTAGTGTCAGTACTGATGTCATAGGGTCTCCAGAGAAATGGAAATGGTGAGGAGGTGTGGAACTGGCCCATGTAATTGTGGAGGCTGTCAATATAAAATATCTGCAGTCTAGGACAAAAGGTTGGAAGCTCTAGAATTGCTGATGCTATGGCTTTAATCTGAAAGGAGTCTGGCAGGATTCCCTTATCTCCTGGAACCATAGTCTTTTTCTTAAGGCCTGACCTGATAAGATGTGACGCACTCTCAATTATGGTACGTGATGTACTTTCTACCAGGTCCATGTTTTAATGTTACTTTCATTTAATAGAACACCTTCCCAGCAGCAGGCAGATATGTTTGAGCACATATCTGTGTGCCGTGAATGGCAATGGCACTTCCAAAAATCTTGTTTCAAGATTTTTTTTATTTTTATTAAGAATCTTATTACCAGATGCCATTTTTTCTATGTCTCTATAATAAACCACCATTTCCCAATCCAATTACTTACATCAGGGATCATTTAAATTTCATGCTTTTGTGAGTGGACAGGGATCATCTAGGGGCCTGCTTCACTCGATGTCATCTGGGTCTGCCATCACTCAAGCCATCATTCAAGATGCCTTGCTTTCATGACTGACAACTTGGCTCAGCAGAGATGCCTCTCTTTCTCTTTTTGTTGTCTCTTCATGGTCCTCTCCACATGGTCCTTCTCTATTAGATCAGGGTCTCTGAAGGATTTACACATTCTACCAGTACAGTCTGCTGGGTCCTCCTAAAGCTTTAGGCTCATAACTAGTATTGCTTCACTTCCACATGTCACAAAGCCAAGGCCAACTCCTACTTGAGGGCAGGAGAAAGAAACTCTACTTCTCAATGTGGGGGATAACACATCTGGTGGGTACCCTCAGCTCTTCACATTTTGCATGGGAGCATCCTTGTCTCTGTTACTATTAGCCTTTTGTTATGATTGCTCTTTTGTTATGATTTGCTGCCCTTTACAATCTTCTATAACTACATTCATAATGAAAAATAATCTACCATGTGCCTCCTGCAATGTTACCCTGTTGAGTTTAGGAATTATCATCCAGTGATATATTTTGAGCTCTCAGATTAATCCTTGAAATATAATAAGCACTAACTATTGAGTTGAATCACATAAATGGCATGTAAATCAGTATATCACAAATAGTATAAACAAAGCCATAATAAATATACCTCCCTGATATCACCACACTCAAATCTATCAATTTGTGTTTGGGTTTTATAGACTGGGGTGGGGGAGGGGACAGACAGCTTCTATATAGGTTGTATGATTTTGTGGAAGGGGGAGGCAACGGTGCAATTGCCATAACCAAGACAACTTAGGAAAGAAAGCATTTAATTTGGGGTTTGTCTTTGTTACTGTTCTATTGTGTCAAAGAGACATCGTGGCCAAGGCAACTCTTATAAATGGAGGTAATTAATTGAGGGCTTGCTTATAATTTCAGAGGTTTAGTCCATGATCATCTTACTGGGAAGTGTTCAGGCATGGTACTGGAGTAACCCCTGAGAGCTTAATATCCTGAACCATGGGTGGCATTGCCGGGGGTGGGGTGGGGTGAGGGGCAGGCATGAGATTTTGATACCCATGTAAAGGTGCATCTCACTCTTAAAGCCCACTCTTAGTGATACAGGTTCTACAACAAGGCCACACTTCCTAACCCTTTCCCAAGAGTTCATCATCTGGAGCACAGGGGGCCCATTTGCATTTAAGCTATCACAGGGCTCACAGGTTTAGAGGGTTAGAATCCACAACCATCATGTTGCATGACAGCATGAAGGCAGACATTATGCTGGAGGAGTAGCTGAGAGCTCACACCTGGACACACAACCATGAGGTGGGGCAAAACAGACACACTGGTAATGGAGTGAGTTTTCTGTAACCTCAAAGCCTGCTCCCAGTGATGCACCTCCTCCAACAAGGCCACTCCTCCTGGTCTTTCCCAAAGAGCTCCACCAACTGGGGACCAAGTATTGAAACATATGATTCTATGGGAGCTATTCTCATCCAAACCACCACAAGCTTGCCAAATAACCTACATTAGCTGCCCAGTGAGCCTCAGGCATCTGCCTGTCTCTGCCTCTACCACATTGGGTTTTGACAGGCATTGTGGAGATAGAAGTTTTGACAGGCATTGTGGAGATAGAACTCGGGTCCTTCTGCTTGCAAGCCAGCACTTTACCAATGGAGCCATCTCCTCAACACTGCAGCTTTTCTGATTTTTATCTTTCTTACCTGCTCCTTTCCCTTCTATTCTTTGTAAAAATTCTCTTATCCTCACAAAACTCATCTACCAGCTTCTCTGTGCTGGATATGAAGGTTAACATTCACTATCAACTTGATTGGGTTAGGGTCTATTTATAGCATTAGTAAGATGTATCTTTAGATGTTTTCTTGTTTTGGAAGAATTTCCAGAGAGCTTTAACCAAGAGGGAAAACTCATACTAAATATGTAGGTGAGGGTGGGGCACCATCATATGGGCTGGGATTCTGGGCTGGACAAAAAGCAGGGAGGGAGGTAAAATATCAGCCATGTACTGGCTTTACCCTTCCCCTTTCTCTAGTTATTGGTCAGAGTCACAGGTTAAGCTACTCCCCTGCCTCCATGCCTTCCCTGCCATGGTGGAGTGGGCACCGAAACAAATCCTCCCTTAAGTTTTTTTTTTTTTTTTTTTTTTAAATAAATTGTAATGGTTAACAATGACTATCAACTTGACAGGGTCTACAATCAACTGAGAGACAAATCTTTGGGCATCCCTGGAGGGAGTTTTCAGATTGGCTTCATTGAAGTAGGGAGACCCAATGTAAATGCCGTTAGTATCATTCCAAATGGTTTGACTGGGGACAGGATAAAGAGGAGAAAGCCAGATAAGTACCCACATTAATCTCACTATGCTTTCTGACCGTGGAAGCAATGTGATCAGCCTCTCTCTTCTGCCACCATGATAGATTATACCCTCAAAGTGTGAGCCACAAGAAAGCCTTTCCTTTTAAAGTGGCTTTTGTCAAGTGTTTTCAAAAGGAAATCAAGAAATACATCAGTTATTTGTTCTCAGTGACAAGAAAAGTAACATATATACATGGGGTTTGAACCTGGACTCTAGGTGTGCCAAGCACACACTCTATGGATGCACTACACTCTCTGCCCCAGGGGAAGATGAATATCAAAGCTTGGCTTTGAAGATGAAACTCAACTCTCTAAGTTGATCCAGGGGCATCAGATGTAGAGTACACTTGAAGAATCACCGTTAGTGTCCCTATCTTGAAGGCTACACTTAGAAGCTATCTTCTGACTAAGGTGGCCCTAGACCTGCTGAGAGACACATGTCCAGGATTCACCACAGTATGCACAGGCTGTCATTCCTGACAGTAGCTCTTGGCACCGTGGGAGAGTGTTAAGTGTTCGTGTGACAGTCAGTGCTCAGAGTACGTGCAAAGTAGGGGAGAACCTGAGGGTGGAGTGGAGATCCAGCACCCAGAACTAGATGGGTCTCTAGAGAGGGGTCTGGTTGGGATGACTTAAATCCCATGATTCTCCCATCTTGGGGAAGATCAGCTTCCCCCACAGATTTTGTGGATGTTAGCCTCTGATGACAGGTGCAGATACTGGAGGTCCAGGCAAGAATGCAGGGGTTTAAGCATATGAAAGAGCCCTTCATCACAGCCACAGAGGATACTGAGAGCCAAAGGGGGGGGGGGTTCTAATTCACCTTACGACCCCTACTTACCTCATATGGTATTCATCATATTCTGGTCTCTTTGTCAAAGCCTTTCAAATTGAATTCACTTATGTCAATATCAAGATGGCTGGACCCAAACATAAATGATAAAAGAGTCAGAGAATATTCTCCTCTGTTCTTCTGATTCATTTCTTTCTTGTGTTGGCTGGCTTTTCTGATCCCTTTGTTTTCAGGTTACAATTTTTAAAATTATCCTTTGCCTCTGCTTTTTCAAAATTTCTGGGTTTCCTAAGAGGCCCAGTCTGAACATTTTACTTCTCTGTGGTTTGCACTTTGATAGACTCAGCATTTTGCTTAAGTCTTGATGAAAGTGAAAAATTGGTACAAACACAGGGTAAAGACTTCCTGATCTTGGACAGAACTGTCAGACCACTGAACCAAAATAAACCCATTCTTTTTATGTAAGATTGTGTCAGGCATTTCATTACAGCAATAGAAAACCAATTAATCAGAGAAAAATCTAGAACAAGTACAAGATTCAACAGCAGATGGCCAATCTTCTCACAATCTGAAAACATTTTCAAAGTGTAAGTTTCTACAAGAGTGTGACTTTCATAGCAAAGAGATATGCACACATTAGAGATTCATTTATTCATTTGTGAGTGCCTTGAAAGTGACCAGGTGAAATGTAACTAGAGCAGAACTTGGAGCCAGAGAGATCTGGCTTCAAATTTTCATTTGTGATAAATTCAATCAATTGATAAATTCACTTCAAAGAATATTTTAAGGCACTTTGTATCCACTGTTACTTAAAATGAATATTGGACTTAGATAGATAGGGTAGACATAAAACTAGCTAATGTTCTAGAAGGCAGTATGAAGCAGAAACTCCATGATTATCTTATTGCACAGAAATTATTTGTATCTCTAATAGTCAAGGATGACAGATTACCCTCTAGCTTAAAAGGTTGGAGCTATAACTTCATATGAAAGGAAGGAAAACCATATTTCACTAGGTAATTGTCTTTTGAGTAAATCTTTCCAACAGTACCTGTCTTAGTCTATTGCTACTAGTATAATGAAGTATAGGATGTCTGGAAATAGATGAAGGAAAGAAAAATGCAGCTCACAGTTTCAGAAGTCAAGAACATGGTGCTGCAGCTCCTGGGCTCTGATGAGGACTTTCTGGCTACATCGTAGCATGGCAGGCTGCATCATGATGATGAGAACTGCAGAAGGTATCTCTCAGTCACACAGGAAGCCAGAGACTAGAGAGGGACCACCTGATCCTCACAGGAACTAACTCCCACCTTCAGAACAAGATTAGTTTATTCCAAGAGTGATTACACATGACTTAAACATTTTCTATGAGGACCCATCTCTTAAAGGTCCCACAATCTCAACACTGCCACATGGTGGGCCAAGCTCCCAGCATGGAAACTCTTTGGAGTACAGACGCAGACCATATTCTAACTATGGCAACACTACAATATGACATTGCAAACAAATGGTGTCTATCCTTTAGGCTTAATTTGGTCTTCCTTCTAAGTTTTGAGTATTTTGTAACATATTTATTCATGATTACTCTCATTCCTCTGTACCTATGAGGAGCTGGTCTTAGGATTCCCAGGACCCTCAGAAGGCTACCAAAATCTGTGTGGTAAAAGAAATCCTCTATAAATCCTGAGATATTTGCATATAATCTTCACTTTGTCACTTATATTTTATGTCTTCCCTGGGTTTCTTAAAAACTTAATCCAACACAAATGCTACATTAATTGTTATTATGTCATGTAGTCCAGAGAATGATGTAGCTAGAGTTTTCCTGCCTTGCCCACAGTCAGGACAAATCTTTGTTACCCGCCAGTCCCACAGCTGCTCAGACACAACCAAGTAAACACAGAGACTTATATTGCTTACAAACTGTATGGCTGGTACAGGCTTCTTGCAGCTTAAATTAATCCATTTTCACAAACCTATACCTTGCCATGTGGCTCATGGCTTACTGGCATCTTCACATGCTGTTTGTCATGGCAGCGGCTGGCAGTGACTCCTTCTGCCTTCCTGTTCTTTCTTTTCTCCTCTCTGTTAGTTCCGCCTATACTTCCTGCCTAGCCACTGGCCAACCAGTGTTTTATTTATTGACCAATCAGAGTAATTTGACATACAGACCATCCCACAGCAGAATGATGTCAAGAGGGAAAATGTATATGTGTTTGGTATAGAGGTAACTTATTCTGAATATTTTCAATCTGCAGTGGTTTCCATTCACAAGTGTGGCAGCCACATGTACCTAGGGCCAGCTGCATTTCTGAACTCTTGCAGATCTTTCTGGTTTCTAACAGTGAACAAAACATACAGGATTCTTTTAGCTTCCAGAACTTAGAGTCTCACAGGCAGAGGTAGGCATGAAACAAAACAAGAACATATACACTATAGGCAAGTGGTGGAAAGAGCTGGAAAGAATGTAGAAGAGGGTTTACACTTTCAATTATGGGAGGAAAAGGGCAGCTGCTCTGCAAGGTGACATTTTAGTAATGTCCAGCCTGTGATTAATCTTCCAGGATTTTCTTAAAGACGCAATATAACTTGGATGTGTTCTAATGCAGAGGCATGTTTTACACTGTACAGAGTACAGAAAGTTTTCTTTAACTTATTACCATTTTCTCTCCATTTACAGATATCAGTTAGTATATGGAACAGAATGGCCATTCATCTTAAGATTTTTCACCCTCTGGGTTTGGATAGTTACATTCTTATGGTGTTATTGGTTTATTTTTATGCTCTGATTTATTATTACTGAATGTATGTGCATGATGTGTGCAAGTGCACATATGCATGGGTACACATGTGTCATGGAGTGTGGGCGGAGGTCGGTTTTCTCCTTCCATCTTCATGGGGGTTCCATGGAGCACACTCAGGTTGTCAGGCATATGCAGCTCATGCTTCGATCTGCTGCATCACCTCACTGGGCTCTGTGGTGCTGTTTAACCTGCTCTTCTAGAAGCAGTGTTGTCTAGAAACTGACAGCCAGGTTTGAGTTAGACTTGGGGACAGAGCAGGAATATCTCACAGAGGTAGTTTTCGTTGTCACATCCCATCAAAAGGCCCATGATGTCACATCGTCCTACAGTTTGAAGGTTATCAGAGCTGGGTGCAGTATGCCTGGGCCATCTGTTCTCAGGTTCCACAATGACTTTTCATTGCATTAGTTTGGTGGCATCTGATATCATGGCCAAGATTGATCAGTTCTATTGGGGTTAGCAAATCACTGTCTTCTAACTAGAAGAGTCCTTTGATGTGTATTTATTTACTTTATTTCTTCTAAGGAGACGGGTTTCTCTACTGGTTGTCCTGAAAGAGAGTTCATAAAAGAAAGGCTGATAGTGCTTAACTCTTCCTCCTTTACCAATCAGGAAAGATGTATTAGTCAAGGCTCTTCATAGAAACAGAGCCAGTGAAAAGATGTGGACGGGTAGACAAGGGGAGAATTTGCTAGTAGAACTGGCTTGTGTAATTCTGATGACTGGGAAGTCTCACAACAGACCTCTGCAGGCTGGTGACCAAAGGATACCAGCAGCATTGCTCAATCCCAAGTCTGAGGCCTCAGAGCCAGAGTGGCCAATAACATGACACTTAAAAATCTGGGACCAAAATCCAGAGGATCAGTTTAAGGCCTGGACTCCCAGGGCCATAGAGCCTGGACCGCTGATACACGAGGCAGGAGAGCACACTCTCAGGGCAAGACTAAGCCTCAGTCCTCAGTGTCCGGGACGTATCTTGTAACTGTCCTGCCATAGAGATGGGATTGTCTACTATTCTGAAGAACCCTGACTATTGTTGATAGAAACAAAATTTAGAGAGTGTGTCAGGGCTACTCACTATAGTATGGCATGATTTTTTCTCGACATTAGTGGATGGTTCTAGAGGATAGTATTTTTAATATTTTAGTTTTTGAAATTATGTGTTTGTGTGTGTGTGTGTGTGTGTGTGTGTGTGTGTGTGTGTGTGTGTGTATGTGAATTCAGTGTTCTTGGAGGCCAGAAAAGTGTTGGATCCCCTGAAGGAGTTACAGGTAGTTTTGAGCTGCCCGACATGGGTGCTGGGAATCAAACTCAAGTCCTCTGGAAGAGCAGTACATGCTCTTTAACAGCCGAGTCATCCCTCTGGCCACTAGAAGACATAGTCTTTTAAAGGAGAGACATAAATGTTATGAGTTCACATTTATAACTTCAATCCAGAACAAAAGCATAAGGCATTAATATTCATAATTTTATGTTTGTGTTTCATTTCTCTTATACTGAAAATCTTGCTCCTAGTAACAATATAATTACGTGGTTGCTTTATCTCTGGATATGCGATATGTAATTGTTATATATTTATTTTATGCTTATGTCATTGTTATTGTTAGCACACTATATTTTAAGTGACATAAGGTATCTTCAAGGTCCTTTCTTGACCTTCACAGTCAAGATTCATGCCACAGTGATGTGTATTGAAAATACTGTGTACTGGAATGTCACTGCTTAATTAAGGAAAAGCTCATGCTGGCTGTCTCACTAAGAATTGATAGTAGCAAGACAAGAATGGAACTAAGAAGGCCATCCAGAGGCTTTTGAGTTAATTTTTCTTTAGTCCTTTTCAGCATCACATCTATTCACCTTAAACCAATCCTATCACGTTCATTAACCTGCTGTTAGTTTCTTGTCTTTGTCTCACTTGACCAATCACTAGAAAGAGTTGACTTCACACCCTCATTGTGAAATGTTTTCTTCCCTTCATCTCTCAACACACTATTGGCTTCCAAATTCATAGCTTCACCCAAAACCTCACTGCCCCAAGACTGACACAACCCAACTTCCTATTGAAAAACCCCCGCTTGAATGGCAGTGGGGCTTACAAAACTCATTTTTACAAATCCAAATCTCAGGTGCCTTTCTCAATTTGTTTCACTCCATTCTTCCCGTATTTGAAATAGCAACTTATTTTCCAGTCACTCATCTAACAAAATCTTGGCATCACTTCTCTCTTTTGTCCTCCTCCACATTTCATATACAATTATATACTTGATGAAATGGGTTCTGCTATGGAAATATATCCAGGCTGGTGTGGGTGCATATGTTCATCCCATCATTAAGAAGCCAAGGACCACAGTTTAAGATTAGCCTGGGTTATATGGTGAGTGTGAGGACAGCCTGGGCATGAGTCTTGTCTGTCCCCTGTCGCAAATGTACATCCACTTCCCACCACATCTATCACTATCTATCCAAATCATAGTCATCTTTCATCTGTATTTTTTCTGGGAAGAACAAAAATAGGTAACAGCTGGTAAGCAAAATGGAAGAAACTGGGGGAGCTATTGGAGAGGCAGAGCCTTTTAAGTGGGCTAAGAAATCATCTAAGTGCAGAATGCCTCCAGAAATCCATAATGTCCAATGGATATTACACCTGGCATTTCAATATCAGCATTTTTAAAAATAGACTCACACAGGTCATTATTTACCAAAAAAATCCCTTAATTTTCATAGGAAGTGTAGTATTTATTTGTCACTTACCTAATTTACTTACATACAATTTAATGGAATTATATAATTAAAAATACAAAGCATAAACATATTTACAAAAAGGGTAAATACACATCCAAGTGGGTGGGCACAGAAGTTCTTGCCTGTGCTCCAGAGGTGTCTGGGAGCTGAGATGAAGACAACTTCTTTTACAGAGAAAGTGTCAGACAAGGTATATCCACATGGGGGGAGGTGGAGGTCCATATATGACTGCCCTGCTTTGCTTTCTGTTTACCATGATCCACAGCAACTTGGAGAGGAAAGGATTTATTTCACCGAATCGCTGTGGAGTAGGACATGATTTTCTGCCAAAATAACTCCATATGACCAGCTATGCTTCTTGTTCTTTGAGAAACTACTTGGAAATTGATCAGATCAGGATATTGAAAAGATCAGTTTTCTCAAAGGAGAGGTGAGTGGCAAGAATAGATTTTAGATGATGAGAAAAAAAAGAAAACAGGAAACAGAGTGAAAGATGAAGAATCTGTTTCCTGTGCACATGTGTTATGAAGGGCCAGAAAGGGGAGAAATACGGAGTCAACCAAGCAAGAGACTAATATTTTTATTCCTTTCAATGACTGACGTTTTTCAAACAATGAAAATGAAGCATTTCCTCGCTTAGAAATTTAAAATACAAGATGAAGAATGTGAAACCTATTAGCCCCCAGTTAAAATTTTAAATAGTGGGTAGCCCCACCATTTAAAAGTACAAGTTTAAAGTGAAGGACAAAAGCAACCTATGCCTGCTTAGACAGATTGCTCCCATGTTAAGCACTTTAAACAATGCAGTTAAAATATTTTGTAATGAAAGTTGTTTTTAGTTGTTGTGGTGTTTTCTCCTTGCCAGAATGTGTCAGGCGTGGTATACACACTTGGGAGAAGTCTGACTCTACATATATTACTGTCTTAGTTTGAGTTCTGTTCCTATGACAAACACCAGGACCAAAACCAACTTAATGAGAAGAAGGGAATGTTTGCTCTTCCAGGTCACAGTCCATTACTGCGGGAGGCAGGAACTCACAGAGGAACATCAAGGCAGGAACTGAAGCAGAGCCACTGAGGAACACTGCTGGCTGGCTTGTGCTCTGGCTTGCTCTGCTCTCTTTCTTATGTAGCCCAGGCCCGTTAACCCAGGGTGGGACTGCCCCCAGTGATCTGGGCCCTTCCCCATCAATCAACAGTTGAGAAAATGTCCCATAGATGTTCCCACAGGCCCAATCTAATGGAGGCAATACCTCAGTTAGGCTTTCCTCCTCCCAGGTATGTATAGCTTGTGTCAAGTTGACAAAAACTAACCAGCACAATAATTGATTCTGGAATCTTTAGAAATGATTAGGCTAATTTAGTTTGAAGAAAGAACTTCATCCAAGATATACTCAAGGAATACACTCCTATGGCTACCACCCAGATTCTCCCTGACACTGTTCAACTTCTCTCTCTCTCTCTCTCTCTCTCTCTCTCTCTCTCTCTCTCTCTCTCTCTCTCTCTCTCTCTCTCTCTCTCTCCCCCCCCTCTCTCCCTCCCTCCCTTCTCTTCCTCTTCCTCCTTCTCCTCCTCCTCCTTCCTCTCTCCCCTTTCCCTTCCTCCTCTTATTATGACTAACAATAAAATATTATGAAGTCATTTCTGCATTCATAGGTTAAATAGGGTGAAATTCATAGTAAAGTTGGTCATTTTGGTTTATTATAAGTTGAATAATCTGTTGAGGCATCTAAGTTGGCAGTGATGAAATCTCCTTGGGAGTCCTGCAAGGACAGAGGCAGAAAACATACACAACTGATAGAAATTTAATGCCACAAAAGGATGCTGAAACAGAGGTAAGGACAGTCAATTAGAGTTTGGGACCTACTTTCTTGCTGTAATCTTTTTTTCCCAAGGCATTGTGCAATTTCAGGGTCCAAGACAATCAATTCACAGCCAAGAAGTGAGTGTTTCTCATTTACCAAGTTAGCTTTTCATCACTCTCAGTACACTAAATGATTCATTCCCCATTGCGTGCACCTCAACCTGTACCTTCTGTCACTGTCTTAAAGTGAAAGAGGTTAAATCATGAACATTTTAAACACATTGGGATGTCCATGAAATATTAGGAACTTCTCTTTTTTATCAAGAACACAATAGGAAAATTTGCCATACTGTGTCATAGCTTTCTTTCTGTTTTAAAGTAGTTAGTTACAGATGAATAATTACAAAAAGTATCTCACTCAGTTTCTTTCTCCCTTTTTTCAGAGACTAATCCTGCCATTTGTTTCCTCACATGGCTTTCTAGAAATTTACCTAGCACAAGGCAGCACATGCTCTTCAACAGGTTTTCTCTGTCTCACTTCCCTCTTCCCCCACACTTAACAGTGTGCTTGATGGTGAGCACAGCTGGTTCTCACTTCTGCAGTTAGTAGACCAACACTTGATGAATTTACTGTGCGCTAGATTCACACACAAGGACATTTTCAGTGTTTTAATATTTGCACTAATTCCTAAGCAATGCTAGGATAAAGTCCGTGTGTGTGTGTGTGTGTGTGTGTGTGTGTGTGTGTGTGTGTGTGTGTGTTTAAGATAGAATCCTAGGAGTAAATTATCTAAGTTAAGACATATGTCACTTTTTATTTTGAAGAAAACAATGCCAAGTTTCTCTTCATAGGGCACTTTTCTTCTTGACACAGGAAGTGTTTCCATTTCCTCACACCCTGACTGACAGGTGTCCCCAGGGTGCTGATCACCATTGTAGTAAGAGAAAGCATCATCTCCAGGCTGCTCTTAATTTGTGTTTATTGCACACTTTCCTTCTGTGGAATTAACTGTGTTTTTTTTTTTTTCAGGGAAGGATATTTTACAATTTTAATGGCATTTATCTATGCACAAATAATCTATACACAAATGTGAGTCACAGACTGTGCCATGGTTTCTTTCACTGGCCTTTTGATTTTCTAGAGCTTCCATCACAAGGTACTTATTGTATGTGTGGCTTCAACAACAGACATGGACTATTTGACAGTCTGGAGGCTGGAAGTCAAAAGAGGAGATCTCGGCAGGGGTGGCTCCTGTAGGACTGTGAGGGACTCTGTTCCATGCCCTTCTCCCAGTTCCTGGGATCTTTAGACATCCTTGGCTGGGTGGGAGGGGTTCCCTGGGGGTCTTCATATTGTATTCTCTCTGTCTATGCCTATTTTTACATCTAACTTTCCGTGCGTGTGTGTGTGTGTGTGTGTGTGTGTGTGTGTGTGCGTGCGCGCGCGTATAATAGGCCAGAGAAAAACACTGGGTATCTTTCTCTATTGCTCTCCATTTTATTTTGTGAGATAAGTTCTCTCACTGAATCTGGGATTTTTATTAGACTGGCTGGCCACTGGGGGCAGGGGGTCCTTGTCTCTGCTCCCCATATGCAGCTGTGCCTAAGTTTTACATGAATGCTCAGGTTTTCATGCTTGCATAGCATACACTTTAGCCACTGAGCCATTTCCCTAGCCCCAATTTCTTCCTTTTTACATCAGCCCAGTCATATGGGATGTAGAACTGCCTGCCTCAGTGACTCATAAATACACACCCTTTGGGGTGTGTGTGTGTGTGTGTGTGTGTGTGTGTGTGTGTGTGTGTGTTCTACAAAGATCTTATTTCCGAGTAAGGATACATTTACCCTAGAAGTACTAGGGTAAAGATTTCAACGTCTTTGTGGAGACACAGTTCAACTCATGACACAGGGTATACCAATTAAATGGCTTTGGGCTTCATGCAACAGAGACTCAAAACAGGCTTTACATGAGAGATGTATGATCTATATATAATGAGATACCCAGAAGAGAGGTGACCCCAGGGTCAGTAAGAGTCAGGCTCTTTCTTTCTAGTCTTTCATCTCCTGAGATGTCTTTTATCCTTAAGCTTCTTGTCAAAGAATGGCTGCAGGATTTCTAGCCATTGTGTCCTAACATAATGACATCTAGGGAACGAAGATCAGGGAGACAGGACTTCATTTTAAGCCTCTTCTCAGCGTACAACAATGTTTTCCCCAGAATCCCTCCTTCATGCTTTTGATGTCTCCTTAAATTTCATTGGCCAGAAGTGGCCTGCATGGCTAGCCCAAGGTGTAAGGAGGTTTGAGACATGTTTGGCATTTTGAAATCTTCACTGGAGACATGCTATCCAGAGAAGAAGGGTGAAGGACATCTGTTTGGTTAGGGCCAACTGTGCTCGCCCCATCACATGGGGACAAAACATTGATATCTATTTTCAAACTTGCAGAACCAAGTCTCTTTGCATGAACACTCTGAACTTCCTTTTGCATTGTGACATTGAGTTTTGGTTTCGTTTTCCAGATCAAGTAGGCCAACTGATCATTTTTCATGCATTCCTTGGCCTTCCCGACTTTTTCTGCTTAGCCCATCTTTCTACATTTAACATCCTAATCTCTTGTCGATTATATGGACGGCAAACATATTCTCCCAATCTGTGGCTCCATTCTTGACTTTATTTATGGTCCCTTTCATCCCAAAAATCTAAATGTCATTGCAATTATATTTTCTTTCATGGCTGTGCCTTTGTATCTTATTTAAGAATGGATTTTTTATGTGACATTATAAAGAGTCATATGGGTTTAAAAATGTTAAACTACTACTTTTCACAGTTAAATCCTTTAGCTATCTGGAATTCATCTTGGTGTATTGTGAAATTAGGAAAATAATTCCACCCTTACCTTCAGGTGTATAATCAGTTATATAAATGCTACGTATTAATATTTCACTTAACCCAGGGTTGATAATGCCACTTCTATGGCCCATTTGAGTTGAGATCCCAGTACATGTGTGAGAAACTACATGTGGCTGCCCTAGGGCCTATAACCCAGAGCTGTGGGGAGTGGAGACAGAGGTCAATGAGGTTTTCTGGCCATAAGCTTGGCTCCAGTTCAGTGAGAGACCCTGTCTCCAGGGAATAAAGTGGAGAGTCATAGAGTAAGACACCTTGTCCTCCTTGAGCCTCTGTGAGTGTACACAAAAGTGCATGTGTCTGCACACATGTGTATATACTTTACACATACATATACCATACTTGCACATGTACATACACATACTTTATTTTAAAGATTGGTTCTTTTTTATTACTAAGTCAACTGTATGTATATGCCACAATTTGTTTATCAACTTCTTGGATGATGGACATTTGGCTTATATTCACATTTTGAATATGATAAATGAAGGTGTTCTGGATATTAGTGTATAAATTAATGTATGGGCATATAGTTTCATCTGGGGGTGGCAATATCCAAAAATAAAGGGCCAAATGGCAGATGACTGTTTAACTTTTTGAGAAACCACTAGAGTGTTTTGAATGGTGCTGGGATAGTCTTAAAGGTCTGGATATAGTTTTAAAGGGTAATGTTTTAGAAGGAATAGATAAGGTTTGAGTATATCACCCAGGTACTTGTGCTCAAAGCTTAGCCCTCGTTGTGGTGATGTAAGAGATGGGAAAGCTTTTAGGAGGCAGGTCCCAGTGGAAGGTGACAAACTGGGATACTGTTCATAGGAGAGACTGTGCCCATCTCTGCAAGGGTTAGTTCCTAAGATGGTGTCATAAAAAGAACAAGACAATGGGCTGGGGATGCAGTTCTCTTAGTAGCGTGCTTGTCTAATATGCACTAAGCCCTGGGTTCTGTCTTGAGTGAAAGACCCTAGCCCTTCAGGCTTACACCCCCAAGCCTCAGGAAAAGAGAAACTTCAAGCACCAGGAAATGAGAAACTAAAAATCTAGTTCCAAGAGCAACCTGACTAAGCCATTATTCAATCTCCCCTGCAATCATAAAACAATGTAAAAAGATTTCTGTTAAGAGATGTGCTCAACTGTGACTGGGATAGTTCCAGGTGTTCCAGGAAGGACTACCGTGACCTGTGTGTAAACTCCACTCCCGCCTTGATACCCCCCCTTTGAGGTTTCAGGAAAAATGTACCTGTTGACGTAACTGTACCCCCTCTGTGATCACTCTGTACTCAGACCATGATCTTGTGAAACGAAATTGTATGGGAATTGTAATCTTATGGGTTTTGTGGGTTTTTCCTTTATAAGCCCTCATGGGGCTGCAGTAAGATGCGGCTCTTGCTCTTAGGAGCGGGGTTTGCTTAATAAATCCTCCTGTTATTGCATCAACTGGACTGGAGTCTGGGTTCTTGGGGCGCCACTCGAGACCCCCCCAAACTGTGACTGGGACTTTGGGGTCCAACATTGAGTACTCCATAAAACTTGATATGGTGTAATTCCAACACTTGGGAGATTGAGGCAAGTGAATCAGAAGTTCAAGATCATCCTCAGCTACATCATGGATTCAAGGCCAGTCTGGAATAATGAGATCCTCCCTCTAAAACAAGAAGGAAAATGGGAAAGGGGCTTGTTCTGAACTCCTGTCTCAGGATATGATCTCTTCTACATTAAAAAAAAAAAAAAGAACAAGTTACACTGTACTGATATAGTGTAAGTATAAATTTGTGAGATTGGGAAATTGTTGCTGTTTTTTGTTGTTTGTCTGTGTAGCCCTGGCTGTCCTGGAACTCACTCTGTAGACCAGGCTGGCCTTGAACTCACAGATATCCACCTGTCTCTGCCTCCAGAATGCTGGGATTAAAGGCATGCACCACCTCCAGCCAGAAGACATGGGGGATCTTTTAAGAGAAAATGATAAATAGGTTTTAGAGAATACAGGAATTTGAAGATGTTATAAATGACTGTCATAGAATTGCTAAGCCTAAAACTTTTTGATGCGTCATTCCTACCAGTGACTGGTAAGGAAGCTTACTTATTATCCTAAGAGAAAACATGCTAAGCTTTGAAATGGGCGAGGAATATGAGAACATGGAAGATGGGTTTGGACCTCTTGCTTTCTTTATGACATATGTATATTATATTTAAGTGAAAGTAGTGTTCTCCCAAATAAGTTCTCTAGATACAGCATTTGATGTAAGTGGAAGAACCAGATCCTCTCCACCCCTGCCATTACATGTAGAAACCATACAGTTCTTGACAGAGCTTCCTTTCCAATACTTGAAATGGCCTTGTCTCAGTCTTCTTCTTTTGGTATCGGGAGGACCTGTCACTGTGGAGCACTTCCTTCGTGTTGACAGATTGTGTTCACTTAGCATGTGTCACAACTGTGGTGGCCCACAGAGACTATCTAGTGAGACCTTACTCAGGGTCAGAAAATCTGGGCTTACTTTACTCAGAAGGGCTGCATAATGGGACGATTTGGTCATAGGTGTGTTTACCAGGTGTTTTGAAGATCTACACTTGGCTGTATGTTGTGCTTTGGTCTTGATAGGGGGAGATCTTTTGTCCTGTCCCTTGGCATTTGTATAAAAAACCCCTTTTGAATAAATGCCTGGGGTGACTGGGTATTGACCCAGGGCCCTACAGAAGCTATCCTGTGTTTCTGTCTTTCTTATTGTCTCTTTCCATCTTTCTCTTATTTCCTCATTCCTCTCTCCACCCAAGAACCCTTCGAAAAGTGGGAGCAGGTCGGAGCTGGACTCCCTCCCACACACAACCCTCCATTTTGCTTTTGATCTCATCCATGTTTCCCCTGCCAGTGTCTTCACGTTGCCATGCCTCAAAATTCAGTCCTACTGAGCCCATTATTGTCTCTTCTTTGTCCTTGTTATATGCCCATTTCTCTGTTCTGTGACTTCCTTTGGATGTCTTATGGGCATGCCAAGCTCCAACTATCCCAAATTGAACCTGTAGCCAAGGCCAATTCTTCTGAAAACTCTCTTCCAGTTGATGGCCACTCCATTGTTCACAAGCCTTCTAGTTACTGACTCGATAATTTGTTCAACACCATATCACAGTCCAGTAGAAATCTGTGGTGATATATTGTGTAGCTCAATATATTGTTTACCCTAATAAACTTATCTAGGGATCCAAGGACAGAGCCAGCCACTAGATTAGACATAGAGGCAAGACAATGGTGGCACACACTCTTAATCCTATCACTTGGGAGACAGAGATCTGTCTAGATCTCTGTGAGTTCAAGACCACACTGGAAACAGAGCCAGGTGTTATGGCATATGCCTTTAATCTCAGCACTTGAGATCTCATGCCTTTGCTACCAAGTATTTGAGAAGCACACATGCTTTTAATCCCAGCACTAGGAAGGAAATAAGATGGCAGGGCACAAAAAGATACATAAGGCATGAATAAACAGGGAGTCTCGCTCTGGAGGCTGAGGAGTTGGTAAGTGAGGTTAGCTCTGACTTGATCTTTCAGCTTCCATCTGGTTCTGGGTTTTTTGTTTCTTTGTTTTTTAAGACTGTTTTGAAATTTGTGTTACAGAAATCCACAGTGAACTTGGAATATATCATTTTTTTCCCATCTTATTTTTTTCTTTTCCTCTTTTTCCCCCATCTGTGTTAGCTCTGGCTGTCCTGGAACTTGCTCTGTAGACCAGGAAGGCCTTGAACTCAGATATCTTCCTACCTCTGTCTCTCAAGTGCTGGGACTAAAAGTATGCATCACTATGTCCAGCTACTTTTTCTCACCGTGATGACCCACGATGGTGCAAAGTCAGCTCTTGTCAGCAGTACTGATCTACCTGCCTCTGTTCCCACTTCCTTTCAGACTACAGCCAGCAAAGAAAGAGAATTCTTTTGAACTTAAGTCATATCTTCTACTTCCTGTTCACAAAGTCCACTGTTGCTCGTAACTCTACCATAAATAGAAGTCCCGTTGCTCGTAACTCTACCATAAATAGAAGTCCACGGTTGAAGATCAAATTTACTTCTTCCTTGTTTCCAGCAGCTCCTCCTTGCTTGCTTTGTTCCAGCCAAAAGGTGTCTTTCCTGGTACACATCAGGTACCAGGACCTTCTGTCCAGAACATTATTACTTGGATGTTAGTGCTCTCAGGTTCTGTTTTCCTTCAATGCTTTGCTCTGTGCCATCTAATGTTCCCACCTTATAGGATGTTGAACACCTATAGCTTGTCCCCCCCACCCCCCACTCTCATCTAGTCAGCCCCCCCCCCATTTTCACACAGAACCTGTAGCTTTCTAGCATGTTCTATAACTTTCATAGTTTTTATCTTGTTCTTGGGTTTACCCTCTGCACTGAGCTCATGGCCGATTTTAATTGTTTTCCAGCTTTGTGGTTTAGCCATTTTTTTTTTTAGAATTCTCCCATGTATTACATCCTGACCAGTTTCCCTTCCCTCCTCTCCTCCTAATCCTGCTCTGCACACACCTCCCCTCCCCCCATCCACTCCTCTTTTCCCTCCAGAAAAGGGCAGGCCTCCCAGGGATATCAACCAAACCGACATATCAAATTATAAGAAGACCAGGAAAATCCCCTCATTTTAAGGCTGGATGAGGCAACCCAATAGGAGGAAAAGGATCCCAAAAGCAGGCAAAAGGATTGGAGATAGCCCCTGCTCCCACTGTTAGGAGTCCCACAAGAAAAGTAAGCTACACAATCATAACATATGCACAGAGGACCTAGGTCAGACCCATGCAGGCTCCCTGGTTGTTGGTTCAGTCTCTGTGAGCCTCTATGAGCCCTGGTTAGTTGATTCTGTGGGCCCTTTCCTTAAGACCCTGTTTAGAAACTCATCATCGCTTCCGTGTGTCTCCCCAGTCACTCACTCACTTCGCCCACAAGGTGGCAGTCTTTCCTTTAAATACAGGCTGTAGTGGCCTCCAATTCAAGAATTAATGCAGGTCAGTGAGCCCGCAGTTTCTCTTTGAGCAGAGACAGCATGACCTGGAGGACCAGATAGCTGAGTTTATAGACTGTGCATCCCTACGCCTCGAGAGCTAAATGTGTTAAAGGAACGGGGGTTTAGGGTGTCAAAGCCTCCCACAGGAGTGGCACATTATGAAGGTGGAAATGTGGTTATTATGGGAGTGGTACGAATTTAGAATGGTGATAAAAGAGTTCTGATACAGTGGAGGCTGTCCATATAAAAACCAGGTTTAACAGACACATATATGTATATGTATATATGTATGTATGTATGTGTGTGTGTGCGTGCGTGCGTGCGTGTGTATGTCCCCCCATCGGGATAAGACTTACCCTTTCCTTCTTGACTCATGGTATCCTAGCATCTAGAAATGACTGCCCAGTTCTAATCTTGAATGTCTCCTGTGATCTAGAGACACAACTCTTCAAGGAATCATAACTTTCTTTCCTTCTAGGAGCCACTTTATTTGGAAAGTAGCTGCATAGTTTTGATTTTCCTGTGGGAGGCAGCATTGTCTAGCAAAAAGAGCAAGATCTGGCCTACAAGGCAGTTCTGGAGCTGGCTAATTGACCTTGGACAGGGCCTAAGCTGCTCTGAGCTCTGGTCTCTTTACTTCTAAGAGACTAGAACCCCCCCCCCCCGCCCCCACCCCTCAGTGGCTGGTGTGAGATTTTGATATAAGCACAAGTCATTGGCATCTTGTGCAGCATGTAGCTCAGAGGGAGCATAATGGCATGGTCACGAATGCCCCCCCCCCCCCCCCCCCCCCCCGCCTCTCTTGCTGCTTTCCACCTTTGGCCACTGGGAACGAACCAACCCTGAGGAACTTAGCAGAAAGGGGAGCCATGAGGGGTAAACTGTAGTCAGTGGTCTATGGTTGTGGGAGCAGTAAAGTTAGGAGCAGGGGGGTAGAAAAGAGGAGTGCACACCACTGACCTTGAGTCCTGACATGTGGGCTAACCTACTCTATGCCCAGCCTCCAAGACTCCATTTTGGAAGGGAAGAAAAAAAAAAAACTTCCCTCAGATCAAGAAAATCTTTATTCCCACAAGTCAAAAGGCCGATAGGGGCTCCTTATGAAATTTCTGTTCAGTTTACATACTCATGAATGGGTTCCCGTTGTCATAGGCCTTTAGCATCTCCAGTGCCCCAAGATTGTTCATTACTGTCTAGACCTTTACCCAGGGCCACTGGGAGAACCCTGTAATTGTGTGAGTTGGGTTTGTTGCTCTCTGTAAGAAGGGAAACACTCCCAACAAAGGTTGTGGGGGCAGGCGTGGTTTTCAGGAAACTTGGAAGATCTAGCTCATTTTTAAGAGTTTAAGGGAAGATTCAAGGAAGCTGGCTTTACCTGTACAGTGTCCGGGAGCCAACAGGATGGGCCCAATTCTCTGATATGAAATCTTAATAAATTCTCTACACCAGGCTGGAAGCATAAAGCTGAGGTTGGAGCAGGTTAAGATGCAGCCATCACTTCTATCAGCTACATGCAAAGATGGTTCTACCATCGTTTCTTTGTGTCTGTGATTTCCTTTTTGTCTGTATTCAAATTATAATCTACCATTGCTTTATCTGACTTTGGTGTCCTGTGGAATTGCTCATAGTGAAATGAAGAAACTTAAGATGCGGTTTAGGTATGAAGTCACACTGTTTAGCTTCTCTGAGGGCAGAGCTGTTTGTCTCTCACCAACACCTCCACAAACAACCTATGCATTTCCTGTCCTGGGGAGGAGGAGCTAAGACCCAGCCTGCCACCAGTGGCTCAGTCTGAAACCAGGGAGGGAACTTACTCAGTTTCCTTGTCATCTGGACCTTGGGAAGACAGACTGACCATAGCAACCAGAACAGAACCTTATTTTGTTAGGACCTTAGCAGGATGCCCTTGAGTATATTACACATCTAGCATCATTTCCAGAAAATATATTCAGAACCTGTAAGGTATGGCTTTTAGAAAAGTCACACAAAATGAAGAACTCTAGGGGAATGAAATGGAGCCATTTTCCTTTGGCAACATGAAAAGAACGTAGACTCTTACCTTCTATTTCAGTTTAAAAGCATGTACCATATGCAGGAAAAAAAAGGGGAATATGGTGGTATTCTATTTGTACTGAAATATGATTTTAATTGTATGTTAATAAATAAAGTTGCCCGGGGGTCAGAGCTATTAGAGCCATAGAAAGAGTGTGGCAGTGGTGGTACACGCCTTTAATCCCATAAATCTCTGTGTGTTCAGGGATACAGTCAGCATTGTAGACATATGCCTTTAAGACCTAGAGGACTGTACTTACAGTCAGTGATGAGGCAGTCATGTGTTTGGCTTTACAACCAATGAGAAGGCAGAACCGAAAGACTATGTAAAGACATACACACAGGAAGTAGCTCTCTTTCAGAGAGCTAGGACCACCGCAGGAGGAAGGGTGAGATTTTAGCTCAGAGCTCTGACCTCTCGGCTTTCTCTTTTACATTGGTTCTGTGTTTCTTATTTAATAAGATGGTTGGTTACATCTACAGGGGAACTCAGGGGACTTAGCAGAGTGGGCCATCTTTTCTTTGTTTTGTCTAAGGTTTTTTGTTTGTTGTTTTTTCAAGACAGGGTTTCTCTGTGTAGCTTTGGAACCTGTCCTGGAACTCACTCTGTAGCCCAGGCCATCCTAGAACTCACAGAGATCCACCTGCCTCTGCCTCCCGAGTGCTGGGATGAAAGGTGTGTGCCACCTCCCCCCAGCGAGATTTTTCATTATCCATCTTCTTGACCTTGTTGGCAAAGTCTGGCCCTGGAGTCTATCTGTGGCTTGTGTGTGGCTTAATAGGGAATTATTTTAAAGTTGGAGGGAAAAGTTAATTGTAAAAGGTTTGCAGGCCTCCTTCTTCACCTCAGAGTTCACATCATTGGGCTTCAGGATGAGAGATGGACACCTATGCTCAGTATTAACTGATTCTGTGGTCCTTGACCCAATAATGAAATGTGAAAAGATAATGGATTTTGGAACCAAAGACCCTGTGGTGAGAGCTAGCATTCAGGTCAGGACTAAGTGTATTTGCTCCAATACTGGGTTGTGTTATTCTTGTCTATGTTCAAGTGCCCCATGAACAGAAATGTTTATCTTGATAGCAGCTGGGACACGTTGTAGGACTTATGGCAGCCTCCCAGAAAATATGGAATAAAAGAATGTATAGAAGAAACAACCTACATGCCCACTGTCTGATGTGCAGACAAACTGATGTTGTTATAATTGCACAATGGAATATTGTTCAGCCTTCAAACGGGAGAAGATTTAATACACACTATGTGGTATTTTGAATGTGAATGGCCCCTATAGGCTCATATGTTTGAATGTTTGGTTCCTAGTTGAACTGTTTAGGAATGATTAGGAGGTGTGGTCTTACTGAAAGGTGTACCATTGGGGGTGGTGAGCTTTAGGGTTTCAAAAGTCCAATGCCAGACCCAGTCTTGTTCTCTCTGCCTGCTGCTTGCAGATTAGGATGTAAGCTCTCAGCTACTGCTCCAATACCATGCCTGCCCACCTGCCACTATGCTCCCTGCCATGATGGTTATGGACTCACCCTCTGAAACTCTAAGCAAGTCTCCAGTTAAAAGCTTTCTTTTATAAGCTGCTTCGGTTGTGGTGTTTCATCGCAGCAATAGTAACTCTAGTTAAGATAAAACACAGCATGACTATCCTAAAAACATAATGCTAAGTAAAGTCAGCCATATGTAAAGATTCCACTTTCATGCGATACCCAGTATAGTCAAATTGAAACAGAAATATGGCAGTCAGGGGCTGGGTAGAGGAAGGCCAGGGTGTCAATGCGAATGAGTTACAAAACAGCATAACTGTATTTATCTGTACATTTAAAAATAGTCAAGATGGGCTGGAAGGTGAATCTCAGTGGTAGAGCACTCGCCTAGCATGTGTGATGCTGAGAGTTTAATTCCTAGCATCTCAAAACCAAATTGAAACTACCCAGTGCCACTACTGTTGTGGGGTTATATGCCTGTAGTTCCTGCTACTCAGAAATGTTGTTACTATAAGAAAAGTGGAAGTTTGCATCTTGGTGAGTGCAAACGACAGACAAGCATAGCTGAGAGATAAGGTTGGAGAAAGGTTCACTGCAAACAGCAAGTTCAAAAAGAAAAAAGATGGTACACACATTTTGGGGGCAACTTAGGTAAAGATTGTGAGCCATATGTTTGCAAGATTAAAATGGTGGACAGGAGCACTTTGGGGTCATACTCAGCTTGAATGATAAAGATGGCAGCCAGTAACACCTCTGGGCAAACTCACCTTTCTTTTTAAAAAAGATAGAAAAACAACAACAAAAAGTCTTAGTTAGTGAAAAGAAAAGACACTTTTAAAGTGTGTTAGTGTAGGAGTTTGCCCCTAAAACTTTAATCCTAACGAGTGAAAAAAGGATAAAGAAGACTTTAAAAACAGAAAATGATGTATGCAAGATGATGCCTTTGTTTTTCTCTTCGAATTACAAACTCTTCCAAGTAGAATCAACTCTTCCAAGTCAGGTTCAGCAGTATTGCTCCAGTCTTCCCTCCCGAACAAAGAACTCTCCTCAGGTTTTAACCTGGGGTTTCTTGAATTTTTACTATGATTTGAACTGGAATATAAGACCTAAGAGAAGCATAAAAATAATTTGGTAGCATTGTGAGTTTTGGTGGATAAATAAGGGCTTGCTGATGAAAAAGCCTGATGTGTGGCAGGTTCCCAGTGCTGGATAACTTCTTTCCACCAGGCCTTTTTCCAAGTGGAAAACACTCTTGGTCTCTCATCCTACTCTTCCTCAGTCTCCCATCTTACTCTTCCTCAATCCCCCATCTTTCTCTTCTTCTGTGTCCCATTGAATTCTTCCTCAGTCTCCAATCTTACTCTTCCTCAGTCTCCCATCTTATTTTGCCTCCAGTCCTGCAGACACTACCAAGGGAAAAAGCAGAGGAGCTTTACAACATTTGGAATTTAGAACAGAAAGTTCTTGAGAAGGCCACTGCATTAATTACTGGAATTAAGGCATAAACCCTACTGAAAGCAAGGTCGCCGCCAAACGTCTACTTTCTAAATTGCCTGTGATAGTACCCCATAAATTTTGATTGACACTAATGTACATGGCCTCATAACTTTTTCTTTTTGCGTATGTAAAAGGTATGGAAAGAGAGATCATTAATGGGATCCTGGCATAGTTTTCAAAGGCAGGTGCTGATGAACTTAAACTACTCTGTCTCGACTTTGGAAAAAAATGCTATTTAACCTTTCACATTTTCATTTGTATCTACTGATTTTCAAACATAACAAGGGTCAGAATTGCCAGGGGCAAGGGAAGCTATGAATGCACAGACTGTGGAACCCTGCCCTACATTAACAAGTCCAACTGCAATAGGCCTATTTATTTAAAGTTTTAAATGACATGTAGCAATTGGACATATTTATGGGCACAACACAGCATTTTGGTCCATGTACACACTACTATGTAATGACCAGATTAGAGTGATTGACATTTCTATCACCTCAGGCATTTGTGACTTCTCTGTGTTTGGAACATTCAGCCCTCTCTATTAGATATTTTGAAATCTTGTCTTTTCCAAAGGCATTAAGACTTAAATGCTTTATATAAGATGTAGGATAAGGAAAAAAAACTAGTTTTCTTCCTATTTTCTCCTTAATTTTATCCAGCACTTGGGTCACTTTAACCTCAAGGAGCCTCAGCACGGAGACTGGTTTGCATCTCAGAGGAATGTGCTGCACATTTGATAGAATGATGTAGAGGACTGGCTGACCCTGAGTATATGATTCCCAGATAAAGCATTTGTTGCTGTTATCTATGCTCCAAAAATATTTTTAAGGTTTATTTTTATCTTATGTGTATCATTGTTTTGCCTGTATGTGTGTTTATGCACCATGTGTGTGCAGTGGCCATGGAGGCCAGATGAAGATGTCAAGTCCTCTGGAACTGAACACACAGTTGTGAGCCACTATATGGGTGCTAGAAACCAATCCCAGGCAGCAAGTGCTCTTCACTGATGAGTCTTCTCTCCAGCCGCTTCCAAAATATCTTAAAAATCTGTTTTCTGTGTTTCCTTTTATAGTGATCAGGACTGCAAGAAGATATTGAGTACGTTCAAAGGAGCATTTGTTTCCAAGAATCCATGCAAGATCACAAGAGAAGACTACGAACCACTGGTTAAGTTGGTCACTCAAACCATACCATGTAACAAGGTAATAAGTTATAACTTTCAGAACTGAGAATCAGAGCCAAAGGGAAGAGACCCCAGGCCCAAAGTTAGGATGCAGGAAGAGAGGAAATGTTGACATTAGGCATTATTTGATATGGTTGGTGGGGTAGTATTGGTAGAGGACAGGTTTTGGAGAACTAGGATACCATCAGGGTTTAGGATATCTGGGGAAGGAAGATCAGATAGAGATGGGACACAGAGAAAAGAATCTAGCATCAACCCCATCCCACACGAAGAGAAGTAACCCAGACTTATATAATCACAGGACATTCCCCTAGCTTCTGATAATCATAGACATGTAAATGGTAACACAAGTCTGACTTATATGTGATGAGTGATTTTTGGTCTTTACTCTCCTAGCCCTCGTCTTCTTAGTTTTTTAGAACCATTCTATGGGGTAGGCAAACCAGGGGTCAGAGTCTTTTTTTCACCACCAGGGAAGCTCAGGCTTGGTGAAAAGAAATTGCTTAAGTATAAAAGGCTTTAAAGTAGCCAGGTGAAATGTAAAAGGAACAAGCCCTGGGGTCAGAGAAGCCTGGTTTTCAGTCCTTTGAATATACTAGAAAAGGTCTGTCATGAGGTACAACTCTTTCAAAGTCTGTGTTTAAAGCAAAATTTCACATGTCTGAAACTAAGTGAGGCCCTCCCACCCATCCACAGTTATCACCTCTCATCCCGTTTTCAGTGAATGGACATTGCTGTGGCTCCTCCCCAAGGAGTACCGAGTACAGTGCTCTGAACAGAGGAAGTCAATGATAGACAATAACCAAACTGACTTCTCTGAATATTTAGTGTGTGTGATTTACTCTGATAGTTTCTGCTTTTTTTTTTATTTATACAAGGTCAGTTGATTGATCGATTGATTGATTAATTGATTGATTAACATTAATTGATTGAAGTTCTGGGGATGGAACCCAGAGCTTCATGAATGTTAGCACTCATTCCACAGTTGAACCACATCCCCAGTCCTTGGATTTATTCTTGGTCCTAATTAATTGTCTGTTTATTCTTTCTCAGACTCTCTTTTGGAGCAAATCCAAACATCTGGCCCACCAGTATACCAGGGTCGAGGGAAAGATGTTCACCCTGGATGACACGCTGCTGGGCTACATTGCTGATGATCTCTGGTGGTGTGGAGACCCCAGCACTTCTGGTAAGGATCTGGACCATCTGGGATGGCTCAGGATGCATGGGAATGGATCCTTGAGGTGAGCAAGGAACTTTGAAAGGTCAATGGGCACCCTAATGCCATTGGTGCCCTAAATGACAAGTCAGGCTCTTAGAAAACAGCAATCCCTATTCTCTTGAAATACCAGCTTCAGAACTTAGGGTTGTCCTTGGCCTCTGAGGGGTGGGAAGTATACATGTAGAGGAAGTGACTGAGCCCATAAGAGAGGAAGCAAGAGAGAGAGCCGAGAAAGCCCAATTTATTTATTGTTCATTTTTGTGATAGCCAGTCCAATCCCATGAGATCTAACACAGTCTAGAGGAAAATAATCCAATGTTCCAAGAAAGTCATTAATCTATTCATGAGGGTAGATTTCCTCATGATTCCAACTCCTCTTAGAGGTCTCATCAACTCAACACATTGCAATAGAGAATTAATAATGTGAATGTTGGTGAGGCAGACTGTATCAAACGACAGTACTACTTTATAATGCTGTTGAGGTAAGCCCCCAAATCTAGTTTCTCCCTCACTTGCCCTCTCTACCTCCTTCCTCCTTTCCCCTTTCCCCGCCCCTCCCACTCTCCCTTTCTCCTTCATCCACTCCCTCTTCCCTCTTCACTTTCTCTTCTTCTCTTTTTGCAAGGAACGACCCCCTCGACCTTTTTATACTATTTCATTCTGCACTGTGTATTCTTGAACATAACTCTGGGCCATTTTTTAAAAAATATTTTGAAACTGAAATTATATATACTTAAGATGTACAGTGTAATGTTTGGTTATAAATAGGCACGGTGAACTGATTATTATAGTTGAGATATTTAGCATGGGCATCTTAAGGTGTCATCCCTATTGTTTATTGGTGACCTCTCTTTTCCCTTCATAGCCGATCAATCTATTTGCCTAGTAACCCATCTGTTCTTCATCTCCACTTGCACTGTCTGAGTCTAACACACTAACACCCTCTCTTGCTGGGAAAGCTGTAATGTTATTCTGATCACTCTTTGCCCCTTTAGGTCAGTCTCCATCTGACACGACAGAGTTTTTCTTACAGTGGAAATGTGACTGTCTCTATTTCCTTTTAAAACCTAACAAACTTTTTTTTTACCTCTAGGCTAATAATATAAATTCCTTGGTTTGGCATGGCCTCTGTATTTCAGGTGCCTCATCTTCCATCATTTCCTTTCTCCGATCAAAGCTCATCACAGCTCTTGGCCTTTGCACATGCCATCTGCATAAGGTGCCCTTCTCTTTAGAGTCTGTCTGAAGACTCTGATTCTTGTCCAAAGCAAAATTCAACCTGAACTTTTTCTGGTTGTATTGCACAACACAAGTAACTCTTTCTCTGGTTATTTGACTTCCATACATCACATGTTATGTGAGACCAGGCTCCCACCTGATTCAACCCTCTATCTCCAGAGCCTAACCCTCAGTAAATGTTTATATACTAAGGCAGATGGCCTTGAGAACAGCGTCATAGAACCCATGGATCCACACTCTATGCTTTGTACCACATTAGGGGCTGAGCCTGTTTTGATGGGGTTGGCTGTAGAAGGCCTGAGACCACCTGAGCCCTCAAACTTCTGGAGGTTGAGAAGGAAACTCTCCAGGAGAGAATTTCCGGCAAAACAGAGAAGTGTCTGGTGAACGAGTCTTCTTCCCGAAAGGGCCTGGCCTTCTCTCTAAGTGTTCCTGGACTCCAGGGGAGTGATGGGGGCTAGTCTCTTTGGGGCAAACTTCTGTTGCCATTTCCCAGAATGATGAGTCAAAACCTATCACACTGTTCCTGTCTGGGATCTGGAGGGGAAGGCAAGGAGTTGGAAGGAATTCAGGGACACTTAGTTAAATTGGGTTGAGATGTGTCCATTCTCCAGCCTCTGCCTTGGCGCAGATGTCATTGGAAAACACTTCCACTGTAATTGAACAGCCAAGAATGGGCCCAAAGGTATAATGCCTTTTCCACTTAACTGTTTCCTATAAACTATATGTTTTAGACATGAACTATGACTCTTGCCCACGCTGGGATGAAAACTGCCCCAACAACCCTGTTTCAGTGTTCTGGAAAGTGATGTCGCAAAAGGTAAGTTCCAAGCAGTTAAATTCTAGAGTTTTGGCTGAAGATGCTGTCTGGTCACTGGTTGGTTAATTTTGACCCTTTTTGTGGTGTGAAAGTGTGGAAATCTTTGCTGAGAACAAAAGCTCAGAGATACATGCTAGAAGGTTTTCGAACATAGCTTCAGAACAGCCACAGAGGCTTTGCAAGCTCAGAGAAAGAATCCCTAAACCCAATGAGTGAATGACATTCATTGGCTGTGTCTGTCAGGAAGCTAGGTTTGACTTATCCTGACTCCCAGGTATTGATTCGATTTCTGGAACAGTTTGAATAAGCTGCATTTGTAGACCACTTTATATGTACCCAACCCTTTGCAGGAGTTAAGAACTCTATCCTCACAACAACCCTATGAAATATCATGAATACCGTGGCCACTTTGGAGGTGGCAAGATGGAGGTGCAAGCAAACATGGGAGCTACTCATGGATTCCAGATCTTGAATCTGGGTGGAGAAACACTAGCTCGCTCACCTCACATCTGTGTCTAACTTCACTTGAAGTTGCACAGGCATTATTTACTTTTCCCTATTCGTGTGTCACTGCAAGAAAAATTCCTTTGTAAGTAGACCACAGTGGGAAAAGAATGAAAATAATGAAGAAAAACCAGTGAAAGGAGAATAAAAAAGCCCAAATGTATTGATTATGTATTCAAATGAAGTGCACATCTGAGGAAGTGTGGAAGATGGAAACACATTTGTCAAAACATGTGCCTTAGTCCATTGGCCCTGCTCTAACCAAAAGCTCAGGTTGTGTAATTTAGAAAGGACCTCAGTTGGGTTAAGTGCCAGCAGGTCAAGGTGGTAGCAGATTTGACGTCTAATGAGGGCTGTTCTGTGTTTCTCAGATGCCAACTCATTGCTGTGTCCCCACATGTCAGAAGACAAAAGATGCCTAGAGAATTTCCCTGAGCCCCTTCACAAGAGTACTGACGTCATTCATGAGGGTAGAGCCGTTGTGCTCTTACCAACCCAGTTTCCAACCTAGGACCTAGGGGCTGAGAGTGGAAGAACACGCATCCAAACCACAGAAGCATACACATTTCACAGTCAACAAGTCCCATGTCTCTATGTCATTCCCATTTCTCTCTCCAAATAGATAGTGTAAGAATTGAACAAATTTTTACACTAGAGGTGAAGACACTAATATTCTTAGCTTAAGAGACTAATTGCAGAAGAAGGGGAAGAAAGACTGTAAAAGCTGGAGGCAGTGAACGAATACCAGGAAACCGTGTCCTCTGCACACAACAGGAAAGTTGCACATATAAACTCCCAGCAGTTGTAACAACATGCACATGACCTGTACCAACCTAAGGACAACTCTCAGCATGGAGAGGGGAGGTGGACACAAAGGGTCCTCACTAGCAGGGCAACTCCTGGTGACAGATAGCTGCTGGGACAAGTCAGTTTTCTTTAAGTGTGTTGCCATAGGTAGGTCAACCATGCTCTGGGGGCAGGCCACTTATTCATGAATATCTAGCCAATAGAAGTTGGACTTGATGGGTAGGAAAAGAAAAGAGGACACAAAGTTGGGTGGTGGTGGTGGTGGTGGGTAGATTTGGGAGGAGCTGGGCAAGTGGTGAATATGCTCAAAACTCGTTGTGAAAAAACTCTCTAAGAACTAATAAAAATTTCTTAAAAGAGACTAAATCCAAGGACATTGGCTGGTAAGTAGCTGAACTGAGGTCCTAGTGTAGGTCAGCCTAATTTTAGAGCATTAGCCTTGACTTCATACTATCTGCTTACTGCTTATGTCTTTTAAATGGCAGGTTAAGAGTCAGGAATTAGATCAGTGGTAGAATAATTGCATGAATGCAGGTGTGCTCTTCTTCACCTCCCTGTATCAACTAAATTCCTACCTCAAGGGGACTTAGGAGTGGAGTGGTGTAGGGAGACAAAGAATTAGCATGGAAGTGAAGGGACACTTTTTTTTTAGTAGTAAGTCATTTTTTTTCTTTTTATTGAAAATAGATTCTTTTCTTATTCAGTTTATCCTAATTATAGTTTACCATGCCTCTACTACTCCCAGTTCCTCCCCACCTCCCCCACCTGCCTCTGTATCCATTCTCTTTTTGTCTCTTATTCGAAAAGAACAGGCTTTTAAGAGATAACCAACATGACAAAATAAAATACAAAAGATAAAGTAAAAACTTTCGCATTGAGGCTAGACAAGGCAATCAACAGAAAGAAAAGAGCCCCAAGAGCAGTCACAAGAATCAAAGACTCATTCATTCATATAATCAGAATCCCATATTAAAAAATACTAATCTGAAAGCTCTAATACATACACAGAGGACCTGGTGTAGACTCATGTAGGCTCTGTGCTTGCTGCTTGAGTCTCTGTGAATTCATATGAACCTTGCTCAGTTGATTCAGATGGCCTTATTCTTAGGGGACACATTTTAATAGGCAATTTTCTTAGACATTCTGACCATAGATTCCTCATTTTTGTCTCCATCAAATGGAGATCAACATATATGTATTCTAGAATGTTGCTGCTGCATTTAAATAAAATACTACTATCTTGTTAAGTAACAGAACCTATCCATTCAAAAAATATTTGTTGAGTACTTACTACAAGTTTTGAAAACTCAGAGACACTGTATATTTTTGTTTGCTTGCTTTTCCAGAGAATGCTTTTCAGTTATGTTATCACTCTGGGATATGTTTTACAGACACACTATCTCCAAAACCTTCTACAGGAGGTCACGTTTTATATGTACTTAGTGCTTTCTTGTACTCCCATCTCAACCCTTCGTACTAAGAGTTCAATGGTGAGGGTGACCGAAGGCACCCTGCCTTCTGATACACTGTGGCACCCTCACCTTGATCCTCGCCAGACTCTCATGGAGGAAGGCAAACAGACTAGTCCCTATCATTGACAGTAAGGATTGTTCTTCTTACAGGTTTGAGTCTCCAGATCCTCTTGCTGCTAAGTCATGTGACCTTGAGCCCTCAACTGAGCCAATGTTTATCTTGTGTCATGGGACTCATGAAACTTCTACATTGTGGGATCCAGTGCTCTTTTGAGTCAGTGTTTAATGATTATTCTTAAGGATCAGGGGTCTGTCCATCTCTCTCCTTAGCTAGACAAGCATCCCTGGTCTTCATAATTCAGCAAAAAATCTTCCAGTGGTGTAGAGGTCACCTGGAGAATAATGTTCAATTTTCTCAATGAAGTATTTGGCGTTCCATGAGTTTCCCCCACTGACACCACTGTTCTCCTACACTCAGGGCCCCTTCCAGTCACAGCTTCTTCACGTGGTGGAATCCCACCTACTCTTTGCGACGTGGACTCCTATATGGCACTTTTTTTGTTCTTTCCTAATCTCTAGTACAGGATATCTTCCTTTTTCCTGTCAGCTTTTCCTTCCTTGGAATTTTACAGAGCAAAACTCACCCTTTGCCATGTACTAGATATAAATCACTGAAGACTCCAGAAGAACCTGGGAAGCCAAGCTCTCATTTCTCACAGATATCTTCATACCAATGGCTAAAGCTGTTCAACCTATTATTATAGTGTATGAATTGGGTACTATGCACAGATGTTATGGAAGGAGACCTAAGTCCCAGAAGTCTGGGTCTGTCTCCAGAGGAAGCTGGACAGTACTCTGTTCACATTGTTTACTCCAGTTCTTAGCAAATTTTCCAGATGAAAGTTGGTTGCATGAAGAAGTAAAACTCTCTCTGTGAGTCCAAAGCCAGCCTGGTCTACACAGCGAGTTCTTCAAGCAATCTCCCCTTTTCTTTGTGACTTTTTAGAGCCTCAGGGTCCCTGTCTCTTACCTAGGTTTCTCTTTCCACAGTATTCCATTTCCCTTACCCCTAAATTGTCCACCTTGCTTCTGCTAAATAAGATGTAGCCTCGCCGGGCAGTGGTGGTGCACACCTTTAATCCCAGCACTCGGGAGGCAGAGGCAGGTGAATCTCTGCGAGTTCGAGGCCAGCCTGGTCTCCAAAGCAAGTTCCAGGAAAGGCACAAAGCTACACAGAGAACCCTGTCTCAAAAAACCAAAAAAAAAAAAAAAAATGTAGCCTCTACAGGTGACACCAGGTGAGTGCCTTCCTTTCCTTCCTCTAGAGATACTCTGTTTCCCACTCTAGACTTTCAACTTCTGCATCATTTACAGACTGACATGGCTGTATCAAGAACTCATGCCAAGCACATGCTTCCAATCGCTTAGACCATTGGATAGATTGACCATTCCTGTGTTGACGGTGTCGAGCCTATCCTCTCCCTCCCTTTCTAGTACTAAATATTCGTTTGAATGGAATTGCTGGAGAATAATGATGGACTTCTTTTTAAGTTTGCAGAAGCTGCCTGTGGTGTGGTCCAAGTGATGCTCAACGGGTCCCTCAGTCAACCATTTTACAAAAACAGGTACTTCTTTCCTTTCTTTGTATCCTGTTTGCAAGGGTTAGTTAATTGCAGTTACCATAGTCTGTTGGACCTGGCATTCCTCGAAAGGATGTGCCTTCTTTTATGTACTAAATAGCTCAGCTTAAAATGGGCAAAACGTCTGTATTCTCTGAAGATATTTTTATTCTGGGTCAATGTTTGGTCTGGTTTCTCCTTTGTCTAAAATCCTCCAATGTTCCTAAGAGCCACTACATGGTTTCCAGCCATCACTTTTGATTTTTTGAGGTCCCACATAATTTTCTCAGCTTTCTTTCCCCTTGAATTCTATCTTCCTATTTCACCCATACTCTCTGGCCTGACTCCCCACTTTTCCCTGTCTGCATCCTCTCCATTCAGAAATAATGGCTCACTTCTGTCTCCCCTGTGAAGAGTGAGAATCCCACTTCAGCAGGAGAAGTATCCTGGGTCATCACCCTCTCTTGGCAAAATTGTCACAAAGCATTGTATTGGTTTAACAGGGTGGACAGCAGAGGTCATTACACATACGGGCACCTAGCCTCTGAGAGTCCATGTATACATAAATGATGAGGATGCTGTAGAGAAAAACGGAGATATACTGTGAACAGTGCTGAGCTCCATGCCTAATGAAAACTCCCCAGTGCACATCAGCTATTATTTCCTCATTTCATCCTCAGGACTGAATTGGTCCACATTCAAGCCTCCCATCTCTGGTCTCCTTCTCATCTTAATTTCTATCACGTCCATGGCCTTTGTTCTCTAATTTTTCTCTGACAAAAATACTTCTGAAAATGGAAGCACATATTAATTTTCTATGGGCACTGTAGGTACCTCTATTAACTGTTCCTCTCTTCTGTTTTAATGTTTAAGCAAACAAACAAAGCAATATTAACTCTTTTGTCTTCCTCTGACCCTCTTTTCCTATGGGCACTCAGAATCTTGTCATCTGATAGCAGAGAGCTAAGTCCCTGCCACAGGAGAGGTAGCTATTCACACTAACAAGGAAGAATCTAGATAAGTGTTAGTGAACAGAGATTCTATGGTTGTAACCAGCTCTCTGGTAATGCTACTCTTTGAACATCAAGTTATCTTAGATATATTAATCATTACCAAAGAATAGTTAAAAATTTTATCTTGAGCTGGACAGTGGTGGCTCAAGCCTTTGATTCCAGCATAGGAAACAAAAGCAGGTGGAGCTCAGTGAGTTCGAGACCACACTGGTCTTAAAGCAAGTTCCAGGACAGCCAGAGCTGTAACAGAGATAAAGCTTGCCTTGAAAAATAAATCTTACCTTGAAAATCTGGTAACCAAGAGTCATAGTGAATGAAGAAAGGTGGGAGGCAAGGTAGGTTCTACTCAGTGGTGTCCCACTGGCTGGATTGTGACAGGAGGTATGGATGCCCTGCACTTTGGCTTGGAGTCAGTGATGTTATTTATCTCTTCTGTTTTAGCACCTTTGGAAGTGTAGAAGTCTTTAATTTGGACCCAAAAAAGGTGCATAAACTACAGGCCTGGGTGATGCATGACATCGAAGCAGATTCCAGGTATGTCTCTACTTTGTAGCAGAGTGATAGGATATGAATCAGCCTGCGAAGAAATTCAAGATAACAAGAACATGCTGGGAACAGACAGGCTTAGCAAGTGAAAGGGGCTTACTCTGCACTTAGCCCTCCTTATGGTCTCTTAATTCTGTCTCCACAAAGGACAGTGACTGCTTCACACCTTCACTCCTGCTGACCTGAGAACCCCAGAGGTGGACTTGTGATTCACCTCTCTTCAATGCTGTTCCCAGGAGCAGTTATGCAGAGAAAGCAAGACACTCAGAGAATTTGAAAGATCTTATTATTTGAATATTTTTTTTCTTCCCTAGTAACTCATGCTCAGGCTCCTCTATAAATGATCTGAAGTTGATTGTGCACCAAATGAATATCACTTTTTCCTGCCAGGATAACTACAGGTAATTGAGTTCTTGTGGGAAAAAAGAAAAACCAGTTGTGTGAACTGAGAGGACTTCAGGGATCCTTCCCAGGCCTTGGTGGTGTGTGATGTATGATGCATTATGCCCTGCCACCAAACATATCTTGTTTCCCTAGTCAATGGCTTAAATCTGGCCGCCTGCCCATTCATTCTCGTCCTCCTTCTCTGCCATCCCTGAGCAGTGACTTGCTCCAAAAGCTGAATGACCCTCAGGGGATGCACTTCTTGCTTTACTGCTGGGCTTCAGGGGAACAAAAACGTGTCTTGCCAACAGAGACTTTTCTCCTAAGTTTTAAAAGTCTGTGGCTGGCTACACATTTTCATGTGAAATCTCCTTAGTTAGTTAGATTCAAATGTAAATGCCCATTATTTGGTAAATTTCCACATGGCAGTCTACAAAGATTTATCTTTTCTAGATTAAGACCAAAACCAATGTAAATGCTTAACAAAAATTTATCATTAACCTACCTGCAGGTATATATCTTTAAAGTTACCTATAACTCCAAAACTGGGGGGCCCCCTCATTGTTTGTAACTGGTTGTGGCCAAGATACAGGCAGGGACATCTACCTTCACAAAGAAGCACTTTGGGATCTTTTCTTGTGAGGAATAGCTTCAGCTAAGACTAAAGCATAGAGAAAAGGCTTCCTGAAGTATATACAAGCTGAAGAGATGGAATATTTTGTATCTCTTCACATCACCCACCATATCTCAAAGGCAGAAGGACAGATTTAAAAGATGGATGGCTCATTTCCCAGAGGGCCTGAATTTCCCATCAATCAGCTGGCTGTTCTTTGGAAACTGCCAGGAAAAAAAAAAAAAACAAACACCAACATGCTGCAGAAGTTAAATGCAAAAAACAGAAGAAAGGAAAAGATTAACTATAAAAGAAAGTCTGTAGACAGCTGACTAGGCTAAGTCACTGAAAGATACTTTGTATGGGAAATAGTACTGGCCAACTAGGAGAAGGTTGCAGAGCACAGACTCTATGGTTTTGTCATCTTACATTTATGAAATGACAGTCTTTTTAATTTACCAGTTAGATACCTGAGCATGCTATGTGTAGAGCAAGCATGGTCCTCTGACAGTGGCATCCAAACCTCGTAAGCATGGTCCCTGAGTTCTGTTCTGTCTCATGCCTTTACCGAAAAGTCACCGGGAAGCTTCCTGACTGAGGAAAGCAGAATCATCAGGAACTGTGGGTGGGCCTGGTCTCAGTGGCCACCTCTCATGATCATTAGCTGTCACATGCTCATTTTTTCACCTCCATACATTTCCATCACATGTCTTCCTTGGTATTTAGTTTTATGGTCTTACAAGTGAACTGCAAATAAATTGAGGCACACTGTCAAGTCACTGACTCCTGACTTAGGCATTTCTCAGTGTTGTTGCTGAGGAGAGGCATGTGGGTGGATGCTCAGTGGTCCATCTTCCTTTGGTTGCCAAGGAGGGTCTCCTTTCATTGACGAGTTGGACCATAGGTGCATCATTCAGTCTCTTCCCTCTCAAATTTTTGTCACATTTTTGTTACATATTTATTTATTTATTTATTTATTTATTTATTTATTTATTTATTTATTTATTTACTGTATGAATATGCATCCGCACATGCATACACATACCATAGCTTTCATGTGGGCCTCTGAGGACAACTTGTAGGAATCAGTGCTTTCTTCTACCACATGAAGTCTGAGATCAAACTCTCAGGTCACTGGGCATGGCAGTGAGTGCCTTTACCTTAGGATCCATCTCGCCAGTCCTCATTCTGTCCCTTGATTTCCTTTCTTGCTTCTCTTCCACAGGCCTGTCAGGTTTGTTCAGTGTATGAAGAATCCGGAGCATCCACTGTGTAGTTCTAATATCTGAATAATTTGGATCTTAGACACTCCCGTAGCATGCATCAAGATGAAAGACTCAGAAACCACACTGATGCAAAGCTGAAGTTGTCAGGAAGAGGTCTCTACTACAATGTCAACACCAGAGATAGAAGAACTTTCCAACCAATGATAGCAACATTACATGATCAGCTTAGTTTGTACTGCATACCACTAATACTCAAGAAAAAATTACTCCACCAAAGCAGAGTGCAACTTTACATTGTTATTTCATTTTAACTCTCTCATGTGGTGCTTTTATATTGCTTATATATTACTAACTTCTCTTTTTTTCTCTTAATGAAACTGAGAATCAAATCTGAGAACTTATACACATGGTAGAGAAGCCTGTACACCATTGAACTACATCCTCAGCACAGCTGGTAACATTATTTTTTTGAAAAATTGCCGGTCAAACCTCACCTGTTGGAATGGACAAAGGAAATGAAATGTGAAGCTTCAAAATGAATGATCTTATTTTCTGATGATTTTGCATTTTCCCTACAAATATTCAAATAGTAAACCTGAGATCAGGGGTCATTATGGTGAAGAGAGTCTGTGGGAACTTGAACTTGCTTGGTGCTTCAACCTGTCACCCTTCCAACATGTCCCTAGTAAGTTTGGCTACTGTTTTCTTCTTCTTTTTTTTAATATGAGACAATCGAGCTTCCAGAGAGGTTATACATTTTCCTAAAGTCATATTCTTAGGATCATGGTTAGAGCTGGGATCATGGTTAGGGCTGGAGTTGACTCAGTTCTGTCCAAGTCCACAGCATATGATATTTTTTTTCTTTTCTAGGCCTTGACTGTCAAATTGATAGGAGTCCGTGTTATTGTCCAGCGAATGTTGTATTAAATTGAATGCAAAGAATCTGAAATCTGATTTTTATGGGTGGTTTCAAAACTAATTTCACCCCATTTCTCTTCCTCCTCATACTTGGTGCCCTTTATAGGTAGTAAAATATTTTTGTGGAAATATTGCGTTAATGAGCCAGGCAGTGGTAGCATACACCTGCAATCTCAGCACTCTGGAGGCAGAGGCAGGCAGATCTCTGAGTTCCAGGCCAGCCTGGTCTACAGAGTGAGTTCCAGGACAACCAGGGCTGTTATACAGAGAAACCCTGTCTCAACAAACAAAACAAAACCAGAAAATATTGAGTTAAATTTTGTGTTAAGCCATATTTGTTGCTGATATTGACAATTTTTTTTCTGTACTTTTCTCTTAGATCAGTCTTGCTTTGGGATTACTAATTGTTCTTGTTTTACAAAGCTCCAATCTTTATCTTTCCTCATTTATTTTATTTATTTGAGCTTTTTTTCTTTATTTTTAGATATATAGAAATTTCTTATTTCTTCTAGCTTTCTTGAAGATCTTCATTCAACTTTTTGCAACAGATGCTTAGGTCACTGATATTGCAGTCTGTTTTCTTTCCTTACACATGTATTTTAGTACTATGAGTTTTCCTCTGAGGCCTGCTTTTGCTGCAGTACTGACATTCTGTATGTCTCCACTGGTTACCGTTCAGTCTAAAATAGTTCTCGATTCCATTGTTATTTAGAAATGTGTTATTTACTTCTCAACATCCAGAGTATTTTTAGTTGTTTTATAATAAGTGTGTTTAGTAGATATTAATAAAACTAAATGAATACAGTTTCAAAGAATTTGCTTAGTTTATTGAAAATAGCATAAATGTTGGAGCCAGGTACTGCCCAAGTCCTAAACAAAGATGCTCTCAAAAATCAAGGTGGAAGATATTTAAGGAATGACAGTTTGTTCTCTAGCCTCTTCATGCATGAGTACATATGAACCTGCAAAACACACACACACACACACACACACACACACACACACACACACACACACAGATGGTATTAGACTGTGTGATAAAAATTGGCAACGTGTCACAAAGCCTTGACAATTTGGGTTGCATTAGTCAGGATATATGCATTCTAATAAATCCCATACACACTACACACACACACACACACACACACACACACACACACACACACACACACACGATTTATTAGAATGGCTTGGCTTACCAGTTGTGTGGTCCAGCTGCTCCAACAATGGCTGTCTATCAACAGAGGGTCCAAGAACCCAGTAGTTGTTCAGTCCATGAGTCTGGATGTCTCAATTCATCTTCAGTATATGCTGGAATCCTGAAAAAGCAGGCTCCCTTACTGGGAGGAATGGTCTTGCTAGTGAGAGCAAGAGCAAGCAGGCAAGGAGAGAGCAAGCTTCCTTTTTCTATGTCCTCTATTTAGGCTGCCAGCAGAAGGAGTGGCCCAGATTAAAGGATCTTCCTACCTCAAAGATCTGGATTAGAACTGGGTCTTCCTACTTCAAGTGCTTTAATTAAGAAAAAAAATCCCTTAAAGATGTGCCCAGTCCTTTAGGTTTTAGCTATTTCCAGATGTAGCCAATTTCACAACCAAGACTATCCATCACAGATGTTTCTCTTCGTTTTCCTCTGGTTGAAGATCCAGTTTTTTTAAGAGCCCCTGAGGCTATAGCCACAGTGGACACACAGTAGGCAGCCCAGGAATTCCTCACTGACAACTGGACCACTTATTCTTTTTTTTTTTGTTTTGCTTTGTTTTTCGAGACAGGGTTTCTCTGTGTAGCTTTGCACCTTTCCTCGAACTCACTTGGTAGCCCAGGCTGGCCTCGAACTCACAGAGATCCGCCTGCCTCTGCCTCCCGAGTGCTGGGATTAAAGGCGTGCGTCACCACCGCCCAGCTACCACTTATTCTTGCCTCTTGGGAATTTAGTCTTGGCCTGACAAACCAGTTCTAACAGGGATTCAGATCGGCCCCAGCTTTCAAGTAGCTCCCACTACTGAAGGTCCTCAGAACCGGATCCCTGCCAGTCCAGCCTGCAACCTGGGGATTTTACACAAGACTCTGCCTACCTTGCTGTGAAGGTTGGTTCCTGGAGTCGGGATTTACTAATGTCCTTGCTCACGAACATACTTGGAAGTGGCCGCTTGTGTCAGAAACTACTGGGCCTTCACATCCCCTTCCGAGATGGAGTGGACAGAATAGAAATCAACTTGGAAGGCAAGCCTGTGGAGACTTGTCTGAGGTCAAGTTTTAAGCCAGGAGAGATCTCAGAGGAGGCAAATCACAGTGTTTTCAGATGATGCTGAGGAGGGTCCTTGGAACACTCAGAGGTAGCTTGGGGGCTAGGGTGTTCTTTTTTACTCCCCCCTTTTATCACCATAACATGCTACCCTGAATCCATCCTCTCTGTAGTTCTTTGAGCATCTATACCATTGACCTTGCAGCCGTCGCCAGCCCTAAGGACTAGATGGCCTACATACACAAAAGGTTGTACATATTCCTCTTTTTATGTGACTGCTGGGTTAACTGTGTGCTCATAGACTTCCTATACCCTCTCTCCACAGTCCGTTTTGCTTTATAAACTTCTCCCACCTCTTGTACGGTGTCTTCCATCATAGCTAGCCAAGGGCTGTAGAAATAACCTGAGATCTAATGTCTCTCTTCTAATTTCCTTAGGCTCACCCTTTTCCTTCTGTGGTGATTTGTGATTTTACAGTATCTGAAGCATCGTTTCAAAGAGAGTTCTGAAATAGCAGGCTGAGTGCTTGAAAGGGTGTGTGTGTGTGTGTGTGTGTGTGTGTGTGTGTGTGTGTGTGTGTGTGTCTGGCAATGCACACTAAATTATGTCAATCAGTGTTCTCAGCTGACAAGCAAAGCTACCAAATATTTGGGCAAAATACGTATTTTTCCTTAGCTTTGTCTCAGTTACCCGTTATGTTGTTCTTCCATTGTCTGAAAGCAGCCCAGCTCAAGTCTGCACGCTCTCAGATACAAACGACAATACCACCAACAAAGACTGCCTCTTCAGTGGCCTGTGTCTTCTGAAAATAAATTCCCGTGTTTATAACTTATGTGTCTTAAGAAGACTCCGCTTGGTTGACTATTAAGTGTTAGGAAGAATACTGAAAGACCCCCGCTCTATTATGAGGACATGGGGCTTTGGGCCAATGAAATGCTCCCCCCCCCCAATAACTTAGCCTAAGAAACGCCATTCTGAAGGAATCAAAAAAGCAGGAGTTCACAGCCGTAGCCAGCCACCCGGCCTTGACAGAGATAACTATGGCCAGCCATCCAGCCTTGAGAGAGATAACTGTGGTCGGCGGCCTTGGGAGAAAAACAGTTGAGTCGAATCAGGATATTTTATGGCTGGCCCCCTGGCCTTGAGGAATAAGCAGCTGGCCTGGGCAAGGCCAAATCAGCCACACACATACGACCCCAAGTTCACCCTGGCCTTCTTTGAAACAACCAATAGGGACCCTGTAACTATGCTTCTTGCTTCTGTAACCGAGCCTCTGCCCCTGGGATCCCATAAAAAGTCCCCCTTGCCCTAGGAAGGCGCGCAAGTCCTCCAAGAGACTTCGCCCCAGGTACCTGGTCTAAATAAACCCTCTTGCTTTTGCATCTGATCTGTGGTTTCGGTGTGTTCCTTGGGTTTGGGGTCTCTCCCGGAGGAAGATCTCAGCTGGGGGTCTTTCATTTGGTGGCCCGTACGGGGATTGAGACCCCTCCCTGGGACCACCGACCCACCATCAGGAGGTAAGCCAGCCGGCCTTGGTTTATGTCATCCCTGTCCTGTCTGAGTGTTGTCTGTTTGTCTGAATGTTGAATGTTGTTTGTTTGTCTGCGCGCCTGATAATCTGTCTGTGTCAGTGGATCTGAAGGGGCCGACGGGCCCGGACTTCGCCACTGGGACCCTGGAAGATGTTCCACGGGAATCTGAAGTCCCCTCTGGGACACGGTTTTTCTGAAGTCCCCCCTGGGGCATGGTCTGAAGTCCCCTCTGGGGCACGGTTTTTCTGGTTTTGCTTTCGGTTTGGAACCGAAGCCGCGCAGCGTATGTTAGTCTCATTTATGTTTGTCTGTCGTTTTTTGTTTTCTGTTTAACCGTTCTCCTCCTAGAAACAGTCATAGGAAGCCGGATCGGCGGATCTCTCCCGCTCCCTGTTCCTCCCGACCCCTCCACCAGCGTGTCGTTTCCTCTCCCCGCGTTCTGCCGCTCTGGCAGTGGCGGCGGCGGCGGGCGCCGGTGTGCCCCGCGCCTCCTCCCGTCCGTGCGGCCGCGGCGCGGTCGCGGGGGTCCGGGGCGGCGCTGGGGGGGGCTCCCCTCGCTCCCCGCTCTCCCCGGCCGTCCGCGTCTCCCGCGCGGGTGGAGGAGTCCGCCCCGCTGGGCCGCGGTTTTCCGCGCGGCGCCTCGCCTCAGCCTGCGCCTAGCAGCCGACTTAGAACTGGTGCGGACCAGGGGAATCCGATCGGGAAGGCCTGCGGCGGCGCAGGCGGGCACGGGATGTGGCTGGGGCGCGCAGGCGGGGCCGGGGATGGGGTCGGCGGGGGACTGCCCCCCAGCCGGCGACCGGCCGCCGAGCGCACTTCTGCGCGACCAGCCGCCGAGCGCGCTTCCGCCGCGGAGCGTGGACGCCGAGTCACCCCGCCCCGAGTGTTACAGCCCCCCCCCCCCCGACAGCGCCGGAGGTACCGGCAGCCCCCGCCGCGGCCTCCGAACAGCTTCTACAGCGGGAGCGGGAGGATGAGGCGCCGGTCGCCTACGAGGAAGGCGTGACAAACCAGCCAAAGACAGCCAGTCTTCCTGGAGGCTCGGAGGTTCCAGGAGACAATAAAAGACCCACCCAATTGCCTAATGCAGCCTTTCCCCTCACCCGCCCGAACTGGGACTCCGCGACCCCGAAGGTAGGGAGCACCTACGTCTCTATCGCCAGTTGCTCTTAGCGGGTCTCCGAGGGGCTCTAGACCCCCTACCAATTCGGCTCAGGTTACCAGGAAGAGACGCCGGCAGCGTTTTTAAAAAGACTTAGAGAGGCAAAAAAAATGTTTAATAAGAGAGACAGAAAAAATGTGAGAGAAAAAACGAGAACAGAGAGCGAGCAGGAGGAAGGGAGGGCGAGACACGGAGGGAGAGGAAAAAACAAAAACAAAAAAAAAAAAGTCCTGGCCACTGTAATGTCTCAGGGACAGGTCAGAGAGGGAGTTAGGACGGGAGATCAAAAAAGGACACTGCTTGACAAAGACCAGTGTGCTTACTGTAAACAGAGAGGACATTGGGCTCCTGACTGATCCAAGAAGCCTCAAGGGTCTTGGAGAACTAAGCCAAGGGCCACAGACCTCCTCAATCTGGAGGATTAGGGAGGTCAAGGCCAAGAGCCGCCCCCCCCAGCCTAGGATAACTCTCAAGATTGGGGGACAGCCAGTGACCTTCCTAGTGGACACCGGGGCTCAACATTCAGTCCTGACCCATACCGGAGGCTCTCTTAGTGACCGCACAGCTTTGGTCCAGGGGGCCACAGGTAGCAGGAGGTATCGAAGGACCACCGAAAAAAAGGTTCAGCTGGCATCTGGACAGGACCCAAAGGGACCCCCCTACAAGTCCTAGCCCTTTGAACTGTTCGTGGATGAGAACTCAGGCTTTGCAAAAGAAATGCTGGTACAGAGACTGGGGCCATGAAAGCCCGGTAGCTGCAGGATGGCCCCCCTGTCTGCGCATGGTAGCCGCCATTGCTGTTTTGCTCAAGGATGCAGGGAAACTGACTTTGGGACAGCCATTAACTGTGTTATCCTCCCATGCGGTAGAAGCTCTGGTCCAGCAGCCCCCAGATCGAGTGGTGTTCAGACCAGTTGTCTCCCTCAACCCCGCAACCCTGCTGCCCTTGCCAGATCCATCCAAGGAGCACAATTGCCTCCAGATTCTGGCGGAGGCCCATGGCACCCGCTCTGACCTAACAGATCAACCGCTGTTGAACTCAGATTTTATCTGGTTCACGGATGGGAGCAGCTTCCCCCAAAAACGAAAATGGAGGGCTGGAGCAGCCATCACCACCAAATCGGAGATAGTTTGGACCTCACCACTGCCACCTGGAACATCGGCCCAAAAGGCAGAGCTGATCGCGCTGACCCAGGCCCTCCGGATGGCGGAAGCCCGGAGGACCAGGAACTAACAAAGAAAATGGGGGTAAAATAGAGCCCCGAGCGACAAGCTTACATCATAGATGGACAGAGGCCTTGCCTACCAAGAAAAAGACCGCTAACGTGGTAACCAAGAAACTCCTGGATGACAACTTTCCCAGGTATGGAATACCCCAGATATTGGGGTCAGACAATGGGCCCGCCTTCGTCTCCCAGGTAAGTCAGAAGGTGGCCAGGCTACTGGGGATCGATTGAAAACTTCATTGTACATACCGCCCCCAGAGCTCAGGACAGGTAAAACGTACAAATAAAACCATTAAGGAGACTTTAACCAAATTAACGCTTGCAACTGGCACTAGAGATTGGGTGCTCCTACTCCCCCTAGCCCTTTACCGAGCCCAGAATACTCCTGGGCCTCATGGCCTAACCCCGTTTGAGACCATGTATGGGGCTCCCCCACCAATTGTAAATTTCCTTCACCCTGATATCTCCTCTTTTGCCACTAGCCCTACCCTAGAGGCGCATCTCCAAGCCCTCCAATTGGTGCAAAAGACGGTGTGGAAACCCCTGCCTACCGGGAGCAACTGAACCACCTGGTGGTGCCTCACCCATTCAAGATTGGGGACTCTGTCTGGGTCCGATGCCATCAATCCAGGAACCTAGAGCCGAGGTAAAAAAGACCATACACCATCCTGTTAACTACTCCCACCGCACTCAAGGTTGACGGGATAGCGGCTTGGGTCCACGCGTCGCATGTGAAGGCTGCCAAGGAACCCGACGAAGCTGAGGGCACCGAGACATCTAGTTCAACGCTTTCCAAACCCACTAAAGATAAGACTCACCCGGGGGTCCCCTTGATCCCCCTAATAGTCCTCCTGACATTAGGAGGGGCATCACCAGAGAGCCTGTTTCCCTGACGCTGGCCCTGTTACTGGGAGGAATTACCATGGGCGGAATAGCTGCTGGGGTAGATACAGGACCGCAGCCCTTATGGAGACCGGCCAATTCAGACAGCTCCAAGTAGCCATGCTCAACAGGGATGGTTTAAAAGATGGTTCCAAAGGTCACCATGGTTTATGACCCTTGTCTCCACCATTATGGGCCCCCTAATCATCCTCCTGCTCATTTTATTGTTTGGGTCATACATCCTCAACAGATTGGTGCAATTCATCAAGAATAGGGTTTCTGTTGCCCAGGCTTTGATCCTAACCAAACAATATCAGAGGCTCAGACAGTCAGAGATGGAGCTAACCCCTTATTCTCCATCCTAAAATGAAAGATTCCATTTGGTACAAAAGAAAATGGGGGAATGAAAGACCCCCGCTCCATTATGAGGACATGGGGCTTTGGGCCAATGAAATGCTCCCCCCCCCAATAACTTAGCCTAAGAAACGCCATTCTGAAGGAATCAAAAAAAAACAGGAGTTCACAGCCGTAGCCAGCCACCTGGCCTTGACAGAGATAACTATGGCCAGCCATCCAGCCTTGAGAGAGATAACTGTGGTCGGCGGCCTTGGGAGAAAAACAGTTGAGTCGAATCAGGATATTTTATGGCTGGCCCCCTGGCCTTGAGGAATAAGCAGCTGGCCTGGGCAAGGCCAAATCAGCCACACACATACGACCCCAAGTTCACCCTGGCCTTCTTTGAAACAACCAATAGGGACCCTGTAACTATGCTTCTTGCTTCTGTAACCGTGCCTCTGCCCCTGGGATCCCATAAAAAGTCCCCCTTGCCCTAGGAAGGCGCGCAAGTCCTCCAAGAGACTTCGCCCCAGGTACCTGGTCTAAATAAACCCTCTTGCTTTTGCATCTGATCTGTGGTTTCGGTGTGTTCCTTGGGTTTGGGGTCTCTCCCGGAGGAAGATCTCAGCTGGGGGTCTTTCAATACTGTTTTGCTTTTTAGTAATAGTCTTTGGAAAACCCGCTGTAACTAACCTGATGCATCAAGGGGACTTTTGAACAGAGGAGAAAGGGAATCAGGAACTCAGGAGTTCCTGTGCATCCAGAAGAAAAGAACCATCACAGATGTTCCTCTCACCATGCACTCTGCCCTGGTTTTTGGACAATCTTGCTATGTAGCTCAGGTAGGTCTTGAACTCACTGAAAACTCCTGCCTCAGTGTCCTGAGTGCTGGGGTTACAAGCATATACAACCCAGCTTTTCTTCCTCTTTGGGATCTGCACCACCCTTTCAGTTTTCACCAAAGTTCATCTCTCACCAAAGAGAACTGAACTTGAAGCCCCTGCGAGCAGTCCAGTGGTTTGGGGGGATGAGAACGCCTGAGCACCTGAGCAAACGCAGGAGGAAGGTGGAAGCTAGTTAACTTCTGGCCAACAGTTTGCCTATGCCTATACATTCTTTGTGAAACAGTATAGTTAACCAAAATGTTGGGCGTGGTAAGCTGGAATATCAATGAGAACCGGAAGCCCCTACAAGGTCTGGGATGCCAGGTGCCCAGTAATTGTCCAATGGCTTTGCGACACATTTTAGAAGAGTTGGATGCTGATATTGTCTGTCTCCAGGGCACCAAAGTGACCAGAGATGCACTATCGGAACCCCTGGCTATTGTTGAGGGCTATAACTCCCATTGCAGCTTCAGCCACAGCTGGAGTGACTGTTCTCGTGTAGCCACTTTCTGTAAGGACCGTGCTACCCCAGTGGCTGCTGAAGAAGCCCTGAGTGGCCTGCTTATCACCCTGAACCAGGATGTTGGTTGCTATGGAAATATGCCAGAGTTCACCCAAGAGCAACTACAGGCTCTGGATAGTGAGGGCCCGGCTCTCCTTACACAGCACAAGATCTGCATGAGGGAAGGGAAGGAGAAACCCTTGAGCCTGATGAACGTGTACTGCTTACATACGGATCCTGGGAAGCCTGAGCAGCTGACCTTTAAGATACTTTTCTATCTGGCTGCCATGTGATAATCCTGGGGGACCTAAATACAGCCCACCATCCCATTGACCACTGCAATGCTGGCAGTCTAGAGTGCTTTGAAGAAGACCTGGGGTGTAAGTGGATGGATGGCTTGCTCAGTGACCTGGAGTACCAGGCTGAGTACCTTTTATGAATAGCTACCATTCTTTCTATCCAAAACAGGAGAGGTCCTTCACCTTCTGGTCAGTGATCACTGGTGCCCGCTGTCTCAACTATGGTACCCTATTTGACTATGTACTAGGAGATCATAGACACTTTCCAAACTGCCTTCCCGCTCCTTGGAGTGATGAGCTCTGACCACTGCCCAGTGGGAGCTGTCTTGCATGTGTCCTGTGTGCTAGCAAAACAGTGCCCAGCTCTGTGCGCCCATTTCCTCCATGAGTTTGCAAGCACCCAGATCAAGATTCCTGGCTTCCTAGTCCCTCCTGAACAAGAACCTATATGATGGCAGCCAGTACTATAGCCCTATCACCAAATCCAGGCCCCCAAACAGCGAAAAGCACAGGCCCACAGGCAATCATCCAGGCCTCAAAAACGTCAAGGTGGCCCCAGAAGACACCAGAAAAACCGGATGAGTTATTTTCAGCCTTCTGTTAGTCTTTCCCAAACTTCTCCTGCTGTAGAACTACCTAGGCGGCCTCTGGTGGGCACGCTTGTTACCCCAAAGACTTCAGAAGAGGATGTGATGGCCACAATGGTGGATGAGCAGGCCAAGTTTCTGAGGTCAAAGATAAAGAAGAGGTACAGACCTTGCTCTGGAAGTCTGTGCTGAGTGGGTCCTCACTCTCACCCCTCTGCAGAGGCCACAGGGAGCCATGTGTGGTGCAGAATGTGAAAAAAACAGGATCCAACCTGGGCCGCCATTTCTATGTGTGTGCCAAGCCAAAAGGTCCTCCTAAGGACCCCTCCTCAAGCTGCAATTTCTTCCTCCGGAGCAGGCCCAGCTGAAGCAACTGAGGCCTAGGGATGTCTGGCCTGGTCACTCATGCACAGGGTCTGATGCCAGGTCTCCATTCCTAAGTTGCCTTCTCCCCAAGGCTTCCTTTCTTTCTTCTGCTTTCTCTTCTCCTTTCCTTGCCATAGCTTCTTCTCCTCTTCCCCTAAGGCATTCCTCTTCTCACTCCTCCCTTTCATCCTCTTTGTCACACAAGAACCAGCTACCCAGAAAGTTGTAACAGAGGTGGATGCATGGTCTTGATACTTGATTGCTGTATCAGTCTCGAATTTATTGCATAGATCTGTCTGATGTGAAGACTTGATCTGAATTACTTCTTAGAACAAGCTCTGATTCTCCCTTTGAAATGGGAGTCACAGTAATACCCACTGTCATGGTCTGCTGCAGCTGTAAACTTGACACAGCGTATAGCCATATGAGAGAGAGGAGAGCCTTAGTCGAGGAGCTCCCTAGATCAGATTGGCCTGTGGGTATATCTGCAGGGATTGTCTTGATCAATAATTGGTGTAGGAGAGCCTACCCCACTGTGGGCAGCACCATTCCCTGTGCAGATGGTCCTGAGCTATATAAAAAGCTAACTTAGCATAAATCTATGAACGAGCAAGCAGTGTCCCTGTGGCTCCTGCCACACTTCTTTGCCTGTGAAGTGAGTTTCTTGGTTGAAGGTAAGGCTGCATGGAATATCAAGAGAGCATGCCCTCAAGTTCCTGCCTTGAGCTCCTGCCTTGACTTCCCTCAGAGATGGACTGTAACCTGAAGTTACAAGTTAAAATAACCTTTTTGGCCTCCGTCATTTTTAGTCACAGTATTTTATCACAGCCACAGAAAGGAAAGTAGACATGTACCTGTTGCATTATGTTAAGTGTCCTTAGGAAGAAATGTGTAAAATTATCATGAAACTGCTTAATACTTGTGGAAACTCTATCAGTTCTGGTTTTTAGAAAGGTATTGGTGCTTGTGTTTGTTCTCAAGAAAATCCCTTAACAAGCAAGCTGGGATTGGAAGCTGAAACCTTGACTCCTTAGAACCTTGAAGGGTGGGATGTTAGTGAAAAAGAGTGATTAGCTCTCTTGTCTACCAGAAGACCAACTATAATCTTTCACTGGCTTTGAATCACACTAAATGGTTAATGCTTTCCCACCCAAGGGAGAAACATCCAGCTATCCTCTGAGAATGTCTTCTTCAGAGTTGGCTCCATCTCAGATGAGACCCCCTTCCAAATCCCTCTTCCTTTGACAAAGACAAAGACAGAACCTCCAGTCCCATATCTGAGGATCTGAGATCTGTTATTTTCATTCCTTAAGATGATGAGGAGTTCAGCAGCCTGCCTTGGCATTTCCAATCCAGTCCCTGCTCTCCTGACCGTGGCTGACCACTCTGACAACAGTGAAGGTCAAGTTGGCAGTTCTCCTTCATAGAATGAGAAATCCCTTCATTCTTGAACATCAAAAGACCAGTGGTGACAGGCGAGGGAAGCCTGTGGCCCTCCCGGTCTTTGCAGCTCACACTCAGGTCACATTTTATTCTTCCTTGACCAATCACCTCACTCCTTCAGTGCTGTGATCCCTCAGCACACAGTGCTCTCTGCCTGACACACTCCTGTCTGGCAGTAAAATTCCTTGCTCAAGTAAGACCAGGTTTGGAATCCATTTGACCTGTATGAGTGTGACGTTCGCCAGTGTACTTAGCTTCTCTGCTCTTTGGTATTGTTGATCAGAACGTGGTGTGCGCTGCAGGCCTTAAGAGTTGGAAAAGCCCGGCTTTGACTGTCATTATTTTCAAGAGCTTGTTCTGTTGTGCACGGGGAAAATAAGGGTGAGAGTGAGAAGAGAGGCATTAGAGGGCAGCAGAGAACCTTGTGGGGTATAGCAGTGCTCCGTTTGCGGACGGCAATGCTTCTACCACACAGGCCAAAAGCTTCTTCACTCGCCATAAAATTGTACAATGCCTGCTTTGAAGGGTTTCTGGGATCCAAATAAAAGCTAATAAAAGGGTAAGAAACATAACAACTCATAAATCATTGGCTAATACCGAAAACCATTGATGTCTCTCTCATGTTAAAAGACCCAGAATCATCTTATTTCCTATTCAATTAAAAAGATAGGCTATTTTAAGCCATAAAATCCAGAGATATTTCTACTCCAAAAATATCATTCCAAAGAGTACATACCCCAATCTATAGCAACAGCACAATTTTACTGATCCTTCAAATAGTCTAAAATGCCTGGATGACTCCTTTATGAGAATGCTTTGTGGGACATACCTTGCCTCATAAGCACAAGGACTAAGAACAAGAACACTCAGACAAAGTCCTCCTGGGGAAATTATTCCTGGTGATATCTCTATTTTATTTATCTATCTATCTATCTATCTATCTATCTATCTATCTATCTATCTATCTATCTATCTATCTATCTATCTATCTATCATATCTATCATATCATCTACTTATCTACCTATTTGCCTGTCTGTCTGTCTATCTTTCCATCCATCCATCTATCTATCTCTGTTCTAAGGATTCAACCAAGACCTTTCATATGCAGTTCCCTGTTAGTCCCTCTATGAGCCAAGTGCATGTACCTGGATAGTAATAATGATGATGCTAATGGGCATTTATGTATATTTACTGAATAGTGGAGATTCAATGGTAGTCATGGGCCTGTTAACTTAACTGTTTTGCAACACCTATTCTCACCTCTGTCTAAAATAATGGCATGCTTATCTAGTTCAGAACAAAGCCATTTGGCCTCTTCTATGGCTGGGTAAATTCACATGGGTTTTAGTGAATGGTGTTAGTAGAAGTGTCCTAGGAAACTTTCAAGAAGCTTCTTCAAGAGAAAAGGCAGAATTATTCTTTGGTTCTCCGTCTTCCTTTCCCCTCTTTCTTGTTACTTGGAACACAGATGTGATTCTTAGAAAGCCATCCTGGACCCTGAAATCAGAGGACAGCCCTGTAGTGGTGTGGTAGGTAGCTGGGTTTCTGAGGATCCTACCTGCCCCAAATCACTGGCAGTGAAAGAATGGTCAGGCTGTTTTATAGTAGCAGCCCCTGTGAGCCCTCAACTTGAGCTATCCAATAGAAAACACTGTACTAAACACAGGGTCACCCACTTGTCCCAATTTTCTCAGAACTGTTGTATTTTAGCACTGATAATCCCACATTTAGGGAGTACTTTTGGTCAGGTGGATCAGTTAATAACCTAATTTGAAGGCAGTGCTTGGTGTAAATTTCCCATTAGCTTACTGTGGGAATCTGGGTATGTCACCTTGTTTCTCAGGGAGAAGGTGGCCACTCTCCCGGGGCTGCAGTGAGGGTCACATGTGGGAACTGTGCCTGGGGTGGAAGGAGAGCGTGTGCTGAAATTCACATCTACTATTGACTTTTCGGTACCAAGAAAGGCCGTGCTTCCAAGACAGGCTCTGGTCCACCGCTCAGAGAGGTAGGAGTCCCTCCCCATCAGATATGTGTAATCCAAACTCTCCTTTTTCTTATTTGACCAAAGAAACTAGCAAGGCTAGTTTAAGGGGTTGCCCAATTTGAAGCCTGGCATCTGGTTATGCATGTGAATGAAACTTGTGCTTGATTGTGAGGCTGTGGTATATGGTTGAATTTTTAATGTATTCAGTATCATATCAGCGAGATTTATGAGACAGGCTACTGATGCTCAGTCATTCTCAGAAAACCATGCGTTCGGATTGCAACACAGGTGTCACTTGATTTTCAAGAAAGTCGGGAGAGGCCAGGCCAAGTCCCAACCTGATGAAGGAAATTGAAGCTTTTTTTTTTTTTCTATTTTCTGAGTCATCAAGGCAATGACCTGGGTTCAAGTGAGTCGTAGAAGATTCGTGACCTGGGAGCCTTTTTCCTGGTCTGTAGACAAATTGCTAAATGGTCTTATTACATAAAAAACATGGAGCTAGATATTTGGATTGACACCTGAGAGATCAGGGGAATAGGAAAAGCCACAGCTAACCTTAACCTCACCAATTCTGCAGCTTCCCAAGAGAGCTACTTTCTGCATACCCACACCTATATGCCTTTCTGTTCTGCTATATCATTTGCTCTCTCTGTCCAACTATATCACTTCCTCTTCCTGCCCAGCTCTATCACTTACTGTCTGCCTGTACAGACCTCCAGACCACATATGACCCTCACAGCAGCCCCGGGAGAGAGTGGCCACCTTCTCCCTGAGAAACAAGGTGACATACCCAGATTCCCACAGCTAGCTAATGGGAAATTTACACCAAGCTCTGCCTTCAAGTTAACTAGTGTTGGTATTTAAGGCGTGTGCCACCATGCCTGGCTCTGTTCCCAGTGTGGCCTTGAACTCACAGAAATCCAGACAGATCCCTGCCTCCTGAATGACAGGATTAAAGGCATGTGCTACAATTGCCTGACTTCTATGGCTAATACAGTGGTTGGCTTTTTCCTCTGATCCTCAGATAAATTTTATTGGGAGGCACAGTATATTGGGGGGACACAATACATCACCACACTGGTTTGCTGAAAATAATTGGTATTGGCATGGAAGGGCAGTTGGCCAATTTTTACCCATGTTCTATATTTCATTTCATTTCTGAAAACTAATAATTACTTTCCAACAAAAGCATCTAAGGTGAAAACCTGGAAGAGGAGAGGATAATTGCAGCTGAGTAGATGATCCATACATATGGGGATGTGGCATGAGAACATGTTAGAAAGGTAAATCATCTCATTTCTTTAGATCCAAGAACCTCGCCCATTTCACAACATCCCATTTCAACTGGGGATATCTTAAGATGATGGTTTTTTTAAATTTTTTTTTAAAAGCTGTTATTTATTGAGTATGCATCTACTAATGACCAGCTGGGTACTATCCTAAGTACTTATTAATAACTTACTTAGTTCTAACAAAAATTTCCATGACTTTCAGCATTTTGCAGGTAAGGCCACGATGGTGGCAAATACCTACAATTCCGGTGCTGGGGAGGATTCCTGGAGCTTGCTACCAGTCAGTCTAGCCAAACACAAGAGCCTGTCTCAAAAAATAAGGTGGAAAAAGAGACACCTGACATTGACCTCTGGCCTTCACATACATGCTCACAGATACATATACACAAATGTGCACACTCAAAAAGAATAAGGCCTAAGTTGTGTTAGATTCTAGAATCAAGAGGGGCTACAGAAGCCAGGGCCCTTGTGTGGACAAGCATCAAGCTCTCCACAAGTGAAATATCAGCATCCACATTCCATTTTCCTAGACTGCAGCATCAGAGCTGCTTCCTCAGAAACAGCATCCTGGGAAGGGAACTGTATGCCTAAATCTGGAGTGTTTTATACTCTGCCTACATTTCATCCATAAGATTCTGGGTGTTTCCCACATGCAGCCACAGTACTAGGGCTATGGATCCAGTCATGTATAGAACATATTCTTGGCATCAAGCAGCAGTGAGTCAAGTTGGTAGTGACTCAAATGTAGAAGCAAATGAAGAGCTGTTCGTGGAGCCCCATGGGTGGCTGGCCTCTGGTCCCTTGGACTCTAAATTCTTGGTATCTCCTTGGATTTTCTAGCATTGAAGTCTAGCACACTTTCTACCCCTTTCATAATAGGTATTCAATCGGTGCTGAATGTCTGCATTAGGAATGGTTACATGGAAATTGTGTGTCAACAGGTCTGTACCTTTCCCCAGATTGTGATCTCCTTATGAGCCGCGAAAGTAGCCAAAAACAAGGTCTTCACTTGGACTATCTGACGTGAAATCCTGCCACTCCTTTTTACTAGATGTGGGCAATGACCTTGCCCCAGCTATTCAGCTATGAAATGGTACTCATCAGGAGTCCAGCCACACAGCCATTGAGAGCATCAATGGGATGATGAGATTAAAATAATTAGTGGAATGCTGGCCACAAGCAGATTCTTAGTGAACAGTGACTACAGCATTGCTAAAGTCATTACTGATTTCTGAAGCCTTCCTGGCACACAACATAATAATGGAGAATATACAGATAGGTCAATGAACAAACTCATATGGGGCTGCTGTAGCAGGTTTTCTCAGACCACCAGCCCCCAAATCATAACATGGAGACTCATTATTAATTATGAATGCTTAGTCTTAATTTAGGCTCGTCCCACTAACTTTTATAATGTAATTTAACCTGTTTCTCTTCATCTACGTTTTGCCTTGGGGCCTTTTACCTTTGTTTCATTCTGTATGCCCTATTCTGTGTCTGGCTGGCTGCTGGCTGTGTGGCTGGTTGACCCCATGTATCTCCTTCTCTTTCTCCCTTGTTCTCTCTTCTCCCCCTGAGCCTAGATTCCTCCTCCTTATTCTCTCTGCCTACCAACTCCACTTATCCCTCCACTGCCTAGCTATTGGCCATTCAGTTTTTTATTAGACCAATCAGGTGCCTTAGGCAGGCAAGGTAAAGCAGCAACACATCTTTACATCATTAAACAAATGCAGCATAAAGAAATAAAACACATCTTTACATAGTTAAAGTAATATTCCACAACAGGCTACTGACAATGTGGGTGATGAAATGGTTATTTTGTTACTCCCAGTGTTATTTCACCTCATCTCACTATTAAGTTCTCCTCGTGGTCAACCCAGAAAAACCCTGGTGACCAGAACATTGGAATGTGACAGTGTTCAAATTTCATGCTGTTGTTAGGACAAAACACTATGGCCAAAAGCAACACAGGGGAGCCCAGGATTTATTTGACTTAGTGTTCCAGAGGGATAAAGTCCATCATGGCAAGGAAGGCACAGAAGTGGGAATGTGAAGCTGGCCCAGAAGCTAAAAGGTAGGGAGACCGCATTTTAAATGCACACAAGGAACAAAAGAGAGAATAGGAAATAAAGCCAGGCTATAAAACCTCAAAGTCCATTCCCAGTGACATACTTCCTCTACTAAAAGCTCCATTTCTTAAAGATTCCATAACCTTTCATAACCTTCCCCCAAAATGCTACCAGCTGGTGACAAAGTGATTAAATTCATGAGCCCATGGAGGACGTTTCTCATTTAAACCACCACAGGTAGTGAGGGTACAGACACAGTACATTTCATAATCCTTTCTTTATTTGTTTTTACCTGGTCGCTATGTTTTTCTTATCTCCACATGAGTCTGGGAGCCTACAAGAAAGTAGGGAATGCCTCCAAGCTTGGAAAGAAAGAGGGCAACCTCTCTATCTCCCATGCAGGAACAGCCACTCTACATTTCCACCACTACACAAAAGACAACCATTAAGAGGAATTCAGGCTAATTTAGTTCTGTGTGGCACAGGTCAACGCTCTACTGGTGGTCCCAGCTTCAAATGGCTCAACTTTTGGGTCTTTTGACTTCCCAGTGGTGTAAAAGTGATCTGCATTCAGGAGAAATTGTGCTTCCACTTTGGAATTTTGATTTTTCTTGGGCTATTGGTAAGGGATAGAGTAGTCTCTTAGGATGAAACAACAGTGAGCCCAGAACCCATTCAGCCACACTCTTACAATGAGAAACAATCCATCTTCACTCTATAATAAGGGCACTGAGGACTCTGAGTGGAGCTGTCCTTGAGGATGACATGGAGGCTGGTTGGCTTTGAGGCTGATGAAAAGATCCTGCCATGTAGTTTTGGACAAGTCACTTCATTTCTCTAGGGGTTAATTTTTAATCTAATGAAAGAGTCAGGCAAGATGATTTCTTGAGTCTTCCTTGTTAGAAGATTTTGATAACTGTCAGCCCATGAATACAACAAATTGTTGACCAGAAAATATGTAGTTTTAGGGAGATTCCTTCAGCAGTGGCTTGTAGGACAGAAGAGGGATCTATAATTGCAAACTCCATGAAAGAGAAAGATGTGGGTAGCACACTATATTCAATCAAAGGGCCCTCCCCTGTGCACCATCAAGGGACCAAAGCACTCAGCCCCTACTCACGCTCCCACCAGATAGCTGAGGATCAGGAGAGCTACATGAAGTTCACAGCAATGAGAGCCATCCTCCTCATAGGATGCTCAACTCGGGTGGTTCTGCGTGGGAAACTGCAATAGCCTTGAACATGATGAAAACTGCTAATTTCCAGAATCCTTGCTAGGCTTTTTATCGCAAGATCAAGAAAACTGGGGAAAAAAACTGTTTAAAGAGGCTCAGCCAGCCCTCTGGGCTTCTCAGTTCTGATTTCCTTCCCTAGTTACACTTTGTTCCATTAGATCAGACAGTGCTACCCAGGACATGGCTTGGCATGAAATCAGAATAATGACTAGTCTTGTCTTGTAATGTGGAAGGCGTCTGCATTATCTCAACTTTCTTTTGGCTTGACAGAAATTCATCAGCAACTGGAGAGCTTCTAGAGAAGTGTTCACATGTTGCTAATGAATTTCTGTCAAGACTGGTTGTTATTTTTGCAACAAAGATATAGTAAAATCTATTTACTCTTGCCAACAAAAAAAAGGCAAAACAAATATAGTTTGGAAAATCAATAACACCCTAAAATATTTTGTTCACAATGTGTCTGTTTAGCCTTAGATTGACAATATACATCATTTTTACATCTCTAAACTAAATACCAGAGCAAACATATTCAGTGAAGAATACATGTAAATGAACAGGTAGCAAAGTACAATAACTGATTATAATGTTTGCATATCAGTTTCCAGATTGGTTCAATAAAGAATGTCAGAGTATTTGAAGACTGGTCACAAGCTGTCAAGCCCAGGCTGTGCTTTCTTGCTATCTACAGCATCCTTGTCAAAGACTTCATGCTGGGAAACTTCTGTCTCTTCTGTCATTAGCCTGAGGTTGATGAGAAGCAGACAAGTTTGTTTTCCCAGATTCCACATGCAAATGATTCATTAAAAATATCAGGCTGTTTCCTTTCAGTACCAGAGATTTACTGACAAGCCTGAATGTTACAAATCCTGGAACACTCAAAGCCTGCTCTTTTACTCCTGCTGGAATGACATCTTCTTTTTGTAGGTCCTGAGCTTTTTTGGAGCATAGAAATAATTCAGGGCACATGCCCTACAACAATCACAAAATATATTTACTGAAATGTTGTGATTAGATTTATTTATGTAAGGTTGATCTCTAGGGCCATTCTCATAATTTTGCCCCTCAAATAAAAAATAAAATTTGCAAAGTTTCTAAAAGAGTGATAGGAAAGTAAAAATCTCTCTTGTGCAGAATTAATAATCACTTTTGTGGGTTTTATGTAGTGACTAACTAAGTGCCTGGGAAAATATAGGATTCCAAGAAAACAGTAGTTTACTTTGTTCTCAGGTAATTATGACTTTATATATATATATATATATATATATATATATATATATATATATATATATTTACGTGTAGGTGTTTGTACTCATGTGTGGATATGTGCACATGAGTGCTGGTGCCTATGGAACTCAGAGGTTTTGGATCCCCTGGAGCCTGACTTGTGTGCTAAGACACAAATTCAGGTTATTTGCAAGAGCACCATGTATTCTTAAGCCCTGAGCCTTCTCTCCAGACCCAGAATTCCTATATTCATAAATATCCTTTTCATTAGTTCAGAGCATGTGAATTGTTTTGTAATCTACTTTCTAATATGCACCTCAAAATTACAAGCCAGATTGGGGTTCTTGTTTTAAAACACAACTCATGGGAGCATTTTCATGACTTCAGACAACTGAGCTCTAGGTGTTTCCCTGGGAAACAGACTTATAGAAGATCTGAGTCCAAAATGGATCATCTTTCTTTTTCTTCTGCAAAGTAGGAGTAAAACAGGTCAAGGTGAGAGTCTGCATATGTATTTTCAGCTTAAGGTGAGCACTTTAAAGTTCAACTGACCCAAAGCTCCTTGGTCCTAAAGGATACTGAGTGTTCCTTAAGCATTGTTGTCTTCAGCTGGGCGGTGGTGGTGCACACACCTTTGATCCCAGCATTAGGGAGGCAGAGGCAGGCAGATCTCTGAGTTCAAGGGCAGCCTGGTATATAAGAGTAAGTTTCAGGACAGCCAGGTCCACACAGAGAAACTCTGTCTAAAAAACCAAACACACACACAAAAAAACATTGTCTTTATATGTGAATTTTGTCTTGGTATGTAGAATGAAAACTATGAAGTTTAAAGGGTGTTCAGTTGAGTGAGGACATATAAACACAGCTTCTTAGTTTGCTACCATTGAAAGTAAAGATTGAGAAGGCAGAGAGCTTCTCTGGGTTTGTGTTGTGGGAGGTCTCTCCTTTGGCCTCAATCCCACCTCTTTTTTAGGAACTCAAATATTCATCTTGAAACAGTAAGAGATACATACCTATCAATTAGGAAATCCCCAAGACAACACTATATGATGCTCAGACATTTGTAGAGAATTTTCTTTGTTCTTTGTTACTCAGATACCTACTATGCACATTTACATTTTTATTCCTTAATTTCACTTCCAATTTAGTACTTAAACAATCACTTATGCAAACTTACTAATCAGTCCCTTTGGCAAGAGTTTCCACTTTCCATTTCTTTGTTGCCTCAAGGCTAAATATCGTGAGCAGTCACTTAGCAACAGGACACAGAAACCCTTGATAGTTCTCTCTCAAGGTTGGTTCTCTGCATGCTTAGAAGTCTGAAGGATCTCAAAGAGTGTGTTATACTTCAGGACTGTGGGCCTCACAGCACAAAACAGAGAGTACAGTAGGTAGATTTCCAACCTAGAGTACCAACTGTTGGATGAGTTTATTCTTCATCTGCCTAACTTCCTTGGCTATTTCTCCACCTGGGAGATATTTCTTGGAACACTAGAACCTATTACTAAAACAAACAAGCAAACAAACCCCACAAAAAAAAAAATGAAAATCTTGGAGAAGCCCAATGGAGGAAAAGCATCCATAGTGTCTCTACCTAGTGACCTTAGTTTGATATATTTTATTTTAGAATAAAGAAAAATAACCTTTTTCTCTTCATACCATAAAAAAATACAGAAATGTATAATAAAACTAACTGTAAATTGACCTTTGTTGGTATTTATCACTAACTATGAATTTGGAATCACATTTGCAAAACTGAGGTAATTACTACACACAATTTTCTGCTTAGTTTTTTAAATGCCAGTTATGGATTTTTTTTTCTGAGTTCATAGATATGCACGAGTGGAATTGGGTTTCAAAACCTTGGAACAAAACCCAGTTTCCACCTCGCAATCCTACTTTTCTCATGTACAGAAGTCGATGTCTTCAGCCCTTTTTTTTGTATCTCACAACAGATATTGCCTTGGAGTTTTCAGTGGAGCTGTATATCAAGAAGGTCTTCTACAGTCAAGAATTCTGGTCCTGGGGATATATTTCAGATACAAAAACGTGTCCAAAGCCCCTAGTTTGATTCCCAGTGTAGATGTAACCGTCCCGAGGCGGTGGTGACACACGCCTTTAATCCCAAGAAGTGAGCCTTTAATCCCAGGGAGTGATGGCAAAAACAGAAAGATATATAAGGCATGAAGACCAGAAACTAGAAGCTTTTAGCTGGTTAAGGTTTCAGGCTCTGGAGCAGCAGTTCAGCTGAGATTCCATTCTGGATGAGGACTCAGAGGCTTCCAGTCTGAGGAAACAGGATCAGCTGAGGAACTGGCGAGGTGAGATGGCTGTGGCTTGTTCTGCTTCTCTGACCTTCCAGCGTTCACCCCAATAACTGGCCTCAGGTTTGATTTTATTAATAAGAACTTTTAAGATTCCTGCTATATCCCAGCACTGCATAAACTTAGCATGGTATGTCATCTGAGCCCTTAGGAGGTAGTGGTAGGAAGATCACAGGTTTAAGGTTATCCTTGGCCCCATCCTGAAGGATGTGAGCCACTAAGGAAGTGATTCTTTAATATACCAACCTTTAAAGAGGTGCTTAAAGTGATGTTGTACGGGTGCAATGAATGTGCATGGTTTTCTCTTAAGAAGGGGCAATCAGGACACAGATGTGGACATGTGAAAACCCAGAGAGAAGACTTGGGGGAGGAGGGGGACCTCAAACCAAACAACCCAACACAAAACAGAAGGAAAACTGAAAACCTACTGACCAGAAGTTTGGACTTTCATACTCCAGAATTATAAGAAGACAGTTACCATTGTTTGGGGGTACCCACTCTTGATAGAACCCAAAATCTAGGGTCTCAAGGGTGCCCCAAGAACCCAGACTCCAGTCCAGTTGATGCAACAGCACAAGGTTTTTATTGAAGTGACTGTACAGATGGGCTACTCTTGTCCTGAGAGCAAGAGTCCCATCTTACTGCAGCCACATGGGGGCTTTTAAAGGAAAAACCCACAAAAGCCATAAGATTACAATTCCCATACAATTTCGTTTCACAAAATCATGGTCTGATCACAGAATGGGTACAGTCATGTCCGCATGTACATTCTTCCTGAAACCTCAAGGGGGGTACCAGGGCGGGAGTGGAGCTTACACAAAGGTCACAGTGGTCCTTCCTGGAACACTTGCAACTATCCCAGTCACAGTTGAGCACATCTCTTAACAGACATCTTTTTACATTGTTTCATTGTTACAGGGGTGGTTGAATAATGATTGAGTCAGCTTGCCCTTGAAACTAGATTTTTAGTTTCTCATTTCCTGGGGCTTGGGGGTGTAAGCCTGAAGGGTTAGGGTCTTTCACTCTGTGGTCTTAGCAGAGTGCTGCCCTGCCAATTGCTCAGAGGGAACTGCTGGAAACAGAGAAGGGAACAGAAGCCTTCACAAGAATCAGCGGAAATCCTCACAGTGGCTCCCAGAAGTTACTCCTTCCTCCCTGGGTTAAGGTTCGAATGAGAAATGTCCCCATAGGCTCAAGTATTAAATGTTTGATCCTGAATTGATGGTATGGTCCAGGAAAGTTATGGAATTTAGGATGTGGAGCCTTGATGGAGGAAGTCCGTCATATATAACCTCACCCTGCTTCCAGTTTTTGTGTGCTTCCTGAGATGGTTGCCTCTTGCCGCCCCTTCTTTGCCATTATGGACCAACCCTCTGCAACCATAAGCCAAAATAAATTCTTTCTTCCATACACTGCTCTTGATCATGGTATTTTATCACAGCAACAAAGAGTCACTAAACACTGAGATATGATTTTCTTAATACAAAGCAAAGGATCCATAGACTTGTGTAATAGTCACATAAGAAAGTGCTGCTGTTGGATAAGAAGTTAAACTTGTGCTCCAGATGCTTCAGTTCCTCACTCAGTGACCAGAATATTGAAGTGTGGTTTCATAATGACGACATCTTCAGGAGAGACTTTTAACAGTCTTCTCTTGAGTATTTGTGAAACCCAGAACATCAGAAGTATCGTCAGTAAACTTCCAGTTACCTTAAAGTGATGCTCACTTTCAGTAAGTACCCCTCCTAGGAGCTCGCATTTTCTGACACAAACTTGTACTTCCAGCTACTCCTGAGGTTGAGGTGGGTGGACAAGTTGGAGGATAGCCTGGGCTATGCAGAGACTTCATGATTTAAAAATCAAATAAAAAAAATCAGCATCCTCCACCACCTATTCTGAGAACTCCCAAGTCACATTCCAGTGCCTTACTCAATACCATGAGCAGAGGTGGTAGACATCGGTATTATTCATAAATAATTTTCCCATGCCTCTTCCTGAGGGAGGAGTACACGTCTCTGTCATGTGGAGCCCATGTGACTTGCTCTAACAGAATGAGATGTGAAAAGATGAAAGGTTTTGGGCTTGAAGATCAAGGATAATGCTGGACTGCCATTTTAAAAGAGATCTATTAGAATAGACATTAATACCAGTAACAGTTAACAGCCTGTCAGGGGAGAGTTCAACCCTATGTGGTGGAGTGGGAATCTTTTCTTAAAGTTTTCTATGGGAAAGTGGGTGGGAAGGAGACTGGAAAGTTTCCTTCTGCAGTTGTCTTTGCTAGGGGTCACCAGTGAGTGTTCAGTTACAGAATGTTAGGTGACCAATAAAAAAATCTCTCCTGGACACCTACTACTATCGACCCTCTAGCCAACAGAGCTAGGAAGGCAGGAATCTAGAAATGAATTCCTGTAGTCTCGGAAATCAATTTAGTTTCACTTTCAGAATTATCACAGTTCAGCCAAAACAGGAACTTCTCAAAATGGCATGATCATAGCTATCAAGATGCCGTGTTTGTTGCTCCTGAAAAGAGGCTCTGAGGGTCAGTGTGAGCTCTCCTGCCTCCTGGGGCACACAACCATGGACTGACATGGGACATGAAGCATCTTATACCCTTGAGTGAAGACACTGAAAAACAAAAAACAAAAAAAAAAAAAACAAAGAAAAAAAGCCCTTACTAGCTTTTGGGTGTGCCCCATGAGTGAATATGAACACAGTAATTTTAAAGCTGTTAAAGTTTCTAGTTTGTTTAGGAATGCACCCTGAGCTAGTCACCCTGATGGGGTAAACAAGATAAACAGAGATCACCCTAAACATATGAGGAAACTCCCTAGAATGAGATTTAGACACCCAGACCAGCAGAAAAATACCTGGAGGGCAATCAACAAAAGATGAAAATGTAAGGAAAAAGTCGATATATTTAGATATAGGAAAACAAAACAATAACAAGTTACTCTGGTAATGGTTAATACTGTTTGTCAGCTTGTCAAGCTCCAGAATCACCTCTGAGAGAAACCACTGGGCATGTCTGTGAGAGAGCTGTGAGATTGAGATTCTAAACGAGAACAGCACCATTCCATGGGCTGGAGTCCAAGACTGAATTAGAAAGAGAGCAGAGTCCTAGTATTATGTTTCCCGACTGTGGACACATTATGACCAACCACCTCACACTCCTGATACTGTGATGGGTGGTACATCAAATCTGAGTCAAAATTTTCTCTTCTAAGCTGATATTGTTTGGGTATTTTGTCACAATCATGAGAAAAATAATGGATACAGCTAATTTTGTAAAGGAAAAATACTTAGACTAAAAACAGAGTTGGAAGTAAAAACAATATTATAAAAGTATAAAATTTCTGTGGAAGGAGTAAAAGGTCATTACATTAGTTAAGTCAGGAAGAAAAGGCATTGGAAATGAGACAGGAATGAAAATGAGGGTACCAAATCAAAAGGCCAACAGCTTATCAACAAGGCTGTGTGGGAAAACAAGTACCCCCAGAAGATGGTGAGGGAGGAAACCAAAACTAAAGGAGCCAAACATTTTCTTTCTGAACAGAAGGACGTGAATTTCAAAGTCTGAAGAGGATATGGAGTTCCCCAAATGGAGAGGAAATGGACACTGAAATTCTAGAAAGCAGAGAACACCAAAGACCTGGCAATTGGAAGAAAGCTGGCTTTCTCAGGAAGAACAATATGGAAGGAGGGGGAGAAACCTAATCTCCTGGCTTTGAGGACCTCAAGTTCTGTGACATCTCCTTTTCAACAGAGAATTGAGCTCTCACTTTGCTCACTGAGGCAGAAGATGAAGAACCAGTCTTTTCCCCACATTCAAGATGGAATAAGAAGGGTGGAGGCAGGGTCCTCCCCCATCTCCAGGGTTGCTTTTCTTGTTGATATTTTGTTTTGTTCTTGGAACACTTCATTTTTGGCAAGAAACTAGCTTACCTTGCAACAGATGTTACGAAGAACACGTTTATTGCTGCCATTCATTTTATACACTCCTGATTACCTGTAGGACCAAAAGGCTGAGCAGCGTAGACTGCTGTGGACTAGCACAGGATTCTAATTTTTCTTTTCTTCTTGGTTTTAGATAGGCAAGGCATTTACAAGATCTCCAAAGCTAAACTATTTAAAAAGACAAATATAGTAAAGCCTTATTTCTAATCTACTTTCTCTCATCTTCTTCCCTCCTATACCTACAGGTAACTATATATATACACACATATATATGTATATATATAGTTATAGATATATATAGTTATATATAGATTTTTATATATAGTTATATATAATGTAATATATTTCATATATGTATATGAAGAATCCAGAGTATGCCACAAGACATATCATATGTGTATATATACACACCTTTATACAGATGTGCACAAGTTATATATAGATACACACACAAACACATGCAAATATGTACTTGTTGTCATCTCTGCTTGGTTCCAGTAAACCCATGGACACCAACATACATAAATGTTCAACTCAACTCCCTTATTCAAAATGGCAGTGTTTGTATAGGATACATTTATGTCATTCCAAACACTTTGATTTCTCTCTAGTTTACTTATAATACCTAATAAAATACAAATAGTTGTCACATTGAATATCAAGAGACTAAATAGAAAAACGTCTGTACATTTTTTATTTGTTGTTGGTTCAGTCAGTAGATTGGGGCTCTCAGACATGGAGAGCTAATTGGTGTGTGTGTATGTGTGTGTGTGTATCTGTGTGTGTGTGTATCTGTGTGTGTGTGTGTGTGTGTGTGTGTGTGTGTGTGTGTGTGTGTGTGTGTGAGAGAGAGAGAGAGAGAGAGAGAGAGAGAGAGAGAGAGAGAGAAACTTACTGCATAGAAGTAAACACTGCCTTTTTCATTGAATAATAGACCCATCATTTCAATACAAGGAGACAAGCCTCATTATTTTTTTGATGACTATAACACTAGAACATTTTTGCTACTACATGCCTTGTATAAACAGTTCTTTTTGCCAGAAATTCAAGTTGATTTTATTCCTGGCTTTTCTGAAAGTTCCTCATCAAATTTCCTTGTGCACAAGGCATTCTTATTTATCATACGCAAGTACTATATGTGAATTCTAAGGAATGAGATTTCTGGATTAAAGGCTAAATGTGAGTATAACTTTGGAAGATACAATGAAACTTTCCTCTTAACAAATGGTATCATTGTTCATTATCACTAGTGACAAATGAGTAATTAAGGATTTTGTTTTTAAATAAACTTATTTTTGAGTGTGTGCACTGATAGGTGTGTGTGTGTGTGTGTGTGTGTGTGTGTGTGTGTGTGTGTGTGTGTGTGTGTGTGTGTTGGTGTGTGTGCATGCAGGTGTGGTATGGGCAAAAGCCAATTGCCCTCTGTATTGTTTATTTGTTTGTCTGTTTAGAACAAGGTTGCTCACTGAAGCCAGTGCTCCCTGGAGCCAGCTAGCTGGCCACAAGCTCAGGCATCCTCTCAGCGTCTCCCATGCTGAGATTCCTGGTGCACATCACTACAGAAAACCGATTTTTAAACACATGCCAAGGATCCAGACTCAGGCCCTCATGCTTGTGCTGCAAGCGTTTTAGTGACTGAGGCATCTCCTCAGCAGCCCCTCCCCCATAAGCTTGTTTATGGTTTAAAAATGCAGATCGCCATGTGAAACACTTTTAATTATATAATAGCCAGGAAGGATTTGGACTTTAAAGAGGCCGTGCAGATGATAAGGGCAGCTAGTTATCTAATGCAAGCAGGTCGGTTATATAATCTCAATAATCTGCCTGGTATAACTAGCTGTTTTCATATGACTAATTACTCTTTTGTTTAATGAGGATTATCCACCCACACTGCAGTTCAGAGTCTTTTAAATTAATCCCTCAGATCTCAGAATCTTTGCCTTCATCAGATCTTACTGCCTAGACAGTGGCTGCTCTTGACTGCCTGCTGGTCACATGCTACAGGAACACTGGGGCCACCTTGGTACATAGATAGGAAAGACAGTTTGTTGTGGGTTATTTCCACTAATAGCAGCAGCAACACATCTCTATGTAGCATTGCTTGTCAACCACACACTCTTATGTGCCTGTGCTAATAACTGCAAATGCTGCAGGGCAAACTTTCTAGATGCATTGCTTTGAAACGATCGTTATATAAGTTTAATTCATCTTCAAAGTGGCTTCATAAGGAAAATGTTGTCAGTATTTCTCCCCTCCAGACAGCAAAAGACATCATGAGCTTGAGTATCTTGCTTTTGGTCTCAGACACAGAAGTAGAAAACTTGGAGTGTGAATGCCTACAGTCCTCTGACCCTTGACAATCATGAAACGTAGGTAAAGAGGGTCTTACATATACTAATTCCACAGACATGCAAACTCACTTTCAAGGAGATCAGAGGATTTGCCCAGCATCCTCTGGCTAATGAGATGATGGTCAGAGGAGGAGCTAATTCCTGCTTCTTCTTGCGATGTTAAGTCTTGTCACTAGTGCTGACTTATCTGTCAGACTCTGAAGATGATAGCAGACAGCGATAACATTCAATTGTTAGAACAAACTGCATACCAATTACACTTTCATTTTCTAGGATAGAGATGGTCTTCAATGCAGAAAAGCAATCCACTAGAAAATTCCGGGTCCAAAGAACAAATACCCAGTCTGACTTTATTCTCATCACTTCGGGTGGATTCTGTGTGAGAATTATTTATAGCCTGTTTGTTTAAAGACAAAAGAAAAGCCAGGTGGTGGGTGGTACATGCCTTTAATTCGAGCATTTGGGAGACAGAGGCAAGAGGACCGCTAAGTTTGAGGCCAGCCTGGTCTACAGAGCTGGTTCCAGGACAGCCAGGGATACACAGAGAAACATTGTCTCAAAAACAAAAAAAGAAAGAAAGAAAGAAAGAGAGAGAGAGAGAGAGAGAGAGAGAGGAAGGAAGGAAGGAAGGAAGGAAGGAAGGAAGGAAGGAAGGAAGGAAGGAAGGAAGGAAGGAAGAGAGAAAGAGAGAAAGAGAGAAAGAGAGAAAGAAGGAAAACAGAAAAATTGGTCTATGGCATACACAAAATGTTATGATGTCTAAAGAGTTATTGCTTTTTAAAGTACTCAGTTGCTGCTGTTATCTTCTGTCTTTAGGGAAATGTGCTAAACGTGTCCTGAATGTTCAAAATACATTGACATGGTGAACTTAGTTCTCAAAGTGCATTGTAAATGGCACACATGGAAGAAGGCTGGCTGAGAATGTCCAACAGTGATGTGAAGACCCATGAATCCCAGGCAGCAGAGACCTCTGGGACTGTAGATGCGGTCTGAGTGTGAGCGACTCTGTGGCGATACTGCTAGCTATCCACACATTCTCCACTCTTCTATTAATAGACCATAACTGCTTTTGCTCAAGGTCACAATGTGTTCCTCTCTCTCTCTGAGTTTAGGATGAGTGGACGAACTCAAGTTTCTATGAGAAGGGAAACTCTTTATAAGAAATAGGTAAGCTCTGTTTTTTTTTTTTTTTTTTTTTGTAGTTGCTTTTTTGTTTTGTTAGATAGGGAAGGGAAATGGAGGAGAAATGTATCTGGGGGAGAGAGGATGCGTGGGGCACTAGGAGGAGGGGAGGCTGCAGTTGGGACGTATTATATGTGAGAAGAATATAAATAAAAAGGAAAAAATAGATAAGCTATCCATAGCCTCCATCTTTCTTTCTCTCCTCTTACGGTTTCAATATGGCTTGTTTCCTCAGACCTAGTGTGAAAGCAAAGTCATTAATGGAGCAGTGTGGGTTGTTATTGGGACAGTGTGAGGCAGTGGCATATAAGGGGAGCTGTGTGGGTTGTGGATTCTGGATCCTCACAAAAACAGGCATGCCTATTTCAACTGAATGCCCCTGATAGCCAGGCTGTTAGTAAGACTGAGTTCATACAAATAAGACTTAACATCATGCTTTGCTTTGCTTATACAAAACACAACTCTCACTCCAAAGGGAACTGAGTGGTTATTCTCTGTCAGATATGAGAATGACCCAAGAGCACAGACTCAGACTGTCCCTAATGACATGTTCCAGCACGCAAGTGCTTATATAAACTTTTAAAGTCACAGAACAAACAACAGACACATATTAGTGAATTCACTAAATACATGTGTGAAAGACCTCAGGTAGGCAGGTTACAGCAATGCCACGAAATGTCTGCTATCTCTTTGTTTCAGGGGCTGACAGCATCCTTAGCTTTCAGTTGGTGGAAGTCAGTGGTCTGCTGAGATAATACATTTAAAGGTCTTGCCTGAGAGTTGAAAGGGTGTTAGGCCAGACACAGAAGTTGAAGAGACATGACTATTAGGGGTACTAAAGATACCCCAAGATGTTTTGGATCCTAACCAAACTCTCCACAACCACAGAATCTCCACTTGGTCCATCTGTCTGTAGAATCTGCAACAGAAGGGGCCGGTTCTGAGCGGGAACTTCAACTCAAACCTCCTCTCCTTGTCATGTGCTCACTTCCTCCTCTTTTTTTTTTCTGACATAAATTGATGTAGCATGAGTCACTCATTAGCTGTGGCTGCCTGACCTTGAATTTCCAAGCCTCCAGAATAAAGAGTGAAAAGAGGGGAAAAAAGGTTTTTTGTTTGTTTGTTTGTTTTTATAAATTATCTGGGTTCGGAGACTTCTACTGTCTTCAAGAAAGTGGCATGTAGGGCACTCTGGATGATGGGCAGGAGTAAGGTTAAGATCCAATAGCACACACAATCAAATGTGGCTGAGGAGATGAATCTCCTGGAAACTCTTGGGAAAGTTCCTCAGGCTCACTGAAGGGCTTTGGCATCATCGTGTCATTTTTCTTGTGAAAGAAAAGGTAGATAAATATAATAACACCTATTTTTCTCATGAAAGTCACTGCATTGACCCATGAACCCCCTTCCAAAAGAAATATGAGAAGAAAATACATCAACCTTGCATATCCCCTGATAAATTCTTATTTAAAAAAAACAAGTTTCATGGCTGAGAGTTTCAGTGTGATGTTAGGATCACTGGGTTAACTGGCCACCAGTCTAGCTCTTGGTTCAATGAGAGACCCTGTCTCAAGGGTGAGAGTGACAGGGAAGGACACCTAACATCCTCTCTGGCTCTGTGAGGCCATATACATACATGCAAATATCACACAGACACAGACATAGACACAGACACACAGACACACAGACACAGACACACACACACACACACACACACACACACACATGCATGCTAAGTAAAACTGGTAGAAGTAGAAAGAATGCTCATTCTCTGGGACAGAGTAGGACATGGTGGAATGGAGATAGCTGTGGGTATAAAATTACTTTCAAATAGGAGGAATGTTTTAATGGTGCCCTAATGCACAGCAAGGTGACTGTGTTTACCTTTTCCATCTTATCCATCATTGGGGTAGGGAGTACAGAGATACTCAATTGTGATTTTCCTTATTGTTGGTACTGCTGTCATTTTCTATAGTACTTCAGAAATCAATTTCATTAAAATTCCTAAAGAAATTTTCAGTTGCCCTCAGGGAGGGCTGAAACTATACACTTTTTTCCCATCACCCTCCACACGCCAGGTTCTTTTCTGGGTGACAATGAACACCTGCTATTCCAGCCCAGCCATCCTCCCGCCGATGCTTCCTCCTTCATGATGTAGTGGTTTATTGTGTGCTGACACCCCTTTGCTCATTAGACTTCACCAGCTCTTTGAGGATAGGGTGTGTGTGTGTGTGTGGTTGTCATCATATATGAACTGTTAATGTTGGCTAATGAATGAATAAATGGAAACATCAATGCATTGACAGAGGATATTTAGGAAACTTGAAAAACAAAACCAAAAAGACAGAGATTGACCTAAAACAGATTTTTATTGAGGACCAGGATGGTGAGGATGATGATGATTATGGTGATGATGATGATGATGATCCAGTGTCATCTTTAGATCATCTGACTCAAGCAAAAGATTGACTATAGACAGTGTAACAATGGGTTCTTTACTCAACTAACTGCCAATATTGAAAAGTTGTTACAGCTGATCTGGGCATACGTAAAGCTGACTTTTCTATTGTTTGAGGCATGATCCTGTGTAGCACAGACTGGTCTCAAACTCACTATGCAGGTAAGGATGATTTTGTACTTCTGATTCTTTTGTCTCCATTTCCCAAGTATTGTGATTGCAAGTATATAATACCATGCCCAGTCCAAACTGACTTCCTTTAGTCATCAAAGTTATTCAGGAACATGGGCAAACTTATACAAACCGATGAGTCAATACAGAATTTCCTGATGGGCAGAGGTTTGGTAACCTGTCAACCGTCTTCATGTTCAAACACATTCAATATGCTTGATTGCTCGGTATTTCCCTCTACATTTCCTAAACAGGGAAGTTTCTATAATTTGAGAATCATCTGTAGAACAATAGACCTCCAATGGGACATCTGACTCATCCTTATATGTCAGAGCACTGTGATTCTGTGAACAGTGATACATGAGTTGACAAACTCTTGGAAATGATGATGAACCTGCCACCATGCTCCGAAGCAGCTGCTGATGCATATCACTGATACATGCACTAGCAAGCAGGCATTCATCCTTCTCTGTTTCATGATGGATGTGACATGACCAGCTCTTTCAAGATCCTGCTGCCTTGACTTTGCCACCAGGATGGACTATCCCTTGAACTGGAAGCTAAAATAAACCATTTCTCCTTTAAGGTGTCTTTTTTTTTGTCAGAGTATTTTATCACAATGACAGAAGAAAAATAAGGAAATGACATTCTGTTGGCTCATGATACTGCAAAGAATCCAAGTCCAGGTTTGGCTAGGTCCCGGGACTCACACTATTAATATGGTCATAGAATTAGAGAACGATATCACTTCACTCAGCCTCCAATACAGTTGTTACCAGTTTTCCTTCTGGTCCCCCTGGTGTCGTGCCATGCGTTTCATTTACTCTAACTGCTCCCATGCCTTTCAGACATGTCTGATGGACACTTCCTGCACCTAATTTCCTATGGTAGCTGTCAACTTGAAACAACCTAGAGTCAACTGGAAAGAGAATCTCATCTTCCGAAAGAACACAGCCTCCAAGAGGACAGCAACTTTATTTCCCCCATGTGAGACCACTGTGAATCTACAGCCCTGACCAACTCCTGACACAGGCTAGGAGTTACCTGAACATGGGCCTTGGCCTGCCCTGAAAGATGGTTGGTCTTTGGGTTGCAAACCCTGCTGGTGAGGCCTGGGATTACATCTCACGGACATCAGGGCGATGGCCAGGTCTTTCCTGTTCCTTTCCTTACTCTTTTACCAGCCAGTGCTGCGAAGATCTCTTCTGACCTGATCTACTGTGACCCAGAAATGGATCTTCTCCTTGGAGGCTGGCCTGAACTCAGAGGAAGGGACACCTGAGTGTTTGCTTGCCGTGGGGGACCTCTCTCCCTGTCTTCTCCTAGGGCTTACATTAAGATTTCTACAAAGAGGAAGTAGTCAGCATATCTTTGCTGAGTGTGTGGATGGAATAATAAATAAGGAGCAAAGACGGATGAGAGGGTCGGCCACACCCTGTGGTGGTATTCTAATTGTACTGAAATGTGATTTTGATTGCATGTTAATAAATAAAGTTGCCCGGGGGTCAGAGCTATTAGAGCCATAGACAGAGTGTGGCGGTGGTGGTACACGCCTTTAATCCCATAGATCTCTGTGTGTTCAGGGATACAGCCAGCATTGGAGACATATGCCTTTAAGACCTAGGGGGCTGTACATACAGACAGTGACGAGGCAGTCACGTGTTTGGGTTTACAACCAATGAGAAGGCAGAATGACTATGAAATGACTTACACACAGGGAAATAGCTCTCTTTCGGGAAGCTGGAACCACCGCAGGAGGAAGGGTGAGATTTTAGCTCTGAGCTCTGATCTCTCGGCTTTCTCTTTTACATTGGTTCTGTGTTTCTTATTTAATAAGACGGTTGGTTACATCTACAACACCCAGTGGATGACAGTTAGAGGCTCAGCAGTTCTTTCTTGAGCTAACACCTAGGTACCCCCAGGCCCACACCCCTTTCTGGAGGTGCTGAAGAGTTATCCCCTCCTGTTCTCCACTGTTCAGAGCAGTTCTCAACCTGTGTGTCATGACCCCTTTGGGGTGGTTGAATGACCTTTTCATAGGGGGAGAGGGTGCGAATATCAGATATCCTGCATATCAGGTATGTATATTATGATGCATAACAGGAGCAAAACTACAGTTATGAAGTAGCAAGTGAATAATTTTATAGTTGGGGTCACCATAACCTGGGAACTGTATTAAAGGCTCACAGCATTAGGAAGATTGAGAACCACTAGTTTAGAGGCTGACCACTCTCCTCAGCACAGCCCCTTCATCTTCAAAGCCTGCACCTCTTTCTGGCCGCTCTTTCATAGGTGTATTTTCCTTCTAACCACAGCTAAGTAAGATTCTCTCTCAATCTCCTGTGATTGGCTTGGGCACCACTGGAATACCACCTCCGCCTCAAGAATGCCATTCCCATCTCAGGTTTTTAACCTTCATCTGCAAAGTTTCCTTTGCTATGAAGATGACAGCCTCCGCACACATCCCAGGAAGAAGACATGAGCCCTTTGGGAGGAGGAGTGTTACTGTACTTCAGACGTGAGCCTGCATGTGTTGCCCTGTCAAGCTCCTTCGGAAACCAACCCTCTATCAGTCAGTCTATGTTTTGGAGAGTTGAAAGGGGATTTGAAGAGGGAAGTAGTCAGCAAAGCTATGAACCCCAGAAGTCCTTTCCTGTAAAAGTTACAACTGTCAGACATTCGGATTCACTGGCTGGGTCTGGCTGCCACCTCCTTAGGTCTTTGAATGTGAAATTAGGACTTGAGTATGAAAATTCTCCCATAGATATATATGTTAAATCTTCAGTCTCAAGCTGAAGAGAGTGTGTAGAAACTTCAGGACATGGATCCTACCTGAAAAAATGTATGTTAGTACAAAGTGGCTCCTTAGGAGTATCTTGTTCTCTCTCTCTCTCTCTCTCTCTCTCTCTCTCTCTCTCTCTCTCTCTCTCTCTCTCTCTCTCTCTCTGTGTGTGTCTCTCTCTCCTCTGTCTCTGTCTCTCTCTCTTTCTGTCTTTCTCTCTCTCTCCTTTCTTTTACTACAGGGGGGAGCAGCCGCCACTATAATAACTTGTCATGATATTCTATCTAAACTCATGGGGGTCAAATAACCATGTATTGAAACCCATGAAATTGTGAACCTAAAATAAATCATTTCTTCCTTAAGTTATTTTCCCCAAATACTTGATGAAAAAAGTAACTATTAGTCCTCTTGTCTCATTCAAAAATTGGTGATCACACTTGTACAAGCTCTGGGCTTAGCCCTGAAGGAACCAGGGCAGAGACTTTTCCTAGTGGTCTGGCCTCCCAAGGACATCAAAGTGGTAGAGTCACTTTCTAATTTGTTACCAGTCACCAGCAGGTGCTAACATGCAGACAGTCACATGGGTGAGTTCCTTTAAGGAACAAGCTGCTGACAGATTTCCTCTATGGGTGATGTCAGTCTGCTCATTCTGTCCAAATATTGTGGAAAGACTCAGCAAGGCCTCTTGCTAGAGTCTGTCTTTTTTTTTTTTTTTTGGTCCAATATTTGGCATTTGAATGATACAAATATATGTTATTAATTAATTTTTAATAAAAACATAATACATGAACAAAAGATTGAAAAATACCAATGTGTACAATATAAATGATAGTCGGGTGGTGGTGGCACACACCTTTAATCCCAGCACTCTGGAGGCAGAGGCAGGTGGACCACTGAGTTCGAGGCCAGTCTGGTCTACAGAGTGAGTTCCAGGAGAGCCAGGACAACACAGAGAAACCCTGTCTCAAAGAAAAGAAAAAAATAAACCACCTTCCCCAGTTTATCTCTTTGGCAACAGTGACTTACCAGTCTTTTATGTTCCCTGCTAGGAATATACAAATGTATTTATGAAAACATGTTCACTGATTTTGAGACAAATGAGACCATTTTTTGTATACAGTGTGTTTTCACTTTTTTTCTGTTGGACCTGGTTTCATGCCAACACATAAGACTGGCTATATTACTTTTTACAACTGCAAGGCCTGGCTAGATATATGAGACTAAGTTACTGCTTCAATAGTAAATGTTATGAAGTTATTTTCAGAATTTGCTGTCACAGACACAGCACCATAACCAACTGTGTATAGATGTTCCTCTTCTGGCTGAGTTTATTTCAAGACAGAGATCTAGAAAGAGATTTTCTGGGATTTACTCATTGAAAAGTTTGACAGGGATGCATCCTAGAACTGAAAGAAGTGGATATATGCCTCCCTCTGTAACTGAGAATCTAGTTCCAACTGATAACCACTTGCAAATGAAATAATTTTCTTCAAGGGGGGGAGTCTCACTTGGGAAACAAACCACTCTTAAGGGCAGGCCTCCTGTTGGTAGTAGATGGCCAACAGAAAACAAACCCAAGGGCATCTTTGGAGGTTCCTTTTCTCAGAATGTTAAATCAGTACTTCATTATTTTTCCTACCTTACAGGTCCTTTGTGCATATATTATGGCTTCTGGTTTGGGGTTTTTATGGGATTTCTTTGTGTGCAAATCTGTGTGTCTCTATTTGTATTTCTTGTGCTTTTTCTTTGGATCTTTTTCTTATTTCATCGTTAAGTCTATATCCAAGCACCGTATTCTGAGCCCATTGTTAAAGACTGGAGTCTAGAACTGGACTCTGGTTTGGGAGGTGCCGTCTCCACAGGCTCAAGCTTTATGAGTCTGGAGGAAAGAGCACCAATCTAAAACTCAAAGCTCCCATACTCTGGTTCTGGCTCTCTAATCCCCTAAAAGACTTTGGACAAGTTAGTTCCCTTCCTGAGCATCAAGTAAGTGTCTCATCAGCTCGAAAGCCCTTTGAACTAAAGACATGTTGATCCTGTGATTCTAGATCTGCAATTTCCATCTGATGGGTTATGCCCAACCTTACAATATAAAAGTCTGCATCAGAGAGCACTGCTTAAGTCCCACCAGTGAGCTGAACTCCAAATTTTAGAAGCCCTGTGAGGTACAATAGATAAAGTGTTACCTTTTAAGGAGAAGGTAACAATCCTAAAGCAATTAGCCAGCTACAAACGATTGCATGCAATCAAGTGTCCTATTTTATGAAATGGACTGTGAGGCTATCTGGCACCAGACACTGAGTCCTATGGGGAGTTCATAAAAAAGATGCTGCTTGGTACTAATGGGATGGTTCAGTGGGTAACTATGCTTGCCATGTGAGCCTGGTACCTGAGTTCAATTCCAGGAACTTACCTAAAGGTGGAAAGAGGGAACCAGCTCCACAAAGTTAGTCTCTGACCTCCACACTGTGGCACCACCTCATCCTGTTTATGCACACTGTGGCACACGCAGCCACATAGAACTATCACAAACACACAACAATATAATAATCAATACATAGTGAAGGGGTATAGAGCGGCGCTCGTGGCTGGCCGACATTACCAGAGCGGCCAAAGTTTGGTGGGCACTGGATACCGCAGGTATGCGGCGGCACTGGTGGTTGGCCACAGTGGCCACGGTTTGACTGGCGGCGGAAGAGAGCTGAGGAATCACAAGCCATGGTACCTTTTAGAGCTTTATTAGAAGAAGGAGAGAGAGAGAGAGAGAGAGAGAGAGAGAGAGAGAGAGAGAGAGAGAGAGAGAGACAGACAGACAGACAGACAGACAGACAGACAGACAGAGAGGCTGCGGGGAGGGAGAATACAGAGAGAGAATGCGTGGGAGTGCATGTCTGCTTTTAGGCTAGGGTGCAGTCGCAAGCTGATGACATAATAAGGTGCCAAGCTGTGCATATATAGAATCCTTACACATAGGTTTTTAAAGATGCTGTTTGCCTAAGGTGTTAAGTACAAGTAGAAATGTATCTAGCAGTGGTTGAGGAATGGAGTCAGGGCACATACTGAGCAGCATTACAAAAGGGCTCAGGGGTGAGAGGTCCAACTAGCATATTAGAAGAGGCTGGAGAGTGAGCAAGCCTCTCACCCGGTGTGATTGCCCTTGTCACGTGCACACACAATTGCTGAGGAGCAATAACATTGTCATCCCTTTTACCAGCATTTCCTGTCTCAGGAGACGCCAGCTCCATTCTCTCAGTTTCATCAAGTCTTCAGACCACCTTCCATTCATGTCTTCATAACTCATGCCCAGCCCATCAAATTCTACTGTCCCCAAACTTCAAAATATATCCTCAGCTCCAGTCCTTTACCTACCCCTTGGTCCATCCCTCATCTCTCAACTAGATCACTAGCTAGTGGAGTGCTAGGAATAGCTCCTAAATGGTCTTTCCCCCAACCGCCCCCACCCCTGTGACTCCCTGTTCTCAGTGCACAGAGTGAGCCTGTGAAGACAGGTCATTTCTCCAGTGGCCACTCCTCACACCAGAGTGAACAACAGTGATTACAGCCATCAAGGTCGTCCAGTTCATGCCCTGCCCTGACCGTGACATCTCACTCTACCACCCTTTCTATTTCCTCACCTGCTGGACTTCTGGTTGTTCCAGCCTCAGAATCATCACACCAAACTGTAAACTGAGTCCTGAAACCTTATTTGGAAGTGCAATTTGAGGGGCCTGTAAGGTGGTGACTGAACAAGCAAAGGATCTTGCTGTACAGGCCTGACAATCTGAGTTCGATGCCCCAGGCCCCCCCAAAAGGTAGAAGAAGACAACTGACTCCTTATGAAGAAACTGTGGCATTCGTTTACACACACACACACACACACACACACACACACACACAACTTTAGGATGCAACTCCCTCTCACCTACCCTGCTCTTTCAATTTCCCCATAGCATGTTCTGCTTTTCTTGTTGTCCACGATTTCTTATATAATTGTATGATGGGACCCTTGACACTCATGCCGCCATATTTGGGCTTCTCTCTTCTTTTCCTAGATCTAGGCCTTGCTTAAGTCTCCATAGCACCAGAACCTCTTCTCAGAAATCAGGTGACCGCACTGCAGTTAGGCAGTTAGGCAAGAGTGGATAGACAATCCCCATAGCAACATTCCCTGCTGGCTGAACAACCCATGATTAAAGTCCCCTCCCTGCTTGCACCCCCGCTTTGCCCCTGCCTATATATGCCTTAAGAGGAAAATCAATTTTGGAGCTTGATCAGACGTCCTGTCTTGCTCTCATCCTTTGTGTCTCTTGTCCCTCTCGTTTGCCGGCCCTCCCTTCAGGTCCCCATTGAAGACCCCGCTGGCGGGGGCAGTGGTGCTCTTGTCATTCATCACCTAACAATCTCCAATCCCATAAATGATCAGTGCCACAAACGCAACAATGTGTGCTTCACGGTCTAGCGACACTTTGGAGCTCTGCCTAGCTCAGCATATTTGGTGACTGAAGGAATAAATCAATGTGACGGGAGAGAGGTATCTGATGAGAGGCTGTGACGGTGACCTGGGCTGGGCGGCCACCACTGAAAAGGGTATTTTCTCTCGTCCTGTTGCAATGCCCTGGGCCGGGGAAAGGGTACCTCCAATGCCCACTCTCAGTTGTCAATTGATCTGTTAGGGATCAGGAGAAGAGGACCAGCTGTGCTTCCCGGCTGTCACTTTACCTGTGGTATAAGACTACTGCCCGCCCTGGATCTCAGGTTCCTCATTTGCAACTCAAGGAGATGTAAAATGAGACTGCACCTCAGCAGGGTCTAACAGGGGTACCTGCCAGTTTTGAAATGGACAGACATTACCTAATGAATATAGCATAACAAAGGCCCCCAGGGGTGTCCCTGGAGTGTGTCACAGTCACATAAGCAACCTGGCTTTAAGGAAGCTCACAGTGTAATGGGAAAAGGGGTAGAAATCCCCCGCCCCACCCACCCCCACCCCCGGCTTCACATCAGGCCTATTTCCTATTCTCCCCATCACCTCCTGCTTTTAGTCTTTTTAACTTTTTTTTCTCCTCTCTAGTTTTCCGAAACATGGTTTCTCTGTGTAGCCTTGGCTGTCCTGGAACTCTCTTTGTAGTCTGTAACTTCTTAAGAGGCAAAATAACAAAATTTGGGGCCAAACCCCTTAAAAACAATGATGAAAACCGTCTCCCTCCCAGACTTCTCTTAGGAATTTAGGCAGCCGCCTCTCCAGGGCAGTGGGATCTCAAAAGGAATGAGCTAAGGGAAATCTTGTCAGAGCTGGGGTGGAAGTTCCCAGAGTCAGGGCTGGAGGAAGAATGGACCCGCCCGGTCCCCGCCCAGCTCGCTGCTGCAGAGGAGGCACTTGCCAGGTACCTGCTGAGGTGCCCGCGGTGCTGATTGGCCTGGCGCACATGGGGCCACATCAGGCGGTGGGCCGGGCCAGCGCAGGCAGGGGCCGGGCGGGCTAGCCTGCGGGCGCCTTCGCTCACCTCGGACGTGCAACAGGCTCCCTTCTCCTAGTGTGATTAGGCAAGCCTGTAAAATAACCCAGACCCAGCAGCTGCCAAGTGGCTGACTAAGAAGCCTGCGGGAAGGGGGTGGAGAAGGCGAACTTAGAAAGAGCGACAAAGGTTTCCTGTCGAGGAGGGGCATGGCAACCTTCAAAGGGAGTTCCCCAACTCCGTTCTGCAAGACTATGCCCTGCACTTAGACCCGCCAGGCACTGTGTATACAGCAGGCTCATAAAAGTTGTGGCAGCTGGATTTCACACCCCTACGAAATGAGAGCTATTTTTATTTCCCAATTTATAGACAAGGAAAAGGCAGCTTAGAGGTTACAAGTATCCACTCAGCAAGTAGCAACATCAACTTCCCCTCCCCCATCCCGTTTACCTGGACAAGAACAGAATCACCACTACCCTTGACTTTTTTTTTTTTTTTTTTTTTTTTAAGTAATATAAACTCATCCTGTTGCACATCTGTAATTCCTTGGAATCCTGAGACGGAGCCATGGTTTGGAGAGTTAGAGGTTAGCCTGGGCTCTCTAGTTAAACCCTGTCTTTAAAATGAAGAAATAAATAAAGCAATTAATGCTGCGTCTTTCTCCCAGATTGCCTTGGGTACTTTTCAACCAACTTCCTGCATTGTAGGTGGTGTCAGAACTCTCTCTGACCTCACTTCCTTTCTGAGAAATCCTTTATTCCCTGCCTGCGTCCTTCTAGTGCTGAAGCAAGTCAGACATACAGAGGTCCTCCCAGCTCACCGCTGCTCCAGTTCTCCCGTCAGCCCAGCTTGACCTCGCTGTCATGATTCGGAACCCACTCAATGGAACCCTGCCTGGTTTTCCTCCTCCTTAAACAGTGGCCACAAGCTTGTTGGTCACAAGACTCCTTTGCTGTCTTAAAAAATTACTTAGAACCCACCAAAGCTTTTGTTTCCATGAGCTCTGGCTACTGACATTTACTGGAATTAAAACTAAGATAGAAAGCCATCATCTAAGATGAGTAATAGGCCAAGGCCATGGCTTAGTTGGTAAAGTGCAGGACTTAAGTTTGAGGCCCAGGACTCACATTAAACAAAGCTGCTTGTAGTGGTGCTCAATTTGTATGTAACTCTGGCATGGGGACGGCAGACACAGGTGTGTTCTTAAGGCTCCAAGGCCAGCCAATCTAGACAGTTTGATGAGATCTTGGTAAAACTGAGAGTCTCTGACATACATGTGCATGTACACCTACACACATATCAACACAAAAAAATGAATATAATGAAATAATAAACACATAAAATATTTACAGAAACTGTTTTGTGTGAGATGATTGTATCTTCCAAGACCAAACATAACTATAAAGTGACATTGCTTTATGTTTTTTCCAATTCTCCTCCATGTCTGGTCCAGAGAACACTAGCTACATCTCATCCATCAAATCCCATCAAAGCTATTGGAAAACTCCACTGTTACATCCAGGAGAGAGATGGATGAGGCACATAATATTTGTATTTAATAAGACAATAGCTATGACCTCAAAAGCCCTTAAAGGGGTCTCAGAAGGTCCCGGACATCAGGGAAACAACAGTGGCCTTCTAGAAAATTAAGGGATTTTTTTTTTTTTTGGTCTTTAGTCTTTTCATTTCTAATTCATTTTCTGCCAGACATTTCTACTCTCTGCTGATGGTTGATGGTAAAAGTTGTTCATGTTCTAGATGCCAAAGAGCAGAGCATAGGCTATGACCTAAAGCAGGGATTCTCAACCATCCTAGTGCTATGACCCTTTAATACAGTTCCTCATGTTGTGGTGACCCCCAAACACAAAATTATTTTGTTGCTACCTAATAACTGTAATTTTGCTACTGTTTATGTATATAGTATTGCAAATATCTGATATGCACCATATCTGATATGAGACCCCCAAAGAAAACTGCGGCCCCAAAACAAAACAAAACAAAACAAAAGTACTTTTTTCTTTATGCCAGTTTGCTACCTGTCCTACCTAATTTGTTTCTCACTAATTGTGATAAAAGCACCGACCAGAGCCCATTGGAGGGTAAGAAAGCATTTATTTCATCTTACAACTCCTAAGTCATAATCCTTCATGGCGGAGGTTGGGACAGGAACTTAAGACAAAAACCTGGAGGCAGGAACTGAAGCAGAGATTGTAGAGGAACACTGCTCTCTGGCTTGCTTCCTCTGGCTAATCAGCTGATTATCTTATATAGTTCAGGCCCTTCTGTCTAGGGATTGCACTGCCCAAAATGGGCTGGTCCCTTCTTCATCAATTAACAATTAAGAAAGTCTCCCACACACATGTCCACAGGCTATCTGATGAAGGAGATTCCTAAGCTGAGGTTTTCTCTTCCCAGTTAACCCTAGTTTGTGTCAAGTTGACCAAAACTAACCAACACATTTCCCTACAACAATATAATCAGAAAATTGTTACTATCCATAAACTGATACATCCAAATCCCATAATTATTACCATCTGCAAGGAACCACATACCAGAGCAGGAGTGTGCTGAACCTATGATAACAAAGTAATACCCTACCCCTAAGAGGCTCACATTTTTTATCTTTTGGCACCCATGAATATTCTCACTTAAATGACAAAGGGACCATGTAGATAGAATTAAGCTTAAATGTCTTGACATAGGGAAGAGCATCTTGCATTATAAGGTGAGCCCAACCTAATCACATTTATCCAGAAGAGGACAGGGACTATTTCCTAGCTGTAATCAGATGGCAGAGGGAGGGGATGGTGCTGGCTGTGAGGATGCAGAAAGGACTAGAGCCAGGAGCAGGGACAGTCAGCTTTCAAAGGGTAGAGGGGGCTAGATCAGAGAGTCTCCTGGAGCCTCCTAAAAGGAATGCCGTCTTAGAGATGCTTCGATATAAGCCTATTGAGACCTGTGTGGCCTCTGACCCAAGAGATAATGCATTTGAATTGTTTTTAGCCACCAGGTTTGTGGAGATTGGTTTCAGAGGCAATACAAGCTCAACACATTGCCTTAAACCACTTGAGTTGGCCTCTGTCCACCAGGAGGTGCCAGTGAGGCCCAGGGGTTGTAGCCACAAAGAGTTGGTGCTCATTTTTCACCCAGACGCCTTTTGGGATTACCAAAACCCCGGAATTTATTTGTATCCTGAAACTACTGTGTCCAACCTGTATGAGTTTCCCTCTCCCAAGAATGGACCTGCTGTTAATGCTCACTTCCTTAATCTTACAGGTGGCCAGGAGTATGGAGTGACTGGTTTTAGACAGGACCTGGGTGTGAGCAGGTGGGTCTTCAGTGTTGGAACCTATGGGTGAGAAGCAGAGAGACAAGCTGAGAGCTACTAGACAGACCTGAGCCAAGACAGAGAAGGCTGCGGAGGAAGCAAATCTCTGTTACTGGGAGAGTTGGAGTTCACTTTGGAAGGCTCTTAGTTTCACTTAATAAAAGAATTTTGAAATGGACTCAGAAGGAAGTGTGAGGACAATTTTATTAGAGTTAAGATGATGATGATAAAAAACAGAGCACATAGCTGTGAATCTCAGCACATGTCTGGAGGAGGGAGATATGTAGACAGAGAGAAAGAAAGCTGTGCCTTTGGATCTAGGGTCCCTTAGAAGAGTCAGGTCCAGCAGTGGAGACTGGCAAGCATCCCCATTGTGGACTAGCAGCTTGTGACAGAATGCAAGATGGCTTCGGAGAACATGTGAGAAATCTAAAGTGTCCAGAAAAGCATGCATATGCTTTGGGCCAGTATTTGAGGGAAAAGAATAGAAAGAAGGGAAAAGTTATGCTTTCAGAGTAAGAACTCAGAAAATGCACAGGATTAGCATCGCTGCCCAGAGAAAAGGGAGGAGCTTCAGAAAACTGTGAGTATGTCATTTTATTAGGGGATACCTCCTCAGCATAGCTTTAGGTGAATCAGGTTTTCTGAGAGGTGGTCTCCTGACCAGGTGATTGATAGGGACAGCTAAATTAACTTTTTTTTTTTTTTTTTTTGAGACAGGGTTTCTCTGTGTAGCTTTGTACCTTTCCTGGATCTCACTCTGTAGACCAGGCTGGCCTCAAACTCACAGAGATCTACCTAGCTCTGCCTCCCGAGTACTGGGATTAAAGGCATGCATCACCACTGTCCGGTCTAAATTAACTCTTAAGAAAAGAGACACCAGGCAGTGGTGGTGCACATCTTTAATTTCAGTACTCTGGAGGCAGAGGCAGGCAGATCTCCATGGGTTTGAGGCCAGCCTTGCCTACAGAGCAAGTTCCAGGACATCCATGGCTACACAGAGAAACCCTGTCTTGAAAACAAAACAAAACAAAAAACCAAGACAAACAAAAAGCAAAAGAAAAAAGAGAAGAAAATAAAAAAGAAAGAAAAGAGACAATAAAATGCAATGTTCTAATATTTGAAGCAAATCAGAATGTTATGTCTCTACCCAAGGCATTCCATTCTTTGGTTCAGCTGCTTAAAGAGGGGCAGGTACAATGTGGCAATAACTTCATATACATGTATAGTAAACTTACTTGCAAATACATTCTTGAAAATGGCCCAAATTTGATAGGTTAGATTTGTGTGTTCTGGCTCTATGTCATAGACATCTTCCTTTACGAAAGCTGGAGGGAGAACTATAGTTCATTGCTTGGGCATTTGTCTAGCATGGGCAAAGCTCTAAGTACAATCCTCAGTACAGGAAAGAAGAGAAAGAAAGGAAGTGAGGAGGGAGGGAGGGAGGGAGGGAGGGAGGGAGGGAGGGAGGGAAGGAGGGAGGGAGAGGGAGGAAGGAGAAAGAGCAAGCTATGGGTTTTATAGAAGGAGTTAACTCAAATGTTGGAATCTGACGAACCACCACAAGCTCAGGGCACATGGGAAATTCTAAAGCTGGTTCTGACTCACCTCCTTACTCTGATGCAGTTAATCACACGGAAGCAGAACTTTTAAGACATCAAAAGAGTGAGACTCATCGGAGACCTTCCTCCCTCTAAGACAGCTAAGCCACGTTGAGATGATGTCCAAGTGACTTCTAGCCTTCTGCATCAAGCAGATGTTTACAATGTAGGCTTAGAGGCCTGAGGAAATGGCTCAGTCAGCCAAGTGCTACCCATGTGAGTCTGAGAACCTGAGTTCTGATGCCTGACACCTACACAATAGCTGGATGTGGACATAGGAGGATTTCTAGATTGGCCAGCCAATCTAGGCCCAATGTGTTAGCGGTGGCAGGTTCAATGAGAGTCTCAGAAAATAAGGTGGAAAGCAGTGGAAGGTAACCAGTGTCAACCTCTGCCTTCCACCCACACACATATGCATGTAAATGGAAATACACACACAATGAATATTTAGTTAGGTTTGGTGAGATCAACAGATGAGGTGATTAATGAGAAATGGCTCGTTATTCACAGGTCCCAAAAGGAGCAGACATTTCACACCAGGTGTGAAGCCACATGGGAAAACAGTGTGTGTTGGAGGGGGGGAGGGGGAACTGTCAATGTGCAGATTGATTTTTGTCTACTTGACTCAAAGTAGAACCATCTGGGAAGAAGGAACCTCAACTGAGGCATCCCTTATATTAAGTTGGCCTGTAAGCATGTCTGTAGGGTGTTTTCATGATTAATGATGAATGTGGGAGGGCCCAATCCACTGTGAGTGATGCCACCCCTGGATAAGTGTCCTGGTTGTATAATAAGGTTGAGCAAGTCATGAAGAGCAACAGTATTCCTCTGTGGTCTGTTTAAGCTCCTGCCTTGAGCTCCTGCCTTGGCTTTGCTCAGTGATGGACTGTAGCCTGCAAGTGAAATGAATCCTTTCCTCCCCAAAGCTGGTTTTCACCATGCTTACCACAGCAACAGAAAGCAAAGGAGGACAGTCAATGAAAGGTCACGTGGTTGGGATTCAAGGGGGACACTGAGGTAGGCTGTCTTCTTGAGTGACATAGTTATTAGAAGAGTTAAGGCCATGGAAAGACAGTGTGGCCAGAGCTCTGAGGAGGGACAGTAGGCCCACAAAGTGTAGATGTTGGAGGGGGTAATCCCTTCTTATAGGTCTCAAAAGAAGAGGAGGGTTTTATGCTTTATCGTTGGTGATTTGATTTGTAGTCAGATTCTCTCTGACTCCTGGCGGTAGAGAAGAGAGAGGAGAGGTTTTAAAGGAATCTTATTAATGTGTGACTTAGAGGATATGGGGGCAATGGGGAGGAAGGGCACATTTAGTTGAGTCATATCAGTTGTACTCAGCACCCCTCTAATACAGTGGTTCTCAAGCTATGGGGAGTGAGTCCTGTGGGGTAGAACGACCCTTTCACGGGGATCGCATATCAGATATCCTGCATATCAGATATTTACATTATGATTCACAACAGTAGTAAAATTAGTTATGAAGTAGCAACAAAATAATTTTATGGTTGGGGGTCACCACAACATGAGGACCTGTATTAAAGGGTCACAGCATTAGGAAGGATGAGAGCCACTGCTCTAGTATCTTGGAAGTTCATACCCTAAGTCTATAAACTTTCCCTGGGGAACTGATCACCACAGGTCTGTTATTCTGGAATCTGAGCACCTGAGGAGTCTGTCAGATGGCTACAGATTCAAAGACAGGCTCTTGGTAAAAGGCTAACCTAACAGTTAGAAGATGGATAGGGCAGAGGAAAATGTGGCAAATGTCTTCACCGTGGCTTCGTGGGAAGTGCTAGTGTAAAAAACCAAAACAAACAGCAACAACAAAAACAGTTCTCACTTTAAAGGGAATAAGAGCTAACTTATTCTGGAGCCATTTGAAGTGACTGTGATCTGGGAACGCACACTGAGGCTACCCCAGACTCCAACGTGTTCCAGTGTGGAAGAAGTTTCATCGTTTTACAGAACAAAGACAATCATAAATCAAGGCAGGTTTAAAATACATTGAGGCAGTTACAGTAAGATGGGGAAGCTTTTCTTTAGGCAATGGAGTGGCTGGGACAGGAGAATATGTAATGGAGCTCAGGAGGAGCCTTGAAAGCTCTAGAAAGCAGGTGCCTTAGAGAATAATAGTTTCTTCATGTCCTTAAGGGTTTAGTTCCAGGGCCCTCAACAAACACCAAAATCCTCTCAGATGCTCATGTCTCTTATATAGAACAAAACAGCTTTGTATGTGACCTACAGACATCTTGTATACTTTACATTTGTCCTCCTACATACTTATAATAGTCAACATTATGCAAATTTATGTAAATAGTTGTTATACTGTATTGTTTAAAGAATAATGGCAAGAAAAGTCTATACATATTTTCTATACAGGATTATGTATGTATGTATGTATGTATGTATGTATGTATTTATTTATTTATTTATTTATTTATTTATTTATTTATTTATTTATTTATTTAACATTCCAGCCATAGTTTCCCCTCCCTTCTCTCCTCTCAGTTCCTCCCCCAACTCCACCTCTCTTCCCACCCCCTAATCCATTCTCCTCCATTTCTGTTCAGGAAAGGGCAGGTCTCCCATGGATATCAACAAAACATGGCATATCAAATTGTAGTAAGACTGAGCACCTCCTCATGTATTAAGGCTGGCAAGGTGACTCAGTATGAGAATAGGGTCCCAAAGGCTGGTAAAAGAGTCAGGGGCAGCCCCTGCCCCCACTGTTAGGAGTCCCACAAGTAGATCAAGTTACATAACTGTCACATATATGCAGAGTGCTTAGGTTAGTCCCATGCCATCTCCCTGGTTGTGAGTTCCGTCTCTGTGAGCCCCTGTGAGCTCAGGTTAGTTGATTCTGAGGGTTTTCTCACGGTGTCCTTGACCCCTCTGACTCCCACAGTCCTTTCTCCCCTACTTCTGCAGGATTCCCTGAGTGCCACCTAATGTTTGGTTGGGGGTTTGTGCAGAACATGTTTGATTGGTTTGGTCTCAGCTTTCCAGTGGAGGGGAGGAGCTCAAACCCAGGGCCCCTGAAAGCCACACAAGAGCTCTACCACTTGGACACAGCCTTGAATGGGAAAGGAGCACTTGCAGTAGTGATTTGCTTTCTCTGGGTATTTAGGGCTTGGAGGAGGCTAGCTCAGTTGGTGATGTACTTGCTTAGCAGCCAGGAAGCCCTGGGTTTGATCCCATGTAGCCCAAAGCCTGGTCACAGTGGCACACACCTGTTAACCCAGCACATGGGAGGTAGAGGCAGGAGGGTTGGAAGTTCAAGGTTATCTTACATATTAAGTTCAAAGCTAGCCTAAGCTATATGATACCCTGTCTCAAACACACACACACACACACACACACACACACACACACACACACACACACACACACAGAGAGAGAGAGAGAGAGAGAGAGAGAGAGAGAGAGAGAGAGAGAGAGAGAGAGAGATATTTGTCTGGGGGTGGCAGTCTTTCCTGGTTTAGCAAAGGCTACAAGAAACCAAATCACCAGAAAATAGGACAAAGGCTAGCTAGCATCACATGAGAGTGTACTTTTGGTTCCAGATAGACCCAGGGCAACAACAGGTCTGCAATACACAGCCAAGAGCACTAGCCTCAACCAGTGCTGCCCTGCAGGTATGATAGGTCCTGAGCTCTGCTATGTCCTCGGTGTACCATATCCCCACTTTTCTACTTTGTGTACAATACAGGGAAACAGGGTGAAGTTTTCCTGTTCTCTAGCAGCAACACAGTACTCAGCCAGCAGTCACCAAAGCAAGGGGCTGTGGCCAATGGGCTATGCAGAACCAAGGGGCTATGAAGACCCAGGGGTGTGTGCAGAACTAAGGGGCTATGAAGACCCAGGGGTGTGTGCAGAACCAGAGGGCTATGAAGACCCAGGGGTGTGTGCAGAACCAAAGGACTATGAAGACCCAGGGGTGTGTGCAGAACTAAGGGGCTGTGAAGACCCAGGGGTGTGTGCAGAACTAAGGGGCTATGAAGACCCAGGGGTGTGTGCAGAACCAAAGGACTATGAAGACCCAGGGGTGTGTGCAGAACTAAGGGGCTATGAAGACCCAGGGGTGTGTGCAGAACCAAAGGGCTATGAAGACCCAGGGGTGTGTGCAGAACCAGAGGGCTATGAAGAACCAGGGGTGTGTGCAGAACCAAGGGGCTATGAAGAACCAGGGGTGTGTGCAGAACTAAGGGGCTATGAAGACCCAGGGGTGTGTGCAGAACTAAGGGGCTATGAAGAACCAGGGGTGTGTGCAGAACCAAGGGGCTATGAAGACCCAGGGGTGTGTGCAGAACCAAAGGACTATGAAGAACCAGGGGTGTTTGCAGAACTAAGGGGCTGTGAAGACCCAGGGGTGTGTGCAGAACTAAGGGGCTATGAAGAACCAAGGGTGTGTGCAGAACCAAGGGGCTATGAAGAACCAGGGGAATGTGCCAAATCAGGTGTGTGTGTGTGTGTGTGTGTGTGTGTGTGTGTGTGTGTGTGTGTGTAGAACTGAGGGGCTGTGCAGAGCCAGGGGACTGTGCAGAATAGGGGAGACTATGCATAACCGGGGGGCTGTGCAGAGCCAGGGAGCTGTGCAGAACTGGGAAGGAGTGCTGTGCAGAGCCAGGGGCCTGCTCATAAAAACTTCTGCAGGCTGCATTTTTTTCCTTCTTCCTAACTGCTTTGACCTGTATCTACCTGTTTGTTTCCAGGAAAAGACCACACAGGGCTTGGGGCGTAGTTCCAAATTTTGTTTCTCATTTACATCTAAGCTGAGGAGCTGTGTCCACAGCTATCTGTGGAGCTTGCTCTAAACACTGAGCCACCCACCCCTAACTCTGCTAAACCGTCTGGCTGTTTACAGTGGACAAGAGCTCTGACCCTGCTGGACAAGGAGAGGCCAGTAGAACCTTCTTACATGTGCTTCTTCCTGACAGGAAGGGTTTGTGTAGGTTTCTCTGAAGTCTGGCATTAGCCACATAAGGGTCATGGCACTATTTGAAAGGGTTGATGTGTGAGCTTCTTCCCCTGGAGGGACTGGGCACGAGTCAGAGCCCAGCCAGTACTTTGCATCTGGAAAAGGTGGCGTGAAAGCAACTGAGCATCACTTGGCAAATTGACATCTTTCAAAAGCATGTGCTGCATCACACATCATTGCACAATCAACATTGTGTATTTCAAGATGCCAATAATATTTAATAATTACCGGAGCATGATCAAGAATAACGTTTCTAAAAATTAATAGTCTAATTTTTATTAAGCATCAATTCTGATTATATAGCAGTAGCATCCTAAGCTGGTTTCCCATTGAGCTTTTTATGGGAAAGGCCTCTGCCCTCGAACCCCAGGGCCTTAGCGCTTCACCAGCATTGTAGAGAGGCAGAATGGTTACAAACTCCACAGCTGGCTAGTTCAGCAGAAGAGGACTGGCAAATCTGCCTTATTATAATCGGTAGTTTTATTTATCAACTTGACACAATCTAGAATTCTCTGTAAAGAGTGTCTCAGTGAGGAATTGGTTGGCTTGTGCGCATGGCTCTGAGGGATTTTCTTCGTTGGACTAATTGAATGGGGGTGATATGGGAATGTTGAGGTGTCTTTGAGAGAGATGGAACATTCCTCAGCTCTATTTGTGCTTGGCTGGGGGAGCTAGGATCCTTGGAACTTGATGGATACCAAAGCTGCCGCAAGCCAGAAGGCTTTTCGGTTCTTGTCTTGTGAATTCAAGAAATAGAAGTCATGGATCCCAAAGGGTGAGTTTGAAAATATTTGATTGTATAGGAAGCTTAAGAGGGAGAGAGAAGGCTGAGCTCCTGTATGATAGGGGGTCTCCTGCAGTGTGATACCATTGAGCTTTGCTCTGCTGGAGTTAATAGATGGAGGAGAGGAGAGTGGGGTCAGTGTAGTGCCTATTCCAGGTGTCCAGAAGCCTCGAAGTTTCACTTCCTTTTTGTGTTCCCTGGAAAGGGGTACTCTTCTAGGGGAAAATAGATAAGGAAAGAGCAGATCCCCCTTCTGGCATCTGCAGTCTCTGGCCATTGTGGAACAGGAGACATTTCTGGCTTAAATGCTTCTGGAAACTCGGAGTTGAGTGTTACATTTGTTGGGCATCCCGTGAGGAGAGGGGCTGATCTCTGCAGGTCAGATCTGCTTGGTTCATACTTGTCTCACCAGCAGGATGGAGGGACACAGCAGTGAGCTTGCTCTTGGCTATCCCGGACTGTCTAGTTGTGAAAACCCTACTGAACACAGAATGGGAGACCAGTTACTAGCTGGTGCACAAGCATGTGTCTGTAAATTTATGTTTTCTTTCTGTCTTGAGTCTAGACTGCACCCGGGTCTCATCTTTGTGCATTCCTCCATTACAGGTGCACCCCACATTCTGCCACCATAGTCAGTGATCCCCAGAGTCACTTTGATTCTAGCTTTCGCTGTCTGACCACACTTCAGCTCTTCCATCCTTCTCTTTGGTAACCTGTCAGTTAGAATTATATCTAAGTTTGTAGTGAGGAGTTCTGAACCTTACAAAGGGGTACTGAAGGTAAAAAGGAGCTCAGATACATGAAAAGTTCTGGCAAAGCACTCCAGATGACGCAGTTTCAGGAACTCATGGTGATCATTTATGCCTCCATTTTTACCCATCCAGATGCTTCAATGTAGCCACTGGGTTTGAACCCACCAAACAACTGGGAATGGGTATGTCACTAGGTGGAAACTTCAAAAACCATACCTGAGTTGCCATGGATAAGGCATCATTCTTTTCATGGATAAGACTTTCCATCAAATGAAATCCTGGCCTGAGAGACCCTCACAAAGGACTCCGCCTCATACCTGCTCTGAGACAACTAGGTAGTAGGAGCTATTGTTCCCATTACATAAAAGGTACCATGATGACTCCATATTTCAGGGGAAAGAAAAAGACAGAGTGGGTTAATCCTTGCCCAGGCTGCCCAGAGACCATAATATGGAATTTAGACCTCCAGAGCTCCTGGAGAAGATCTCATCACCAAGCAAGCCTTTCCAGGAAGGTCCAAGAGCTTTGTCAGATGTTGCAACCTTTGACTTTCTGCTTTCTGAAGAGTCCCAAATGACAACTTCAACATCTCCTCTGAGCACATAGGAAGAATGAAATGAGCTGGAACGGGTGTTAGAGACCAGATGCTCTTCCAGTCTGCCGTCAGCACCAGCAGTCACATCCCAGCCAACAAAAGCAATATATATGTACCCTTTAAAAGGTCCCCACCGTCATGGCCTGCTCTCGCACATGCTCTCTTGCTCTCTCTCTCTCTCTCTCTCTCTCTCTCTCTCTCTCTCTCTCTCTCTCTCTCTCTCTCGTCCCCGCTCCAAGTCAGCCTTCCTCCACCCCCACCTCAATAAATCTCTTGCATGAGATCTATTGTGTGGTGTGATCTCTGCAGCATTTCTTGGCCCCAACTCACCAAGATATCCTTCCTTCCACTGCATAAACCCTAACAATAGGAAGGCGGAGCAGTTGTATAAGGATTCAGACAGGTAACCTTGTTTATTCCCCAGGGTTTAGCGCTCACCTTTGTCCCTTGGGTTGACAGCACACACCCACACCTCTGAGCTCTTGCTATTTTTCCAACTTCAAATCTCTCCGTTTTGCTATTCTTCCCCATCAAAACCCAGCTAAAATGCCATTTTCCACACAGCCTCCTTCCATATTCATGTCCTCCCCTGTCCCCAGCCTTTGCTAGCACAGGGCACTGTATCAGGAAGGTGGCCAGAAAAGTGTCTGGCTTATATCTAACTACACTAAATAAATAAACAATTAAGAGTGCTCTCCAGCCAGCTCTCAGCTTCCTGAACCTCTCCTTCAGCTTGGCCCAGTCCCAGCAAGTGGCCCTAGAGACTTGTCCTTCATCTTGTCCTCTATCTAATCCCCCCACCCCATCTCTGCCACATGTGAGGAACCAATGCTCAGTGAATAAAGTAAGCCACATTGAGTCTGCATATGAGAAGTGATCCACAGAACCTATCTGGACTTTTTGCTCGCTTCCATGGATTTGACCTGATACCTAGGGCTTAGCATTTTCTGTGGTAGTCATTAGGATCCTTAGTGAATGACATGCATACCTGAAAATGCAAACATTGATGATGCATAACTTCACTGGCAATAGCTAATAAAAATGATTTGTTACTAATAACCAGTGCTTATGAGTCAGATATTATTCTAGGAGTTCAGAGAGGTAGGTTAGGAAGGCCTGGTTCTCAGTTTGCTTCAGGAAGAAGCCATCCAATGCTCATTACACCAACTTTCTTCTTCTCTATGAGCATGTTTGTTTCCCACACAAAAAAACCACAATCATTCTTGTAGTTACTCCAAGTTTAAGATGCTCTGCAGACCATCCAGTGAGCCAACACATACTGTTTCACTTCCTCCAGAACACAATATATTTCTTTGGTTTGTTTGTTTGGTTTTGTTTTTCAAAACAGGGTTTCTCCATGTTGCCCTGGATATCCTGGAACTTACTCTGTAGACCATGAACTCACAGACATCTGCCTGCCTCATCCTCCTGAGTGCTGGTATTACAGGTGTATGTCACCAATGCCTGGTCACAACACATTCTTTTTTTTCTTTTCTTTTTTTTTTTTTTTGATTTACTATTTATGTATTCAGTGGTCTGCCTGCATGTGTCCCTGTAGGCCAGAAAAGCGCACCAGATCTCATTACAGGTGGTTGTGAGCCACTATGTGGTTGCTGGGAATTGAACTCAGGACATTTGGAAGAGCAGCCAGTGCTCTTAACCTCTGAGCTATCTCTCCAGGCCCCACCACAATACATTCTTAATAAGGGAATTGTTACTGCTCACTGATACTCTCTAAGGACCTCAAGCAATGTGTGGCACACCATGGAGAGCAATTTAATGCACTCCCATTTTTCAGATAAGGCTGTGTGGGTTTGTTCCTGAGGTGGGAAATGGGGAGCTGGCACCCAAGGAGTGAGTGCACTTTGCCCCTCTGTGTTACTTCTCCAAAGAAATATCAGCTCTATGTCCTCCCCATTTATCTTTACTTCCTTTCGTAAATTACCATGTTTTCCCTTTGTGTACTAGAAGCTTCCTTGCCAACTGCCACAAATTGACTTCATTGTTAATCCCACCAACTATAGTCCCAAGATACCTTGTGAGAGGGGTGAGTCCTGGAGACTGCAATTCCTCAAGCTCTTGATCCAACAGAACCAGAACATACTCCTCAGCTCACGTGGCAAGTGGCTAACCCCTCAGTTGCTCTGGGGAAGCAGTTCAATTGAAAACAAAGTAAATGCTTTGAGGAAGAATCTCCCTCTTGCCCCTGCCAAGACAAACAGCCTCACACTACACTGCAATAGCTGCTTACACCAAATTAGATAAGCTAATGAAGAAAAAGCTGGTGCCATTAAAATGTCCAATTAATGTAAACAGGAGGTTTCCAGTCTCTCTGATTCTAATCCAACCTCACAGACCTTCATCTACCCTGATGGGGCTGCCCATGTTGCTTTCCTCACTACAGCCTATTACCTCGCTAACATCTGTAGCTCTGTTGGATGGATTCCTGTTTCAACCTTGGCTCTTTCACTAAAGTTACAGAATCTTTGCCAAAAAAAGCGTCTCTTCTCTCTGATTTCAGAGCGCTCCAACCATCCATCACTGGGTCATCTGTTTACGCAGTGAGCATTGATTGAGCATGCCAAGCAGTGCTCTCTAGACAACCTGGTCCACTTCACTGATTACTCCTCCCTGGAACATCTCCACTCCTGTAGTTTTGACTAGAATTTGCCCACTGATGGTTTTCAAATATAAATCTCCAGATCAAGACCTCCCAATTAGTTGTTTGCAAGCCTGAATGTCTGCTGGACATCTGCAGTTTGATGTCCAATGAACAGCCTAGACTGAACTTGTTCCAAACAAAACTCATCAATCACCTTCTCTAAGCAGGCTGCTCATTTCTCCTATAATTTTAGTCGCTGGCCCCAAAAGTCAGCTGGTCATCTAAATAGAAATCCTCACTTTTAATCTTCACTGAGATCTAGCAATTTCCATTTGTCTTTCAGTCAAAGATTAATCTTATCTTGGTCCATGTCCCACATCAGCCCATCTCTGATCTGGGTGGACTCCAGCTCCTCCCATCTTCACTCTTTACTGTGTCCTGACCTTAACCCTTCATTTCCCTAGTTGATCGCTCATCATCCACACTCCAATGACTGATTCCCTGATGAATTCTGTCCTGCCTCTGAAAGATCCCAGCATACTAGCTTAGCCTAACGCCATTTCAAGTAAGGTCTGAAAAGCGCGGGGTGTCTACGGCCGGCCTCCTGGCCCCAGAAAAGGGTACTAAAGGTCAGAAAAACAGCTTGGAGCCAGACAGCAGGCGTGTCAAGCTCGGGGAAAAACCACGAGCTGCCCTGAGTTTGAACCCGGCCTCATTTGAATCGTCCAATCAGAACCCTGTAAACCATGGGCTGCCCTGAGTTTGAACCCGCCCTCCTCGTGCTCCTGCTGCCCGACCCTATAAAAACCCTCCGCTCCAGCCCGTGGGCCCGCCAGTCTCTTGAGCTTCTTGAGGGACTGCGTTGCCCCGGGTACCCGTGTTCCTGAATAAAGCCTCTTGCTGTTTGCATCTGACTCGTGGTCTCGGTGTGATCTCTGGGCGAGGGTCTCTCCAGAGGGAAGACTGCCTTCGGGAGTCTTTCATTTGGGGGCTCGTTCCGGGATCTGAGACCCCCACCTCGGGACCACCGACCCACTGTCAGGAGGTAAGCCGGCCGGCCTTGGTGTATGTCGTTTCTGTCCTGTCGGAGTGTTGTCGGTTTATCTGAATGTTGTCTGTTTGCGCGCCTGAATCGGTCTGGAGTCAGTGGGGCTGAAGGAGCTGACGAGCTCGGACTTCGCCACTGCGACCCTGGAAGACGTTCCACGGGTCTCTGAAGTCCCCTTCTGGGGCACGGGAAGTCCCCTTCTGGGGCACGGGAAGTCCCCTTCGGGGGCACGGGAAGTGTTGTCGGTTTGTCTGAATGTTGAATGTTGTCTGTTTGTGCGCCTGAATCGGTCTGGAGTCAGTGGGGCTGAAGGAGCTGACGAGCTCGGACTTCGCCACTGCGACCATGGAAGACGTTCCACGGGTCTCTGAAGTCCCCTTCTGGGGCACGGGAAGTCCCCTTCGGGGGCACGGGAAGTCCCCTCTGGGGCACGGTTTTTCGGGGCCACCCCCGTATCAGAAGGATACGTGGTGCTGGCAGGGGACGGAGAATTCAAACACTCCGTGTCCCCATCTGAGTTTTTGCTTTCGGTTTTACACCGGAGCCGCGCAGCGAAACTGTTTCTTGTTTGTGGTGTCGGTTTGTTTTGCGTTCTTTGTCTAATCCTTCTCCATCCAGGCGCGGCGCCTCCTGTCACGGCGCCAGCCGCGACCCTCCCAGCGGCTGCGCTCGAGGCGCCTCCTGTCATGGCGCCGGCCGCGATCCCGGCGGCTGCGCTCACGGCGCCTCCTGTCACGGCGCCAGCCGCGACCCTCCCAGCGGCTGCGCTCGAGGCGCCTCCTGTCATGGCGCCGGCCGCGATCCCGGCGGCTGCGCTCGCGGCGCCTCCTGTCACGGCGCCAGCCGCGACCCTCCCAGCGGCTGCGCTCGCGGCGCCTCCTGTCACGGCGCGGGCCGCAACCCCGGGGGCTGCGCTCGCGGCGCCTCCTGTCATGGCGCCAGCCGCGGCCCTCCCAGCGGATGCACTCGCGGCGCCTCCTGTCACGGCGCCAGCCGCAACCCCGGCGGCTGCGCTCGCGGCGCCTCCTGTCATGGCGCCAGCCGCGATCCCAGCGGCTGCGCTCACGGCGCCTCCTGTCACGGCGCCGGCCGCGACCTTCCCGGCGGCCGCCCCCCCCCCCCCCCCCCCCCCCGTGATGACCCCGCTCGCTGGGGACTCGGAGGAAGAAGAGGAAGCAGTCCAGTCCCCCATCGCGGGCCGCCTCAGGGGCCGCCAAGCCGGCCCCCCCACTAAGTCCAAAGCCTTCCCGCTTCGGGAAGGCCTCAACCATCAGTCACAATATTGGCCCTTCTCTGCCTCAGACCTTTATAATTGGAAACAACATAATCCCCCTTTCTCCAGGGATCCTGTTGCCTTGACCAGCCTAATTGAGTCCATCCTAGTGACTCACAGGCCGACTTGGGACGACTGTCAGCGGCTCCTGCAGACCCTCTTAACAGTAGAGGAAAAGCAGAGAGTTTTCCTGGAGGCCTGGAAGCAGGTTCCGGGCGATGACGGGAGGCCAACCCAACTCCCAAATATCATAGATGCAGCTTTTCCCTTGACCCGCCCAGACTGGGACTTCAATGCACCTGAAGGTAGGGAGCATCTACGTCTCTATCGCCAGTTGCTCTTAGCGGGTCTCCGAGCGGCCGCCAGAAGGCCTACCAATTTGGCTCAGGTAAGGAAGGGGAAGAGAAGGAAAAAGGAAAAAAAAGGAGATGACAGAAACGTGAGAAAAGGGACAAGAAACAACATAGGGAGATGAAAAAGGTTTTGGCCGCCGTTGTGTCTCAGGGACAGCGGAGAGAGGGAGATAGGTCGGGAGAGCGAAGGAGGCCACCCCTTGATAACTGGCATCAGGGCAAGTAACTCACTCCTTCCTGCATATACCTGAATGCCCCCATCCGCTGTTAGGACGGGACCTATTAACCAAATTGAAGGCACAAATCTACTTTGATGAGAAGGGACCAAGAGTCACAGGTCCTAAAGGAGACCCCCTACAAATCCTTGCCCTCAGTTTAGAGGAAGAATACCATTTGTTTGAGGCAGAACCCACGGAGACGTCACCTGAGGAGCTACAGAACTGGCTGAGAGAGTTTCCTCAGGCCTGGGCAGAGACTGGGGGCTTGGGGTTGGCACGCGATCAGCCACCGCTGATGATCTCACTAAAGGCCTCCGCGACTCCCGTTTCAATCAGACAATACCCAATGTCACGGGAAGCTCATGAGGGGATCAAGCCCCATATTCGGAGGCTCCTGGACCAAGGGGTGTTAAAGCCCTGCCAGTCACCTTGGAACACCCCTCTCTTGCCTGTTAAGAAACCGGGGACAGGAGACTACAGGCCGGTCCAGGACTTGAGAGAGGTCAATAAGCGGGTGGAGGACATACACCCCACGGTGCCTAACCCCTATAACCTTCTGAGCACCCTACCACCGACCCACGTCTGGTACACTGTGCTAGACCTGAAGGATGCCTTCTTTTGTTTAGAGAGCCCGTGCCCTATAGCCCAGAAGACCATGAGCTAGCAAAGAAAATGGGGGCGGACTGGGAACAAAGAAGACAGGCATATATACTAGGGGACCGGATGGTCATGCCAACCTCCCATACCCGATATATGCTGAGATTCCTCCATGCATTGACCCATTTGAGCAAAAACAAGATGAAGACCTTATTAGCCAGCAGGTAACTTCTACCTGCCCAGCCTGTGCTCAAGTCAATGCAGGAAAGGTTCATCTAAACAAGGGGGCCCGCCAAAGAGGCCATCGTCCTGGTGTTCATTGGGAAATAGACTTTACAGAAGTACAATTAAGGAGACTCTAACCAAATTAACGCTTGCAACTGGCACTAGAGATTGGGTGCTCCTACTTCCCTTGGCTCTCTATCGAGCCCGAAATACCCCCGGTCCACACGGCCTAACCCCTTTTGAGATCATATATGGGGCCCCACCTCCTGTTGTAAACTTTCTCCATCCTGATATTTCCTCTCTTGCCACCACCCCTACTTTAGAAGCACATCTTCAAGCCCTCCAGTTGGTGCAGAGGGAGGTCTGGAAGCCCCTGGCCAAGGCTTATCAGGAGCAGCTAGACAAGCCGGTGGTGCCCCACCCCTTCCAGCACGGTGGAAGGGGCCCTATACTGTCTTGCTGACCACCCCCACTGCACTCAAGGTCGACGGGATTGCTGCATGGATCCATGCCTCTCATGTGAAGGCTGCCAGGGAACCCGACCCAGCAGGATCCAGAAAGTCAACATGGACAGTGCGCCATACCCGCGACTCCTCTTCCTCCCCCTCCTCTTAATCTCTACCTACCCCCAGGGGACTAGGGCGGCAGAGAGCCCGCACCTAGCTAAGAGGCTCACTTGGCAGGTCATCTCACAAACTGGGGAGACGGTCTGCAAACGACCGCCTTTCACACCCCCTTTACATGGTGGCCTAACTTACATCCAGATCTCTGCCGATTAGCAGCAGGGTCAGAGGACTGGGACATCCCTACCACTGACCCCATGAACCCCAGAGCACCAGACGTCTGTCAGGATGGTAAGGGAACTTGCAAATGTAGTGACGGGAGATACGGATGTGGCCACCCTGAAGCCAGGGCAGCCCTGTCACAACTATCCTTCTACGTCTGCCCCTGGGATGGTAGGGACAGAAAGGTGATTAGCCAATGTGGGGGTTATGAAAGTTACTTCTGTAAAGCATGGGGATGTGAAACAACTGGCAATATATCTATGCCCGATATGAAACGGGTCCCCCGTATAAAAAGAGAGCCAGTCTCACTAACCCTGGCCCTGATACTAGGTGGATTAACAATGGGAGGGATCGCCACCGGAATAGGCACAGGTACCACTGCCCTCATGGAAACCAACCAGTTCCGACAACTCCAGGTTGCCATGCATACCGATATCCAGGCACTGGAGGAATCCGTGAGTGCCTTGGAAAAGTCACTCACCTCCCTGTCGGAGGTAGTTCTGCAGAACCGGAGGGGATTAGACCTCCTCTTCCTGCATGAAGGGGGGTTATGTGCTGCCCTTAGAGAAGAATGTTGCTTCTATGCGGATCATACTGGGGTGGTGAGAGATAGCATGGCTAAGTTAAGAAAGAGACTAGAACAGAGACAAAAACTCTTTAAAGAACAGCAGGGGTGGTTTGAAGGATGGTTCGGAAGGTCCCCCTGGCTCACCACCCTCATCTCCACCCTTATAGGGCCCCTTCTGATTTTATTGCTCCTTCTGACGCTCGGGCCCTACATCCTAAACAGACTTGTCCAACTTATCAGGGAACGTGTTTCTATTGTTCAGACCTTGGTATTGACCCAACAATACCAACGACTCAACCAGGTGGAAATGGAGCCACATCCCTATTCTTCCCCATGAATGGAGGATTCCATTCCCTGAGATAAGAAAATGGGGGAATGAAAGATCCCAGCATACTAGCTTAGCCTAACACCATTTCAAGTAAGGTCTGAAAAGCGCGGGGTGTCTACGGCCGGCCTCCTGGCCCCAGAAAAGGGTACTAAAGGTCAGAAAAACAGCTTGGAGCCAGACAGCAGGCGTGTCAAGCTCGGGGAAAAACCACGAGCTGCCCTGAGTTTGAACCCGGCCTCATTTGAATCGTCCAATCAGAACCCTGTAAACCATGGGCTGCCCTGAGTTTGAACCCGCCCTCCTCGTGCTCCTGCTGCCCGACCCTATAAAAACCCTCCGCTCCAGCCCGTGGGCGCGCCAGTCTCTTGAGCTTCTTGAGGGACTGCGTTGCCCCGGGTACCCGTGTTCCTGAATAAAGCCTCTTGCTGTTTGCATCTGACTCGTGGTCTCGGTGTGATCTCTGGGCGAGGGTCTCTCCAGAGGGAAGACTGCCTTCGGGAGTCTTTCACCTCCTTTCCCATAGAGAAGTGGATGACTCTTTGGCCAATTGCTGTTAGTTCAAGTGTGTCTTTACCTGCTGTTTCTCATTTGCTCTGCCCACATCCTTGGCAATGGTATCTCCCATTAATGTACCCCAGGTTCCCCATGTGATGTGCATGTTTCCTGTCAGGATTCACTGATTTGCTGACACATGGTGTTTTCTGTGACCCAGCCACTGCCTCATGGCCCCCATTCAATCTTTAGGCAATGTATTCAGCATCACCCCATTGCTTCTGCTCAGGGGGGAGCACTATGCCTCTTTGCCCAGGCTAACCCTCAACCTATTGGGTTCCTCCTACTGTTCTTTATTCTAAGATTTCTGTCTTAGTCAGGGTTTCTATTGCTATAATAAAGCCCCTGACCAAAGGCAGCTTGGGGAGGAAAGGGCTTCTTTGGCTTATATTTCTATATCACAGTCTATCATCAAAGGAAGTCAGGGCAGCAACTCAGGGCAGGAACCTGAAGATAGGAGCTGAAGCAGAAGCCATGGAGGAATACTGCTTACTGACTTGTCCTCACAGCTTGCTCAGTTTGTTTCCTAGGACCACCTAACAAAAGGGAGACTGCTGATGGTGAGCATCAATCATCAGTCAAGAAAATACCCCACAGACTTGCCCATAGGCCAATGTGGTTGAGGCAATTCCTCAACTGAGATTCCCTCTTTCCCGATAGGTCTGGGTTTGTGTCAAGTTAACAAAAGCCAACCAGGACGTTCTTCTAGACATGAGGTCTTCCTAGAAGAGTTTGTCCATCTCAGGCAGGTTTAAAAAAACTTGTGTTTTTACTAAGTCCCTTGATTGTCTGTCCTATCCCCCTCCCCACCCACCCCCCACACCTTTTATTTATTTATTTATTTTTTTTGGTGTTTTGAGACAGGGTTTCTCTGTGTCCTGGTTGTCCTTGAACTCACTTTGTAGACCAGGCTGGCCTTGAACTCACAGAGATCCACCTGCCTCTGCCTTCCTAGTAGTAGGATTGAAGGTGTGTGCCCTCACACCCAGGCTGACTGTCTTAGTTCTTAGGAGCTGAACATTTAATGACAGTCTGCTTGGTTCAAGCCCCGAACCCACTTGATTCAAAACTTGATTTTCCCCTCTGAAAACTGAAAGCTTCTACCATGTAGTACTTTAGTACTTCAGTATGTGAAACTGTATAACACAGTGCTGGCATATAAGTTCATTGGCAACTAACTACAAACTGGTCATTTCTGTATGCCTTTGCTCTTGACCATGACCTCCATGAAAAAAAAGGGACTTTTTATTAATCAAATCTTATCCTCCCGATGCAGTCTAACACCTGGTATGGAGTAGGAGCTTGATGAAAAGGTATGGAAAAGGAGAAGGAGGAAGGGATAAAAGGAAGAGAATCAGAGAGAGGGAAGACACCAGAGAAGGAGAAGGAAGAGAGTAGAGGGAGGGGACGGAGTGTAACAAAGGAGTCTTCAGTGAGGGAGGCAAGGCAGTCCAACCAGAAACAGATGCATGGTGAGAAGCCAGGGCCTCTGGGAAGGGGGGAAGTTGATCTCTGCTGGGCAGTAGTTTCTAGCAGACGCTTGAAGTAGTGGCAGATAGAAGACTAACTAGGTGGGGTTCCTGTAATCTGTGTTCACGTGGATGTGTTTGGAGGCAATAGGGAGCTGCTGGAGGCTTAGAAGTAGGGGATGGTCTGGTGAAATGTACCGCTTGAGGCCCTATCTGGTCCTTGAATATCTGTCCCTCCCGTCCCCCGTCCCTCCCCCCGCCGCCCCATTATACCTACCTAGCACTGCCCAGCTGACACCATGCATCTTTAGCACTTGCTGCATCTGGCATGACTGTTGGGTTTGGCACCACCGTAGCATGGTTTCTTGACCTCACTTTCCTATGAAACAGGTCAAATACCACCCCTTCCTGATGAGGTTGCTGTGAGGCTGGGCATGGAAGGCACTTGGTGCTCACCAGTGCTCTCTGCATTTACCGGGTTCTCTCTACCTTCCCCTGAGATCTACTGTCCTGGCTGAAGCACCTGAGGGTACCCTGGGTGGCTCCTGCTGAACCTGAACAATTTCAGTCACTCATCAGAGGCCCCTGGAGCCCGGGCAGCCTCTGGTATGTAAAAGGCCTGGGGGAATTTTTTATTATGAACTCTCGGGATTGCTCAAGTGTCTTTTTACGTCTCTGAGTGAAGGAAAAATGCATTAAGCTCCACAAGCATGTGCATACACAGTATGCCTGAGAAAGACTGCTGGTTTACTTCCTACCTCATCCTCTGCCTTTGACAGTGATCAGAGCTGACAGAAAAGCACAGCCAACACTCCCTCACTTGTAGATAGCACGATGCTGTGTTGAGAACTGGCAAGATATGCATGTACAGTCATTCTTCAGAAGTCATCCAGCTCCGCCTAGTTTAGTTCAGTTCTTGCTTTTTAAAAATTGGCTATTTTTTTTAAAGGAATAGAGACACTCTAATTTAAGCTACATAAAATTGCTTGGTCAAAAATGATAGGATGTTGATTACATATGATTTCCCTAATACCTTTCTATAGTGAGCAATTCAAAAAGTATAAAGAATACAGAGGGCTCTCTCCTATTCCAGCCTTCGGCCTCTTCTCCCTAATAGCCAGTGGTGATGTGAGAAGCAATTAGCTATCACATAAGAACTATGTTACATGCAAATTAAATTATAAAGACATGGAAAGTATATGTTCCCACCTTTACTTACTTATCATCTCCCTAAGAAATTGTTCCAATGAGTCCATTGGTGTTGGTAACCATTCCCTAAGATTCTGTCCACTGTTGCTGGGCTTTTGACACTGCGGGTACTACGATAAGGAACATCTAAGACGTGGCTGATCTCCATGGAAATGGAATGACGTTTTCGGTTTCTATCCTTGTACTTTCCCTGGAGTGACTTCTCTCTTCAGGACCTCAGGGGCAGCCAGCAGTGGCTCTGCCAGGGTCCACAGCCTCCACCAGGAGCCCTGGCCCCTGGCTCTGTGACTCTTCCTGTCTTCCGTTCTCTTTCATCCCTTAGCAGCTCCAATGATGTCTTGGCTGTTGAATTGCCTCTCCGCATCATGTTGTCCTGTTCAGTTTTTTCAGCATCGTTATAACTGTCCATTTCCAGTCATCTCTGTTGGCTTCGAATTGTTTCATCCCTACCCACCTCCATACTGGACACTGAACTGTATGCTCATAGTGATGAGAGTATGTGTAAGAAGTGTAAGAATGGCCACATTCTTACACTGCTGGTGGGAATGGGCCTTGCTGTACAAGTCCTTTGGCATGTAGTTTGGCAAGAACCTTAAACATGAGCAAAGTCTTATCTTAAGAAACATGCATTGACATGTTTGCAAATGAAATAATCTGAGGTCTCAGACTTGCTTCTAAACAAACTAGTGAGTGAGGGGGATGGTGGTACATCATCCATACATAGAGGCTGGGAGATTGGTCGTGATGTGGCAGTTGAATAAATTGATCTGCTTAAACACTGACCACAGCCATCTCTTTGTTTGTGTGTGTCTGATTTTTTCAGTAATAAAATGCATTCCTTTCCATTTATCACAATTAAAAATTTTTAGAGACAGTCTCATATAACCCAGGCTGGCCTTGAGCCCTCTTCCTTTTTTTTTTTTTTTTTTTTTTTTTTTGATATATATTTTTTATTTTACAATACCATTCAGTTCTACATATCAGCCATGGGTTCCCCTATTCTCCCCCCTCCCACGCCCTCCCCTTACCCCCAGCCCACCCTCCATTCCCACCTCCTCCAGGACAAGTCCTCCCCCAAGGACTGTGATCGACTTGGTAGACTCAGTCCAGGGAGGTCCAGTCCCTTCCTCCCAGACTGAGCCAAGTGTCCCTGCATAAGTTCCTGGTTTCAAACAGCCAACTCATGGAATGAGCACAGGACTTGGTCCCACTGCCTAGATGCCTCCCAAACTGATCAAGCCAATCAACTGTCTCACCTATTCAGAGGGCCTGATCCAGCTGGGAGCCCCTCAGTCTTTGGTTCATAGTTCATGTGTTTCCATTCATTTGGCTATTTTTTTTCAATAATTGAGTAAAACTGAAATTTATTATATGCCACAGTCCTCCTAGGGACCTCCATGCTATATATAGAGCCTCTATGGTTCTATGGGTTGTGGTCTGACTGTTCATTTTATATCTAGAATCCACCAATGAGTGAGTACATACCATAACTGTCTTTCTGGGTTTGGGTTACCTCACTCAGGATGATTTTTTCTAGTTCCATCCATTTGCCTGCAAATTTCATGCTTTCGTTGTTTTTCTCTGCTGAGTAGTACTCCATTGTGTATATGTACCACATTTTTTTCATCCATTCTTCCGTTGATGGGCATCTAGGTTGTTTCCAGGTTCTGGCTATTACAAATAGTGCTGCTATGAACATAGCTGAGCATGTATCTTTATGGTATGTATCAGCATTCTTTGGGTATATGCCCAAGAGTGGGATGGCTGGGTCTTGAGGTAGTTTGATTCCTAATTTTCTGAGAAACCGCCATACTGATTTCCATAGTGGTTGTACAAGTTTACATTCCCACCAACAGTGGAGGAGTGTTCCCTTTGCTCCACATCCTCTCCAACATTGGTTGTCATTGGTGTTTTTGATCTTAGCCATTCTAACAGGTGTAAGGTGGTATCTCAGAGTCGTTTTGATTTGCATTTCTCTGATGATTAAGGATGTTGAGCATTTCTTTAAATGTCTTTCAGCCATTTGTAGTTCTTGTTTTGTGAATTCTTTGTTTAGCTCTTTAGCCCATTTTTTAATTGGACTGTTCAGTGCTTTGATGTCTAGATTCTTGAGTTCTTTATATATTGTGGAGATCAATCCTCTGTCAGATGTGGGGTTGGTGAAGATCTTTTCCCAATCTGTTGGCTGTCTTTTTGTCTTATTGACTGTGTCTTTTGCCCTGCAAAAGCTTCTCAGTTTTGAGAGGTCCCATTTATTAATGGTTGTGCTCAGGGTCTGTGCTGTCGGTGTTTTATTTAGGAAATGGTCTCCAGTGCCAATGCGTTCAAGAGTGCTTCCTATCTTCTTTTCTATTAAGTTTAGTGTAACTGGATTTATGTTTAGGTCTTTGATCCACTTGGACTTGAGTTTTGTGCATGGTGACAGATATGGATCTATTTGTAATCTTTTACATATTGACATCCAGTTATGCCAGCACCATTTGTTGAAGATACTTTCTTTGTTCCATTGTATAGTTTTGGCTCCTTTGTCAAAAACCAGGTGTTCATATGTGCATGGATTAATGTCAGGGTCTTCAATTCGATTCCATTGGTCCGTATGTCGGTTTTTATACCAGTACCAAGCTGTTTTTATTACTATAGCTCTATAGTAGAGTTTGAGGTCCGGGATGGTGATGCCTCCAAGGGTTGCTTTATCGTATAGGATTCTTTTAGCTATCCTGGGTCTTTTGTTTTTCCATATAAAGTTGAGTATTTTTCTTTCCAAGTCTGTGAAGAATTGTGTTGGGATTTTGATGGGGATTGCATTGAATCTGTAGATTGCTTTTGGTAAGATTGCCATTTTTACTATGTTAATCCTACCTATCCATGAGCATGGGAGATCCTTCCATTTTCTGATATCTTCTTCAATTTCTTTCTTTAGAGATTTAAAGTTCTTATCAAAAAGGTCTTTCACTTGTTTAGTTAGTGTTATCCCAAGGTATTTTATATTATTTGTGGCTATTGTAAAGGGTGATGTTTCTCTGACTTCTTTCTCAGCCCTTTTATCATTTGTGTATAGGAGGAGCCCTCTTCCTTTTTTATTGGTTTGGTTTTTGCTGTTGTTTGCTGGTGTCTCCAGGCTGACTTGGAACTAGCTGTGTAAACCCTGCAGGCTTCAAACTCATGGAGATCCACCTACCTCTGCCTCTTGAGTGCTGGGATTCAAGATGTGTACCACCAGGTGTTGAAATCATTTTGTATCAGACAGTCTGGAACTTCCCATCCTGCAGCCTCCACCTCCTGAGGGCTGAGATCACAGATGTGCATCATCATGCCTGATTTTATGTGTGCTGGGGATGGACCCCAGCTCCAATTAGATTTTCATGCATGCTTAATAGAGAACTGAAAGGACACCCTGAAGCTCCACAGTGCGGTCCAGGTGGATGCGGCTGTTGGTTTTCTTCTTTTGATGTGTTTTTTTTTTACCTACTTAGTTTCCCTTCCTGCTAACATGCCATGTATGACTCCTGAGTTCTAAAACGGTGAGCGAAACTTCCTTTCATGTCTTCTTCAAAGCGTGTCTGCCCTGGCAGCGAGTGTGTGAGTGTTGGCCTAGACAGACAGGGTCTCCCTTCAGCTTGTTTTGAGCAAATGCCATGGATGTTAAGCTTTGTGAGGCAGGAATCAGAGAAAGTGTGTCCAGGCTGGTGACAGAAGGAGGAAGTCAGGTGGTCCCAACATTTCCTTTGCTTTTCTGAGGACGTGATTTGCCACTTGCAAGCTTCAGGGTGAAAATGTGCAGTGGGCAGAGGGTGGGGCCTGTGTGTGTGGCCCCTCCTATACCCTGGCTATCCTTGGGAGTTTGGCTTTTACATTTGATTCTTGATCCCTGACCTTCAGCATGTTAAGAGCTCTAGTTTGGAGGGGGACACATTCTCAGCACCCACCTTGCAGGCTGCATACCCAGTTTTTGACAGTGTGGATTCATAACAGGGACACATAAAGAAGCACCCTTGTAAGTGCCAGAAGTATTTTAAGAAGAAGCTGGGAGGCACTCAGTTGGTAAAATGACTGCTTTGCAAGCTGGCCATGGTAGTTCACACTCATAATCCAAGTGCTGAGGAGGCGGGAACAGAGAAAAAACCCTTGGGCTCACTGGCCTGCCAGCCTATCTGCTTTAGCGAATTCTAGGCCTGTGTGAATGCTTAGAAATTCAGGCTCTGAGAGCATGCTGCCTAGGGAGACCCCAGCCTCTGTCTCTCAGGAACACAGTGTCCCTGGCAAGCGGCTAGACTCCCTGTAGCCCTGCCCTTTTATCTTAGGACAGTCTTGACAGTGAAGTATTTGTGGAGATAAAATGAAGTAACACCATGCAAACACTTGGATCGGCACCCAGCAGAGTGTAGCTCCACCTTGGCACTCATGTCAATCACCTCAGATGCCTCAGAAATCATTGAGCCGTCCCCAAGCCATGCCAGTGTGACTGCTCTGGCTGTAGTCTGGGTATCTGGGATTTTCAAAAGATCCTCAGATGATTCTGACCTGCAGCCAGTATTTTGCATGAGAAATTACCTAATAAATATGGACATGGCTCTTTTTTTCCCCTCCCAATCTTCACACTGCCTACTGATCTGGAAAAAATGAGTACCCCTCCTCATTCTCAGCACTGTCTAGCTTCTGTGAGTCCAAGGGCTTCAGCCATAAGCTTTTCTAGCACTGGTACCTGTGCTGGCTCTAGCCAGTTACCCCAGTACTCCAGCAACGGGTACTTGGCTAAGAACAATCAACATGCCCAGTTCTAGGAAGGACCGTTCCACAGCGTCTGTATTAGTGGAAGTAGGTGCAGAAGGAGGTGGCATCGTCTGGCTTGGGAGATATCTATGCGCCCTGTGCACTCTAAGAAGAGCATCCTCTGCCTTGTCTGATCTCAATGAAGGAAGCAGACATTGTGCTTGATTTTGCAGCCAGTTCTGGTGGTAGATTGTTGTAGAATATTATTTTAAGCTGTGTTACTTTTGTTTATGTTGCATTTGTTTAACTCTGTGAAGCTGTGCTACTCTGCCTGTCTAAAACACCTGATGGTCTAAGAAAGAGCTGAACGGCCAATAATGAGGCAGAAGAGAGAAACAGGCAGAGCTGGCAGGCAGAGAGGATAAATAGAAGGAGAAATCTGGGAGGAGGTAGAAAAAAGAAGAGGGAGTGAGAGAAGAAGGAGGACTCCAGGGGCCAGCCATCTAGCTACACGGCAAGCCACGGAGTAAGATTTACAGAAGTAAGAGAATGGGAAAAGCCCAGAGACTAAAGGTAGATGGGATAATTTAAGTTAAGGAAAGCTGGCAAAAAAAAAAAAATACGCCAGGCTAAGGCTGGCCATTCATAACTAAGAATAAGCCTCTGTGTATGGTTTATTTGGGAGCTGGGTGGCAGGTCCCCCCGAAAAAGTAAAAACTCCCAACCACAGCAGATGATAGCAGAAGAGCCACTGTGGTCTCACAGAGAACATGGCAGTCAGCTTTAAAGGCAGTGCCTGAATCTGTAAAATGGATTTTAGTCTAAATGATGTTTCTCAATTTTGGCTGACATCATCAGCCTGCATTTAGAGCACACCATAGTTTGAAACTCGTTTGTCTTCTCCCAAGCTCATGTCGAAATTGAGTCTTTTATGGGATAGTGAACAATCAGGTCAGTTAGGACCTGTTAGAGGGGCTTAGGGCTCTACTCTCATGTCTAGATTATTTTCCTTACATCATTAGTTTATCAATGGTCGATGGGTTATCTTGATAGTGGACTTGCTATAAAGGCCCGTTTGGTTGGGTTTCCCACCCTCCTGCATCACCTGAAGATTCTGCCCCCAAAAGCATCATCTGTATGACCCCTTGACCTTATTAGAACTATGAGCCAGCCTACTCTCCATTGCTTCAACTCACTAAGCTTTGGTAAGTGTTATCGCCAGTAAAGGATGGACTAGAGCAGAACACAACTAAAACAGGTCATTTCCAATGGGCGACAGCCCACTTTCCATCTCATGCTCCCTGGCACACTTTGTTTGCTTGTTTGTTTCTTTGTTTCAAGACAGGGTTTCTCTGTGTGGCCCTGGCTGTCTTGGAACTTGCTCTGTAGACCAACCAGGCTGGCCTCAAACTCACAGAGATCCACCTGCCCCGGCCTCCTGAGTGCTGTGATTATAGGTGTGAGCCACCACGGCCCAGACCCAGTACACTTGCATTGTAGCCCATGGTCGACCCACTTTTTTGCAGAATCATACCTTTTTTCTTCCCTCCCAGAAGAAGACAGCAGTAGCCTGGGGGACTTGAGGAGGGGTGTCATTACCCCATGGCCCAATTGTTCTCAGCTGGGAATGAAACTACCTTTAGAGATGTTTAGAAACTTCTGGAGGTAATTTCGACTGTTCAATGGAGGCAAAGGTAGCTGAATGCCCCTGGTGTCTAGGCCTTGGGGATGCTGTTCCCAACTGCACAGCTGCTCGGTGCCAAGTGTTATCAGCTCCCACTGTAAACAGCACTAAGGTTGAGAAACCCTGCCGCAATCTCAGATCTCTTGAACAGCTGCTAGGAGCCAGGTGGGTACTAAAGTCCCAAGAAGAGACCAGGAAGCTAGAAAGACTCATTTCCTGCTCACCTGTGCCCCACAGCAGTGGCCACCCGATTCCTATCAGTTGCTCCACCAAACACTCGGCGTAAAAGCAGCACAAATGGAGGCTTCTGTACTCACAGAAATGTCCCCAGCCCACTTCGGATCCACTGGACCTGAAGATAGAACCTTCTTATATAGACCAGACTCTAGGGGATGGGGCATAATATCACTACTGGAGACCATACTCTGGCTCCTTTTATCATAGTTCTCTCTCAAACTGCCTGGGCGGCTCCCTGATTCTTGGTTTCCCCAAGACAACCTCACTCTAAAAGTCTTGGTCCAGTAATTCCCTCTTCAATGAACCCTCCACTGACTTGGATTGCTGCTCATCTGTCCTTAGATACCTGATGTTCCTTTCTGATTGTACCCTGTCATCTTAATTTTATATCCCAGTTACAAAGTTATGTTGGAGCTCTCCTCCTCCTTCACCATTCTTTCCACCCCTCTTCTTTCTCTTTTATCACATCCATCTTCTTCTCTTTCTTCTCCAGTGGTACTTGAGGTCCAAACCAGGGACCTGCACACTTTCATGCGAGCGAGCAAGCGAGCGAGTGAGCGAGACTCCCAGCCCTCAGCTTCTTGACGGTGCCATGTGGACAACAGCAAGGTCTTTAAGACCGTAATGCCTGGATTGCCCTTCCAGTCTGGTGTTTAATAACGATGGCAATGGGAAGGTTCCTATCTTTCTCAGCTTCAGCTTCATTATGAGGATGAAGGTGGCTGTCATGAATATGTGTGTCAACAGCATAGGTGGATGGCCCTGTGCTTTCCCATAATGTCAAAATGTATTAACTATAAGTTGACAAGGTATGTCAGGTTCCATTGGCTGCCATTTGTCAAGTACTTTTTGAATTTGCTTTCGAGACATTGGAAATCGTAAATTCTTTCATTTCAACCTGAATTACTAATCCTAACTCTCAGACCACACATTAGACTGTATACACATTCTGTAGGTTATAGAAAAGATTAATCAGCTACAGAGAGCTGAGACAGATGGAAAAAAAAGTCTTCACTCTTTTTTTCAAGTTCTGGAGTAGCCAATGTATGTCTCAGTGACTGGTTATTGACAGCGTCAGTCTGAAGTGGGGTAATTGTGTCACGACAAGAAAAATCGTCCCTGAGCTGGAACCTGAGGACTGAGGCAGAGGTCCTTTGTGGGGCAACATTCTTGGATGAGGCTCATGACAAGTGACCAGGTGATGGATCAGCACAACTTTCAATCTTGGGGTGCTTTTTCTCTTAGGGTCCCAGGAGAGGAGATTCCATCCGATGTGAATCATAAGCTCCTTCTTTCTTCTCCCACTTCCCCAATGCAATTTGGTTTATTCACAAGCATCAATATTTACTGACATAAATAAATCATTTATCAGCATGTGTTTCTTAGTGTGCTGCCCAATGATGGTTGTTTAGCTGTGTAAACAATGTGCAGAGTCATGCTTTCTTTGTACTTACACTCAAAATGGTGCCATCCATGTCAAGACTGTTGCTTTTTAGAGTGAATTGTGGCCAGAAACTAGTGCTTTATAAAATATAGGGTAGCTGTCGCAGACTCCCTTCAGCAGCTCCCAGAGGGGAGGCTGTGAGAAGCCGTGAGGTCATTTCTGAGTATAGCAGGCACCTGACCCCTAGGGACCTGGCCCATGACTCTGGATGTTCTTGCTGTACATATGTTCACCAGTAGCCTACATATGTTCAAACACTCAATCATGCTTGCTGAGGGAATAAAGCCAAGTCTTGGAGATGTTAGGGAATGTGTCCAGGATTCATGAGGCCAGTAAGTGGCTGAGCCAGCCTCTGAACCCACACCTCTGTTGCTGGAGGCCACATCACTGCCTGCCACTCCTACTCCACGCCTCCTCTGCCTTGTCCAGCTTTTGTGAGCTACCTGGAGAAAATGACAAGTGCTTGATGGAGCTCTGAGCTTGCTAGGAAGATCTGGCACAACCTCTGAATGGGGACCAGAACTTTCTGTCTCCTGTCTTCTGAGAACACAGCCCTCCCATTCCCGTTCCCTTTGATTTAAGGCAGGTGTCTCTCTGCCATCAGTCCCTCATTCTCCTTGACCCTTCTGCCATCTAGAGCCCCTTTATAGTCCTGCCAGTTCATTACTCTAATTCGAGCCGTGTAGTGGTGACTGGGATGAGAACAGCAGAGTAGGGTTGGGAACTCAGATGGTTTCAGAGAGAGATCTGGAAATGATGAGAGATCTCTCCTGGTACAATGTCCAGAAGGTACAAAGGGATGTGCTGGGCAAGCTTCAGGAGCAGCATGGAGCAGAGCAACCACGGAGTTATACATAGTGGGTAATGCTGCCAATCAATAAGGGAAGCCAGGTCAGGTAGCTTTGTAAAGCATCAACATCAGAAAGACCTTTCTGGTGTTTATTCTGAAGGAGACAATGAACCATTAAAAGTGTTTTTTTTTTTTTTTGTTGTTGTTGTTGTTGTTTTTAGGAGAAAAATATAAATGACACGGTAGAGAAGATCAGAGTGTTTTCCTCCTCACTGTGCTAAAGTGAACTCCGAGAGATAAAACCAGAAACATGGAGACCCATCAGGACACTATCACAATTACCCAGGTGAAAGAGGCTGGGCCGGGACAAGGCTGGGTGGCAAAGGGTCATGGCTGGGATCTTGAATTGTGGTTTGAAGGTAGAGAGGACAGAACTTGTAAGTGAATTGGACATGAAGTTTGAGAAGAATCTAATACAATCCTGAAGGTTCTGACTGAGCAATTGGAAGGTTGTGTCATGAGCTGAACTGAGGAGAAACATGATGTTGAGGGGCAGAATCTGGCTGGAGTTAGAAGTGTGAATGTCACCCACATGCAGACAACAGAGAAAGCAATGGACTGCTGAAGTGATGGGCTAGGGAGCCCTGGTAGATGGAGCCCTTAAGCTCAGACTCCTCAGGATTAGAAGGAGGAGGCAGAGGAGAAGGAACTGGTAGACTGTGGACAGGAAGGCACAGAAAGATGTTTCCATAGCTGCCTTCATAAGCCAGATTTGTCACCATTTTGCTCCTAGATCAGGGACAATGTTTCTGTCCCTGGCAGGTATGAAGGGGCTACTGAAGACTATGAGGTAGAGAATACCCATCACAAGGTGACTTGGGACAGCCAATTTTCATTAACAGGCAAGAGAATCCTGAGGTTTGCATTCCTAGAAAACAGCCTTATTGTCTCTTCTCTCAACTGTCTACTCACCCGCAGCAAGTTCCTTCTTATGATATTCTCTGTGTATGCTATTAGTGCTTTTGATATTAATCACTGATCATCCTTATCAAATGCATTTCTCCTACTCCTGTTTTATGGGTGAGAACATCAGATGAAATAACTCCTCCAAGCTGACACAGCCAGAAACTCAAACCCAGTTTTCTTTCACTCTGAAGTCTATCTTTATCCTTGCTGTGATTTCTTCTCTCATTCACTCAGGCAAGGCTTGTGGCGAGCCTTGCACTGAGTGCCAGTTCTATGCTGGTGGGCCAGATGGCTGGAGCTCTGCATTATCATACACATTTCCAAGAACATTATGAAAACTTGTCCTGGAGAGCCCAGATCCAACCATCCAGGTCCCAAATCAGCTGTTTTAGAGAATCTCCCACCCTTCCTGAGTCCTTAGTTGAATGGACCCCTATAACTATGTTCTTGTATATGTTTGTTGTATGACATATTTGTTGAGGAAGACATTCAAGGTGTGCATAGAGACATTATGAAAACCAAGACACCAGAGGGTGGCTGGACTTGTATTTGAGAGGGAGATTTAACCCCTGACACTTTGTATCTCTTGCTTATTCTGCTAAAAGCAATTTAGTGGGGAGGTTATGAAAGAAGGTGGACAGGAAGGCGGCCAAGTGAGCTGTGCCTGATTCCAGACATTCAAGTCTGTACTAGTGTTGCTGTGAGTTACCACACAGAGTTGAGATGCTGGAGGGAAGGGGCCCTTCTGCTGAATTATGGGGCAGATAGAGACTACAACTCCTAGTGGCTCTAGGGGATTCAGCCATGCCTTCAGTCAGCATCCCTTGCAACCTAAAAGCCTGCCATCTGTTGTAGTCAAGGGAACCCCTATCTTAACTCCCTCTCTCTCCCTCTCTCTCTCTCTCTCTCTCTCTCTCTCTCTCTCTCTCTCTAGCTCTCTCTCTCCCTGTCTCTCTCTCCTTCCCTCCCTGTCTCTCTCTGTCTCTCTTTCTCTCTCATACACACACACACACACACACACACACACACACGAGAGAGAGAGAGAGAGAGAGAGAGAGAGAGAGAGAGAGAGAGAGAAGTCTCTATATTTTATATCCAGAAAGTTCTCAGAGAAACTATACAGTGGCTATTAAGGTAGAATCCAACATAAAGCCTGGATTATCTTTTGCTTATTTTTTCTTAAAGTTCTAAAACCTTCCCTCAGGATATGACTAGGATGAAAAGTTGAACACAAATGCAAGTGTTAGCTTCTAGAATTTTCTATATGTTAAAGTTGGAAGGGAGTTCATGTGGGAAGGGAACTGATTGATCCTGTTCACATCCAGGTGTGGCTGGTATCTGAATAACATAACTGTCAGTCTTACCCAGTAAAGAAAATTCTCAAGTTCCCCAGTTCGCAGGACTCCTGAGTCCCTCAAGCAGATGTTCTCCTAACAGGCTCGCCTCTTATTGTCTCATGTCCTCAGAAGCTCCTTAGCTTTTCTGAGTCTCGGTCCCTTCATTTAGGACACAAGGCTGAGAAGTCCTGTCAGGCAAGGTTGTTGAGGGATTAAATGAAAGAATGAGGACAATGTCATTGTCATCTTGCAGGTGATCATTAATGGTGGCACCTGGGCCACTTACTATTCTATAAAAATACAAACCAAGACAAACATCTTGATACATGCCCAAATTCCCAGTACGGGGGAGGCTGAGGCATAATCCTTTATGAGTTTGAAGCCAGCCTGAGCCACAACACAGACTGAGTTTATGGACAGCCTGGGCTACATATTGAGGCTACATCTCAAACAACAGTTAGCAGCAAACAAACAATAACAACAAAACTAAAGTCAAACTGAAATTAAAGAGAAGAAAGCCAATTCCCACCATCAAACCATCCGAGAGCACTCACTCATTATGGAACTTTCTCCTCCGTGTACAATCTGGTTTTACACTACAGACTCTAAATGTCTACTTCTGAGGGGCACCCACTATCTAAAAGAGGGTGTAATGGGTAATTTATTTATTTATCTTACTTTGGGGTTTGAACCCAGAGCGGCATGCATACTAAGCAAGCACTCTACAATACAGTAACAGAAAAGGTTTGTTTGGGCTCCTGGTTTAATAGGTTCTGGTCTATGACCCCTTGGCCCTGTCCTTTAGGGTCTGTGGTGGCTGTGATGGGATCAGCTGATGGCCAGAAAGCAAAGACAAAGAGGCTGGCTTTCCAATGTCTTCTTGAAGGACACATCCCTGATGACCTAAGTCACTCCCACTAAGCCCCACCTCCTAAAGTCCCACCTCCCAATAGGGCCCCTTGCTCAGAGCCAATCCTTGAAAGAACATGTCCGCACTGAAGCTAAAGCAAGGAGAGTCCGGGAGGTTGGTTCAATTCCTGAAGTTGATGGTTAGTGAATGAATAAAAAAAAAAAAAAAAGGGAAAGGACATGGCTGCTCCTGAGTATGGCGGAGGAGAGGGTTTATTGTAGATCAAGGGGAGAGCATAACCAGAGGCAGACATCTGGGACAGTCCACGGTAGGCATGATCCTGAGCCACACGAGAACAGGAGAGGGGAGAGAGCGGAGCCGGGTGCAGCAGACAAGCAGGCAAAGGTATAGAAAGGAATGGTTACATAATACAGGGAAGAGCAGCCCAGCCCCCTGGGCTGGAGGGTTCAGGGTAGGGGGAGGGTATGGAAGCCAGGAGGACCCTGTAACAGGCAGGGGCTGAGGGACGCTGGGAGAATCTGGCAGCCAGGTCCACTTTGATACATTAAATAGGCACCTCAGCCATTTGTCCCAGGGTTTGAGACTTAACAGTCAGGTTCTCAAGCCAGGCCCAGGGCCCCATCTTGTGATGGCACTCCAGTCTTTGACATTCCGTTAGTGTGATGAGCATGATCCCTGTCATGGAATACATCATAAAGATGAAGATACGCTTTCTGCTGTCTGGACTGTTATTTCTGGAGTCTGGAGGAAGGCCTGGGAAATAGTGTAAACTTAGCAGAGAACAAAAAAATCATCCATGATGTCAGACCGTTTGCTCTGACAGTTCCTTCTGGAACATTCTTAACACTGAACATCACCTGGCTCCATCCTTCTGTTTAGCTCTGTGTTCAAGTTTTACCTTGAGAGAGAGGTCCCTGACCAGTGGTGTAAACGTTGTTACCACGTTTCACTTCTACCAGAAGCCCTCCCAACTTCCCTTTCCTTCTCTAACTTGTAGAATTATATTTATCACCACTCTCTCCATCAGTGAGAGCTGTAACAGCAGAACAGTCATCTGTGGCACATTTCTGTGTGCCCAACACCTGGAACACACCTAGGAGGAGTCCAGGCTCCATAAACCACATGTGAATGAATGAGACAGTGAGTGAATGGGCATAATTATGGGCGAGTCTTGGCACAGAACCAGGCCTATAACAAGTGAGTGACTTATTTTTTTTTTTTAGTCTTAAATTTGTTTTTTACTAATTCTTCAGGAATTCTGTATACTCTGTTTTGATCATATTTACTCCCCTCCCCCAACTACTCCAGATCCACCCCACTTCCCTACCCACCCAACTCTGTGCCCTCTTTTTTTTATGCCCATCAAGCCCAAATTGTGCTGTCCTTATACTGTTGAATGCATGACCTTTCAGTGGAATGTGGTTGACCTACCAAGGGCCACCACCCTTAGAGAAAACTCCCTGCAGCTCTCCATTGATAATAGCTCTTCACCTAGGGCTGGGACTCCCTTCCCACCTCCCTCTCTAGGCTAGGATTTTGTCTGCCATGAGCTTGTATAGGTACTACTTATATTATCACAGGCACTGTAAGGTCATAGAACTCTTGTTAGCCTTACAGAGCTGCTGGTGTCCTCCTAATGTCACTGTGAGGCCACCTATATAGCTTAGGAGGGTGACAATAGCAACAGCCTCTGTTGGCATCAGACCTGCCATTTCTTTCTGCCACCATCAGAAATGCTAAGGGTGGGGCTTTTACCCACTTTGATCCTTTAATTTCCCCACTGGGTGAATGTAATAAGGCAATAGGAAGTTCTTTCTCCCCAACTCTGGACTCAAAAATAACTTCAGCCTTATCCTACTAACGTCTATGCAGCTAAGAGCAGTCTTGACTATGTATGTCAACCCAACTACCTGACCACTCCCAGCTTCTGGGACTTCACATATCTTTGCTATAACATGTGCTATCATGTTGAATGTGTCTTACTCTATGTCATTTTATTCTTTTTCTTAATTACTAAGATTTATTATTTTGTATGTATGTTTTGCCTCCATATATGTCTGTGTATTAGAAGTGGGTGTTGGATCCCTTGGACTGGAGTTATAGATGATTATGAACTGCCATGGGTGCTGGAGATCAAACCCAGGCCCTCTGGAAGAGCTGCTAGTGGTCTTAAGTGCTAAGCCATCACTCCAGCCCCTCCATCTCATTATTAAATATGCTTTCTCCAGAGCCCAGCCCTACCATTGCTTCCCTGTGGAGATCAACCCACATCTCCCACTACCGCATCTCTGGTTTTCTATGCAGCACTTACCTCCTTCTGTTATAGCTGTTATCACAGGGCACTGCTGACCAGACCTCTGTCCCCAATGGGCTCTGTAAGGACAGTTCTACATATGGCAGATGGGCATGGGGAGTTCTGACTTGAGTCCTCAAGCCTATGTTCTCAGTGGCTGTAATTCCTGGAGCCTGAGGCTAGTGGGATGACCCAATGGGTAAAAAAGCTTAGATCACAGGGCTGACGGCCCATGTTTCGCCTCTGGGATCTGTGTAAAGATGAAAGCAACCCTACAAAGGTGTCCTCTGGCATTCACATGCATACCATGGCATGCATGTACCCTTATAAACAACAACAACAACAACAATAATAGTAATAAATTAAAATATTTCTAGTTGCCTTCTCTCTCACTGTCTGTGACAACTTGACAAGTCACTACAAGACACTATGCATAGAAGATCCCACTGAAAACAGATCCTGGTGGTCAGTTTTCAATAAATATCAAACAATGTGGGCAGTAGGTACAGAGAAAATACAGGATGGATTGTCTGAGGGGAGAACTTGGGACAGATGGACCCTAAAGCCAACCTTACATAGTTTATCTACTCACATCTGGAGGCATTTTGACAATGAGCCACAAGCTCTTTCAAGAGTTACAGAAAGGAAACAGTAGTTGGTGGTATTTCTGAGAATGTTCAGAGCTTTATTATCCTGGTAAATACAGCCAAAAATTCCTTGCATGGAAATTATCACTTGGATTTATCCACTCCTCATATGCACCTAGACTTGTGGTCCATGGAAGAATACACTGAGGTAAAGAGTCTTTAAAAAGTACATCCAAGCATGTGAAAGAACAAAGCAAATTCTAAAACACAAAAATAAAATTTACAAAAATGGTTTAAATACTTCACTGTGGTCCGGTAGCACAAAAGTCTGTATCTTGTATGGAACCTGGGGAGCTTTGCAGCAGACACTGGGGCTCTGACACCTCACTCTTAGGCTGCTCCCTAACTTCATCAGCATGATGTGGCCTGTAACATGTTGAGGAAGAACCTGCAGAAGGAGCTCCAAGATTCCCCACAGAATTCCAGGGCAACCTTCCTCTGGTTGAGCACATCTGGGTCGTCCAGACACTCCAGATCTTTGATGGACACTGTCTGGGTCACAGCTGGATGGGGGGTAGTGTCCTCTTTGACCTTGTTTGGCTCCATGGTGGAAGATTCTTGGACTTTATTGTGCTCTCTTGAGGAGACCTCTGCTTTCTCCTTTCTGGGTTTCATGTTCCCATGTGCACCGGGGTTTACCAGTTTGAGGTTAGACTCCGGAAACTTCTTTCTGCACACTCTGGTCTTCAGGACACTCTTGGAGTTCCCACAGATATCCTTCTGTTTGCGAAGTGTGCGGGCAATTTGTTTCCAGTAGATCTGGTCTTTGTCGTGCTGAAGGCAGCCAGTTGGATCACCAGAAAAAACACAAGAAAACTCACGATCTGCTTGAGTACATTGGACATTCAGGTTGACGCCAAGCTTCTCCTCAGTCACAGCCCATCTGCAGGTGGCGTGGTCTTTGGTGACAAATTTGCCATTGGTCATGGATTTGGGTGCCCTGCTTCTCTGCTTATTCTGGGTCTTGCCCAAAGGGGCAGATGTACCCTCCTCTGTTATGTTGTGTGGTGCATTCTTGGCTTTCTTTCTGATCTTTTCTGAGAGCACCTGAGTAGCCAGAAGGAAGGAGAGCAGGAAGAGGCTGTGGATTCTCATGGCTTCCGCTGGGTGGATACCTGTTTGGCAAAGTCGGGTGAGTGAGTGGCAGCATCCGATGGTGTAGGACTGCAGGCTGCCTCCCTCAACACAGGTTTGCCCACTTTCAGCTCTGCCAAGCAGCCTGACTGCTCTCATTTCCACTTCAAATAAAGTTACAACTCACCCATGACCCTTCTCCATTCACTCCTGACTCCTGCATTTTCTCACTTTCTCAGCCCTTCATCTACTTATGCAACAAGCACTGGGTACCTACCTACAACATAACAAAATAATGAACATTTTCACAGTGAGTGAGAAAGCCATAGGTATCTTAAAGAGTTTACAAGATACAGCTGGAGGAATTTAAATAGCGTCAACTAGGGACTTTCTTCTCAGCTGTCAGTTTAATCTTGGAAAAGCCACTCTTCCCCTCTAGAAATTGTCCCTACCCCTTTTCTAGCTCCAGAGAGAGCAGGGTTTCCACCCCATAATCTACATGGGCACCAATGATCACCAATTGTGAAAGGATGTAGCAGGAGTCATAGAAGTGTCATAGAAAGGTATGTTGACTCAGAGTTGAACATGCACAGGGTTTGACACTCAGGGCTGGGTGTAGCTGTGGGGACAGAGGGGAAAATCATGAGGAAGAGCCTGGAAAGGCAAGAAGGTGGGGGAGGCCATTGAACTTGATGGGGCCAAGGGAAACAGGGTGGAGAGGGAGGAGTTTCACATTGTTCAGACTGTAAGACTGAAGGGTCATGCCTGAGCTCAGTGGCACAGGGCAGGGCACACGGGAAATATTTACTAAATGCCTTTCTAAAACAAAAAAGAAAATGACTTTCAATGGTGCGTTAAGCAACATGTTTTTTATGAGGTAGGAAAGGAAACTATAGGTAAAGGCAGAAGAGAAGCTCGTGTTTCTTTGCCATCTCCGAGGTGTTAAGCAGCCCACCAGCTTTGAATTCTCACCCTTCCTGATCCACAAAAGAGCCTTGCACAGAGCTGTTAATGTAACACCCCAGGCAACCACTGAGACAGTTAAGGCTCAGGCTGATAAAACATCCCAGGTAACCACTGAGACAGTTAAGGCTCAGGCTGATAAGATAAGCAAGTTGCCCAGGGTCCCTGCGTGGGCAGAGACAGGTGGAGTGGGAAGCTGGAGTGTGTCTCTCTATCATTACTTATTTCTTACGTCTTGCTTTTCATCTTTACTCTGCTTTTCAGAAGATGTCAATAAAAAACAATAAAATAGTAAACTGTACAAGGTTTGGTGTGGCACCAAACACGATGACTAGACAGTTCATATCATTTATGCTTTTAAAAAAAAATAGAGAATTTTTCTGAACAATAGGGAAAGTCCAGGAAATGGCTATGAACTCGTTTCTGTCCGGCACTCGGCCCACCTATAGGGCTTGAAAAGGAAAAGGCCCTTGGAGAGTTTGGGCTAAAGCACCATGGGGTTGAACAGGAGGCTAGAGAAGTCAGGGAGAGACCTGTTTCTCCCGGCATTGTGATCTAGCTTTCATGGCTCCATAACGTGATCCAGATCGAGGTAGGTCCAGCGGCTGAGAAGTCGTGGGGGCGGGGTGGGAGTGGGGTGTAAAACCCCTTTCAAGAAGGGGGCTGACAGGATGGCTCTGAGGATAGAGGCACTCGCCAAGCAAACCCAGTGACCTGAGTTCAAATGAACCCGAGTTCGATGCTTGGAACCCATGTAAAGGTGGAAGGTGAGACCCAGCTTCTACAAGTTATCCTCTGCTCTCACCATATAGGCCTCCACCCCTGTAATCATACACACAATAACAACAGCAACAATAATTATATATATATATATATATATATATATATATATATATATATATGTTTAAAGAAACCTTTAAGAGACCCAAGCTTACCTCTCTGTGAGTATGCAGGTCCAGGTGTGCCAGGGAGTGCAGGTTTCCAGTCCTCACAGCCAGGGTGCAGGCTGGGCTGTTTATATAGGAGCCCAAGCCGGTTGAGTTTTTATAGCTCACATACTTGTGGCGCTTTTTCTCCCCACTCCTCCCAGCCACGCCCCTCAGAGTGAGCCAGTTCCTGGAGGGAAAGTGCTTGGATGGAAGCCAGGGAGCAGGGGTTTGTATTTACCATGAGTCCTCTGCCTTAGAAGTTCTTCCTCTCCCACCTAGTGGCCGGGATCAAAGTGCAGGTCAGCCTTGCAAAGATGAGGCAAGGATCCCAGCAGTGGCGTCTATGAAGAGAGCCAAAGGACCATGCCATTTAATTGTAGCAGCAAAACCCTGAGCCTCTAGTTTCCTCTAGTGCCCTGCCATAGTCTCCATCTCCAGTGGGCGACTCTTCCCATTTTAAAGATGGAGAAATTGGCACTTGGCAATAGTACATGGGTCTGGGCTCACAGAGCTGGCAAGAATAAATCTCAAATTTAAACCCAGGACTCCCAACAGCCGTAATCTGATCTCTTCCCACCTGGCTGTCTCAGAGAATATTTGGAGAATGAGTGACTGCAGTTGCTGAAACCTGTTTCTGAGTACCTGTTTGCCTGGATCCAGGTGGACTGACTGTGTAGGTAGATGGATCTGTGGGCCCCAGGGGCTGGTGAAGAGATAATTCTCATAGTGGAATTTCATTTGAAAAGATTGCCTTCCCGTCATCAGAGGAAGCTCACACAGGTCATCCCGCACAGGTAGAGTTTCATTCCAGACACATCTAGACAGGTAAGCTTAGCCACTGTATGCACTGAACTGTATGAACTGAACACTGCACTCTCCAGTCTCCTGCTCCAGCTCCCACTTGCCCATGTTGTTCACAGTGTGTGCATAACAGCAGCATCTCACTGCAGGCAGCCCACTGGAGTCTTTCTTGGAGCTGAGCTATTTAGGTTTGGGCTCCTAAAGAGATCTGAAGCTGTTTTCTTTGAAAACAGGCATTTGTATTGTTGCACAGCAGGTGTTTTGAGAGTGTTCCTCCCTTTTAAATGTGGTGTTTCTAATAGATTGAAATTCTAATTCTAATCATTATTGATTGAACTCTTTATCAAAGAGTTTAAATAACAAATGCAGCTTGACTTTTGGTAGAGCGGAGCAATGAACACAATGGATGGTACTGAGGAATTGGTAGTGGCCCTCCAGTAAAGGCTGGTGACTGGATGCCTCTTTTCATCCAGGCTGGTCACTGGGAGAGGATATCAAGTTCAAAGCTGGTTTTATTCGCATGCTTGTCACTACAAATAACTCCTTGACCCACAGTGCTTGCCTCACTGGGCTGGTGTGGCCACCAGAGATTGTGTGAGTGGGTGTATTCGGGCTCTGAGGTGAGCTTTAGCTAAGGTCCATAGTATTAAGCCAGGCTCACCCAAAATCAACCTCCTTCTTCAGAAGTGACCTCATGAAAAGAAGAAGAAAATGCTGATTCGATGCATGAAAGCAATATTAATCTGTTAGTCAGATAAGTACATGGAAACTTTATTTCCCTGAGGAGACAGGGGGCTGGCTAAACAAACAGTAAGTAAGAGCCAGTAAACAGGTACTCATGTTGGAACTATGAGGGGAATGTGCAATCCAAGTTTTAACTGAGGTTTCTGAATCCGTGTTTAGCAAATCAAAAGACACCTCCTGCTAAATCTCTTTTTCAGAGAGAGAAGAGACAGTGTTAATGCTACAGCTATGAGTAGGAAAGATACTGCCTTAATCTTCTAGAGAATGGACTTCTCAAAAACGTTTAGTATTAACTCCTTCTGTTAGATATGTTCAATTGTTTCAGATTCTGAATCAATCTAAAAAAAGCTTAGTTTTATTTTAGACTAATCAAAAAGAAATTACCAGGTTTTTTGTAGGTTATAATGCTTAGAATACCAATAATTTTAAATAAGACAACTTAGCTTTTACTCATGTAATAGTTATTACAAACACTACTCTTCTTTCTAGAAAAGTTTTCGTGGTGGTGATAGAGATGGTTGTGGTGATGGAGGTGGTGGAGGTGGTAGTGAGGGTGGTGATGGTGGTGGAGGTAGTGGTAGTGGAGGTGGTGATGGAGGTGGTGATGGTTGTAAGGATGGTGGTAGTGGAGGTGGTGGTCATGATGGAGGTTGTGGAGGTGGTAGTCATGATGGAGGTTGTGGAGGTGGTGGTCATGATGGAGGTGGTAGTCATGATGGAGGTTGTGGAGATGGTGGTCATGATGGAGGTTGTGGAGATGGTGGTCATGGTGGAGGTGGTGGTCATGATGGAGGTTGTGGAGGTGGTGGTCAGGATGGAGGTTGTGGAGGTGATGGTCAGGATGAAGGTTGTGGAGGTGGTGGTCAGGATGGAGGTTGTGGGGGTGGTGGTCAGGATGGAGGCTATGATTGTGGTGGTGGTAGGAGTGGGTTGTTTGTTAGTTTTACTCTTTTATGATCAATTTTCCCCTCAAATCAAGCTATTTTACCATCTCTGATTTTTTTTAAGTAAATTATTTTTAACAGCAAATGTTCCTTAAAGGAGTTTATATGTTTTAATATTTTTTCACAGCCTATCTCTGCATCTAATTATACACTTATGTGCACACACATGGTCTGATGGCATAGAACACATAGAAATACACATGTACAAAATGCCCCCCACATTCCATCATATTACCTTAGAGTGGAAGATAGTTCTAGAGAGTCTCTCGTTTGAATTTATCCTCTCATCCATATGTTACCAAAATTTCCCATTGCTGCTCTGGAAAGGCAGGAAGGGAGAAGGAAAGTGGCTCTCCCTGTGGTGAGACTGTCACTGTGCAAGTTGCCATGTGACCATGCTCTTCACATAAACTCTGAAGATGTTTGGGTGAGAACCCCAGAAACAACTCTGAAAAGGCCACTAAGGGCACAAGGACTCACAGATTCAAGACACTACCATGTAGGGTGCCACATCAGAGAGGACGGGGTGGGGTGGGGTGGGGGGAGGAAGAAGAACAGTCAGTATCATTCATTCATTCCACCACTGAATCATTCTTCCCTTCCTTCATTTGTCTAAAGACCACCCAGGAAATGCCTGCTCTTGGCTAACAGGAATGTAGTCAATGCTGCTGTAGTCCTTGCCCTCAAGGAAGTGGTGGACAATAAGGGGGTGGCTTCTATCAGATGACAGTGCAGAGGTTAATTGCTATGTTGGAAGGAAGCCTGGGGTTCTACAAGTGGGGACATCTCTCCTGCCAGAGGTAGAGAGGAATTTCTCAGGAGCCCATAGAGATGGGGCCTGGGGGGTGAAAGTCAGTGATCTTGTCATGTAGTAACTCTTCTGGGCAAGGTAGAGTATTAGGCACTCATGGGAGTGCCAACATGAGTCTGATTTGACTCCTGTCCTCAAGGTCTGGCAAGTTTGGCAACGCCTGGCTCTTAGATGCCAATAGCCTTCATATCACACTGGAAAGCCTTGGAGTCACGTGGTCTGAGGCTATGTCATATCTAGCGATGAACTTATGAGACAGCACAAATGTCCTCTGCGATTCCCTTTCCAAGCAAGCCCCTACTAGAACTGATGGCCATCTTAGTATTTGTAAAGGGTCTATTCAGTTTGTTTGTACATTACTGATTAGATCATTTTTTTGGTGTTATATTTTTGAGTTCTTTAAATTTACATGTTCTGGATTTTAATCCCTTATAAGATGAATAGCCGGGAAATATTTTCTCCTATTCTGTAGGTTGTCTCTCCACTCTCTTATTTGTGCTTCTGTTAAATGTTTTGACAAAGCTGTGATATCCTTGGAGGACCCAGGCTTCTGGATTGTAAACCAATGAAAACATCCAAATGAGAAATAATCAGATCAACAGCCAACCAAAACAGTCTATAGGTGCACTCAGGGTTTTGGTTGTTGTTTTGGTGAAAGTTGAGGTTCAGATGGATCACACGAGCAGATACTTGGCTAGTGGACATTTATAATTCATCAGTCTTAGGAGAGTTGGTCTTTCTGGTCCTTATAGTATTGTGGGATGATGGCAAGTTGGAAAATTCATAAAGTTTAAGTCCTAGTAGAAAGGTTAGAACTTTTAAAAAGGAGTTGTCTAAGGAAACAATTAAATCCACCAACTAACGTAGGACATGAGCATCCTATTGAATGAATCTTCTTCTGACAGTTATACCTTTGGTGTTCTGAGAGTGATATGTATACCTTGGTTATTGTTAGTAATGCCTATAACTCCAAAATGAATTAGGAGTGCCCTGAATAGCCTTGTGTTGTGGGCATGATACATGTAGAGATGTGTGATTTTGATTTATATGTTGAGTATCTGGGAGGTGAAAAATTCTCCGAGTTTTTCAACCTGAAGAGAGCAAATGTTAGATGATGGTCCAATGGTTTATAATAAATGTCACGATAGAGCCACTTGCTAGTCCGGTAACCCATATGAAGATGAGTGTTTAAAGTTTAGTCAAGTGAATTGTTTCCCGGGTTCTGCCCTTCATAAGAGACACCCTAGCTAAGGGACAAAAGTAGCCACATTCTGCAGAGCTCCATGATGGATGATGATGAGAAGATCCATTTGCATAGGCTGTGGCATCCCACCAGCTGGTACAAAAAGGCTCCTCAGGTAACTGACGGGTCTAGGGGAAAGGTGACCTCCTACATCATAGCGTTTGGCAAGAGACAGTCACGGAACTCATGCTCCTGCAGGTAGAATGTGCTAGAAGGCTCAGTTTCCACTCCATCCCACCTTGAAGATCCCAGCAGTTGTGCTCTGCATGGACAACTAGATGGCGAGTGTCATGGCCTGGGTCTGAAACCATTTCTACTTTCAAGATAGTCTGTGGGTAACCAGTTATTGCAGTTTTAATGGTAGCCAGCATGAGGGATTTCATTTTTAATGGCAAAGCTTTTAAATTTTTATTAGTATATAATAATTATGCAAAATAATGGACTTTATTGTGACATTTTCATGTATTCATAGAATGTTCTTTAATAATATTCGCCCCCTATTATCTCTTCTGTCCCCACCCCTGTTAGTGCTCCTCCTCTGCCTTAATAGTCCCTTCTCTGTTTTTGACCTTTTCCTTGAGCAGAATCCATTCATGTGGAAGGAAACATATAGTACTTTCCTTTCTGAGTTTGGCCTATTTCATTTAACAAGATTGTCTTCAGGTATACTTACTTTTCTGCAAATGACATGGTTCTACTCTTTATAGCTGAATAAGACTCCATGTTGACTTACCTGTTGCTGGGTATCTATGCTGATTCCATAACTTAGCTGCTATGAATAGCATGGGTATGTGGGTCTATCATATACTGACTGCTTTCTTTGGGTGTATACCCAGAGTGGTTGCTGGATCATATAATAGGTCTAACTTTAGTTTTGATTATATAGGTATCAAAATAGACTATATAGAGATCAAAATAGATATATTTTGATTATATAGATATGGATAATCAAAGTGATTTGCATAATGGACACACCAATCAACTGTCTCACCAACAGTATATCAGGGTTGTTTCCCTTCCTGACTCAGCAGTGCTGGTGTTTGGTTTCTGAATGACAAACAAACAGGAAGATGGGAAGACAGAATTCCAGCATAGTTCTGAGGAGTTCTAAGTTGCATTTCCCTGAGTGAATGAATCTCTGTCAGATAGACAGTCAGGAAAGATTTCTGCTCATTCTGTAGGCTGTCTCTTCACTCTGTGAATTGCTGCTTTCTTGGGTCTCTATGGAGTGTGTTCAGAAATTCATCATTGTTCTCATATCTTGAAGTGTTTCTATTGTTGAGAGGTCTAAACTTCCTCTCTTTTACAAGCTGGTCTAAGCTTCAGTTTCATAAACAATGAGCTTTTAATCAACAATACCCCTGACAGCAGGGAGAAGGGAGCCCCACGGTATCTCAAAGCATTGATCAAATAAGGACAGTTCCTGCAACACCCCCCTCAAAACTTACCCAAGTATGTTCAAATATTAAAAAAACCTAAAATCTCAACCTATCAAAAATGTATTCATATAACTGCAGTCTGTTTAGCCAATTATGTTTGGAATGATGCGGCTGTTCCTGAAATTCTCCTAGCTATGCTTAAAAGGATCTGCACACCTTTGTCCTGGGTCGCCATTTTTGTAAAGATGGTTGACCCCATATGCTGGTAAATAAATGCTCTTTGCTCTTGCATACTATTTGAGTCTGGGATCTTCTTTAGCATTTTCATGGACCCCTACATTGTCATGGGGTAGTTTCTTATATCAGAACCATTGGCCATTTTGTAGCCAATGAGAGGCATGAGAAGTTGATAAGACATATACGCTTAGAGGAAAGAGCTCTCAAAGGCTCAAGAGGTATCCTCGACTTTTCCATTGAAATAAACATTTAAATTAAGATGTCTATTGCCATCAGAATGTCCAAACCTCGATAACTACTTTGTTTGTATGTTCATAATGAGTATGTTCACAAATCTCCATGGAGGAGAATATTATCAAGAGGCATGCCCAGTGAAAGGTAGAGGCAGTTAAGACAGTTAAAGGTAATATTCGATAAGCAAGCTGGTGAGAACCTCATGGTGGCCTGGATGGTTCCACTGTACCCCTCTGGAGGCAGAGGTCAATGGCACACAAGATGCTGTTGAGACAGGCACTGAGAAGAATGCATTGGCCAAATCTTCAAGTGCTGAATGAGCTGGGAAAAGTCAGGAGCCATGAGGAAAACCGGGGTGGCGGAGGGGAGGAGCAGTACTATACCCTGCAGCTTTCCTGGGGCACCCCTCAGAAACATCTTCAGTCCTTGTCTCTGTCGTTTTCTTTTTTGTTGAAAAGTATTTAGGTGGTGGCCATTTCCTTCCTTCCTTCCTTCCTTCCTTCCTTCCTTCCTTCCTTCCTTCCTTCCTTCCTTCCTTCCCTTCTTTCTCCCTCTCTTCTTTCTTTCCTTCCTCCCCCTCCCTCTTTCCCTTACTCCCCTCCCTCCCTCTCTTCTTTCTTTCCTTCCTCCCTCTTTCTCTTCCTTCTCCTTCCTCCCTTCCCTTTCCTCCCTTTCTCCCTCTCCTTCCCTCCCTCCCTCCCTCCCTCTCTCCCTCTCCCCTCTCTCTTTCTGTCTCCCTCCCTTCCCTCTTCCTTCTTTTGTCTCCTTTCTGTACCACTTTTTCTTTTGGGCATTGACCTGCTAAGCTTCTGGTTGCCCCGGTGACTAGGGTCTGCCCCAAGAGGTATTTTGCAGCATTCTGATAGACAACAATGTAGTTGTAAGGTGAGCATCTTAACACGCTGCTTAATGGTGGGCTCAGGAGGCCCCAGCTCATTGGTCAGGAGATTGACGAGCTAGTCTACACTAGAGACACTCTCCAGGTGCATCAGAGAGGGCAGGAATAAAAGTTTTCTCCCTTGGCTTTTGTTGTGAGGCTCTGGGCCACATTTACCCAAGGATGTGAGGCCTCCTGAGCAGGGGACTAAGGGCAGCAGCAATCAGGCAATGACAAAGGCAGGTGCCATTCAAGCCATCTGTATGGTTAGGAGTCGTCATTTTCCACGGGGAGGGTCTTAGAGCAGGCTCCCAAACACTAGGGGGTATAAGGGGGAATGTCTCCAGGGGATACGAGTGTCAGAGGCCCGAGTAAGCCAGTATCAGTCTCTAGTGGACTGTCTACAGAAGGGAGACCCCCATTTACCACGGACTCTTTGCCAGCCAGAGTAAGGTGAGATTTGTTCAAATACAGAATCCTGCTCAAGGCAAGGAGAACCCCCTCCAGAGCCTTCTGTGGTGCCCCCCCCCCCCGTTGGTGCTCTATAACATAGCCAGGCCTGGTCACGCTGCCCTCAAAGGTTCCCAGAGGAACCACTCCATGTCTCCTCTCTCTCCAGGAAGATTTGCTTGTCAGTTAGCCCCAGAAGCCTCTTGACCTCACATCTAACAGAATGCTTTCTCAGCCATACACTGTCTGATGGACTCCCCGAAGGATTACCCTTGAAAGGCAGGAATCTGCAGTTCTCTTCTGGCCTGTGAAGGGCGGGATAAAGCAGCTGTGTCCATATCACAGGCACTCTCTGTAGGGAGAGCTTGTTGGTGGGTAAAGTCTGTGACTGAAGCAAGAGCAGAGAGATGCTGGCCTTCCATGGAATCCTGAGCCACCCTGGTGCCTGACAGTTGTCTCACAATGGGCCTACAATACTTTATGATGCGAACTGAGAGGTCCCCACAGAGACTAATGCCACGAAAATATGGCTCCATCACTTACCTTGCAATGAGAGTGGCATGCCATACCACACAGGGTCACAGTAATGTATATGAAGCCCTGGTCATGTCAAGAGGTGGGAGTGGGAGTGAGGAAGAACGTTAGGCCACAGCCTTAGTTGTTTGCAGGGGAAATTCAAAGCTAGGGGGATGTAGCTGCTGTAGAATAGACTGAAGCAGACGTGGGCTTGGGATCTAGCTGTCCAGGGATGATTTAAGAAGGGGGAAATTGGCTTGGATTGTGAGGGTTAGATAGAAAGTGTGGCTGGTTTGCACAGGAGGGGTCTGATCCCAAGTGAGTTGTTTATCTTCAGTAATTAGCTGACCCTATAGACAGATTCTGTAAGTTCCCCAAAGATACCGTCAGATGATATAAAAAGTCAGGACATGTATTAAGCTGGAGAGATGGCTCAGTTGGTAAAGTACTTACTGTGCAAGCATAAGGACCTGAGTTTAATTCCAAGAAAAAACACTTCGTCATACAAACACTGGGGAGGCAGAGGCAGGGGGAGCCATGGGGTTCGCTGGCCTGCCAGTCAAGATGGACAAGGAGCTGTGTGAGAAAGCATGCAAGAGACCACCTGAGCTTCCTCCAGATGCTTTTATTATATCAACACCTCCATTCAGACCAGGTGAGTGCTAAGGGGTCATCACAACCCTGAAGCATTTAATCAGTGTGAGGGTTCAGGCAGTGGCCGAGTGTGTGCATTTCTAGGATGCATCTGGGACTTGTGAAATAACTTCGGGGTAGATTCAGGGACCCACGGAGCTTACTGTGAGTTGGATGTGAACTGAAACTCCATGGGTCATTTGACCTTTGTTAGCATCTGCTTTGACCTGGCAGGGGGTAGGGGTGGAGAGGGCACAGTGGCATTTGGAATCTCCTAGATCGCTGTCAGCTCTGAGCCTGTGCCTACTGGTCCCTGAAAGGACTGGCTGTGTCCTTTTCCCACACGTGGTTACTACATAACCGCATTTGTTGATTATCTAGATAAAGAATTTTGTGGGTTTCCCATCTTTTTTCACCCCTAGAGTCACCATGGTCATGAGAGTCAGCCGCGTCTGGTGGTCGTGTTGCCTCTGCTGTCCCCTGAGGTCTCCCCTTCCACCTTGTCTCCGATGACTGAGTGCTGCCTGTTGGCCTGTTTCCCCGGGATCCAGTTATCCCCAGTTCTACGGCCCTGGTTTCATTTCCATCACTATGATAAAATGCCCAGACAAAATGCAGCATAGGAGGGAAGATTTCTTTAGCTCCCAATTCATCACCGTGGGGAATCCACAGTGGCAGAAGCTTGAGGGAGCTGGTCATGTTGCATCCCTAACCAGCAATAGAGAGCAAAGAATGCACACATGCCAGCGCTCCGCTCCACGTTTCCTGTTTTATACAGTCCAGGATCCAGTCCATTAAATGGTGCCCCACATTCAAGGTGTCCATTCTCAGTCATAACTCAATTAAGAAAATCCCTCCTAGGCGTCCCTTTAGGCCAACCTGATCTAGCCAATTCTTCACTGAGACTCCCTTCCCAAGTGATTGTACACTGTGTGAAGTTGACAGTCAAAGCTAACCAGACAGTGCCCCTGAAGCCTGGAGAGACCTTTATGGCTTCCTTTAAGGATACCCATGGGAAGAGTGTACATCCCTTAAGTGGAACAATATGGGCCAGGGTCTATACACCATGATTAGACTACATATAACAATTTGGCCACTAATACAATGAGTCCAAAAAAAAAATGGGCTTCTAGGGCTTGCCCTGGAGACTAAAATACTCTTCCAGGACTGGTGGTGTCTAAAGGTGAACAAGGACCCCTTAACTTTGGCACTTGCTCCTCATGCCTAGCAAATAGAAAAGTTGGTGCTCTGCTGCCATCTGGTGGCTACCACTGCAGTGTGGGAGTATGTGGCACAGGGTCGTAGAGTTGCTTTCTCGGAGTGACAGATACTGGCCACAGCCATGGTATCACCAAGGTCGAGCTATCTCACGCTTTAGGCCATGTGGTTTCACTTACGGTTTATTCATTTATCACATTAACTGACATGATACAACAATATGCACTCTACTGCTTCACAAGTGGAAGTCACATAGCCCAAGGCTGTCTGGGCGTGTTTAAGCACTCAGTAAATATTTGCCAGTGTGATAGAATTGAGACATTTCAGTGTCTTCTTCTCACGTTCAGCAGTTCAGTTTCTATTTGAACTTTCGCTTAGGCACTGGTACAGTTGAGCCTCTTAACAACTATTGTTCTGTTTAAACCAATGGTTCTCAACTTTCCTAATCCCTTTAATATAGTTCCTGGCGTTGTGGTGACCCCAAACCATAAAATTATTTCATTGCTACTTCGTAACTGTAAATTTTGCTACCGTTACGAAACTTCATCATGTAAATATCTGATATGCAGGATATCTGATAAGCAACCCCTGTGAAAGGGTCATTCAACAACCCCAGTGGGGCCGCGACTCACAGGTTGAGAACCACTGGTTTAAAGGCAGGTTTGAGAAACTGGAGAGAAAGTACCCCAGTGTGGTTTGAGTGTGGCACCTTTGAATGGAAGAGCTAAGCAGACCACAAACATGGAAGGCTTTGCAGTGTGCTCCTTGCAAATATATTCAGATCTATGTTTCCTGGGGCAATTACAGTTGATTGACATAAAACATCCCTTTGAAAGATACTTCCCACCTGCACAGATTACATCTGATGTCATCCTGGAGCATACAGAAGGTCAGGAAGCTGCCCCTCTAACAGCATTTGGTTTTGAGTTTTCTCTGGAGCTATTATGTATCTATCAACACCTTAGAGTTTAAAAAGATTAAGAACTAGTGAGTGACAGTGACCAGTTCATGCAAAAAATGTATTCACCACCCTCTGTCTCACAGGTCCTGAGAAATGTCTCTTTCCTTCCTCTCTGTCCTCTGCCCTCTCTGCCTCCAGACGCCACGCTGGATGCTTGAAGCTGGTATCTCTGCAGAATTTTCTCTTTGCAGCTTTCGGTTGCTGTTAACTCAGCTGGGTGGTGTTGAGCCACTTTTAATATTTTGCTACAGAGCAAGGACTAACGTTGTGCTTGGAATGGAAGAGTTATAAGCAGATTTGATGTTTGCAACAAATTTAGCTTTTTTCCCCTTCACTTTCAATCTAGGTATAAATAATACCCATTCCATAGAGAGTGTTATAAAGATCTGGGGCTAGAGAATGGTTCTGCAGTTAAGAGCACTTGCTGTTCTTGCAGAGGGCCTGGGTTCAGTTCTCAGAATCCATGTACATCCATAAGTTCAGTTCCATAAGACACACTTCTGACCTCCAGGGACATCAGGCACTTCTGACCTCTAGGGACATCAGGCATGCACATGGTAAACACACATACACACGAGCAAAATGCTCATGCAAACAAAATAAAGTGCATCTTTTTTTAAAAAAAAATTAAAGATATGCAATAATCACAGTGAAGGGCTCTGAGCATGGCATTATGCCACACTGCAGAGGGCAGCGATCAGGTGAAGGCTAACAGCACCTGAAAGTTATGGGATCCAGTTGAAGGAACCATGAGAGCTACTACAAGCAGACAAGTCTGGAGGAGAGCTGTCCAGGCAGACAAGCAGAGAAGGCGATTTGGGTGACAAAAGTTGGGCAAAGACAAAGTGTCCTGAGAAGTCTGACTTGTGGGGAGAACAGTGGACAGCCATCCGGAGCCTCAGGGCCTGTGCACAAGCTACAGGGAATGAGCTGAAAGGAGCCCAGGGTTAGGAAAGTCTGTTGAGTAACATTTAAAAATATGGACCTTCCTGTGAGGACAAGTTCAGAGAGCCAGTGTGAGCTTGGAGCATGGGAGGGATGAGGAGGGATGGTCCACTGTATCGTGGACCAGAGGATGAGCCTGAGCTCACGTGGCACAGCAGAAGCCAAGTCAGCTTCACCTTTGCATTCTTCTAAACGCGCACCTCTGTACTTTCCACAAAGTGGCTGCCGAACAATCGAGAGTCAGTGACACTCCCTTTTCTCTGAGGATTGAGTCGTCTCTGCACTGCAGCAGGCTGCTCACACCACCATCCGAGATGCTTTGGTCACAAAGCTCACTCCAACACTTGCTGACACCACCAGCTAAGAAAGCTAAGGGTGTGAGACACAGGTCTTATCCATTAGGTCTCTATTGGGAATCTTGTGTCAGCATCAGCTGACCCAAGTTCTGGGGGCTTAGCACACTAAAGACTTCCTTCTGCCTCACATGAACTCCAAAATGGACCTTTCTAATTCAAGGCGACAGTGAACCATCACCAAACATATCTGTTGTCAATAGCAACCAGCCAGACTGTGACAATGGCTAGGTTGATTGCAAAGCTTGGTTATGACCAATACTTGCTCTCCATCTCCCTGGATCAAAGGTTACTGTCTTAGTTAGGGTTACTATTGCTGTGAAGAGACACATGACCATGGCGACTCTTAGAAAGGAAACATTTAATTGCGGTGGCTCACTTGTAGTTCAGAAGTTCAGTCCATCATGACAGGAGCATGGCGGCGTGTAGGCAGAGGGGTACTGGAGCTGAGACTGCTACATCTTTCAGACAACAGGAAATCAACTGACAGTCACACTGTGTGGTACCCTAAGTATAGGAAGATTCAAAGCCCACCCCCACAGTGATGCACTTCCTCCAACAAGGCCAGACCTCCTTAATAGTGCCACTTTCTATGAGATTGTGTGATTTGGGGATTATGGGATTATAGAGGCCGATTACATTCAAACTACTACAATTACTTTCCTGAACTTGCCAAACTTGCCCTTCCCCTAAAACACAGAAGCATTTCTATTTACCACGGGAGGATGGGTGAAGACATGTGACAGCCATTCTCTTGAGTGATACCTTGCTCACAGGCTCCCCCAAAACCCAGGTGACAGACTCTTCAGAGTAACTGCTATCCTATAGAAAAGCACAGATGTGGGCTGGAGGGATAGCTCAGCCGTTAAAGGCTAGGCTCACAACTAAAAATATAAGAAAAGCACAGATGTGGCTTCGTAGAGGACCTGGCTGTTTGGGGATGCATAGAAAACCCTTAGGATGAGGTTGATTCCTGAGAGAGTCAAGGACGTCATTCACCTGACTGAGCTACCTATAATACGGGAAGCCTTGAACTTGTTTGCACTAATCAGGAACAGGAGATATAATGCATCTCAGGCAGATATTGTTCTGAGCTCTAGCTACAAATTAGCTAGGAACTCGGCCTAATTTATCTGAGGGCCTGACAACAGGTGCTTTAGATACAGACCAACCGTCTTTGCCTTGGGGACCATAAACTTCAAGGACCCATGTGAACTTTAGGTCTGTGCGATAACCGTGCTGAGTGGAGGCCCTGGCACAGGTACAGCCTCTGCCTTCAGTTACCCATGGAGACTTTGATCTCTTGAAACACAGCTCCATTACAGCCTGCCAGAGAAACCTGCTGGAGCACTGCTGGGCACTCACGGAAGCAGAAAGTGGCAGTGTGGACCTCCAGTTATCATTTCCCTCAGACATCCCCATCCTGTGTTGGGCCCCTTGGATGCTAATGACGGGGTGGGAGATGCCAGCAGATTTCTCATAGTACTTAGAAACGATTAGCAGCAGCAGCAATAGTTCTTCCTCACACCCCCATCCTCTCTCTCTCTCTCTCTCTCTCTCTCTCTCTCTCTCTCTCTCTCTCTCTCTCTCTCACACACACACACACACACACACACACACACACACACACATACTCTCACGGAACCAGATGCCATTCTAGAATGTTCCATTTCTATGTAACATGAGAAATTCACTGTCATTTCCTACCACGTCACGAGCATCTGAGGGGCCCAACCCCGGTTGGGGATGTCTAAGTGGAATAACCAGCAGTTCACTATGGACTTTAACTGATGTGTTAAAGACACTTCTCTGAGATGAAAGCTCTGAAATGCGGCTAGTGCCGGCTGGCCTGACACTCTTTGTACCCCGACTTAAATCTCAAGGGAAGCATGGCCACCCAGAGGAGACATTGGCTATTCTCTGTTCTTTTAATAGCAACCTCTCTGGTATTGTAAAGTGGAATCCTGTCACAGTTTTGCTGTGTGTGTCCCCAGTTGCTGGTTGTCCTGAGCACTTGTTATTTGCCTGTTCCCTATTTGTAGATCGTCTTCGGAGAAATAGATTTTCAAGAACTTGCTTAATTTATGAATTTGGTAGCTCGCTCGCTACGTGTTAGAAACTGGAACTGTGCTCCATTACCATTACGTACACAATTCAGAAGCAGGTGTCCTTCGGTTGTGTTAACATTGCCCTTCAACACACAAGGTTCTAGCATCTGGGGCAGTTCCTCAGCCTTGGCTGGAAGGTAAAATCGCTGGTGGGAATTTGAATCCCACCCAGTTAGGACCCGCCCCTGACCAATTCCGCTCGAATCTGTGGCTGGAGCCCAAGCTGCAGTGCTTGAGAAAGGTCCCCCAGAGGGTTTGAATAGTGAAGGTAGGGCTAGGCTTTCTGGACTAGCTAGGACAATTCAAGTTTACAGTCATGAAGTGCTATGTGTTCTTAGACCAAGACAAAAACAAACTTGGGGGAACGGGTCACATTTTTGCTTGTGCTGGGCAACACTTACTATTTTGTTCTTTCTGATTTTGTTAATTTTATTTTGAGCATAGAGGTTGGTTCCTTCTAAGTCCATGCCTCTACTGTTTTGACAGTGTGCTATTTCTGTACAGTGGCTGCCTGCACTGGGTTGAATAGTGTCTACACAATATTCATGTCCAGGGCTGGAGAGATGGCTCAGCGGTCAAGAGCACTGGCTGTTCTTCCAGAGGTCCTGGGTTCAATTCCCAGCAACCACATGGTGGCTCACAACCATCTATAATGAGATCTGGCACGCAGACAGAACACTGTATACATAATAAATAAATAAATAAATCTTTAAAAAAATATTCATGTCCTCCCAGATCCTGGGATTGTGACTTTGGAAACAGTGTTTACATACGGAATGGAATTAAGATGAGGTCATTCTTGTTTAGGACAGGCCCCATCCCAGTAACAAGTGCCCCTATAAGAGAGAAATTTGTCAGGCAAAGGAAAACTCCATGTGAAAACACACGGCACCACAGAAGGATGTGTCCAGAAGCCAAAACCACCAAGGGCTGCCAGTGTCGAGAAACTGGGAAGCAGAATGAAACAGGGCTTTGTCCGACATTCAGGAGGAGCTAAGCCTTGAGACACCTGGAGTTTGGACTTCTTGCCTCCAGAACTGGGAAAGAACAGGTTTTGTTGTTTTAAGCCTTGTGGTTTGCACAGTTCATTAAGGCAACTGTAAGAAAATAGTGCTGTAACTTAATGGGTTGCTATGACATCAAGGTACGTAGTTTGCCAAGAGATCAGAATCATATTCTCTCCCCTTCTCCCTTCATTTCTCACTTTCTCTCTTCCTCCTGCCTCCCCTTCTTTCCTCCCTTCCTCTCTTCCTCTTCCTTCCCTCCCCTGAACTCTCTATATGGACCAACTTGGCTCACACTTACAGTGAACCTCCTGCCTCTGTCTCCCAAGTGCTGAAATGACAGGTACACACTAGCATGCCAGACTCAGACTGTCATTCTTCCAAGGTCATTCCCTTTTCACAGGACTCCTTTCTGGATTTTGTTTCACAAGTCCACGTTCCCTATGCAACTAAGGGTGACACATTTCTGTTCTGCTCAGAAAGCTAACCTGGAAATCAAGGACCGCCTGAGTATTTAAACTTTCATAGGGAGTCCCACTTCGTAATGGAAAACCTGTACTGTTCTTGGCCTGTCAGCTGAAGAAGTCAGTAAGGGACCTATTTCTCCATTACTGCATGTTCCTGGGCGGGGGCGGGGTGTGTGTGTGTGTGTGTGTGTGTGTGTGTGTGTGTGTGTGTGTGTGTGTGTACATGCATTCATCTCTTCTTCGGTCTTTGTAGGTTCTGCAAATTAAAGGTTTGCATAGCTTGTTCTGATTTGAAATTCCATGCATGCAGGGTAAGAACACTGGATAGAAAGGGTCACAACCTAGGAGATTGTCCTTTGTGTTTGGGAGACAGTAAAGAATTGTTATTGTGCCTCGACTTGTGCTCCTTCCAAACCATCTGTGGTGATCTGAAAGAAAATGGCCCCCAAAGGGAGTAGCAGCACTATTAGGCGTCACTTTGTTGGAGTAGGTGTGGCCTTGTTGGAGGAAATGTGTCACTGGGTGGGTGGGCTTTGAGGTCTCCTTTGCTCAAGTTATAACCAGTGTGTCATGCAATTCACTTCCTGTTGCCTGTAGATCAAGCTATAGAAGTCCCAGCTCCTTCTCCAGTACCATTTCTGCCTGAAGAAAATGGACTAAACTGCTAAAACTGTAAGCCAGCCCAAATTAAATGTTTTCCTTTGTAAGAGTTGCCATGGTCATGGTGTCTCTTCCCAGCAACAGAAGCCCTAAACCACCATCTGCTGAACCCTGAGCTGGGCTTATATGGAGATCAGGCTTTTAGGCAGTGAGTACTTCTGAGGTGGTCAAGGTTAGAGATTAAAATGGCATTGTCAGGGAGATAGAATCCTACCAGACTGGCGTTCCATAAAAGGCAACTGGGACACAGACACCCAAAGGAAAGAGCTGTGAGGACACTAGGAGACAGCCACCTGCACGCCAGGGCAAGAGGCCTCACACAACACCAGCCTACCAACACTATGACCTTAAACTGCTGGAGCCTGAACTGTGAGAGAAGAAATCCATTGCTAAGCCACCCTGTCTGTGGTGTGCTTGCTTTGGAAGCTTTAGGGAGTTAGGGCAGGGGGCACAGGCACAAAAGGATGTAAGATAAAGATACTGCCTCAGCTGCCTGTCTGGAGTACCTGTCTACACACCGCATCTGCTTCTGTAAACAATGATGCACTTCTGAGATGCATCTCTGCATGCAGAGATTGTGGCTGATTTTCTCTGTACTTTTCTAATGTGTTTGAAGTGTGTGTGTGTGTGTGTGTGTGTGTGTGTGTCTACACACAAGTTTGGGCTTGAGTCGTTAACATTTTTCCATCTATAGGAAACTTTTTCTACAATAATTGCCTCTTGTATGAGCACGGGCTCCTTCACCAGCAGTAGGGCTATGTAACAGAGGTTTCTGGACACGGCTGCTGCCCTAGAACTCCCGCTGTTTCTTGTTGTGGTGCCTTCCTTGGAGGCCCATGGATTTAATTAATTTAGAGGATGCTGAAGTCCCATGAGTCCAAGTCATTGAGATGGCCAAACAAATGCAACAGACAGACAAACAGAAAGCCAAAACCAACCAACCAAACATCCCCGAGTATAACAACTATAACAACAAAGGAGAGAGAAGAAAATAACAGGGCACGCTGTATAGGAAGGACTGAGAGCCACACCCGCAGCTCTGAGCAGCACTTCAGCTCGGTTGAGGGGGACAGCCTGGTATCTACACAGAAGAGATCAGCACCAGCTGAGTGATACCCAACTAGGTATGATGAATGTTGTTTGACATGTGGCCTAAAATCTTCAAACCATGAGATTTGTTTTAAATTCAAACGAAACACACTGCATTCTAATTATGTACCAGAGGAGTGACTTTAAATATTGTCACCGTACTTAAACAAGCAAAAGAAATTGAGATGTTTGATTTAGTATAAAGAATCCTATTGTGCCTGTCACAATTGTCTGCCTGTGAGCCCCCGAGTGTGTGCATATAGGGGGACATTTGGGTGCGTACAGAGACCTGGACTGTTTCCTAAGAAATGCATTAAAAGAAAAAGAAAAAAAAAAAAACTACAGCCACATCAGATTAGGCAGCCCAGACTGGTCTTGAACTTGCCACCCTGTTGTCTCTGTTTTCTGTGTGCTAGGATGGCAGGCACACACCACCATGCCTGGTAAAACACTGCCTCCATTAGGTCTGAAAATCTGAGGTCCCAAAAGACAACTGGCCAAGGAGGCAGATGACCAGCACACAATCAACTCTGGATGGTGGGCGCTCTCATTCCGGAGAGCAGTGGGATCAACATACAAGAGCACAGCTTCAGCACTGGAATAGTACAGGCTACTCAGGGAAGCTGCACTCAGGCCACATTTCCCGAACTCTTTATATGGAAATGAATCAGGGCTGTGACTTCATATGGAAAAGCCTGGTATAAAGCTACACTGCTAACACATTCACTTTGACCTGACCAGCTTTTCCTCACTGGTTACTTTTTGGAAAGGTCCTGGCCAACAAGAATAGCCCATAACTAATGCAAAGTGACTTTACCCTTCCATGTATTTTTAAGGACCAGACTCCGAAGGCTCCATTCATCCACGCTTTATTTCAAATCTCAGAATCGTAACAGGAACTCTTGCACCTCATTTTAGAATCCCACTGATAATCAGATGACACCGAACTCAGAATGTGTTAGATGCCCATCATTATACATTAGAAAGTGCCACTGAAGTATGAACCAGGACTGGTGTCTGTGAAAATGATTCCTCTTCGAGCTGAGTGACGTCTCCTTCTCTCAAGGTCTCTCTGTTCTGGATTGCCAGTGGTGTCAAGCAGGTATCCCTCTGCCGAACAGGCAGACCAGCACAAGCAGAGGGAAATCCACCAAAAAAGGATGTGCCTGCTGCAGGGTTCACACACTTTTGGTGCACACAGAATCCTTTCCACAGCACCAGCAAGTAACAGTAACTTCATTTAGGAGAAAAATCTAGAGTACTCATTTGTATATACGCAATTTACTACACACAAAATACATCTTTCCTGTAAACTGGTTTGTGTTTAGCACACTCCACATATGGAAGTAAGTTAGGTACCCAGCTATGATATCCAATTAGCTGGCTCAAAAATAAATGTATCCAGGGGGAACAAGCACCCCCATATGTTTTAGTGTCTAAATAGAAATTCAGTGTAAAAAGGTTTAAAAAAACAAAACAAAACAGGGGAGAGTCATTCTTGAATAGCGATGGACACACGGATGATCACCATGACTGTTCATTCCTGACCAAATGCCACCCTAAGACCGCTGGTACTGTGTTCTCAGGGCCTGCCTGAGTCTCCACATTTGCCACCATGATTCTTTTTGGACTTGGAAAGTTCTAGAAGACTCAGAAGCTATCCGAAATCTGGGATGCTTTCCACTTCAACTGTCTTGATGCTGAAAATGGAAATCAAACATCATTTTTAGAAACTGGCTTTGAGTTACAAAAGAAAGCAAGAATGCGGAATCCTAAAATGGTTCTGTCAGGAGCCCAACAACAGAAAACATAAACTTCTTCCAGAGACAGGTGGGCTGGTCTTGTGTGCCTCACCTCATCATTAGTTTAGAGATTACCTTCTGACATAGATTCAGAAAATACATGTTCACAGAAGTGAACACTGTAAAACAATGTGTTAGCACATATAAAATCTCTCAGTTCCACAACCCTCAATGGACATGTGAATATCTAGTAGCTTATTATTTTTACTGTGGTGGTAATCTAATTGTACTGAATTATTATTTTGATTGTATGTTAATAAATAAAGTTGTCTGGGGGTCAGAGCTATTAGAGCCATAGCAAGAGTGTGGCGGTGGTGGCACACGCCCTTAATCCCATAAGATCTCTGTGTGTTCAGGGATATAGCCAGCATTGGAGACATATGCCTTTAAGACCTAGGGGGCTGTACATTCAGACAGTGACGAGGCAGTCATGTGTTTGGGTTTACAACCAATGAGAAGGCAGAACAACATACTATAAAAAAACGAACCGACAGGAAGTAGGTCTCTTTTCTCGAAGCTGGGACAGCAGGAGGAAGGGTGAGATTTTAGCTCTGAGCTCTGACTTCTCGGCTTTCTCTTTTACATTGTTTCTGTGTTTCTTATTTAATAAGACGGTTGGTTACATCAATATTTTACTACATTTTAAAATACTTAATTTTATATCTTATGCATCCAGACACAATCACTGTGTATGTGTGTATATCTGCATGTATCTACACACGCACATTATCTAGTCACAGAGTATAACTGCATTCTATGTAATTAAAAGCATATATACTCTATAGATTTGTTTAGGTTTTTCAATTCATATGTTAGAAGAACCTGTGTTTTGATGTTTTAAAAATTGAAAACAATAGTCCTATAGATCCATTTATATGAAAGCATTACACTTACCTCAAGCAATTTTGACTTCAGTTGTCAGTAACGAGACGGGCTAAAAAACAAAAACAAAACAGAACTGTAGCACTCTGGGCTAGGCTGCAGGCGGTCCCATCACCTCTGTGCTCAGAAGCAGGATGCGACTATAGTCCAGAAAGTTTACCAAGGAAGAAGAATGCTAGATAAAACAGATTGTTCTAGCATCTATCTGTTCTGCATTTGAAAGGATGATGAGGCTAGGGTGAAACAAACCAAGGCACATTCTATGGTTAAAAGGTGATGGTCACTGGGAACATGTGTGTGGTAAGGGTCACCAGGGACATGTGTGCAGTACATTACAGCAGGAAAAAACAGATGGTGGCAGGTGACTCTTGGCCGCAAATGGCTTCCTGAAGCTTGACTCTAGGGGAAACTGCTGGGATCTTGCGGGACTCTATATGTATGAAGCCAGATGTGTACGTATCCTGTAAATGGCTTTCTGGTTATCAACCAACACTAACCCCACCATCCTCTCCCATTTCTTTGAGACCATGACCTGGAACCACCATGAAGAATTTGTGCAAGGGGAGGTAGGAGAACCCTATCTGGAGGGGGTGAGTTCCAAGTCTGGTACACCCAGTTCATCACACCACAGAGGAGCCTCCAGACACCGTCTCAAAGGCTGGCACAGGTAGAGCAGGTGCAGGCAGAGACGCTGCAACCACTCTAGCACGTCCAATGTGTTTCTCCTGTGGGGAGGAGAAATGTGGCAGGTGGGCCCTTCCCACTTCCCCCCAAGCATCTGCAGGCACACTGCACAAAGGATGCCCTCTGCAGCTCAATAGCAGGGCCCGAGTTTGAAGACACACTTCTCAGAAACAGTGTGGCATACGTTCCCCAAAGTGGTTTGTTGGCGTTAGATGGGAAAACATCAAGCAGGGTGTAGAGGCTAATGCCAATAATCCAGCTCTTGGGGAAAGGGCTGCGGGAGGACTGCCATGAGTTCCAGGCCAGTCTGGGCTACAAAATTCACACCTGTACAGAAAGGATACAAATTGTGCCATCTCCAGTGGGGCAGACCCAGTACTTCCTGTGATGGCAACTTGATGGGCTTCAGAATTACCACGGAAAGACACCTCTGGACATGTCTGTGATGGAATTTCTAGGTTATGTTAGTTGAGTTGGGAAGACCCACCTGAATGTGGGTGGTACCTTGCTACAGGCTGGGGGTCCTGAGCCCCCCCAAAAAAGAGGAAACAAGCCAAGCACTAGCATTGGTGTTGTCTTCATCCTCACCATGGCTCCAGTGTGACCAGCAGCCTTGTGTCCCTGCCTCCGTGACTGACTGTACCTTGGAACTGTGAGACAAAATGCATCCTTCCTTCTCTAAGTCACTTGTGTCAGGGAGCTTGTTAGAGCAGCCATACCTCCTCAGGGAAAATGCCTGCCCTTGGTGCAGACTGTGTAGGACCCCATGAAGAAGGTCTCAGGCTTCAATGCTTACAGCAAAGCCCATCACTTTTTTTCTGTAGGCAAAAGTAAATGACCCACCATAGGCCATGAGACAGACTAACTAGAGGTTGTGAGTGTCCGTGTATGTGTGTTGGAAAGCAAAGATAAAAGGGGGGACTGTATCAGATTTGTTTGTGGAATTGAGTGTACCACCAACAACATGCTTTTTACTTGTGAAGAATCTTCCCTGCCCAACTCCACGTGAGGTAATGGCTTGGTCACACCGACCCTACCTTGGCCAAGTGTCAGTGAGTGCCTTGACTGTCACCAAGCTTTTCCTAAAGGGCCAAGCACCTTCAGGAGGCACTCACCATGTTCACACTCACACCTCTCTTTGTCCTGGTTACAGGTGGTGTGTCAAGGTTTGAGTGGAATCACATGACCCAGTCCATGTGAAGGGAGCAGGTATCCAGGCTTACGTGTACAGAAGGTCCTCGAGGGGTCTTCCCTGTAATCCATGGCTCCGTGGGTGTAATGAGGAGAGGCGGAGTGGCAGCGGCTCGGCTGACAGATTAGCGAGGCACCTTTGTGTATTATGTTTGAGTCACCTTTAGATTCCATTGGAATCATCCATGTAATAAGAGCATCCCCACTGTCATGAACTTCAAACCCTTAAGTAGGGGACTGCACAATTCTAAGATGAACTTTGACCCTCGCAGCTTCTAGGCAAGTAGAGCTCTCGTTGACACCTTTCATAGATGTGGAAACTGAGGCTTAAGAATGTCATTCGCATTTCCACCACGACACAGTGAAATAGTGAAGATTCACTCCAATCTAGATGCCAGAGTCTTCTAACAGGGATTGGGGGTCTCATTGAGGCTGAAATGACTATGTCCCTAGGGCTTCTGAAGTGTAGCTCTCTCATCTTCAAACGATAAACAAGTCTTCTAATCTGTGTCCTCCTCCTTGCTCAGAAGAGCAGGTTACTCAAGGAGACCCACCAGGTTCCCTTCCCACAGGACAGTGGGTACTCGGGATCAGGAGATCCACCAGGTTCTCACAGAACAGCAGGCACTCAGGAAAGAGGGAGGGTTTGGGTGTAAGTGTCACCGAGAAAGCTGCTTCTGTGACACAGGAAGGAGCCTGCAGTCTTTGGGACTCAGGTTACTGAAAAATTAAAACAAAGCAAACAACACCTTCAGCCTGTCTTTGGGACTACCCTACAGAATGTAGGAAGTTCATAGGACTCTAGACGGCCATAGAGCACTGAGGAAGGACTTCAGGTGCTAACAGGTCCTAGCTTCACCCCTCACAGGATGTGGAATGCTGTGTCCTTCCCAAAGACACACCTCAAAAGGTATACTGAAAGCAGAATCATCATCAAATCATCCTAAAACCCTAGGCAGGCAGATCTCTGTGAGTTCGAGGTCAGCCTGGTCTAAGAGCAAGTCCCAGGATAGCCAAGGCTACACAGAGAAACCCTGTCTTGAAAAACAAAAGAAAACAAAACAAAACAACAAAACACTAGGTATCTAACACTGCTGGAGCACTCCATCTGTTTTGAACTTCAACATTCACAGCCCCAGGGGCTCTGTTCATCAGATGGCATCTGTTTTTCCTGTTCTCTGTCTCAGTCCCTTCCTTCTCCTCTGCAGTACATCAGATTACTGTGTTCCTGTTATGCAGACATGAACTGTGAAGTCAGGAGAACTAGACCAGAGAACCAAGGGCTTTGCCCTAGAGGCAGTGTGCCGGTGGGACTGAGTGGGGACTCAATTATTTCATCACTGATGTTTAAAGAGGACATCTGGCCCTCTTTTACACCCAAGGGCTCAGGCCAGGGTGTGGCAGGATGGTCCCAAGGATGAGAATTGGTGAATGTGTGGCAAGCATGTCCAAATTTTGACCCTCAGGGTCCCAGGTTGGCTAAGGAAGCAACCCAACACAAAGCTGTAAAGCTACTGAAAGCGTGATGAGATTTCTGTTTTGTTTTCATTTTTGTAACCTTCGTTTGTAATTCTATTGTTGAGACAGGGTTTCTCCGTGTAACCCTAGCTGTTCTGGAACTTGCTCTGTAGACCAGGCTGGCCTCGAACTCAGAGATTCTCTGGCTGTGTGTTGGTGGTGGTAAGGAGCTCACGTCTGGCCTGGAGAATCTCAGCTGAGAAATGAGACACCTCGAAGCTCTCCATACTGGGACGAGGGAGGCCACTGTACAGTGCAGGCCAGCCATAGCACCCGTCTATGAGCTCTGGACCAAACCTGGTAAACTGATCCTTGTCTTGAAGCTACCTCTCAACACAGCATTCTAGCATCCAAGTTCAGCACATTATCAGAACAATAGATGTTTATCTTCCACTTCAGAACCTTACTGAGCCCCTCCCCCCACACCCCTCATCCCTTTATCATCACTACCTCAGCTATGGCTTGAACATCTGAACAGCTCCAGATTCACAAATAGAGATTCTGATCACCCAGATGATAGTATTATGAAGCTGGGTTTGGGGGAGCACTTTGGGGTGGTGGTGATTAGGGCATGAAACTCCAGAGAACTCACAGATCACCACAACGTAGAGACACAGTGAGGAGAGGCGATGTCATCTATGGGAAATCTGCCCTCATCAGAAACTGAATCTGGGCGTCACCTTGATCACCCATTTCCCCAGCCTACAGAACCACGGGAAAGAAATTTCTGTTCTTTATAAGGCACACTGCTTATAGAGCTTTGTTAGAGCAGCTCAGACATTAAAAAGATGCCTCTCCCCACATATGACAAATTGAAACAAGAGGTTCTTATTTTAAGTTTTTAAAATGTTCCAAGTTGTAAGTTGGAGGGGAAAAAATCCCACCCACCCTTTTATTCTTCTGAAAGGAGAAATTTTAGTAACTTTCTTGTTGCGTTCCTCTCGAAACCAGCGCTGATGAAACACCTGCTGTTTCTAGGCAACACTGCTGAAGATAAGGACACCCCTGACTAAAAGGGGGAGTCCTTTGTGGTGGCATCTGGTGAGGAGCCCACACTGGTGGCTTCCCTCAGTGTAGTGTCTGTTCTTTTAAGGGGAAATGGACCTTCTATGACAGGAGGATTCCCCCTACACCAATATCTGACTCGCTCCTTTGCAGCTTGGGTGGGGGCAACATGCCCTGCGGAGCTGACCATTGGCTTGGAGCCAACTGTGTAGGCATGGGGAGGGCCACAGCAAGGCTGTTCCTGGTGGACATGCCTGTCTGAAATTTTAGTAGGGTGCAGCAGAATTCACTTGGCAGGTAATACTCAAGAGTTATCTGGCAAATCCAGACCCACAGGAAGCCCCCTTAACTCCAGGGAACATATAAACGCAAGGATTTAGGAGAAGAAGTTCGAGTTCTTTTTCTGGTTGATTATAGTTAATATTCTGGAGAGAAAGAAAGAAGGAAGAGAAGGAGGGAGGGAGGCAGAGAAGGTTTTTAAATCACTACTTCATGAGGGGAGGGCTAAGTAAAGGTGTGCATGCATGTAACCCATTAGGATCGAGAGTCACTCACAGCATTTTAAGATGCCATTCAATCTAGAGTCTACCCCCACTCGGTTGCTGAGAAACCCACTGGAAATTTAGAAAGTTGGCATTGTGGCATGGTATGCAGAGAGTGACCAGAGGTGGCCAGTGACAATGCAGGGTCATGCAGAGAGAAGGGGAAGGGCATCAAGAGCATGCAGAAGACGTGTTGTCAGGGCTAGCAGGGACAAGAAGGCTCACCACAGGCTAGGCATGCACTTGAGGCTTTCTGTTACCTTGTCATAACGGGATTGTGAACACCATATAAATGATCTTTATGATAACCATTACTACCGTTTTCCAGACTGTAACAAAAATAAATACACCAGAAACACCAGGTTACCTCGAGGGTGAAGTATTTACGTTATGGATCACAAAGACGACGTAAAGGCTACAAAATGTGTATCACAGATTGTCAAGTCTGCAGAGAAGCGTGGAGAATGTGTTATCATCTACATCTTCCCCCTTTCAAAACCTCAGATGGAAACAGTGGCTTTATAGATCAATACATCTAATATATAAAATGTTCATTCACTCAACAAGCAATTCACGAGCATCTTCGATGCACCAACCCTCTTTCTAAGAGGTGTCATGATTCATCTTTACCCAGGTTTATCTCTTGTTCTTTCTTATGCCATATTATCCATCTAACCAAAGGTCTACCATGTGATAGAAACCTCCCCATCCCATCTGTGAAGATAGTTTTTAAAAAAAGGCTTACTTTTTCATGGGTACAGTTTCAACACTAAAATATAAAAAGGGGAGATGGTTATTTAAGTGTTTTATCACTAGGAAGGCCGTGATCTACACCCCTCCCCCAGTGTTTTCACTGCAGTACAGGCTGACAGTTCAGACTCCAGAGCTGGTGAGAGAAGAGGAGACTCGAAAAGGAAGCATGCGTGGTCACCAGACACAGAACAGAGGGCAAGCAGCAGAGCCAGGGGAAAGCAGTAACAACAGTTATCATAAAGTGAAATGCCATGTTCCCGAGAGAGCCGAGCTGAAACACAAGAACACTGGTTAAGGAAGATGAGATTAAAGAAGAAGAAGAAAACAACAGAATCCTACAGATTGGTTATAAACAAACAAAACCAAGACCACCACCACCATCACCACCACCACCAAAAAAACCCAGTAGAAGAGACAATCCAGCACTGTACTTAGGCAGAAGCCAAGTGTGTTCTCGTGAGAATTGGTCTTTGGTGGCTCTCCAAGGACACAGTGCTGCATAGAAATGCCTGGCCCCCAGGAAGCTCCACACTCACTCATCATATACGTCCTCTGAATCCATCCTGCGATAGTACTTGGCCAGCTTGACAGCGATGATGACAGCAGGAAGTAAGAGCATCGTGGCCTTTCCTATGCCGAACCAGAACAAATTCTGGGGGATGAAAACAGCAACAATCAGGAGAATTAAATGCTTGGGGATAGATAATAGGAAAGAAGATTAGCTGGGGGGGGGGCTTCTTTTTGCAATTTTTCAAGTTTTTGTTTTGTTCTCAAAATCAACTGCGACCCTAGCAGGAACCAGTCACCACAGAGGTGTAATATGTTATTGTAACCCCGTTAATATTTCTGAAGGACAAGCAGATCCTAGGATCATGCTGATTTTGTCAAAGAGGAACAGAAAGAAGCATCTAGTGGTGAAACTAAGATTTTTGTCTAAGACAGTCAAAAAGCACCCAACCACACACCACATGGTGTATCTTTGTCAGACCGGCTGTCCAACCTAGACAGCTGGCAGCCAGCAGGCTCAAGTTCAAGTGCCTTTCCATGTAGTTCAGTGTAAATATGGCTAGTTGATAGTTCTGATTTTTTTTTCCTGCATCAGAATAGTTAAGACATTGGCATCTTCATTCTATAACAGTATAGCCAAGAGGACATAAGTGGCGCCCAACACACGCCAGGGTCCCCCAAAAGTGTGCCATCTTCATCCTCGGCAGCAGGCTGACCACAGACTGAATTCAACATATTTTTAAACTTATTGCCAATATTTATAAATCAGATCTCACACTTAATCCTGGTCTACGCCTTCTTGACAATGGCAGCGGGGGTGGGGGGGGTGGGAGGGGTGGGAATTGGAGAAAGGCCAATTGAAACTAAAGATATATGAACAAGCCACAAGCAAACCTAACATTTGGTCATTCAAATTCAAATTAAAAAATATTTTTTAAGAGTTTGAATGGAAGTACCCTACACAGGTAGATAAAGCTACTTTCAAAACCCCGTAAGTCAGTAATGAAATTCCAGAGCCAGGGCTGGGCTACCTCCCTGTGAGCTGGCCAGAGAGGCTCTCGAGACCTCCATAACAGTGTGGGCAATTGGCATTGCTGCTGTTGGGTGCAAACCAGACTGAATGGTAAGATGCTGTCACTGAACACACCACATCCTCTGGTTACAGGACATAGAGAAATCGGGCTGGAACTAGACCAGAACTTAACCCTTAGAGTGCCAGAAGGTGCCATGCGGGCTGCTGTGGGAGGACTGTCTTCAGTAGCCTTTCTCGGCTGTGGCTCCTGTGTGCAGCACTATAGGCAGGCCAGGAGATGCACCCATATGTACAACAGTGGCAAGTCTGTGATGGGGTAACCAACCTATTCCTAACTGAAGTTGAAGCCTGCTCCTCAAGAGATAACTCATATCTAGTCCTGAAAATGCAGTCAAAACCTGTGCCTGGGAGGTTGTAGGCCCTTATGAGGCAACCACTGCTGCAGCTGTGCTAAATGGATGTGATATGCCCATAACATTATTGTCCAGATGATGACATTTACGCTCATTGGTTGGTGCTGCTGTCATTTTTGGGCAGAGAACCTTCTTTTTACAGTGAATAATGGTAACTAAGATGTTCACAATTGGTCAAAAATCACAGCGTGACTTTTGAATGTCTGACCAGAAATGCTGAATCTACAGCACCCCTGCTAAGGCTCAAGAAATATCACAGAGGAAGGTGTATAAAGATTGGAAGAGCTACTGGTGTGGGGTGCTATGGAATGCTGCCTTCCGTGCATGACATGACTGTTGGAGTCTTGAACAAAGGTCCTGTTCCCTGCACAGGACCTGCACAAGGTTGGGCCCATCAACATCCTGTCACGGACAGGGTAGGGCTCATGAAATCTGGTCTTCCTGGGAATGTATAGGCAGTTAATGGTTGATGGGGGTAAGCAAAAAACCATTTCTTTGGTGGTATACCCCTGATAAGGGTATCCACACTCCTCTAAATAACCCTTTACCCATGTTCCTGTAAACAACCCTAATGAAAACTGTTAGATCAAGAGAAATTGGTTGAGAAAAGGAGTGATCACTGTGATGGGCAAGGGACAAGAGAAGATAATGGCGGTGCCACCTCTCTGGCCCCGAATCTTCAGAAAAGCAATAGTGTAGTCAGAAAGCCATAAAACTCTCTGAACAAGGTTGAAAATGTAGAAAACTCCCGATAACACGTTTACTTAATATGTCTTCTCTTTTTGAAAGATGAAGTTCTTACCAGAGGGTCAGCAACATAGCCACACAGAACACCATTCACGGCGGAGTCCATCGCAGTGGCCATGGGTTTGCAGGATGTCATCTTCTCTGTGATCTGTGGGATGGAAAACATGGACCAACGTTCATTGAGCCAGGCTCACAAAAATTCATGCCGTGAGATGTGACCCGACTGGAGTCCCAAGAGCATTCAGAAGTGTGCATCCCAAGAGTGTTCTGGAAGCCATCGAGCTGACAGCTGATAAGCACTGAGTTCTATAGCTAGCTCAATTACATATATTTATAGCCAGACATTTAGTCCCCTTGCGCTGCAGTTCCCCTCATCTGTGTTCTGGAATATTAAGACCCATCCTGCAGAACTGCTGGAAGGATCAAGACGTGTATATGTGCAGTCTCGTTATGTGGTGAAGGGGTAGACATCAAAGAAGCCATACAGCAAAGGTGAGCTAAGGAGTGAGGGGATTGCAGAGGGGTGTTCTCCCCCATGGGAAGGCTGCCCCCCAAAGGTCCTGGTTCCTCTTATCCAAATCCTCTTGAGGCAGGAAATCCTGGCAATATAGGAGTCCACTTAGCCATTTCCTAAGCATGCGTTGAGCCACTCGGGACGCCCACTGCAACAAGCTGAGCTGTACACACTCCCCACCCCAGCAATGTGTCACTCCACCACAGCAACCTTGCTGTAAAATGAGCCTGTGTTCATTCCAAAATGTCCTGTAACACACCCTGGAAACTGAAGGAGTGGTGGGGAAAGGGGAATCCAGCCTGGGTTGATTTAGGGTGGATACACAATACAGCAAACCATGTCCTCTGAATGCACATCTAGGGAGAACCCCTACTTTTTATGCCTGTGCATACTCGGGCATGTATGTGATTAAAGGCAGACACAACACGGGAAAGGACATGTGAAGTGAATGAAGACTTTAAGTCTTCAATGAAAACGAAAGACATCCCCTCCCTACCACCAGCAACTAACTCTGCCTTCTGGACCCCATACAAGGAAGCCGTAAGCAGTCACCGGCTCACCTTGAGCACCCAACTTCAGACAGCCTGCTGCTTCTTCCCAGCATCTGCTTTGTACATTTATCTCCAACCAAAATCACCAGGGTTTTAACATCCTTCAGATTTTATACTAGGAAATGACTCTCCTGAGATGTGGCACCCTTTATGTTCACAAAGGACAAAGCTACTTACGGCGTACAAGACCCACTGCAGGTAATGTTCAAAATAGCCTGTTACTGTTCTCCCATACTTCTGTGTTTCCTAGAAAGGAGTCAAATATTGGGGCCATCACTAAAACAACTAGAACACACTCCATAGGTATAGCTACTTCACTGTGAAATACTCACACCGCATGGTTCTTTATCTACATACTTGCTTTAGAAAGGAAAACTTACTCCAATAACGATAGAGGAAATGTTAGTGGTGAGGAAGTTCTGAGCAGAATCCAAAGATGAGATGACCTTGTTCACTTTCTCCTGGGGAAAAAAAAACAAAAAATAATGGGAAGGGGAACCAGGAATTTAATCAGGCAATTTGTAAATCCAATTAGAGTCCTTGGGAGACGGATTCCAGGATCCCCACTCCCCTTGCTCAAACTCTGCAGGCCCTGGATGTCCCTCTATAACATGGGGTTATATAACATTGTACTGTCATATAACGCATGCAATCTGATTGGGTACGTTAACATGTAGTACAATATATCTGCTATGTCAGTAGCTGACATACAACACTGTGTTAACAATAACAAAACGGGGGGTCTGGACATGTTTGTTATAGACATAGAACCCACCCACCCCACCCCCACCCCCACCAGATATTTCCTTTCTTTTCTTTTTTGGTACTGTGGATGGAACCTATGGCCTGTGCTTTCTAGACAAGCATTCTACCACTGAGCTAAATCCCAAGCTTTCTATTTAATATATAACTGTTTGAACCCCACCCACCCACCCACAGAAGTCTTGTTGATGGACAGCCAACTGGCCTCGGTGATTAGGGCCTATAACATCAGGACCTGGCTCAGCCCTCTGAGAACAGGAAAGGACACACTTTGGGACTATATCCCCAACGTGTACTTGATGGGAATTGTTGGTTGTTCGTGAATTCACATGGCTGGAAGGACGACATGCCCTTCAGAGCAGACAATTGACCTCCTTCAAGATGGCCTACCTAGTTAGATTTTTTTCCTTCTTAAAGAAAATCTCTAATGAAACCTGTTCCACCAAGATGCAGCCATTGCAAACCCATGTTACAAACAGGAAAAGGGCTCTTTTTGCACAGAGGTCTTGGGGAACACAGTTGAGCACGTGCATCAGAACAGAGTTCTGTCCATCTCTCATACCCTAGGCTGGGTCCCAATGCAGGGGCAACATGCTACTGCAGGTCTCATTCTGAATGTGCAGAGGGAGCCAGCAAAGATCATGAGCTCACCAGTATGTCTCCAGCCCCTTGGCCATGGGACACAGTTGTATGAAATGGCACTGGGATCAGGCATGGCCCTGGAGCAGTGCAAACCTACTGGTCTTCAGAGGAACTATGTCACAATATTGGGCTCACTGAGGAAAGCAGAAAAATCCCCCCTTTTTAACTGTGGGGTTCACACTCTAAAGTGTGGAGGCCCACAGAGGTTTCCTAGTGAGATCTGAGCTTGCTTTACCCAGCAGGGCTACATAGGGGAATGATTGGACCACTGGCATGGTTATAAAAAGCCCCTTTGAAGAGACAGAAGGGGCTGGTGGATTTTGATCCCTCCCGAAAGCTATCCTGTGTGTCTGTCTGTCTCCTCTCTACTATCTTTCTATCAAGTTTCTTATTCCTCTCTCCTCCTCACAGGAACCCTTTAAAAGGTAGAAGCTGGCCTTCCACACCAAAGCTCTTATGAGCAATCTTTCCAGTTCAACAAAGATACTTTGGCATCTGCTGCAGTTCTGCATGTAAGATGAACACAGTGTAACCTGGTGCTCAGTTTCTGTGCCAGGGCACTTCTTATGGCGTAGTGATGAACCTTTCAAGGTGACTGGTGTCCTTCCTGGCATGGCTTCCCAAGTGTAGAAGGATGGTATGTGGTCAGCCCTCTAATATAGGAGTTTTAAATCTGGGATTCAGTTAGCCTCTTTTGTTGTTGTTATTGTTGTTTTGTTTTGTTTCCAAGACAGGGTTTCTCTGTGCAGTCCTGGCTGTCCTGGAACTCACTCTGTAAACCAGGCTAGTCTTGAACTCAGAGATCTGCTCACCTCTGCCTCCTGAGTGCTGGAATTAAAGGCATGTGCAATCACTACCTGACTCAATTAACCTTTTGTGGCAGGAAAGGGAGGGGTTTACTGAATGTGTTAAGATTTTTTCTGATCATTTTCCCCTAAATAATACAGGACGGCAGCTAGTTACATTGTGTTTCTAGTGCATTAAGTGTTGTAAGTAATCTAGAGATGGTTCAGGACACCAGAAGGTGTACCTATGTTAGATACATATTCTGTGCAATTGATGTAAGGGAAGCCATCCCCTCCCGCACTGAGGCAGACCTGTACTTCTCCCACCTCATGAGGATGACAATGGTTGTGGCCAAGTGACTTGTTTCAGCTAACGGAATGTTAGACAAGTGGCAGCATGCTGAGCAGTGGCTTAAAGGCAATCCATGCTCTTGCTCACACCCCCAGCTTGTACCATTCTGTTATTGTTTGTAACTGAAATGATCCCTGCTCAAAGCCACAAATAGTAAATATGTCTGGGGGTGTCATCTTATGGTGGATTGGATGAAAATGGCCTCCATAGGCTCATATATTTGAAAACATGGTCTCTAGCTGATGGAACAGTTTGGGAAGGATTAGGAGGTGTGGCCTTGTTGGAGGAAGTGTGTCACTGGTAGTGGGAGGTTTGAAAAGCCCATGCCATTGCCCAGCGTCTTTCTCTGTGTCTTTCCCCTCCCTCCTTCCTTTCCTGTCCCTCTCCTCTGCATGCTTGTGGATCAGATGTAAGCTTACATCTACTGCTCCAGCACCATGCCTGTCTGCCTACTGCCATGCTTCCTACCAGCTGTAACAAGAGTCTCTCTTCCAGGCTGAGAGACTTTTAGGGGGTGGACAAGTAGAAAAGCCTGTGGCATGCCCAGCAGTGATGGTGAACATGTGCAGTAAACAGTGCCAAGACTACCAGTGATATGCAACACAATCTTTATAAAAGTAACCATGTTTTGGGCTGGAGAGACAGCTCAGAGGTTAAGAGCACTGGCTGCTCTTCCAGAGGATCTAGGTTCAATCCCCAGTACCCACATGGCAGCTCACAACTGTCTGTAACTCTAGTTCCAGGGGATCTGACATCCTTACACAGACATACATGCAGGCAAAACACCAATGAACATAAAATAAAAATAAACTTCTTTTTTTTTTTTTTTTTTGGTTTTTCGAGACAGGGTTTCTCTGTGTAGCTTTGCGCCTTTCCTGGAACTCACTTGGTAGCCCAGGCTGGCCTCGAACTCACAAAGATCCGCCTGCCTCTGCCTCCCAAGTGCTGGGATTAAAGGCGTGCGCCACCACCGCCCGGCAAAAATAAACTTCTTAAAAAGTAACCATGCGGGGTCTGGAGAGGTGGCTCAGCAGTTAAGAGTACTGATTGCTCTTCCAGAAGACCTGGGTTCAATTCCCAGCACCCACATGGCAGCTCACAACTGTCTGTAATTCCAGTTCCAGGAGACCCAACACCCTCACACAGATATACATGCAGGCAAAACACCAATGCACATAAAATAAATAATAATAATAATTAACAATAATAATAATAATAAAGTAGCCATGCTTAAGCTCACCTCCTACCCAGCAAGACCCAGACTCTTGAAACTTGCATTAACAGAAGCTTTTGGGAGGAGGAAAACTATGGGAAAACCAAGTTCGGTATTCAAAATACTCCGAACACCTCCTTTTAACTTAAACCACTCCTGAAAACCAATACCTCTGAAATTCTAGGTGTGAAATTTGATAACAAAACCTCATGAAAGAAAATCGAAACCCTTACCGGCAACTTATCACTTGTGCGCTCAAGTGTCCGGACACTCTGTTTTAAAGCATCCTGGTGGAGAAAAGAAAAGCATTTCAAAATTCTTATCCAAAGCACCAAAAGGGCCTTATGTCAGTCCCTCCCCCAACACAGACATCAAATCTGACTGGACAGAGTAATGGCTGTATTCTAGAAAGTACAGCAGACACAAGCAACAACATGACCTTATACACCATTAGTGTGTGAGAAAACCCATAGAGGATAAGCAGGACCATACTCAAAGGCTTTAAGGGCAGCATATCACACACACAGCATACAAGAACGCCTTCAAAATAGGTTTAATCAGTTGGAAAAGCATTATTTGAAACAGAGCCTGCCCCCCAAGTGTAGTTTACTTGAATCATTTAGGTTCAAGTGGCAAACTTTATCTGTAAAAGGCCACACTATAAATATTTCGGGTTTTAGGGGCCATTTTCTATTTTATTTTATTTTATTTTATTTTATTTCATTTTATTTTATTTGGAGATAGGGTTTCTCTGTGTAACAGCCCTGGTTGTTGTGGAACTCTCTCTGTAGACCAGGCTGGCCTCAAACTTAAAGGGATTCGCCTGACTCTGCCTCCCTAGTGCTGGAATTAAAGGTGTACGCCACCATCACCTGGTGCAATATTCTATTCTTATGGCCAAAAGTGGCCATGGTTTTCTAATAAGCTGCAATGGCTTTTTTAACTTGCAACAGGCTGGATTGAGTCATGCTGTGGTTGACGAGGGCCAGTTGCCAGCCCTTGACTAATATGATGGCTCTGTGGCCAGGCTGTCCTAGCTCAGAAGAGACCAAGGTGTCCCGTCTACTTGAAGAAAAGCCTAGAAGGAAAATGAAAACAACAGCAATAGGTATGTTCACTATGTTAACAAGCTTGCTCTACGTGTGCACAATGACAGAGAATTCTATGAAGCCAATCCACGGCGTACATGAATCCAATGATAGAACCCTGTGTTTTAGGTGTGCACAATTAGACAGAATTCTATGAAGCCAATCCATGGCGTACATGAATCCAATGACAGAACCCTGTGGAACTCTAGCAAACCAGAAAGTAAGAAGGCCAAGACAGAGAGACAACCAGCGTGGAAACTAGATCCAGAAGTTTCTATGTTAGAGAGGACGGACTTGCATCCACTTCTGCAAACCTGGGCAGCTGACCTAGGGACCCCGTTTCTACACAGTTCTCCCTTTTACAGCCACAAACAGGCCCAGGAGCAAACCTAACATTGATTCCTCTGGTTCCTGAGTCCTCAAGTTCAGAAGCCAACCATTTCCATGGACCAAGTGATAGCAATGTAGGCGCCACCCCTAATAGCCCATCATTCTCTTTGCTTCTATTATTTTATTTATTTCTATTATTTGCATCTATAAACAAACCTTATTGGTTGATGAGGACACTGGGAAGTCATTATGTTTTAGAGGGACAAAGAGGTATTTGAAACCAGGTCTGTGTGATTCCAAACCACAAACTACCTCTGTTACATTAGAAGCAAGGGAAGAGAAAGTTGGGGGGTGGAACAGAGGAGAAAGAGAGCAATAGCCATGGAAGGAGTCAAGAGAGCTGAGGGGAACAAAAGAAGTACTTACCCTCGCCTTCACATATTTCTAAGCAAAGTTTGGAGAAAAAGGATTGGAGAATATGTCAGCAAGAGTCCAGAGCACAATCACACTGCCCAGGAGGCCTACCAGCAGGAGCCCAGGCTATATCCTGGAGACAGATGTGGGGTGTGCCTCACTGCTCACACTCTCTTGGAAGGAACAGAGGGAGGCACAGTAAAGAAAGGCATGATTTAAAGGTTGTGGTTTTGAAAGCCCAGATCCATATCTGAAACTGAGGCTGAGTGGTTGGAGCCCTCCATCCGATGAGTGTGTGTCTTCAGGCTGTTTGCAAGTTAACTAGACAATTAGGTGCTAGATTTCACTCAGGCCACCATGAAATGCCACAGGGTGTTGACTATTACCAGTGATTGCTGCAAAGGAAGGACTTGCTGCTGGTGGATGGCTATAATATTCTGCACATCTGTTTTCAAGGCCTGTTTCAACTTTCCTTCGGGCTACAAGGAAAAGAAAAACATAAGGATCAACACCATCCTTCTGGACCACAAAACAGACTCATTAACCAGAAAGGATACCAGAAGATACCACTTAACCAGGACCCCTCTTAGACAAGCATGACATGGGTAGGCAGCAGGGCACCTAGACAAACTGCTTCACACTACAGAGCCACGGACTCGTCAACACTTCACTCAAAAGCACTTCCTAAACACAAGATGTCGTGGTTTCTTTTTCCTGCCTCCAAACGACACAGCTAGTCAATTTCCCTGTTTCACAGTTGAGAAAAACCAAGGCTCAAATGAAGATAATTCAAGTTAATTCACATTGAAATGATGGTCAGTAGATGAGCTATAACAATCCTGCAAAGCAGGTGTAATTACTGCCTCCATTTTTACAGATGGGGAAACTAAGGCACGGGTGAGTGAAATACCCTGCTTAGGCCACTAGGATCAGGAAGAGACTGAGCCAGGACTTAAACCTGGGTCTTCCTCCGGAGCTCTGCTACCCTGTCACCACACACTGCTATTTCTTGAAGGGGCCATGCAGAAGAGCTGACGTTAGGCAAGTCTATGGGCTATGATGGTGCCTCTGCTCAAGCTTATGTGCCTTCTGTTGGTGATGCAAGGCACAACTCAGCTAGCACTCCTTTACGCTGCAAGAAAAATGTGTGTGTGTGCATATGTATGTGTGCATGTCTGGGTGTACGAGTGTGCACGTGTGTCTATACATCTGTGTACATGTATGTGTGTATGTCTGCATGTGTGTATGTTTGTCTGCATGCTGTGTATGCACCTGTGTATGTATGTATGTCTGTGTGTGTCTCCATGTGTGCATGTCTGTGTGTGCATGAATTGTGTGTATATCTGTATATATATGTGTGTATGCATGCATGTATGTATGGGGTGTGTTTGTGTGTGTGTGTGTATGTGTGCATGCGCACGTGTGCATGTGTTTGAAGTGGAGGTGTTGATCTGTGAAAGCACATGCAGAGGTAAAGCTGTTTATCCTTCTGGACCACAGAGGGACAGTTGCCATGGGGCCTCTAACGTACTAGCGAGGTGCTGTGAGACAAAGTCAAGCCATGGTGACAGGGACCACTTTGTGGCTTCCTAACAAGGATATCAACGTTTGCCTTTCCAACTATGACAGCATTTGACAAGACTATTGAACTCACCAACTTGTTTGCCTTTTCTTCCAGAGAAGAGGCAAATGCCAACAGATCCACTTTGGTAGGAGATTTTTCAGCCTACCAGGGAGGAAATGAAAAGAAAACCATGTTACAGACCTGGGCTTTTACAGGAACACCATCGAAAGGTAGCATGTTGAACATGGGGCCATAGCCATCAGGCAACAAAACAAGGCTAGAAATGCCCACATAGGTTACATTTGCGTTCCTATGTATTATTTTTACCCACCCATAAAAAAATGTTACTAATACACATGTAACATTCATAGATTTGAAAAAACATGCTCAGTGGAAGAGTCTAGAAATGTAAGTCACAAAGTGTATGTTGCTACTTATATGGATTGTACAGAATAGAGTGTAGATGGGTGGCTGCCAGGAATTTGGGACAACTGGGTAACAACTGCTTATGGGTAGAGTGTTTCCTGTGGGTGATGAAAACATGCTGGGACTGGAGGTGGAACTATGAATATACTAGATGCCACTAAACTGCTGGCCTTCAGAACTCTGACCTTTATGCTATGTGAATCCACTGTTGTGATAAACAAAACTTCAAAAAAAATACACAATATGATACTCTAATTTCTCCCCAAAGACCATACATGTGTATCTTGCTCATACCTCCTTCAAGTACTTGGAGTAATCGATTGCATCTTTCCAAGAATGTGCAAAGTCCTGTAGGTTTTCCCTTCCTGCTTTGTCCAACAGTTCAATGTTATCAACATTCACATTCAGGTTATCCAACTCCTTGATTATTTCTCCAGTATGCTGTGTGAAACAAAAGCATCCTTTCATCTCCCAAGAAGGTCACACACTCAATGTCTTCAAGAGGAATGAGACTACACTAGATCGAAAGAGATGCATGTATTTTGATTTGAATTACTTCCTTCTCTGCCTACGTAAGTATTCTCTCTGGAGGTGGAATTTAAAGTGAAATAAGATTGCATCTCCAGCCTTGAAGATCTCAGAGGGAAGAGGCTGAGTCATAAGAGAGGGGCACATGAACTCCATCAGAAGACCAGGCAGAGAGGACTCAGTGGAAATGGACTACAGAGAAGAAATGATGTCTAAGCATCTAGTCTTGACAAATGAGGCTGAAAGGGCAGGGCATTCCAGGGAGGGGACCAGCATGCACCTGGGTAGTAGGGAAGGCATGGGAGATATCTTATGGGAGACAATGATCCTGGGAATGTGGTTGCTGATATGGGGTTGTCCTAACAGCCAACCAGTAGTTACCATAAGCATACAGTGTCTGGCTGCCATTCTCAACTGTTACATAACATGGTGCAGGGAAAATAGCCCATGGCATGATGGGCAAAGGAGTATAAGAAATCTACTTAGGACTTGGTCACAAGATGATGCTTTATTTATGGGAATATTTAGGGGAGATGCTAGATATTAAATCCATGTAAACCTTTCAAATAAAAGGTCTTCACACTGAAAAGCTGTAGTGCCATCATAGTCCCCTTGGCTTCCCTAATGACCTTCCATGATGCTTAAGTGAGCAAGATGTGGGCCAGGACCTTCTCCCTTGGTCTTGCTTGAGATCTATCTACTCATTATGGAAGCTGAGAAGACAAAAAAAAAAAAAAAAAAAAAAAAAAAAAAGGCCTCCTAGCAGGGTGATTGAGGACATGTAAGCTAACTGCTCTCTAGACCTGGAGCAGACACTATTGCTCTCTCTTCTGTTCATTGTCTCTGGGGTGGCCTTTCCTTGGCGTCTCAAGACATGACAAGGGTGTGGGCTGGAGCACAGCTAAGATCATCATTCTACTACTTTTGATTCTATCCTTTCTTCTTCTTGCCACAGGTAGGTAGGGCTCACAATACCCACTCAGGAGTCCTGAGGAGGCAGTGCTTATGTTGTAAGGAATGAGGACGGGGTGGCAGAATAGAAGACCTGGTCTTGAAGGACCAACATCCCTGGGAAGTGAGTAAGCCTGTTCTTGTAGAGCATGCTCACCAGATGAAATTAACAGTTTTCCTGAGAAGTCTCTCATGGGAGACCTCTTTGGAGGGTCTTGCATAGCATTGGAAAAACTCAAAGTGTGAAGAAGAGAAAGACAGCTGGTTGGGGGTGTGAAGGTGTTTTGAGATTAACAGATAAAAGTGAGGATCACAAACAGCTTGCAGAATGAGTATATCTTACGGGGACCAAAGGAGGTGGTCTTGGCCCACTTCTTTCTCATTTGGCATCATGGAAAGTCATTAGAGGTACGAGGGAGAGGGGGGCAGGAGGCCATGATGGCTCGACCCCTTTCCAATGTGAAGAGCTTTTATTAGACAGGTTTATATGAGTTTTGTATCCATTGTAATCTCCTCGATGTCACTTTAAAATGGGCGTTTTTATCGCATTAGCCTTCACCAAAGGGAAGAAATGCAACCTGGGTCTATTAGTAAAACAAAGTCAAGTTCATGACTGGTTCTAATGACTTACCTTCTCAATGTTGAAATTCTCACTGATGTTGAAGACGTTATCAAGCTGAAAGGTAGCATATACACCTCGACCCTTTTTGCAATCCCTATAGGAAGACACAGAGAAAACACGACCAGATGAGCAACATAGCAATCTCTGACTTTCACTAAGGAAGAGGAGAGAGGTTAGTCACCCCTCAGGCTAGCAGGGCTATTTTTCCACCTGGCAAAGGCACATGATGGGAAGTGAGGACTTGTGTCCGTTACTCCAGGTTTGGAGGGAAGGGAATATCACACACTATTTAGAGACTTACTCTAAAAGCGGAACTAAAGGCAATGAAAATCATTTTTCTTTGAATGATATTAAACAATGGGGAGCCCTCAGTTCCTCAGGACGGAGGTCAGGTCCTTTCTGTGTCTTGTCAGGTGACCCAGAATTTGAGGTGCTGAAGCAAGACCTCCAGAAGTCACCCAGTATTTTCATGTGTGCACCATGTGGCTGTTGAACATCAAAAGACATTTACTAAGGAAGGTGGGAAGACCCAAAGAGGGCCATGAACATGACCAGGTCTCCCACTCAAGAGGGAACATTCTAGGGAAGAAGATGCTTCCAGGGGAAAGATGCTGACTGCTTGAATGTTTTCTCAGCCATCTCACTATTAAGAAGGGTGCTAATGAAAGAAAAGTTTTTTAAAATGAGGGGTCCGTTACACACGAGAAGGGTCTGTCATGCCACTGCTGCAGGACTTGAAATTTTAAGGTTTTAAAAGGGTTAGAGAAATCTGTGTATCATTTAGTATCCCAGGGAATTAATGACAGAAGTCCGGATGTTCTATTAATGTTCTCACATGTCAGGGATAGAAAATGCATGTTGATGAACTATCATAAAACACTGTTTTATCATGTTCTTAAAGTGTGTCAGGAACTACTCCAAACACATGCATCTCACCCAGCCCTAACAACTCCAAGGGGGAGATTCTTATTGTTATTCACCATATTAAATGGAGAGAAATTAAATTGTCCGGGGTCACAGGAACAAGACTGGATCCCAGGTGACCTGACTGTACAATGCACAGGCTAGCCCTAAATCTGTTTCATCATTGGATCCCAGGTGACCTGACTACACAATGCACAGGCTAGCCCTAAAGCTGACTCACTATTGTGGTGTCTGTGATATGTGCCACTCTGAGTTCTTGGAGGATTTTGTTAATTCATCCTATTGTTACCTTATCCAGGGAATCTTAGGGAATACCTAGACAAGGGGACTGAAAAATCACCAAGATTAGGTCACAAAACTTTGAAAACATGACATTTGGGAGAGATGTCCTTTGCCATGATATTTTGCTGAGACTAGAAAACAGTTTAGCTCTGAAATTAATTGGGACTTGTTATCATTAAGTTAAAAAAAAAACAACACTGGAAGTGAAATCCTTATTCTTAACAACAACAACAAAATTTTCAGCAGGGAAATGTCTACTGCAAGGATTAATACCTGTAAACTTGTTCAAATGTCAGGTTAATGTTTGAGTCTTTGAGGATCAAACCAGACAGAAAGAATTGCCACTGTTCTCTTAGCAGGTAGGGAGTGTCCAGGACCTGGAACAGAGAAGTTGTTTTAAAGACAGTTGTACACTAACTCATACAGTAAAAAGTAAGATTCAGTTAGATATTTTTGAGATTTTTTTTCTCGACGCCCCCACTTGAGGTATTTTGTTGTGATATTTCTTATTCATTTCCAACCCCAAATCAGAAAACAGTAGCACAATTAGAATCAATGGGTTGAGCACTGAATAAATAGCATCAATCAGAACAACTGAAACTGTGTTTCTAGAGCAACTTGAATTTACTACACATATTAGAATAAGAAGGACTAGACTATTTGGTTTAGAAGAATTAAAAGCAAGTTATAAAGCAATAGACTCAGACTCTTAGGACAAAGTGAATTAAAACTCAATTTCCAGTTGGGCATGATGGCACACGCCTTTAACCTCTCATTCTGGAGGCAAATGCAGGAAGATCTCTGTGAGTTTCAGGACAGCCAGGGCTACTTAGCGAGACCCTGTCTTAAGAACAAAACAAAGAAAATAGAGCCCCACTTTCCAACTCTACCACACTAACTGAAGAGAAGTATACCAGTGAGGGGCTGGGCATGTGCTGGCCAAGCACAGATTCAGCATTTCCCTTCTAGAATGCTTGGAACCAAAAGTGTTGCAGATTTAGAATTTTTTTTTTCTGATCATAAAATATTCACATGCATATAAAGAGGCATCTAAGTGATGGGACCCAAGACCAAACATGAAGTTCACCTATGCTTAATTATTTTCTTATGCAATAACTTGAAGGTAATGCTCTACTACTGTTTTCTTAAGAAATAGTGACTATGTAATCCATTGATGCTCTCAGTTTAGTATCCCTGGACTAATGATGACTGAAGCTAGAACTGGTTACCCATGCAGTCCTTCACTTGTTTTTATAACAGATACCAGGTGGAAAACATACACACAATAAAAGAGGGAAGTAAAATACACTCCAAACGTCAGGCTCGGGGGCTGGAAAGATGGCTCCATGGGTTAAATGTTTGCTGTGCAAGCATAAGAACCTGAGTCCAGATCCTGGCACCCATGTAAAAGATGAATGTAGGTGTGTGACCTCAGGACCAGAGAGTAGAGAAGGGCAGTTCCTAGAAGCTCACTGGCCAACCGGTATAGCCAACTAATGAGATCCAGATTCAGTTACAGACCCTGTCTCAAAAAATGGAATAGAAAAATACATCTGACATTGCCCTCTGGCCTACACACACACACACACACACACACACACACACACACACACACACACAGTACACACACACAAACACGAATTCACCACAAACATCCCACACCAACACAAAAACATCCCACATACAAAACAACACACACACACACACACACACACACACACACACACACACCACACCACACCACACCACAAATCAAAATCTACAGAAAATACTGGGAAGCCAACTAGAAATCAGGCTCTCTACATTAATGAAGAAAGTGAAAGTGCAGGCTGGAGTCTTTGGTCTTGGGGAAAGCAAACCTGAAATCTAATTCTTAACTGTGCCCCCTCAACATTACCAGGGTAAGCCTGCTACCCTGTACATGTATGCATGTGCACTAGCTAGCACAAGCAGAATTTCAACTTGGTGAACGAGAGCAAATTACCTATAGTTTTTCACTTGATGCTACCCACAAGATCCAGTGAGACCCAAGTGTCTATCCAAGCCTCCCTCATAAGAAGAAAACCATATTTACCTGAAATAATTTCTTGTTTGCATAAGGTTCACAGAGCAACTTTTCCACATTTGCACCAACAATGAAAGTGAGAACCACAAGGATCATCAATATCCAGCAAAATAGGAAGCTGAGTCCGACCCCACTGGAAAAAACACAATGTGAGTTGTTTAGTTCTCACTAATTTCATCTACTCGTCATACAGTGGACCTGCAGTCTTCAGTGCTTTGTGGGTAAAAATGCATTGACGTTCCACAGTGAACAGAGGCAGTGGGTTACCACTGGGGTCTTGGCAAATGCTTCCAGAACCCTTACAATGATAGTGGCGGGTCTGCTTTTAGTCTTGTGTGGTCCAGAGCTTGGGCTCTGGGGCCAGCTGAGAATCCATTCTTCCTACAGGGATGTAAATGGCAGAGAGACCCTAAGTAGGAAGTGTGCCTGTGGAGAGCCAAACTGCCAACCTAGCATCACTTAGGAGATAAATCTCTAGGCACACCAGGGAGGCAGACAGTGTCTTAGTTTGCTTTCAAGTGCAGTGATAAAACACCATGGCCAAGGCAATTTACAGAATGGTTTATTTGGTTTACAGTTCCAGAGGGATAAGATTTTTGTCATGGTGAAGCATGGCAGCAAGCAGCAGACATGACAGCTGGAGCCAAGGCTGAGGGTTTTCATTTTGAGCCAGAAACAAGAAGTGGAGAGAGTGCACTGGGAATGGTATGAAGCTTTTGAAACCTCAAAGCCCACCCCCCAGGGACATACTTCCTCCAGCAAGGATACATCTCCTAAACCTACCACACAGCTCTACCAACTGGGGAAGCAAGCATCCACACATGGGGGCCTGTGTGATATTATTAGGCATGCTTGTGGAGGGTTATCTGGATTAGGATAACTGATGTGGGACACTACCTTAACTGGAGGTAGCGCCGATCCGTGGGCTGAGGTCCCTGACTGATCAGAAAGAGAAAACGAGCCAAGCACTAGCATTCTTGGCTTCCCACTTCCCACCTGCAGGTGCAGCGTGACCCTCCAGCTCCTGCTGCCATGACTTCCTCACCATCATAGATGTACCCCTCAAACCCCCCAAATACACCCCTCCTCCCTTCAGGTGCTTATCTGGTCCTATGTTACAGTAGTGAGAAAAGTAACTCACATAGTACTGCTGAGGTCCTGAAAGGGACCGGTGTGGCTCTGTCTCCACAGGGGTAGCCAAGAATGCCATGGAGAGGCATAGTGGATAGGGGCTGGGAGAGCCACAAGGAGATAAAGTACAAGAGGAAAACAACCGATTTCTTTCTGCAGAAAAGCACTTTTTGGCACAATGAGAAGGATGAGTTGGACAGGTGTCAACATGGCGGGACACCACTGTGAAGGCTGTTGTGCCCCCAGACAACGGCCTAATGAGCCTGTTGTTGATGGAGAGAAGCCAGCGGATGAACGAAACGTAACACGGAAGGCAATGGGATGCGAGGGAGAGGGAGGAAGGGACCCAAGGTAGGGAGGGGGCAGGGACACTGATGCACTGTGCAAGGAGAGAAGATGAAATGGACCTTGGCCGTGTTACCAGTGAGACATGGCAGTGTGACAGCATGGTGGAGGAGTTCAGTGTGTTTGGAGCACCTGTGTGGGATTAGAGGAGGCATTAGCCATCGGCAGCTTAGACGTGGACCTTTAACCCCGGGGATGGATTGAAGAGACCATCATCCTGGGGCTGGCCTGGAGGACTCCACCCTTTGAAGGATGGCGGGGTGGTGGAAGGAGCCCCAGTGATAAAGCAAGGCAGAGAGCCAGAGAAGCAGGAAAGAAAGCATGCAGGTGTGGAGTTGTCAAGGGGGTGAGAGCTTCGTAGGAGGAGGAGGCATCTGCAGAAGGAAGTGTTCAACTTTGCAAACACTGCTTTCCCCGCTGTCCTGGAGAACAGAGGTCACTATTGACTGGAGAGAGGCGGAGTGACGGGGAAGACAGGAAATTGGAGTGGGTCCAGGAGCTACTGGGAGATGAGGGAACAGGAAACAATGCAGGTCTTGAAGCTAAGAGGGCTGGCGCATGGAGAAGAGTGCAGGAAGGGTGTGGGTGGACATTTGCTCTGTTTAAAAACGGGGGCAGGACGGAGTAGTGGTCAGCCTCTGTGTTCCAAATGCGTGTATACATCGATCAGTGGTGTGGACAGCTGTGTAGACTGTGGGAGTTCACAGAGGTTTCCTAGTGAGAGCTGAGCTTGCTTTACCCAGCAGGACTTCATAAGAGGTTGACTGGACCACAGACCTGGGTACGAGGTGTTTGGAAGGGTCTATACTTGGTTGTATCTAGCAAGGGGAAGGTCTTTTGCCTCACCCCTTGGCATTGTTATAAAAAGCCCTTTTGAATAGAGTACTAGGCTGTTGGGTATTGACCCAAGTCCTTCCGAAGCTATCCTGTGTTTCTGTCTTCCTTCTCATCGGCTAGGCCTATTACTCTACCTAATATTTTTTATTCCTTTCTCCTCCTCATAGGAATCCTGGAAAAGGTGGGGGCAGGCATCCCACAATACACAGATCAGTGGTATGGACAGGTGTGTACACAGAAATCAGTGGTGTAGACAGGTGTGAACATAGATCAGTGTCATGGAAAGGTGTATATACACAGATCAGTGGTGTGGACAGGTGTGTACACATAGATCAGTGGCGTGTATGGATGTGTACACACAGATCAGAGGCAGGACAGGTGTGTACACACAGATCAATGGCATGGACAGGTGTTTACACACAGATTAGTGGCATGGACAGTTGTGTGCACACAGATCAGTGGTGTGGACAGGTGTGGACATAGGTCAGTGTCATGGACAGGTGTGTACACACAGATCAGTGACATGGACAGGTGTGTACACACAGATCAGTGACATGGACAGGTGTGTACACACAGATCAGTGACATGGACAGGTGTGTACACACAGATCAGTGACATGGACAGGTGTGTACACACAGATCAGTGGCATGAACATGTGTGTACACACAGATCAGTGGTGTGGACAGGTGTGGACATAGGTCAGTGGTGTGGACATAGGCCAAGGGTAAGAACACACAGATATGTATTCAAAGGCTCAGGGGAGAGGAGGACCAAGAGGAAGAAGATGATGAAGAAGAACAAGGACCACAAGGGAAAACAAAAGCAAAGATGCCCTTATGAATGGGGGCTGGTGATGTAGCTCAGTGGTAGAGCACTGGGCTAGTGTGTGTAAAGCCCTGGATGTGACCCTAGTAACAACAAAGAAAAACAAGATGGAGAAAAAGAATACTCAACAAGGACTCCAGTGTTCAGAAAGACCCAGAACACCGATTATCCAGCCCTAATCTGTCTGGTTATAATAATGTGTGCCTAATTTGCGACCCCTATTTTATCTTGGAAACTTTTTCTAGAAACCCTCAGCAGTCAACCTAGTGCCCAATTCACAAGTGCTTACACTCTGGCCAGCCTGTCCACCCTGCCGCTGCACATTTAGACCTTACCACCTTAACACAAGCTACAGAAGCACATCCCTGCTCAGAAGGGGTCATCTAGAGCTTGTTCTTCTTCCTGAAGGGGTTGCCTCAGATGTGAGTCACTAGACAATGGACCTGATAGTGTCTCTATGGCATTTGCTAGAGTCTTGTGAACCTTGGAAATGGCCCCCAACCATGCAGACATACTACTACATGACACCCGTGACTCTCATGGAATTAACTTTTCTTCTGAAGTCTAGAATAATGATCTGGACACTATCGTCAAGGGATGAAGGGGGGAGTTTTTCAATGGGCTTCAAACAAACAAAAAGCTTGTTGTGACTGCTGGGTATCCAATCTCCAAGGAGGTCTCACATCCTATGCTGTATGTTCACTATTGTATCCCATTGGGTCCCTACGATGCTCTGGGGGCCCTCAGAAGACACCATGAAAGGACCACTGGATATCCATGAGGAGCGGTTTGGGCCACTGGGTTTTGAAAGAGACCACATTCATGAGTCTTTAAGCGTAGACAGAAAGGTGAGCAAGCACAGTCAAGCCTGCCATGTGCAGAGATAGAGTTCAACGGTAAAGAAAAGCAGACATTCACGTTTGCGGCCTGCCTGTAATGGATCTGATAGCATCTGGCAGTTTTAGCGTCTTTCATGCCTCCACCCCAAATGTTTCCATGAACCGTTGTCTCTGAGCAGACTCAACTTCAATCTGCAGAAAACATCTAAGCAGAAGTAGCTTAGAGGCGCCATCAACTTGTGGATGGATTCTGTGCTTGTGTTCTCCCTTGTTTGAAGCTAAACATCTGGTTCTTGTTGTTGTTTTATCCATAAGAATTTCTTTTTTTTTACAGTCTTATAAAAGGAGTAATTTTCCAGATTAGTTTGCTTCCTCGGCAAGCAGTTAATCTGATGGAATATATATGCCATCAAAATGTTTTCCAAACAACCAGTTACCCAGGTTGTGAAAGTCTTAACATTAAACCAATCTACTTATCTGTGTTTATTTGAAAAAGGCAAAATAAACACTTTTTTTTTTCTTGCTGGTGTAATTCGTTATTGCTATTTTCCCTTTGCTGTTGAGAGGTACTTTTCACTTGAAGATTCCTCCCTCTTCTCTCCTCCCTCCCTCCCTCCCTCCCTCCCTCCCTCCCTCCCTCCCTCCCCTCCCTCCCTTCCTTTGGGTTGCTTCCAGAGCCTTGCACATGCTAGGCAAGGGCTCCACCTTGAAGCCACTTCCCCAGTCCTGGAGTAGAATGTTTTGAATCTGGTGTGAGAGCAGATATGCCTCTTGTGTGAAGCGCTCTCAGATCTCGGCAGTCCCTAGGTCATTCACTGAAGGATATTTTTAGACACATCTACATTACTGTTAATAAAGGTACATGATACTAGAGCCTGTTTTGAGGGGGGAAGTTCTCAGACACACAGATCACACGAAATCTGAGTATGACAGTGACTCCATGTTTAAAGAGGCAGATTAATGCATGACACCCGCTCTCCTGTCTTCCTCATACCAGTGAGGGGAAAGGCACATGGCTGATGATGTGGTGCTCCAGCTCCCTAAGGAGAAGTTTTAACCCTTACTTCCCCTTGAGTCTGCTTACATATCCTAGCACTATTTTCAACAAGAGAACTTGAAGGCTACCTCATTCCCGAGGTGGCACACTCATTGCCACTGCATCTGCATCCCAGTTTAAGTTTCTGGTGCCGTCACTGTGCACACTGCTTTTGCCCGATAGGTTTTTGTCTCAATATCCTAGAGTCAAGACTCCCCAAACACGTGAACCTATGTATGGACCTCTTCAAAACAGGAGTCATCACTAGTTCAGGCTACTTATCTGAAGACTAAGCGTGCTGAGTTGGCATATCTTGCTTTAAGCCAAGTTCCTGGAGTTTCAAGTTAGCAGTACTGCTGACAGCAGATCATGGCATCTCTGCTTCTTGTGAGAGAGTGAATGAGTGAATGATGACAATGAAGGCATGGGTATTTAGCAACTTAGAAATGCTTTTCATGACAGCTGGTTTAAAAAAGAGCCTACCATATGTAAACAATGTGAACCCAGGGGCTCCAGGCTCTATAACACCACACCCAGCACCACCCTCCACCTCACATTTCTACCGTCAAGTGACGGAATGGAGTGGACACTCACGTCATGAGGAAGATGCCTCCAGTATTGGACACACAGCCTCTTCTGGTTGGGGTGGCACGCTTGTCATAGCCAAACACACCACACAGCAAGCCCAGGAAAAAGAAGGTCACAATGAGGGTCAGCAGGAAGCAGACAATCAAGCCACCCAACCACCTGCAGAAAAAAGTACAGTGTTATCGAACGATGTTTGGTTGTGAGTCTAGCCTTTAACTACGGGGCCATCTCTCCAATCCTGTTACTCTACGTCAAACAGGCCATGGCTAAATTGACTGAGTGTGGGCTAAGGCTGGAGTAGTCTTTCTCATCTAATATCAGAGGGCAAGCCTACATGACAAGAGCCTCCTTCGCCCCTGTTTCTTTTTTTTAAATTTATTTTTTATTTACTTTTTGTGTCTTTCACATCATGCCTCCTGATTCCACCTATCTCTCTCCCAAGCCCAAAATAAAATTTAAGAGAAAAAGAGGGGAAAGAAAGAAAAGGAAAAAAGGAGGAAGGGGAAAATGTCATCATGAAAGCTGCAGTGTGACACAGTGAGTCACGCAGGAAACCCCTTTATCCATACATTTTTACATGCAGGCGTTCATGACAAAGAATCATTGGTCTGGTTCAAGGCCCCTGGTCTCTGCTACACCATCGACACTGAGCCCTCACTGGGACTCTTCCGGACATCCTGTTGCTGTCCTGTGTTGTAGAGATTCTGCAGCCCTAGGTCGGCAGGACTTACCTCCCCACTCCATGCTCCAGCAGATCACAGATGGGGTGGATGTTGGGGTGGACCAACACATAACCCTGGTTCTGGGCCCGGGTACTTTCAGAGTAGGTCAGCCCACCAGCTCTCTCCTGCCTTCGCCACTAGTGGGAGCGCTCCGAGATTTCCCTAGCTAATTCACCCCTTGCAGGGATGAGCAAGGAGCTACCTCCCCTGCTTCTTAACCCAACAAGGCAATACATTTTCCTCTTGGCTTTGCAGTGCCCTCCTCTCTCGGTGGTGATGGTGAACACTCATAGTATCACGTGGGGCTCATAGCAGGCCTAAGCTTCCTCAGGAGCCTGATTAGAACACACCCAAGACCTTCAAGTCTTGTCAAGTGTCCTAGCTGTGGCTAGGGTCCGAGGAAATGACAGAGGGAAACTCCTCTCCAGCAAGCTCCTCTCCCTTCCTCAAAACTCTTTTGGGGTTACAAGAATATTCTGGGGCATCATGTTCCTTACTGAACCAGAAATACTCTGTGTGGTAGATACATGAGACATTTGGAATTTTATGAGCATCCTAAATCAAATGTTACAGAATGCAAAGCTTAATTCTGTAATGGTCCTGGGAGACATTTTAGGATAATGGAGCCTCAATTATGTCTTACTGGCATTCCCGGAATGTACACCAACTTTCCCTACAGCTAAGGAGCACTCAAGGCTAAGAATGCTTCCCAACATCACAGACACCGAAAAACACAAGTATCTGCTTCTCTGGGGGCCTCCTGACAGAAGCGGCCACCAAAGCTTCTCATTCAATTAAAAGCAATTTTGGTAATTACACTAATAGCTACCAGCAGCCATTCAGTGGGATGTTTGTTCCAGATATTAGGGAGGCCAAATTAAATAAGCCATGGAGCCTGGTTCAGAGAACTTTCAGAGTTAATGAATCAAATTATTAGTTGAATTTTTTTTTTCCAAAAAACAAAAGCTTTCAGGTCTTCGGGTGGGGGTGTAGGAAGGAAGGAAGAATAGTTAGAAGGAGAGGCAGACAAATGTACTACACTGTCTCATTTGGGAAACTTGGTCTCTGAGAGACATTCTGTCTTATGTCTGTGCCAGTGTCTGTTGGGGTGTCCTAGCCCCATGACAGAAACGTGGCATGAGCCCCTGGAAGCACAGACAGATGGTGTGGCCTTCAAGTTATCATTTCCCTTTTCTGAACCCCAAAGTCCTTGTCTCCAAAACAGTCGTGCCCAGAACACAAATCAGCAGATGTCGGGAGCAAGTTGGAAGTACCGTGGTTAGTGAACACGTTGAACATCTACCCCTAAGGCTACAATTTCACTATTAGTCTTGCACCATTGTGCAAACGATAAGCCAGTTGAGAGAGGGCCTCTAACCTCTCCAGGGGGCAAGTCCTAAGGCTGTGCCCTTCGGAGAAGAAAATACACCTTACACTTTACGGGTGCCCAAGTCCTTCCCTCTCCATGCTCTGTCTGGAATGCCCATCAGCACCCTCCAGGGCCAAACACCATGGCCTGCATTATTTAAGCCCTGGGTACAGCAGCTGCCCGCTGATCCTCCCCACCCCCCACCCCCCAGCTCAGTCACCAACCTAGTGGCCTCATAGCCCAGCTAAGAAAACCAAGTCCCTTCAGAAAATGCTAACCTCTCTGTATTTGTTTCACAAACCAATGAGAACATTTTCCAAATACCTTTCTTGATTATTTTTGAGCTTCCAAATCCCAATACACTTTTGGCTTACTAACTATAGCAAAAATTCAAGAAACAATTTACATCAAAATCCTAAACTGTTGAACATTTGACTCAAGGATTTCCAGTCCCCCAATTTTTGCTTTTGAATACGACGTGTCTTATGAATATGCATTTTGCTTTTGAATACAGAGGGTCTTATGAATATGCATGTCACTGTTACTCAGAAGCCATACTAACCATTTCTGTAATGTTCCACTTTAATTCTGTGTGCTATCTGAGTGAGCACTTAAGACTGTGTGTGTCCAGATGTGTGTGCTGGGGTATGTATGTGGCACATGTATGAACATGCTTTTGGTAGGGCAGAGGTTGATGTCAGCCATCTTCCTCAGTCACTCCCCACCTTCATTTTTGAGTCAGGGTGTCTTATTGAAGCCAGAACTCATTCATCAACTGGCTAGGCTGACTGGCAAGTTTAGCGCTCCACCAATACCCTCCCGACCCCAGTACTAGAGTTGCAGATGCACACTGCCCCATTTTGCTGTCTTTATTATTATTATTATTATTATTTTAACATGGGTGCTGCGGATCTGAATTCAGGTCCTCACACTTGTACTACATGCAATTTACTGCAATGCCATCTCTCCAACCCCCTGTGACTTTCATAAATGAGCATAACTATTCACACAGGCCATAGCCTCTTTATCTCCTTTGGTTTTATAAGGCTACCCTGGAAATTATGTCATGCTTTTATCCCCTTACAAAGCAAGCTCCATGCCCCTCATTTGCCAGCTCCCAGGAGGCACTCACCAGTAGGAGTCATATTCTTCCAGTTTGGGCAGCTCCTTGTGGAAGTAACTGTTGCTGTCATTGATGTAATGGGAGACCTCAACCAGCACCTCCTCAATAGGAATACTCTGGCTCACATTCTTAATGTTGGAGCTGATGGAATCCAAGGCCTGCTTGACATCTGAAAACAAAGGGACCCCAGTTACTCACTTTCAAACACAGAAGAGAGACTTTGTTTGGGGGACAAAGAAAAGTCACTTGGGTTTTCCCCATGTTCTGTGTAGGCTTCTACCAAAGTAAGATTCTGTAACAAGCACCAATAGAACCAAGACCGTCTACAAGCAACAGCCAAAGGAAGCAGTGGATGTAAGCACTGACAGTGAAAATGGTACCCAAGTTAAGCCACGCTCCCTCATCTAATATCTTGCAAAAAAAAAAAAAAAAAAAAAGGAGGCGGGTGGGGATCAGGTGACTAAAATGCAGGTGTGCCTACCATGTGCCAAGCACTTCTGTCAGTATTAATCTGCTTCCTTACTAATGCAATATCTGCCTTAATTCCCCCTCTGCTGTGACCTAAAGGCTCATGTGAGTTAAGCTGCTCACCCATCGCTCTCTTTAGGAAAGTACTGGGGTGTGTTGTGGTTTGTTTTAAGGAAGTCCTATTATATGATTTGGGGAATGGTAAGACTAGAAATCCCACTACTTAAGAAATGGCCTTATGAGACAGGCACGGCAGGGGCATGCACACAGTAATTCTAGCACTGGGAAGGCAGAAGCCAGCGGATAGCAGCCAATTTGAGGCCAGCCTAGTCTACACAGGGAGACACTTTGTCAAACAAATAGGGGTGTGTGGCGGGGAGTAGGGAGAGGGTAAGAAGAGGAAAGGAGGGAAGGAGAGGAAGAGAAAGGAGGAAAAGGAGTGAAGGGAAGTGGAGAGGGAAAATAGACTAAAAATAAAAAGAAATGCCATTCATGGGCATAACTTTTGCATTGCTTCTTGACAATGTGACTTCAGTTGATGTCTATTAATCAATGACTTGACTCATCCAATTAGGGACTTATTACAGTAGCCTATCTGCATCTCCTACATGCCAAGGACAACACAATTCCTGTGATTATTTCCCACTGAGATCCATAACGGCCTTCCAGACACCAATCTTCTAGAATGTGTTAGTCTGTCCCAACAGACCCTGGATCCCAGCTGCCTGTTCACACTGTGTTGTCACCTGACCAGCATCCCACGGGTCCAGAGGTTAGGTTCTGACCCAGATGTGCTAAGAACAAGCACAACAGTTAAAAGTCTACTGATCCAGGTGGGCAGAGAAACTGCTAAGCGATGGTAAACGGAACTCTCTCAAAAAACGAACCTCAGGCCTCCGCTGGACTCTGGGCAAGCGGTAGAGGTTTGAGGCTTGGTTCAAAATGTGACTGTATATAAAAATGGCGGGAATCTTTTCTACAGTGTTTTTCACACAGATTTGAAATCTGGAAAGAGAGAGCAGCTGAGCACACCGTGTTGGGAGAACTCGGTGGTGCCCTACTGTCTCCCCCAATGGCTCTTGTGCAAAAGCTTCTGAAGAACTGTGAGGTTCCATCGGCCACTTTGATGGAAGTGGTCCAAAGATCCGGCCTGCTTTGAGCAGCTCCTTAGGAGCCTGTCTTGCCCTTGCTCTCACATGAGCTAAGGCACCGCCTTGTCGGCTTTGGTGACTGACAGGCGTCTGAAGCTGCTCTCAATCAAATGTGTTCTTCAAGCTTCAGTGTACAGGATGACTTTTGGAGGAAGGCTCCTCCTGCTGCCTCCCCACGGTGGCTACCTCGCATATACTCTGTTGCCAGGGTGTGACCTGTGGGTAAGACTGGCTGACGGACGGTCAGTGGCCATGCCTAACGCTTCTCACATCCCCGACATTTGGAAGAGCCTGGCACAAAGTAGGCACGTAAAACATATTCAGGCTAGGACTGAAGGCCCAAAGTATGGGAGCTAAGGTCATAGAGATAAACTAACATCCAGACCGATAGACAGGCACTGGTGTGGCCCTGGGATAATGCCAACTTGTGTTTAAGCAACAACAACAGAAACGCTGGGCTTTGCTCATGCATGCAGCACACTTACAACAGAGGACTGCTCGTGTGAGCAGAAGAGGTCCAGATGGGGGGAACAAGAAATCAAACACAGAGGTTAGTAAGCAGGAAGCAATCAGACACTCAGCATGCTGTAAGTAGCCTTCAGATGTTACCCAAGGAAAGCACGAGCTTGCCTTCAGTATCTTTTTTATAAAGTTTTATTGATTTTGTTTTATGTGTAGAGGTGTTCTGCACCACATGCATGGTCATGTCCAAAGAAGCCAGAAGAGAGAACCAGATGCCCTGGAATTAGGAATTACACACAGTTGTGAGCTGTCATGTGGGTGCCGAGAATTAAGCCCTGGTTCTCTGGAAGAGCAGCCAGTGCTCTTAACTGCTGAGCCATCTCTCTGGGTTCTAACATATCACACACGGTTTTATTTGTTTGCTTGTTTAATGATTTATTTTTATTTATGTGCATTGGTGTTGCGCCTGTGTGTATGTCTCCATGCAGGTGTCAGACTCCCCAGAACTGGAGCTACAGACAGTTGTGAGCTGCCAGGTGGGTCCTGAGAACTGAACCTGGGTCCTCTGGAAGAACAACCGGTGCTCTTAGCCACTGAGCCATCTCTCCAATCCCATAACACAACATTTTTAAAAACCACTTGGTAAATGGGTAAAAGCAGCACTGGGAAGAAGATTTTTTTAAATTTAATTAATGTATTTATTGTACATCCCAACCACAGCCGCCCCTCCTTCCTCTCCCCCCACTTCCTCCCCCTTCCTCCTCCCCTCCACCTCTCCCATCTACCCCTTCTCCATATTTGTTCAGAAAGGGGCAGGCCTCCCCTAGGCATCAGCCAAGCATGGTATATCAAGCTGCCATAAGACCAAGCACCTCTCCCTTTATTCAGGCTGAACAAGGCAATCCAGCATGAGGAACAGGTTCCCAGGAGCCAGCCAAAGCACCAGGGACAGCCCTTCTCCCACTGCCAGGAGTCCCACGAATAGACCAAGCTGCTCACTGTCACATATATACAGAGAACCTAAGTCAGTCCCATGCAGGCTCCCTGGTTGTTTGTTCAGACTCTGTGGGTTCCCATGAGCCAGGATAGCCATCTCTGGCTCCTACAATCCCTCCTCCTCTCCTCAGCAGAACTCCCAGGCGCATCCCAGTGTTTGGCCCAGCGTCTCTGAATCTGCCTCCATCAGTCACTGGATGAAGGCTCACTGATGACAACCTGTCTAGTCACCAATCTGATCATAGGAGATGGCCAGTTCATGATGTGCATCTACAGTTGCTACGGGTCTTAGCTGGAGTCATCTTTGTAGACTCGTGGACGTTTTTAAATAAAATTTTTTAAAATAAATCTATTTTTATTTATTATTTTTATTTTATGTGCATTAGTGTTTTGCCGTGGGTGTTCTGCCTCTTGGAACTAGAGTAACAGACAGTTGTAAGCTGTCATATGGGTGCTGGGAGTTGAACCCAGGTCCTCTGGAAGAGCAATCAGTGTGGTGCTCTTAACTGCTCAGCCATCTCTCCAGTCCCAGGAAGATCTTTAAAGAGAGGCTATATACATTTACTCAGCTTCAGGCAAATAAGTCCATAAAAAGCTGCTTACATCACACCAATCTCGTACTGACTCCCAAGCATCTGCGCCCTAATGCAGCACAGTAGTTTCAAACCATAAGATGCCCTCAACATAAACTTATATCTCTAAAACTAAGCAGCCTTAGAGCCCAAAGGACCATCATCTCAGGACCAGGGACAGAAAGAAAACACTTCCCCAAAGACAAACTCTTCTGTAGAGTGTTCCTAAAAACAAATAAAGGTCATTTTAAGTTCTTTTAGGAAATACAGTAATCTGGGGGTGGGGTTTCCCTCCTTGGGAAGATAATTAGAACATGACCTTCCAAACTGCAGTTGTTGTAAGGCCTAGAAGAGCTCAGCACCGGGAGTCACCACTCAGTGACACCCTTTGCCATAGAGCAACAAGCATTAAATACAAGAAATACGAGGCTTGGTGGCTTTCTTTCCCAATCTATATCACCACTGAATAGAGATAACATAATCAAAACGTCTGATGCTCCTTCCATAGGGTTTAGCAACAGACTATTTTTTTAAGCTAGAAAAGAACAATGAAATTTACAACAAGCTCTTCCTTTGCATCCACCAATCATAGCATTAACAAAGAGAAACAGAATGACCTTCAACTATGATCTCACCTGCAATGACAGCCACAGTTTGGTTTCGTACCTTACCAGGTATTTCATCGATGAACGTATATCCCTAAAAATATTTCAAAATGAATTGAAGATCAGTTGGCGTATACTCCATGTTATATCAAGTAGAGAAAGAAAATTAAAGTGTAATGTTTATCTTAAGATTGAAATTACCTTAATATAACTATCAAGGGTCTTAAAGCAAATCCCTTTTAGGGAAACGTGCTGGGTTTTTGTGTTGGGGACCGAAGCCGGGCCTTCCATGTGCTAGGCAAGTGCTCTGTCACTGAGCTGTATGCCTAGGCTGAGACCATGTTCTTTTAACTCAAAAAATCAGGTCATCTTAAAGGCTTTTCACCCCAGAAGAAATGCCTTTGGACCACAGCTGAGAGACAAGTAACTTGAAATGTGCAGAAAACCCAACGAAAAATAAAGCCATTGTTTGCACCAAGGAAATAAGAACCACACATCATTGGGACAATAAAGATGTTGAGCAAAGATATTCAAGGAGGAAGTGTATACAATAAAATTAGTTTAATGAATTTTTTTTTTCAGTAAAAGAAAGAGTGGTATATAAAGGCTAAAAATACCAAGTCATGTCAGGCAGTGGTGGCACATGCCTTTAATCCTAGCACTCTGGAAGCATAAGCAGGTGGATCTCTGTGAGTTTGAGGCCAGCCTGGGCTACAAAGTAAGTTCCAGAAAAGGCTACACAGAGAAACCTTGCCTCAGGAAAAAACAAAACAAACAAACAAAAAACCAAAAACAAAACAAAAAAACTAAATCAAAAGATAAAGGAGAGGGAGAAAGGAGTGAGTGCCAGACTGAGGGCATAGTGTGTGGAACAGCATTGAATTAGGAAGGAAATAAAACCAAACCAGTATGCCGCCCTGCACCTAAGTCCAAGAAAGCAGAGGTCAAGACTGTCATGGAATTTCGCTCTTTCCTTGTTCTTATATATGAGACTGCCCTTGATATGAAGTAAGCTACCTTACTTGTTCCAAGAAGCATACCCTTTTGGCAACGCTCTCCAGATCAGTCCTGTAGATGTCGTTAACAGAATTGAGTTCTCTATCCACAGACGGGAGCTGAAAAATTATGAAACAAAGAATAAGAGAAGGTAATTATCCCCAAGTTAATGTTCACAAAAAAGAGAGTTATCTTATATCCAGATCCCAAGATGTTGACATCAAAGGAGCTACTTCCTTTTTCTTTTGAAAATAGAATATGACCTGAGAAATCACCTTCTGTTCAGAGTGGCATCTATGAGCAATGATTTATTTTTATTTTTATTTTTATATTGTTTTAAAACAGGCTTTCTTTGTGTAACAGTCCTCTGTCCTGGAACTCATTCTGTAGACCAGGCTGGCCTCGAACTCAAAGAACTCTGCCGGCCTCTGCCTCCCAGCTGCAGAGATTAAAGTCGTGTGCCACCACCACCTGGCCTATGAGCACTGATTTTGAAAGTTTATGGGTCTGCCATAGTAAGCTCAGGAGGTACAGGTAAAGTATGTGTGGCCACATAACTGCTAGAGCTGAACACTGCTGAATGAAGTTATAAACCAACTTGTAAAAATCACTTTTAAAGGTAAAATAGGGCCTTAGGTGTCTAAATAAGGTAAAACACATGTGCCAGGCTCTGGCTGGATCCTCAACATTAAACCAACCAATCAAACAAACAAACAAATAAAAAAAATACTAAAATTGTATAATGCATCTGGTGGTGGCATTGGTTAGAAGTCTGGAACCAGTTTTCCAAGTCCAGAATTAAATATGAATTCCGAGCATGATAGCTCTTGGCACCTGGGATCCATGCCCTGGGGCTCTCGACAGGACACAAAAAGGACCTGACATCACTTCTGAACTAGGTCCTTGGTGAATGTGGAGAACTCAAGTCTCATCATAAGAGGTCACACATACACCTGACTGAAGTCCACTCCACAAAACAAATAGAGTATTCAAAAATGCCAGTGTCACAACAGAAAAAGACTGAGAAATAGCCCCAGGTTAAAGGGGAAAGAAACACACAATACTATTGGCAATGCAAGATCCTAAGTTGCAAAGAGATAAGACATTTGTAAATGCACTTTCGTTAAAAACTTGACATCTGAAGAGAAAGTGTAGAGTAGATGGAAGGAGCGGTTCTGTGTCTTGTTCCTAACTTTGATGTGTATATGACGATTATGCAAAGTTTAGAAACATTTTAAACTATTTAGCTATAAAAGGAACAGGCTGGCAATGTAACACAGACTCAGTTTTCAAGAAAATAACTTGGTACAATTTACAAAAGATATGAAAAAACAGATAAAATAAGTGGGACAAAATGCTGAACTTTGGTGGCCTAGTTAGGTTTAATTGTCAACCTGACATAAGAAGAGCAGAGTCCTCTGAAAAGGAAATTTCAACTGAGGGACTGTCCAGATCAGATTGACCTGGAGCAAGTCTGTGGGATGTTATTAGTAACTGATGTGGGAGGGCCTAACCCACTGTGGGGGCACCATTCCCTATGCAGGTAGTCCTGGGCTGTATAAGAAAGCTAATTAAGTCCAAGCCTTTGAGAAAGCCAGCAAGTGACATGTCTCCATGGTTTCTGCTTCAAATTCCTGCTTGAGTTCCTGCCCTGATTTCCCTTAAGGGTAGACAGTGACCTGGAAGTGTAAGCCAAAGAAACCTTTTTCTCCCCTAAGTTCCTTATGGCCAAAGTGTTATATCATAACAGCACAAATGAAACCAGAACACTTGGAGACAGTGTCCCAAGGTATGGGAAGAGTGACATGTATTTACAACTTTTCCATATATGCAAAAAGCACATTAAAAAACAACAGTGCCAGGTGCGGTGGTTTATGCCTGTATTCCTGGATGCTGACAGGTATGTATTAACAGCATTAGGAAGAGGCAGGCAGGAGGGTGAAGTCTGAGGTCTGCGTGGATTACTTAACACGTTTCAGGCAAATGTGAGACTACTGTGAGGCCCTGTCTCAAAAAGGCAAACAGCAAAAACAAAGCATACAATATCACCCTCTCAAAAGATGTATTTCAAATAGTTAACACAGAATTGACCCCTACAGGTCCATTTGATGACTCCAAAAGTAATTCAGTAGATATTCAGACAATGATAGTACATGTGAAGTCTTAAAAAAAAAACCTGACTCATAAAATATGAAAGCGGGAAAAGTATGTTAAAATATTATTTTATACACTGTGAATGGCAAATTTAACTGAATTAATATATTAAGTATAATTAATATAAACATGATTTTTTGCATCTCAAATGAGGGGGTAAATTTTGGAAAATAATGGAACTGTCTATTCCAGCATATATGGTTAATATGCCTAGTTTTCTGGTGTTCTTAATAGCTTACTTTTCTTAAGTGTATTGTATATCCATATGGAGGTACGTACACATGTGAGTGCAGTGCATGTGGAGGCCAGAAGAGGGCATTGGAGCCCCTGGATCTGGAGTTACAGGCAGCTGTGAGCTACCTGATGAGTGTTAGGAACTGAGCTCAAGTCCTCTGCAAAAGCAGCAGGTGCTGTTACCTGCTGAGCCATCTCCCCACATGCTCACACACCTAGTTTTAAAAACCATTTAAAGAAGAACATGTATTCGGCTCTTTTTTTTGGGGGGGGGGGAGTTTTTTGAGACAGGGTTTCTCTGTATGGTTTTGGTGCCTGTTCTGGACTGGATCTCACTCTGTACACCAGGCTGGCCATGAACTCACAGAGATTCGCCTGGCCCTGCCACCCGAATCCTGGAGTTAAAGGCGTGCGCCGCCACCCAGCCTGCTCTTCTTTTTTTAACTGAATTTACCTTGATAAATCATCAGATGACACAAAACTTCTCAAAAGCCTCCCCCCCCCCCCCCCCGCCAGTTTTCTTTTTTCTTCTCTTGCATACATTCCAGCACAGTGATTACATGGCCCGAAAAGACTCGCAGAGCATTGGAGGTTACTGTTTCCAGCCCAAGCCACTGTGCACCAGAGAGGTGCAACCAGTCTGAGCCCTACTCGACCTCCTCTCAGTCTCCTGGCGGTGGCAAGCTCACACCTGCTCACCTGACTCGAGTTGAGGTTGCTCCCCAGATTGCTCAGCTCTGGTCTGATGCTAGCACAGATCTTGCTGGCTGGGTCCGAAGCACAGTCGCTGCTGTTGAGTGACTTCTGGATGCTGTTTCTCAAAGTGGTCAGGTTGGTGCTGAGCTGTGTGCTTCCATCTTGTATGATCTCCAGGCTGCTGTTCATGTTCTCCAGGGCAACCTTGGTCTGCTTGATGGCTGCAGGAACACAGGTAGAATCAGAACGGGCCACACGAGTGCTTAAAGAAAAACTGGAAATGAGCTCAGACAGAATTAGGGGGCTGGGTCACCTGGACTCCAAGAGTCTGGTTCTTGGCTGTGGTCTCACAGGTGGTAGGTACACCAAAGTTCTTAGGAGATGTTAATTAGCCTAAGTGCTACCACTTAGCTTTAAAGATGGACCCATAACCTGGAGGAGGTATCCAGAGCTGGGCTGTACAACTCCTGGTCTCTAATTCTATCACTTTACTCGAGTAGAAAAATTCTGAAATCTGCTTCAATCTTTGCTCTTGACTGTGTTCTAATTATACCTCCATAACATTTCAACTGTCACAGAGCGTTCCTGTCCCCCAAAGGTAGTCATTTCCCTTACCTCTGACAGGAGGCACATATGGCTCTCCATTGGCACATACCTGTAGTGCCTATCATTACATCAAAGTCCACCCTAGCCTCCAGGCTCCCTCAGAGCCTACTCAAAAGTACTCATTGATTCCAAAGCCCTTGAACTAGCATCCTGGTCCTTCTTAGCTCCTCTACCCTAAAACTCCCTGGCCTGCCCCCCATTCATGGGCTTCCCTTCCCCACAGCTACTCATGCTTCTTAAGACCCTGCTGTGGATATCATTCTATATAAATAAAACATTGATGGCCAGTGACCAGGCAGGAAGTAGGTGGCCAGGCAGGAAGTAGGTGGGACAAGGAGAGAGGAGAATTCTGGGAAGCAGAAGGCTGAAGGAGAGACACTGCAGCCACCGCCAGGACAAGCAGCATGTGAAGACGCTGGGAAGCCACCAGCCACGTGGCAAGATATAGATTTATAGAAATGGGTTAATTTAAGATAAAAGAACAGTTAACAAGAAGCCTGCCACGGCCATACAGTTTATAAGTGATATAAGCATCTGAGTGATTATTTTATAAGTGGATTGTGGGACTGTGGGGCTTGGGGAACCTGGAGAGAAGCTCTCCAGCAACAAGACCCACTTGATTTTTCCACATACATCTCCATCCTCCATCCCTGCCCTCTCGATTCTCTCGGAGAAAGCCCCGCCCATGTCCAGTCTACTTCCTTTTCTCTCTGCTCTGGACTCTTCCAGATTCCTCTGGATATTTTCCTTCTCTTGCCCACAATAAAAACCTTCCCCCTAAAAATGGAGTGGCCATCTTGGCAGTCTCTTTACCGCACTCCGTAGCATACAGAGACTCCATAAAATTGTTAATCATTAGAAAAGAGAAAAGAACACAGGCACCAACAGAGCAGAAGACAAGAGGGTAATGAGAGGCCACACAAGTTGGCTTCTGTGCCAGAGTTTTATCTCACTGTCCTCTTCTTTGATTTCAGCTACGTTAGTTCACCAAACAAAGAAAGGCAAGTGATAAAATAAGCTGATAGACCAGGAAACATATTTATTTAGTCACTGTCTAGAGACATTCTGGGTTAGGGGTACAATTCTGTTAGGGTCCAGGATTGTTATAGTACCCAGTAGTTATAAACATACACTTTCTAAAAGATTCAAAGCACATTATGCCCTTTTTATAGGCACAGGGCTATAACTCAGAGTCATTTGATCATCCCAGGCTGCATGCATCTGCAGAAAGTGGGAAAGACCTTTCTGATTCTTAAGTTCAGCTCAACTCTTAATTCTTCATTTCAGCCAAGTAACATTTTACCAGCCCAGAGCTCTTTGTGTGGACTGACCTGCAGCCCACATAGAATGCTCAGGCAACTGTCATGTTTCTGCTCTCTCCAAAGTCCATGTGTTACTGGCCCCAGACCTTAGCACAACTGACACCGTGATGGAAGTACCACCAGGCCTTGGAACCCAGCAGGCAGGCTGCCAAAATAAAAACAAAGACCTAATCCAAGAAGAGGAAATCCAAGTCAACGTGAGTGACCCTGTGAAGCCAGGAATCCAGGACGGGCTATTCTTGGTCACTTTTGCCACTATGCTTACCTGTTGCCAAGTGCTCAATCTCATTGAGAACAGGAATTACATTAGGTTTTAGTTGGTCTTTTATTCTGCCTCCCAGCAAGGAATCAATACCTGGATTTAAAGGAAAGGGCAATATTGATGAGAGCAAGCCTGCTTCTCTTCACACCCCAGGAGCCTACATCTGGAAAACATCTTCCCTCTTCCTGTCCTCACATCCCATCCTCCACTCCAGACTGTGGGCCCTAATGTGAGGAGATGGCATTGCTTGCTTCAAAATCTGCAAACTCATATTTCCCAGTGGAAAATTATTCTCATGGACCTTTAGGCTTTGTGTGAAGAACACAGCATTTATCATCTTGAGCTGTGTTATGTAACCAGTGTCTCCAACTCATCTACACTGGAGTTTTCTACACTGTGGTACCACTTACATTTGGGACCAGACATTGCTTCTTTGGAGGGGGGAGGCTGTCCTGTGCACTGTAGGGTGATGAGCAACATCCTTGGCCTTGGACAAGGCCCCTCCCCAATCCTGCCAACCATATATTCCTCCAAATGTCACCTTTTGTTGAGAACAACCTAACCAATCTGCATGTGAACTCTAATGAGACATGGTCCAGCAAGGAACAGGGCCAGGCTATGTCTAAAGCCCATTTAACAGGGCCCTTAGCATGGCCTCACATGCTCTTCTGCATGAAAAATGACTACAGGAGCGTGAAGGCTTTGCAATAAGCAATGTAAAATTTCAAAACAGAGGCCCCAAGTCCCTCTGCTTGTGAAACTGAACTTAAATGTTGGGTGGCTTTTTTTTTAGGATTTATTTATCAATCTGTGTAGATGAATGTTTTGCCTGCATGGATGTCTGTGCAGCATGTGTATGCCTGGTGTCCACAGAGGTAAGCAGAAGGCTTTGGATGTCCTGGAAATGGCACTATGGATGGTTGTGAGCCTCCCTGCGGGGGCTGGGAATTAACCTAGGTCCTCTACAAGGGCACCAAGTTCTACTAACCACTAAGCCATCTCTCTAGCCCCTAAAATTCAGATTTTAAGCATCCCATGACAAGTAGCAAACACCCAAGTAGCTCTGCAGCTTCCCCGCCTCCCCGCTACCTTCAGCTGCCTTCTGTTTTGGTCTGTGCTTTATAGGAGGTAGTTAAGGCATCTTTTGAGCCATAACAAACAAAAATGCTAACTAACTTTCGATGCTACTTACCATCCAGGGCTGAGAATGCCTTGTTCTTGGTGGTGGTGTATTGAGCCAATATATAATCAATTTGCTGGAAAAGAAAATTAGATGGCACCTGCCCTTTGAGAGGCAAAGTCACAATACAAAGACAGTAGGGATTTAAGCCATCAAAAGTGAACCCCCTCATAGCACTTTGAAAAAGAACTAGCTAGGAGGTGACATACACACTCGTCTTTTGATCATCACACCCCCAAGCTTTACTGGCCTGGCACCAATTACCTATTGTGCTTGCTTATGATACACTTGCTAGCTGTGATCATTTTTCATGTGTCATGATTCTGTGGACTACGGTGGAGATTGTAAGCATGAGCCCATGTGGGTCCCCTTTTCTCTTGCCTGTACTTTGTGATTAGCCTGGGTATCTTCACAAGGAACCCTCGGGATCACCAGCAGCAAGAGACTCATAGACACCTGATGCACGGCTCCTAGAAGCTGAAGTTCCAAACTATCCCAAGATCATGTCTACTGTGTCTTCCTGGTCATAAACTGGTCACAGGGACATCCCAGACTCAACGGGACAGATGTACCTCCTGATGCAATGAGTAAGAATTGACAACCAATCTGAAGTCTGACACACTGAGTCCATGATATTGATTACTTCCCATGAGTTTCTAGAGGAATATTTATCTTCTTATTTATGGTGGCTCAGTGGGCCTGCTTCCTACCCTCCCAGCAAGGCCAGGTGAACATCCTTCTAGAGTTGCCAACCTTCCCAGTAAACACGTGGCAGCGTTTAAATGTGCATTTCTTTAGTTACTAGAGGTAAAACATCTTCTTCTCTTTGGAGACAGTTATATTCCATCTGTCAACTGCCTATTCAATTATCTGTATAATTTCTACTTGTTAGAGGTCCTCACATATGTTCCAACAGGCAAGTTTTCCCAAAGCCATCATCTTTATAAGATGATGAAAGCCATCCTAATTTTTATGAGCCACCGCTACTACTTTTGGCATTGGGGAGTGGAAAGGGCGTTTCCTGTGGAATCTTCAGGATGTTTCATGAAAAACATTATGAGCTTTTGTTTACAAGGTGTAGAAAAAAGTGATTCCCCTGTGCTACCCTGTAAAGCCACATAGAGCTAGTTTGTATACTCGCCACCTTCCCAAATGCTCTATATGGTTCTTTTTTGAAACTTCCAGCTACATGACACACTTAATGTGCAGAATTTGGGGGAAAGAATCAACCAGAAGGTCACATCTGGTTCAAGGATCCATGGGTTCTGGGGGACTCTTCCTAATGCCAGCACCCAAGAGCATCACACACTTAAGTCAGTTCCTGCTCAGATACTTTCCAAATCACATTGTGAACAGGTAACACATCAACACACTCCTAGAAAGCGGACAGAAAGAGGCCTTTCTGGTCACTGCCCTTCGGTCACTCTGTTTGCGTTCTTCCAAAATGACCTGTGTTTGTGTGTGTGTGTGTGTGTGTGTGTGTGTGTGTGTGTGTGCGCGCGCGTGCATGCATGTGTGTGTATGAGAGAGAGAGAGAAAGAGAGAGTGTGCGTGTGTGAGTGTGTGTGTATGTGTGAGAGTGTGTGTGTGTGTGTGTGTGTGTGTGTGTGTGTGTGCATGTGTGTGTATGTGGGGGGACTGTGTGTGTGTTTGTGTGTGTGTGTGTGTGAGAGAGAGAGAGAGAGTTCTTCCAAAGGAGATTGACACAGCTACACAGATAACAAACAGCTGTGCATAAAGCAAAAGCATTCCATCATAACTGTAACTATGAAATATAATGGGTTAACTAGACCACCAAAAAGAAAGGATAACAACATCAACAACAAACCAAAAGCAAAACCAAACACCACAGCGAGACTCTTAAAGTTATCAGATACTTTTATATGTGCTGTGATTTTGTTACACCTAAGTAAAATAAAATAATTGAAGCGAAATAAGACATGTAAATCCTGAAGCTATGGATACTATGCTTCGGAGGTTTTGAGAGTCGCTCTCTGGCTGTGTTTCTTCAACTACAGCCTCGAAGGGCAGCACCCTTCCGTATGGGTTCACTGGCTTCTTATAAGGTTCGGCTGCACTTCCAAACACGCACAGGGACTCAGAGAGGCAGACACAAGGCACCATGGAATGTGCAGGTTGCAGGGTTTTACCTTTGGGGTTTCGTCCAGGAGTATTTGCAAGTCTCTGTAATTGCTCTCTGCCAGTTTCTGGGTCCTTTTGATCCGGGTCCTTACCTGGTGGTTGGCCACAAAACCATACATGATGCCAAGGCTGCAGGGAAAGGAAGAATAAAGAGTGTTGGCCAAGATTCACTGTCATTGGCACCTCAGCAGAATGGCCACTTCTGCCCCCTCCCTCGGCAGCCTGCGCACTAAGACTACCATCAGCACACCACCCAAATGGGGACACAGAAGAAGACTAAGATCTCTCTAAAGACAGACCCCGGTGTAGGATGAAGTACTGCATTATGACTCTCACAAATCAACAGCGCCCACATAAATGCTAGCAGGAAAGTCGCTAAGGTTGCAGGCTGTGTCAGGAACATGTGTGTATACCCTGTGTGTGCCCTCCTGTGCCCACACGAACACCTCCATGCACTTGAGCTACCCCCAGAGAAGAGGGAAACAGGGAGATGGCAAGAGGGACTCGGCTTTCTGGTGGCTTTTCATTTGAATGTTAGTTTCTGTATTGTCCAGATCGAAAAGAAATAAGGTATTTCAGCATCACTGCAGGAAGCCTACGTTCATTTCCTGTCACTATGACAAAATAGGCCCACGGTAACAATTTTGAAACAAACCATGGCACACACAGGACAGCACACTCACTGTGTGTTTATGTGAAGTACGAAACCAAACCAAATAATGGTGCTAAAAAAGGCCATGGTTATTGTGATGAAGGCTGAGTGCTCTTTTCATGGCTGGATTTTCAACATGGAAGTTCTTGATTTTATCCTTATGAAAAGGATACTTTTCTCTATGTAAAATATACATCATAAGAAACTCCAAAATCCTTCACAAAGTCATCTTGCATGAAGTACTACGTTCTATGAATTAAAACCTTCCTTCTCACTCATCTCAAAAGACTGAATTTAACTATATTAAAAGCTCTTATGCCTAATTTTTTTTGCCTCTATCAATCTCTTGATTTAAATTATACTAATTGAGTCATTTGCTGAGGCAGAACCTCTGAACATTAAAATTTTAAGAGTAAATTCCACGCTTGGTGGTGTACCATTGTAGCCCTGGCACTTGAAGGAACAAGGTGATTTGACCTCAGAGTTCCAGGCTAATCTGAACTGCACAGGGACCTTCTCTCAAAATTAAAACAAAACAACCCCCCCAAAAAAAACGGCAGAGGAGTGAAAACCCAAAATACTTTTAGATAAGACCACTAGAGGGCAGCAAGGAATTAATAAATAGCCCAAAAGGTTTTCCACACAGATCCAAAAGACCAAATTTGTTACTTTTGTAACTAAGAAGCCTGGGATGTGGATAGGTTTTAAGAACAGTTTTGCAAGCAACAAGCAAACCTTGGAAAAGAAAAACAAGATGCAGTTGCCTATCAAGTTATCAAGCGATTTCTACAATTTTGCGCTCACATATAGATTACATTGAAAAATCCCTTGTCACCAAAAAATCTGAGTCCCAGGGCAGGCATTCACCCTGCAAGAGTATTGTTGCATGGAGCTGGAGAGATGGCTCAGCAGTTAAGAACACTTATTGCTCTTCTAGAGGACCCAAGTTCATGTCCTAGCATCCACATTGGGCTGCTCACAGCAAACAGCAATTTCAGCTCCAGGGCATCAAAGGGCCTTCAAGTTCACCTACACTTGACTGCACACACACACACACACACACACACACACACACACACACACACACGAAAGTGCCAGGGTCTTTATTTAACTAAACATCTATGCTGGGACAAGTCAGGATCACCCCCAAACAGACCTGATATTCACCCTGGGAGAATCTCGCTTTCTCTCCCTACAATTTCCAAATTATCTCAGCATTCACTCTACTGAGCTACACAGACCCATTGGGCCACAGAAAAAGTCCAAGTGACCTGGAAGTTCACCACTTCCTCTTGACCCTTCCCCTCCATACACCATGGATGAAGTCCCACAGGGATCTCTGACGGCATGTGTCACAATGCCTGCTCAAGCTTGTCTTTATTTCTACCTAAATTCAATGTCCTTAAGAGGAGGCGGTAACAACCCCCTGTCAACTTCACCGAATGCAGTCTGTCCCCGGACAGGGGTGCCGGAAGGAAGTGGTTGAAGACTGGGCTTTTTGTTCATTCTAAACTTGACCTGCTTAGACACTAGCTGTGCACGCAGAGTGTGGAAACAGAAATTATCCTTGACCTTTATTATATAAAGGCTTTACTCACAAGGTCACTAGTCAGATCAAAGAACTGACAGACAACCGTTTGGTCCAACGCTGACTGCCAAGGACGCAGCTCTAGAAAGTCCTGCTAGAGATGCTTAAAATCATGTTATCGATAACTTTAACAAAAATCTGGGCTAAACAGAGTTTTGCAAATGAACTCAATGACTTTCCCAGCAAATTTTCTGTGTAAATGTCTATATTCATTTAAGTTAAAAATGACAAGTCCCCGGGTTGGAGAGATGGCTCAGCAGTTAGTGCTGGCTGCTTTTCCAGAGGACCCAGGTTCAAATTCCAGCACCCACATGGTAGCTCTGTAACTCCAGATTCTGGTGATTTGACTTTTGCAGGCACTAGGCATGAAAATAAAACATGCAAACAAAAATGAAAATAATAATAATAACAATTTTAAAAATGACAAGTCTAAAGGCCCTCATGGTCAGGCAGAAAGCATCAGAGGAAACAGGGTGGCTTGGGACCTGGGAGATATCAGGTGGCTGGCTGAGCATTTCCTCTGTAGTTCTCCAAAGTGCCATCAATAACTATTGCAGGAACTTCCCAGCATCTACAAACACTGCAAACCCGAGTTCTTACATAAAACCTCCCAGTGTGTAGATACTAGCAACTGATAAAACTTCACTGTATTGACCAATGCTAGTTTCCAATTATGATCTCTAATCTAAACCTTTCATTTAAACAAAAGAGAATGAATATTCCTTTTTGTGTCAATTTGGACACTCTCTGATATTCAGTGTATTTTTAAGCAAACATTAGAGCCTAATAAATTAATTTTTCTGTATTTTTTTTCTGTTTGTCATTTTGCTTTTTCGAGATAGAGTTTATCTGTGTAACAGCTCTAGCTGTCCTAGAATTAGCTCTGTAGATCAGGCTGGCCTTGAACTCACAGAAATCCACCTGCCTCTGCCTCCTGAGTGCTGGGATTAAAAGTGTGTGCCCCCACGCCCAGCAATTTTCCTGTATTTTAACAGTCGTCAGCCAATGACTAGAATATAAGGACACTGAGAAAAAGTGACCTAAGCCCATAAAATGTCAATGAGTCTGTCTCCTCCAGCACCTGTAAGTGTTGTTAAGCTACCAAATGGGTGCTTTGGTGTAGTATAGTACAATGTTTCCAAATTTTGAGCAGAAGACAGGAATTTTTATTCATAGGACATACAGCATTACAAATTGTCTGTACATACTGGAAAATAATTTCTGCCCATACATACTTAGAGACTTAAGAGATTTTACAGACTAAATCTTTAGAATCTGAAGCATTTTTTTCCTATCAGTTTCTATGGCTTTCATGAAATTGGCCAGTGAAGGCCAAATAAGGGCTTTTAGTGGGTAGCTCATCTCTTCTTAAATGTTACTTATTTACATTTTAAGCAACCAGATCTCTTGTTTCCATTAACAAAGACTCCAGATGTTCAGGCAGGCTATAGTTCTGTCAGTTAGTTAGTTAGTTAGTTAGTTAGTTTAGTTAGTTTAGTTAGTTAGTTTTGCTTTGTTTTCTGAGAATCTTCTAGCCTCCAAGCCTGGGAGTGGTAAAAATACCCTACACTTAGATAAATTTTGAAGGTAGCCAGCTTCCAGAGGCAAGCCTGATTTAATTCACCAGGGTAATCGTTACCAAAGCTAACTTTCAATGATATCTAGAACCTTCCCAGAATTCAAGGCATGGTTGGGTTTTGCTGTTTCTTTTCTTTCTAGATTCATCTTTATTTTTACTTATGTGTATGCCTACATGTCTGTGTATTGGTGTGTGCAACTGAGTACAGTGCTCACAGAGGCCAGAAACGGGTGTTGGACCCCTGAGGCTGGAGTTATAGGTGGTTGTGAGCTGCCCAGTGTGGGTGCTGGGAACTGAACTTGGGTCCTTTGCAAGAGCAGCAAGCACTCTTAAGCACTGAGCCATCTTTCCAGCCTCCTTTTAGTCTTTTGGGCATTCTGACAGTGTAGCAATGATAAATGTGAAGGAGCAGAGAGGAAAGCTGGCCTTTTCTGAGTAAGATAAATCTGCTGAATCAGTTACAGAAGTGGGCATGTAACTCTCCGCAGACAGACAAAGCACAGAAACACATGGCCAGGTCCCGAGGCTCTCACATTCCATAAGTGCTTTCTGGGAAAGCTCAGAGAAAGCATGACCTCACATGCTTCCCTACACACTAGGGAATCTTCCTCCTCAGCACATATGGCTTCGTCAAAAACAAAATGATAGGAGAATTAAAAAAAAACAAAAACACGCAAAGGAATAGCATGAAAAGCAGACTGGTCGGGATTAATATTAAAACCGACTGCACTAAACTGTAAGGTTTAGAATCGATGAATGGAGCTGAGTCTTGTAAAAGGCAAGTGGGAGTGTTCAGATGTCAATCTTAGCAACAGCGTTTATCAATGGTGTGCAATGCCTGCTGAAGCAAGCGTTTATCAATGGTGTGCAATGCCTGCTGAAGCAGAAGCTAGAAGGCTTGCTGAGAGAGGGAGGACTCCTCCAGCAGGACCCTCCCTCTGCCTCCAGCACCGCCTTCCCTCTGTCTCCTTTCTAATGCGACTTCCATCCGCTCCTCTCCTCTCACCCAGTCCTTTGATTTTGGTGACATGATATCTTCCCATTTTTACTTGCTTTCACTTTCATACATCTAGAAAGGGTCATTTCCCCTTCTAGCTCTTAATCTTCCTGGCTGTTCTGATTATTTGCCAACAGTATTTAGCAATTATTTAATCCTGATGAAAATTGATAGGGGTTTCAAAGAGAAGATGTCAAAAGCAGCTATAATAAATTGAGAGGTTGCAGGCAAAGGAGTTTAAATTTCTTGTCTATTTAAAGAAGAAAAAAAAATCACCCTATCCACTACTCTCATACAAATAAGTTTAATGTACAACATGAAATCAAGTTAGCCCATTTGTCAAATATTTAAACAGTAGATCAACTCTGAAATCTGACTGAATGTCTTTTTTGGGTTGGAAAAAAATTAAGTAAATGTGTAAGAAACTAGAGAATTAAGAGACTCTTAAGAAATAATTTTCAAACTAATATATACTTAAAATAAAAAGCCTATCAAGATTTTTTTGATGGATTTGCATGTTAGGAATAAAGATAGCTGAGCTATATGCAAATATATAAATGGAAGCTAGGTTTATATCTTACTTTGTAGCTCTGTTTATATATTTTGGTATTTTAAGCACAGTAAGTAACTCAGTCGATTCAGAATGAGGGCCTTTGGAATTTATAGAAATACAAACAGAAGTTTAACTTAAAAAAGGAATCCAATATAGAATATGTGTTTACTTGAAAAAATGGAAATCCCATCATACATATGCAAATATTTATTAAGGTAGATAAATAAATCTGTGTAATAAAGAATTTTCATAATATTTTGACATGTATTTTCATAAAGCTAAAAACACAATTAGTTTCGGGGGCCTGGAAAGATGGTCCATTGGCTGAGAATGGTGGCTGCTCTTCCAGAGGACGCATTTTTAAATCCCAGTACCCCACATACAGGCTCACAACCATTTATAACACCAGCCCCAAGGGATCCAGTGTCCTCTTCTGGTCTTTGTGGGTACTAGTCATGAATCACACGTGGTACACAGACACAATCTCAGGCCAAACACTCATAGACACAAGATTAGTGTTTTAAGAAATGATTGGCTTGCTCGCTAGGGAATCATCCTAAGAGGAGAGGCAGTGTGCTCCAATGGCACTTCCTGATCTGAGCCTGGTCCTTGATGTCTGGGGTGTAGATGAAAAACATGCTGGCCATGTCTGTGGCTGCAGGAAGTGTGTTGTCTCCAGCTCCCAGGAAATGCTAGTGAACGCCTGCTGAGCCTGAGAAGTCTAGAGGCCTTGACTCACATTCCTTTGCTAACTAGCTAGGGCCTGGGCTGCTGGGTCTACCCATTCCTGAGAAGGCTCCAAAGGGAAGTAGGGAGAAACAGACACATCAGGGATTACAGGAGAAAGAATAGATTTTGAGTTATGTGTGAGAAAGACAGACAAGAGCAGAAAAAGTCGGAGATGGAGAAGAGATGTCTACACTTAAGGTACAAGCAAAAAAGGTAAGGATTCCTCTGGGTAGCTGACTGGAGGAAGCTACTAGCACACATATTTGGGTCCTGTTTATGCACACATTAATATAGGGTCAATGTCTACATTTCCACTGTGTTCAGTGACAGCACACATATTTGGGTCCTGTTCGTGCACACATTAATGTACAGTCAATGTCTACACTTCCACCATGTTCAGTGAAGCCCTGTCTTTGATTCAACTGTCACTCCTCTGGGACAAGAGGTAATGAACTGACTTTCTTGCTGGGGATGGGGATTCTTTGTTGTTCACATTTCAACTAATTCACTAGGTGACACCTGGCCTGGGACAGTAACTCAGGAGCCAAGCAGCTGACTTCAGCTCCATCCACCTGCCCAGCAACCTTCGATTTCTTTTCCAGAGCAGCCATGGCTTTCTGTCAATCATTTCACATATTTTTTCAAATATTAAAAAAAAAAAAGGTGTTTTGCAGGGTGTGGTGGCACATGCTTTTGATCCCAGCACAGGCAGGTGGATATTTGAGGACAGCTTGGTCTACATAGTGAGTTCCAGGATAGCTAGGGCTATGTAGAGAAACCCCATCTCAAAAACAAATGAACAATCAAACAAAAGCGTTTTGTACTCCCCTCCTTCTATTTTTATCAGCATTACCGGATCTGCGAATTGCTTTTCCTTGTCATAGCTCTTGGAGACAGATCTGTATCTGTGAGTCTTTGGTGGGTATGTTTGTAAGCCATGCATCTTGGCCAGGCCTTTCCCAGGGGCCACACTTAAGCACTTCCCTCTGGGTTTGGATCCAGAACTTCAAGTGTAGGACTTGCTGTTTTGTGCTTGAAGTCCCAATTATCACATACATTGTTAGACTGAAAACATCTTCCAGCTGCTGAGGAGATGTAGTGTTTTTAGAAAGTCAAGTAGAGGGTTGGAGATTTAGCTCAGTGGTAGAGCTCTTGCCTAGCAAGCGCAAGGCCCTGGGTTCTATCCTCAGCTCCAGAAGAAAAAAAAAAAAAAAAAGTCAAGTAGAATACTTACTGCTAAGCCTTGTTGGGACTGTACCCATCAGGTTCAGCATTGTGCACATGGCACTTGACTTCTTTTAGTGTACGAAATACTGAGGTCATGTAAAATGGCTCAGTGGGTAAAGGCACTTACTGACAAGCCTGATAATCTGAGTTTGATCCTCAGCATGCACACGGTGGAATCAGAGAACAGACTCTTGGGAGTTGGCCTCTAACCTCCCCATGCATACACTCGCCCCCCCCCCCCGCCCCTCCCCCTCATCCGCAGGTGCATGCACGTGCATCACATACACACAAAATAAATTCAAATGTAATTTTAAAAGAAGTCTAAAAAAGACATGCATTGAAGAACTGTGGAACAATAGTAAAAGATCATAATAAGGGGCCCATGGCATGATGAGCATTCCTCAGCTGGGGAATGGATGTGGATGCAACAGAACAGCCTCATCTTAAAGGCACGTGTGTTTCTGGTCTGCTCATCAGCTGGAAACTTCTGTCAACAGCAGTAACTACACAGAACATCCTGGATCATGAAGGGATTCTAAACTTCACAAGCAGGAGCAAACAAAAACCAAATTCAAGAAAAGCAGGTTTCGAAATGACTAGGAAGTTCTTTATGTTCAACAACCTTCACAAATTTACAGAGTACAGGGACTTGTAAACATTCCTTTGGCATCAACTGGCCAGCGGAGGCTCTGCTTCCTGCTTGCCTGCTGTCAGCCTCCACAGAGGGATCAGAGGGAGGTGAACGCTTTCAGCCATTACGTTCACCAGGGGATGGGGAGATGGCTCAGGGAGAAAAAGTACTTGACGGACAAGCATGAGGACTGGAGTTCAAATCCTAAGACCCCACATAAAAGCTAGACATTTACCACGAACATCGGTAATCCCAGCACCCCTACAGGGAGATGGGAGGTGGGGACATCAGAATCCCTAGAAGCTTGTAGGCCAGGTAACCTAGACTTTTCAGCAGAAAAACAACACAGAGGCCCTGTCTCAAACACAGCGAAAGGAGAAGGCCTATATCCGGGGTTGTCCTGGGACCTCATAAAGGTCATGGCATGTGCATTCCTGAATCCACACATTCCAGTGTGCCCATAACCAAGTCCCCAACAGACCACATACAAAATTTAGCAGGATATCTCCAAAAGAGAAAACTGCCAAAAGGCCAGCAAGTGGGATAAGGTGGGGCAACTGCCAGAGCAGGGTGACTTCTAGTGACAGTGGCATCTTTGTGAGTCATCTCTGATGTCCCTTTCTGTTTTGTATCACTTTAAACTCAGGAATTTAGTGGGGTGTGGTGGGGGCATGCCTGTATCCCCGGACTTGGAAGCCGAAGCAGGCATTATCAGAAGTTCAAGCCCAGCCAGGACTTTTGCAATCCTTACTATATGTAAATTCAAGGTTAGCCTAAACTATGTAATGGGTTCCTGTGGGGGGCAGTGGTGGGGGGAGGCTGGGTGTAGGGGGAGGCTGGGTGTACTGTTGCATATCTTTATGCCTTTAATTCCAGCACTTTGGGAAGCAGAGGCAGTGGATCTCTGTGAGTTCAAGGCCAGACTGGTCTACACAGTGAGTTCCAGGACAGCCAGAACTATATAGTGAGAACCTATCTGGACAAAAAAAAAAATGGAGGAGGAGGAGGAAGAAAAGAAGAAGAGTAAAACAAACTCGTGGACTTTAAGGTAAAAGAGACATCCCCCATTGCCTTGCATCACCCCAATGGCTATGATCCAAGACTTGACTTGCCTCATGAGCAGACAAATCAACAGGAGCGAAATGGCCAAGAATTTCCTCCGGCACGACTCATTGCGCTTCTGCCGCTGGTGCATTTCCCCGCCGCATTTGTTACTGCAACGGCACATACAGAAGAAGTAGCCCACCAGAGGCATGAGGACAATGAACAGCAGTCCCAGGATGGCGCAGATAAGAACTCCGATCTCATAGTAGACCATCTGCAAAGCAAAGGGAAGACACAGCACATGTCACACGAAACAGAAAGGACATGCCACAGCAGTGAGTGCCCCAACATGCATGCCTTTATGTGTTTTTTTCCAGTTAGAAGTGCTCTGTGCTGAAGGAAGTGGAGTACTGAGTTACTAGAATGCTGGCCAAGAGTTTAATATTCCTTTCAATTGCCTGGAAGTTACCTAAGGGCAAGGTCAAATGGGAAATGGTTTACTTTCAACTTCAAAGGCATTTTGTTTTCCAGATGGTTTAAAAAAATAGCTCCGCGGGGCTGGAAAGATGGCTCAGAGGTTAAGAGCACCGACTGCTCTTCCAGAGGTCCTGAGTTCAATTCCCAGCAACCACATGGTGGCTTACAACCATCTGTAATGAGATCTGGCACCCTCCTCTGTATACATAATAAATAAATAAATAAATATATATATATATATATATATATATATATATATATATATATATATATATATATATAAATAGCTCCGCATAGCAAGTCATACAAATACAGGATCCTTTACATCAAGAAGACAGACAAATAGAGATTACGATTTGAGCCATGTTGGAAGGGACTGATTAGTGACAATCTCGATGTTTATAAAAGAATATAAGATATGCTGGGACAAAAGTGGCACAGAAATTATGGGAATGGCCAACCAATGACTGATGCAGCTTGAGATCCTTACTATGAGAGTGAACCCACCCCTGACAGTGCCTGGAGGGCCAGGACCCAGAGGTTGGGCAGCCCAGAGACCTAGGATAGAACCAAACATGATTGGCAAAAAAGAAAAAAAAAGAGTCAGTGAAATGATACCTAATGATATTCCGCTATACTCATAGATTGTTGCCTAGCCCAACTGTCATCAGAGAAGCTTCACCTAGCAACTGATGGAAACAGATGCAGAGACCCACAGCCAAACAGTAGGTGGAACTTGGGGAATCTTGTGGAAAGGGAGAAGGAAGGATTATGGGATCCAGATGGGCCAAGGACACCACAAGAAAACCCACAGAATCAACTTACTTGGGCTCACAGGGGCTCACGGAGACAACTGCCAACCAGAGAACTTGCATGGGACTGACCTAGGCCCTCCGCATATATGCTACAGTTGTATAGCTTGGTCCTCTTGTGGGACTCCTAACAGAGGGAGCAGGGGCTGTCTCTGACTCTTTTACCAGCTTTTGGGACCCTTCCCTCCTACTGGGTTGCCTTGTCCAGCCTTAATAGGGTAGGAGGTGCCTAGTCTCACTGCAACTTAATATGCCATGGCTGGCTGATATATATGGGAGGCCTGCACTTTTCTGAAGAGAAAGGAGAAGGAGTGGATGGGGGGAAGGGAGGGGAGAAAAACTGGGAAGAGAGGAGGGAGGGAGGGAGGGGAAACTATGATCTGGTTGGAAAAAAATCAAGCAATCAATCATTTATAAAAAATTGGGGGAATCCAAAAATAAATAAATAAATAAATAATCCAAAGTTTGAACAAAGTCTAGACATTCTGATGAATCAAGCACAAGGCATTTAGCTTTTGTGTGCAGACACTGGGAGTAACAGTATGGCTCCTATCAGGTCATTGGGAAAACTAGAGACAGTGTATGATTAAAGAGCGAGTGCCCAGGCAATCACCAGGCACTAGCAGGCGGAGCTTTCTATGGCATCCACGAGGCAGATCTGGTGAGTACAGGCTTGGCAGCCTGTGTCCACACTGGTCCTGAGTTCCCGAGACCCAGCACAGTATCCATATAGACTCATTAGACCCTAATACATTTCCATTCTCTGTGCTAGCTTGTTCTTGGGGTATGAGGAACAGTGTCCTGGAGGATGAACTAATCTCTCATTCCCATTCACGCCCAAAGTCACTCACATTTCTTTTGTTTGTTTGCCCACTCCCCTTTTGTTTTCTCTTATTTTGACACAAAGTTCCCTGTATCCCAGGTGCCTCTCAGAAGTAATGAATGGTCCTCCTGCCTCCACCTCCTGGGGACTTCAATTGTAAGTATGTATCGCGTGCCTAATTTCTGTGGATGGAATTGAGGATGGAACCCATGGATTCATGAATGCTAGGCAAGTACTCTCCCGACTGAGCTACACCCTCAGCCCCAAGTCCCTCACATTTCTACAGGATGGCGGAAAATCACAGGTTGACACTTGAGGAACAAGCAAGATATCAATGGCTGAGGTAGGAGTTAAAATGAAGGGAGAAAAGCAGATGCGAGCCTTGTTCCTGCAGGCATGCACTGAGGCCTGCCCTCACATCCAGCTTCCTGTTTAACCCCCTCACTTTAGCTTTCCACAATCGGATGATGTATGTTTCCTTGCGTCACCATGAGAGTGACAATCAAAAAGGGAGCCCAGGGCCACCACTCCCTCTAGCCTGTCCACTGTGTACTAGAGCAGCGACAAAAAACAGCTGAAGGAAACAATGACCTTTGTTCTCCACGTCGGCAGAACAAAGAGCCTCTCCTGATAGAAGACTGTGATCTGATCGTGTGTACCCTCTGGCCACCTGCTGTGGGAAGTCATCCACGAGTCAGTGAACCCCTATCAACTGCCCCTATGATGACCCCTGAATTTCCAGCAAAATGAAATTGGTGACAAACTGGCCACCCTCCCATCTAGCTGGCTCTCAACAGTTGCCTTCCTTGCCTCAATGCCTGTCTCTCCTCTTATATGGCCTGCTGTGCAGACAGCAGCCCTGTTGGGGTCTGACAAGACCGCCGGAGGCAAACGGGATGCCTTGGTAGAGAGCACTAAGACAGAAACCAGTTACATCCTCTGGGAGCTGCTTGTCCCCTTACACTAGGAAGTGCCCATCAACAGGCATGAGGAATGAACAGTCACAGATTCAAAGTGAAAACCACAGCTCACAGTCAATATTCAATAGACAGCAATTAACTATAGAGTTGAGTCCTCTACCACTGAACTATATTCCCAGCCTTAGGATGTTATCAGAGTTGATTTCTAAGCCACAGGGTTTGACAATTTGTAAATTAATTTTGATGGGCCATGATCTTTGAGCACATTGTAGATTATCTTGACATCAGACAAAGGGAAGATGACCTATGCTAGCTGAGACAGAGACTAAACACATAATTTAAGCACTGTCACAGAGGTGACACCAGGGAGGAACAGGAAGTGCCACCAGGGGGACAGGACAGACATCGACTAAGGACAAACAGCACCAGGGCACAGACAGAGGCATGCAGTTTACCTTCAAAGCCAAGACTATGTTTTCTGGCTGTGGAAATCAAAGCAGTTGAGGAGTTTGTGTGGAGCAGAGGCAGCATGCATCAAAACAAAACAGAAAAGTCACATGAGTCATTAACCATAACCATATTCCACACTGAAAAAAATTCAAGACAGAAGGATCAACACGAGGAAGAAATATAGATTCTTGAGTGTATATTTGAGAATGAGTGTTTTGATTAGAATCAAGTCCTGGAATTCACATTTGGGTTTTTGAAAGGTCTGAAGTCAATATGATCATCAGTTAGGGAAAAGGAAATCACAGGGCAGTTATAGATGCTCACACGCTTGCTGTACGATCTTCTTGAAGCAGGTCATGAGAGCTGCCTAGAGTCCAAGAGCCAAAGAGAGCTCTTCCAAAGGGTCCCCTCCAGAAGGAAATCTGAAAGTGTTATTTCCTTGTTTAATAACATCCAATGAAGTTCTGCTGTCTCTTTCTTTCTCTCTTTTGTTTTTTGTAGACAGGTTTCTCTGAATAGCCCTGGCTGTCCTCGACCTTGCTTTGTAGACCAGGCTGGCCTCAAAGAACTTACAGGGCTCCGCCTATCTCTGCCTCCAGAGTGCTGGGATTAACGGTGTGCCATTTCTAAGGCAAACTTCCCAGCATGGTCCTTTATTACCCAATCTTGGCTTCATGTCCTCATTCTTCTTGGCCATTCTAAGTCGGTTGTCATCACTCTGTCAAATCATTTCCTCTCTTCCCTCCTCACTCTGACTGCCCAGGTTGACTCCCTACTCAGGTCATCCATCACTCCCTGGATGAAAGTCAAGTTTCAGCCTAGATGCTGCCTCCTCCAGGAAGTCTGGACATTATATATCGTCTTTCACACTACCTTGTAGCCCTGAACTTGCCATTTGGAATAACATGCTCCACTTAGAAGAAATGACTGCCATATAGCCATCTCCTATCATATTACCTCCTAGAGAGCAAGCCCATGCAACCAAAACTAAACCAACTGATGTGTTAATGGAATAAAAGCCACAGCGCAGGACCAGAGACTCTTCTGTGTGGTCCAGAGATGGGGGCCAGTCGGTGAAGATGAGCTAACCCACAGTGATGAGAGGAGAATAAAGCAGAGCTCAGTGAAGTTTTCCTCAGGCTGAATTTGCTCAGTTTAGCCTATCCCTTTTGGTCACCTGTGAGAAGGGGAAGAAAGTTGCTATTGTTTCTAAATGTCATCTGTGGCACAATAAAATGAGGTGGCTCTGTCCGTCTCCAGTTCACCATTCTGAAGTTCTCCGGTTTGGAAATCTGAAGATATGCCAACTGTTCCTTACCTGGAACAGACCTTCACAGCTTTGAAAGAACAATGCTCATGATTCTAATAGTTTTTTTTTTTTTTTTTTTTTGGTTTTTCAAGACAGGGTTTCTCTGTGTAGCTTTGCGCCTTTCCTGGAACTCACTTGGTAGCCCAGGCTGGCCTCGAACTCACAGAGATCCGCCTGCCTCTGCCTCCCTAGTGCTGGGATTAAAGACGTGCGCCACCACCGCCCGGCTTTCTAATAGTTTTTAAACAAAGCACTGAAAATGTTAGTGGTTAGGACAGTTCAGATGTACATGTCCCCAAGGGTCACCTGAGCATCCTGACAAGTCCTATTCTGTCTTCCTGGGTGAGTCTACAAGCTTGACACCACCCACTTATCTACCAACCACAAGGATCTCTCAATGTAACTAATTTCCAGGCTTCTCTTCCCTTATAGTACATGAGTCCAGGTCTGGGGAAGGCCAGGTACCTGTATTTTAAGGGAGCCCTCATTATTGGTGAAATTATTATGGCCACTCCACATAGTTAAAAGGAAGATTTATTTAGTGGGTAACTTACAAAAAAGGGAAAGGTAGGTTGTGGGGTCTGGGGAAGATGTATTGAAGTCCAGCAGTGTTCTCTGGAGCTCTGCTTAGTCAACCTCCACCATCTAGGGTCCAGGAACAGAGAGAGCATGCTGGCCCATCCAGATCTTGGGTCTCCCGGCCCTCCCTTCGCCCCGCTTTGTAGGTGTGACAGTTATGGAAGCCTCAATGGGGGTTGGAATTTCCAGATCAAAGCTGGAATGGCTACCCACTACACCTCATGTGGTGATTACAACTGAGTAATTTGAGGAAATCCATCCTCACTTGGTTATTGTGGCTGGTCACACTGGATGTAGGAAGGCCACTCTACCTACGAGCTATAACAAATGGCTAACTCTTTTGTAATTCCTCCAACTCAAGAGTCAGCTTGCCTGATCTATTTGACAGGGTAACAACAAACACCTATATGGACTTGGATGGGTGAATTTTCACCGGTCTCTTTCCAAATTAGCTGTCATATAGGATACATTTATTTCTAAGTTATATAGCAGTTAAAATCCTGATTCTACACGGTGGTGTCCTATTATTCTCTACTCAATTGCCCATTATAACCATCTAGGGAGTTTTTAAAAATACCAGTAACCAGCCTGCCCTGAAGAACAGTATCAAAATCTCCAGGGAACATCACAGTATTGCTACTAACGCCACACTGAATCTCAATGACCTGATGGGGAGGATGAGCAGAGAGTAGAACTTGGTGACACTTTTGAAAAAAACTAGAAGGTAAATGGCAGCAAGTGACACGAGGGTGACCCTTCCATCAGTGCTTCATCGTGTTCTGGATGAGCTGATGTTCATGACAGATACTGACCAGAGCCTATTACAGACAGTAAAACCCAATGATTCCTGCAGCACACTCTCTTCTAAATGCCCTCCAAGATCCCAGGAGTGCGCTTTCCTCCCGCAGAAAAGGGGGTGTTAGTCCTGACGAGCAGTGTGTCTTCACCCTCTGAAGAAGTGGCAAATAGGTAACCAAACCACTCTCAGGAGTCTCCAGACCTTGACCCAAGTGAGGTCATGTCTCCATTCCTACCCATTCCCAAAAGAACCCTGGCCATTTGGACTACCAGATTAGTCAGGCATGCTAATGTTCAAGATACATGGAAAGCAGCATGTACTTTGTACTTTGTGCAGAGATGTGAGCCAATCTGGACAATAGTTTGGGGAAAAAATGATGTGAGAGCATTGAAAAAGAATGCTCTGCAGAGTCCTAGCAGGGTAGTGAGCAGAAGGCAATGGGGTTCCCGCTTCCGCTGTCCCACAATCAGCCCGCCTGCCAGATGAAAATGTCTTCTGAAGCAGTTTCCCTCTTTGGCATCTCCAATCACCCTTTTCCTGGTATCACTTATCACAAACTGAGGCTGAGAAGCGGCTGTTTCTAACTACAAGGTCTGAGCTCACTAGCCAATTGGGGTAGTGGGCACTGACATTCAGGTGGGCTGGCTATCTCATTGTTCCCCCTGGCACCATTCTTAGAGCAGAGCAGGAAAGAGCAGCATGCCCCACTCACCTCGCTGAGGGCTAAGACCATGACAAACACATTTCCCTGGTTTTTATCACCCTACATCCGCCACTCTCCATACACCATGTCTGTGTGTTTCCTGGGCTTTACACTTACAACTAGCCAAAATCAAAATCGGTTCTTCTGTTTAGGTCACAGAAGTAAAAGGGGGAGGACCAGCAGTGCCTCGTGGGCTGGACAGAGATCAGCGAGATCCCTGGATGCTCTCTGCATGCCTAACCTCTCACCTCCCATGACCTGGCTTGGGTCACTTTTCTTTCTCTCTGGACCAGCTGCTCATGGCTTCCACATCTGACTTCAGTGCTCACCCGATCGACCCCCCAGCACTCCCGGAACCACCTCCTCCCCTGCCCACCCTTGTCCTCTCCACTTCTGCGGAGTCACTGCTTGTAGTCAGGCCTTCTGTTCAGAATCACTTGTTTTTCTCTGCTTCTCTGCAGGCGGCTGCAGACCTACTTATTTCCTTATTGCCCTTTGCCCTGAAACCGTAAGATCCGGCCCGGCTTGTCCAAAACCAACCTTCCTTATCTGCGCCATTCCTCTGATTCCACCCGCATGCACACCTAACAGCTGCTCAACAAACCCAGGGAGGAAAGCTGCTGAGTATCGAACTGTTCTCGAAAACAACCTCCCCGTCACTGCGTCTAGCGTCTAAGAATTCTCAAGCCGTTCTGTTTAGGGAGTTTCCCCTGCTTGGCTAAAAATCAAAACAAAACAAAACAACAAAATATTTAGGATTTCTTTCCAGGAACTTTTCCAATGACACATAACTTGTTTTTCCTCAACCACCCATTTTGAAATTTCTGCTGTCACTCAAATGGGATCTATAAAGTAAGACAGTACTCCATAAAAATCCTTAGTCAAAAAAGTTACCAAATTACAGAAAAAAAAATAATGGTTGTTTCAAGACCTGTGTTCAAGCCAAACATGATTTTTCTCATATTTGCTATGTTTAATAACAAGTAACAACAAAAGGTTACCTCCTTTGAATCAACTGAGAAGTCAAACTCCCTCTGTATGAGTTTTCTGATCATATCTGAAAATTAAAAAAAGTACAAAATAGCAAAATTATTTTTTCAGCAAAAGTATACAATGCATACACATAGGTCTATTAAACATGCATAAATTATTTTAGGCGGACATAGCATCCTTATATTGATAGTTCTGTTTCCTAAGGTGGGTAAATAATTAAGCTAATGAGCCTAACTGAAGTTGCTAATTCTTCTTTGCATTTATTTATTGAGGGGGTGTAGCACAGTGGCAGGAGAGGTACACAGCATGGCCAAGGCCCGGGCCTTATCTATCAGTAGCACACTGTGGAGGCCAGAGGACAACTTTCAAGAGTCACTTCCCTCTTTCCACCAGCATGAGCTCTGTGGATCACACTTGGGTCATCGGGCTTGGTGGCAAGTGCCTTTACCCACAGGGCCATTCACTGGCTCTGAAGTTGCTAGTTTTTATTTGTATCCACAAGTACAACTTATTTCCAACCTTTGCAATATTTACAAAGGACTCCTAAAAGCCAGCCTGACCTGAGAGTTGTTAACATGTGAAGTCTCTACTCCTGCCCCTAGGCAATGTGTGAAAACTTGGAAATACTACGGAAAGTTTTCACTTTTCCATCCATGCTCATTTGTGGGCATTTTCAAATTACAAGCTCTGGACTGAAACTGGACAAGAACCATCCATGGCTTCCTCTGAGGCTCCACCAAGGCATGATTTGAGACAACTGAGGTCTAGACAGTGAGGGACTTGCAAAAGAATCCCACAGTGAGTGATGGGAAAGTCGGGCTAGAGCCAGATCTCCCTTCTGGATGGGCTCTTCCCCATCCCATCACAAGGCCCACCGTCCCTCATGCCCAACCAAGCTTTGGTGCTCTGCCTGTTGCCGCACCCTGGCCTGTACCAACCACTAAAAGACTCCCATGACAACAAAGCTGTTCAGACACTTGCTGGAATAACACGAACCTGATAGGTCTTTCTGGAAAACAACTTTGTCCTGTGCACAGCTAAGCCCCAAACCAAGGTATAAAGTCTGTGTTGTGGGAACAGGACTAAGAATTCTGACAAGCTGAGTCTATTCCTTCCCACTACCTATGGGCTGCCCCACTCCACAGTCTCCCTCCCCCGCAGCCACTCAACATCACCCAGGTGTCTGGTAGAATTTCACTGAAGAGTTTCCATGATTGATTAAAAATTTTAAGTTAATGGTCATCTATGTCTTCAAATATATTTACAAAGCTATGTTCACTGGGCTCTTGATATGGCTTAGATGAGAGTGTAGCACAATAGCAGAGCAGAACATATTCAAAGACCCAAGTCTACCTGCCACCTCCAAAGAATGAAGAATTAGTCCAGAGGCTGGTTAGATGGCTCAGTTGCTAAAAGCTTACCACACAAACATGGGAGCCTGGCTTTGATCCCTAGCACCCATGTGAAAAGCTAGGCAGACTGCCATGCACTTGCAATCCCAGTCCTGGGGAAACACAGACATGACCATTCCTGGGACTCACTGGGCTGACAGTCTAGCAGAACTTGGTCCTACTGAGATATCTGATCTCAAAAGAAGTGGATGTTTGTTCCTGAGAATGATAGCCAATGTTATCCACTGGCCTCCACGAGTACATGTATGTGCATGCACAGTCATGGGCATGCATGCCCATGAACACACACACAGCCTCATTCACCACCTCTAGCCTTCCTACATATACATACATATACAAAGATGTGAGGGAGAGGTGGTCTCAAGCTCTCTCGCCTACTTAATGTCTAATATTAGGTAAATAACTAACTTCCACAAGCAACCTCACTGGCAAAAGGGGATGGAGAAGTATCAACTATTAGAGTATAGGGTTAGGTGTTAATATTAACCAATAAATTGGTATCATGAGTCTGGGTGTACTCTATTGTTACTACAGATTATAATCCATGCCAAATAGAATGTGGAAGACTCTTGTTTTGACAGTGTAATATTCATTCAACTTTCCATTGAAAATAAATAAATAAAATTTTTAAAAAGTGCTGTCTGAAAGCCCCACTACATACACAAAGTTGGGTCTTTACTTGACTAAGCCAGAGGGTCTCCAAGTATAGTTTGGGACATGCTTAGAGTCCCCAAGATATGGCCAGACTATCAGGTTGAAACAAGGTATGATTTGCCTTTTTGCTAGGCTGGCATTTGTACTAAAGTGCAGAAACAATAGCAGGTGATGGCTGGTGGCATGGTACAAAGCAGAGTAGCAGTAGTTGCTGGGGATGTCTTTCTGTATGCTGTGAATATTGCTCTGATTGATTGATAAATAAAATTATTGATAAATAAAATGCTAATTGGCCAGTAGCCAGGCAGGAAGTATAGTATAGGCGGGATAAGCAGAGAGGAAAAAGCTGGGAAGTGGAAGGCTGATTCAGGAGACGCCTCCAGCCACCGCCATGAGAAGTAAGATGTAAAAGTACTGGTAAGCCACGAGCCACATGGCAGGTATAGATTTATAGAAATGGGTTAATTTAATATATAAATTAGATAGCAAGAAGTCTGCGATGGCCATACAGTTTATAAGTAATATAAGTCTCTGTGTGTTTACTTGGGTCTAAGTGGCCGCGGGTCAGAGCAGGACTGGAGAAAACTCTAACTACAAGTAGCTAATAATGTTCCCAGTTACTATCATTCATTACAAAGCACATGCAACATGCAAAGCATTCTCCATAAAGCATTAACATCACATCCATTTAACCCTGATCTATAAGTTCACATCTTTTACTTACTCTGTATAAGAAAATGGAGACCGTTCATGACCATTATTTTCTGCACACCACATTATGGTGGTACCAAGTCTTGAGGAAAAAAAAACGAAAACAAAACACTATACTAGTAGTCAGCTATAAGCTAAACTAGTCACCTTTTCATGAAATACCATTTTGTTGTTGTTTTTGTTGTTGTTGAAAGAAAGACTGAATGGCAAACCATTTACTCTGATTTGGGTATCTTGTAGATATTTTCCCTAAATTTCAGGGGTACAGCCTGCAGCTCCAAAAAAGCCAATGACAGAACATGTTGCCAATGATAAAATGGAGCTTTGAAGACAAAACTAGAATTTCGTGAAACTCCCATTAATAAGCCTGCTTGTTATTAGCAGACATATTTAAAATGAAGTATGTTGGGACTGAATAGATGGCTCAGCCGTTAAGAGCACTGGCTGCTCTTGTGGAGGAACTTGGTTCAATTCTCAGCATCCACAATGCTGGTTTACAACTCCAGGCGATCCAATGCCTCCTTGACAGTAAGTGGACATCCATGGACATGCAAATGGTGCACAGACATACTTACAGGCAAAACACCCACTCATGTAAGACAAACATACTAGTTTTACAATGAGATATGTCAGAATCAGAAGACTTGAAAAACTCAGTGAATCACTTTTCAGATGAAAATGTAAGCTGTTATAAAGCCCTCTGTGGCAAGGTGGGAGATGGACCAATGGATTTGAATACATCAAAATTCATTCACATCCCCTTGAAAACAGCCTTAAAAGATGAGCACTTACCCAGTTTGGGTAATATCAAAGAAAAATCCCCAGAATTACAGGAATGACTGAGAGACTCTTTTAGTACAGAATCCTCCTGCATCAGCCCACTCGCACCCATGCTGGATTTACAGGTATATAAACCATGCCTGGTTTGGAGAAGATTCAAAGCATTACTTTTAAATTAATTAGCAAATGAATGTTAAAAATTCTCCAGCTTAGTTCCAAACTTGTTAAGTTCGGATAAATACAAACAGGAGCCTCTTTATGAACCAGAATAACTATCAAAGGTTCTGGACTGAGCAGGTTGAATATCCAAACCTCAGGCCAAAGCACTTGCTTTGGACTTCAATCCATCCAGCTACAGCCAGTAAGATACACTATCTCCTTCCTGTCTCTGGGGTGGGGATGTAGGCCTGAAGCCACTGCCTCAATCTGCAAGGCAAGAGACTAAGAAGCATCACCAGAGAATTGTACCAAATGGATCACGGGTATACCCTGGGAGTTAGACTTTAGGCATCTTTCTAGAATTTGTATATGGAGAAGGAGGTGATGATTCAAACTAGAAGCAGCAGGAAGCAGGGGCAGCCTATTCTCGGCCCCCCAGATTGTTTCTTTTCCCCTAACTGGCTTCCTTCAGTACATACACAGGTTCTGTCTCAAGCTGGGCCCGGTGAAACCCTCCTGCAAAGATACCATTATGTGCTGCTGATGCATCAGACTTATGCTGAGCTTATGTGCTCTTAGATTTTGCTGGTGGGATCTGTAAGTCAGCACTCTTGGGCTCTTGTGGTATTACACATCTCTGTGCAGAGGTTGGAGACCCTATTTGCCTTCAGTGCTGCTGTCTTACATATGCATGGTTCAACGGGCCCCCACATGGCTCTCAACTAAGAAACTGCAGCATTAACTTGTATGTTAAATCATCGCTGATCAAAGGGAAAGCCTTGTTCGTACTTCATTATAAGTATCCATCTTATAATGATATTATAAACATGTATAATATACAATGATACTCAAGTACAATGTAAAGACCTACAATAATAAATTTGTAAATGCATTTTAGACTATTATCTAAAACATATTTCTTTGCAGGCAGAAAAGGCTTTCCATGGGCACTTAAAAAGAAATCCAACATTTTGCCCCCATTCAGACCAAATTCCAGAGAGGATGAGAGGCAGATAGGTAAGTTAAGTAGAGTTCAGACAGATCTAGTTAATGCAGCCATGCTTTGTGGCACAAGCCCATAATTCCAGCTGCTCAAGAAGATGTGGCAGGAGGATCACAAGTTCAAAGTCTACCTAGACAATGAGCAAATTCAAATCTATCCTAGGAAACCTTTGAAGATGTTGCCTCAAACTAAAAACTACAATGGGAGCTGGGGATACAGCTCAGTGGTAGAACACCTGCCTAGCATGCACAAGGCTGTTTAATGCCCAGTACTGCCCCATGTGGTGGCTTTTAAGAAAATGCTCCCCCAAAGGGAGGGGCACTATTAGGAGGTGTGGCTCTGGAGTGGATGTGGTCTTGTTGGAGAAGTGTGTCACTGTGGAGGTGAGCTTTGAGGTCTCATATATGCTCAACTCATGCCCAGTATCTCAGTCCACTTCCTGATGCCTGCAATATGTAGAACTCTCAGCTACCTCTCCAGCACCATGCCTGCCTGCATGCTGGTATGTCCCACCATGATGACAATGAACTGAACCTCTGAAACTGTAAACTACTACCTCAAGTAAATGTTTTCTTTTATAAGAGTTGCTGTGGTCATGGTATCTCTTCACAGCGATAGAAACACCCTACCTCCCAAAAGCTAACTTCCTGGAAATGCTGCTATTGTGCAAAAGGGGAAGACCGAGGGTATTTTGCCAGAGACACAGATTCAGCATAGCCTGGTGTTGAACACAGCACATCAGCATGCCAGCATCTTTCACCACCACTCTGATACCTTCAGCATTCTGCTCTTCCTTCCCTGACTCTTCAGGGAGAGACACAGAGCATGAGCACCTAGCAGCATCGCTATGGCCTCTTCTCCTTAGGCCCACACCCCTACTCTGTACCTCAGGTCCTTTGCCATTAGGCAGCAGCTTATGATATGAATTGTGACTGTGGAATGTGAAAAGATGTACAACATGTGTGCCATTTCCGGGCATGGCTTCTATATCCTCCCACAGCCTTCATCATTGACCACATTCCTCATCTCTCTCCTGAGTGTGATGGATTCCAGAGAAACTTCGGAACCCAGGAGCACCAAGGAGACAAACTAGAATCCAAACACCACTTTCCCTCTACGTCAGATGTGAGCCTGTAGAAGCAAATGATTTCTACTCATGACTGTAATCACAGCACTTGGAAGGCAGAAGCAAGATGACTGAGGCTATCCTGAGCTAAGCAATGAGTTGCATGCCAGCCTGGGCTAAAGAGTTCGAGGATGTCTTTAAAAGGAAAAGAGAGGATGGTGATAAGGTGGCTTAATAGACAATGGTGCTTACCACCAAACCTGAAGACCTGAGTTTGATCTCTGGGACCCACATGCTAGAGAGAGAAAAACCAACTTCCACAAGTTGCCCTCTGACCTCCACATGCATGTTATGGTGCATAAACACAGACACAGGCACACAGACACACACACACACAAAAAAAATTTTTTTAAAGACCAATTGCCCCCCCCCAAAAAAAAAATCACTAAAATTGAGGCTTGTGGTAAATGGCGTCACTGTGTCTAACTAAACAAGCTGTATCCTGTCAAGCCTTTCCTCCGGTGTGCTTCTTGCCACAGTTTGAATATGATTTGTCTCCTTCCAAATCTGTGTTGAAATCGACTCCATTAAGTGATATTAGGAAAAAGGACCTCTAAGAAGCAACTGGGACTCAGCTCCCAAGCACACTTGCTATGGACATCTTGCCTCAACTCCATTCTCTGTCAGCACGAAGGCCAGCTCCACCTGAGGCCACTCAACCTTGGCTCAGAACCAAGCATCAAAATGAACTTTTCTTAATAAGTTATCTTGAGTGTGATACTGTGTCACTAGCTCTAAGATATCTCCTCTATCTGTAACGTTTCTGGCAGTCCTGACAAAGCAAAGCTGAGAAAAACCCTCATTTCTCTCAGAAGATGGTATAGACAGATGTACCGCATGCAGACTTTGGTGATGCCACCAGATGAGCCCAAATGTAAACTAAGACTTCAAAAGTCATCTTCACTCAAGATCTGAACTCATGGAATCATACAAAAGAATGCATTAAAAAGTCCATGGACAACCATAAAAATCACTTTAAAAGATTAGTTTTAAAATATTCCTCCCACCTGATTCTCATTCCTGTGTCTTCAAAGCTCCAAGAAGCTTCACCCCACCCCTGGCAGACTCATACATGCATACACCTTCTAAAGCTTTTCTACCGCCAACCAGATTTTCCTAATCTACAACATGTATACTCATAACCAGAATAAACCACCGATTCAAGTATGTGTGTGCTGCTAAATAGTTAACAGTGCTACCCTGGGAAGATGGCGATTGAGGCTAGCCTGATTCTAATGCCATTCCCAAGAGTGATGTGCACAAAATGGTCCATAAGATGAGTTGTGAACACCAGCTTGCAGACCCTTCCTAAAGGAGAATGCAGGTTGAAGTCAAGACAGAGCCAACTGGCGCAAACATAACTCCCTGTGTGGCTTATGCATGGTTACAAGCACTTCCCTCAGAGCCTGCCTAGGGGAAAGGATCATGGATTGCTGAAAAGTAATTCAATGCAGTTCTCTCCTGTGGTCTCACTATAAGTCACAGCTTGCTAGGTTCTATGTTGATGTTTGTTGATGCTCCGCCTGACTCAGAATTCTAAAATGAAAACTTCCAACAGGAAAATACCTCATTACTCCAAACAAATATTGAAGTTTCTGATTAGTTGAATAAGTAGCTTCAGTTTACTATTTATTTTTTTCTTTAAGTTTAGAAAGTCAGTTGATTGCTCGAAACTCTTTAAATTTTCATTCAGTCAGTATAGGTGTGTGATTGGTTCTGGTAACTGACAGACTCATCACAACAGAAGTGAATCACACCCTAGAATTCTTGTTTTGTTTTGTTTTTTTTCAAGATAGGGTTTCTTTGTGTAACAGTCCTGGCTGTCCTGGAACTCACTTTGTAGACCAGGCTGGCCTTGAACTCATAGAGATCCACCTACCTCTGCCGTCTGAGTGCTGAGATTCAGGGTGTGTGCCACTGTTGCCCAGCCATACCCTAGAATTTTAACTTAAGGCATGCATATATGTATGCACATTCATTGCTTATCATTTGATGCAAAGTGAGTCATCACTGGAGGTGATCAGATAGCACCTGTGGGAGCAGGGAGCTGTCTCAGTGGGGAAAGCACTTTGGATTCCCACAGCAATGTGTCTGTAATCCCAGTACTCCTGTACTGAGATGGGATACAGAGATAAGGAGAATCCCGAGAAGGCTGTAAATCAGCTAGCCCAGTGTGTGCCAGCATGGACAGCAGAGACCAACACCCGAGGCTGTCCCGTGACCTCTGTACATGCCCCGTATCACTTGAGCACGTGTGCTCAGACACAGGCACACCACACATGAACAAGATAACATCTTTGGCAAAGGGAGATAGTGGGCTAGGGGTGTTCACAGGAAGAATGTTTACATAGCGTGCATAAGGTCCTGAGTTTGATCCCTAGCACGTAAAACAGGCATAAAATAAAGGCATACTTATGCCACCTGCCCCACCTCCAAACCAGACAGACCCAAGGGAATTGGGCATGACCTCGCAGGCTCACCAGGATGTCAAACAGTGTGGGAGCTTCAGAAACATTCATCAATCATAGTTGAGATTCAAGAGACGAGTTTACTTGACTCTCTGACTTGAGAGAGTGGGCTTTTACTAAACTCTATCTACACTTGCACTGGTTTGAATAAAAATGCGCCCCCCCATAGGTCCATAGGGAGTGGCACTATTAGGAGATGTGGCCTTATTGGAGTAAGTGTGGCTTTGCTGGAGTAAGTGTGTCATGATGGGGGTAAGCTTTGAGGTCTCAGAAGCTCAAGTCAAGCCTAGTGCCTCACAGTACCTTCCTGTGCTGCTGGCGGATCAAGATGTAGAACTCTCAGCTCCTTCTCCAGCACCACATCTGCCTGCACACCACCATGCTTCTTGCCATGAGGATAATGGACTAAACCTCTGAAACTGTAAGCCAGCCCCAATTAAATGTTTTCCTTTATAAGAGTTGCTGTGGTCACAGGGTGGTGACGGCCCCTGCCTCTAATCCAAGCACTTGGGAAGCAGAGGCAGGTAGATCTTTGAGTCTGAGGCCAGCCTGGTCTACAGAGAGAGTTCCAGTACAGCCAGGGCTACACAGAGATACTCTGTCTCAAAAAACTCAAAAACAAAACCAAAACAAACAAACAAAAAAGAGTTGCTGTGGTCATGGTGTTCATTCACAGCAATAGAAACCCCAACTAAGGCAACATTCTTCCACCCTAATCTCTAAACACCGTACAGAACTGCTTATCTCCATCTGGATTCTCCAGAAATGCAAACTAAGACTAAGGGAACTGAGGGACAGAGGTGCTTGTCTACAGATGGAGACAGGAACACAGAGATTAACTTTAAGGTATCATGGCTGCTGGCAAGCCTGACATCCACAGGGCAGGCTGAACATTCAGGCCAGTGTTGATGTTGGGATTTGATGGGTCTCACCCAGGCATTTCATTATGCAAAACTGCCAAGTTCCATCTTGACATAGCACTTCCTCCTTGAGAAGTCTGATTTTTTTTTTCTCCTAAGGTTTTCCAATTGCTGTACAATGCCCATCTATATTATCAACTAATTGCAGGCTGAGGGCAAAACGCAATGACAAAGTACATGCTTAGCATACTCAAGACCCAGTTTGATCTCTAACACCTAAATATAGTCGGCTAATTTTCAATGTTAATCCTGTCTATAAATGCACACAGGCAAGTGTTAGATAAAGTTACTGCATACCTTAGCCTGACTAAAGTGCATACAGAAAACTCTACCTCTGTTGGAACTGGCTGCTGGTCGTCATGAGAATAGTTATCTGTAGAGAGCAAAAAGGCCTTGTGCACACAGATAAGCACTGGGGAAGCCAGGAAAGTTAAACACGCAGCTTACCCCCTTAATGGAATGAGGTGTACAACTGCTCTTCCTAAAATGCCAGGGATGATGTAGTTTTACAACACCTGGCCACCCTTTGCTGTCTGAGGAGACAGGCTCTGCTGTATCTCTCAGAATTTATGTTTTCAATTAATCAAAACTTGGCCCCTAAATCTCAAGCACTGCTTTTAGACCGTAAAACCCACTCTTCGGAGTGATGTTACCTGTGCTCTTCTACAGCCTAAGTGACTTCGATGTTATCTGAGGGCCAGGCCAGTCCTGACACCACAGGCGTTATGTTTACCTCAGTCAAGTTCCTAAATCCCGGGCACCATCTCTGAGTCAACAGGACCCATCCTTGTGAAAGAAGCCAGATGGCCCTTGTAAGGAATCTCAATGTAAACAAGTCTTCAATTGTTGTACACCTGGAGCTGAGTTAATTGTTATCTGAATACTTTTATCAAAAATCGTGCTGTGCTTAAATGCGTCTAAAGTAAAATGATCTGGGGCAGACTCTAGAAGTCCTGGTCCAGCACCAATTACAATAAAATCAGGCTGAGCCGAGTTTCATTTCAGTCTCTTTGCGGATCGTTTTTTCCCTGCCTGCTGTGAAGCCTGCAGGGGTATCACCACAGTTATGGGACAGCAGGTGTGACCAAGAAGAACATCTCAGAGCAGCCCCGTTTCAAAGCAGGAAAGTGAACCATCATTAATAGAAAACTATTTTTTTAACTTTAAAAATTTATTTCAGAGGCATTGACCAATTATACTCATCCAGAGACGAGATCACTTGGCTCTGATTTGAGAGGATCAGGCTTTTACTGAACTTTATACTCTTCCACCCTACTCTTCAAATATTGTGAAGAATGGCTTGTATCCATCTGGTTTTGTATGCATGTATGTATATGTATATACGTAGTATGTATGCTCACTGTGTGCAAGCAGTACCTATATTGGCCAAAGGGGGGCATTGGATCCTCTGGAACTGCAGTTAGAGATGGTTGTAAGCTGCCATTGAAGTGCTAGGAATCAAACCTGGGTTCTCTGGAAGGCAGTCAGTGCTCTTAAGAGCTGATCTCTTGACAATGTGATTTCTCTATGCCAAGCCAAGGGCAGCATCCACATCTCAGGCAGTGCAAGGGTAGGAGGGGACACTCAACTCAGAAAAGAGCTGAGCTTGATGATGGTCTTGATCTCTGCTTGGTGGGCACTGAGTTCAAAGAAGATTTCCATTGGAAATGACAGAGCTAAAGAAATATGTTGCTGAAAAGGTTAAGTGATATTTTGAGGAACTGGGGGAAACGTCAATGTCATCTTCGAGCAGTCCTGATAAGTTAAATATGTCTGCCACCACTTACAATAGTGTATGTGTCTACTACTGGACTCCCAAGTCCTATGGCCAGTCCAGCTAAAGTAAGCCAGTCTGAATACCTGCCACAGCCCTACTGGACTTTGCAGTTTTGTGTGAGACCAACCAAATCCCAACGTCAACCTAACTCTTGGGTTTGCTTTTTAATAAAGAGATGGGTGCTTCAGACATTTAGAAGCTGAGTCAGGCTTATCAGACTTACAAAGTGCATGCTCCCAATTCTCAGCTCATAATGGCATTGGTCAGGGAGAGCCTCTTTCCCTTTCTCTAAAATACAATGGAGTGCAACAATGAATAGCTGTAGTCCTGGCACTCAGGAGGCTGAGGCAGGAATACTGCTTCAGCTTAGGACTTTGAAGCAGTGGGAACAATGTCAGCTCATGCCCATATTTAGTTCTTCACCTTTCACTCGCTGGAGAGCCTCTCCGGGTGTGCACTGGCTTTTACTGATTAACCAAGCTACTCACTTGCTCCCTAGAGGAATGTCTTAGGGCTACTCTTGCTGCAATAAAACACCAGGACCAAAGGGAAGTTGAGAAGACAAGGGTTTATTTGGCTTACATCTCCTGATCACAGTACAGAGGGAAACCAAGGCAGGACCGCAAACCAGACAGGAACCTGGAGGCTATGGAGGTGTGCTGCATATTGGCTTGCTTCCCATAGTTTGGGAAGCCTACGTTTTTATAGAACCCAGGACTACCAGCCCAGGGGTGGCACCACCCACAAGGGGCTGGGCCTTCCCGCATCCATCACTAATTAGGAAAATGTCCTACGGGCTTGCCTGCAGCCATATCTTATTGAGGCGTTTTGTCAATTGACGTTCCCTCCTCTCTGATGACTCTAGTTTATGTCAAGTTGACTAAAACGAGTTAGTATAGTGGATAATAAAGGAAAATGACTAGAGAGGAAGTTCTGCTTGTGAAATCATCTGGGACCAACCTGACCCTTTTAGCTTCTGCCAACCATGGGCTCGCACCAAGCCATGGATGGTGATTTACTTTACCTAGGCCCACTCTGCATGGTGCCTGACCCAAGCCAAGTTGTTACTAGTCTACACTTCAGTCATTTCTACCTTCTTCAGAGGAAGCTGTGATAGTATACAGGCCTTTGGAAGGTTTCTGATGTCTCCTGGAGCTGGGAATCCTTAGCATGGCTACCTCTCAGATAAGCAGAGAGGACTGAGGGATTTCTGTAATTTATGGAGGAGCTGCATGGGAGCCGGCTGTCGGGGGCTCTGGCAAGGCAGTCCACGGTGAGTCCAGGTTGAGGAAGTTAAGGACCACTGCCAATGTACTCGTGGATTCCCGCGTGTGCGTCCTCCGCTAAACATGCCTAGAGAGGATAATTCCACTTCCAGCCTTCGTTTCTACTCTTCATGGGGAAAAATTTGTCTGGAGGACATGTGGTTTCAGTTACGTGTTTGATCTGCACCGGAGACCACGTGACCTTAATGACGAGGCTGTGGACTGTGAATCACGTAAATCCATTCTGTTATAGGCAACAAAGGCTTGACATCGAGAATGGGAGAAGGGCCTCCGGGTGACAAAGTGTACTATGGTAGAAAAGAGTAGAGGGTCTATACGTACTGCCAGGTCAAGTGACATTTTTTTGTAGTTTTTAATTTTTAAAATAACTTTATTGGCATCGTCTTCTATATCCAGCCCAACTTCAAACTGAAAACAAAATGTCATAATATAATTCCTGACCAAAAAATATGGCTAAGATTCTGGTTCCTGTATGTGTAAAATCAGATTTTACCGTATCTTGCACAAGATAGGTGACCTGGAGCAATCCTCACAGTCTCTCAGCATAAAGTATGCCATTTGCCATGAAATCTAACCATTGCCAGTGATAACCACAGCTGTGCTGAGTAAGGGGAATGCATGCTCTTTAAATCCATCCAGATGGAGGTGGAGATGGGGTGGGGAAGAGCAGGAAGCAGGGAGGGACAGAGGGAAGGACAGAGGGGGCAGTATTTTAACCATACATCAATCCACTTACAATTTTCTGAGGATTGCAAGCACCTGTCCTGGTGTGCCTAAGTCCCTGTCCTAGGGGACTAATGGCCCTCCTTCAGCTCTAACTCCTCCAGAGGTCTTAGACGCCTGGCTGTGCACCAACAATCACCTACCAAGCTGCGTGCTTCAGGCAGGCTTGCAGGGAAGCAGAGCATGTGACATGCCTTGAGTCAGAACTGGCTCCCAGCTCTGCCTCCAGCACTAATAAGCCATGCGGCTGGTTGGAATATGTGTCAAATGACAGACATTGCCCAGACACCGCTCCACTTCTTCACCTCTACAATAAGAAGAGACGCGATGCTACCTAGGGACTGTGATGAGAAAGATCGCAAGTGACAGTGGCCGTCTCTCAGAATCCTCCCCAAAACCTTGCAGATGAAGCTGTCACTCCCCCCTTCCAGCTGTAAAGTCCCTCACACATACAATGATACGGTCCAACGTCATTCTCGAAAATGTTTAATCGGCCCGAATGTGTTCAGAGTCTACACTGGTGCTAAGGCCGCAGAGCTGAAGAGATGCAATCCATGCTTGATGGGTTTTCAGAGGACGTCAAGTGGGACAAGTGAATCTTCCCCAGGGTGTGCTCTGAGAGTCAGACTCCTGACAAGCCTCCCTTGCGACCAAGAGCAAAGCCACTGTGGCTTTGACCCAGGACAGTCTTTATGAGATGATTCTTGTCTTTAGAGATGAAATGAAGCTCCACTTCATGAGCCACTAAACAAAATCCTCCAACTGCTTATTCCTCCTGGTGATGAGAACACATTTGCTCAGAACCAGACATGGATTCGTAAGAGCCTGGTGGTCCTGTGGCAACTTCCTGGGCTTCTTGGTATAGACATAACACCATCATATTTGTTTTGAATCAATTCTATAGGAAGTTCCTTAATGTCATGAAAACAAAACAAAACAAAAACCCAGAAGGGTGCTGGAGATGCAGCTCAGCAGCAGAATGTGTGCCTACTGTATGCAAGGCCAAGAGTTCCTTCCCAGAAAAAGGGAAGCAGGAAGACGGAAGAGGGAAGGGAAGGACAGTGAGTAGGGAGGGAAGGGGGAGGAAGGAGACAAGGAGAGGTCACAATAGGGAACAGAAGGAGAGGAAAAAGGAAGAAAGAGAAGGAGAGACTAAGAGGGGAAGGGGAGAAGAGAAGAGAAGGAAAGGGAAGGTCAGAAAGGAGCCAACTTCAGTAGGATGCTATGGGTCCGTTAGACCCCTGCACTGGCTATGAGGTGAAAGCTTGTGGGGTTGAAGAGAAATGGTGTGTAATCCCAGAGTCTGTTGACTGCGGAGGTGTCCGAGCCTGAGAAGGCCTCCTGGGACACCAGATACACATGGTCTTTTCCCTCCTGTGGTTTCCAGAACTCTAGGCCTCCAGCCTCATTCCCTTCACTCTCCCAGACTCCGGAATCCCAAGCCCTGCTTAGAATATTCACAGTTCTCAGGAAACACTGAGGTTTGCGGGTCCCCCATTCCTGAGGCATGGTGCTAGAATGCTCTTGACACAACAGAAAGGTGGGAGAGGGGAAAACCACCAGTTTCCATCCACAGCAGTGACTGTGCTGGTCAGTTTTCTACTACTCTAAAAATTACCCGAGAGACTGCCTAAGAGAGGAAAAGGTTTTATTCTGGCTTGCATGGCAGTTGCAGCCCATGGTGAGGCTCTGGTTCTGTGGCTGTGACCAGGCAGCACATTGCTGCAGGGCAGTGACAGAGCCAAGTGTTCACAGAACAGAACAGAGGAGAAGGGAGGAGCCAGGGTGGTACTCTCCCTTCAGGCACATGACCGCCAGTGACCTAAAGACCCAGCATTAGCCCCGAATGGTTAAAGCCTCCATCATTTTCTACCCTGGGCCAAGCTTTTGACCATGTCAGCCTCTGGGGAACAACCAAGGTCCAAATAGTATCAGTGAAGACTGATTAAAGGAACAGAAAGCTACAGAACCTAAAAATGCAATGACTGTTGAAGAACAGGATAGCATATGGAAAGATATAGAAGACAAAACTATAGAATATACATATGATACATATATATGTATGTATGTATGTATGTATGCATGTATGTATCTATATTGAGACTAGGTTTCTCTGTATATCCCTGGCTGTCCTGAAACTCACTCTGTAGACCAGGCTGGCCTGGAATTCAGAGATCCACCTGCCTCTGCTTCCAAGTGCTAGGGTTAAAGGCTTGCACCACCATGCCTGTCCCATATATTAAATTTTTTAAGGTGGAGTCTTCTTACTGTGTAACCCTGGCTGACTTAGAACTCACTGTAAAGACCAGGCTGGCCTTTAACTCACGAAAATCCATCTGCTCTGCTGTAATTAAAGACATGGGCCATCACACTCTGCAAAAAAATGTATAAAAATTTTAGGAGGGCCAGCTAGGTGGCCTAATAGTCAAGGCATTTGCCTTACCTACCACCAAACCTGATTACCTGAGTTCAATCCCCATGACCCATATGGCAGAAAGAAAGAACCAATCCCACTTCTGGTTGTCTTCTGACCTCCACTGTGTACATGTGAGCACACGCATGCATGTGCGCGTGCATACACACACACATACACTCAATAAATAAAAATGTAAAATATATTTTAATCATCTTATGCAAACATCAAACTTAATTACACTAATAACGTGACAAGCTTGGGGGACATAATGCAGTAGGGACCCTTTCAAAATGCTTCATTTGGGTTAAAATTATAACGGCATTATAGGGAAGTTTTGAGAACTATAAACAGAAACTGTGCAGTTGGTGAAAGTGCTAATGTCATGTTAAATGTCTTGGGAGTCACATTTCCATTTGTTGACACAGAAGGATGACTATAGCTGGAGCATTAAGCCATGCGGCAAAACATCCCAACAAGGAGTCCCGGTAAAGATGCCCAGCTATTGTTGGAAAGCTGTAAAAGTTGAAAACTACAGCTGGAGTCCTAAGGAAACCAGGTCTTGGGCCTCACTTTCCCTGTTCTGTCATGGTGACTTTTATTGTCAGCCTCACACCTAATATATCACTGTCCTTGGAATTTTCTAGAGAGGGCTACCCGTGGGGGAAGACCTACCATGGAAGTTAGTGGCACTGTCACATGTGCTGGGATCCCTGATGGAAGGAAAAGGCGAAAAGCAGAATGCTAAGCTCTCGCATTCTCTCACATCTGTCAGGATGTGAGAAAGCAGCCACCTGATGCCACCAACAGGACCAACCCCAGCCACCTTGCTTTCCTGCCATGGTATATGGCTGAATTGTGAGCTGAGCAAAATGTCTTTTCCCTTAGGTTGTTTATGTCAGGGAGTTTGTCCCAGAGAACAGAGAAGTGACAGACACAGTCCTCCAAGCTCTGCCCTGAGCTCCGGGTTAGCCTGTGAGGCCAGTCTCCTGGTTTATCAGGCTCAACACTTTCTGATTCTATTTTATAGTTTCCTTCCTTGTTTGCTGGTTTCTGGTTTAAGGCAAAGAGAGAACCAATCAAAAGGCAACTGAGAAAGCGTGGATGTGAAAATTAATAGCAGAACTCAGTTCTTATCGATGGTTCTGGGATGATAATGACAGTACAAACTCTCACATTCTTTCAAAGGGCCTGTCGAGGTTGAAGGGAAATGAGGTGATGCTTGCTTTGCCTTGGGTGCTTCAGCAAAGACACATGGGAGGACAAAACAGGACTATAAAGCTAGATGAGATAGCTATGAAATTCCAGGGCATTTTCCACCTAGGCAAGTGGTGTATGAGAATGCATTGTGTTCTTTGGGGAAGCTTAAAACTTCTATCAGTCAGAAGTTAGAGGAAGATTATTTCCCTCACACTGTGTCATCCAGTTCAGACTTTTGTCACAGCTGGCTGATTTTAATGAGGTCACATGCTAACCTTCCTTTGGCCTTTCCTCTCCCCTCTACTCCAGAGCGCTCATAGATACGTCAGCCCATATATAGCCTTCTACACTGCCTCCCTTCGTTGTCATTAAGCTGTTTACAGTGGGACCATAGCCTGCCAACTCCAATCAAAGTGAGTACAGGCTTTGTGGGGGAGGGGTTACAACTTGGTTCACGCAGACAGTCCTGGTTTACAGTCACTGTCCTGACTTAATCATTGCCAATACTTCCTTTCCCTCCTAAATGGTGTCACTGCATATAACAAACTATGGTCACTGTATTTGAGTAACTCTGAATTCAAATCTCAGGTCTGACTTTTTGTGTGGTATACTTGGTACAGCTTGGTAAATTATTTAACTTCCCTGAGCCCGTCAAATGGAGATGATAATATGCATCATTAAAAACAGAAGACTTCAGCAAGATGCTTAATACATAATAAGAACACAGCAGATTGCTGGGTGGTGATGGCTCACACCTTTAATCCCATAACTCATCAGGCAGAGGCAGGTTGATTCTGAGTTTGAGGCCAACCTGGTCTACAAAGTGAATTCTAGGATAGCCTGGGCTACACAGAGAAACCCTGCCTCAAAACAAACAAACAAAAAGAACATAGAAGACAATTGTAATTATGTGTCCTTCAAAGCCCCTCTAATCCAGGCACATCTGGGCTCTCAAACAGACTCACTCACACACACACACACACACACACACACACACACACACACACACACACACACACTCACACCCGCCCCCAGGCTTACTAATGTTACATTTCCATCAATTGTACTCTCCCTGTTCTTCTAAGTTAAATTTGAGCCGCACGGCTGACTCCTCTAACATCAAATACTTATTTATAACTCATTACCTACTTGTATCATTTAACAATCTACTGTCTTACATAGACTACTTATTTAACGTCAATACATCTTGTTTCTGCCATCAAGGAGATTGCTCGTTCCTTAAGGAAGAAAATGTTCTCTCTCCCACATAAGTCCCATAGCCCCACCTCAGGGCTATGCATCTGTGCCAAGTGCTCGGAGAAACTTGCATGCCCTAGACAAGACGTGAATGAGATCCAAGAAACTAGCAATTGTCTCAGTGGGATTATAGTATTTTCCTTGAGAACAACAACAACAGAAATCTAGAAATATAAGCATGGGTCTTAAATTTTAGGTTTTCTTTCACTTTGTTTCTGTGTGCCTTTCCCCTCAGCTTCCTTACTAAGCCACGAAGGTGGATGGGGTGGAACGGAACGGAAAATCAAAAGCTTCTTACATACTTAAAACACAACCTCAAATCATCATTGAACGTCAAGACCCCAGGCCTTCAACATCAGATAAAACCTGATTTGCTTAAACCTCTGCATGTCCTTTCAGGCTGGCTTGTAGATGCAGAACCTTTTTTTTTAAGTTTCATGTGTATTATTATTATTATTAGTAGTAGTAGTATTGAATCCTCAAGTGCAGAGAGTTCTAGATAATCTGTATACAGGGGAGACCTATAGGTAAATGTTTCAAAACTTGATGAATTTAGATACCTCTTTTTTTCTCTAGGTCATGTCTTAATTTGCATATTATATGGGAATTTGGTATATTTAAACTCTGTTAACCAACAACACAATAGTTTGAAAAACAGCAGACCAAATGTATACAATTATTTAGAGGTAAACATACACCCTCTCTTATTTGTTTCCTTATATCTTATAGGAAATATACCTTCTGTAAAATGGAAATAAAGTAGATGGATCTGCTGTGCCTGAGATCAATAACATCACAAGAAACAGTTCAGCGACGAGCTTCTGGAGTCAACAAAGCATTTCAGTGTAACAGGAGTTTCCAGTGTATTCTAAGCACCAGGAATTCAGTTGGGAATGACGTAGGAAATGCCCTGTGTCTGTGTGCTGAGTCTTCCAGGGCCCAGCATCCCCCACCCCCACCCAGACACCTCACCCCCTCCCACCCCTTGTCCCATAAGCTGACATCAGTGGTATGGTCCTAAGCAAGCAAGCTTCATCTCCCAGAGCCTTCGTGTTTTCTGTAAAAGAAAGCAACCAGATCTTTAACATCTCTCTTAGGAGAGACTAAATGACAAGTTCCCTCACACCAAAAGGCCTAATGAGTGACCGTTCTCAGTGGGCAAGTGAGGCATAGAGTTCTATACAAAGTTCTGCTGTGGAGAAATCACTAATAACAAAAAAAAAATAAATAAAAGTAAGACCTCTGTAGAAGAAGACAAAACTCTTTCACAGATAAACTCCTCAAAAGGGGAAAGTAACCACTGGGGAAATGGCCCCCTCCACAGTTATCAGAAATGTGTGTTACAATCAGTACATGAAGCATTACAGACCTCCTGATGGACTGTGAGTCTTTCAAAACCTTTGAAGATGACATCTTATGACTGGGGGTACATATCCGAAGGGCAAAGAAAAGTTCACTGCCTGCATAACCCTGGTGTAAAACTAAAATGAAATGAGGGGCGGGGGTCAGTTTTCATGAGATCCCACCCCTGTTCTCTGAGGGTCTCAGGTGAAGACGCAGAAAGAGGAGGAAGGACTCAAGTGTGAGGAGGGACCCTAGTGCTGCTGGAGAGCCGGCCTCAGTGTTTCCGGGTACTCAGGTTGCTCCTAATTGCATCCAGCAGCTGACTGCTCCCAGAACAAATTACTGCTCTGCCGCTGCCGGGACCCACTTTACCTGCCTGCCCCGGCTCTGCAGGAAAATGCCCACTCACTGAGGGGAATACATTCATACAGAAGGCTGGGTTCGTGCAAAAGCCCCCAGTGTCAGGAAGAAGCTCACACAGATACTGGGAACTAGAAGGCCAGAGTGACTGCAGCCCAGCAAGCCAGGACAGAATGGCTGGAGACAGACTCACAAGACAGCAGCAATGTTTACTGAGCATCCAGTAATATGTTAATTAAGCTTCAATAGATTCTAGGTACCATACCAGGCTCTGGGGATACAGGACTGTAAAGTTAAATGAATAAAGTCAGTAGAGCCCTTCCCATAAGATGCTTAGATTCTGAGAAATAAATTGGACAAATACTATACTGGTATTATCCTCTTATTTTGGGGGATATGTCTCAAGACCCCCAGTCGATGCCTGAAACTACATAATAGTACTAAACCCTAGGGATCGTGTTTTTATACACGTAATCTAATTATAAATTAGACACAGCAAGAGATGAGCAATAACTAATAATACAACAGAACTATAACACATTACTGCAATAAAACCACCTGCATTCTTACTCTTGTGTTTCAGGTCCATTATTTAGGAAAATAAGGGTTACTTGAACATGATCATTGTCTGGCACCACACCAATAAATGTGACATCAGAGATAGCTAACAGTCAGGTAGCTTATACAGCATGGATACTGTGGATAAAGGGATGGTTCATGTCCTGGGCAGAATGGATCAGGAAGACACAAGATTTCATCACACTATGCTAAACAACACACAACCTGAAAGTTTATGAATAGTTTATATCTGAAATTTTCCATTAAAAATTTTAGATCATGGACAACTGAAACCACAGAGAGTAAAACCCCAGAGAAGGTGGTACCACTGTAATATTAGGGTTACAAGATGAAGAAAAATGGAGGAAGGAAAGTAGGGGCATGGTCTGAAGGCATGCAATCTGAACAAAAGATGGGAGGGAAATCAAAGGGAAACACAGGTACACAGGACCTGAGGCAGGGGAATGCTCAGCGAGTCTCGGGAACAGCGGGGAGGCCAGCTGGTGTAACCATCGGTCTTTGCTACACATGCTGAAGGCCGACCTGCGCCACGATCCAGGTGAGTGACAGCCTCAGCTGGGAGAAAACAGTTCTGCCAGACAGAAGGGGACAGGGCCTTCCTGTTGTTGTATTACGGACTGCCCCCCAACCCTCTTGCTGTATTATGGACTGGGCCTCCCTGTTGCTGTATTATGGATGTGGGAAGCTGTCATTTCCAAAATCAGGGAATTTGATTTGGCTTGAATGTCAGAAGCACATACTCATTTCTGCTTAGCTTTATCCATGTATTTGGGATGGCTCTTTAAAGAAACTCGAGACAATGTCAGTAGGCCTGGAACATCACCCTCGACATGTCTTGCTCAATTATCCTCCAGACGCTCATGTCCTAATCTCATTAGGCTGAGCTTCTGGGTCAGCCAGTTCCTAAGAGGATATTAAAACATACACAGCCTCTTCTTCTCCCCTCACCCAGACCATACGGAGAGAGCCTTTGACTCAACTAATATTTTACCTGCCATATTTAATCACTAACAACATCCAGTTGAGACACTGTAAAGCCCTGACCCAGGAACTTATAGATTCCTGCTAGAGGAAGACTGAATATGAACAGACTATCACTTGACCATCTTTGGGACCCCAGAGTTGACAAAGAAAGAAATAAAGGAAAGGGCTGAAGAGCCAGGTCAGACACCGAACAAAGCACATCTGGGAGTCCCGTGGAGGCAAACACTAGCCCACCCCAGGGCAGCCATCCACATGAGCCAGCTGGAAAAGAAAAGCATGAAGAAGGCCCCAGCAGAAAGAAAGCCTGGTGGTTAAAGGGGACAAGTGCTCTCCAGTTTCCCAGCAGCAGACACATGGAACTACTCAGGGCAATTGTTTAAGATACACTAAAGACTGGAAAAAAGCCAGTTTTGTTTTCTTGGTTTGTCTCCTTCTGACGTACAACCAACATACTAAGAGGACAAGTTTCACACACAATTCCAGAGGAAAGCAAGGAAAGAGAATGTGTAGAGGGGCATGTGAGGGAAGTCCACACACAGCTCATGGCTCAGGACAAAGCCTGTGTGTACTTCAGGACATGCTGTTGAAGGTATCACCATGTTTCAATGAATATACCATATACCAACTATTTAGTCTTTATCACAACTTTTTGTTCATGTGTTTGTTTGTTTTTTCTGAGACAGGGTTTCTCTGTGTAGTCCTGACTGTCCTGGGTCTCACTTTGTAGACCAGGCTGGCTTTGAACGCAGAGATCTCCCTGCCTCTGCCTCCCACATACTGGGATTAAAGGTGTGTGCCACCACTCCCAGCTCATAGCAACTTTTTAATAAGGTAAAAGTTACTCAAATGGCATTAGTCACACTAGGCAAAAGGGATGATCAAAACTGAAATAATAAACTACTAGAAAAAATAAGAATATCACATTTCAAGTATCTATAGGATGAAGGCCAGATGTTGAGGGGGGCAGTGCAGAAATTGACTTAACTGCATTTATTAGGAAATAAGAATCAAATTGAAATAGATACAGTTCAAAATCTATAAAAAGAAATTCAACTTCTAAAATTAGAAAGTATTAACTAAAACTAGACTCAGTCAGGCTAGTTGAGGTGGCACAGGATCAGAATTAGAAAGCAGAGGCAGAAGGATCAAAAGTTTTAGGTCAACCTGAGCTACATAGTTGTGATAATTTGGATGAGGATGGCCCCCATAGGCTCATGTTTGAATACCTGGACCCAGTTGGTGGAATTGTATGAGAAGGATTAGAAGGTGAGGCCTTGTTGGAGGAAGTGTGTCACTGGGGGTGGACTTTGCCATTTCAAAAGATTTGCACCATTCCGGGTGTTCTTTCTTTGCCTCCTGCTTGTGATCAAGATGTGGGCTCTCGACTACTCCAGGTGCCTTGCATTTGCTCCACCATCACAGGCTCTAACCCTCTGCAACTGTAAGCCCAATTATACATGTTCTTCTGTAAGTTGCCTTGACTGTGGTGTTTTACAGCAGTAGAAACATAACTAAGACAGAGTGAATTTAAGACAAGCTTGTGGCACAAAGGGAGACACTGTCTCAAACTATGGAGAAGATGGAGGAGGAGGAGGAGGAGGAGGAGGAGGAGGAGGAGGAGGAGGAGGAGGAGGAGGAGGAGGAAGAAGAAGAAGAAGAAGAAGAAGAAGAAGAAGAAGAAGAAGAAGAAGAAGAAGAAGAAGAAGACTGAACGAAAGGTGTTAATTTTTCCTTTAAAAGCTCTCTGTTACTGGGGTTGTTAGGGTCAGAGCTGAGGCCCTGGCAGCCCCAACAAACTAGGCTTGGCCACTCGTCCTCAGTACTCCAACTAAACAGACATGTAATAGTAAAAAACACAGAGAATGGAGATTTATTCAGTGGAACCGCATTGGGAAGAAGAGGGACAAAGAGGTCCAGTGACCCTCAAAGTACAGCTTGGGTCCTGACATAAGATTAGAGTTTAAACAGAAGGCAGGACATATGCATAACTAGTCAGTCCTGGTCACAGTGGGGTTCTGCCTGCCATTGACCCATCACTGTCGGCCCCTGTCTCTACTGCAAGGTATCTGACAGCCTATGTGCATCTTTTCCTGGGAGACAAGTCCCCCCTCTTAAGACCCTGGGCTTCAGTCTTCTCCTTCTCCCAGCTGGAGACTCCTGGGGCAATTCCAGTTTCGTTAGGTCCATTGTTTCAATGGCTCTATAGTCAAAGAGAGGGGCACAAGTTTGTCCAGTGTCTTCACTCCTACCAGGATGGTTACACTCCAGGAGCTAGTAAAGGCCAGTACAAAGGCTGGGTCTATTCCTGTTCACCACAGAACACACAGCAACCTAGATAATAGCCTTTTCCCTGTGTCTGTCTCCAGATCTTCTCCTCTGAAAGGACAGACACCATGGCTCAGTACAAAGATGAAGACCTGAATTTAGATTCCATAGCACCCAAATAAGAGCCAGGCACAGCATTCATCTGTGACTCAGATGAAGCAGACATGGGACGATCCTGAGAGCTCACTGACCAGCCAGACTAGTTCAAACAGCAAGCTCTAGGTTCTGCAAGAGATCCCATCTCAGAAAACAAGGCGGAGAAAGATAGAGGAAGGCACCCGCTATGGATCTCTGGCTTCCACATATACACTCACAGATATGAGCACCCACATACACACATACAAACACACACACACACACACACACACACACACACACACACACACACACACACACACACTTCCTCCCCACACCAGCCTGCTCTAGGATGACCTCATCCCAACCATAAATTACATTTTCAATGACTATACTTGGCAAATGAGGTCATATTCTGAGGTACTGGGGATTAGGACTTCCATATACAAATTGTGGTCATGTAGGTAAAATTCAGCCTATGACACTGAGTTTGCTGACAAGCTGTTTTATAATAATAAGTACAGTTGTTCATGTGTTGTGAATGAATATCTCATGAAGTGAAGAAACATGAATGTTAAGACATTGAGTGCTTAAAAAATAAGTCAAAGAGATGAGGATACAGCTCAATGGGAGGGCAGTGGGTTCAGTTTCTAGCAACACACACACACACACACACACACACACACACACACACACACACATCAAATATAAAGCCTTAATAAAAGCCAGTGACTTGGATGTATGAGGAAAAAATAAACTACAAATCTGGAACTCTGAACCGTAAGTGTTTTTGCTTTTGCTATACTTCAAAGAAATCAAAACAAAGAAACCTAAAATTATCAAGGCTGCATTGTGAGTGTGATTTAGATCAGAAACACTAATTTTGGAACTTCAATTAACTCATAATAAAAGCAAAATTTAAGTCTTGGCCCCACATCAAAAGATTAGCCAATGGATGTTTTAAATTCCTTGATTAAAGGAAGCTTTTTTAAAACCTAGGAAACATAATAAGAATAAGCATAAAAAGATGCCCTGATATGTGAAAATTTCAAGTCACAAATTTCCCAGAGTATCACATTCTTTCTCAAAGTTGAAACACATTGGAGAACAGGTTGAATGCATAAGACCATGACCATCAAGATCACCATAGGAGGATCTAAAAAATATACAAGCAAACATCATTTGACTTTTGGGTTGAATGGATGTCAACATCTATAAATTATTTTGCCTCACATATGAACCTTGATCTGACCTTTATAAATACAATCAAGCCACCTTATCCATAGATTCTACATTAGTGCATTTAACCAGCTGTGGATCAAACGATAAAATGGTTGAAATTTGCTTCAAAATAAAGGGACGGGCACAGCTAGGGGAAGGGTATCCCAAGGAGAATGTTGTTGGAAAGAGGTAGGTCTCATCAGATTCAGCCTCTGCTCTTGTATACACCTCAAATGTTCTCTAGCAATGTTTTCTTTTTTCTTTTTCATGTGTATTGAAGCACATGTTAGTGTGTTAGCATGTGTGTGCACGTCGAAGCCAGAGGTTGACATCTGGTGTCTTTCCTGGATTGTTTTGTACTTCATTTGTTGAGACGGGGTCTCTTGGTGAGCTTGAAGCTCACTGGTTTGGCAGGTGAGATTAAAGAATCTGCCTGTTTCTTCCACATCCCCAGCGCTCAGGTTACAAATGTGCACCTTGATTTTTATCCTAGTTCTGAGGATCTGAGTGCAAGACCTCATGCTTGAGCAGGCACTTCGCCCAATGAGGCATCCTCAGAGTCCTTAGTAATTTCTTTAAAGACTTAGTATATTTACTTGAGAAAACTGGTAGTATTGGTGGATGTAGTATGGGGGCGGGAGGGTAGGGGCGAAACAACTCACATGAACAGAAACGTGTGAAGTCACTGAAAGACATATAGAAAAATGTTCACAATAGTACAATACATAATGACTCAACCAGAAACCTTCAAATACCAACTCAGTTGGGTGGATTAACAAATTTCGATATGTACACATAGTAGAACAGTACATAATGAGGAGGAATATTTACAACTATACATAACAAATAGCCTCATAAATGGGAAGCTGGAACCAACAGAGTCCATTTGGGGTGACTCTACCAGGAATAACTAGTCCTTGCCACTGCAAGTTGGCAGAGTGTCGAGTTATTCTTAGCAGGCAGTGACCAGAGAGCAAGTATTAGGTGTGGTCTTGTGGGAGACAGGTCCTCTCCTTGCTGTGGATGTGTGACATTTGTCAAGTCAACTTGATAGCTCATCCTATGTTGGTCTGTACACACATTTTTACTTTGACTTTTTTTTTTTTACTGTTTTTATTATTTTTATTTTTATTTTTATTTTTATTTTTTGGTTTTTCGAGACAGGGTTTCTCTGTAGCTTTGGGGCCTGTCCTGGACTAGTTCTGTAGACCAGGCTGGCCTTGAACTCACAGAGATCCACCTGCCTCTGCCTCCCGAGTGCTGGGATTACAGACGTGCACCACCACCGCCCAGCTACTGTTTTTAAAGAGTGAGAAATTACTATCATTAAGATTTCCACTGAGCTCCCAGAGGACACCGAAGCTGGAGCAACAGTGAGCTAACCCGACTCCAGACACAGCAGGGATTTTTAGGAAGCTGAGTGGAACTGCACACTTCTCCGTGGCCTCCTGCACATAGCTATCTATGGTCAAGAGTGTAGGTTTTCTTAGTGATCCCTTACTTCCTACTGTCTGTGGGACCTCATGTGGACACTCCAGAGCCTGTCTGACATCCATCTACCTACAAACCCTGGGCTCCCAGCTCACTTTCCTGCTCTCCAGGTCCTCCCCTGAGTCCATCTCTCAGCTTGCATTACTCTGCCCCTCCCTGCTTTGAAGCTTCAACCACACACTCGCAGCTCAGTTCAAACACTAGTCCCTCTATGGAAGCTCCTCTCATTTCTGCGCTCCTATCAATCAAACGGCCATGAGCACACCATTCATACCTCAGAATGACTATGGCCCAGCCTGCCTGTGTCAGAGCTGACTTGGGGCGGGAGGAAGGCCCCAATCAGCTTGTGAGTCTTTGGAAGGTAGGTAACTCAGCCAATGCTTTCTCAGCCAGACAATACCAGGCTCACACACCCAAGGAAGGCCTTGTAGAACTGGAATATGAGCGCTTGGATTCAGACAAACCAGGTTACAATCTGGTTCACTTTCTAAGAATAGAACTTGAGGCTTAGCATCTCTGAGATGCACCGGTTATGGAAAAACAGAAAAGGTGTAGCAGTTGAATGGGGACCCTTAAAATGACATATCCAAGCCCTAACCCTAGAACCTGAAAATATTTGTGGGAAGTCTTAACTATGAGTTAAGTATCCAGAGATGAGTGCATCCTGGGGTAGCAGGACCCTAAATGGAGGAAGAGGGACAGATGGCAGTGACCCCACACAGGGCAAGGGACACGTGGCACTATCGGGCTGGAGGAAGCCAGTAGCACTCTCTCAATGGGCCTTTGGAGGGAGCAAAGCCAAACCTATTCCCTGATTTTAGACTTTTGGCTTCCAATTCTGATAGAATATTCTAGGGCTGGTGTAAGCGCCCCAGACTGTGACCATCTGTTACCACCACCTTGTAAAGCCAATAAGCCAAGGTCACAAAACTGCATTTCTCGTCTCTGTGTCCTCTGAAACCTGACATTAACCAATACAAATTATAAACATTCTTAAGCTATTTGATAAACAAATACATACCAGGAAGTGTTACTATCAAGTGTTATTCTAAGCACTTTATAAATACTATTTATTGGTACTTACATACTGTGACCCCAAAGTAGATTCTGTTATTGACTGTCACCTTCTAGAGGCACAGAGAGGTTAAGTAACTTGCTAACCATCACAGAGCTAGTAAAGCACAGAGGCCGATCCAGGGCACAGGCTCTTTCCCATCACTCAGAGCACAGGGTTTGTAAATCTAGACCCCGGCGACACAGTGCAGTTCTGCTCTCTCATGCACGTGAATGTTCATCCTGCTGGGCAGCTCTGACCTGGCACTGCCCTACGCAGACCACACTTTACAGCTGCTCCTCCAGGGGCCCAGGGCCTGTTTCCCAGCCAGTCTGGCTTGCTTCATGCTGCAGCTGCCTCCCATGTTTATGCTCACACTAATCTCCTGCTTCCTACAGAGGCTGGGGGAAACTCCTGAAGCATTCCAGCCCGGGCAGGGCCCCCACAGAGCAGGAAGTCGAGCTTCTAGCGTCTTGAAGGACCTTTCCTGCTGCTTTCTAGTACCTTACAGAAAAACAGGATCACATTTCCACCAGAAGGACTCTGTGCGCAAGGGAACAAGGCAACTGTTGGCAGGACACGTCTTGCAGTCTGGCTGTGTGGTTGTGCTATGAAGCTGGAGACACAGACACATAGGACTGAGGTACTTGTACCCTGGCACACTCACTGCTCACCCAAGCCCCACCCCAGGTATGCACGCCCGTGTGCACGCACACACACACACACACACACACACACACACACACACACACACACACACACACGACACTAGGGACAGTTCTAGCACAGTGTGGCTCAGACACCTCTATCCACAGAGGCAGCAAAGATGGTCACAGCATGGCAGCTGGCAAAGTGGCTCTGTGGATAAAGGCACTGGCCACCAAACCTGACAATCTGGGTTCGATTCCCTGGAACCTATGTGGTGAAGCAGAAGAATGACTCCCCAAGCTATCCCCTGATCTCCACACGTGATCTGTGGAAGGAGGGCATGTGTAGGCATTCCCATGAACACGCACATAAATAAATGTAAGGAAAAAAAAAGAATGTGCAGTGTGGTCTTCCCGGCCATCAGCACAAGGGACAGTGAAGCGCTCTCTCAAGCCTTTTGAATCTCACCCCTTGTGTGCCTTGAACCTGCAGCCAGCTGCTTGGCCAGCAGCAAGTCGTGGGCAGTCCGCTCAGCATCAGGCTTCAACTTCTGTAGAATGAGACATTACGAGGACCTAGTTCAGGGTGGCCGACTTGGAATCCTGTAAGGTTGCCGGGATCAAAGGAGAAGAGGTACAGACTGCCCAGCCCAGAGGCCGACACAGGGAGGTCGGAACAAGACATGCTGGGTTTTTGCCTCGGTGACCTTATTTTTGGCAAGGCCCAGAGCCGGCATGAGTCACATGATCTATAAAGGACAACGATACCTTTGTGTGAATTAGGTGAGAACATACAGGAGCTATAATCGCTGATGGCTGCTCCTTTGCTTCTCTGATCCTTCAGGTTATTCCCTCGGTATTTGACTCCTGGTTTTTATTGATAAGACTAAATAGATTCACGCTCCATAGTGGTACCTAAATGCTAGCACAGGCACACCTGTTGGGCGGTCCACTGGCCAAGCATCTTTCCTGGAACCACCTCTCTCTGCTTCTGATGTTGTGGTAACAGCAACGCTCACAGCAGCCAGGCCCACTCAGCCCCACCCTGGGCCATGGTTATTGAGAGGCTCCATGGCTGATTGGCTTCGCTAGGGGGTTAGAATTAGAGAGGAGCTGCCCCGGGCTTTCCCCAGGAAGCTAATCTGAAACCTGTAAATAAGTAAATTCTATACAACAAAGACTGTGGGCAGGGCTGGGAAGAGGCAAGAGATGCTAAGGTCTCCAGGAGCTCTGAGAGCAGGCAGAGGGAATCTTGACAACAAGGCCAGCTCATGCCTCACTGAGCACCATGAGACAACCCTCCATCCTGATGTTCGACTCTTTTGATCACCTCAGCCAATAAGTTTATTTAACCACAAGACAGAGCATCTACACGCTAAGGTCCTGAGGAAATCCCAAGCTCCATGGGAACCCAGCCTCACTCACCCCCAGGTGCCAATTCTCCCTCCTCCTTGCCAACGCCACGCCCATGTGCACCCGATCCCAGGGGCAAATCAGATTAACCTGGAAATACTTTTCCAAATAGGTCAACCGTCCTAAAATCTAATTCAAGAATATGCTAAAGCAGGGCGAACAACTATTTTAGAGTATTTCCTAAAATTAAAAGCAGACATGTCCTTTTTTTTTCTTTGCTAGCTTCCTCAGAATGACTGGGTTTTAGATCAAACTCCTTGTTGCCACATAAAATTGGAAGAGGCACTATTTAACACCTACAGTAGACAGTCTGCAACGCCCACATTTTACATGTGAAGGCTATCACTTCTCATATTGTCTCATGATCATTTTAACTTTCTTTTTTAAAATATTCTGACTGCTGCTCTTTTCATTGTTTGTAGTTTTTGTTGCGACACCTAACCCATGGTTATTTTAAGAGCACCATAGTAAAATAAAAGGAAAAACACATTGCCCACAGGAAGCCAAGGGCTACTGGGGAAACAATGAATCTCAGAAACAAAAATCTCCCAGTCTGCCTCTTTCTAGCAACTTGAACATGTGCTCTTTCTGACTCAGTTTCCCAACCTGCAAAGACGTATGATTATGACTGACACTCCACCTATGACCATCACCTACCTCTAAAAATTATGGAGGATTTCAGTGAGTTAACAGGCAGCAAAGGAAGCCTTGTGGACTGACTACTGGGGACAACAGTAAAGAACAAAGAAGCAGAGAAAACCCCAGAGTCTATTAGATGCAAACGTCCTTGTGAAGACAGAAGACCACTCAGAATGGCAGAAATGCCCTGGATCCTGGCGCCCACTCTGCTACTGGGAGGCTTGCCATCCAGACATTGCCTGGACATCCCGAAAAGTCATAGAAATGCTTCCAACAGGACAGTTCTATGTAGAATATTCCTGAGAGAGTAGCAGCAGCAAGGACATTTAAATGATGCCCAGGGAGTCATCTTGCTCCCACGGCCCCTCCCTACATCAACTTAAACATCCTATTTGGCCAACTTTTCCTCTCAGTTAATAAACCTAATCGTAACCCCAATTATTGATTCTTCTTGGTGCCAATCACGTATGGCTTTAAACATAGGCTTTACATACAACATCTCATGTAAGCTTCCCAAATAAAAACTAAAGAGTGAGTTATGATTACAGTCAGATTCCATCTATAAGAAAAAAAAGATCTGAAAGTTAACAGTTTGGCCTTGATCATCCCTGTGGGACACTGTAAAAGCTGAGATGTAAGCACAGTATTTTAGACATGAAGTGGATACTATATCCATTGCATGTATTCCCCCCGCCCCCTGCTTTCTACGTCTTTATATGTTCATAGTCATCCCTCTAGACCAGTGGAGGAGCATCCACCCCCATGTGATATGCCCTCCCAGCACTGATGAAACTCTTCCCCAAACCCAATTCCACTTAGACTCTGGCTCACAACACCCAACAGGAACACCACAGGAAGCTGGGATATTCAATCAATGCTTCTCCAGTGGATGCTACCTGTTCTTTCTTCCCAGCATTGGCTCTTATTGACCCTAGCCAAACTACTCCATGAAAATGCCCTCTTGCTCACTGTGGTGGTTTAAATAAGAATGGCCCCCATAAACTCATATATTTGAATGCTTACTCATCAGTGTGTGGCACTGCTTGAGAAGGAATAGGAGATGTAGCCTTTTGGGGGTAGGTATGGCCTTGTTAGAGGAAGTACGTCATTGGAGGTGGACTTGAGGTTTCAAAAGACCAAGCCAGGCCCAGCGGCCTCTCTTCTTTCTGCCTGGGGATCTGGATGTAGAACTCTCATCTACTTCTCCAACACCATGTCTGCCTGTGTGCCACCATGATCATAATGGACTAAACCTCTGAAACTGTACACATGCCCCATTTAAATGCTTTCTTTTATAAAAATTGCCTTGGTTATGACATCTCTTTACAGCAATAGAACACTGACTAAGACATCCACTGGTACAGGCTGTCTCTGCTCCTCCCAAATTCATAAACTGAGCTCCAATATGTTGGCCTTCGGAGCTATGGACTTCGGGGAAGAACTGGGTTTAGATGAAGCATATATGCAGAGCCCTCATGGTGAGATATGTGCCTGGTGAAGAGAAGGGGAGAGGGAGGTTGTGTGTCTGATTGTCTGTTTCTCTTTCCAAGCATGCATCAAGGAAAAGGCATGCAAGCCCCCAGCAAGAATACAGCTATTTACAACCCAGGCTGGGGGCCCTATCTGACTGCACCTTGATTTCAGACTTCCCAGCCTTTAGCACAGTGACACCCAAGGTGACACACAGCTTTCTTCTCAGTGAGCCTCAGGCTAGCATTCAGTCTCAGTCTCAGTGATTCCAAGCCAGGAAGATGTTCTTGAGATAGCCACACCAGGTTCTAGAACACATTGTGCCATGGCTCCGTTGTGGTGGTATTGTGTTCCCCAAAATATTGTGTACCCTAATAAACTTATCTGGGGTCAGAGACAGAACAGCCACTAGGTACAAAGGCTAGAAAATAGTGGCACTCACACCTTTAATCCTAGCACTCCAGAGGTAGAAATCCCTCTGGATCTCTGTGAGTTCAAGGCCACATTGGAAACAACCAGGCATGGTGACACACGCCTTTAATCCCGGAAAGCGAGCCTTTAATCCCAGGGAGTGATGGTAGAAAGCAGAAAGGTATTTAAGGCGTGAGAACCAGAAACTAGAAGCATTTGGCTGGTTAAGCAGTTGGCTGGTTAAGCTTTCAGGCTTCTAAAACCAAGCTGTGGAGGAAAGAGTTTATTTGGCTTACACTTCTGCCTCTTATAGTCCATCATTGAGGGAAGTCAGGGCAGGAATTCAAACAGAGCAGGAATCTGGTGGTAGGAACTGATACAGAGGTCATGGAGGGGTGCTGCTTAAGGCTTGCTCCTCATGGCTTTCTTTAGAACCCAGGACCACCAGTCCAGGGGTGGCACCACCCTCAATGGGCTGAGCCCTCCCTCCATTGATCACTAACCAAGAAAACACCTTACAGCTGCATCTTATGAAGGCTGTAATTTTCTCAATTAAGCTTCCCTCCTTTCAGATAACTCTGGTTGTGTCAAGTTGACATAAAACTAGCCAGCACACCATCTATCAACATCATACTGTCTCAAAATTTTCTGTTTGGGTTAATAGTCTATGGCTATCTCCCCATGATTATCTCCCCATGAAATGTATGGGCCCCAGACGAAAGCCATGACTATGTGGTCCTTGGCAACATAAAATACTTAGGGACACTTGGAGACTATTATGAAATCTAGTAGTTAGGTGGAAGACTGTAAAAGAAACTGGGATGAGAGAAGAAAATCGAAACCCTAAGGTGTCAACTGTCAAATTCAATGTTATGTTCTGGAAACACTCTGATACTGTTCCCCTTCAATGGAAAACTGTTCTGCTTTGGTCTGCTGCTACAACTCAGGGGCATGTCTCACTTCGATATGATGAGCCCAAGCTCCCAGGTAGGCTCACACCCTCAGAATGTTCAGATTTACACTCTTCAGACAACTCTTTTCTAAGCTAACAACATTGGTGATGGAATTCAAAACCTTTAAATGCACCTTCAGCTAGCCTGGTCACTGAAATGAAGGCTTTGAATATGTATTGTTTTACTAAGTATGAAGAGCCTTCCTGTGAAATCCAGAGGGAGTAACACGGAACAGTGTATGGAAAGAGATAATAGGGTAAGCTAATTGTAAGGTATGCCTTAGAGTGAGACATGGCCAGCTTCAACTCTTTGGAATTCTTGAAAATTCATACAATTTTCTAAGCTTCGTACACACATTTTTTAAAAAAAGGTAATTAGGGGCTGGGGAAATGATGGCTCAGTTAGAAAATATCTGCCACACAAGTGTGAGTACCTAAGACTGAATTGGCAGCATGCATGTACCTAACTGGTGGAAAGCAGTAAAAGATATCCCACATCAGTCTCTGGCTCACACACACACACTCACCTTCGCCCCTACGCAAATGAATATTCAATCACTAGAGATACACACATAAATAAAATTTTAAAATAACTAGGAGCCAGTCTGTGGGGATGCACACCTTTAATCCCAGCACTTGGGAGGGAGAGGCAGGCAGATCTGTAACTTCAAGGCCAGCCTAGTCTACAGAGCAAGTTCTAGGACAGCTAGAGTTACACAGAGGAACCCTGTCTCAACAAACAAAACTGAAAAAATGTGTAGGAATAATAGGAGTTACCTGTTCCTACAGTAACATTCATAGTAACTCTTTTAAAAAAAAAAGTCAATATAGCCACTATTCCAAACAGATATTATGTAATCAGCTAACAACCAACCTCTCCTGTTCCCTCTTTTGTTCTTTTAAGCCATGACAGAAATAGTAGACAGTGTTAGTTCAAGATCATCTTCAGTGGCACTACAGGCCTAGACTGTGACTTATTTCTTAGAACTGAAATTTAAACAGAAAAATGACAAGAACATTTCCGACTATGTCAAGCTAATCTAACATAAACACAATAAAAATGTCAATAAACATCCATTTTAATGAAACTATAAACGTCCTCGTTCTCATTCAACTTTTATCGCTGTGATAAAATATCCTGACAAAAAGTAAGTTGGAGTGGAGAGGGTTAATTGGGCTCACAATTTCAGGTTCTGGTCCGGGATTTCAGGGAAATCAAGGCAGGATCCCTAGCAGCCAGTCACATCACATCCACAGTCAAGAACAGAGGATATATATGAATGCACCCAAGCCGCCTGCCTGCTTACTGCTCCTGCTTCCTTGACTAGCTTGCTTCACTTGTGTATAAATAAGGGCCCGGCTTATGAAACGATGCTGTCCACACTCAGTGTGGGTCTTCCATTCCACCTCAGTTACGGTAGTCAAGACAAAACCCCATAGACGTACCCATACCGCAGGCCAAGCTGATTTAGGTGACCCCTCATTCTCCATGCTGGCAAGTAGACATTTAAAACTTAACCAGTCTGGGCTGGAGAGATGTCTCAGTGGTTAAACGCACTGGCTTCTCTTCCAGAGAACCCAGGTTCAATTCCCAGAACCTACATGGTGGCTCACAACTGTCTGTAACTCCATCCAGTTCCAGGGAATCTAACACCCTCACACAGACATACATATAGGCAAAACACCTATGAACATAAAATAAAAATAAGTGAATTATTAAAAATCAAAACTTAACAAACACAGCCCTGTAATGTGATAAGGCTCCTCTCTCTCTGTCTCTGTCTGTCTGTCTGTCTGTCTCTCTCTCTCTCTCTCTCTCTCACACACACACACACACACACACACACACACACACTAGCCAAGACCATCTAAGCTCTCCTCATTTTATAATCTTCTGCTTTCATCTTTTGGACTGCCACAAGTTTTATAACCAATGCCAGTACTCAAATGTCTGTCAAGCTTAGGAGGGGTGTAACTTAAATTAAGTTCACCAAAAATGCAGGCCATTGTCTTCACAGGACTGTCCCTGAGATCACACACACTAGGGAGCTTCCAGGTTAAAAGAATTATGAGAAGGCCAAGGAAACATCTGTATTGTGTTCAGAGAACAATAGCCCTGACCACAAAACTCCGCCCCCTTGAAGTAACCAATGTGCCCCCCACCCTCACCCCCCTATCAAACTCTTAGTACTGAAACAGGTCTGGACAGGTCTGTCCTTGCCCTAAGAGTGCGTTTGGTGGTGGGCAGAGAAGAGTTAAATTGTTAAGTGACTCAACCAACAGCTGCCAGGTAATTATCAATTTCTCATTCTACAACAAAAAGCTTGCATTTTTACCCTAATTTTCACTTTGTGCGTGCGTGCGTGCGTGCCTGCCCACGCTTGCTTTGGAACAATGTGTTGCTCAAAGCAAAACAAAGCAAGATAAACTGAAAAACCAACCAAGCAGAAAGATTTGATTTTGTTTCTCACCCAGCTTAGCCAGATACACATCTTTCTAAATTCTATATAAATATTTTTTTGCCCCTGTATGGCCTATGCTTTTGAATCTCATACTGTACAGAGATGAATATCTTCTGTATGCATGGTGTGGTCATTCAGAAACCAACAGAGACAACTCCATCTTCCCCATGGTCAACACTTACCTACAGGGAAATCATTCGGCTGGACCACATGGAGGAAGATGTGTACCATTTGGTAGAGAGGGCCAACAATCCCAGCGTTGAACGTGTCTTGGGTCTCATACTCTGAGGTAGGCAATTCATAATTCAAAGCCCCAGGAGTGCTTGTAGACGGAGGCTGACCTCCTGAAGCAATATTTCCACATAGCCCCAGTAGCAGCAGGACACTGAATACAAGAATCATAGTCATTCTGATCGCCCAAGCATGAGGTAGTTTCTGGAAGGTCAGGGGCAATGGGCCTTTCCTGAACCTGTGGAATCTTCTGCCTCCTGGCTGGTAGCAGGGGGAGCAAAGAAATGGTCTCCAAGGAGGTCATTCACTCAAAGTACCATGCCTGGTAGGGAGGGAAAGAACATTGGTTACTCAGAGACAGCCTTGCCTGTCCCAGGAGCCCACCCCAGAGGAGGAGGCATGGCTTAGAGTTAAACACTTAGGCCTAATTGGGGTTCATGGAAACCAAACACACAGCTGCTCCAGAGCTGCAGACAGGGACTATCAGGAAGCCGGGGAATGAGATGATTCAGAACACAGTCCTTTCCAGGGTTGGGACACATGAGGCAGGATTCAGGAATCTATTTGTTCTTGGAAACAGACATTCATGGAGCACTTGCTGAATTCCAGGTACTATCCTACAAGCTTCTAAGGCATAATCCCACTTTACAGATGAGGAAACATATGCAGAAGAAATTTTAGTAACCTACACTAGTTACCAAGTGGTGACAGTAAGGCCAGAATCCAACTCAGTATTTTCCGTTCAGGAAGGCTTAATGTTCCAGGCTCACCCTCCCAAGCTCGGGTTGGTGCCACAGAAGCCCCCAGCCATGGAACAGTGCTGTCTAAGTTTCTACCTCCCTTTTTGCTCTGAAGATACAGTTTGGGACACCTTACATTCTGTTTATCTGCTAAGAGATGGAATTTCAGGCATCCATCACTGGACCTAACTGTACCCGAAAGGCATGGATGGCCTCAAGTTTATAAACAGACAGAACTTGAAATCTGCTTTCCTAATGAGCCCACCAGGTCATCCTATGAGACCTCCCAATCCAAGTCACATTCTCCAGTGACCAGGCACTGAGGAAGTGGGAGGCAGAGCCAAAGGAGGCTCCTGTCCACCCTTGAAGAGATGGTGAGGTCACCACCACGTCTCGGAAAGGAGAAGTCATAGTAATGACGAGGAGTAACATAGGTTCTTTCTATTCTAACAGAAGGTATCTCTACTCAGCAGGTAAATATAAGAAATAAAGATCCCCCCAAATCCTGACTTCTTATAGCATCTCATGAGGGTAAATAAATCAGCAAGCAGCCTAGAAGTAGGCTGTAGAGTGCACAGCTCACCAGTGCTGCATGAGACTTCCCTGTAGCCTTGGTTCTGGACACAGCACACACGCACACATGCTTTGCACTGTACGTGCCCTCATGCCATGAAACACGAACGAACAGTGCCAGAAATGCCTCAGTTCAGATTCCAGACTGCTGCACCTTATAAAGTGCAGTGTTTTTACTAACACACACACGGAGTTCTGCTCGCATAGAAACATAATGGTTTAATTACAGAAAACAAGGAACTTTAATATTTTCCTACGGTCATTTCTTGGCATGTTTCAAATTAGTGTATCTTTGAGTTGTACTGCATTAAACAAACAAGCACGTTCACTTTATTGACATGCAAATTTGCTTTAACTAAGTGGTAAATTATATCATGCTAAAATTGTCTTGAAATAAAATTATTTATCACCTATTCTCAGTAAATGTTTAATTTGTATGCCTATATTTCCAGATTTGCCTTAAAAAGTTCTCGGGTGCCGGGCTATGATGATGCACACCTTTAATCCCAGCACTCGGGAGGCAGAGGCAGATGGATCTCTATGAGTTCGAGGCCAGGCTGGCTACAGAGCGAGTTCCAGGACAGCCAGGGCTACACAGAGAAACCCTGTCTCGAAAAACAAAGAGCAAAATTTCTCGGGTAAAGGAGTGGAAGCTCCTTGATCTACAAGGCAGGTTTTCATTTTGTGCTAGATAAATGCTTTCAGGGTACGCATAAGGTTGCCCTAAAATCCACACTGGGAAGGGGACATGGGGACAATCAAGAATTGCCTATATTCTAAGTCAGATCCTGCTGAGAGTGACTCAGGGAGGTGCCAGCACAAAATGCAGCACAGGATTTACCACCAAAGTTTGGAACAAGTGCACCTTACAACCAGTCAAGAGGTAGGATTTCTTGAGCAGTTTGAATGAAGATGCAAATTCCTATCTATAGGAATGTAAATCCCTATATAGCCTAAATATATCTATAATCCCTTCAAATCATGTCTCCTTTTCTACCTCCCATCCTGCTCCAAATACTTCTGTACAAAGCTACAACAGAATGCCTCTGAAGTCTTCCTCCAGCAAGTTACCAGCTGCTTAGGTCTCCAGGTGGCTCCTGGGATCAAGCTCCACCATAGCCACAATGTGCCCTGTGCCCCTGGTGATGGCTCCCAAGGGCTTCCTCTGAACACACACACACACACACACACACACACACACACACACACACACACACACACACACCACATGCCTCAGCTAGTTCTTTGCTAAAGGGACTCAGAACTGGCCGGATTAAAGGCTCAGGTGCTGAGAAAGGCACACTTCCTGGTAATGAGACCAAGCCACAGGCACAAACAGAATGTCCCTTAGAGCTATGAATAAACAAGCTTCCAAGCTGCCTCTGTGGACATGAACAGAGGAAATCCCAAAGGAAAGAAAATACCTCTGCTCACCAAGGCAGAGATGGAGATGCCCATTGCTTGAGAGGCTAAGTGGGATTCAATGTACACATTTCTTTACATCTCCCTGCAAAAAGTGCAGCTCCCTCTTCAGTATTAAAATTTAAGAAAATATCGACGTCTCAAGAGTTATGAAGCAGGCAATTGGTATAAGTCAAGTAAAAAAAGATTCCTCAGCAATCCCCAGGTCCTGGTACACAGGAGACACCCAGTAAAGGATTGCTGAAATACGATATGGGCGAGGCTATCACAAAGTTATCATCTTCACCTCTTCTAAAGCTGAGCCAGGCACCTACCTGTTGGCCACCTTACACCCCTGGGGAGGACAGATCCTAGACTACCTCTAGGATTGCTTGTGGCTGCTTCTTCCAAATCAGGCAGCAGGCCATCTCTCTATCGTCACCCTAGGCAGGACTACTGATCCACCATTCCTGGCGGGAACCTGTCTCTGGAGACCCTCACCGTTGTAAGCTTTGGAATCTGCTTATTCCAGGTCCATTCCCTTAAGCGGGTCATAGCTGGCAAAGCGGGCCTGACCATTTCCCTGGTTAATGGGGCACACGGTTGGTTTCCACTCCAAATGTACTATATTCAAACAGGGAAAGGAGCCCACTAAAGTTAGCTTTAAGCACATACCACACATGATTCTGAGTCTGAAGCCTGGAGAGCGACATTTCTGCAAGTGCTTGCTTTTAAAAGCAAGTGGGGCGACCCATTAGCTTCACTTTCTTTTCTTCTTTTGATGGGAAGTGCTCACTCTCTTTTTTTTTTACCAGGATCCCCCTGGTAGATGTAAATGTTTGTCTTTTAGGGTCTGCTTTGGGGAAGAGGGGCTACTTGACTTCTGAGCACACCTTTACCAGTCCTCTGGGGAGCAGCCCTAACTCTCATTGTGAGGCCAGCTGGGGTGCTCAAATAGGTCCTGGGGTGAGCCATAGAAGCTAGTTAAGATGCTTTCTCTTGGATCTGAGCCTGGGACAGATACTGAAGCTGAGTGACTTTTAATTCATTCTAGAAACAACGGTGGCAGTACAGCAGTCATATCCAAGGTCTGCTGTGCCCATGATAATTATACACCAATCAGGGGCCTGTCACCTGTCCTGTGTTGTTAAGACTGGCTATCCAACCCTCCCGCCACTTCCTCTAAGTCACAGTCCCCCAAGAACATCTGTTTGCTATACATATGCTGGATTAGTTTGTATTATTTGAAACAAAGCTTCCTGGTTCTTAAAAACTAGCAGATGGTTCTTGACAATTGACAAAACCTATTTCCCTCAAATTATAAACAAAATCAACAATATGCAAAGTATTATTTTCTTTTTTAAGATTTATTTATTTTATATGGGTATTTTGCCTTCGTGCATATATATGTTCACGGCATGCATGCCTGTTGCCATGGATTCCTTGAAACTGGAGTTATAGACAGTTATGAGCTGCCAGGTAAGTGCTAGGAATTGAACCCCGGTCCATTAGAGGAGCAGCCAGTGCTCCCAACCACTGAGCCATCTCTCCAGCTCCTAGTGTTGTTATTTTCAACCCATTCTTTGGTATGTTTGTTTACTTCACTGAACCAGAACAGAGAGAAATAGTTCAACAGAAATCATAAGGAAGTCCATAAAAAATTATGGAGTACTTAAAAGAAAAAACTTAAGGGCCCTACTAAATAGCAAAAACATCTCAAGTTTTCAAACAGGGCCAGGCCTCCAACAATGACAGCTGCTTACATTCTCTGCTGTGAAGTGTGGGTTTTTGCTTGGGGTTGGCGGATTAACATGCTAACCTGGCACCACGTGTGCTGACCATAAACTTCTAATGCTCCAGGTTAACCACCTTGACTTCTAGGCTCACGCAGACGGATGTCAGCTCCGTAGAGATTCAAAGAGGTAAATTCACAAATGAATGAGGAAAGTAGTCACCCAAGATGAACCATGCGAATTTGCCAATATTCAATTGGTCAATCAAAAAAAGTTTTTCTTATAGTTCAATGCAACTCATTGTTGAAACTGTCTGGGTCTCTAGTGAGCCGGGGTGGAGGGGCCTTCAAGGACCTCAATTTTTCACTCGCTTAACAAAGGCCAGCAACCACTCACAAGACACGGAGCAAACCTTTCTCCGCCCGGGCATAAGAAAAGTCAGAACAAGAAAGCAGCAGAGCGGGCTCCCGGAGCAAGCAGGAACTGCAGGAAACGCGGGCACCTTTCCTCTGTTGCCTTTCCCTCCAAGCTGCCACCGGACGGGTGCCCTCCCTCCCTCCCTCATTCCCTCCTTCGCAGGGGCCTCTCCCGGGCTGCTGAACACAAAAGAAGCGCTGCGAGGCGGCGCGCGAAGCTGCGAGCCTCCAGGAATCCGCTGTCGCCTGGGGGAGGGGGTCGACCCTGAGACCCGCCGTCCCGAGCGCCACCGCGGCGTTTCCCCTCCGAGTCCCCGTTGGGCACCAGCTGAGGATTGGAGTCAAACTCCTCACAGTCCCTCTCCGACCCGCTCTCGGAAACTCAGCCCGAGCCCCTATCTTCCAGCAGCCACGAAGCTCTGGTCTGTCCACACTCCTCTTTGTTGTCCCCGGTCCCCGAATTCCATCAAGGTATGCCCAGAGCGCCCTTGCTCTCCATCCCTAGGAAAGCAGAATGTCTCGGCGCTGTGCGACCCAGAAGGCTGATTGGAGTTAGGGCTTCTAGCCCCGGGTGCGTGCGCTCCGCAACGGCCGCCGGGAGGCGGTTTGCTGTAGCATCTCTGTTGCCCTGCGGCTCGGGCCAGTAGCACTGTGCGTTGCACATAGGTAGCAGACGGTGGCTGGGAGTCCCGCGTTCCCCGGGCCTTTCCCGGGGCTCCCCTTACCGCAGAAGAATTCTCAAGAATCCTCCCCTCTCGCTGCCCTTTCCAAGAGCCGGCCGATAGCTTGGGAGTCTCGCTGCCGCCTGCCCGCGTCGCCGGAACCCAGCGACCTCCACCCCCTCCACAGGATGGAAGGAGCACCCGAGCGGAGCAATGCTGCACGGAGCGGGCTACCACCGCGGGAAAAAGTTTGCACGTTCTAGCGGGCCTTCCCAGACCCCGGGATCGCCCAGTAGCGGGGACCCAAACCACCTTGCAGCCCCTCCAGCCCCCGAAGGCAATCTAGGCTCCCTCCACCTGCTGTGGAGACAGTAGGAGGCGTAGGAGGTGCTGGGCAACCTCCTCCACTCCCCATCCCTGCCCTGGGTGTTCTAGAAAAGGGTGCGCTCAACCCGGTCCGCACTCAGAGTTACTCACCGCTCCGCTCCAGCGCCCGTCCCGGTCTCGGCGCCCTCCAGCCCCACGCCTCCCGGATAGCTCCCTCCGCCTGGTTCATGAATTATTTAAATCCGGTCTCGGGGCACCACCGGGGTTGCTGGGTGAAAGCCCGCCCCGCTGCCCCGCCCCGGGTTGGCTAGGGGCGCGAGAGGCAGGACTACAGGACCCCAGGACTCTGAGACGCTGTTGCGTCCTCCTGGGTCCCGGGCAGACTAGTAGGGATGGAGCTAAGGGAATACACCGACTCCAGAAACACTTACCCGTGGCTGAGCTCGAGGCCAGGTGCAGGGGTCTCTACCGGCTCAGTAATTTAAAGAGCACTAAGCTTGAAGCTCTGAGCGCTCTCTGATTGGACCTTCTGAGCAGCTCGGCCACAATGCCCTGGAGACACCCACAGGACAGCATTTATTTCCTGCTGAAATCCCTGCTCAGTCCCAGAACACCCTCCTCTCACACCTAATCCTAAATCGCTCCTTGGAAGGAGGCTAGCTCCTAAAATCTCTGGCCTCCACGCTCTTTTCCTGGTCTCTTTAGACATGGTTACTGCTCCCAGTGCATTTAATTAAAAACAAAACTAAAGCAAAAACAAATTATGGGGCTGGAGCGTTACCGCTGTACTATCAAGGATGGAGACTACTAATTATCGATTCACATTCCTGGATTCAACCAAAGGTGAATGGGGAATAGACTTGGGGAAGAATTGCACAATTGGGATATTTCTATCACCAAAAGAGGCGTACTAACTGTGTATGGGTGGTTAGGTGGGTAGATTGATAGAATGAATGGCTGGAAAGGTGGGGAAAGTATAGGTATACGGACAAATGAACTCTTCTAGAAGATTTTCTTTTATTTATGTGTATGAATGTTTTGCCCGCATGTATGTACGTGTACCATGTGACCATCGAAGGCAAAAGAAAGTGTTGGCTCCCCTGGAACTGGAGTTACAAATGGTCATGAGCCACCATGTGGGTGCAGGGAATTGAACTCAGGTCCTCTGCGAAAACAGTCAGCCAATCTCTCTGTCCCCGACAAATGAACCTTAATTTAGTAATCTTTTCACCTCAAAATCTATCATGAACTGAGGACGGGAAACAGGGAGATGAAAACTTCTTTAAAGTTAAAACTGACCTTGAGTGTACATATTTCCAAGTCTAGAAATGGGAAGTTCAGAAAGATCCCTGGAAAACCACACGGAGCTGTGGCAGGCAATGTTGGGGTACCAGAGGTGTTTAACACTGCCAGTTACCTCCTTTGCAGTCGCTGGTGCTCCCAGGACTTCTCTTCTGCTTGCTCTTCTGCTCCAAGGCAGACATTCAAGTAAGGCTGGTGATAAGGGGAGACAGTTCTCTCTCCTGAGAGCAGCTAGCTGGCCCTGAGCTGCCTGTTTTAGCAGCATAGACACTGATGGCCTTGTCCCTCTGATTCTCAGCTCCTGTGTCTGCAAAGAGTCACAAGGGTGACATACTCACTTTCATTCCTAGTGACACCCACAAACTAAGAGCAGTGGTGTGATGAGGCTCTAGGCCGGTTGTTCCGAATGAATTTTTATATAACCTTAGCAACAAGAGTATTCTGATATCCTATTAATGATAAACTATAATGATGTAGGTTTAATGACTTGCCCAAGGTCACCGAGTTAGTGAAGCCCTGAATCTGAACCCAGGCCTGTCCTCCAGCACTCAGAAAATGGGTGAAAGTGTCTCTGACCAGTGTCACATTGCATTGAAATGGGCGACCATTGCTAGGTGACTGACTTTTCCTGAGGAGATGTGAGCAAATGGTTGCTCACTCCACACAGGGCATTCACTGATGATAAACCAAAGAAGCATTGCTTCCTAAATTTAACTCGGTGAACTAAACAGGTTTTTCTTCAGGGATTCGTTATAGGAATGTGAGGGAGGGATTCCGTACAGGAGTGTGGGAAACTCAGCAGTGGCTACAGCAACAGAAAGTCCATCCTATCGTGGGTACCAGCTCATAAAAGAGCGGCATTGCGGGAGCTCAATGCACAGCTTGCACGCAGCTCCAGCTCCACGGAAGGCTGGAGCAATTGTGTAATCCCGCCCTGGGGCCTTGTGAGTCTTACAACTTTCTGAGCTTTGCTGAGTCTTACCCTCCTCCTCCCTGCAGGAAGGGCTGTTTCAGAGGAAATGGCCACACAACCGTCTGTCTTCACATTACCTAGGACACTTAATGCTTCGACAGTTCCTTGCATTTTCATGTTCTACCCTAACACCTGTTCTGCCTGAACCACTGTATATATTCAACCTGAACAAATGAAGAAGCACAGAACACAACAGTAAGAGGTACCCTGGATAGCCTTAAGCAGAAAAGAAAACAGCTCGGCAGTTACGTCCTCCTACTGCTTTTGCAGAGGAGATTAAGTTCCCAGCACCATGTAGGGTGGCTCACAACTGCCTGTAACCCCAGCTCCAGGGGTCTCCTATAATGTCATCTTCTGGTCTCCACAGGCAACTGCACTCAGAAGCATATACATCCTGATACACATAATTTAAAATAAAATGGTTTTTAAACGTAACAAGGGGCCAGGCAGTGGTGACGCATGCCTTTAATCCCAGCACTCAGGAGGCAAAGGCAGATGGATCTCCGTGAGTTCGAGGTCAGCCTGGTCTACAGAGTGAATTCCAGGATAGCTGGAGCTACACATAGAAACCCTGTCTCAAAAAAATTAAAAAAAAAAAAAAAGCCTTGGGTAGGGGGCATTATAGCTCAGTAGAAGAGCATGTGCTTAGCATGTCTGAGGCTCAGGTTCTAGTACCACATGAAAAGAAGAAGGAGGCATGGAGACATAGTGGTACATGCTCATAATTCCGGCACTGGAAAGACCAGGGTATTCAAGGCCCGCGTGGGCTACAAGAGCAAAAAAAAAATATTATTTAACCAGAATATAAAAAAATCAATATTCAGTGGTCCCTTCCTTGAAAAAACACTTCTTGATGGTGGCATATGCCTTTAATCCCCAGAACTTGGGAGGCAGAGGCATGCAGATCTCTGAGTTCTAGGCCAGCATGGTCTACAGAGTGAGTTCTAGGACAAACAAGGTGACACAGAGAAACCCTGTGTTGAAAAAAAAACCCACAAATACAACACACACACACCCCAAAAGAAAGAAAGGAAGGAAGGAAGGAAGGAAGGAAGGAAGGAAGGGAGGGAGGGAGGGAGGGAGGGAGGGAGGGAGGGAGGGAGGGAGGGAGAGAGAGAGAGAGAGAGAGAGAGAGAGAGAGAGAGAGAGAAAGAAAGAAAGAAAGAAAGAAAGAAAGAAAGAAAGAAAGAAAGAAAGAAAGAAAGAAAGAAAGAAAGAAAGAAAACCCAAAAATAAACCATTGTGTTTTTAGGTATTTTTCTTGCAGTCACTTAATTATTCACGTTTGTGAATAACTATGCTAATTAACCTGACAAGTTCTATCGTGAATGAGGGTGTTCTGAAAGGAACAATGTCACTTTTCTCCTTCCCTGGGCAGTGCTGCTTCAGGGGTCTTGAAGACAGCCAGTGGTCTCCATGGTGAGGCCGAGCAAAGGCAGCTAACAGAGGCTGCAGCAGCTCAGCCCGGGGCCCTGTGCCGTCTGTACCCTGGAGCTTACTTTTTCCACTTACCTGGGATTTAAGAGAGATGTTGATTCCGAACTGCCTGCATCAACTGCTTTGAGCCTGCCCCGGGGATAAAGGACTACCTGGTCATCTAGATTTGGAAGCAGTCCTGGGACAGGACCATAGAAGGCATGTTCCTCAGATGAAAGGAAGCTAGGGGACACAGGGCTGTGACAGAGTGGAACTGCTAGGGACGTTTGTGATTGATTATAGCAACATATTTTTAATAATTAAAATGATGTTTTTGTAAGATTCAAAAACATGGCATCATATCTTTAGATAAAAGCAACACAGCTCTTAAGATTAAAATTTGTGTAACATGTAGCCAGGGAGTGAGGAAGAAGGAAGTGGGAAAAGTAAAAAGACAAAAAGAAAAGTGGCGGGGGGGGGGGGGGGGGGGGGGGGGGGGGGGAGGGTGTGTGTGTGCAGGGTGTGTGTATTGAATAGCTTCAAGCAAGCCAACATTTTCCTGTAAATATTTTACTGCATGACTTCCTGTTCCTCTTGCTTTTCTCTGCCTCCTGGGCTGGGCTGCCAACAATAACATTACTAATGTTCAATAACCAAAAGGTAATAAAACATTCCTCTTGTACTTCAGGTGTGATCTGTGCCTGATCTAGCAGGCAGGTTCACAGTCTAAGGGCAGAGATAGAAAACTTCCACACTGTGAAAATAAAGCAGATGAAAGAGCAGAAAGCAGAGTGGATGGGGCGGGGGTGGGGGTGGGGGGCAGGGTCCTGACTTAAAGCTGGGAAGACTTGGGAAAGCTCAGCCAGTGGTCTAAAGGGAGTGTAGGTGGGGTGCTGTTGTTGTGTTTTGGGCTTGGGAGTCTACCATCTAGTAAGTAACTTTCAAATTCCTGGTCCTTGGAGACAGTTCTCATCTCAGCTGATAGTAATATGCACTACGTCAAATGGGGCATTTACCTTTAACAACCAATTAATTTACCTCTAATAGCCAATGAAGACAAATGAGAGCATCAGAAAACCAGAGTTACACGGTGTGAGGACATCCCACCACCATACTTGACTTTGCAAGGAAGAAAGGCTCCATCCAACTAAGAGAGAGACGGCTACATGGGGTAGGTGCAAGCCCAACACTCTCAATTCTAAAGCAGGCGGTTGTTACAATCCACTCAAGGTTCAGCCAGGAACTCAACACCTGTGCTAAGCAATGTGTTCCCCGCTTCCTTTAAAGACTTCCTAATTAGCGCTCCCCCTTGACAGCCAAAAGTTGACAAGCTTTTTGTCTATAAAATTATATTCACTTCAGATTCCGGATTGCCCATATAAATGCCATTCTTCAAATCATACTTTCAACAAGTCCAGTTACAGCCTCTTGGTGGATGCCTCATTAATCCATGAGCTCAGCAATGCTTTCACACTCACTGTGGATTTGCACAGGAGTCATGTTTCTTAATTCCTTGAAAATTATAACTTAGGAGCCCTAATGGGGCTCGTTATCCCTGGGGAAATAAATAGCAACATTTTAAACATTATACAACTGAATTTTAAAACTAGACTACGAGAAGGAAAACTGAACCCCATGGTTACTGCTAAACAAACCTTAAAGAGATTCCAACATGGACCTGGGATGATAGCAGCTGTTTCTTTGCTGGGCCAGAATTGTTGCCTACATACAGGTTCAGGTCATGCTTCCTTCTAAATCTCTCCCCCAACAACCCCACTCAGGACAATCTTTCACTCAGTGTTTGCAGCAGCTGCTGGAGACGGAGGGGAACAGCAGAAGAGCTAGATTCCAGTGAACTCCCTTTGACTACTGAGAACACAGAATGATTTCTTGTTTGTAATTAACAGGTATGACGGGTGTTTTCAGTTTTGTTTTGCTTTGCTTGTGGAGCTGCAGACTGAACCCAGGACCTTATCATGTTAAGCCACACAGCATAAGCAGGAGGTGTGTGTTGGCTGGGTTTTTGTCAATTTGACATAGCTGGAGTCATGTGTGAAGGGGGAACTTCAGTTGAGAAAATGCACCCACCTGATTGGCTTGTGGGCATGCCTGAGGTTTTCCTGATTGACATCGCTGTGGAAGGGCCTAGTGCACTGTGGGTGTTGCCATGCTTGGGTAGGTGGTCCTGAGGTATATACTTGCAAATTGTTCAATTGCAAATTGAACAAGTAAGGGTGAGCAAGCCCATAGGCAGCATCCCTCCATGGCTTCTTCAATTCCTGCCTCAGGGTTTCTGCCTTGAGTCCTGTTCCTGACTTCACTCAGTGATGAACTGTTACCTGGAAGTGTAAGATGAAATAAACCCTTTCATATCCAAGTTGCTCTTGCTCATGGTGTTTATCACAGCAACAGAAAGCAGCTAAGTTCTTAAAGCAAACTGGTTTTTTTTTTTTTTGTCAACTTAATATTTTTATTGATTCTTTGGGAATTTCATATACCCTGATCACAATCAGTTTCCAGTCCTTCTGTGTCTGACCTTCCCACTCTTGGGACCCCTTGCCCCAACAAAAAGAAAAAAACAAGTCCAATTTGTGTTATCTATATACTGACTGGAACGTGGTCAAGATCTCAGCGGCCTGCACCTTAAGCAGAACTGAGTCCTTCTGCTCCCATACCCCCTCCCCCCCAAAGCCATCTATTGTGGAGAGCTACACTTCAGCACCCCATCACTTTGATGGCTTCCTAGTTCGGCTGTTACTTTATTGAGGGGGTTGGAAATAGGGATAGGGGCTATCACAGCCACTTCCATGTCCCTCTTTCTCTACTGTGCATCTGCAGCTATTGATACCACTGCCAAAGTAGCTTCCTTGCTCTTTACAGTCAGCGGGATCATGGATCATAGGCTTCCACTCGGTTTCTGGTTACAGCATAGACCGTGAACTTGGTCCCTGGCTACTGTAGGGCCATGGACCCATACAAAGCCCTCTGAGGCAGCAGGAACCTCTGACATTAACATGACTCTAGGCTCCAGCACAGACTACAGGCATCCACATGGCCCTTTGTGGCAACACAGACCCCAGCTGCAGCAGGACTTCAGACCCAGACTTGGCCTTCAGAGGCAGCACAGACCCAGACATCACCATGACCCCCAAGTGGCAACACATGTCACCCACAACAATATGATCCCCAAAGAAGGCACAGCCCACAGAAATCAACATGGCTTCATGGAGCAAAGCAGGCCACAGACATCCGCTTGGCTTTCAGTGGTAACACAGGCCATAGACATCAACGCAGACCTTGGCTACAGCAGGACCCCGGACCTAGACATGGCCCTTGGCAGCAGCTCAGACCCAGACATCACCATAGCCCCAGGTGACAGTACAGGACACTCATATCAACACGGCCCCCAGCTGCAACACTGCCCAGGGACACCAACACGGCTTCAGGCTGCAGCACAGGTCACGGGCATCCACATGGCCCACAGTGGCAACACAGACACTAACACAGATGCCAGCTGCAATAGGACCACGGAACCCAACATGGTCCTCAGCAGCACACTCATTCTTAAAGACCAGTATCCAGCATTTGAATAGACTGGCCTTACCAATGAACACCAGAAAGCATGAAAGCCAGTTTGCTAGAGGAAGATAGTTATAGGAGTCACGCTTGGAAACAGTGACAATGGTTAGATGGCCAACTGGCCTGGTATACACAGTGGTGAACCACAAGAGCCACTGCCTGCAGACAAGATAGAAGGAGAGAATCAACATCCGAGGTTGTCTTCCAACCTTCACACATGTACCATGCCCTCCCCCATACTATGCACATGTTATTTTTTTTTTTAAAGAGGCTTGAACAAAGAGCCTCTTAGAAAAAGGGAACAGAATTCTTACTGAAATTTCCAGAGGACAAAAATGAGACGGTGCTTGGCGCATGATAGGTCTTCAATAAGTCCCAGAGGAAAAACAAGGGACAACAGAGACATGTTAAGCTCTAAAGAAGATAAGTAACTGTAGCAACAGCAAAGGCATTCTGCAAGACCATGGAGTCTACTGCCGGGCAGCCTGAGGCATCTGTTGCAGTCACTTATTAACCTACTGGCATTTCCCAGGCACTGAATTGCTTACATTCTCTTAATTAAATCCTAACAACTTGGGGGGGGGGGGCGGGGAGCAGTTTATTCATTTTCCAAAGAAGGAAATTGAAACTTACAGACTCGGGCTCTACTTAGTAAAACCAACAGTCATCATTAGTGGAGGCAACCGTTATTTTAAGCACTATACATACACAACATCTGAGATGATTTTAGGAAGTATTGTCCAACAAAACTAAAGAAAAATATGTTGAGTAGCCACTTAATTCCATGATTGTGCTAAGTGGTACAGATACAACAGTCAATGGCCTTCACAGAGTTTTCAATCTGGGGTCCATATTTATGTATCTCTTGAGATTGCCATAACAGTATTGTACAAAGGGTGACTTGAACACCGAAACTGTGGAATTAAACACTTAAACGCTAATTGTAGAAGGGTGATTTAAATATGCTGTCTTGCAGCCCGGAGGCCCAAATCAAGCATCCTCAGGGCTCCTTCTAGAAGTCGTGAGAGAGAATCTGTTCCAGGCCTCTTTTCTCTGAGCCCCAGATCCTCTTTGCTTTGCAGGTAAAATGTCTCACGTGTCTTTACACCACCTTCCCTCCGCGCACATCTGCCATTGTATCTATATTTTCTCCTTTTTGAAAGGACTGTACTCACCATATGATCTCCCCTAACCTGACCACCTTGGAAAGATTCAACTTTTCAATAAGATCCTGTTGACAGGCCTAAGGACATGGGCATCATTTAAGAGCACACAACTCACCCAGGACCATATCAGTTCACACTTGTAGCGACTAATGCTCTGAGAAGTTGTCATGCCTGAGAATGCCTAGCTAGCAAGGGGCTGAAGTAGGATTCTGAGTATGGCTGATGCTAGCGGTCACGTCTTTAAGCATGGTGTGCAACTAGTTTTCAAGGAGAAAAATCTTGAGGAAAATGCTCCAGAAATTATCAGGTAGTGATGATAAGGACAAATTTATTCATCCAGCCAACATCTATTGGTATGCAATATGCCTGTGCCAGCCTGATGCAAGTCCTTGAGGTCAATTCACCAACAAAATGGCGATTTCTGCTTCCTTGGAGCCATTGTTCCAGACAACAGAATAGGCAATAAACATTAAAACTTGTAGAAATTGGTGAAAGCTATAAAACAGAGCTAGAAGGATAAAGAACACTGTCTTGGGCAGGGTGACTGAGATGGGTCTCAATGGGCAGGAGGCAAGGTGTGAACCAAGTGAGCAGGATGAAGGGAACCACAAGGCAGAGGCCATGAGCATGAGCAGGCTGGCCTGGCCTGGGAGCTCCCATGAGTCCCAGTGATAGCCAGAGAAGTGACAGGCTTGCCCCAAGTCAATGTCAATTAACAGCTAATTAATTCACTTCCAAATCCCACCTCTTACTTCCAAGTTGGAGCCTCTTAGCACAAGAACAGAGACAGAGGAGCTGAAATCTTGAACTGGAAGAAAGCTTTAGCTTTTAAGAGGCACTCAGCCTGTGCCAGGCAGGCCTTGCCTCAGGCACTTTGGGACACGGAGGCGACATCAGCCCATGTTGATAAGAAACTCATTGCTTGGGCCTGGCTACTCATGCACTGCAGTTGATCAATTAAGTTCTATTAAATGGCAGATATAAACAAGCTAATAATTTAAGAGGAGAATGTGAACTGAGGACATAGTTCAGTGACATAGCACTTGCCTGGTGTGAGCAAGCCCCGGGTTTGTCCCCCAGCACCACATAAAAACAAATAAATACATGTTTTCCCTTTAATCCCTGGATCTGTCTGAAGGCAGCAAAGTGATGGCAGTAAGGCTGGAGAACCAAGGCCTTGGAAAACTGATGGAGGTTAAAGGATTCTAGACATTAACAGAAGCCCAGAGCAGAGTCACGAGTCTGCATCTTAGACATTGATGGGTATCTCATTCTGCATAAGATTTCAGGGACTGATTTTATTCTCAGTATACATGCACGTAAAACCGCATCCCTTGCTTCACTCGAAGAGGTGGGAAACCACAAAGAAAGGAAAGCTGATGCAGGCTTCTGTAGAGAAGTCCCCTGCTAAGGAGAGGTGGTGGCTCTGTGGGAATGCTGCTGCACACAGCCAGGCAGAGTTGTCAGACTCAAGTCAGTGAAATCACTGAGGCTGGGTAATGGGTACCAGGGATTCTTTGTACAGTTCTGAAATGTCCCATTATAGGAAGGCAAAAGGAAACTATGAAAAGTGGGTGACTTGAACCTTGAAGAATGGCGGTGCCTGATTTCCAAGGAATTTCAATGAATTGCTTAGGGGACCTGACAGCAGCTGGCAGGTGGCAAGAGCTAGGAGCCATCTGGAATTTAAGAGCAAAGGCAGTAAGCAAGGAGAAGTCTGTCCCGAAGCTGCTTTCAATTGCTAGTGTTGATACCCTCCTCACCTGTCGTGTGTCCGTCCCCCCCTCCCCATCTTCCTCTTTCTTCCCCTTCTTTTGAGACAAGACTGCTGTGGGATGTTCTGTATGGCAAATGTGTTGCTCTGATTGGTTAGTAAATAAAACACTGATTGGCCAGTAGCCAGGCAGGAAGTATAGGCAGGACTAAGAGAGAGGAGAATTGAGGGAACAGGAAGGCAGAGAGAGAGACCTGCCAGATGCCGCCATGACAAGAGAGATGTAAGGTATCGGTAAGCCACAAGCCATGTGGCAACTTATAGATTAATAGAAATGGGTTAATTTAAGATAGAAGAAGTAGATAACAAGAAGCCTGCCACAGCCATACAGTTTATAAGTAATATAAGCATCTGAGTGATTAATTTATACATGGATTGTGGGACTGCGGGGGCTTGGTGGGACCTGGAGAGAAGCTCTCCAGCTACACAAGACCTCACTTTGTAGTTCTGACTGACACCCAGCCTGCTAGGGTGGCCTCAAACTCACAAAGCTCTGTCTGTCTCTGCTTCCCAAACAATGGGATTAGAAGTGTGTGCTTCCATGCCCAGCACACCAAGTGTTTCTTCTGAAGGAAAAGTCAAGGGCCCTCAGAGCTTAGTAAATAAGCCACCTTTGTGTGGGGGTGGGGGGTGGGGGGGGTGGAGGGGGCGTAGTAACATGTCTAACCCAGGGCTCACTCTGACTATGATACACCTAACTTCCTGTGTCCCATTGGGCTTTCCAAGGTAATGGCAGTAATATGTCAGAAGGGTCTAGTAGAAGTGGACCCTCTCCTCCTGACTACTGCAACCTGGGTCTGTGATTCATAATGACTCTTCCTTAGGAACTAGTTGCTCCCTCCTCCCATCCTAAAAACCTGTAACTGATGGAAGAAGCTGGACAAAATGACACCAGAAAGACAATACAGCTCCATGGGGTCAACAAAGCTTTAACCTCGGACCAAGGAGGCATCCCTCTTGTAGCACCATGCTTGGCCACGTGAAGAGGGCTGCTCTCCACAACGATCCTCACCAGAGAAAAGAGCCCAGTGCATTTGCAGAGGGGACCAGACACATTCCTAAAAGTAAAAGCAATTTAGTGCAGTTGACTTTCCATACCCATGGGCTCTGAATCAAGGTATTCAAGCAATTACAGATGGAAAATATTCATGAAAAAAAAATACTGCTGCTGAAGTGTGTTGTCTAGCTTCCCTGTGGTGGCCAAGTCTGTTCTCAACTCTCTTCCTTGTCATTGTTCCCTAAACAATACAGGAAGATAGCTATTTACATAACATTTCCATTGTATTTGGTATTGTAATTGGCTAGAGCTGATTATAATACAGGAGGGAGTATGACTATTATATTCAACTACTACAGCATTCTACATGAGGGGCTGAGGGGCTGAAGATTTTGGTGTCTAAGAGGGTTCCTGCTACGACTCCTCAACCGATCCCAGAGGGAACTGGATTCTCCTTCTGCAAATTTCCACATTCCAAGAGCAAAGCCAAAATCTCTGTGGGGAATTTGTTCTAGAATAGCCTTCCCACAGTTCTTTCACTGAAGTTGTCTGTCTTAATTCATGACCTCAACCCGATGCCAAACAGGAGAGTTCAACCTTTTCTACGTTCTTTTTCATTTTTAGCATCCCCCACTTGACCCTTTCCCCACCTGGAGGAAACTCCCTGTGGAGCAGTAGCTATATCCAGTCCAGACTGGATAGCCACAGAGCCAGGTCACGGCTTTCCCATTCACTCCCTTTTGGGATCCTGCCAATGGTCACTGCCACACAGGACTTTGACCCTGGACGTGTGACCTAACCTGGCCAAAGGAATAGCCATGGTGATCTGGGTGTGGGTGGTACCAGATACCAGTAGCCATGTCCCCATCAGGCTGTACCCATGCTTGTTTCTGATCCTACCCTCCAGTCTCCAGTCTAGGCCTGGAGCTATCCAGTACTTTTCTGACATAGTCTAAGATAAGCCAGACTTGGCTTTGATTGAGCTCTAATTGTCAACCACACACCTCTGACAGCTCTTTCACTTCATTCTTCAATCCTTCTCTTCCTTGCCAGACTCAGTGTGGCATTGTTAATTCAGCTGCTCAGCCCATGCACTGCCTGGTGCCCCCTCTCTGTCCTTAGTGCCAGGGTCTGGGACAAGCAAGGGTGGTGACCCAAAGGGTCAGAGCCAGGACCTGCTTTATCCAACACTCTGAAACAGAGTTTGTGTATTAATAATTTTTTGTTTGTTTGTTTGTTTGTTTTGAAACAGGGTTTCTCTGTCTAGCTTTGGAGCTTGTCCTGGAACTCACTCTGTAGCCCAGGCTGGCCTCAAACTCACAGAGATTCGCCTGCCTGTGCCTCCCGAGTGCAGGGATTAAAGGCGTGGCCACCACCCCCCGGAATATTAATAGTTTTTAAAAACACTGCATTAAATGCCATTGGCCTTACTTGATGAACTGCTTGGGCATCTCATTAAACTGTGTGCTGCCCTTTACATGGCCCTGTACCACAGTGGCCCAAAGAAGCACTCATCCACGTGCACACACACTCATCCATTCATCAGATTCTTCAGAGCTGTGCTCTGTCCTCAACTCTACTTTCCTTTGAAGACCAAGAGGTGGTTTGAAATATGAAGACTGTCTGAGTGAAAATGGAGTCACTTACCCCCTGGCAAAATGGAACCATCCAAGGCCACAAAGCACGGATCTTCAGAAAACAACCACTGCTTGATAGCAGGAACTTTCTCAAAGCAAAATCAAAACCAGGACTTTGCACAAAAGCCACAATAACCTTGTGTACAGTTACCTCTATGAAGAGGTCCACCCAGCAACTGCCTGGTCAACCTAAGGGTGACATCATCTGGGTTACTGATCCTGGAGGAAAGGATAATTGTTTCAAAACAACTCTGCAGTCCTCATCTTACCTTTAAACACCTTTGTCTCCCTTGGCCACCTTGGACACACCTATAATTCACCTTGGCACATGTGATCCATTGCCCTGACTTTCTGATGGGGCATTTTATATTAGAGAGCCTCTCATTCGGTGGCCTAGGTTGACACATTCTATGTATCCCAGGAGCATGTCACTGTGTGGTAGGGAAAACAAGTAAATGCCAGTGTAACTTTGAGAGGCACCAATTGTGGATGAACGCAAGGCGAAAGGCAGGAGGCAGAGGTCACGGGTTCAGCCTCCAGTGGATCAGAAGAGGTTTCCTGGGGTCTGCACTTAGTGGCTCAGGCCTGTAATCTCAGCTACTAACAAGGCTGAGGCAGAGAATCACAAGTTCAAGGCTTGGTTGGGGTACAGAATGAGGTCAAGGCCAGCTTGAGCAACTTAGTAAAACTTTGTCTCAAAATAGGAAGCAAAAAAGAAGTCTGAGGTACACAAATATTAGAGAATCTGCTTCCTGTATACAAGACCTTAGGTCAGTCCCTGATGAGAGATGGAGGGAGGGAGAGAGAGAGGAAAAAAGGGAGGGAGGGAGGGAGGGAGGGAGGGAGGGAGGGAGGGAGGGAGGGAGGGAGGGAAGGAAGGAATCTGCTAAGCCAAAGAACCAGGTTTTAGAGTGTGACGGTACTGATTTGACATCAGCTTTGTGGTGATCTTTCCAGAAGGAAGCCAAGGAGGATAAAAGCAGTGTAAGGAATGAGGGACCAGGCAGGAAACACACCTGAGTCCCTGCGGCTGGTTCACAAGAGATGAGGCATCCAAAGAGGAGCCTGAAATAATTCTGATTAAACCTCTCCTGTACTTCTTCCCTTTGGACTGCTGGCAAGGAAAGTACAATTACCACACATTACCAATATTTACCCTTAAGAGCCTCACTCTACAAACTGCAAATGGACTGGACACTGGGAATGTAATTAGTACTTGATAATTGTTCTTATTGTATATAGTTTTACTATGTTAGAGTTAAAACCTTTCCTTTTAGACAAAAAAGGGGGAAATGTTGTGGGATATTTGTGCACTGTGTGAAGGTGTGTTGCTGTGATCTGTGTAATAAAAACTGAATGGCCAATAGCTAGGCAGGAGAGACAGGCAGGACTTCTGGACAGAGAGAAGAAAGGAGAGACACCAGGAGACACAGAGCAAGCAGGATGTTCAGGAGGAGAGGTAACAGCCAGAATGTAGATTAATAGAAATGGGTTAATTTAAGTTATAAGAGCTAGTTAGGAGCAAGCCTAAGATATAGGCTGAGCTTTCATAGTTAATAAGTCTTCATGTCATTATTGGGATCTGGGACAACAGAGAAAGACTCTTACAGCTAGTGTTATTAAGCTGTAGATGTGATCTGTCACTTGTATGATGGGTTAATCTTGATTGTCAGCTTGATGGGATTTAGAACCACCATGGAAACACACCTCTAGTATGTCTGTGAAGGGGTCCCTAGATTAAGTTTGGTGAAGTAGAAAAAGCCACCCTATCTATGGATGGCACCATTGCATGGGCTACAATCCCGGACTGAATAAAGGGGAGGATGTTAACTAAACACCAGCGTTTATCCTTCTCTCCTTCCTGGCTGCAGGTGGACTCGATGTGGCCAGCTGTCTCACTCTCCTGCTGCCATGCTTTCTCTGACATGACTGTACCCTCAAACTGTATGCCAAGGAAACCTCTCCTTCCTACCTACCTTCCTTTTCTCTCATCGGGGATTTTGTTACAGCTATAAGGAAGACAACTAAGACACACTCCAAAAGTCTCATGTGCTAGAGACTCAATCTCCTGCTGGTGATAATACTTCGGAAAGTCTAGAAAACTTGACATCTAGTTGGAGGAACTAGGTCCTCGGCCTTTCTGTACTCTGCTTCCTGTCCTCTGTGAGATGAAGAACATCCTCCACCATGATGCTTCCCCAAAGCTCATAGGGCCCAGCAACTGTTGACTGAAACTCTAAGCACAGGTTAATTCTGACTGATACTGTAAGCAAAGAAAACCTTTCCTGCCTTGGGTTGTTTCTGTCAAGTATTTCATCACAACGATTCAAAAGAAATTAATACAAAAAAAAATCTCATTTAAGTCCATGTTCTACCCAGACAGAGTCCATATCCTGCCCCATCACCATGTAGGCAGGAGAGTTGCCTTCTTCTCAGGTACTTGCGAAGTATTTCTGGAAGTCTGGAACCGTAGAGTTTACTCACAGCCCACCCCTGCATCACCTACTCACTCAAAGTCCTTTGTGCTCTCAAGCTCTCACTCTGTACCCCCACCCCCAAACCACCCGAAGAACAGTTCTGCTGACCCTGCCACCAGAGCACAGCCCGCGACACTCAGAGCCATGCCACCAGCCACTGCGGGTCCTTCCAGAGTCCCGGGCTCCAGGGTCTGCATGGATGTGGGGAGAAGAGTCTCTTCCCCAGAGTTGACCTATAATTCAGAAGTCAAGATTCCTACACACTCTCCTGAGCATTCCTAAGAAGCTTGGGAACGGTTTTGTTGGTCTCGGGATCTTATTCCTCTGATCAGTACGTCTCAAACACCAGAGCTTCACGTGGGTATGGATGGGCAGGAGAAAAGCCTTAGGCCTCTCCATTGTTCTCAGTCGCCTCTCTGCCTTTCCTCTCCCATACCTCAGGCAGGAGCTTGTGTTCCCCTTCATGCCCAACACATTTGCTTCTCTTCACGGAAGGGCTCGAGTTCACTGTGCAACTAGATGCCTTCTTGGGAATCAGTCAAGCCAATCAATCAATCAGTTCTGAATATAGTATCATTGTCCATTTCTTCTCCAGACAACTGCTCAGCTTTCAGTTGCTCATCCCACCCAGTTGCAAAGAGCCGGAGCCCTTTGTGGCTGACGGCTGCCTGACGCCCCACTCTGCAGAGCATCCTGTGCCTGAGGGTAGAGGGCAGGCAAGGTGACCAGCCAAGGATAGCCTCAGAGGGTCTGGTTCCTCCCTCACACTTCAATTCAAAGCCATTGGCCTTGCCTCTGTGGCACAGTGCTGAAACATTAAGTCGTCATATCTCTTGCCTCGTAAGAACAAGGTTCTTCATGTGGTTTGGTTCAATAGGATATCCCAGAAGCCTAATACTGCACCTAGCAAAGAACTGGAGCTCAGTAAATTCAAGCTGAATGAATGAATGCTTACCTTTGGCAAGCAGGAGGCCGGCTGTGGAGACAGAACATAGTTCATGTACGCACCTATACCATACTCTCTTCTCTACATGACTGCGTCACTTTAGTCACGTCAATTTCCTTTTCTGTATGTGTTCCCACACTGGAAGCGAGCCGTAAGCACACAGCGGGACTGAAGAAATAAGGCAAGGGGTGAAGCAACTCAGTGACTACAGTCATGGCGACAGACAGGACACAGAGCAGGAGCTAACAGGTGTTTTGTCACCTCCCTCCCTCCCTCCCTTTCTTCTTTCTCTTCCTTTCTCCCTCCCTCACTTCTTCCTCCCTCTCTTCCTTCCTTTCTCCCTTCTTCCGTCCGTCCCTCCCTCCCTCCCTGCCTCCCTTCCTCCTTTTACAAAATCACTTATGGAGCACATGTGTCAGATATCCCTCCCAGTGTTCAGGACACACAGCATTCAGACAGAAGAGAGGAAAGCTTGCAGATGGGGCTAAAAACCACAGAGGAAGGAGAGGAGAATAAATTATGAGGCATGGGTGGGGTTTGCTTTTGTCTGGGCTATGGACTAGTGCTGGATGCTGAATGAGGCAAGAACTGGAGGTTTTGGTCCTGACTCTGCCCTTGGTCAGACACAGATGCTGAGAGGGAGCTGACTATGACCTTTGGACCTTAGCTTCCTGACCTGAGGGTGGAATCAGATTCTTCTTACAGCTGATAATTTATATCCCGCCCACACCAGGTGAACATAATACTGGAGCAAGTCTGTGATGCATAAGGAGCTTACTAGTTTAACTTAGAAACTTACCATCAAATAAGTTAATAGACACCGTCAGGCTGTTCGGCAGCTTCACTGGTCAATTTGTCCTGGGCCTTAAATGAAAAAAAACAGAAACCTCGTGGTGTCAGAGCATGTTAACACTGGAATATCATTTATGTGCAAGCTTGTATTGCGCTACCCAGCTACCTCTTTCTTCAGGAATGCCCATGCCACTCTAGCTTTGTGTATGTCACAAAACTGTGTTGGTCACAACATGTTTTTGTTTGTGTTTTAAGATTTTATTTTATTTTTTTTATTATGTATACAGCATATATGACAGCAGGCCAGAAGAGGGTACCAGATCTCATTACAGATGGTTGGGAGCCACCATGTGGTTGCTGGGAATTGAACTCAGGACCTCTGGAAGAACAGTCAGTGCTCTTAACCCCCGAGCCATCTCTCCAGCCTGGTCACAATGTTCTAGATGGTGGTTCAAAGACACTGTAAGAAACTGAACACTCTGGAGGCATGGTTATGCAGGTCCTAGAAGGCTTCTTTACATGACAAGTATGTATTTCGTGGAATGGCTACAGGTAAAGACAGGAAGTGGGTGTGGGAAGGAGGGCAGAGTTTGAAAGCTACACTGAGCTAGTTTCAAAGTTGCTACCTGCAGCATATTGCGTGTGCTTGTACATGTCATCTCCTGGCACCGATTTCAGTGTCACCAGCAAAGATAACCTGGGACTTTGTGTCTGACTGCTGACTGGGCACGGCTGCTGCTCTCTGCAGTTTCACGTTCTTGAGCCTCTTTCTTGCCTGGACTCTCTACTCTCCTCCAGTTTTCCCATCTCGGCCTCCTCCCCAGTTTCCTGGATCCAAAATGAGCCCCTGAGAACCGAGAATAAAGACATCAGTCATACCTTGGTCTTAATCCCAGCATTCAGATGAAGGTGTTTCAGGAATGTCCAAAATGGGTTCTCCAGGGTCCATATGCCTCAGGGTAACTATGAATGGACATGACCCAACACAAAACCATAAACTTATTTGAAACATGAAATTTGGGAGGCCATATTTTTCTTGTTTTGTAACTCAGTTGTACAACTGAGTATGAATTTTGTAGATAACATTGCATCCTAGTGTCAAACAGCTAAGCAAAACAGGGTTATTTAACCTCTTTGCATTTCATTCCATGAGTCTGTTTGTTAGAACTAGTCCCTAACATGGCATAAGATTTTATTAAATGAGTTTATACAGACTAAAAACACTGTGCACCTCGCCTGACACATGGTTTTCAATAAGTCTTTATTGTGTATCTGCCTTGTGAAGGCAGCTTCCTTCCTAATGACACTGCCATAGTTTGGATGCTGCTATACCTAAAGGATGTACTCACCATAGGGACACTATTGGGAAGTGATGGCATCTTTAAAAGGCAGGTCTACAGAGAGGTTCTTGGGTCCCTGGTGATACACCCTTGGAAAAGATGAAGGTAATTCCATTCTCCTCCTTGGCAGTTTTTACAGCAAGCTAGTTGCAAACAGAGCAAACCGGGCCCCTCCCTTTCTCTGTCCACTTGATGTTTTGAATGTTCTCTTGCTGTGATGTAGAGCCATCAACCACCTTCACCAGAGGGACAAATCCTATGGCTGCCTGGTCTGAATCATCTGTGGATAAAGATTCATGAGTTGTTTGCCATGGATCTAACTCTAACTACTGGGCAGACCTGATATTGCTCAATGCAGGGTGACATAAAGCTATAGAAATTCTGAGAATGTTTCACCAATGGCTCTCGAACTTCCCAGCACCCTGCACAGAGAGTAGGGTAGAAGAATTTCTCCCAGGGACTCACAGCAAACCTGGTTCATCTCCCTTTTAGGGCCCACCACCCTGTTGCACAAATCCTAATTGGTCTTAATAATAACAACCTGGAGCCAGATATTGGGGTAAATGCTAAAAGGTCAGAGAAGCAGAGCAGCCAGCCACTAGAGTTCTTACCTCTACCAAATCCTCAGACTGAAAGGGCTCTGAGCTCCTGTCTCCTTCTGCCTTATATTCTTCTCTCTGCCCAGCCATATCACTTCCTGTCTCTACCTTCCCTAGTGCTGGGATTAAAGACGTGAGACTCCCAAGGGCTGAGATCAAAGGTGTGTGCCACCATTGCCTGGCCCTGTTTCTCTTTTAGACTGGATTAATCTTGTGTAGCCCAGGGTGGCCTTGAACTCACAGAGATTTGTCTGCCTCTGCCCCCTGATTCTGGAATTAAAGATGTATGCCACCACTGCCTGGGCTCTATGGCTAACTAATGGCTTAGCTTCACAGGAAAGCTTTATTAGTTAGACCACAAACAAAATATCACCACACCACCCCTCACTGCAGCACTCAGAACACATATTCCGCTTGTCTCTCCCTCCAAAATGTGATGATGCCAGGTGCCTTGGGGAGACTGAGAGCACCAGCTGGCAGTGAACTGCTTGCACACCCCTACTGTTCAGACCTTCTCCCAATCACTTCTTTCCACAGTCCCCCACACATTTGGACCTGGATCTAGGTGGCGGCAGCAGCATGGGTCACAGACTACTAGAACTAGATTATTGGAAGATGGGCACCCCTAGTTCCTCAGATCTGGGGGCTTCCGTTCAGCTTCTTAAATGGAGAAGCTAGAACTTGAGCAAAGACCCTCATGATCATATGAGAGGCAGGAGGGGAGGCAAGGTGTGGGTATATGGGTGAGTGTCACCATGATGTTAGCCAAATTAATTGTTCTCTTTGGCTCTCGAGCTCTGTGCTTTCAAATAAAGAATATAATTAGAATAGGGCTCAGAAAAACCCAGTCCTCATGCAAAGCCTGTCAGGCCCTCCATCAGCAGAAGGTGTGGTACTAGATATGTGTATGTACATATGTGCATATGTATGTATTTATATATATATATATATATATCCACACACATATAGTAAATATTTTACCCATAGTTCTTAGCTTGGCTTCCCTCTCCCAGGAAAATTCTAATCTCCTTCCATCCTTCTGTCTGGAAACTGGTGATAAAGGACTTCTCTGGGCTCCATTGCCCAACAATAGGTCATCAGACTCCCATTTTTGAAGGACTGCTACCCTGTACCTTGGAGGAAGACGTGTCAAGAAATGGCCAGAAATACTTGTGTAGGCAGGCTGAGCTTGTCCCCATTGCTCTACAATTAGTATTTGTTATCTGCTTGATCCAGTCACATTTCTACATTGTTGTCTAAGCTTCGATTATGCTTGTGTAATGAAGGCCCCATAGAAAGCCCAAAGGACACGGGTAGCACAGCATGGAGTAGCCTATCTCATGGAAATCCCAGGAAGGTGGCAGGCAAGGAGGACTTGGGATGCCAAGCATCTTCTCAGACCTCACTCTGGACATCTCACCTGTAGTCCTCAGGAGATCCACGATAATAAGTAGTAAATTTATTTTTCTGTCAGCCATTCCAGCAAGTTAGGAGAATCTAAAGAGGTGGGGGATCTCTAATGTATAGGCCATAATCAGAAGTGCAGATTAAGCAAGCTGGGGCTCATGTGGCATCTAGAGGAGGTAGCCCGGGAACGGGGTCCTCAGCCTGTGAGATGTGATGTCATTGTCAAATGGCAAAGCTGGACTAGACTAGAAGAGCTCAGCTGGCATCTGCTGCAGAACTGCTATTTGATTGCCAATGGGAGAAGCACCCCCCCCCACCTTGCCCCCAAGCCCATGACTTGCATGGTCACCAGAGCGGTGAGCACCGTGGGCACTGAGATGGGGAAGACTGCTTTTTCTCTGTAGCCATAGTGAAGGGGCTCACTGAGAGTGTGACTTGCCAGCTACCACCCACAGAGCCCTGGAGAGTGAATGGGAAGTTGTCCTCAGATTTCCAGTTCCATTTCACAGCAGTCAGAGGCAGCTGTGTCAGAAAAAGAGGGTAAACTCCTAACGCAATTTTTACTCAAGAAAGAAAGTGTTCTCCTTTCCTTCCAGCTTAGCACTGAGAAATGACTGGCACCAATAAAGCCCCGGGCTTGGCTAGCATTCAAGCCTCGAAATATAATAAGGAGGTAGCTAAGACTACGGGGCGTCTACCAACAGCCATTCTCTCTGCTTCCCTTTATCATAGGGACTGTGAACAAAGCAGACTTCCTAGAGCAAAGATTAATTTGTCCAGCTTTCTCTGTAGCTAAGTGTGCCCATAACTAAATTCGGGCCAAATGGAATCCCCGAGGGACTGTCCTCAGAGGAAAAGAGCCCACCCCACCCTTTTCACGTCTTCCTCCTATCTGCTGATCCAAATCTGGATTGATGGCTGCAGCTCTAAAAGCCATTGTGGCCCACCCGTTGCTGTTGAAAATAATAACTGCACACACACCAGCCTATGAACACTGAAGGTGCCTAACACAACAGAGTCCTTCTAGCCCTGCACTGGCTTTTTATTTTCTTAGCAGCTGGGGACACAAATGACCAACTTCCTAGGGATTTAGCCACTGTCATGGAGAGTTTTCTATTACGAATGATCAAACTTCTTCATAAGTAATGATATTCTAACATATCTCAGTCAGTGGAAGCCGGAGAGTTCTGTGGTGAGCCTTGGTCTTTGTTGTTCACATGTGACATGTGTTCATGGAATGTATTTTGGACTCATCTCGTCACCCAAACCACAGACTCCTCACTGGGATAAGGTCCAGCCACAACTGCTCCACAATTGATGGAAACATGAGTTTCTGGAGGGACAGAGAGAATAGATTCCCAATCAGAGCTGAGCCAGCCATCCCTCTTTCCACGCATCTGTCTGTCCTGTTACGTCAGCACTGACTGACTCTGTGCCAGGCACTGAGTGTGTCTCCCATAACCCTCATCAATACACAATGATGGGGGCAGGACTTTGGCTTCCAGATGTGAAAACTGAAGAACCACGAGGTAAAGAAAGAGCAAAGTTGAGTTTTTGTTGGACCAGAGTTCTGTATTAGAATTGTGTTTTTAATTATCCAACATAGCTCCATTTGATGTGTTGCCTCACATTATTCTAACAAGGTGGAAGATCCACAGGTCTGAAAATGCCCCATTCTCATGATGGGGTGAGAAGAGGTGGGACTAGTCAGTCAGGGGACTGCTACCAGAGGTTGCTCTTGGGGTAGACCGCCGCTCATGTAGGGTGGATAAAGCATCTTTTGCTACTGAGCGTGGGCCCCACATTTGTTTGTGTGGAACTCCCACCACCTAGATCCACCCTTACAGTTAGGAAGGGAAAATACAAGTCAGGGACACAGAATACTGTGTCTGCTTCCACCTCTACCACCTACCAGCTGTGTGTCCTCCAGTAGACTGGTTAACATCTCTGAGCCTTAGACTTTCTCTAAAATGAACTCTGAATGTTTTCCTATTCTTTTCCTTTTTTCATAATCTTAATTCAGGCTTGATCAAAGATTGTCAAGGCAATGCTATTCAGAGTGTTCAGGATATTGCACTTTCAGTGGAAACTCAGGAACTTCCTTCCTTGAAGCTTCCTCTGCTCACTAGTTCTTGATCAACTTGACACAAACTAAAGCTACTTGGGAAGGAAGAACCTGAGGATTTGCTTTTATCAAGCTCACCAGTAGGCTAGCCTGTGGGGTATGCTGATGGATGATAGATATGGGAAGGCCCATGTCGCTGTGGATGGGGCTGCCCCTGAGCATTCTGGGTTATATAAGAAATTAAGCTAAGCAAGTCAGGAAGCAGTTTTCCTTTGTGGTTTCTGCTTCAGTTCCTGTCCCCAGCTTCTTGCCTTGAGCTCCTCCTGCCCTGACCTCCCTAGATGATGGACTGTAACCTGTAAGTGGAAATAAATGCTTTCATCCATCCAGTTGCTGTGAGTCATGGTGTTTATTACAGGAATAGAAAGCCAGCTAGAATGGAAATTTGTTCCAGAGAAGTGGGTATTACTGTGATGGACCTGACCATGCTTTGGAGGTAGATTGTGGAAGTGTTTGGATAGAAAAGACATTGAAAACTCAGAGCTTAATGTCTTTCTCTGTGGGAACTTGGAAGAGAATGTTGAAAGAAATGCAGATGGTGGAGGCCTGACTTGTGAAACTTCAGAAGAACGTTTGAGAGTTCCTCAAAGATTAAATCTAGGTTGTTCATGTGAGATTTTAAATTAACAATCCATGTTTTCTGGTCAGTTGGAATTGAAGAATCAACCATGATTAACAAGAGACAAGTACCACTGAAGTAACACCTTTGTGTTACTGGGACAATCTGTACTGGTTAGCTGTGGCTGAAAATTCTGCTATGATTAATAAGAGTCAAGGATTGTTACGGTGAAATCTTCTGGGGAGTATTTCCCCAGGGTCAGGACACAGAGCTGTGGTCTGGAGGGTCAAGGCTGCCATTCAAGCTGGGAGCTCAACTTAGTAATGTGCAAGAGTCTCCCAAATGATTGCTGGTTATGGTTGCATGAGAGCTGCAGGACTGAAGGGGTCATGGAGAGCAGCTGAGGTTTGACACTGGATGGCAGGACGGGAGTCCCTGTAGAGAGGCGAGAGAGGCCTTTGGTAAAGGTGCAGCCTCAGTTGCAGCCAAGACACAAGGATATTGAAGACACCAAAACCCTGGGATGTCCACTAAGAACAGTGGCAGGTGTGGAGTGGAGCCAGCCTGATCTTACCAGACAAACTATGTGTTAGAATGGGAAGAGTCAGAGAACTGAACTGCTCAAGTCTTTTGGATCCCAGAAAATAGTCAATCCCAGATACCAGACACTCTTGGACTTTGGTTTTGCTTTGATCTGAGCTATACCCTGGTTATTCTCTCTTGGAATACAAAGTATTTAACTAATTTGAATTTTAAAGGAGCTCACAGTTAAGATACTGGATGTTAGAAGAGTTAGAATTTTTTTAAAGTTGGACTATGTTTTATATTGTGATGCTAACATGAAATGTTAGGGATAAACAAGGAAGGAAAGGTTATGGTTTAGTAATAATATACTTGTGTGTGAAGTTCATAAGGGATGAGTTGTGCTGATTAGTCTTTGTAATTTGCCACAAGCTAGAGTCACCTGGAAAGAGGGAACCTGAATTGAAGCATTTCCTCAATCAGACTGGCTCATAGGCATGTCTCTGTGTCATTGTTTTGGTTGCTAATTGATGTAGGAAGGCCTAGCCAACTGTGAAAGTTGCCTCCTCTGGGCAGGTGGTCCTGAGTTGTACAGGAAATCAAGCTAAGCAAACCATGGAGAGCGAGCCAGTGAACAGCAATCTTCTATGGTTCTGCTTCAGTTCCTTCCCTGGCTTTCCTGGATGATGGCATGTATGCATTAAGATAATATAAACCTCTTTTCTCTCTAAGTTGCCTTTGGTCACAGTGTTTATCACAGCAATAGGAAGCAAGCAAGGACATCCCTAAAATAATTTACAAAATAAATAACAGGCTCCAGTTGCAGAGTTTCTTTTTATAAAAGAAAGAGGACATTTGAAAAGAGACTGTTAACATAGAAATAGTCACCATAATCAGTTTTTGCTCCCTCTTTCTTTGTTTTTTCTTTCTCTAGAGCATCCTTTTCAAAGAAGTCCACAGAAAAAGGTGTCCAAGCTTATTTGTTGTATAAACTGACAACATGACCACTCCATGGTATGGCTAAGGGGAATGTTCTTATTGTAGACATGAGGGAGCGAGCAGCCAGAGGCATCTGGAAGGGTCCAGAGCAGAGAGAGAAAGAAGTAGACTGAACATGGCCAGCAGATTGGATGTGGCCAGGGCTGTCTGAGAGAGGGAGAAGAGCAGGGGATAGAGAACAGAGAGAAGCAGGGGCACAGTGCAGAGAGGTTTGGGGAGAGCCTAGTGACTTTAGCGGGGTTATAAGGAGCACGGGTGGCTGGTGGAAGGGAAGCCCAAGAGTTGGAGGGAGTTTAGGGAAGGAGGTGAAAAGGAAAATGGACTTTAAAATGTGTAACAGGTACTTCTGATACTGAGGGAGCCTCACTCTGACCTTTGCTTATTAGTTCTTCACTCTCCATCCCTTTGAGCAACTGTGTTTTCCTTTAACACAGGCAATCTCATATGCACACTTTGGTGTGCTAACAGGCACCACAGGGAGCCGTTTGCCCCTTCTGGTTCTTTTTGGTAGAGGGGAATTGGCTTCAAAAGTTCCTGAGGAATGCTGGCTTTTATCTAACTGCCGGAAATCCTCCTATAATCCAGACTGAGCCCAATTCTGGATATTTTAACTGTCTTTTGGAGTTTGGGGAATTGGAATCTCCTTCGGCCCTAACAATTTGATGACAAGAAATCACCTGAAGTCAATGATTAACTGAGCAAACAGCCAGGTCTCAAGTCTGATCAGGAGCTATGGTCCTACAAGTTGAAGTGAGTTCAAAAGCAAATATTTTTGTTTGTTTGTTTTTGAAATGCAAGGGGGTGGGGTCAAGTAGCCCAGGGTGATATGAAACTGTTAATCCTATCTCTACCCCCTGAGTGCTGAGATTACAGAATTGGCATCACCACACTCCGTTTTTGCAGTTTGGAGGATGGAATCCAGGGCTTTGTGTATATTAACAAGCCCTCTACCTGAGCCAACCTCCTGAGGCAAAAATAAGTGTTCTTTGGAAATGTCTTAGGCCATGGGGAATATTCATGTAGCTCTGGGACTTTTAATTTATGTGTAGGGAAATTTGAGTTCCAGAAAAACTGTGTATCTCATTGATCAGCTACAGAAAGCTAAGGCTAAACCGTGGCTTGTTGGGACATGAAGTCAGAATTAAGCTGTGTTTGGTGGCTCACACCTGGGAGGTTGTGGAAGGATGATTTCCACGAGATCAAGGTTAGCAGGGTTCATGGATTGGAGGCTACATGGTAAGTTTCAGGCTAGCCTGTGCTACAAGAAAAGACCCTACCTCAAAAAAAAAAAAAAAAGGAAGGGAGGATGAATAGAGGGACAAATAGAAAGTTAGAATCAGATGTTGTTTCCCTGATTTTCCCTATGACATTAGGCAAGTGTTTAACACCAAGGGTTCAAAGACTCAGGACAGTAGATTCATGAGCCTGAGCACCTGGCCTAAGCACTTCCTGGAACAAATGGACTCCAAGTTGCTCTCAGCAACTGGGGCACAAAAGGGGAAGCCAGCAGATAGAAGGAACTCTTAAATGTAAGAAGTAGACCCAAATGGAAGTGAGGGGCTGCAGGGGCACTGAGCTCATGTGGCCCACTGTTGTGCAAGCTGCAGGCAGCTCCCCTAAGACAAGATGGCTAAGGATGCAGAGGCTGATGAGGATTCAGTCAGGTGATGAGGTAGAGGAGGGTGTTTTGGGCATCAGGGCAAGTGTGAAAAGCCATGGAGGTATCAGAAACATTGGCCTCCAGAGAAGTTAGAAGAAGTCTTATATGTGACGAGTAATATGAACAATGGGGGAATGTGAAACAGTATATGTCGGCTCTCACAGGTGCCCAGGCTCTGTCCTAACTGTAAAGGGGGTTGGGGTACTAAAGAGCAGGTCAGCTATGGTGATGTCAGAGACACACTTGTGAATTTTCATCTGAAAATGTGGGTTCTTAGACATTCCTTGCTTTCTCTTTGCCTATTGGTGGTCTGCTATCATGTGGCTATCCAAACAGAAGCCTAACCATGTCACCTTTTGCTCTTCAGCCCTCAGGGTTTCCATCTCCTCTCTTAGAGGGCATAAAGTCCAAAGTGTACAATGTGCCTACTGTCCCTAACTCCTACACCTTCCGCCTTCCAGCTAGACACCACCGGGCACCCTCCCTCCCCACTGTCCTGAGCACTCAGTACCCTTCCTCTCTGCGTCTGCACTTAGTGTGTCCATACCCACACAGCAGCCTCTGTCTGACCTCTCCTTATGAGTTCTTCACTCTCTGTCCCTTCGGGCAACTGTGTTTTCCTTGAACACAGGCAATCTTATGCACACACCCTTCTGCCTTTCTTATGAGTCCGTGTTAGAAGTAAGCTCTAGAGCAGGGGACCTACTCAAATGCCTCAGTCAGCATTTGTTGTATCTGCGGATGAATAATCCCTCAAATGTACATTGAGAAGCTGAAAGGACGGAATTGCTGCATTGTAGCACTGGGCATGGCCGAGTGCTAATCTGTTCATTTCTGCCCCATGACCCTTGCGGACTCCCCGTTAGAAGTTCTTCCCAGGAAACTGTTCTCTAGTGCTCCCACTGAACCCCTAAAAGCATCTATCTGGCTAGTCTGGACCCAGCACTTCTGCTAATTTAGTCAACGACACTGCCAATCGTTGGCTGTTTCCCCAGCCGAGGGCAGATGTTGCCACATCTTGTGGTGAAGGTGGTTTGGAAGTTGGCATCTCTTAGGACTGGCCACTGTCCTGGTTACTATGAACACTCTGAACTGTGCGGCCAGATCCTGTGTGGCAAGCATAACAGGGGCACCAGACCTGTGTCAGGCATGTGAGTCAGAATCATTTTGTAGGGAGAGAAAAGGCTGATGTTCCCTGAATCCTTGACTGCTCGGCTTTGCCCTGCTGACCCCAACAGGCTCAATGTCCCTCGGCCTGTGGGCTCAGGATGGTGTTGAGTGAACCTGCCAACTTCCCACTTCTCATCCAAGGGTCATATCCAGCTCCGTTTATAGTGGAGAGGCCCCAATCCGACTTCCTGAAGTCCTTTCTACTTACCCCTGCACCCCTTCTTTTGAACTCACAGTGATTTAGCTAATAAGTGGGGAGGTGCAAGCTTCTATATGAGGATGGGATTACATCCCGCCAAAGCGCCTTTTCCAATCTCTAGGTGGACATCACTCAGTTCATAGACTGCGTGTCCAGCATGAAGCTCGTGTCTGATCCCCAGGAATGTATGAACCATGGGTAGTGACACACATCTGTAATCCCAGCACTCAGAAGGTGGAGGAAGGAAGGTCTGAAATAGAAGGTCATTTTCAGCTACAGAAGAATGTGTTTCAAAAAACTAGATCCTTTCTCTCTTTTCTCCATCTCTCCCTCCCCCTCTCTCTCTGTGTCTCTCTGTCTCTGTCTCTCTCTTTTCAAGACAGGGTTTCTCTGTGTAGCCCTGGCTATCCTGGAACTTACCCTGTAGACTAGGCTGGCCTCTGCCTGCCTCTGCCTCCTGAGTGCTGGGATTAAAGGTGGGCACTACCACTGTCCAGCAATCAGGAGAAGCTGACCCATAAGTGATTCTTCTCCTTCTTCTTCTCCTCTTCTTCTGGATTTATTTTGTATGCATTGGTATTTTGGGTGAGGGTGTCAGATCTCCTGGAACTGGCATTACAGACAGGTCATGACCTGTGGGAACTGAACCCAAGTGCTCTGGAAGAGCAACAAGCGCTCTTAACCACTGAGCCACGGTTTGGACATGACCTTGAATGTGGGCAAAGCCTGAGTCTATATGTGTCTGTGTAGAGCGAGGATCCTTGGCTCCCTTCACTTTCTCTTCTGGACCCGCCCTTGTGAGCTTCTCACCTGCGGTCAGATCACCTGCAGCAGCTCAGCTTCCTCATCCCGCATCTCCGTCAGCCAGGTCATTGCTGCTGCTTAAAGTGACTAACATCTGCAAAGTCAAAAATTACAAAAACTAAGATTCAGGGGGAAAACAGAAAAACTAGAAAAAAAAATCAACCACACACCATCCTTCCTGCTCAATGGGGCAAAATTCTTCTTGTTTGTTTCTCCCTTTACTCTCAGAAAAATAGATTGCAAGAATTACATAAAAGTCTCTCTTCTCAGCCCAGATTTTTATATTTTTGTACATTTTCTTTTTCAAAAGTACTGCAGTGGCTCAGGGTTATTGATGAGACACTTTAGAGCCATTTGTTTCCCCCCCTCGGGAGAAGAGCTGGAGATTTAAAACCTCATTCATTGAGCTTGTGTAACTAAGTGTCGCTGTGGAGGAGTGAATGGGAGGAAGTGTCTCAAAGGGCCGTCATCACGGTGGGCCCTGCTCCACTCCAGGGCAGACTACATCCTTCAGAAAGGTGTTTGTCTTGCATAGTTTTGATCTTTACTTCACTTAAAACTGTTATGAGGCTTTTTTTTTCCTTTTGGAGGGACAAGCCAAATTCAGTGAGCTAAATTTACCCTTAAACTCCCCTCCATTTTTTTTTCTATTCCTAAATACCCTCTGTTTTTCTATTCTTAACTTCAGTGAGGCCCTGGCTTTAAGGATATTAATTTTAAACTGTTGCTTCAGCAGCTGGTGAGCCCAATATGACAGCGATTAAGTGTAATATTATAAGAGTTCCTAGAATAATTTTTTTCCTAGAATAAACTTAACAGGCACAGGAATAGTAGTAAGGAGTTGTCATGTGCCTCCCTTGTCTTGAAGCCCTGAGTGCCTCTTGCCAGTCCTATACCTGAGAAAAATGTCCCTTAGGTATCAGTCTTGAGTGACACGGAGCTATGCACACCATACTTGGACTCTTCCACTGCTCTGACTATGCAGTTTAGAGACTCCTCACACAAAAAGAGGATTATAGATGATTATCCTTAATCTTGTGGGAAGTGACATACTGTTGTGCAGGATGGGAACTAAGACCCAGTGATTTATTTACCCTTGGGCCCATTAAAATCCGGCTCACCAAGCCACACCTATATATTTGTAGCTATTTTGTCTTGTGAAATTTCATTAATGTATAGGGATCAAATTAATTTAAAGGGATACAGGCTAATTTGTTATTAAATATGTGCCTGTCTGCAAACCTCGATCCTACCTCATCCATACTGTGTGACCCTGGGGAGCTCACCTAACTTCTCTGAACCAGAAGTGGTAACACCTCTGAAAAGGCTGTATGAAGGATCATTGGAACCAAAGCACATAACGGCATCATCAGCTCTCTGTGCTGCACATGATGCACATATAAATTCATTTCCACTTTCCCACTCAGTTCTTAGAAAATGTCAGTTTTGTTCAGTTGAGCAAATGTTGACTATGTGTTACGTGCGAAGTTCTGGAGACATAAATGTTCACTCATGCCCTTAAGATTCTCTCCATCTTCTGGGGCAAATGGAGCCTTACTTTGTCCTTCAAGGCAGATAAACACATCTTCACCTGAGTATGAAGGAAGTGTGCTGGGATCCAAATGCAAATTTCACTTAATATGCTTTTACCAAAAAAATAAAAATAAAAAATAATGAGTCTCTAAGAGCCCGGAAGGACCATTAAATGCTGTGGGATGATCTGTATGTCAAATTACTCTGATTGGTCAATAAATAAAACACTGACTGATTGGCCAGTGGCTAGGCAGAAAGTATAGGCGGGACTAACAGGAGAAAAGAAAGAACAGGAAGGCAGAAGGAGTCACTGCCAGTCGCTGCCATGACAAGAGGCATGTGAAGACACCGGTAAGCCACGAGCCATGTGGCAAGGTATAGACTTATGGAAATGGATTAATTTAAGCTATAAGAACAGTTAGCAAAAAGCCTGCCACGGTCATACAGTTTGTAAGGAATATAAGTCTCTGTGTTTACTTGGTTGTGTCTGAGCGGCTGTAGGACTGGTGGGTGACAAAGATTTGTCCTGACTGTGGGCAAGGCAGGAAAACTCAAGTTACAAATAAATTCTGGATTTAATGAAGAATGAGATTTTTGGGAAGCCACAGTAGGGAAAGGACACTGTCAGAGGCAGTATTGAGGGCAAAGACAAGGGAGAAGGAATGTAATATAACTAATAAAATACAGTGGGTCCCTGGATCCATGGGGGCCACATCTCTGGACTCAACCAAGTGTGGGTTGAAAATACCTGACAAAACAGATGTAGCTGAGGGGCCATGGTTAAGAACTCTTACTGTTCTTTCAGAGGACATGCTCAGTTCCCAGCACCCATGTCTGGTGGCTCACAACTGCCTGTAACTCCAGCTCCTGGGATCTCACACAGTCTCTGGCCTCCATGGGCACTGGCATACACTGGCATACATTCTCACAGACACACATACATAAGAAAAAAATCTTTTTTAGATATAGCTACAGACTGTGGTGATAATTTATTTGTGCTAAAATGTGGTGATATTTTTATTTGTATGTTAATAAATTAAGTTTGCCTGGAGACCAGAGGACATAGCCAGCCATAAACAAAAGTCAGGCCATGGTAGCACATGCCCTTAATCTGATCACATGGCAAGCAGAGTCTCTGTGTGTTCAAGGACACACTAGGGAACAGCCAAGCATGGCGACACACACCTTTACTCCCAGTGCAAACCATAGAGACCAGGAGGTCTGTATAGACAGGCAGTGACGAGGAAGTAGGGTAGGTGGGCCAAGAGCCAATGAGAAGGCAGAACAGCAAGGCAATAAAGGCGCAGGTTAGAAAGGAAGAAGCTCTCTCTTGGGAAGCTATGGCTGCATGGTGAGCTAAGGCTACCTGGTGTCTCTCACTATTTCCCTGATCTCTAAGGCTTTCCCCCCTATATTTGGCTCTGTGTTTCTTATTTAATATTCATCTTATTTAAATTCGTCTACTACAGATTTTACTTTCTTGCCACCAGTTCTCAAAGAACCACATAGTGTTTACTCCATGCTATACATTAGGGAGAGATGGTGTAAATAATACAAGAGGACTTAGGAGAGGAGTGCAGATTTTATTTTATTTATAATTATTATTGTTTCATTATTCATTGTTGAGCATTCATGGATTTCGGCATCCAAGGTGGTCCTCAAACCAATCCCCATGGATACTTAGAGACAAGGGATGAAAGGGATGACTATACCTCTCCCTGGGGAGGGGGAGCTGAATCTCCTCAGGGAGATGGCCAAGTAAGAGAGACAGAGATACTGATGGAGAGAGAGAGAGAGAGAGAGAGAGAGAGAGAGAGAGAGAGAGAGAGAGACTCTAAAAGATGAGATGGGACACAGTGGCTTTTCAATATCTCCCCGTCTGACCCTCCATGAAGGGAATCTTACAACTCTAGAAGAAGTGAAATAGACGTATTTGCCTTCAATCCTTTATTCATGGCTGTTTCCCAACTCCCTCCTGTGTGCCAGGCTCATAAGAGTCAACAGTGAATGAAACACTGTTTCACCCTTCGAGGAGCTGGCACAACAGTGGGACAATTGAGTGAGGGCAGAAACAAGTGACCATAATGTCAAATGGGACTTTAGGGCAGTAGTCTTACTAATCACAGCCACCACGACAAGGGATTGAATTGTGTGCCCTGGCCCAGAACTCATATGTTGAAGTCCTCAGCCACAGGACTTCAGAATGTAGCAGAGTTTAGGGACAAGGTCTTTAAGGAGGTAACTGTCACACTACAATGAGGTCCAGTGGGTGACTTCTAACTTGACAGGACTGCCCCCGCCCCCATAAAAGAAAGGACATCCAGACACATGGACAGGTGTGTTCAGAAGAAAGGTGATCTCAAGAGATCAAGAGGAGATATCGGCCTAAGAGGCAGGGACACATCCCACCCTCACAGTCCTCAGAAGGAACCCACCCACCCACAACTTCTGGCACTTCCAGCCTCCAGAACTAAGAGGCACTAAGTTTCTGTTGCATGGGCCAGGCAGCTGATGGCAATTTCATATCAAGCCTAACAACTCCATAGCCCATGAGAGAAGAAACTGAGACTTGGCAAGGTGGTATGTCCCCCAACAGGGCCCTTCCATGTGGGAACACTCCAAGCTTTTGTTCCTCTGGGGTGTGGCCTCCTCTCAGTGTGGGCCATCAGAGCCCTGTACTAGCCCCAAGCCGGAACAAGCTACGATGTAATCAGAGAAGGCTCTGTAATTACTGCAATTCATCACCCCAGTGTTGTGTATGTACACTGCCAATTACCTCCCATGGTGCCCACAGCACAGAGTACCTGCTTCTCAAGGGGTCAGGGGATCTGATTCCCTGCTGCTGCTTCCTTATTTATGTTGCAAAGCCCTGTGTGTGACTTGACCTCTCTAAGCCCAGAGAGTCCATCAGACAGAAGGAAATGTCTTAAGTTCAACTGTACTGATATGCAAATGCAGGGTCAGAGGGGCCTACCTGCTTCCCAGCATGTATCTGGCTACGCCACACCTTAAAAGGCAGAGATTAGCTTTATATTCCCCATTTCACAGCCAAAGAAAACTAAGTTCAAGGAAACAAAGAAACTTGGTGTTGGAATTTAAAAATAAAAATGTTTTATTTTGGAACCAAATATGAATGACCATGGTTTGGGAACACAGATTTAGGTCTCCCCAAATACCGTGTTCCATTGAAGTAGCTATCTCATGAACAATAGTAACAGAACAAAGAAGGTCATAAGATAACACACTTTTCAAATACTTTGCTGGGTATAGCAGGTAGTCGGATTACAGCAAAGCAAAGAAAACTGCTTACAGTCCTTCGAAGCTATCCGACAGCATTCTTAACATTTGACTTGGGGAAAACTAGGAGTCTGTTCATGCATTCCAAAGAATTTACTTAATGGCCACAAAAGGTCACAGAGGACAATAAATAGGTAGTAAGAGGATGGAAAATATTCCTAAATAATTCAACCCTTGCAGCCCCTGCTTCTTTGCGGGAATTCCCATTCATGTTGATCATGGCTGCCCAGCTAGCGAGCAGCAGACCTGGGGGTCAGACACAGCCCTTTGTCGTCTCTGATTGGACTCTATCTGGAGAGCCAGGAGATGACCCGGTGAGTAAACCGAACATCACATAAGCATGAGAACCTGATGGTGAGCCCTCGAACCCACTGAAAAAGTAGGGACAGGCAAATCTTCAGGAAGATCCTTGAGCTCACTAGCCTGCCAGACTAACCTAATCAGAAAGCCCTGGATGCCAATAAAAAGATCAACAGCAAGATGGGAGGCTCCTGAGGGACAATACCCCAGGTTGACCTCTGACCTTCACATGCATGCACACACACACATGTACCTACATACAAAAAAAAATACACACACATTCGTCTGGAAATGTTCCTGGTACTCATTGCCTGATGTGGAGAATGAAAGTAGGCAGCCTTTCCATCTCGTCTGGACTCCCCTGGCACCCTATCAAGATTACTTTAGCCGATTGATTTCCCAAATGTTCAGTGGCAGGCTCAGTGGGTAAGAGGGTCTGCAGCAAAGCCTGACAACCTGAGTTTGACCATTCCCTCTAACACTCAGGATCTACATGATGGAGAGAACCACCTCTCTCTAATCGTCTTCTCCTTTACACATGCACACCATGGTACATGCATGTACACACACATACATAATGTGATTTTGTTTTTAAAGGGCAGTGCACTTGGGTTCTGGGGAGTCCTACTTCAGAGGTCCCAGGGATGATGGCATCTAGGTCCACAAGATGTTAGAGATAACCACTACACATCTCTAACTTTAGTGAAACGGGCTTTTCCCAAAGGACAATAGAACACAGAGAAAGTTCCAGGTCATTAGACAGGGGCTTTCAAGTCATTCCACCCACTTTGATGTGATGACTCCCATGAGCCCAGCTCTCCCGATTCATGCTGGGATGTAGGGCTGTAGCAGGCTCAAATGACAGAGGGGCTTAAGAGGGAGATGTTTTCCTGTTACCATTCAATCACAGGTGAGAAAGAAGCAGCAATCATTACCATCACAAGCCTTACCTATTTCCTCCACCCTGCTGAATCTAGGGGACTGTTCCCAGGCTGGAAATGGGGGCTCTGCGTCCTGGAGCTTCCAATAAAATGACGCACCAGGGTGATTGGACAAGCATGCTTACCATGACAGAAGCTCTGGTGACATAGGCCTCCTGTTGGAAACTGACACACAGAATGCTGGCTGTCTCTGAGGGTCAGGTAAAATGTGGGAATGAGTTCTTTCCGAAGCTCTCTCAAAGAGGCCAGGGAGGTCTTCTGAGCAGACCAGGGTGTGGAGCAAGGATCAGCCATGGACATTGCACCCTCAGCTGGTTGTGGGCTTTAATGGACATTAAATTCCTATCACAAAAAAAAAAAAAAAAAAAAAAAAGCCGCTTAAGGGCTGGGGATGTGTAGCCCAGTGGCAGAGAACTTGGTACCATATGCAAGGCCTTGAGTTGGATTTTCAGCACCAAAAAGAAAGAAAATTAAAAAAAAAAAAATATCTGTTTAAAAGTGAATTATTCAGTGGTAACTAGCGTTCTGTAAATGTTAGTTAACCACCACCTCCGTCTAGCTCTGACATCTTTTCATCACTCTTAAGAAAACAGTTACTCCACGGAGCTCCTCCCCCAGACCTCCCATCCTCTGGCAACTGCCAATCTCCTTTCCCTGTCCTGGCCATTCAGACAGACAATTGCACAACACCCTCTTCTAATGGCCTGCAAAAGGTCAGGTTGAGAAGGACCGAATTGCGATTTTCCTGTAGTTTTTAAGCTTATTTATTGATTTATTTTTGGTTGTTGCTTTGTTTTGTTTTTGTTTTTTATTTTAACCTTCATTGACATCATTTTGTCTGTTACTAAAAGTTATATATTTCATGGTTAAAAACAAAAACGAAACCCAGAAATAGAGGGAAAATGAAGAATTACTACAGTGCCACTCCGCAGTGTGACTACACTCACTTCCGAGACAAGTCTTCCACGGTCCCCAAGGAGAATACAATGGGGTGACCATGCTGTAGGTGTCCTGGGCTGGTTTCTCAACCTCCCTTGTCTCGTGTTCTCATTCATAAAAATGGAGATGATAACAGCACGCTTAATTTATTTGGGGTACAACTGAGCACAAATGGTGTGAGCCACTGAGAATGTGTACTCAACACAATACACAACACTTTGATTATGCTTCTTGCTCCCAACTCAATGAAGTCAGGATCATTGCATCTACAAAAAAAATCAAGGGCCAGGGAGGTCAAGTATGTGTGAAAAGGTGCAGGGGATGAACAGTCCCTGAATACGTCCATGTCTAGATCATTCCCATCACTCCATTCTACAGTGAGGGAAACTGAGGCACTGAGAGGTCAAGAATGCCCAGGATCCCATGCCTTCTGACTAACTAGACAGTAGTCAAAAGAGGTCTTGGGTGTGCTCCATCTGATTCTCTTGCCCCTCCCTGGGAAGCAGGCCCTTCACTTGGAACTTAGCATCAATGGGCAGGGCCCCTCACCTCTGTGTGGTTCCAGGCATCTGGCACTGCCTCCTGGTTGTCCCAGGCTGCTGTTAGCTCTGGCTGTGACTGAGAAGCTCCTGCCATTCTTCTAGAAAAGAAGAAGCTCTGCTGTGGAAACAGGCTCCTTGGCCCCTGGGTTCTGCCCAAATCACTCAGGCACTGTTGTGACACCATGCAGGGCCCCGAGGCTACAAAATACTCCTTGGACTATTGGCAGTCCTGTCATTGAAGTCCTGGGAGCAGGGCTAAGGATTCTGAAGAGAGAGCAGCTTCAGGATCAATGAAGATACCTTCTTGGTCTGCATCAGAGATGGGACCTGCCCACTGGCAGGTGGGTGGTTAATGCTGTTACCAAAACAATTCCACAGGCCTGCTGAGCTTTCTCTTAGATCCACTGGAGAGCTGTAAGGCTGCAGCCTTTTCCCAGGATGCTAATTAAAATCATGACTCACCCAAGCCAACATCAAAAATAATTCAACTTGGAGGAGTAAGGGGACCCAGTGGCTCTGATGCTCAAACCCCTACAGAGCATAGACGTTTTTTTGTAATCCAGTCTTTCTAGAGAGCTTTCCCAGGGGAGAATACCTCTCAAGAGGAAGCTGCTTTTCAACCTCCAGGAGCCCTGGGACCAGAGGCCCACATAGCTGCCAGGTTTCCCTGTGGCTGGTCCCACAGGACTTGAATCTGCAAACAGAACCCTTTTCTTCTGGTCTTGCGGGGTGGGGATACTTTGGCCTGGGCTCAGAGAGACACTCTGCTTTCTGAGTTTCCAGGGAAACTTATGACACTAGGTCCTGTTGTCAGGACCTATTATTGACAGGCTCCTAAGAGCCTGACTGGCATTTCCGATGGATTGCAGGTCTTATCATTCCCCTTGCATAGAACCCAGTGGGTTACCATGGTCCCACTGAAGGATCATGGATCTTGAGAAGTAGTAGAAGGGATGCTGGAAAATATCTTAGTTCTGGATTGGCTTTCTTTACCATCACCATCCTCCCTGCTACCGAGCTCAGCACCGAGTCCTCCCCTCAGTGCCTCTACTACCCTGAGCTCTTTATGCACAACTCAGGCCCTCCTTCTTCTCCATGTTGATAGGTATGTGCTCCCATAGGGACCCACTGTGATTCACACTGGTTGCACATGGTGAAGGTTGACTGTCACTCACAGAAGCTCCCACATTGGGATGAAGCTTTCCAGTTCTTTGCCTTGACAGTGACTTGAAAGTTCTGAGTGGCAAGGCGACATAATAATATCCATATCCAGGCTGCAGTCTGTGGAATGCGGAGAGGAGCTAACTGGCTGTTCCTCTCACCACGCCAGCCCTTGTCCCTTGGTGACAAAGCATGACCACACTCCAAGGAGCGGGTTGTTCACTGGTGATGGGCGACAAGATGAGTCGATGCAGAGCCCATGCATTCTCCTCGGCATCCTCACTCCCATGTCCGTGACAGCTCATGCATGGCCTGCAGGGCAGCCTCAGTTCCTGAGATGAAAGGAGAGGTCCTTCGAAAGTTTCTGGGAAAGGATCTCCACCCCAGGAGAAAGGGCATATGACAAGACGTTGCCCTTCCTATCCATGGCCGTGATTCCATGAAGCTAAGCTGCAAAGAGTTTGAGCCATCACTTTATACCCACAGGCCAAACCCGTGGATAAGAGTCAGGAAAGACAGGGCTGCCTGCTCTTGGTTAACGTTCAAAACAGCAGCAGGAAGTAACCCACCTGCTCAGCCTGTTCTTGCACTCTTCCTGACACCGGATAAAGAACCCTTTGTTCCTTGATCTTGAAATTCTAGTATGTACAGGAACCATTTAGAACTCAGCAGCAGCACTGGATTCAGTGGGACTAAGTGAGCCCAAGGCTTTGCATTTTGAACACTCTCTGGAATGATGCTTTTGTTGATGCTGATGCTGGTCCTAGATTATGCCACACTTCTAGGAGCCATGGCTGAAACTGATATTTGGTGCATGCTCTAGTACTTGTGAATGAGAGCAGTCTATGCAGGAAGTGCTTTTGAGGGTATGGGACCAGCAAAGCAATTGTTTTCCTTCATAGTTGAAAACTGACATAAATGTTAGCTCAATTGGTAGGACTAGGAGCTGGCTTATTTTGCAGAAAAGAAAACTGAGCCTTGGAGGATTACGTCTTTAATTTACCTTTGAGGGTAAACCTAGCTGCAAAGGAGTTAAAGCACAAGAGGGAAGTTAGGTCTAAGTTTATATAGAAAGAACATGGGTATGCTTCAGGTACAGCTCAATCCAGCCGCTCGTGTTACGTTGTCTGGGGTTCCCCAGCACTGAGCAGCTTTCTTAGTGTAGCAGAGAATCTGATAACTAACAACCCAAGGCTCTCACTCCACAACACCAAATTAAGACTCCAAAGGAGAGTGTCTCACTGACTTAAGATCATGTATAAAACCCACTGATCCACCTGCAGAGGGTGAGGATGGAGACAGACACCATTATTAGGAAAATTGCATTGTCTGTGCCTGAGATAATAATACAATAATGCAGCTTACTTCAGCATGGAGGAAGCTGGAGAGAAAAACTGGACACATTTAAATCAGAATATCTCTATAAAGGTTTACTTCACGTATCTATAAGTCTATAAATCATTTTTTGATCGGATGGTTTTTTTTTTTGTTGTTGTTGTTGTTTTTTCAATACAGGGTTTCTTTGTATAGTCCTGGCTGCCCTGGAGCTCCTTCTGACCAGGCTGGTCTTGAACTCGGATCTTCCTGCCACTATCTCCTTCCGAGTGCTGTGATTAAAAGCGTGTACCACCACCTTCTGGCTTTAAAATTTTTGAAAAGTTGCAAATTGGTTTTGTGGAGACAGTGACGTAAGACTCCCACAATCTATCCAATGGTCCAGAACCTCTTTTGAATTAAACAAATCTTGAATGAGTAGTTGCTGACATGGTTGAAAACTGACATTGGGAGACGTGCTCATTGAAAGCAGAGTTAGTCATGTTTCTTTAGAGATGCATTTTTGATCCCTTCCTTTTGGTCTGAGAGTGAAGAACTGAGATATAGAAGGAAGAAGTGGAAAAGGGCCACCACAGTGGTCTGGAGACCAGGCGCTAACAGGAAAGTGTGGCGCTAGAAAAACCCAGATGAAGGGGATCCCTTAAGGTGATATGGTCTCAGGATCCGGGACCACCATAATGGTCTCCTTTTCTGAATATCTACTGAGGATGTTGCCTTCAGGAGCACTTTGTTAGCTCTTCCAGCTGTGGTTTGGGGATGGGAGAGTGAGGACCGCTCTATGCTTGGGAAAGGAGTCATTGTCTCAGTTACTTTTCTATTATTGTGACAAGACACATGGCCAAAGCAACGTACGGGGGGGGGGGGAAGGATTTATTTGTGGTGTACAGTTTAAGAGGGTGAATCCATGACCATCATGGCAGGGAGCAGGGCAGTCATCATACTCAAAGTTATGATTTTTACAGTGAAATGACACAGATAAGAATTGGCAACAGGGAGCTGGAAAGGTTGCCTAGTGGTTAAGTGCTCTTGCAGAGGATCTAAGTTCAGTTCCCAGCACTTACATGGAGGCTTTCAACCATCTGTAACTCTAGTTCCAGGGGACCTGATAGTGTCTGACTTGAGATTCCAGGTAGCCTCTCCCAGGAGAACCATGGGGACAGGCATTGCTTCTCCCAACAATGAGTAGCAACACCAGTGGAATACTGCCAAACGAGGTTGCTCACCAGGGCCATGACGGTCAGAGGTTTTACTGTGTGTCAGTCATATGGACACAGCAGACCGCCTAGATGGCCAACTTCAGTTACCATGCAGTGCCTCCTGGGACTGAGCTGAGACTGCCTGGCCCCAGGCCCCCGCAGTAGCTTACCGCATTAATACAGACAATCGGCCAATGTTTAAGAGACTGGAAAAATCAGATAAGCTGACAGACTATCCCAAGGGCTGAAGGGTCACCTTCCAGATGTACTGAAGCAGAGGACATCATTTCTTTGGGCAACGTTAATCCTTATCTAGATCCCTTTTCCAGTGTTCCCAGACATTCTTCCACGTGATCAAAGACTTAGAAAAAAATAATAAACTTTTTTTTTTTTTTTTACTTTTAAGTGTGTGCACACGCACATGTGCACAGTGTAGACATGTGAGTGCAAAAGTCTTTAGAAGTTAGAGGGAAGCATCAGATACCCTGTAGCTAGGATTATTAGACATTCTAAGCCACTGACTATGAGTGCTGAGGACTGAACTCTGACTCTACTAGAACCATCTCTCTAGCTCTCCTGGACCCCCTTTAAAGAAGTCCTTCTGAAGTGTGTGGCTGCCTGGGTCTTCTTGAGGCTTCCTGAGGTTGACAGAGCAGACACCTTGGTCTCTGTTTTCCTACTGAGTCAGCTAAGTCCCAGAGAGATCTAGAAACATGCCCTCAAGGGCACACAGGCTGTTCTCACACTGACATGTCCTGTCCTGGCATTTTTCAGAATGTCCTCTTTGGCTCCACTCAGCTGCCGTGGGCATCCTAGGTCTACCGAGCCAGAAGCAGACCAGGAAGAATGAGTGAGTGGAAAGGTCAGGAGACTGAGGTCAGCCAAACCTCATCTCAAATATTTGGAGATCGGAATGTTTGGAAACCCACAGAAGCTTGCTAGAACCAATGAGTTGGCTCTTTATCAGCGCTCCTGGGAGATAACAAAGGCAGTTTGGGCAAATAAATAGGGCTTACTGTAGATTTTTACAGCTGTCCCCCCAAAGCGCGCTCTCTGTATGTTGGAAAAACAAGCCAGTTTTGCTAGGAGACATGCTAATACCAGGGTGCACCCCTGCCTCAGTGGAAAAGGGTCTTCAGCTCAGACAAGTGATATTCCTAGGTGGATGTCCTCCACTCGACCTAGAAGTGGAAGTCTTTGGTTGTACATAACACTCCTACCCTGGCCAGGGAACAACTCACCCACAGTCCCACTGCCAGCTGGTCCCATCTGTTGCCCCAAGCTCTAGGAGAGAAGTGATTGCTAAGGTAACCATGAGGCCCCAGGGATGGGCAGACTGGACACACAGCAGCTGCTGCCACTGGGCATGAAGCCGAGGCCCTGCCTTGAAGGGGCCCCCAAGGCCCTCTGCCAGCTAAGTCTCAGACCAGAGCATGCATAACTGCTTAGACAAAATTCCCTGGTCTTCGCAATGTTCCTGAGGGGCGATGGAAACATGTCTCTCAGCTAGGGAACTATAGGTGGCATATCACTTCCTAGTGAGTGTTTAAAAAACCCACATCAGGGGTTGGGGATTTAGCTCAGTGGTAGAGTGCTTGCCTAGCAAGCACAAAGCCCTGGGTTCGGTCCTCAGGTCTGGAAAAAAAAAAAGAAAAAGAAAAAGAAAAAAACCCACATCACCCTGCTAAAATGAACTCAAAGTTGGCCTTCCAACAGCATTTAAAAATATATTTAGATCTTCAAATATTTGATATGAAGTGATCCTAAGGCCAACTGTAGTACTCCCTCCCTCCAAGGTAAGCTCTTGATGCAGTCTGCCCTCCAGAACCTCACAGAAAGGGGCTGGATGCTGTACAGGGAACGGCACAGAGGCACCTTATTTGTTCAGAAACATCCACTGAAAGTCCATTGTCTCCATTTATTAGGAGATGCTGTCACAAATGACCACAAACTTGGTGGTTTACAAACAACAAAAACTTGTTCTCCCATCACTCTGGAGCCCAGCACTATGTGAAGTCTATAATCAGTGTGTTGATAGGACAGCATTCTCTCTGAAGGACCTAAGGGTGATGCCTCCCTGCTTCTTCCATCTCTGCTGGTTCCAAGCAGTAGTTGTCTGTCTCGCATCACTCCAAAGTCTTCCTCATCTTCAGATGGGCTTCTTGGTATCTTCCCGTTCTTCCCCATCAGTATGTCTATCATTGGACGCAGGAACTGATTTAACCTGTAATGATCTTAATTCAAAATCCTTAACTTGTGTTAGGCTTGTAGCTCAGCAGTAGAGTCCCTTGTCTATCATGTGCAAGGACATGGATTTGATCCTCAGAGCCTCAAGAAATCCATAATTATGTTTGCAATGACTCTTCCCCCAAATAAATTTTATTTACAGTTTCTGATAGACATATCTGAGCTAAGGTGGGAGCACCATCAAATCCATTCCACCTTCCGTGGGCCCAGCTCTGTTTTAAACCCAGGATACAGCAGGAAACAGGGTAGAGAGGACTCAGCATTCATAAAGTTTCTGCTCCAGTAGAAGGGAGCAAACTGACACACTGTAAACTTGACATGTTTTCAGATAGTGAAAACAGCTGTGTTATGAGGGGCAGGGGAGACTGTCTGGGTAGGGATGGGTTCCTCTTTGGATAAGTGATCAGAAAAACTCTCTTACAATTGCAGTCGGATAACAGGGGACCAGCTGGCTCACATCACTCACATAAATGCCTACCTATCCAAGTTCAAGGGATTGGAGACCACAGCATGGTACATGTAAAAGATGAAAACTTGGTGACATGTCTTTTATGAGGTAGACATTAGAAGAAGGGAGCAGTCCCCACAGGCCCATGGCTGCCCATGACTGCTGGGGGGACTGTAAAAGGAATCAGTGACTGGCCTGCAGTCCAAGGAACTCGGACTCTCAATGGTTCACCCACTCGGTGCTTGTTATGAATGCGGCATTTTATATGGAGGGATATTTGTCATGGGCCTGTAATTTTCTAGGTCTCCCAAACTAAAGACAATGGCTCTCTCACCCATTTCAAAAGAAGAATTTAGATATATCTTCCAGAAATGTCCAAGCCAGGATCTTGACTCACTGCTCTCTTTAAACTATACCAAAGAGGAGACATTCCAAAGACTGGTGGAGAAGATTGTCTCTCAGAACAACTTACAGTGTCTCCTCTTCTCAAGGGAACAGAAGAGAGCAAGATCTAAATGAGGGGAGGAGCAAGAGGAAAAAGTGTGGGAAAGGTAAGGAGTAGACGGCCACAGGCCAGGTGATGTCTGACTAGGCATCAACTGTCTCCTGAACTGCTCAGGTGCAGGCCCGTAGCAACCTTGAAACCATAGTGACCTTGCTGCAAGAGAGCTAGGCTGCAGGCTGCTAAGGGTACCTTTTCCAGCACGGGCCAGGGTTCACACTGAGAAGTGGGGTCAGCAAGGTGGCAACCTGCCTTCCCAGCGGCTGTCAGGACCAAGGGTTTGTGGGTTTTCTTTGAAGCCAAGGATACACCGAGAACAAAACCAGATGAGAGTGACCTGGATTAAAAGCCCTTAGTAAGAGGGCTCCTGCAGGTGAGGAGACTTCCAGGGTGAGCTCCTAGGGCAAAAATGAAGAGATGAGAAGAGCCTGTGATTGGCCAGCAGTGACAGATAGGGGCAAGATTAGAAACAGGGGCAATGAAAAACTGATGGAAGAGTCCAATGGGAAAGAAAACACAAAGATATGGTATGGATTGAATTGTGTCCTGAAAAGCTATGTCAGATTCCTAACCCCTCAGTTCCCGTGGCTATGACCTGACTGTGAGATGCAGCTAAGTGAGCAGAATGGGGCTTTGCCCCAAATGTGTCCTCATAAGAGGGGAATTTGGACACGGTCACAAAGAATGGTGCTGTGTGGACACAGAAGCAGACTAAAGTCATGCAGCCATAGTCAAAAAAAGCTTCATCTCCCAGAGCTGCCCGAGGTGAGGAAGGTCCTGGAAGCTTCAGAGGAGGATGTTCCTGCCAACACTTTGACTTTGGACCACGAGCTTCCAAAACTGCCAGAGAATTAGATGTACCTTGCTGTGAGCTACAGCCTGTGGGACTTTGCCAGGCCTGGTTACTAACATGAGAGTTAGCCTTCAGGCATCTGCCGTACAACAGGACTCCGGGGCCAGGTGCTACAACAGAAGTCAGCCAAGAGGCCTCATCTTCACAGCTTCCCTACCTCCCAAGTGCTGGGATTAAAGGTTTACGTCACCACTGCCCAGCTCCCCTAAGTTGCTTTTGATCCACGGTATTTGACTATAGCAATAGAAAGACACTAAGACAGCAGGACCCTGAGGGGTGAGGTGGTTGAAAGATATAAGTGGTCCTATCCCTGAAGCTGCCCCGCCTGGGATGAGGGGAGAGAAACCTCTTTGGAATGGACATGAGGGTTGAGGATGTAATCAGTTGGTAGCATACCTAAGGTCTAGGTTTGACCCCAGTACCACATAAACCAGTAATGATGGTGCACACCTATAATCCTAACTCTTTCAGGTTGAGGGCAACAGATTAAAAGTGCAAAGGCCCCTAAGACCCTCCTCACAATGACCCCAACAACTTGTTTTCCATACCTAGAGTGAGGGCATTGTCTCAAAGATCCAAGAATAGAAAAGAATTCAACAAGAAACATCCAACTAGAAACACTGAATGGGCACTGGCCCAGTTTCCTCTAGAGCCTGTCTTTACCGAAGCAGGAGGCAGAACATTTGCTCAGATTTCCACCATCTCTAGGGCTTTTTCCTCAGTAGAAAGAAGGCTCTGTTGGCTTCGCTAAGATGGTGACTCCTGTTCTCCAGGGACAGATGCTTCATCTAAGGCCCAGATCAGTGAGGGAAGTGATCCAGACCTCAAGGAATTTCAAAACATTGGGTAGGGCAACAGCTTTCCCTGGAGGCCAGCCAGCAAAGGTACATAGTGGCCAGAGAGCCGATTCACAGAACTGGGGAAATGCTTCCAAGGAGGCAGTCCTTTGGGATTGGCCCATGGACTACATGTACTGGTGTCCACAGAGCAGGACTTCCTTCCTGGTGGAAGGTGGGGTATTTGAGACCAGCAGAGCCCTGTGAGACTGCCCCTTACCAGTGGGGCACTCCAGGTGCATTACTCTGCCACAGAGTTGAGAGCAGAAGCGGATTCCCCTCCACTCTCTCTGAATATCAAGGCAAAAAGAGACTTGAAGAGATCTGGGTGCCTACCAAAACCATCTGGAAGTTGTTGATGGGAGAAGAGCCTTAGACGGGGCCCCTAAGGATAATTAATAGCTACCTGGACTTTGTATTTTGTCAGATACAGTGAGCCCAGAGGTAAATGACAAGAAGGAAGGACTTCATGTGCCCATCGACCCCTAAAAGCAAGTCACCCTGAAGACAACATCATGCTGCTAGGGGAAGCCCTGGAGGTATCAGGAGGCAGAAGGGAGTACGAAGGATGTGTTTGCAACAGTTGCTATATGGTTCCCATGGTGAGGAAAGATAGGGCAGGGTAAGCAGGCATCAGACTGGCTACTTTGGATGATTTCAGTGGACTCTGGAATATTGGGGAAGTCCAGAATGGTCTAGTAAGTAGCCTTGGAGAGAAGATAGCTGAAGGATGGCTCTGATCGCCATATGAAATGCATGCTCCATATGAAATGCATGCTCCATATGAAATGCATGCTGGCTAATACACCTGGAAAACTTACTTTAACTATGTATGCATGTGTTTACCTGGGTATGTGTACGTGTGCATGCCTGTGCACATAGTACATGCATGGAGATTAGAGGATAACCTCCACTGTGAGTCCTCTTCTTCTATCTTGCTTGAGACAGGCTTTCTTGTTTGCCACTGTGCATGCCAGGCTAGCTGGCCCACGCGCTTCCAGGGATTCTCCTGTCTCATTCTCCTATTTTGATGTAGGATCTCTGGGGTTACAGACACATACTGCTGTGTCTGACCTTATGTGGGTACTGGGGATCTACACTCAGTCCTCACATTCTCCTAGAGAGTGCATTACCCACTGAGCTCCAGACCTGGAATTTGTCATCCCTAGCAATTGAAAGAGGCAAAACCTCCAGCAAAATGCTAAGATGTCAAAGTATCAAAAATACAAGCAAAACCGGGTGGTGGCACACGCCTTTAATCCCAGCACTCGGGAGGCAGAGGCAGGCGGATCTCTGTGGCCAGCTTGGTCTACAGACACCAGGACAGGCACCAAACTACACAAAGAAACCCATCTAAAAAAAAAAGAAAGAGAGGGGGGGAAGAGAGGAAAGAAAGAAAGGAAGAAAGAAAGAAAGAAAGGAAGGAAGGAAGGAAGGAAGGAAGGAAGGAAGGAAGGAAGGAAGGAAGGAAGGAAGAAAGAAAGAAAGAGACGAGATAAAAGGACCAGATTAAGCTTACCAGTGACTTCTCACTAGCATAGAACCAGCTCACAGTGTGAAGATGAGAGCCAACCCATCAGGAAGTCAGAGAACTTGAGGCCACAGGGAGGCCCTGAGGAGTTAATATGTGTCAGTGAATGGCCTGCTGAGTGAGTTAATAATGCTGACTCCTCAATGAATAGTGACTGCTGCAGTGCTCAGTGTGGTTTGAAGTCAGTCACATGGATTGACTACTATGGCAAATATCATACTGTTATGTTTGTATCTAAAAAGCAAAGTCCCTGTCATTTCATTGTCTCTTAGACTTCCAGAGTTGGGAACATTAGTCTAGTTTTACCCAGGAGCAGACCTCGAACCACACATACACTCCAGCGACACTCGTGATGCTGAGTTAAACAGGTGAGCTGTGAATCCTGAAGGCAGTCACTCTGAAGCCCCTGTAGTCCTACAGGCTTGAGTTTTGCTGAAGGCGGTGTCACAAGGCTCCAGTGCCGTTTCCAGCTTCTTCTAGAAACATCTAATCGTCTCTCCCATCTCTATAGCACTATCTGCTTCCCACCAGCCTAGGAGAAAAGTGCAGCAAGACCCAAATCAGGGGCAATCCTCAAATCTAGGCAGGGAGCCTCTGCCCCTGTGTGTATTGATGAGGAGACATAAGAAACACGCTGGAGCAGAGAGCTGGGAGAATGCCTTCTTCTGGGTTCCACCCTTGCGATGCTGTAAGATGGAGCTTCATCTCAGTTTCAGAGAGGATACCAAGGGTTAGGAGCTTAGTCCTAGCAGAGGTCTACAGCCAGGTTCACACAGGGTGTACCTGACTCTGAGGAACAGACGCTTGCAGCCATAATTCATAGCCTTTACAAAGAAAATTACTCATGTTGGGACTGCTACTGCCACACCCAGGTATCCAGACGGGTCAGGAAATAGCGTGACCAATAAAAGCCAAAGACCACAAGGCCACCATGTCCTTCTGCAGAACTCTAGCCCAATTCACTGACTAGAACTGTTTTTTTCTTCTTTTTTTCTAAGCACTTCGGTTCATGAAACTCCTACCAGTGGAGATTTTTTCTTACTTACAGTCTATTTTGATAATATACACTTCACAGTTACTAAGGTGATACATCACTACCCATAAAACAAGGAAGTGTAAACGGACACAAATCACCGTGCCCATCAGGACAGTTATGATAAAAACACAGACAATGACAGATATAAGCAGGGTGTGGACCATTGTAGGCATCACACCCCAGGAGTGCAGGACACTCTGCTCTAAAGAAGAGTTTAGCTGAAGAAGGGTTAACAGAATGCAGAAATTCCACTCCCAGGGATATGCCCAAGAGAAATGAAACATGTCCATGTAGGACACTGTCCATGGATTCTATGACAGGTTTATTCTTTTTTTTTTTTTTAACTTTTTATTGATTCTTTGTGGATATCACAACATGCATCCTGATCCCACTCATCTTCCTGTCCCCTTGCTTCTGCCTTCTGGCCTTGCAACCCCCTCCCCTTGACACACACACACACACACACACACACACACACACACACACACACACACCAAAATTTAAAAGTAAAAGCAAAAACAAAAACAAAAACAAAAGCCCCAAAACAAAACAAAATAAAATCTCTCGGCATAGAAGCTGTTGTGTGGCCCAGTGAGTCACACAGTATAACCTTGGCCCAGTTTGTCACACAGTATACCCTTACGTCCATATATCTTGTAAGTGTTCATTACAATGAGTCATTGGTCTGGTTCGAGGCCTCTGGCTTCTGCTTTCCTATCGATACTGGGCCCTCACTAGGACTTCTCTTGGCTATCCTGTTGTCCTGTTTCATCAAGATCCGGTCCCGTCATACAATCTAGCAGTTCATAGATGAGGCGCATGTTGGGGTGGGCTACCTTATAGTCCTGGTTCTGGGCCTGGGTGGTAGCTGGGCTGGTCAGCCTGCCAGCTTCCCCTTATCATCATCACCCAGGCAAGCTCTTCAGCATGGCCCTAACTAGCTCATCAGGCAACAAGGAGCAGGGCAAGTTCTCTTGCTTTTACATCCCTGGGGTCCAACTCACCTACACTCACACTACCTGCATCAGCCAGCTCTACTGTTTGCCCAGGCAAGGTGCAGGGCCCGCTCTTCCAATTGCTGTAGTTGGTGAGGGGCAGGGATAGCTCTTCTGTTCTTATGCCCCTAAGGCCAGCTCTCCCACCTGCCACAGATGGCAAGGGGGGGCATATTTTCCTCACCCATGCCACCACATGGCATACAAGGGAGGGGCAGGGGCTGTTCTTACATCCACAGGACTGGCTAACCTGTGTCCCAGCCAGCAGGGTCAGCTCTAGTGTGCTTCCCAGGAGAGGTTCAGGGCCTGCTCTTAGCCCCAAATGGAAGCAGCACAGGATGGACGTAAGATAGCATGGTGCATATTACTCAGCCAAAAGGGATGTGAAATACTGATGTAGGCTATGGTGTGGGTCAACCTTGAGAATATTGTGCTAAGAGAACACAGCAGTTACAGAAGACCATGTGCTGTATGATTTCATGCATAGGTAATATTTGGAAGAGACAGATTATAATAGTAAGTAGGTTAGTGTTGCCAAAGGCTGGGCTTGTTGGGGTGGCAAGTGACTAACAATGAGTAGCATGTTTCTTTTGTTATTACAAAAATGTTATCAAGTGGATTCTGGTGATCACTGCATAACTTTGTGACTATCCTAGAAGATCTTGAGTGTACAATCTATGCAGATGCTTGATATGGTATGAGAAGCTATTATAAATGTCATAAAATATATCTACTCAGAACTGTCAAGTAGAGGCTGGTAAAGCTTTATTCTTAATCATCAAATCTTTGAAACAACTAAGACATCCTTTATAGATTGCTGGATATACTGTGGAATCTACAGCATATTGAATTTCACTTAATGCTAACAAGTCATGAAAAGACATGGATGGACCTCAAATTCGTGTCTCTAAGTGAAAGAAGAGAGTCTGCAAAGCTTTTTATTGTGTATGATCCTTGTTGATATTCTGGAAAAATCCTTATTGATGTTCTGGAAAAGATAAACCCATGGAGACAGTAAAAAGTTTTCCAGGCACTAGGGAGTAAGGAAGAATGGACAGGTAGAACATAACAGATTTTTAGATTAGTAAAGGCATTCTATATAATGCTGCAACAGTGGACACATGGCAGTGTGTGTGTGTGTGTGTGTGTGTGTGTGTGTGTGTGTGTGTGTGTGTGCAGAATGTCCAGCAGCAGCAAGGGTGGACTATGGACTTTGGGCAAGTGAACATGGTGAGATAACTCAGCTTGTTGGTAGGGCAAATGTAACAGTCTGGTAGGTGGGGAATGGCAGTGTAATGGAGGATATGTTTATGTAAAGCAGAAGACAAATGGGATCTCTTAGTAGTTCATGCTCAATTTTGATGTGACGCCACAATTAAACAGCCTTTTTAAAAAGCTATTTTTAAAGAAATCACATAGATGGGAAAAAAATCACTTAGCATCCTGACTTTGCACACATACAAGATCATTCATTCAACAGTGTGACTTGTGGGAGTCTCTGCAAATACCAGGGTTGGCAAAGTAAAGATCTTGAGGCAAGAAGGAAATCCAGTTCAACATGACTCAGTAGCTGGTGTTGGTTCAAATGTCTACAGTCTGATTTATTATAGGCATATATAAATGCACAGAACAATTTGGAAAAAAGTTTTCTAGTGTAACATAATCCTGTGTGTACAATAAGACATAATTACATCGAAACTCTTCTCAAAGTACATGTCATTTCTTCCATGGAGATGGATTCTAGAGATAGGCTGCATGTGTTATCTTAAGAGCCTAGGGGAGGATCTGGTGTGATCTCAGTCATACAGTGTAGAGGTCATCTGGACTTTTAGCTGTCTCTGGTCCTGGTTGTGGGAGCTTGGGGGAGTCAGGTATGGCCTGGCCCTACAGATAGCTATTAGCCACCTCCATTCTCAGCCTTCTGAGCAGAAAACGGGTTATACATCTTTTCCCTTGAAAAGACAACCCTGCTTATTTAACATTCCTGGTTTCTTTAGTGCTATCTGTGAGCACAAGGACCTTTGTGTTCCCAACAGTGACTAATATTCCTGTTTTTATAAGATTGCCTTTTTTGTATAGTTTTCAAAGCTGTTACTTCTTCCTTTATCAACACATTTAAACATTTTTTACACCAATAAAGATTTCCTTATATTTGAAAATAGCATCATGGAACTCTATCATATGGAGGATCTATAATTTATTTGAAGATCCCACATTTTAAAAGACACTACAATTTGTGCTATTATAAAGAGTATTATGAAAAACAGCCCTTGTCCTTAGAATTGATTCTTAACCACAACAAAGGGACAACCTTATATTGGATGCTTAATAAGGGTCTGGGACTGAAAGAAGTGCCTTGCAAATGTTACCCTAATTGGTGCTCAAAGAACCTTAGTTCTCAGTTGTTATCACGTGTTCCATTTTATACATGAAGTCATTGAGATTTAGAGATAGTAAAAGATTTTCCTGACTGGTGAAAAGTGGAAGCTTCAATCAAATTTAAGATGATCTGATTTTAAAACTTGAGCTGTTAGCTAGTTTGGTATTGAATCAGCCTATAGATCTTTTAATTAAAAAAAAAATTCTTCAAATAGCTCTTCAGGAAAGTCACACTAATTTATTGTCACTAACAAAAACATAAGCATACTTTCTTCTCATCTGCCCCCTCTGCTGCCTTCCCTTTCCCATCATTCTCATCTTGCTGTCCCCCTCCCTATCTTTAACCCCAGTGATCCCATCTTCGGCTTCTGTGACACACACATATTCCAATACTCTCTCTTTCCCTTGCTCCTCCCTGCTCCAATGAAAGGCCTTAATGTAAGATCTGGAGCTGTCAGTCTGCTAGGCGGTGGAACACTTGAAGATGCACGCAGAAGTCCTTTCTGCAAGGACTAGTCAGTCACAGAGTAAAATGAAGGCCTGACAAGTGGGATTTCATGAAATTAAAAAGCACAGCAAAACAAGCCGTCAACAGAGCGAAGAGGCAGCCTGCACAATGCAATGGGAGGGCCTTTGCCAGCTCGTCATCTGACAGGTCTGTCTCCAGAGTGTACAAAGAGGTTAAAAATTTAAATAACCAAACTAAACCATTCATTCCATGAGTGGGCTAATGAACTGAGTAAACAGTTTTCAAAGGAGAAAGTACAAGTGATGGATATATTTGAAAAGGTATTCAGCACTCTTAACTATTATGGAAATTTAAATTCAAATTACCTCTAGATATCACTTTATCACAGTCAGCGTGGCCATTATCAAGGAAAAAAATAGTAACAAATGTTAGTAAGAATGTGAGGAAAGAGAAAAACTTATACATTGTGAGTAAGAGTGTAAACTAGTGTTGCTGTCATGAAAGATTTCTCAAAAAATGGATATATGGAGATTTAAAAAAAAGAGAGAGATGGATATTCCTCAAAAAAAGGAAGAAGAAGAAAAAGAAGAAAGAGAGAGAGAGAGAGAGAATTACTATACACTCCAGCTATACCAACCTGGGTGTATATCTGAAGAACTTCAAATCAACATAGCACAGAGATACACTTATGTTAGTGTTATAATTTTCAGAGGTCAAGAGACAGAACCAGCCAAGAGTTCCACTGACAGACAACTAGGTAAAGAAAACATGGTACAAAAGCACACAATAGAATTTTATGCAGCTACAGAGAATCAAATTTTGACATTTGCAGGAAAAATGGACAGAATGGAACAGTGTTAAGTGAAATAAGCCGGATTCAAATAATGCTTGTTTTCTTCCAAAGGCAGGATCTAGATTTAAATGTATATACCTATGTGTACACACTTGAATGTATAGGGATGTGACATGAAGCTGGAAAGAGGCTATGAGAAAGGAGGGGCAGAACAATTGCTTTAAACCACTAGAAACTTATGTATAATAAAATGTTATTCAGATCCAAGGCTATGAGATGTATCACCCAGCCAAAAGGCATGGGAGATCACCAGTCATAAAAGACTCAGGTGTTAGCTATGCTGGGTGTTGCCCTTCAAATGCTAGACAGTGACAGAGATGGGTTGACAGGTGCCCTTCAGGAGGAGCCTGGTCTGTGTCTGACCAGCATCTCAGAGATCTGCCCCCCACCCCCAAAGTGCTTCTCTTGAAGTGCCATCCACTAAGCCCTACTGGTCCCTAAGCCCACTCTAAGCTCTAAGACCCTGCACCATCATCCTGCCCACAGCAGTGCTAGGACATTCCAGGGGATGGTGTTCAGAGCTTCTTCACATACAAGAATGTTGGCCAGTGGTTCTCAACCCAATGCTGTGACTTCTTAATACAGCTCCTCATGCTGTGGCAACCTCCCAACCATAAAATTATTTTTGTTGCTGCTTCATCACTGTCATTTTGCTACTGTTATGAATCATAATATAAATATCTGTGCTTTCCAATGGTCTTAGGTGTCCCCTATGGGAGGGTCATCGGACCCTCAAAGGTGTCACGACCCACATTTTGAGAACCATGAATGTAGACCATTCCCTGGGCCTCCCATATTTTGACCTTTAGGGACCTGCAGGTGGAAAACAGGAATTAAGAGAGTTCCCTAGGCTGTCATGATTCACTCCTAAACAGAGATAGGGATCATATTCTGGCTATTTCACCATTCATACCCAGACCAATACAAAGGGCAGTGGCTGCCCCCTTCCCCAAGGACATGTAGGTATGCTGATCTCCCCAGAGATCCCAGACAGCTGCTTTCAGGATGGTTTAGGTAGTTGCTCTACCACAGGGTCTATGGGCAGTTCTCATAGATGCTGAGGGCATCAGTGAGTATGACATCTGCTGTCCTCATTTCCTAAAGTTGAGAGGTAGAGGTCACTGAGATCGTGCAGTTGGAGGAAGAAGTCCAGGCCTCATCTTCATCCATCTCCATCTCATGGATCTCTTACTACAGGCTTGAACTAAAAACCCCATCCATTTTATTGTCATTCCCTTGCATGTGTCGTCTTGCGTGGTTAGTTGGCATGTTCCAGCCTGTAGGAGTCTCACTTAAACCCATTCAGGAGAGGACAGGCTAGATTGCAGAGTTGTTACCTGGAAGGAAAGACAGCCAGACAGCATAGGTCTTGGCTTTGAGGACAACCAAGGCTCATCAATGCTAAAGAAAGTTCCATCTGTAGTGGTGCTTGGATCTTGGTCCTTGAGAAAGTTCAGGGGTAGTGGAATTTTCCTGAGGAGACTTTGATTCTGTCTGGGCTTGGTTTATACTTCCATTCACATGAGCTGGCCCTTTCTTAGTCACTTTTTATGGTTGATACCAGCTCCACCTTGTGATTATTGTCTCTGACCCTGAATGGAACAAAGTTATCACCCTATAGTCTGCTACTGGTGTCAGGCAAACTGAGTAGAAGAGATTTCTCTACCAACTCTGCAAGATTGTAGAGGCTACCTTGTCCTTCTTGACCCCAGGCTCCTCAGTTAAGAACCTGAGATAAGTCTGTCCTTGATTTGAGGGTTAGCACAGCATATGTTGAACAGTCCTCTCCCTGCATAATGGGCCACCCATGGGAAATGTGTTTCTTTTCTTCACTATTTTAGTTCCTGAAGGGCAAGCTAATGCTTATAGAGCCCCGTAGGAGTGGAGGATGCTACACCTTCCTTGGGTGTGATGGTCTTGACTGCTCAATGGACTGAGCCATGGGCTAAATGGCCAACATAGTCCTCAGTAGCACAGGCAAGCTATAGGTAGAGTTCATAGGATAAGGACACTACAGATCCCAAAGTCAAAGCTCCTGAGCTCTATTCTTCCTGTGCCACTGAGCAGGTCATTATGCACTTTCAGCTTTTCTTATCTTATCTATAAAAAGGAAGTGATTCTGTCAATACCTCCCTAAGAAAGGATGTATGTAGGAGGAACAATTTCACAAACCAAAATACTATAGTAGAATGTGGTGATTCGAATAGGTTGTAAAATTTGTGAAAAGGAATTAAAGAACAGGTGTGATGTGTCGTTGATAGTTTTTTACTCTTTTGAGGGGCCCACCACCCAGCTCCAAAATAAATTACACAGAGAAGCTTATTTTTACTTATAAATGTCTGGCCTTAGCTTGGCTTGTAGCTAGCTAGCTTTACTTAATTTATCCTACCTATCTTTGGCCTCAGGAATTTTATCTTTCTCTATTCTTTATACTTTTTCTTTCTTTCTTATTCTTTGTCTGGCTATGTAGCTGGGTGGCTGGGTGGCTGGGTGGCGGGGTGGCGGGGTGGCGGGGTGGCGGGGTGGCGGGGTGGCTGGCCCCTAGCATCCTTTTTCTTCCTCTCTTGCTTGCTCCTACTTCTTTTCCCAGATTTCTCCTTTTATCTATTCTCTCTGCCTGCCAGTCCCACCTATCCTTTCTCCTGCCTCACCATTGGCCATTCAGCTCTTTATTAGACCATCGGGTGTTTTAGACAGCTTCACAGAGTTAAATAAATGCAACCTAAACAAAAGTAGCACACATTAAAATAATATTCCTCAACAGTGATGGTACATGCCTTTAATCTCAGCACTCAGGTGACAGAAGCAAATAGATCTCTGAGTTCAAGGCCAGCCTGGTCTAAAGAACATGTTCCAGCACAGCCAAGCTTAGGCAGTGGAGGAAACCACTGAAAACAGAGAGCTGGTGAAGATGTCATTAAACAAGGGGCCCATATTCCATCCCCAGCAAGCAGTAGAACTTGGCAGCTTCGGCTACATGATTCTAGCTTTAGACTCAAGGATAGAGGGAAGGAGTGGTGGAATCTCCTTCCTCGACTAAGGGAAGCCACTGAGGCCAGGTGTGTGGCAGGGGTGCCCCTTTGTGGAGGCCTAGAGAGGCTGCTGTGTGAAGCTGTGAAGGAGAAACATGGATTGCCTTGGAGACCCCAAGATGTTAGAGATGCCAGAGCCCTGGGATACCTACCAAGAAAATTTGCTAACAGGAAGTGGAAACCGCCTAAGAGAAAGAAGTGTGTTGCAGTCAACAAAGCTGAAAGGAGTTGAAGATCTGAAGAGCGTTTTGACATCAAACATGCAGATGCAGAGTTTGCAGTTTGCCCAGCTGGTTTTCAGCATTGCTATGGTCCATATTTCCTCACTATACTCCCTTTCCTCCATTTTGGAACATTAATATATATCCTGTGCCATTATATGTTGGAAGTATGTGATCTGTTTTCTGATTTTGATTTTATAGGTGATTACAGTTAAGAAATTTCATGAATCTGAGAAGAGACTTTGAATTTTGGACTTTTAAACATTTTTGAGATTGTGATAGCCTATAGAGACTTTTGAAGTTGGACTAAATTCATTTTGTATTATGTTATGGCTATAAGCCTATGGGGGTCATATTGGAGAAATTAATGACTACCCACTACAGGGTCAGGAAGTGGAATGTGGTAATTTGAATAAGTATGGTCCCCATAGACTCATGTGTTTGAATGCTTGGCCCTTAGGGAGTAATACTATTAGGAGGTGTGGCCTTGTTGGAGTATGTGTGGCCTTTTTGGAGGAAGTGTGTTACCAAGGGTGCAGGCTTTGAGATCTCATATGCTCAAGCTACACCCCATATGGCACATGGTCTCCTTCTCTGCCTGCAGATCAAGATGTAGAACTCTCAGCTCCTTCTCCAGCACCATGTCTGCCTGCAGGCCACCAGCCACCATGCTTCCTGCCATGATGTTAATGGACTAAACCTCTGAAACTGTAAGACATCCCAACTAAATGTTTTCCTTTATAAGAGTTGCTATGGTCATCATGTTTCTTCACAGCAATAGAAACCCTAACTAAGACACAGAGTATAGATAGAATAGCAGCAACCTACAAACACAAAGCAATATTGTCTGCTGGGACCTCAGCAACCATCCTGGCTATGCAATAAGATCATGGGATGGGGCTCTTGGTCAACTGTAAGTGGCTAATTAAAATGATATCTTAATGTCCTTGGATCAAAACAACAGAGAGGGATGTGTAGCTGAAGTTTTCCTGGTCCTGCCTAGCCCTCAGTCAGGACAAATCTCTCCTACTCGCATCCCCCAAGTAAACACAGAGACTTATATCACTTATAAATTGTATGGCCATGGCAGGGCAGGCTGCTTGCTATCTGTTCTTATATCTTAAATTAACCCATTTCTATAAATCTATACCTTGCTGCATGGCTCGTGGCTTACCGGTATCTTACATCATGCTTCTCCTCGTGGTGGCTGCCAGCATCTCCCTGCCTCAGTCTTCCACCTCCCAAAGTTCTCCTCCTCCTTGTCCCATCTACATTATCCTTCTTGCCTGGCTACTGGCAAATCAGTGTTTTATGTATGAATTAATCATAGCAACATATATTTCCAGCATACAGGGCATCCCACAGCAGGAATGTGATATGCTCTAAGATAAAATCCAGGGGGTTAGGAGGCTGTATATAAGAGCCAAGTCTGAGATTCTAGTCCCCAGTTAGAAACCACTTCTGCAATAAACACTGACTCAGTTTCCCAACAGGGATCAGGAGCTTCTTTGTGGGGAAGGGTGATTATCTCACAGCCTAATTAGTAGGAAGTTACACAGCCTCTGCAAAGTGGAGGCAAAGACTACTTCAGGATCATTTATCTATGTTAAATTGACAGAACTAATTACTTCTATTTTAAATAGGAAGTCTCAGGAATTTAATTTACAGCGACAGCAGGGTGCTCTCCTCAGGGCAGTGAGGTGAGACTAACCCAGGGTTGTAGATCAGGGGCCTGCATCTGGGTGAGCCTTTTGCCACTAGTGTGAGATGTGACCTAGGATGGGCCATCTAATGTTTCCAGGCTTTACCTGGCCTCAAAAGTGAGACTAACTAAACCTATTACATCTACTAAATAACACAGTCAATAAAAACTGAGTCAGAAAGTATTGGGCCATATTAAAATGCCAAAGTTTGATCATCATTGCTCTCCAGAGGCCCTACCTTCCAGGAGAGTGGAGATTTTCTTTTCTTCTTTGTTTACTATTACCGATCACTATTTTCTACAAGTCTTTGAGTGAACACAGAGAAACAAACATACTTGCAGTGCTATTTCCATAAATACCAAAATGAGTTGCAATTTTTTTTCATGAGACAAGGTCTCACTGGGCTTCTCAGGCTGGCCTTGAACCCCTGGCCTCAAGGCATCCTCCAGCTTTGGCCTTGTAGATGGCAGGGCATATAGGTGCATGCCACTGCACTCAGTTCAATTAGAGTGGTTTCTTTTTTCTAAGATTTATTTATTTTTATTTTATGTACATAAGTGTTCTGTCTACATGTAATCCACATGTATGCTTGGTACCCAAGGAGAACAAAAAAGGGCATTTGATCTCTGTGGCAGGATGCTTCATCCCACTGTGAAACTCCAAGATTGTATTAATAAAATTAACCTTGGGTCAGGGGGTGGAGCCAGCAAGCAGTTGACAAGAACTAGCCATAGAGAGTATGGAGGACCCAGCAATATGGATAGAGAGACACAGGAAGGAGTGGGGAGGGACTTAGAGACTTGGGATCTTTTTGATTGTGGACAGTGTGGAGAGGCTTCCTCTCCTGTTGTATCTCTGGTTTAAAAGGAAGTTCAGCTGGTTGCTTCTCAGCTTCTCTGATCTAGCAGGTTTTCACCCCAACATCTGACTCCTGAATCTTTATTGGTAAGTAGAACAACTTAGATAAAAAACAATATTTGACAGTCATGACTATGGCCTCGCTGTTGATGGTGGGTCAGAAATCCTACCAAGCCAGGTCTGTGCAGTTGGGTGCTGACTGTGGACCACAGGATGCAGAAGGTAGTTAAAATATCATAGTTTTAGGTACGGCTGCTAAACAGACATAAAAGCAACATTTGGCATCCCAATGTGGGGCACAACCACAAAAACAGAGAAACCACACCAGCCAGCTACAGCTCTTGCTAGTATCTGTTCCAGGCACCAATGTGTGGGGGCTCTTCCTGGGGACGGAGGAGGGTGGGCTAGTACTCAGAAATTATGGAAGAGACCTTGAGCTCATTGCTGCAGAGAAACTGAGAAGTCAGCAGATCTGGAGAGATACCTGGGAAATTTTTAAGGAGAGAGCTAAATAACATTAAAAAGAAAAATCTTTCCCACATTAAGAATAGGAAATATCAAATTACAGGAAGTTAGGACTTTGTGTAGTACCAGTACGGGTGACTTGAAAGTGGAAAAAATAAAAAGGGGGATTAGATTTAGCTGGGATTAACATAATGTTGAGTATAATTGCAATCAGTTTGTTAAACCATATTTTATCCTTAAAGAAGTGGTTTTAACTCTGCCAAATATGAAAAAAATTTGACTGATAAGATACTGATTTTTTTTTACCAAGATTGACTTCAGCTCTAAATAGAATAGCATCATATCCAGATGTCAGACAGACAAATACTGAATTTTTAAATTAATTTAAAAAATTAATTGAATCTTTGGCTTTTAAAAATATTAATTCAGAATGTAAAAGGGTGATTAGGTCTTTAAAGGCAAAATCCACACCAATAGATGAATGGATTAGAAATACAGTTGATATTGGACCTAATGCTTATGTTGCTACTTTGATAAGAGAAATTATTTCTAAAAATCAAAATGTCAGATGTTTTTATTGTGATAAGCAAGGTCATCGGAAATGGGATTGTAGGCAAGGCACTCCTAAAAACGTCTTTTTCCAGAAATAATTCAAACAGAAGGCACCAACCTTCTGAAATATGCAGAAGGCATGGCAAAGGCAATCATTGAATTAATGAATGCACATCAATAAGGGGTAGGCAAGGTAACCCTTTGCCATTGGGAAATGCCTTAAGGGGTCTTCCACAGGGCCCAATATCAAATTCAGTAGAATCATTCTCTGTCATCATGGGGGAAACTCATCCACAGAGAAATTAAAAGACTTAATGTCTGTTGTTAAAACCACACTGCTCTGGATGTGATCAAAGATAGAACAGCTTCAACAGATACAACAAAAAATTTAGGAGAGGCCATAAAACAAGTATTTGGGCAAACTGCTATAAATGATCAGAGACCAAAACTAAAAATACAAATAAATGGCATGGAAATAATAGTTTTATTGGACGTAGGTACAGATGTAACAATAATTTCACCAAAATCTTGGCATCCAGATTGGCCTCTTCAGGAGGTAAATGTTCAACTTCTAGAGATTGGAACTTTATTTCAGATAAAGTATAAGATAGATTTTATAGGGCCAGAAGGACAGACAGGAAAATTAAAGCTAGACTTGTCTGACATAGCAATGAACTATGGGGATGTGATTTGTTGCAGCAATGGAAAATACAGATTAACATTCCTCCAGTCTCAGAAACAAACCATAAAATAAAGAATACTTGTGAAAAAATTATTAAAAGGCATGATCAAGAACAGTCACAGACTGTTCAGGTTGTATATAAGCAGGGCACAACAGCTGTTGGTCTTTCAAAGGTACCAATAGCCTTACCTTTAAAATGATTAACTGACAAACCTGTGTGGGTGGAAGAGTAGCCTTTGATATCAGAAAAATTTACAGGCACTGGAACAGCTGGTACAGGAAGAAGCAGCTAAATGTTCAACATATTGAAGAATTGACCTGTCCTTGGAATTTTATATTTGTTATTAAAAAGAAATCTGAAAAATCGAGAATGGTAATACATCTGAGAGCTATTAATAAGGTGATCTAGCCAATGAGCTCCTTACAGTCTGGAATTCCCTTGCCTTTTTTTTTTAATTACCAAAGGGGTGGTTAATGTAGCGATTGATTTAAAAAACTGCTTTTATTCTATACTTTTATAAGAATAGGATAGAGAAAAATTTGTCTTCATGGTTGCCCACTTATAATAATTTTTAACCTGTTAGAAGATACCAGTGGAGAGTCTTGCCACAAGAAATGTTAAACAGCCCCAACTTGTACCAACATTTTGTACAACTGCCATTAGAAATAATTTATAAACAGTTTCCTCAACTTATAATTTACCACTATATGGATGATACTTTACTGGCTTATTCAGACACAGATATGCTGTGGATATTGTTCTGTATAAATAAAACACTGATTGGCCAGTGGCCAGGCAAGAAGTATAGGCAGGACAAGGAGAGAGGAGAATTCTGGGAAGTGGAAGGCTGGGTCAGAGAGACACTGCCAGCCGCTACCATGACAAGCAGCATGTGAAGACGCCAGTAAGCCACAAGCCACGTGGCAAGGTATAGATTTATAGAAATGGATTAATTTAAGATATAAGAACAGTTAGCAAGAAGCCTGCCATGGCCATACAGTTTGTAAGCAATATAAGTCTCTGTGTTTACTTGGTTGGGTCTGAGCAGCTGTGGGACTGACAGGTGACAGATTTGTCCTGACTGTGGGTCAGGCAGGAAAACTCTAGCTACACAGATACCTTAGGAAAAAAATGTTTGATAAAGTAAAAAGATTGTTGCCTTATTGGGACTACAAATTGCTCCTGAAAAAAATACAAAGAGGATATTTTATTAGATGCCTAGGATATAAGATAGGTTTACAGAAAATTCAACAATAGAAAGTACAAATCAGGAGAAATCAATAATGAACTCTTAATGATTTTTCAAAATTGCTGGAAGATATTAACTGGCTGTGGCCCACAATTGGAGTAACCACTCAAGAGCAAGTAATTTATTTCAAACCTACAAGGTCTTAAGGACTTAAGTAGTCTAAGAAAATTGTCAGCTGAGGCAGAGAGAGAATTGGCTCTGGTAAAAAAGAAATTAGAGGTTGTACATGTGGATTGCTTGGATTCAGAGGTCGATTGTATTTAGGTTATTTAACCTTCTATGCATTCTCACATAGAAATTCTAATGTGGAGAGAAGATTTTATCTTAGAATGGATTTTTTTTACCACACAAATAGAGTAAAAAATTAAATACCTACGTAGAACAAGTTTCTGGATTGATTCTGAAAGGAAAATTGAGACTTTGCCAGTTAGCAGGAATATACCCAATAGAAATTGTGGTACCTTTTATACATGTGTAAATTGCCTCCTTATGGGCAGAAAATGAACATTGGTAAAGAGTTTGCAGTAATTTTTTTGTAAAGATTATCAACAAATATCCCAAAAGCAAGAGACATTGGTCTATAAAAAGAACTAGTTGGATTCTCCCTCATATAATAAAGGAGACACAAATTTTTGAATCCCTACATTCTATACTAAAGCAAATAAATCAGGAAAGGCAGGTTGTATGTCAGGAAAGAAAAGTACAGTGCCTTAAATCCTTTATAATTTAATTCAAAAATCAGAATTATATGCTGTTCTTATGATATTATTAGATTTTCCAGAACCTCTTAATGTGATTACTGATTCATTATGTAGAAAAAGTTGATTTACATATTGAAACCACTGAACTTATCCCAGATGATTCAAAATTAACTTTTTAAAAGTTTATTCAATTGCAATTTATCAGAAATACAAATCATCCATTGTATATAACACATATCAGATCCCATCTACCAGGTCCTCTAGCACAGGTAATGATGAACTTTATCAGCTATTGGTAGTAAGTGTGCTGGAAGCCTCAGAATTTTATAAGAAACGCCATGTTAATAGCAAAGGTTTGAAAAAAGATTTTTCTATCACTATAGAAATAAGCAATAAGCCAATGAAATTATAAGGAAATGTGCTACTTGTTTTCTGTATAACCAAACTCCATTACCTGCAGGAAGTAACCCAAAAGGTACTCAAAGAAATTAAATTTGGCAGATGGGTGTGTTTCATTCTGTAGTTTGGAAAATTAAAATACACGCACCGTACCATACATACATATTCAAGATTTCAATGGCCAACTGCTTTCAGTTCGGAAAAGGCTGATTCTACAATTACACATTTATTAGAAGTCATGGCCATTATGAGTATATCCATACAAATTAAGACTGACAATGCTCTACCATATGTCTCTAGTAAAATGAAACAGGTTTTTTTTTTTCATATTACAGGTATACCACACAATCCTACAGGATAAGTAGTTATAGAAAAATCTAATTGAATTTTAAAAGATATGCTTAATAAACATAAAGGGGTAATAAAGAACTCAAAAGATAGATTACATAGTGCTTTATAAACTTTAAAATTTTTAAATACTAATGAAAAAAGAATGACAGCTGCAGAGAGACAATGCATAGTAGAAAAAACTGCTGAATTAAATCAGTCTGTATATTTAAGGGTGTGTTGACCTCAGAATGGAAACCATGATATGTGTTATATTGGGGAAGAAGTTTTGCTTTTGTTTCTACAGAAGAAAAGCTATGGAGACTATCAACATTGATAAAGATTAGATTTGAATTGGAGAGACCTCCTGATTAAGGAGAGGTGATAGTTCATCAAACATTTTGGTCATTCCAATCCAAACTAACTTATAAGACTAACAAATGCCTTTCATTTGATCAGGTATGAAAAAAAGGAGCTCTCCAAAGTTAGGTTTGGGGCAGGGTTTTGTTTTTGTCTTTCCAGAGAGTAAAATGAATAGATGAAACATCTAAAGAAGAAGGATGAATCATCAAGAGAAAATGTCCCAAGAAAAAGAGTCCCAAGAAAAAGAAGAAGGATGAATCATCAAGAGAAAATGTCCCAAGAAAAAGAGGAAATTGGCCTAATGGTTTAGCCCACCTCTAACAGAGTAGCATTTCATAAATCTTGCCAAATGCTTATTTTTGTTGTTTTCTACAAACATAAAAAGGCAACTGTTTTTTTTTAATGGTCCTAATTCAATTAAAAATCAAAGTTGGCTTTGGAGTTGGAGCATGGCTGTCTTCTTCTCTAAATCAAAGCATGCTTGTTAAAGAAAAACCCAAAATCTCTGTCTCATGTCAGAAGAGCTACCTGGTATGGGACAGAAGAAAATCAAAATTAAGGGATTATTCTATTGCCACTAATCTCATAATCCTTTGGTTTTATTTTGACTCTTTAAAACTTTTCTTAAAAATAGAAATATTATCTCAAAATCTATAAAATTATTATATATGTATATACACATATATATGTATATATGTATAAACACACACATATATACATATACATATATATACTACTTTCTGTCAGGATACTAGTAGTCATACAGAGTACTAACTAATTCTAGAAATAAGCTTTATCTAGCTTCCTGTATATGTTTTGGGTTTGAGTCTGAAGCAGGTAGCTAGGAACTAAGTTTGTGTGCTCTGGATGTACTTAATAGATTGTTGTCCTTTAACCTTTCAGAGATCCGCTGTATATGGCATTTAAAATGTTTAAGTTTTCTGCAGTGACCTGTGACCATTCCTAACAGCTACCTTTGAAGTCTCTGAAAAGATGATGGGCCTCTGTAACAACAAATCCACCCAGACTGTGATAATGCCATTAAACTGACAAATACCACCCAAAGATCAATTTCAGACTATACTGCTCAAGACAACTTCAAAGTGGTTAGCTAAGATGGTTCAACCTCATAGACTACTCCAGCCAGGACTTCAGAAAAGCCCTGCATTTTCCATCATACAAACATGGGACAACAAATGACACAGCTAGCTCTCCCAGAACTTGACCATCATCCCAATTTTCTCAGGGTCTCCTAAAGATGCTGTCACCCCCAGACAACAGGAAGTAATTTTAAGAACACAACACCCACACTCCCAAGAGGTGGGATGGGTTGTTCAGTGGGTTATGGACACTTGTCACTGTTAGGAGAGTTAGTTGCAAGTTGTTATTGGTCATTGTCACAGAGGAAACTGAACAAAGGAGGTTGTATTACAGGATTTCTTTCTTCCTTCCTTTTCCTTTCCTCTATCCTTCTTTCTCTCCTATCCAGAAAAAAAGAGGGGTTGGGGAGGAAATATAGGAAGGATAGGATAAAAGGGTAAATTATTGCATCTATTAAAAAGCAACTACTAGTCTCAAAAATTTTACATTGGTATGGATTTTTGTATATTGATACAAATTTAAGATTATTTTTGTTACAACATAGTGTATGTATGTTTCTACTCTTATTTAAGGTATTGTACTTACTGGGTTCATTTAAAGTTGTAAAGTTCTAGTCCTTGGAAGCTATTATTACAAACTGTTTAGTATAATTAAGAAATGCAGGCCAGTAGTTAGTCATCTATAACAATCAAACTTGTAGTCATGTTAGGTATGTTTTCAAGTTTTAACAGATATATTTTAGATAGGTGAGCTTGAAACACTTCAGAGATCTATACAATATGGCATCTAAAATGTTTTAATAACATAAGGTTTTTCATGACAGTGAGACACATCTGCTCCTGGTAGCACCAATCTGCTTCAGAGATGATGATAGGCATCAAATAACCTCCATATGAAGTTTACTTTCAGTGTGGCAAAGCTAGCCACTGGACAAGAAAATGCCATTGCCTCAACTGCTGACAGTATGCTGTCCAAGTTGGACAAGCAGGACACAAAAGAAGAAGATGAACAAACTTTGCCAAGATAAGGTAGGCTAGTCCTTCAAAATTCCTGCTTCACAGAAAAGTCTCTCAGATATTCTAGGCCCACAGGCCAAAGATGGATGCTCCAATGATGCAGAGGAACCTTGGGTGACTGTCCAGGCAGCCAGCTGTCTCTGTCATTTCTATAGTTTTGGAAGTTGTTTGCTTTGTACTTCCTATTTACTCGGGTAATATTTTATCCTTCTCCAGTCTCTGACGGGAGTGAAGGCTAAATTAGTTATAGTTTTCCTTGTTACAAAATTCAGAAAAGAAATTTACAAAAGATATGTAAAGTTTATAAAGTTTGAGAAACATAAAAGCTTAAGTTATTTATTTAAGAAAATGTTTTAAGGTCTAAAAGGTTATTTTTAGGTTGGTAATACAAGTTATGATAGAAAATTGTTTAGGTGTAAAATTTTGAGCTAACCAAGATAGGATAGAGAATAGAGTACTTTCCCAGAATGTGCCAAATACTAATGGACTCGACATTATAAATGTAATACTGATCTGATAATTGTTCTTATTGTATATAGTTTTAATGTATTAGAGTTAAAAGATTTCCTCTTTATTTAGACAAAAAGGAGGAGATGTTGTGGGATATTTGATTGCACTGTGAACCTCCAAGATTGTGTTAATAAAATTAACCTTGGATCAGGGGGCTGAGCCAGTGAATAGTTGATAAGAATTAGCCATAGAGAGTATGGAGGATCCAGCAATGTGGATAGAGAGACACAGGAAAGAATAAGTATTAGAGATTCAGGTTTTATTGTTTATTTGTTTTTTTCAAGACTGGGTTTCTCTGTGTAGTTTTGGTGCCTGTCCTGGATCTCACTCTCAGACTGGCCTTGAACTCACAGAGATCCACCTGGTTCTGTCTCCTGAGTGCTGGGATTAAAGGTGTGTGCCACCACCACCCAGCCGAGATTCAGGGTTCTTTGGTTTTGGCAGTATGGAGAGGCTTGCTCTCTTGTAGCATCTCTGGTTGAAAAGGAAGGACAGCTGGTTGCTTCTCAGCTTCTCTGATCTGATCTTGAATCTTTATTGTTAAGTAGCACAACTTAGATAAAAACAATAATTTGGAGACCTCGGCCATGGCCTGGCTGGTGATGGCTCCAGGACTGTCACTAGCACCATTGTGAGGATGGGACACAGAAACCTGGTGGAGTACTGCTCAAAGGAATCTGGAAGATGCTGGCAAAGACAAGTTTCTCTACTCACAGGAGACTGGGCAAAGTCCCTTTTGGGGTGAGGAGGGATGGCCATTTCACCTAAGTCTTGTGTCTTAGGCCTAGTGGGGCAGCAACAGTGGAGGGGAATGAGAGGTGAGTACAACATTAAGTGAGCCTGGGTTCAAGTCACTAAAGTCTCAGTGAACCGTGGTCATATTTTGGGAGTGTCATCAAAGTGATCCAGTTTCTACATGGCACAGTTGCTCCGAGCATTGTGGGGACACAGGCAGGTGATGACTTTCAACAGAACCTTAGGGAGCAGCTTTGGTGACTGTGGTTAGGTAGACACCAGGACAACTCATCCTACCAAAAAAAGAAAGCAAGTGAGCTGCAGTGGAATGTATCTGAAGAAACCTGTGAGTCCTGGTAGAGAAACTGGAGTGGGCCAGCTTCCAACCTGTGGTTAGAAGGCTGAATCCCAGGAGGGTGGGCCTCCAGGGATGGAAAAGCACCCTGTCTCAGGCTAATGCTCCCTGATGGGCCTCTGTCGCTTTGCTCTTGTTTTCTGAAGGTGTGTGTTGCCATCTGTGTTCCTGTGCATATGCATGTTCATGAGCACAGAGGTCAGGGGTCAATGCTGGATGTCTTTCTTAATATCTCCTCTTTTTTAAAATCTTATTAAAATCTTACTTTTTTTTTGTTTGTTGTTTGTTTTTTGGTTTTTCGAGACAGAGTTTCTCTGTGTAGCTCTGGCTGTCCTGGATCTCACTCTGTAGACTGGCCTTGAATTCATAAAGATCCACCTGCCTCTGCCTCCTTGAGTGCTGGGAATAAAGGCATATGCTACCACCACCCAGCCCCACCTTACTTTTGAGCCAGGGGCTTTCACAGAACCTGGATCCCATCAATTTATCTAGACTGGCCGGCCAGCAAGTCTAGAGTCTCCTGTCTCTACTACCTCCTAAATGCTGAGATTACATGAAAATTCCTGTGTCCAGCTTTCATGTGGCTGCTGGGGATGGAACTCAGGTCCCCATGCTTGGGTTGCAAGCATTTCAGCAACTGAGTGCTCTCCCTGGCCCCTTCATAGCCCCTGGGTTCATTTCTGAGACAGGATCTCATGTAGCTCAAGCTGCCCCTGAATTTACTCTGTAAGCAAAGATAGCCTTGAATTCTTCATCCTCCTGCCCCTACCTCCCAGGTGCAGGATTTCAGGGGGATTGACGGGGCTTTCCTGCAGCAGCCCAAGGCTCACTGTGGAGAGCAGGGCCTAATTGGCTTTCCAGTCGCATCTTCAGACACTCCAGAGTGCAGCTGGCCTGGCACTGGACATGCAGCTGGCCTGCCTTTACTCACAGCACCTTCACACATGCACACACTGCATTCTTCTGCTGTTTCGTGTCTCTCTCTTCCTGATATCTGCCTCCCTTAGAGTCTTTGCTAATGGTCCCTGGTGATATTTAGGGCCGACATGTTCCAGGTGGGTGATTATGCTTGGGATAAGTGAATGTTTTCTGAACTATGAGATATACTCTATTACCAGAATATGAAATCAATTTAGCACGTTAAGGCCAGCATTGAAAAACTATAACAGAAGACAATCAAATAAATCAGAGTAAAGGCAAGTGTTCTATCTCGGTTTACTTCTTTCTAGCTATAACCACGCATGTATACTCGGGCTTTCAATGAAAATCTTATTTCTTATTATGGATTGCAGTCCACATTCTTGAAAAATATTGCTTTCGTCAATCATGGGGCTGAGGTCCAATTTCCCAGCTTCACTTATTAAGGTTGCCATAGGATTTCTAGTCAGTGCGAACAATGTTTCCAGCTGCAGAGAAAGTGTCTGGGGAGCTGCTGCCTTCCTGATTAGAGGACAGACATGCAAGGAGCATGTCATCTGCTTCTTCCTGCTTTCCTGTCTTTAACACAAGTGTGATGCTTTGAAGTGCAGCAACCACCTTGAGACCAAGAGGGGAAAGTGGACTTGACCCTGTCAGCTCTGTGACCAGCATTGCCAGACAGCCATGCTGCTGAAGGTCTCACTGTGTGAGAGAGACACACGGCCCCAACTGGCCCCTTGCTAGAAACTGCTGGTGTTTGCTCACCTACCACGTGTGGTTGTGTGAGAATCCAGTTTAAATGCCTCCCCACCCACCCAGGGTGTAGCCCAGTGTGTCCCTGCCCTAGACACACCCCCATACTTACTCTCTCTGTGTTTGAAAGTCCTTCTGTCGTGACTCTGTACCCACAGTCGTACTGACATATTTGATTCATTTTTGTGGCTCCTCATCACTTCCCATAAAAACACAGAGTTCAGTGGGAGTCTCTAAACTCCCAGGCAGGTTATTAAGTGGGTGGGGAGGGGCATGGAATGACAAGATGGGAGAATCCTCACATTAGCTAACTCGTTAAGGTATGGGAGCATCTATACTCACTGTGGAAGCAGAGAAAGCAAGGTTTAATATAGCCAGGGAGTCCTCCAGTACTTTCCATTTTTGCTTCCCCAGAATTCTTTTTTTAATCCCCTGCCTTAATCCAGAGCTCTTGCATATGATTTGCTCTTTTCCACCCAGGCAGTCTGTCTCATAGACATGTCGCATGAGAGATGCTTCATGAATCCACTTTGAAGCTTCCTCCCAAAGCCCTTGAATTTAACATGTTCAAACTTTTTCCTTTTTTTTTTTTTCAGTAAATAGCTTATATTGATTTCTGAGTCCCACTGAGAGTCTAGTCTATGTTGGGTGGTTGAATTTCTACCTCGGTGAATTCATTTCGATGCCCTAAGAGTTGGGTTGAACCTTCATAATTTTTTTTAATGATCAAGAAGAATGTTAACACCAAAAGAAAAATGTACAGTATGAAGATGGGGGCTGGAGAGACGGCTCTACAGTTAAGAGCATTTTGCTGTTCTTGTAGAGGACCAGTTTGGTTTGCAGCACCCACATTAGGCTTATACCTCCAAGTCTGAGTCTGACAGCTTCTTCAGCCTCAGCAGATACCTGTGTACATGTGTTTATACATGCACACACTCATACACACAAATAAAAATCATAAAAATCTCTTTAAAAATGTATAATGACACTATTAAGTGAGGTACAAGAAATTAAAAAGTATCTACTATACATACCACATACATTAAAATATTTAAGCACACCACTCGAGCCAGGTCTCCTGTTCCCAAGGCTGCTGAGAATGTGGGCTCCAGGCATGCTCAGACCCTTGTTGCTTGTGCGAGGTAGTTAGGCAGCACGTGTCAGAACTTCCTGGCAGAAGGAATTCCAGATCCAGGAAAGGACCCCAAGGAAATAATCAGACAAATGCCCAAAGTAAAGGAACTCTTCAAACAAATTACGATCTGGCCATACATAGAATTCCACACTGCTGAAATTCCACACAGCTGTTGAAAATATTTTAAACTATTGACATGGATGAATGCTCACCACATGTAAAATAAAGGGAACATACTCCATGCCGGCACATATGATAGGCTCCTGTTGAGATGTATTTACTTGTGGACACTTGGACCTGTTTGTGATAGTTTGAATGTAATTGGCCCCCATAATCTCATAGGGAGTGGCACTATTAGAAGGTGAGGCTTTGTTGGAGTGGGTATGGCCTTGGTGGAGAAAGTGTGTCACTGTAGAGGTGGGCTTTAAGGTTTCCTATGCTCAGGATACTGCCAATGTCTCAGGTGACTTCTTGTTGCCTGCAAGATGTAGGACTCTTAGCTACATCTGCCTGTATGCTGCCATGCTCCCCACCATGATGATGATGGACTGAACCTCTGAACTGTAAACAAGTCACCCTAATTAAACGTTTTTCCTTTTTAAGAGTTGCCATGGTCATGATGTCTTTTCACAGTAATAGAAACCCTAATTAAGGCACTGTTCATGTATTACCAGTTAGCAGTTTGAAGGAACAGATGCCAAGCTAGATGGTGGAGCTATAGGTATTCTTCTCACTGTCTCTACATTTATTATCTATTTATTTGTGTGTGTGTGTGTGTGTGTGTGTGTGTGTGTGTGTGTGTGTGTGTGTATGTGTGTGTGTGTGCAGGCGAGTGCAGGTGCCTGTGGAGGCCAGAAGAGGGCATCAGATCCCCCATAATTGGAGGTACAGGTGGTTGTGAGCCACCTGATACGGGTGCTCAGAACCAAACTTGGGTCCTTGGGTCCTCTCGTAGACCAATAGATACTTTAACAATGGAACTATCTATTTACCCTATTTTTTAATGGTCTTAGGTCTTTTCTATAGTAAATCAGTATTATTTGAGGATCTAAACTAATGACACCTTTAGAATGTTTGATATTTGCTTGAGCTAGAAAGGGGCTTGCTCTCTGCACAACTTCTCAGCATGGAGATAGCAGTGCTGAGCATATTCTGCCCATGAACCAGATGCTCCGTATAGTAAACAGTACCAGGCTCTTATGGGGCTCCTCCTGCCTGGCTTAGCACCTATTGGAAAACCATGGCCTCAGCTGATGTGGACATCATCATCATCAGCCCTATTGTGCATAGCCTGCAGTGTCAATGAGAAGTCAAGGAGAGACCACTTGAAAAATACTAGACATTACATAAATCCATGCTGTTCTGCCCGCTACTTAATGATTCCTTCAAGAGAAAAAAAGATACTTCAATTGCATAAGCAAGGTAACCAGAACAATCCATTCCTAATCCAACTCTAAAAATAACACTCTGCAAAGCCCATCTATGGAGAATTTGAATCATGTGAGAATCTGGAAAATGTAAACTGACAGGAGAGTATAAGGAACAGAAAACCACTTATCTGGGCATGCTTTTGTTGGACAATGATTTGTGTGTGCTGGGGACAGTTCTCACACAGACTCTTGCCCAGGGCTGTCCTAAGTGGTCTGTAGCCCACTCTGTAAGCAGATGGACCCTGTGAAATCTTGGCCCCTACCTCTGTGGCTTAGTTGAGAAAAGGGCGTTCTTTGCCTCAGCTTCCACATCTGTAAAATGGGAGCTTTGCAGAGACATAGTGCAGATAGAATGAGGGAATGCATTAAAAGCTTTGCATGGTGGCTTGTGGTAGAAGTTCAGTAAGTATTGGTTTAAACATCATTGTTAATACTGCAAGACAAAGCTGATGACAACTGATCAGAGGTACTGAGGAGACATTCACTTGGGGGAAGAGGTTGAATGCCTTGTTAGAGCATCAGCTCAAAGCTCACATCATCTCTAAGCTTATGTTTGAAGGCAAAATAAATCGTGTTTTTATAGCCATTATGATTGCAAGGGAAGGGGTTGGGGATTTAGCTCAGTGGTAGAGTGCTTGCCTTCCCTGGGTTTGCTCCTTAGCTCCGGAAAAAAAAAAAAAAATTCGAGGGAAGGAAGACTACATTCTTTTGTGTTCTTCAATGCCATATGGTGCTATACTCTGACTCTTTTTTTTTTTTTTTTTTGGTTTTTCGAGATAGGGTTTTTCTGTGTAGTTTTGGTGCCTGTCCTGGAACTCACTCTGTAGACCAGGCTGGCCTCGAACTCACTGAGATCCACCTAGCTCTGCCTCCCAAGTGCTGGGATTAAAGGCGTGCGCCGCCACCCGGCAATATACTCTGACCCATAAACATCCTTCAAAGGCCTGTGTCAAAGCTTTGGTCCCCAGCTGGTGCTGTTGAGGGAACTTGCAGAATGCGCGGCTTTGTAGGAGGTGCTGAGTATTTTGGAGACAGGCCCCAGAAAGGGATTGTGAGACTCACATACTCTGCTCTCTGGGTTTTTGCTCTCTGGCTGTTAGGTAAGCAACAGGGACAACTGACCATGGACTGGAATATGTATAATTGAAGCCAAAGTAAACCTTTGCATGTATGACTGAGGTAGATAATGGTAGCCAGTTGCCCATGCTGGGTGGAGTCTGAACTGGCACAGCTTTATATCATCTCACCAAGGCTTTAGCAACCTGCCTGCCCCACAGGAGAGAGCTCAGCTCATTATAGTGCTCTGCATGAGGTTCACAGACCAATGTCCCCTTCCTTGATCTCATAGAAACGTTTGTCTTCCACCTAGGGCCCATGAGCAAGGCCAGTCTGACTCTGGGCGTCACTCCTGCAGAGCGACAGATTTGAAGAGGGTTCATCACGTGATCATCCAATGAGAAAGAAAATCAGCTTTGCCTACCAGCTGGTGTCAGCACTAAAGCAAATGAACCAAGTCTGGGTTCAGAATCCTCTGTCTAGGTCTGGATCACCAAAGGATATTGGAAGGTACCTCCAGGACAGTCTGGAGTCTTGGCACTGCCCTAACGTGACCCCAGGTCTGTGTGAGCCCATTGCATCCCACACAGTTAACTCTCAAGCCTCCCTGATCCCATGGCTGCTGAACTAGGTCTCTGGACCAATGATATCTTAACTTCTCTGGTTCTTACTCTGGTGTGAATAGTCCCAATGGCCTCCTTACAGGATCTCCTTTCCCCAGTTCTTCTCTTGCTGATGGCACAGGTCAGGACTGCAGCAAGGGCCTTAACGTTCTGCTCTGCTACCTGTGTAGTGGGTGCACATGACTCTTCCTTTCTAGGTAGTTTCTAGTGGTAGGATGGGACAACAACATGCACTCCATAGGGGGATGAAAATGAACGAAATGGTGTGGAAGACGAGGACAGCACTGTGTCTTTACACAAAAACTCCAAAAGCTATTAAGTACCACCAGTCCTTCAGAAGGCCAGCGGCCTGCCTTGAACAGATTAATCTGATAACAATGCTCGCTAATTTACAAAGTAGCCTCTTCACTTACCCTATGTATAACAACCTAGCTTAAAATCCCACACGAGCTCCCCTCTCCCCATCCTGCACCCGGGGTCAGGTGCAGGATCCTCAGCGAGGCATTAAGAGCTCTCAAGTCCTGTCTCCATCTGGAGTCTCCTCTTTGTGCTCTCAGCAGAGGCTGGCTCTCAACAGGCACAGTGTGTGTGGGGAGGGGCTGAGGCTGTCCTGCAGACATTCTGTGTGCTCTTCTTCCTCCAGTGACAACTGCCTCGCCCTCCCCCCACCCTAAGTCCTATTCTTTCAAGCACCCTAAGTGCAGCTCTGGCTCCTTTTTAGTTCTCCCAACAAATACTTCTCGCCACCTTGGTCAGAAGATGAGTGTGCTAAGGCTGCAGCACTCAATGAGGCAGAGCCTGTCTGAAGAAGATGGTCTCTTGTGACCAGTGCCTGTGCGACACTTGCCACTGCATTTAGCTGGTACCTCCCACGCCCACTAGACAATATCCTCCTGTAAGTATACAGCGTAACTTTTTCATTTTTGTGCCTCAAAGGGACTGGGAAATCGATGCCTATGTGTTTTCCTGTCTACATTTCCCTGTTCTGGTTAACTCTAACATGGCACGCATCTCTGATCTTCCCAGTATTTACATTCCTGTAGACAGAGTTAAAGCAGGAATATACTTATTCAGAATAATTGCTGTCTACAAATTTGCTATCCACTTTGCACCTTGATCACTCTGCAAGCTTGCTTTGCATTACTAATCTAATTCCTTAAAAAAGATGTGAGCTGGCTGGCTAGCTCTGTGAGAGAGCCCACCTCAATGAATTAAGTGGACATCAGCTCCAGCCTTCCACACAGATGCATACCAGCACACATGTGCACCCTCACACAGAACACCCACATGCACATGCGTGCACACTACACACAGACACAGATAGCCAGGTGTACCCTCACAAACTGCTTGGTTTCCTTACTGCTAGATGAGATGGTATGTTCAAAGCAAAACTCTAGAGACTGATGCCCACTCTTCTTTTTCATGACTTCAGTTACATCTCAAGTGTGGCCTCACCAGACAGCACAAAGCCCTGCCTCTCACTACCCTGCTCATATTTCCTTGTCTTATTGAAGTTTAGATGCCTTGCTTGCTCAGCATCCCCCGGGCATTCAGTTCTCTACCTGTGAAGCAAATGTTTGGGTCACTAAAACCTCCTCAGTGCATCCACTTCTTATGAGGAACTCCTCCCCGTCACTGACACTCCTTCCCTGCTTAGGTCTTTTACAGGGAAACACTAAACCAGTGGCTCTCAACCTGTGGGTCACGACCCCTTTGAGGGTCAAACGACCCTTTCACAGGGGTCACATATCAGATATCCTGCATATCAGATATTTACATTACGATTGATAACAGCAGCAAAATTAGTTATGAAAAAGCAACAATAATTTCATGGGTGGGGATCACCACAACATGAGGAACTGTATTAAAGGGTAGAGGCATTAGGAAGGTTGAGAACCACTGCTCTAAACCGTCCCGGGTGTCTGAGGCATTTAATGAATACCACATACCACACTGAACTGTACCACAGGGCTAACTTCAACAAACACTGGAATGGTATCCTTGACCTCGAGATTTTCCCCCACTCTTTAGGCTCATGAATTTTCTTTCTACTTCTTGCAGTTAGGCTGTACTTAGAAGTAGCTTTTCTGAACTTGATTTTGTGTGCATGGGCATGCTTCTGTGTAGGTAAGTCAGAGAACAACTTGTGCAAATTGTTTCTCTTCTTCCATAATGTGGGTTCTGGGGATCGAACTCATGTTGCCGGACTTGGCAGCAAGTGTCTTTGCTTTCTGAGTCCTCTTGTTGGCTCTTTGTAACCCTTACACACTTTCCTGAGATAAGGGGCAAGAAATACCAGCTCAGTAACAGGGTGTGCAGGGCATCATCTCTGAAAATGTGGGGAGTCATGAGCCTTACTGTTTCCCCTACTGACAACTCACAGTGAACAGGGGACCTGCAGGGAGTGTTCCAGGAGCCTGAGATTCAGAGGTAAGTCTGACTCTCACTTCCGGTTACCTGATGCTGTCTCAGCTGATCTTCTTGGACTTGTGGCAGCACAGAGCTGCCCGCCCCAGGCTGAGAACACAGGCCTTTCCTGAGCTTGTTTCCCTTTCAGGACAGCCTGATTTTTCTAAGCCGATCAGCAATGTTGCTTTCCAGTGGCATCCTGGGCCTCAGTTCCTTCATCATGACGCTGCCACTCCGGGTGTGGTGCAATATACCTACGGTTGGGGCAGCCATGCAATATACCTACGGTTGGGGCAGCCATCCGCTCCGCTGGGTACCAGCTGGCAGGGAGGGGACAGACGCCAAGGGGACTCAGCACTGTGTGTTGACTTGAAAATGGCATATTCCCTGCTCCTGCACATGCCTTTGGCGCTTGGGCTCATACCATGAAGTCCTCTACACAGCATGCAGGAAGGCCAGGTTCTGGCAAGTTAACTAGCAGTATGTGGTGAAAAACCATTTTCTCTCTCTCTCTCAGCTCTGGGAAACTGCCATCAGATGACCTTAAGCAGAAGGAACAGGGAAGAGCAGCTTGATGCCACAACGTCAACTCTGCTATCCTTGGCTGCCAGAAGCCTGACAGGGCCCTTGGTCACTGGCCAGCTCTGGCCAGCAGACATGTAAAAAAACACAGATCTGAGACATATGAAAATACAGTAATTTAAAACAACCATGAACTTATCTCTGTTGAGCTAACAGATGCAGCAGGGCAGCTGCTAACAGATGCAGCAGGGCAGATGCTGAGGAGTCAGTTCTAACATGCTTCTTTCAAATGCCTGCACAAGACCACAGGGAGCCAGGGTAAACTCAACAGCGTTTGGTACTTTGATCTACAGGAAAAGCTAAAATGGGTCTGACATATGTCACACCTTAACTAGACTGTTTAAAAACCAAAGCACCATCTTGAATGTGATTCTCACATAAGACAAGTACATACTGACACTGGGACATCAAGATCCCTGTTAAATGCAAACATCTTCATGTAGAAAGATACTAAATGGTCTATGATCAACACGCAGGCTATTCTTCCAAAAACTAAACATAATTAACACAGCCCTAGTATTTGTAAACTAGAATTTTTACATTTGCACAATGAGACATCCATTCCATCAAATATAATAGTAATTGTTACTAAAAGAAATTCATTGACCTTTTTAAAAAAGATTACAAAATTGAATTTATTGAGTTTCACACAAGATGCACTTATAAAATTAGTACTGAATGCCGTTAGGACAGAAGTGAGTGTTATCCCCACTCCCACCAGCATCTGCAAAGGAAATGCATTCTTCAGAAAACAACACAGAAACAGAAAATTCAAGCAGAACTGAGGAGACATCTAGGCCATGTTCTTGTTCTGAGAGGGCTGAGTTTGGCAAAGCTTTCTCCACACTGCTCCTAGCTGAAATGGACACTTTCTTGTTGTTAAAAAGAATAGTTTAAAAATGGGGCCCCACTGAAACAAACATACACCAAAGAATGAAAATGTTCATTTTAAACTTAAAACTGCTTCCTGGTTTCACAAGGCATATATATCATTTCCAACAGCTTCTTTAGATTCTGTTAGTGCAAATCATTAGAAACCCTCCTTTATTTCAAGTGCATAAGCCAAAGCATCAAAACCAGTCTTACATTTATCCAGGATACAGGAAAACCATCTAAAACTTGCCATCTGTGCCCGAAATGTTTGAGTAAGAGCCGAGTTTCATGAGTGAGACAGCAAAGGAAATCAGTTAAGAGTACCATCGTCCAGACAGTTCAGAAATCAGATACGGTCAATTTTCTTTTAGGAGAAGTGCAGAAAAGGTTCTCAAGATAAAAATGGGGTGGTGAGAACTTGCCCCTGGATGCCACCAACTAGTAATGAAGCAGGAACGGCATCTTTATCTCAAAGAAAAACCCCAGAGCACCCTTTGGTTGCTATTCCCAGTATCCCACTGTAGTTCCCTCTTGTATCTGAAACACCCTTTACAGTCACGTGAGGGACTCTCCCAGCAAAGGCACCCACTGTCCCTTTCCCACAGAACACAGAGCAATGGAAGGACACGTGCATTCTTCAAGCCCAGCAAGGTGACGCTGGCTGCTCAACTCGCTGTGAACACTTTAAAACTGCTATTCAAAACAAAACAAAAACCAACAAACCAGCCTGTCGATGGCAACCACTTTGATTTTGTATATCAACAGCTTTTCAACAATTCAACACCAAATCTATTGACTTGTAATAAATGATGCAGCTTTAAAGCAAAACTGGGTGTCTACAGTTGACATTGCTCTGTGCTCTCACTATAACTGCCTTTTACTGGGTCCCTGCCATTAAGAGCCACACAGTTCACACTGCTGAGAGTAACTGAGAGAGCAGGAAGCATTTCTCAGTGACACATGACCTTCATGAAGTAAGAGAACGAAAGGGCCGAGCGAAAGCTCTGTTTCCTCTAAGATGCTGTTAGTCATCATGTGTTTAAGTAGCCTTTTATTTTGCTTAGTTTAGATGTATTGCCAAGTATGACTCTGGTGGTAAGAATATTTATCTGGACTTATATTTAATAATTCTTTTTTAATGCTTTGGCAGATGGAGTCAAGTTTGGAAAGAGTTTGTGAAAACTGTATGAGACTGGAAAGGTATTCATGGTAAAAGCTTCACAGTTTCCCAGGTACGTCCTTATACTGAAGAGGCTTGGAGGAAAATCCAACATTCTGGAAGCCCAGGCTGACAACGCATAGGAACTCTTGCAGTGCTCTGGCTGGGTGCCGGAAGTGCCGCTGCTGTTGGCCAAGCAGGAGGAAATGTTCACCCTCCACCAGCATCCCAGAGTCAAGGCCAGAGGCCGGCGCTGTCTCGTGGTCTGCCCTTCTGCCAGGCCACAGTACTGGAGGAAAGATACTAAGATTTGCTTGCCATTAATAATTTAAGTTTTTAAATAAATATTTAAGTGCCATTTTTAGCAAGTGTGTCCTGGCGGACCAGCATCTGTGGTCCCAGGGCCCGGCATTTTCACCTCACTGGCCACAGACTCAGTCAATCCGGTTCCCACAGATTGTGAACCTGTCTATCTCTAGCAAATCTTTCTTTGAGGATCTGTGTTTTAATTCAGAATTTTCCTGTGTTATGTCCTTCTCATCGCCATCTGGGGTTGTCAGAAACTGATCAGAATTGCTGGTCACAAGTAAGGGTATGACATTTTCTTTATGATGAACAGGCTGGCTGGTGATGGAAGTGGACAGGTTTTCTTCCGTGGAAAGGCCTGTGGGAAAGCAGATCCACTGGATTAGGAAACCATTTCCCTTCAGTTACAGTAAATACTTATCAAACACCATGTTTTCAGGGCTGATGAAAAGTATCCATTATCTTTCCTCTTATATAAAACAAATGAAAACTAAAAGCATACTGTGTATGCTGTAATTTCTAATAAAATTCAGGGGCTAGTCATACTCTGTTCATCCAAAATTTTACCCACCCCTATAGGTAACACTACCACTTGATTCTGGAAAGATCCTTTCTCTGTCTTTACAGTTCCCTCTTACATGCCCACAAACCATGGCTTGAGCAGAAAGCAGCCCTTGCTCTGCACTCAGGACTCCCTCCGGAAGGGCTAAGTGGACTTGAAGGTGCTCCATCTCCTGTCTGTACACTTGAGCTAGTCTCAGACCAACATCATCACCTGCAGGAAGCCCACATCTGAAGGAAGGCCCCAGCTCCTCGCCCCAGCTCAGGAATCTAGGAGGCTGGTCTTGGAGGCAGCGGAGTGAGATTGGGACCCACTGACCTCTGAGTTATAAATTCACTCCCTTCCCCTTTCCTTCTCCATTTCCTGCCCCAAGGTGCTGGGGACTGGCCCCAGGGCTTCATGCTTGCTAGGTTAAATGCTCAACCACTGAGCTAACATCCTCAACTCCATTCAACACCCCCCCCCCCCCCGCCCCCAATTTGATCTTTTAAAGGAAGCTTTAAACCAGAGTGAGCTGTATATAAACTGCCGCTAAGACGCAGTCCTGCTGAGATCCTGCAGTCTTCTGTGAATCTGAGAAGGTGAAGAGCTAACACTGTCTTCAGTGTTGACTTCTGCCCTCTTCAGGGCCTGACTTCAACAACCCCCTGAATCATCTCCAGCTTGTAGTCTTTTGACCTCTAGGGCATCCTTCACTGACACTCCTCTTACATGCATGTAACTTGCGTGTGACTTGACATGACCCTTCATCTGATGGCCATCCTCCATTAGACCGGCTCCACATTTTCTAACTTCTTCATGTAAGTCAGAGGACACATGCTGATGCACTTTCGATCTTTCGCATCACGAACAGCACCCACACGTTCTTATAGTGACGACCGTCTAAAACCTCAGCTCCCACTTTAGCTTCTGAGAAGACCCACAGGAGCATGACCTGGGTTCAGAGCCTGGAGCAGCTGGTCTCCTTTGCTCTGTCTGGAACAAGCTTTACCATCTCCAGCATAGCTGGGCCATGTCTGGATGCACTGGCCTCCTCTCCCTTTCAAGTCTAAGGCAATGACCTCTGGAGAGTGACAGGGCCTTGGGGTCTGGGGAGGGACATCAGTCCCGTTGTTCTTCCAACACCAAAGTCCTTTCACTGGCTGTGTGTGCAGCGTTTCCTGTCCCTGACAGCCCTCACTGCGGCCTGACACATGCTCTACTTACTGTTCTTCCTCTCCTTCCAACAGTCCAGATGCGGTTCTGTCCTAGAACAGAACTGTTCCAGGACCCAACAGTGAAGCAGAATGAAGCGCATCTCTAAGCATCACTTCACCATGGCTGAGCACTGATTTACTAAGAAGAATTCAGAAGATGAATTCTGGAGCCAACATACCTTGAGAGGACTTGCACTTGCTCTGGGATTTACTGGAGGGTTTTCCGGGAGTGCTGGCCGGGGGAGGATTAAATAGCTTCTCTTCCATTTTGGCTTCCTTCACATATTGACATGACTTCCCCAACAGCACAATGCTATTAAGTATTTTCAGGGAGATCAACCTTAGACAGAGAACAGAGTTGTGAGAATTCATGTAAACCAATGCGAGCCGACCTCCTAGCTTGCTTCTGAGATGCAGGCCAGGGTGAGGGGATAGTCCCAGTTGTCAGAGGGCCTGTGCTGGTAGAACCTGAGTTCCTTGCACAAGGTTCTTTATCACAGAGGAAGACCTCTGATACGTTCTAATTCATGAGAAATTCTATCAGCCAGCAGTTTTCCTAGTATAGATGATAATCCAACATGTATTCTTTTACCATAAAACAGGTAGATGCAGAGGAGCAAGAAATAAAAGACAATTTCTAATTCCCTATGTGGTATCCAGTATATTATCAGCCATTTACTCTATGTACATGGTCTGTACCTTCTTACTGTGCAGAAATGGGTCTATTTACAAGGTTGTGGTGGAGGCAAAGAAGAGGGATCAAGAAGTGGGAGCAAGAAGAGGGATCTGGGCTCAGTGTGTAAGTAGAGTCCTTTATGGACCCAGGCAAAATCCTCCACAGCTGATCAGAAAGGAGAGGACTGGGAGAGGCTCAGAGCCATGCTCAGCACAAAGAAAAGTTAAGCCTGTTCCTTATTACTGTGCTGTTGTTACATATGTAACCCCCCCCACACACACACACATTATATATATTCTACAAATATCCTTCCTATGTGATCTCAAGACTGCTTTGTGGTATAGGCTACAAAACAAAACTCATTTGTAATAGCTCCCATTTCTGGGTATCTGGATTATTTCCAACATTTTGCTTCTATTAAAATGTTTGTAATTGGCAAAATGATTTAGAGATGGCAGCACCCATCCACATCTTCTCCCGTACTGTGGGCTGTGACTGACAGCTTTAGCAGGAGTGAACAAGTAGGTTGCTGTTTTTGTGTGTGAGAGGAAACACTGTCAGTAACACGGAATTACGAGCCAGGCTTAACATGTGAGTCAACGTGCAAAATACATGAGGATTCCTGTCTGGTCCTCAGCCTTTCACGCAGGGTTTCAGAACGCGGCACAGAGGGTCGCACAGCCCCACAGGTGCAAATCCACTGCCAGTTGTGGGGCTCCCGCACCATTCCCTCACTCCTTCCTTCCTTGCTTCTGTGGTTCTGCCTAAGAGAATTCCAAACTCACCAAACTAATCCCCGATTCCAGATCCCAATCGCCCTTTTCTCAGGCCCTCACCTCTCCACTCCTCAATGTTCCCTCTGCCACAAGTTTCTATCACGGTAAGTGGCAGTTCTGTTCCCTTCTCTGTTGAAGCCCAGGTTCTCACACCACACTTGATGCCGTTCCTGTGTATTTCCTGTACAAGCGATGTGCATGCAGCTGACAAGTGCAACCCTCCAGTGCTAGCACTTGCACTGCAGCCTTGCCGGCTCTTCCTGGCGGGGCCGCTGCTTCCCGACTCACTGTTCCTGCTACACTCGGCCCGTCCTCCACACAGGAGTCGAAGGGATCTTGCAAAAGGCTCTCCTGGGAGAATCTGGAGCTATCTCCCTGTCAGCGACCTTCTGACAGCCCACCCTCTAGGCTTACACCCTGTATTCCCTGGGTCAACCAGGCTTTCTGCTCACAACTGAAGTCCTCCCGTCCCTCTCCAGCTCTCCCCCACCCCCAGTTTTGTTCACCCTGCTTACAACTATCTCTTCAGAATGCGTCTCCTGTCACACACACTACACTTTTAGTGACTACAATTTTAGTGACACTGGGGGACAGAACTTGTCTGTCTTCTTTTTGGCTGATCCTTAGAACAGCATGGACCCTGGCAGGCAAGACTGCTGAATGGGTGAGGAAGACGTGCTGGTCACATCTTCCCTCCACAGCTGACAAGCACACATCAAAACTGAGTTCTGATGACTTTACCCAAAGGGAAATCCGGGAAACCCAGAGCTGAGCTGGCTTATGTGGGTGCATGGGCATAAGTGTTGGAGAATGCCATCTGTGGGACAGTACAGCCTGAGCACTCCAGAGGAAAAGGTTGTGGGCAGATAAGCAGAGCAGGAATGATTTCGGCCCTAACTTCCCACAGAGTCTGGTTTCCAAAGGCATCTGTGATGGCCCATCTTCATGTTTGAGTGTTTTGTATATCCTCCTGGTCCCATGTAATACTTGGCATGTGACGGGTTTTCAAGTATGCTATATTCAAGTTTACTTTCCTGATTTTTGGTCAAACTATGAGAGCATTTTAGCTTTAAACAATGAGGGGCACAAGTAGGGACAGGGAACTATGCTAAGAACACCAACGGCAGGGTGTGGGAACCTGCACTACAGAAGAAGTGTGATTCTTTTCTATTTTAAGAAATATTTTGGTATCTATTGTTATGTAGTCTAAGTACAAAGAAATTTCCTTAAATATTAATCCTCAAAAATAGTAAGTAGTTTAAAGTCTTGACATTGTCTTCAGTGTGCAGTTGAACACCTTTGGCATATTAGTAAAAGAAAAGGAGAGAGAGCGAAAAGGCCAGTGTGATTATGGCCAAAGGAAGAAACAGCTCAGAGAAAATGCGGAAAAAAGATGGGAAGAGTTCAGAACATGAAAATAAAAGTCAGTTTTCTAGGATAGCAATATTAACTCTTACCTCAAAAAGAAAGTATACAGGAAAATTTCTAACATTGTATAATTTCATGTAAAAAACTTAATGTCAAATAACTTAAGAGAGCTGGGTATGGTGGCATGTTGTCAGTAATCCCAGCACTCAGGAGCAGAGGAAGGAGAAACAGGAGTTCACAACCAGCCTTTGGTAAGTAGTGAGCTCAAGGCCAGCCTGGGCTAAGTGAGATCCTGTCTCAAGAACAACAAAAAAGTGTGTTCTGGAGATGTAGTTCAGTTAGCAGAGCATATACTTAGCATGCACAAAGCCCTGAACTCAATGTCCAGCACAGCATAAACCAAGTATGGTGGTACACACCTGTAATCACAGCACTCAATCAGAGTTATTTCTGGTGTCACTGCAATTAGTCACCTCATCCAGCACAGCCCTGAAGTAGGAGGGCCAAGACAGGCACTAGGAAGCACTTGCAATGAGTGAGGGATCTTACGTGCAGCCCACAGGAGTGACCATGTCTGAGCTGTTTGGACAGTCTTGGGTATCTGTCATGTTCCAGGCAGTATGTGGATACCCCTCACATGCCAGGTATCACATGGGACCAGGAGGATATACAAAACACTCAAACATGAAGCTGGGCCATCACAGATGCCTTTGGAAACCAGACTCTGGGAAGTTAGGGCCAAATCATTCCTGCTCTGCTTGTCTGTCCACAGCCTTTTCCTCTGGAGTGCATCAGTGCCACAGATGGCATTCTCCAACACTTATGCCCATGCACCCACATAAGCCAGCTCAGCTCTGGGTTTCCCAGATTTCCTTTCCGGCAAAGTCATCAGAACTTGGGTAGGCTATTTTAGTTCACTTCTTGAAAAATTAAACAGTGGCAAAATAACATTCGACATCATCATTTTCTTGCTACCATTTATGATTACTATAAACTCAACTGTTTACCTCCTGCCTGTGTTTCCCAATCAGAAATGTAAGTTAGTTGGGATCAACAAATTCACAGAAGACTCAGCTGGCATTATTAGGTGGATGTGCACAAGCCCAGTGTGCTGAATATTAAGCTTGACAAGCACACAGGAAAATTAAAGGTGTTTCTAAATATGAAAAAAAGAATGCGATGAAAGACTTTCCTCCCAAAATAAAGTATGGGTGGACTATAAATCTCGAACAAAAAGACCTTATTGTAAACTTTTGGTTAACAATTCAAACTTAAGTACATAGAAGAGGAGAAATATTTTATTTTTGGGTGCAATTAGCTTCTATTACATCTTGCAGTTATACACACTTTACTGTAAAGTCAAAACATAATCAAGAACAGTCAATCTTACCCAAAATAGAAGAGTATGACACAGGCATAGGACAGGATTCCTTGCACTTTAATTGAGCTTGTTACAACTCTGATGAGCTAGCCAGAAACAAACCAAAACACAAAAACACACAGACAAAACACAACCATAGAGTTATTAGTTCATATTTAAAAAATATTTTTTTCTTCCTTACTTTAACATTTTATAGAGTATACTTGCATCCAAGTCCAAGAGGCTGGGTCTAGACTTTCCAATCCATTGCCGATCTGCCTCCTCCGGCATCTATGCTGGCTTGGGTTTGCACAGGCAAACCCAGCGAGCAGCGGCAGCTGCCACAGACTCTCAGCAGTCTGCTGCGGCCTACTTCACCAATGGGGCTTTACTTACACCTAGCAGAGGTGCAGGAAACTCAACCTAAAAGGTCTGTCTGAGGAAGCTCATCTAGTTGTTGCTAGAGATAATCCTGGTTGGGCCTTTTCTTCACTTTTCCTGTCCACTGTTCAAATTCTTTAAGAGCCCCCAATAACTTGCAGGGAACATGGAGCAAAGGCAGACTTACGTTGTTTAGGAAACTAAGCACACAATTAATCACTCAAAAGCCAAGTGGCTCTGTCTCTTTGGTTAGTTATGGCTAACACCTAGCTTCTTATGAAAGAGAAACCTAGACACAGCAGTATTATCCCTGGAAGCCTGTTGAATGAATCTGGTGGGAGCAGCAGAGAGAAAGCATTTACACATTACAGGTCCAGGTCCTGGGAGCAGCTATGAAAATGAAGCAGCGATAACTGGCCTCACCCAGTTATCACCATCATTCTATCATGATGCCTTAAATATAATTAAAATGCTACCCACGAAAAGAAAACAGAAATGAGACATGGGATGGGCTGTCACATGTCCAATCTAGTTTCACTGTGAGAAAAGCACCATGGAGCCCTTTCCTGTGCCATGGCCTCTAGCAGAGAAAGGGTTGCTACTACCATTCAACTAACCCTTTTATTAAAGAACAGCTGCACAATCTAGATTTACCCTCAGGACTGAATATATCATGTTTCTACTACCAGGAAATACAAGCAGAAAAATTCAACATGCTATTTTTTTCAATTTCTTTAACTTTTACGAAATAACCTTTAAAATCTGAGTTTCTCCGAAATTTGTTTTTCTGAAGTAAAAGAAATTTGTATTACTATTTCATAAGCAATTAAAACCATAACATGTTTAGGGTTTGGTTATCTGTTAAGTTGTTGGAATTTAACATGAAACCTATCATCATCCACCATCTAAATACATGGGGTAAAATCTAAATACAGCTGCTATGACTTCCAGCTTTCTTGTACATTTGTCAGCTGATCTGCACACAGCTGCTTTCAGGTCATGTTCTGATGCTGGATCCAGGAGTGTAGAAGGTGTAAGCACACTGCAGGGCTCAGACCTGCTCACCACTCACTATGCATTCTGCGTTTATTTCCTTAGCATATGTTCCCAGCACTGGATTGATGCCATCTAGCACCTCACTGTCAAAGTGCCCTCTAGAAACAGGATGAGCTATGCAGCCACCTCCATGCTCCAGTAGACACCGCAATGCCCACCTCCAGGTATATCCATTAGAGAGAAAATTCTTTACTCAATGGATAAGTAAAAGAATAACCTCATTGTTAGGAAAGCTATTTGGATAAGCAGTCCTCATGATGTCACTTTTCTGCTGAGAGCTCAAAATCCAAAGGAATAATGAATTTAGAATTTAAGACCAACTTCTTTTGGGTTACTTACCATTTTTTGAAAAACAAAGACCTGTTGAAACAGACTTACTAATAATACATACTGATGTTTTATGATGATGGCTATCTCATTATGAAAACAGACTTACTGATAATACATACTGATGTTTTGTGATGATGGCCATCTCATTATGAAAACAGACTTACTGATAATACATACTGATGTTTTATGATGATGGCCATCTCATGACAAAAACAGAAAAACATGAACTTACTAAGACAGCTAGTGGGAGAGGAATAAATCCCATTCTCCGTGCTACCGAGTCGCTGTAGTCTGTATATGCCTGCAGAGAAAGGAGAAAAGGGCTCACTCAGTTTAATTAGCATCTAGAAAGTACCATTCATTCATCAGCAAAAGCTCTGAACAGGTGCGGTATAAACTGAAGAGAACGCAGCACCTGCCCCGTAACTGAGCAGAAGGATGCAGGAACCTAAGTGGCCACCACACATTTCAAATAAGAAGTTATATGATTGCTACAATGTTGCAGAAACATACAGCACTTAATGTTATTGCTGTATAAATATTTAATGTCTAGAAAAAGACAAGTTCAAGTCTATAGTTTTATCCGTAGTACATTTAACCACTGGAGAGTTAATTTCAGATACCACCTTTAAATGAAATGCTCACATTTTTCTGTCGGCTGCTGACAAGGTCAAATGCAAGGCTGGCTCTATATTCACTGTAGACCTGAAGGCAAATTAAAAAAAAAAGAAAAAAAAAAAAGATAAGATGCAGTCTACAATATACACACAATGGAAAGGTTTAGGGTTTGTAGATAAAAATGCTTCCTACCTGCGGGGCAGCTACCCACCAACCCCCCAGTTCCCCAGAGTTTTGTTGAGTGAGAGTAGCAGGAAATATTAGATAGAAGGATTTAGAATGTGGAGATAAACAGATAGAAAATACAGGATAGCCTCCAAGAAGGCCTGGAACCTATTCCAACCAGCCCTGACTGTCTCTGCCCTAAGGTATTTATAGAAACGCCAAGTGTTGGAGCAAAAGACCTCCCCCCAGCACAGCCAAGTGCAGACTATCTCAGGCACCTGCACTCAGGCCCATGGTCCAATCATCCTCTCTATGAGGACCTGCTGGGTAAAGCCACTAGGAACCTGAAAATGGGCTCCCACACCTACCTACTCAGGGAAAGATGCTAATGAGCAACCAGACATCTACAGCTTGAGGAAAATGGTCAGCTTCCCTGAGCTGCTACATTTTAAAGGCTTTGCTTTAAAGAGGAATAACAGCCAATGACTACAGTTCCCAGAGTTTGGAATTTAGGGAGAAGTGGCCGTTTTAAGCAGTGCTATATCGAAAAAATAATTCTGGAATTTTGAGTGCACAGTTAAGCATTATAACAGTGTATTTAACCACAACAATAACACCTTCCCAAAAAAGGATGCCAATAGTGAGTGAGGCAGAAATGGGCTGGACTGTATCAGAGCCATTGTAGCAGCCTCTAGGGAGCGTGGCAATTGTATTCCCACTAAAAATGGCATGAACTACCTGAATCAAACCTTTAATTTTAATTTCAGGTACTGAGAAAATACCCTATAAAAAAGAGAATCATCTGTATTGACAAAGCCAAGAGAGAAAATGGTGAATTCAGTTTTGATTTCTGCTTTGCTGAAAGAACAGAAACATGCTTCAAGCATTTAGAAAACCAGAAACAGAATTTTGCAACTGGTTCTGAATTCACTTTTGAACTGAACAATAAATAAGTTGTCAAATATGATTGTCAAAAATATAACTCAAGAAAATCAAGGAAGCTGCTGAGCCAGTTCTCTCTGTTTGGAACTAAGGATGAGGCTCTGACATGACATGACACTCTCCACCTCCACGTACCTGTGTATTGATTTTTAACCACAGAGCTATTTCTAAAGATACTAGAGAAAATGGTTACAACATAAAGCAAATCCCCTGAAGCTTCCTCAAGTGAGTTCACAAGTAAAATGTACAGCTCGTCTCCTAGGACTTAGGTACCTGATTATATTCACAGGAAAAAAACAAAACCCAATTTCTAAATAGGAACTATGTTGATGGTTCTATTTTAAAATAGACCCAGTATGATTTTAATAATAAATACAATAAACCAAAGGTTACCTTATGATAATAAGGAGTGAAGGAAACATTAAATAGGAATTGCTAGAAATACATACATCTGCAGTGATGTCATTGAATTTGGTGATAAAGGCGTGCTTTACAATATCCACAGCAATTTCTGATGCGATCACCATACAGACATCGGGAAACAACACCCAGAGATGATCTATAAAGCAGGTAAGAAACCGACAATTAGACCTCTTCATAGAAACAGAACCTGTACCTCAAGTCCTAGCAGCCTGGAACCTCCAACAGAGCACACTCCAGTATTTTCAATGAATAACGGAGAACTAGCATTCTATTAATCATAACCTCCACTGCCAGAGTAACGTTTTACCAAGTTAAAGGGTAATTAATGTTTATCCAGTATCCTAGCATCACTTCACAGGTAGACCAGCATCCAGAGGCCCTTGCCTATGAGGAAACCACACACTGGAGAGATAACTAGGTAAGTGGGTCCTTAGGACACCTAGCGGATGTGTTGAAGCCCTTTCCTCCCTGATCACCATGGCTTAAAGAGCTGGTTGTTTTATTTCACAGCACACAGACATAACTTACTATATCTGCTTATTTTAGTAAGACTTCAATTCAGTACTACATAACTGATAAACCCATCCACAGGCATCCTTCCCAGGCCCCAAACAAGAACCGAAGAAGTGCAAAGCAAAGATGTTTAGAGATGCTGGCTGGGCCTTACAGAATTCAGCATGACTACTGGAGGGCAGGGCTGCCTACATGGACAACTCGCTGAAGCTATGAGACTGCTAGGACTCTTAATACCAAACGCTGCCATCTCCTGCTATGCTCTTGGGGAAATTTTCTAAGCATCTAAATCCTAGTTTCCTCATCTACAAAATGAGAAAAATAGAATGTTGACATTTCATTACTGTAAGATTTAACTGAGATACTGGAATGCAGCAATGTGCTTTCCATACAAAATACTATTTTTGCTGTTAGTTACCCTGGGCACAAAGGGAAAGCAATTATAAAACAAAACAGAAGTGTGAAAGCACAATGTCCAAACCAGTGACAGCATCAAAGCATGGTGTTCCCTTGTCACTGCACAGTGGTGGTAAAGGAGGTTTAAGGTTATGATTATGGGAATTCACACATCCAGTTCTCAGACAGATCGATCGGGCCTTCCTTTGGCATAACAATTCTGTTCCTTTGGGACTAATTCCATCTGGGCTCCTGGGGCCAGCCCCACACATGCCCACTCTGTCTTTTGTGGAAACTGTTAGCTGATCTTGTAGAGGCCAGAGAAATGGCTCAGTGGGTAAGGAACTTGCTGACAAGCCTTACCAATTGAGTTCATGTCGCAGAACTACCACTGCGGAAGGAGTGAAGTGATGGTCATAAGTTGTTATCTAACCTCTGCATGGGTGTGCAAGTGAGCATGTGTATCCACAGGCATGAGTTAGGACATGTGCACACACACAGGAGTGTAAAGCTAATATTTTTGAAAGCATGTAGATAACGCAAAGTCAGGTGTGTAGCATGAGAGGCTTTCCCACCAGAGGTCAAGTGGCCTTTGGATCTATTCAGATTAGAGTTGTTAAGATCTACAATTTGACCATACGGGTTCTGTAAGACAGTAACCCCTGGAAATGTATTTCCAAACTCAGTATCACTTTATGTGTGGTCCTAATTCTTCAAATATCCCCGAAAACAAGCCACAAGTCAAGGTAGCAGGAGGCTTCGGATGCTTAGGACATCCACAATGTTGGAAGTCACACAAGAAATATGAAACATCGCCTGTTCCATTAAGAACGAACTGTACATTAAGAAAAAAAGCCTGCAAATGACCTAAGCTATCTGAACAAGTTCTGTGCTGCAGTCACCTCCTACCCCACCCTGGGAACTCCTCAGCACTTTTACAGTTGTCCTGGGTTGAGCCATTTGCCTGGGACGGGGCATAGCAGTGCCTGGCTGCTAAGTGAACAGGTGAACATTTGTGGAATTCTGACAACTTCTTGTCAGCCAGATTCAGGAATGAATATAAGCAACACAATTTATTGACTTTTATTCTATTTCTAAAATTCACCCTCATTAAAAAAATGGTAAATGTGAGGAAGAGTGAAGGCTCTAACCGAATGGGAACCAGAGTAACAATAGCTACAGCTCCAAGAGGGCCCTGAGCTGCTGCACTTGGAGTATGCTTAGCCACATGAACATCTGCAGAGACACGGGTCTTATGAGAAATGACAGCATCCAACTCCACAGAGTATGATAGATACATCCATTCCCCTGGAAGAGCCATTTCAAATACACAAACATCAGTACAGATAGGCACTTCAGCCCTGACTTTACTCCATGTGAAAAAATGAATTTTTTTTTTTTTTTTTTTTTTTTAGTTTTTTAAAAACTAAAAAAGATATGGTTTCTCTGTGTAGTCCTGCTGTCCTACAACTTGCTCTGTAGACCAGCCTGGCCTCAAACTCAGAGATCTGCCTGCCTCTGTGTCCCAAATACTGGAATTAAAGGCGTGTGGCACCACTACCCAGCCTTGATTTGTCTTAAGAGTAAACTTAGCCAGGTGGTGGTGGCACAGGTCTTTAATCCCAGCACTTGGGAGACAGAGACAAGTGGATCTCTGTGAGTTCAAGGCTAGCCTGGTCTACAGAGCTAGTTCTAAACTCTGTCTCAAAAAATAAAAAACAAACAAACAAAAAAACAAACAAACAAAAAAGAGCATATTTAAAGGACACCATATATGATTCAAGAGGCACTTGCCTGGATTCCAAGAAAACTGTTCCATGTTTCTTAAGCACACTATTAGCAACAGCACATAATTTGTGAATCGTTCCTTAATATCTTAAAAAAAAAAAAAAGGAGAGAATTGAACATTAAGTGCTAAAATGTATTAAATAGGGAAATAATTAAATAATTCTATTAAAACATCTGTAAAGAAAAATAGTGATTTTTGGAACCCATGGGGTTCCCTTTTAGATACCAAAATTCACAGTGCTCAGGTCCCTCATACCAAACACTGCACTATCTATCTGTACCTAACCTATCACCTTCTGTCATATGCTCTAAGTCATCTTTGTATCTTAAGTTGTATCAAATACAATGTATATAGTTGTTATGATGCATTATGTAGGGAGTGGTGACAAGGAAAGTCTTCACATGTTCAATGAGGATGTGACTTTGGTTTAGAGTATTTCCTACAGCCATAGAGGCTAGCTAACTGTGTGTGTGTGTGCGCGTGCGCACAAGTGCGTGTGCACATATACCCATGCGTGCAAGCCATTACTTCATTTCCAACTTATTACCAGTATGGGATTTAAAAAAATTAAAATGTTCAAATTGGGTCATTAAATGCCTCCAAAAGTCTTTGGGAATATATGACAAGGGTTTTCATTTTTATAGAAGAATACAAATAAAATAGAATCATAGAACAAAATACAAGACTTTGGTTAGAATAAACTTGTGTGCTTCTAGGAAATATCTAACCTGGTAACAAATGTGTACGTAATTTCTTACTTAAGAGAATACTTGCATTGTAATAGCATTGCTTGGTGGTAGCTAGAGAGAATTTCTTTTGTGTGTGTGTTTATAAAGAATTAGGTTTCACAGTGGTGTTTGCCCTAAGTTAATAATTGGCTGATTAATTGGAATGAATTTAATGAAAATAAAGAACTGACTTCTTGTCAGAGACAATTTATATATTTAAGTTTTTTCAGCTGTTTTCTTCTTAGGAGCCCAAGAGACCATGTAGTCAAGAAATAAGTACCTGTGACAGTGAGTGTGTACTATGCGTGTGTCTGTGTAAGCCTGGGAGCTGTAGCTACAAACTGTCACTCAGATAGCACAGCTTCCATCCCACCTGACCGTGACACTGCCTGATCGGAACCCTGCACCACCACGTCCCCTCAGTGTCCTCTGTGGGACCGACCGTTCTTCTTCTCCATTCCCCACTGTTGTCGCTCCACACCACGACTGGCTTTCCCTCCACTGCAAATCCTCTCAGGTGAGCTACCTTTACTGTCTGTGCCTTCCCCAAATTCTTAAACTCTTCCAGTCAGGGCCGGGACCTTCATTCCAGAGCCGCCAAGCTTCTCAGTTGTGGGTCTGAACTGCACCTTTAACCCTTGAGCTCAGTGGACACACATGCTGTGCAATCCATGAAACCAGAGTGTGAATTCTTACACAATACCATTTGCAAGGTATAGACAGCAATGAGTTTTGAGGTTCAGAGTACAGATACGCCCCCTGTGAAATGCATAACAGAACTGGAAAAGCATATGCGGGTTTTCAAATGCTCATTCTGACAAGCTCACAACACAGTGCATACTCTTTCGGATGATTTCAAAGGAGATGCAACTTAAAGTCTGTCCTAGCATAGTTCCTAGCCAAGTCAGCTCAAAGGGAGGAAATATTCTCTGTGCTTCCTTAGAGGTGGATCTGAATTCATGGGGGTGCTTTTCTTAATGGACCTTTAACTGGAATTCTTTACAGTTATTCACAGATCTGTCTCTGTATGTATGTTAAATTCTTTCTAATTTTCACTAACAAAGTTAACAAAGCAATGTACTCATTTTAACTGTCCTACTAAGAATGGCTGCATAAGACAAACTTGGTTCTTAACCCAATTATCTGGAAGGAAACTGAGCATATCATTTGATGCAAGCCAAGCAGGCTTCTGAGCAAATGGAGCCAGAGCAGGGGAGTGTTTAGGCTTGTATCCACTCTTGCACATAGAAGCCGCGGCACACAACCCCCATAGCTGCCATTTCAGCTGGAAGAGCACCTATGGCAGAGGGGGAACTCTCTTCAGGGGGCTCTTGAAGAAAACAGGTGATTCAAACTATGAGAAAATGAATAAAAACCAACCATTTGATGGATAAATACAAGTTTATAATATGAAAAATGGAGATTTTTTTTTTTTTTTTTTTTGGTTTTTCAAGACAGGGTTTCTCTGTGTAGCTTTGCGCCTTTCCTGGAGCTCACTTGGTAGCCCAGGCTGGCCTCGAACTCACAGAGATCCGCCTGCCTCCGCCTCCCGAGTGCTGGGATTAAAGGCGTGCGCCACCAACGCCCGGCGAAAAATGGAGATTTTAATATTAAGTAAAGTTGACAAGGTAAAAAATTTTATTTCAAAAATCTATCAACCTAATATGTAAATGGAACTACAGAATATTAAAATGAAGTTTTATTCTGGTACTTTCTACTTTTTTTACATTTTAATGTTTTACATACATCTTTAAGTCAAGGCTTTATTTACTTAAACTGTGAACTTTACTAAAACATAACTCAAATCTTTAAAAAGTTTTTTTCATAGTAAAGCAAAATCTCATATAAATGATGCTGTGGCTCAGAGCTTTCAGATCCATCATGGACAGCCTCACAGAATTGTCTAGACCTTATTCATTTTCCATTTGTTCTTCTTATTCCTTGAAAAGTTCTCAAATCTACAATTCTAAACCGTTTGTTTTAATTTATTCATACATCATCATTTTTGTCATGAATTTCCATACAATGAAATGCACAGATCTCGAGTACATAGGCTGGTGATGTCTGGTGCCATTTTAACTAGAAATGGAACAGTTCTACCATCAAGAAAGTTCCTCTGACCCTTCCTCCACTTATGTTCCATTCCTAACAAGTAACCACTCTGCTTTCTGTCATCATAAATTAATTCTGTCTGATCACAGACCTCAGATAAACGAAATTCAATCATACTATCTGAGGCTGGTGTTTGTTGCTGAACACAATGCTAGAGATATACACAGCAGGATATATCAGTAATTCATTTTCCCCCTTCATTTTAACTTGTTTGGTGTTGTGTGAACGTGTTGATGTCTGGACAGTGTATGTGGAGGCCACAGGTGTTGTTCCTCAGGATGCATACACCTCTCTTTGGACAGGACTTTCACTGTGCTGGGGGTCACTGAGTAGGTCAGGTTGGCTGCTAGCAGCCTCGGGGAGGTGTGTGCCACCACGTCCAGCTTTATATGTGTTCTCACAATAAAGCTGGGTATTCAGGCTCGGGCAGCAAAGCGCTTTAGCAACCAGGCTACTTCCCCAGCCTCCGTTTTCCTTTATTTGCTGAGCAGTATTACATGGCTTGTACGTACGATCATTTATTTATGTTCCTGTTGACCCTGGGTTGTTTCCACTTTGGGGCTACCCTGAGTAGAGCTGCCACAATAACTCCCAGTGCTGAATTATAGGGTAGTGAACACCACAAAAGTGGCTACCCCAAAGCTTTCCAGAGTAGTTGCAATGTTCATACTCAAACTCACCATCAAAGCACAGAGAGCCAGTTAGTTCCTATCTTCCCAAGTTTGGCATTGTCAGCCTACAAGAGCATTCTGGTGGCCATGTAGTAATGTCTCATTTGATTTTCCTTTGTATTTCCCTAGTGATACTTTCCCTAATGATGCTAGGCACCTTCGTGTGAACGTACTGGCCATTCATAAATTTTCATTTTCAAGATCCAAGTCTTTTGCTATTCTAAATCAGAGCACTCTTTCATAATTAATTGGCAGAATTTGCAACACATATTCAGGGAGGATAAAGTCCTTTTTCAGTTACATATATAACCTCAACTTTTTTCTTTTAACATACCTCTGATCTGCCTTTTCATTTTTTAAAAATGTTTTTCCTTCATTTTCATTTTGTGTGTATGAGTGTTTTACCTGCAAGTATGTCTGTGCTCCAGGTACTTGCAGTACCCATGGAGACCAGAAGGGGCGTTGGATCTTCTGTGGCTGGAGTTACAGACACGGGTCCTCTCAGAGAGCAGCCAATGCTCTTAAGCTGTGTGAGCCATCTCTCCAGTCCCTGCCTTTTCATTTTAAATCAGCATATATATATTTTTAAATCTTGAAATTCAACTCATATATTGTCCTTATGGTTAGTAATTTTTTTGTGTAGTCTCTAAAAATGTTCCTCTATACAAAACTTGTGGTTATAGTCTCCTATATCTTATTTTAGAAATTTTAAGATGAAGCACTTATGCTAATGGCAACAAACAGTTTTGAATTAACTTTTTTGGAGGAGGACAGGGGTCAAAGTTCTTTCATTTAATATTTATCCAGATGTTACCACTACTAGGTGAAAAATACCTCAGTAAATACTGATCTGTTTTAGAAAAGACAATTTTTAAACCTTTAAAAAATGTTTTAAAATACAATTACTTTTCATTAAGATGTTATTCAACATTTGTTTATGGTAATGAGTCACCCTCAATGAATGTTAATTAGAGCTACAATCAGAATCTGACTACTTACCACTGTTTGACATCTGAAAGAGATTGTTCTTTTCAAACTTCTTGAAAACACTTCCTTTAATTTCAACAAACTGAAATAGCAACAGAAATACCATCTTCGTCACTTTAACAGTTGTAAAAATCAATCTCTCCACAAAAAGCTTCTTAGGAGAAGAGGGAACAAAGACTCTTTTTACATGCACAATATTAGTGTGACTGCCCTTCCTAAACTAACGATACAAAATACAGTTTCGCACTTACATTGTTGGACATCATGATGGTAAGCAGCGACTTGTTGTGAGAGTTAAAAGCCACATTGAGAGTCGTTGCTTGAACCATTATGAGAATTGCATGTAGAACTAAGAGTAGGTCAAGGAAAAAACTTGTTTTCAGAAAATTATTAACACTATCAAAAATGGGAGAAATGATCTCATTTTTCTAAATCAAATCTAACTGACAAATAATTTTCTTATTGTCACAATTTTCCTATTATGTATTTGATATAGATTTGGTAAGATATATGGACTCCACAGGAAACAAGCAGAAGCAGAGGGAAATTTGTACATCCATTACTTAGAACTGAACCCCTGGCACCTAGTACAATGCTTACGAATTAAGCCCTCAAAAAGGTGCTGAGTAAATTGAAGAAATTATGGTGAATGATGAGAGGAAAGAGTAAGATACACACATTCTGCATTATGATAATTTAAAGTTTTAAAAGTAAACACAAAAGTAGTGTAGAGTTGTTTTTCTTTGGTTACTCAAGTGATACAGAAGATTAAAATGGTAAGAAATGTCTCAGGTTGTTCTTCATTTCATGCAGAATTATGTCCTATTGCCCACAGAATAATTTACCTTTGTTCCACTAAAATGGGAACAAGCTCTGTCCCACTTTGTTCCCAAGTATTAATTTCTTCAATGTGTCAGTGACAGTAAGGAAAAGATATGACAGAGTCCTGTGAATGATCCTGCTTTCATAGATATGCACATGTATGTAAACCGATGTGAGTGTAAACACAAGTATGCACACATGCACAGGCACACACACACACACACGTTAGAAAGTACTTGTTCTCCAAAAGAAAAACTTGAAGCAAGAAACACCTATGTGCACACAGACACATAAACACAATCTCCAAAACTGTATCATGCAAATTGCAACCTGAAAAAAAACTTGAGAGTCACACAGCTATGAATATTAACTATAGGCAGACATCAACGTTTCCTTATAATCAATCAATCACAAGGAAAAGTAGTTGTGCATCCAGAAGGCCTTAAACTAATTTACAATGGATATTACAACCAATTTTTCAAAAGAAATCAGGGATTTCATTTTAATCTGCACACCTAAAGCATTTCATGCAGGGACAGGTAAACAAATAAAATAGGGTAGAATCACACTGGATGTGGCTGGAATGTTCACCACATCTACAAGGATACAGACATAGAGAACAGCCATGAAAAAGTGAGGGATGACTCCGATGTGTGCTCTTTTTCTTTCTTTAGGCTCGGTGGCTGTCCAGTAGAGAGCATCTAAGATATCTTGTCCAAACGAGGAGAACAGACGATCTGCTACCTGCAGAGAGAAATAGCAGACACGTTTCCTAGCTGCTCAGTTAAGTATTTCACCAGCCAGCAGATGAAAAGCAGATATTGGGAACCTGAGTTTTAGGATTCTGGGAGGGAAGCTGAAGAAGAGCAAAGCTTATAACTTCCTCCACTTACTCCTGGCTTATGCTTAGTACTCCATACATATGTGGAATCACAATTGGCTTAGTCAAATCAGTCATTTGTAAAATCAAAAACAAGCAAACAAAAACCAAAACAACACAAAAACTTTAAAAAATTGGGAAATTTGAAATAAAAAGTTCAAAACAATTTATGTTTAGTATACCAAGAACATAATTAACAGTCACTCAGAATCTTTAATGTTCTTATAAGAAACAACAAACCAATAGGTAAGTGGGTTTGCAATAGATTTGCAATTTGATAGTGTATGTTCTCATACATACTGTGCAGGCAGTGGGAAGCTTTCCTCTAATTGGAGGAAACACCTATCTTTGAGGAGCTGCTCCCTTCAAGCATGATCCAAGACCAGTGGTTCAGGCGTCACCTCAATAAAAGCTTAGCTCCCAAGCCCCACTAAATCTGCACTGTCCCAAGATCCTCCAGTGAATGACGCCCCTTTCCCAGAAGCTACAGCAAACCTTCTTTGCCCACTTCCTCCCTAGTGTTAGACTTGACGTCTTGAGGACTGGCCAGTCTGCAGGCAGCAGGACCAGAGCGAGCATGCAGGAGCAAGTGGTCTTACCTCTAGCATGTTGTAGATGATATAGAGCTTGATGACAGACTGCCCTCTTATCAGGTGGTACATCATGGAGTAGTCAACATAGTGCATCATAAAATAGCAGATTATCAAAATGACACCCTTCAAAATGTCACACACCTGTGCAGGCTGAAGCAAACGTCTATCCCTGAAACATACAAGTAATAGAAATAGGGCTTTTACTCTTGGTGTTCTCAAAGCAAGTCATCTTTACTGGACAAACGACAGCATCCCAAGGTCACAGTGAAAATCAGCTGACGCTATAAATCTTAACAAAGATGGTTACCCTGAAGACTGTGGAACAGGACACTTTCTGCTGCATACACAATATAAAGATGTTAAACTAGAAGTGGATGAGGACTGAAGAGAGCGGGCAGGCACCTGCTGCTGCTGGTACTTTAAAGCAGCAGCTCTCCGGGGGAGGCAACCTCACGGTACTTGTGACCCCTGGATCAGCCTGCACAGCCCAAAGGGTGTTTTGTGCAAACCAATCTGCACCTTATCCACTGTAGTCAGCAACAGCCCTGGCTAGCTACACAGAGAGTCTGAGGCCAGTGCTGGAATTACAGCCATGCCTAGCTAGCTCCAGATTGTTCACAGTGGTTTGAAGGACCTCACATCTTTACCATAATGTAGGTTCCTCCCTGAACACATCCTATAATTTTTCCAGCCCATTCTTGACAAATTTCTACTCTTTTTCAACTACAAGCTAGCACAATGTACATGTCTCATAAGTAAAATTGTATCTGCTTTATAAACCTAAAATTCTAGGTGTAAAGTTATAGCACTTGATATTTTGGAAAGAAACAGCCAATGTGGCCTCTGTAGGGTTGTGTCAATTTACACTTCTGCTAGTGGCATATTGAGAAGCCTGTGGTCTATGAGCTCCAAAACAACACATGACCAACTTCTGAATTTCTGCCAGTTGCCCTAGTGAAAAACAGAACCCAATATTGTTTTAATGTTACTTTACCTCAGGAGTAGAGTTGGTACTGGGTGAAGATCAAACCTTGCTCATGCTAACAAAGTGCTCTGCCACTGAGCCATACCTCCATTTAAAATAATCTTAAACAATATTTTGAGACAAGTCTCATTAAGGTGCCCGGAAGGCCTTGAACTTGCAATCTTCCTGCCCTGGCCTCCTAAACAGCTTGGATTAAAGGCCTATGTTATCAGGTCTTGCTCTGAATGACTCATTTATATATTTAAGATTTATTTAAATTTCCACTGAATCCTTTCCTCATCTTCTTTCTCTCCCCCTCCCCCTCTTTGGTACTGGTTTGAAGGACAATCTTTTACTATAGAAGTTAGCTCTTTGTAAGATGACTTGAATTTTTCATAATTAAAAAATGAGTCGATTCTTCCTTCTGAGACCAGATCTTAAAAATTAAGCCTAAGTTAAGGAAGGAACAACAAGATGGAGAAAACAAACAGGAAAGAAATTTAGGATTCCCTTTTACTGGACCGAACATTTTCATGACAAGAATGAGTCCATTTGAGTCGGTTGCAGGCTTACTCCTCTGGATCAAGGTTCAGACTTCCGTTTGGCAGATTTTACCCGCAGCACACTCAACTGTAAGAATCAAGTGCTTGCTTTAGGAGCTGTGGCCTCTTCATCTTCACCAGCAGTGACGATTCCAAGCAACAGTGTGAGCTGAACTCATTTGCTCCTGGGCCCCTGACCTCTGAGCCACACACCGACCTCTTAGCAGTTTCTTGGCTATCTATTCTATTCAGCTCTTCTCAGCCTGCCCATATGAGCAGGGCTTTTCCAAAAGAACATGGAAGTCTTTTAAACTGTCCTTTATAACGACGCAGTACTGGCTCTGAAAGCAGCTGTCACAGGACTGCATTTCCATGGGCTACCAGTAAGTTTGGCTGCAATATGGGACACTGCAGGTATGAAACAGACACATCCAGGAAGGGTTGTAAGTAGATGGGAAGACATTCTAGTGATCCTACATGGAGACAGACCTGGCTTTGTTAGTCAGATCACAGGTCCTCCAACAGATGTAGAATTCTGACTGATTTTTCTTTGCAGCTCAGGTTAGAGCTCTGGGCAGAAATACACTGAGCATACAATCACCACCATTACTTCTATCCCAACTTTGCTTTCTCCAATGCTGATCTTCCCCGTCCTACAAAGATCGTGGCCTCATTCTCATGGTAAGCAGGGTGTATTTTATCTTTTGCTTCCCACATACCCAACTTAGAGCACAGTTCTCTGCCAAGGACTAACTGATAATTCAGGAGATTTCATGTCCCACTCCACACAAGGCTAGGACTGGGAGCAGTGATTCTTCTGTCAAGAGCAGACATTTCTATTTCAAATATCAAGAGGAGACATGGTGAATAGTCCTGCCTTCCTGGCCTATGGGTGGTTGTTGCCCCACTGATGGCCAGGGAACATACTGAGAAGCATCAATGCGGGCATGGCTCTTAACAACCACTGACTTTTGAGACCTTAAAAATGATCCTGCAAACTGATACAAATCAGCAATTCATTCCTAGTTGTCAGTAAACTTAAATTATATAATTTATCATTTGGAAAAGTTATCATGTTAAGAAACAAACATACTTCTCATTTTCTTAATTTATAAAATACACAATAAAAAGAAAACAGGACAAAAGATACTGCACTGGTTCCTCAGTTATCTGTCACTGCCTGCTCTGGTGAAATCTTCCACTGCTAACTTAACTGGCTGCTCTGGTGATTACAGGTTTTCAAAATTAAGGACTGCTATTCAAACACAACATAAAACTTGTTTCTCAGTCCCTGTAAACAAGGATCTTCTTTCCACATGTGCCTGTTAATAAAAAAGGAAAGTAGCAAAAACAAAACAAACCACTCCTCAAGTGGCATCTTAAAAGATGCCTGTATGCATGACAACTTCTCCAGGATCTAACCTCACAAATGAGTTTATCTAATTAAAACAACTTGAACCAATCACGGCATTTGCTCCTCTCCACCAGTATATTTTTAGACAACTATCAGTAAGCATTACAAACTCCATAAGAAGCTTATCTATAATGCTGCCAATCAATCTGGAATGAGCATCTGAATAATCTTTCAGGCTGACGTTCCAGTTACGATGGCTGTTAAAGGGCAGTTATGGGCAGTTCCTTTAGCAAATACTGGAAATCTCAAGAGCAGGCTGCACAAAGTAAAAAAACAAAACAAAACAAAACAAAAAAACCCACACTAATCTAATTTAGCTTTGAATAATAGTTTGATTACACATCATGGCATGACAAGATTAAATAAGATACCCAATAGAAATTAAAATAAAAATATTAACACAATTTAAAAGATATTCAGGTTAAAACACCTATACAGAAAGTAGATTCCCTGCATTCTGAAATTTCACCTTTCAATTCCTACAAATAATTCCACTATACTTTTGCAGTTACTACAAATGACAATTTCATGTTATACATTTTACATCTCTGAGCTGTTTAAAGTCTCATAGATCCATGGAAGTATTACATGGCAGAGAATGATGCTCACTGGGAGGCATCCTCACCCTTGATACCTGCTGTGAAAGTGAAACTGGTACCAGCAAGGTCAAGAAGGAAGAGGCAATCATAAACCCAGCCCCCGGAGCCCTGTTGCCCAGTTCATTTCAAGCCATGGACACAGGCCAGGTGTTGGCATGGCTCACTTCACTGTCAAACACGTGTGTAACTGAAGGGCGAGAAGGACAAGTACTAGTGAGATTTAAGACACTATGTATTTCATGTGGTTCACATTTTTTAAAAGAGAAGTCCCTTTATAATCCTAAAGTAAACTAGAATAAAGTACTAAGATCAAGATGCTTTCCTGACCTTGGAAACTGAATATTTTTGAAGTTTGACTGACACACAGCAAAAAAATAATCTCTTAGCATTTTATACTTGATGGTTAACATGTTTTCTTGTACCTTAAATTAATTATATTAGAATGAAGTGGCTGATTTATGAAGCTGTTTGTGTCTGGAATAACACAAAATAAAAGGTGCTTCTAGGAACAAGCGGCTGGGCTGAGCCCTGGGGCAAGGACTGAGGTGTTTGCTGCCACAGAGACCCACAGGGTCATTAGAGATTACGTCACAGGTGATTTTCATGGATGACAGTGTGGTCAAACACTGTGAGGATGTGTGGATAAAACGTAAGACCCAGTGGGGATGCTCCTGAGGTTAGGGAATCACATTCCCTCAGTGCTTCCATCCTCAAATGGTTCTGTGGCCTATGCTGGTGCTTTTGCTTTTGTGCGGAGGTTAATTTGGCCAAGAGTATAGAAGGAAAATCAGGGTTTACTCACCACAAGGAGTCCCTGTGCCACCACACTCCATCCTATAAAGGAAGTGAAAGTGCTCCTCCCTTCGGTCTGATTTACAAGAGAGAAAGAAAGAGAGAGGTTGTAATGTTGCTACGCTACTTAGAGCGTCATGCTGAAGAACATGGGGCGACAAAACCTGATGCTATGAAAGCTTTCTATGTAACAGTGCACTGCTCTCCACTGGTGAACCACACCATCGGCCCTGGTAAGAGGGAATAATGGACGTACTTGTTTCCCCAACAAAGATACCAAGAGCTCTCCATACATGCTCTTGTGGTGGCATTAGTTACTCAGGCCAGAGTAAAGGCTTAATTTTGTATGGAAAGAGAAAAGCCTATTTATGCTGCACATATAATGTTAATTTGAGCATAACTATGTTGAATGAAGTAAGGCACATAGAGGAAAGCCAACAGGTGAAGAAACTCAAGAATTTGAAATCCATAGTTCTTTTGGGAGATAAGAACTCTCCTATGGGGTCAACTCTCAAAAGAAAAGATACTCTCCTTTCCTAAAAGAAGAAAAAAAGAAGTCAATGAAGCCTTCAATAAGTCATCTCTACAACAAAGACAAGGGATCAGAAAATTTGTTTGCCTGAATTTTATTTACTCTAATTGTAAAAGAAAAACACCCTCATATTCTTAAATCTAGTCAACTCACTTATCGCTGTATAACGTTCTGCAGAGCTTCCTTTACTAATAGCTGTCAGTTCTGGGCTCTAGATTTGACCATTTTCCTCTGCAATCTCATTCAACATTTAACTTAGTGTGACAAAATTCTAAAGCACAATATAATGGAAATTTTAGGAAGAGACAGTATTCCCACAGATACTCCATAAATTATACATAATATTTGGTATTTTTAACATATTTCAAACTTGGAATATGTTAAACTTACAAAGATAGTATTTGATAAGGCCAGATAACTCACATAATGTATCCTAACCCAATTCTGTTTCTATGTCTTCAGTCATTGAAAACACACATCATCCTAATCTCTAAACTGAAGCTATCTTACCCTATCTAGGAAAGGAGAAAACTTGCTTCTCATGACCTTAGATGCATCTCTCTCTCTCATTCAACATTGGGTAGCAGGGGTTAAGGCTGTTAATTCATCACAAACAGATTCAACCAAGTCTTTCTAAGATCACTGAGAAGTGGTACAAACTTTCCACAGGAGCAGTGCAGCATCCTTTAAAAGCAGCACACCCCACCGTAGACTCACAATAACACCCCAACAACATCCCCCAGTGAACACAGTTTTAACTGGTTGAGAGTTGGCAAAGCAGTCAAAAGGAAGGCTGAGTTACTGAACAGGCTACAAAATCTTCCTGGTTCTCACTCCTTGTTAAAGGCAATGCCTCTGTTCTCTCAATTGTTATCAGTGGCAACAAAAAAACCAAACCTCAAACCAAAGCCAAAAACCACATCAAGACAGCAGAAGATCTAGGAATAGGCTCAAAGCAGGAACTCTGGGTCAGGGCATCCTTTGCTTTAAAGTCTCTCACAGATGCTGAGCAGAGAGATCTGCATGCAGGCAGAGGAGGAGGAAACACTCACTCAAGGTAGCGATGACAAAAGACATCGTCCTGCTATAGACTACTCTTGCCATGTCGGGATTTAATTAACAAACCCAGCTTTCTTCTACTTTTAGAAAAAAATTAACAAAGAGACTAGGAAGATATTTTTTGACAAAATATCGAAACGGAAGAGATAAGAATGATAACAGCTGTGAAAAAGCATCCAATCAACGTCTTTGTAGGTTTCCAGTCAGACTGAAGGAAAGAGCACTTTTTGTTTGCTGAAAAAGATGGAACATGAGACATCTATAGGCAAAACAAATGAAATAATCTTTAACAGAAGCAGAGATATTGAAAGGGAGGCTACAAGATAGAAAAATTTGGCTATTTCTAAACAATTCTGTAAAAGTAAAATGTATTTGGGTATTCCAGGAATACTTGAAAGGTCATAGGCATAATATTAATGATAGTTTTGTTCAGAGTCACTTTGCACAGTATAATATGTTTTCAGTTCCATGCTTTAAAAAAAAAAATCAACACATTGTTTTCACTGTCCCTAGAAAATAAACTGTGGCTCACACTACTCTAAACACACATTGCTTAATTCATATATAGAATATTGAAGGTATTAAGACATTTAAAGCAGTACTTCATATTTTCTGTGATCTTGCCTGCTCATATAGAAGTTTCAAGATGGTTGAAATTCTGCTACACAATTTTAACTGTATTCTTGTGTATCATTTATCATATAAATATTAGTGATAGCATGAAATGTAACTCTTCAGTTAACCTACACTGCAGACGGAGTATTACAAATTGTTAATAATAGGCTGCCCCCTACAGTCCTCTTAGCTATAAAACCACGGAAAGAGAAAGTACTTTTTAAATGTGACTCAAGTTAATTTAGGCTGAAAAATGCTTCAAACTAAATTTTAAAGCTATCATTATGTGCTAAAAAAAACTTATACTACTATAAAAAGGCTAACTATAGGAAGCACCAATCATTTATGTGAAAAAAACTCGAGTAGATGATTTAAGAATTCCTATTTGCTATATCACCTCTTAATATTCAGAATGGAAAGGCTATACTAGATGCTACTTACATGTCCTGCTTCCCCAACTGCCAGAGAAACACAGAAATGACTTTGAGCAGAAAACAGTGTTAGATGCCTGAAGAACAAGATATGTCTTCAAATAAGATGAGTTTCACCCTCGAGAGACTCTTGAGAACACTGACATGCCATTATCAGGCAGTGTATTTACGTCACCCATGTGCTACCCACATAGAAAGGGAGGAACCAATCCAGAAGAAAGAGTTGCTAGGTTTTAAACCCTTTTAATGTGTCACCCAAGTGTTCCAACAGCTGACCAGAACATGCCATGAGTAGAATATGAACCTGTTTAACACGGCTGATCAAGGAATAAATAAGAAGTAATCTCACTCACAAAGTCTATGGGCAACCCCTGCAAGTTATTTTATGTCAGGTTGTTGCATTGTATTAATCTAATTTCCCTGTATCCACCCTCCTTATTATTCACTCACCAATGAAGATTTGCAAATTGTTAGCATTTTATAGTTTTGTGTTTTTTTGGCTTCGGAAAAGGTAACTAATATGCCATGATCTCATCAAGCTCTCAATAGAGAAACCAGCAAATGCAGGTGAGGCTGTGAGCAGTCAAGACTGTGCTACAAAGGTCTTCAAAGGCTTACTAATGAGAATAAGCATCCTTGAAAACTCTCCTCCAAGTAAAAGGAAATACCTGATAGATCCTAAACTAGTGCTTAAACTCCTAAGACAATCTCATCTGGTTAACTTATGGCTAATAAAACATGTGACATAATTCATATCATTCTGGAAGATGAGAAAGATTATAGACACAAAATAATAACTTCTATAGCACTGAGGTAAGCTGAACTCTTGGAATGGTTTTATTCTCTGCAACCTTGCTAAGAGTAATTTTTATTCCTTTCACAACCTGATCATTATATTATTTCTATTTACATTAGAAGCATTTCTTCCTTATCAAAATGGATTAAGGATCATTTGAAAGGACTGGATTTATTATTATTATTAAGTATAGGCTCAATTTCTACTTCAAAAGAAACTTCTTTGTGACTTAGTCTTTTAAACAAAATTTACAATTTTGACTATGTACTAGTAATTTCTTAACTCAATTTCAGTGGTTAAACTATAATTTCAAGTATTATGTTTCATTAAACATTCACTATAATTAAATGGAGTTTCACAAATCATTGTCCATTTCAGCATTTTAAAATTTCAAACTGAAAGAGAATGTTTTTAAAGTTACAAAGGTGACACTTGGTAGACTCTGCTAAAGCTAAGCAGTGATTTGTAAAGGATGACTACCCAGTAGAGTGGAGGCATGCTGCTCGACTGTCAAGAAGGAAAACTGTAAAACCAAACTTCCTACTCTCCTGAAGAATACAAGCACCCAAGCTTCGCACAGGCTCAACAGTCCACCTTTCTGTTCGGTGGAGCAGAAGTGAAAGAAACTGGCATTTACTCCTGGATGCTGTAGGAGGCCCTCTGCCGGCATGCTTTCTCTATGTCCAGGTTTCTGGGGGCAGGTACTGAGCTCTCAATATCCTCTTTGGACAGATAGGAAGCAAGCTTAGCGGAGGCAGGCACTCACCATTACCCACTAGTGATCCAAGTTGGTTTGGGCTGCCTTGTCTTTTTTTGGACTGCCTTGTCTTTCCTATCCAAGTGATGGCATCATAGAGTTCTCTACTGCCATCAACCCAAAGTCTGTGACTAAGGATTCAAAGGGCACTAACACAGTGATTCTCAGGTGAACTAGGGGAGGAAGCCTGCAGGAAGGGCTCCTTAGAGGATTCTGATAGCCACCTCCCCAGACTAGAACCTGAACCTTCCTCCGATGAAGCCCAGGAGGCCTCATAACCCACATACGGGAGGGTTAAGAACATGGCCAGTCAGTCTCTACTTGTAGTCCTGTTTCTCTTCTGCTCACCCACACAGCCCTCCACCTTAGTGTCAGTTTACTGGCTAAAGCAGTTCTAGTTCAAAATCTCTGGAAAAGAAGACATATATAATATTATATAATATAAATTGAACAGATGAGCAGTGTTTAAAGACCTGTGAATGAAACTATATGAGTCATCTTTATTCTAACAACCCTACTAGTTCTAAAAGTAATGAAATTGTTTGCACACTAAAAATAGTAAAGAGCTAAACTTACCGTAGGCCATAGCAAGGCAGAGTGAAGAGCCTGAACAGCGCCAGGAAGACTCTTAAAGGAAGCAGGGTGAACACATACAGAAAGGCATCGAGGCACAGGAAGATTCCAAAAAACATGAGCTACATTGACAGAGGAGAGAAGAAAAAAAAAAAGAGAGAGAGAAATATTCTTTAGTTGTAGATACAAAATTCAAATGTTCAGGCTGTCTAAACTTTATGAAAAATTAATTCCTGATTATTTGGTTTAATAGCACAATGTTAGGCCCTAGTTGCCGGCCAGCAGGGAAAACAACTGCAGAAAGCAACCACCCCTCCCCCCCCCATACCAAATCCCCCATCGGACCCTGCAATCTATAAGTTCCACGCCCTGCCCATCTGCCTGTGACCCAAGTAACTTCCTGAGACACGGAAACCTAACAGCCAGCTCTCACTGGACCAAGAGGTGAGTGACTCTTCTCCCACCCAGAGAGTCCTGCCTCTAGGACCCAGGCCCTGAGACATCTTTCATGACTCTTCTCACAGTTTTCAGTTTACTGTCCACAGGAGCCAACTACTCAAAAGATGAGTTGCTCAAACTCAACTGATGTGACTTTCTGGTTCTTCTTAAAACATTAGAGAGACTAAAGTCTTCGAGACAAGCTTCCTCCCTTTAACCTTATTCTTCCACGTCCTGTTCATCAGGAGACAAGATACAGTTTTAGTTTGAACAGTTTTTGTAAACTGGTTACTAAGTTTAGCATAATCTTGAATGCATGGACAGCTGCTATACTTGGAGGGCCTTATTCTGATTAACTGCAGAAAATAGTTACTAATTTTTTAACCTCTCCCCTGTTTCTTATGGATTTATACTTTCTATTTTCACCCATTAAATTTAGCAGGATACTTCCTAAGGGGAGGGTGAGGTCTTTCTGTAGCTTGAAGTAACTGGACCTAGTTTGCCAAACTGTGCTACTCCAACAGTGGTGACTTTCTGTATGCCTGACATACAAACATGGTCTGATGAATATATGCTCTCACAATACTCTTCGTAACTTCAGACAATAAACTGTCCGGCCTGCATGCGTTATCTAAATTCACCCTGCTATAAGCAGACATTCCTCACAAAACCCATAGGAAAGTTCTAACTTCCAGGCATGGGGTCTTTAAAGAGGTGATTCAAGTGAAAAGGTTATTAGGATAGGTCCTGATCCAGCATGACTGCTACTCTGGAGATGCCAGTTGTGTGCCTTAGCCTTTAATGGCTGAGGTAGCTCTCCAGCCCAGAGCAGGAATTGGGACACAGAAACACGGAGAAATGACCATGTGAGGACCTTTGGAGAAGGTGGCTGCCCACAAGCCAAGGAGAAAGGCTTCAGGAGAAACTAACTCTGTTGACTCCTCATATCAGGCTTCCCCTTCTGCATCCCTGTTGCTTAAACTGTCCAATGGGAATACTTTGTTATGGTAGTCTCAGCCAACAAATATATACATATTTAAATGAAAGTCTATATTTTATTAATTTTTGACAAAATCCAAATAAATACATTATCTATACTCTAGATTTCTTAATCTGAATATACAGCTTTCCTCAACAATCTAGACTCGTGAACAACAATGAAAGCACTATGTTAGCCTAAGTCATGTGGAAGTCTACAGTTTTAAGTCTTCCCTCCAGGTGAGTCACTCAGATGCCGTTACTGGTATAAAGTGCTGGGTTTCATTCATGTTTTCGAGTTATGCAAAGGAGTACTACCGACTAAGTAGTGGTCCTTGTTTATGACTCTCCTGCCCTTGAGAAGTCTTTGCTATCTGCAGATTCCAAAACGAATCTTGGGTATGTCTACACAAGAACACAAAGCACTAAGGAGTGTGTGTCTGTCTCATGAGCTCATGCTGAAATGAAGATGACATTCCTTCAGCCAATAGCCCTGAAATTGTGAATGTAGGTATGTAACATGCCCAGCCCAGTGGGCACAAAAACACCAGGAAGCAGAATGTGACTTTTAACTATCAGCAAGGGTAGCAGTCATGTTGGTGCAGGGCTAACACAGCTGCGTGTGCAGGAGCAGGAAAGGTCCAAGGGCCAAACCACCTTGGAGAGGTTTAGAAAAAGCCCTTAAATAACGTGAGGAGATGAGCATGTGCCACACATACAACATGAATTGGGCAGAAGACATGGCCTGGCATAGGCAGTAGGAAGAAAGCCTTTAGGGCCATGAGTTGCCAGCAGGAGCACAGAGGTGGACAGTAAAGAGGAGGAGGAGGAGGAGGAGGAGGAGGAGGAGGAGGAGGAGGAGGAGGAGGAGGAGGAGGAGGAGGAGGAGGAGAAGAAAACTCCTCTAGCAGCTCAGCAGATTTTGTGTTAGTACCATCTATGGTGCATAGCCGTAGCAAAAGTCCAAAGGCCTGCCTTTCACATTGCCAAGTCTGTGCCTTAAACCAAGTGGCTGGACAATATCCTTCTGACACTGTGTAGGCCCTATATCTGGACCACTGGAGCTGGCAAAAGATCTCATCACAAAGATAGAGGAGAGCATGTGGCTGCAATTTAAAGCCATTTCAGCTGAGGATAAATGTTCACAAATGTGAGAATACAAAATGCAAAGGAAAAGCAACACAAAGCCCTTCAGTTTGGAAAGGCAGAAATAGAACAGTCCTTACCGATCTGGCATTACATTTTCTCCTACCCAGCAGTCTTCTACATTCCTTACAAATGTAAAGAAACTAGAGAGATGAATGGAGCTGAGCTTAGCCCTGGTCGGACACAATCTGTCCCTCATCCTCTTCATGAACACAGTGACTCAGGCTGCTCTGGTCTCCTGCCAGTGCCTGCAGTGTTCCAGGCAAGCAGTAGGTGTTCAGCACTTGAGGTTGCTCTCAGTTCCTGAGGAAACAATCACCTCTGCTTGACATATTCGGAAGCCATGGATGTGAAGGCTGAATGCTGGCCCAAGGATGTGCATCAGCAAGGGAACTAGCAAGCCTGTCTAGTCAGACCAAAGTTCCTGTTCTTGTTGCTTCAAGCAATTCAAGCAGAGTTTCCACTATTTTTACTATTCTTATAGGTTAGGTTGGGTTTTCTTTTGGCTAACTTACCTTGCAATCTGTTTACTATCTTTAATAAACACAAGAATTTAATGAATCTCATATTTTGACTGGCTGCTAGCTTTAAAATATGTTATAAATAAAAAGCTTTGAGAACACATCAACATAAATAATATGTACTTTCAAATCTTCGTGTGGTATCTTGGGAAGGCAGGTAATTTTTATTTCCTTTTTATTTAGACTAACTATAATTACTTAGCCATTCATAAGTAACTGAATGAATTCCTTCTCCACATACAAGGCATGACTGTAAAGTAATGAATGACACCAGTGACATGTGCAGCTGTTTTTCGGAGCTGTATCTCCTGCCTTCCCTGAACAATTCATCCAAATTTCAAAACAAATGCAATCCTGTGACCACCACAAAACCAGGTGATTTTTTTTTTTCCTTGTTCTTTTGAGACAGGGTTTCCTCTGTGTATCCCTGGCTGTCCTGTCCTGGAACTCAGAGAAATCTGCCTGCCTCTGCCTCCAAAGTGCTGGGATTAAAGGTGCCAGGCCTCCAGCAGTGGTTCTGAATATGCCTTTAGGTCACAGTCTGTCAGAACAGTAGATTGTCACAGGATGTCCATCAAATTCTTGATCCTTGTCACTTTCTTCCCATGTTTCCTTCTTCAGCCCTGCTGCTGCTGTCCATCTTTACCTTGCCCATCTTATAGAATGGGGGACTCTTATTTTACCCAGATCTCACCTTTACAGCAAAGATGTCATCTGCTTGCACTTGCTTTATAAGATAAAAAAGAAACTAAAAATACTGCAGAAAAAAAGAACTCCTAAAGCAAAGTCTAAGGACAATACATAAGGAGAACACATAAAGGAGTTTGGGGCTTTTAATTCTTTGTATTCAGTTGCTCACGTTTTTCCCAGAAAGAAAGAGACAAAGGTGACACAGTTCTTAGGTGAGCACCTTCCCTGGGCCAGGTCACTCCTTACTTTATCCCTTCATCCTTCCTTAATCAAACACTGTAGAGCTTTGCCGAGGCAGAGATTTTTGACGACTGACTCAAGTACATGCTCACAGCCAGGCACAGTGGTGCACACCTACAGCCAGCACTCAGGAGAGTGAGTGAGGAAGGAGGCACAAGACCAGCCGGGGCTACATGTTGAATTCCAAGCCAGCTTGGGCTACATACAAGATCATGTCTTAAAAACAAAACCGCACCAAACAAAACAAAGACAAAAACACCGAAATACTTCCCCCAGCAAACCAAACAAAAAACAAGCAAATAACAAACAAACAAAATAAAAATATGTTTATTGCTTTAAGAAGGTCAAAGTTGAGGCTGAAGAGATGGCTCAGCTGTTAAGAGCACAGGCTCCTCTTTCAGAGGAATGGGGTTCCATTCCCAGTACCCACATAAATGCTCACAACCGTCTGTAATTCCAGTTCCAGGTTATGACACCCTTTTTTAGTCTCTATGGGCACCAGGTATGTAAGTAGTACACAGGCATATATCCAGTCAAAGCACGTCTACATGTAAAATAAAACTGGAACATGTTCTCAGTGAGTCCAAGAACCACTCATGGATGCTGGCTCAGTGTCAAACTCAGCCTGCGAAGGTAGGCAAGTTAAAGTCTGGCTCCTTCCGGAGCAGACACTGCAGGCATGGAGGCAGTGGGCCGCGGCTGAGAGCAGTGCTGGAGCACAGGGAAGTTCTTCTTACAGAGGTAAATTACAAGTCACAAACTGCAGACACTCCATTTTCAAATAAGCTCTTCAGTTTTATTCTTAGAGCCCAGATTGATCAACTGTGGGTTTCAAAATAAAAAACTTCAGAAGCAATTGTGGGCTTAATTAGTGAGCTGGCCCCTGCGATTCCTTGAGTGAAAGCAGTCAAAGGACAGGAGGGTTTGCTGGTCCGACTCTAGAGATCTTGTCCGTCAGGCCCAGTGAACCTCTCCAGGTGGAGCCCTGTCTCGCCACCTCTGCAGGCAGGCTACAGCACCAACTCTGCAGTGACACTAAGGACACATTCTTGAACAGTAGGGGCATGGGAAAGATGTTGGTCAGTCTGCAGGAAACTGCACTATGGTCTACGCTCAAACTCACTGCTGAAGTCCTAGTCTCCTATACTAGAAAACGATTCATTGTAGCCTTTGAACACTAATATTCTATGTTGAGGACATTATAGAGAGGTAATGTTCCTGTAACACTGTTGGGCAATAAACATTAAACATTAAATGTGAAAAGTTCTACAGCTGCTCTTAAACATTTACACAGAACCTACTAACGTTACTCTTAGCCACTTGACAAATACTTATCTCAAAACAACAAAAGCATAGCTTCTACCCCTCCCTTAATGTCATTTGAAATTTCAAAATAAATAAAACTATGGCTAGGAAGAAGCAAAACCAGTTGTAGAATGTATTTTTTCAGAGCTCATGTGAATTCTGAGCACTGTCTCCTACTGAAGCCAGCAAGCATCATCTACTATGTCAATGAGTTGAAGTCTGGAGTGCTAGCTGGAGAAGAGGGTAAAGAGCCTGGAAGAGCTCCCTCCCTAGCCCCAAATGCCACTTTTTATAAAAATATGGACCTACACTTGGGGTAAAGAAGTCCTTGGGACAGAGACTCCACCGGTGTTAATGGAATACAGCAATGGTCAACAGCATAGTGAGAGAGGCCAGAAAACCTCAGGACCACTCATTAGGCATATCCTTTCTACAAAATAAGTACTAAAGTAACTATTTTGGAAACCCCGGGGAAGAATCAGGTTTGTGTGGCATCTGTGTTGGAAGTGGTGGGGGCATTGAGTCATATGCACAAGACAGTCAGGAAAGCTTTTCACAGAGGGGGCAACCCAGAGACTAGACCTTGCCAGGCCGAGTCAAGAGGACCAGAATTCCACACACCAAAAAATGTGCTTCATGCAATGTGGGGTGTAGGCTGTGGGTGCAGTTATATAAGAAGGATAATACTATCTTCAGTTAATAGCTAAGGAGCTCAACTTCTTATCCAGAAGTTCTCAAAAAACTCACATGCAGGGATCTGACTCTGAAAGCAATTGCTGCACATTTAAGGACATCTCCAGAGTAAGTAATTTTCATGTCCCTAAGAAGTCTATACTCAGACGGTCAACAAAAGGACTGCTGAGTCAGGTTCTTATGTGATGGACAAGTTTATATACACATCTGTAACTCCAGGAAGCAACAGAATCTCAATCAATGCATCACAGTCACCATAATCTACATCTGGTATACACTTAACATTAGACGTATTTCATACAAGGTAAATAAACTGAAGATTTTGCACAATGAATGACCCTACTACTTTCTGGCCTCTCTTATTTGATGGTATGTCCTAGGTACTCCACTTATGCTAACTTGGTTAGAATCTTCACAATACACAAGGCAGAATTACTACTTATTACTGTTAATGGGACAGACAGGGCAGAGAGGGTCTTGCTGAGAGGCTGGCCAGATGCAGGACAGTGAGAGTGCCCTTAAAGCTGCAATAGGATGAAAGGTACCCAAATACTTGAGGCCTTCACAGCTCCTGCAGATGAAGGCCCCTGACGCAAGATGACAATGCATCCTTTAGGCTCAGATCTACTTTCAGGAAGAGATCAGCCTTGTTACACTGGCAGTAAGTAGTCAAGGCAGTCGAATTAAGACGGCCTGAATAAGGGACCAAAATGGCATCATGTAAGGTGTCCAAAGCCAACAAGACAAAAAGAAGTTCCTGACCAATAGCCCATAAGTTGTAAGTTTACAAGCAGTCATCTTTTAATTTGCTGGATGGTCTTATGTGCCCAGCAGGTAACAGCAACTTCACAATGAGGTAGCTGGGAATTCACTGGCTGCTGTCCCATCATATCAAGCCTGATTTCTGAGGGGGCTGGTGGTGTTGTCATCATTGTCTCGGGCAGGGATGATAAACCCCGGAAAGAAGAGGAGGAAGGCCTGCCAAAATGCTGAGGTCCAGTCAGCCTATACTAGCCTTCCATCTTCCCAGTAGCTCCATAAATGGGGATCTGGGCAAGAGTGTGTCCCAGACAAAGGAAGGCTGCATCCCAACATGGATTTAGAAGGATGTTTCTATAAATGCATTATCATGGAATGAGAAATGACCAAGGATGACCAAGAAGTGACTGACACAAACAGGGGTCTGAGTAAGGAGTATATCAGTTTGACAATGAAATTGAGAGCTGTTTCACTAAAATAAAGTGAACCAATACTAAGTTTTCTTTATATATGTCTTATGATGAAACAAAAATAGCTTTACATGATGTCAAATTAAGTTTATTACTATGAAATAAACTTTTGAATTATTCTGTTAAATGTTAACCTTGCTTACTCTCAAAAAAGTGCAAGAATTATGTTCTCCTAATAGATATTGAAATCTTCTCTTTCTTGGAATTTTTCTGTTACCATCTAATTTTCCCTGTTTTTCAGAAGCAAACTCATTAAAGGGTCTGTGGCGTTTCAAATGAGAATGGCCCCTTAGGCTCATTTATTTGAATGCTTAGTTGGTCCCTAGTTGGTGGAACTGTTTTGGGAAGGATTAGGAGGTGTGGCCTTGTTGGAGGAGGTGAGTCACTGGGTTTGAGATCTGAAGTTTCAAAAGTCCACACCAGGCCCAGTCTCTGTCTCTGCTTTGAACTTGCAAGTAATATATAAGATCTCAGCTACTGCTCTAGCACTATACCTGCCCACCTGCTGCCATGCTCCCCACCATGATGGTCATGGACTAACACTCTGAAACTGTAAACAAGGCCCCAACAAAATGCTTTTTTTTTTATAAGTTGCCTTGGTTGTCTTTTCAAAGCAGTAGAAAAGTAACTAAGACAGTTTCATATACTATTAGGCCTCCTGAGATGACGCTGTCCATCTTCTCATCTTAGAAGAAGAAAGTAAAGTCCTAAGGAGACTCAGAGGAGCAGGCAGCTGATGGTGGATCACATGCTTCTGGTGTTCTAGGAATCCCTCTCCCTTCTTGTTAACAGTCCATGGTAAGTAATAACACAATTCCACGTCTCTCATGGATGAATATGAAAGGTCTACAACAGTTTTATGTGTTGACCATTTGGTTCCCAGGTGATGCTACTATTTTGGGAGACCCTGAGACCCTGGAAGATGGAGTCTAGGGAGGAGGTAGGTTATGGAAGGTTTATCCTTAAATTAACCTGTATTCTATCTTGGACACCTTTCTGTTCTCTCTCTCAGCTTCCTGTTTGCCCCTGACACCCATTCCCATCACTAGGTTCTGCCTCACCAGTAGCTGAGAAGCAACAGAGTCAAGATCTATGTACTTGCACTTCTGAAATAATATGAACCAAGTAAATTTTGTCTTCCCTTAGTTGTTTATGTCAGTGTGAAAATCTGACCAACACACATAAATATCATTATTTTTAACCTTCAACCTGATAAATTTAAGGCTCATAAAAGTTTGAGATATTTGGTAGAGGCAGGGAAATCTCAATTTGGAAGTGGGTCTAGGCTATACATTTAGTGAGATCTGTTCTCAGATGACAAAAACAGGACTGGGTGGTTCAGTGGTAGGGCACTTGCCTCATCACACCTCCCTCTGCTTAATCCTTGGTGCAACAAAATAAATAAATAATAATGAATAAATAAGTGATTGATACGATTCCTTAAAATCGGTAGCTGCATTTAAGACTAAACAGTGGAGCCTAGTTTGCATTAAGATGTATTTAAAAGCTGTAATGTACAAAGTATGGTAACTGTGAAATAAATGACTACCCAAAGCATGCATTTACAAGGTAAAAATATACTTTCATTTTAGTTTAACTTTTCATAACAGGTAAGGTTCATAAACATGTAATTTTTGTAAAAGTTTCACAATAATAATTATTGTAAGTTATATCTGATATATGTCCAACATGAAGGATAAATGATAAGAGGTAGATAAATCAATTGCAGATAATGGAATATAGAAAGATATGTAATTAGGGAAGGGTTGTGAGCTTTCTATGCTCACTTCCAGTCCACACCGACTGTTGCTGTCCTAGTTTTTCAGAAGCAGAGCTCCGAGGCTAACTCAGTGACTGTTCTTAATCCTTTCCTCTGTTGCTAAAACCCAACATTCTTCATCCTAGTCCCCCATACAGTTGGGGGTGGCCATGTGCTTATTTAGCCAACAAGGCACAAGTGGAATGCTGAGAGTTCAGGGAAAGCTTCAGTTCTCTAGGAAGGGCATCAAAAGGTGGCAGGCAGTACCAGCCCTTCTTTTTTCTTTTCTGATCATAATGCAGATTTAATAACTTGTTGTTGTCAACTTTCTATTTAAAGTCAAGAAGCAGGAAGATCAAAAGCTAAGTAACGAAGCAGTGGCAGGTCACTAGGCTGCTGGACCCACTGAGACCTCCTCCAACTACATTTGCACAAAGGAAAGGAGAGAAAGTGTGTCGAGTAAGTCTCTACTAGCCTGACTTTCTGTTACACAGCTAGAGCACTCCTAAATACATCTTGGTAGTTTCCTCCTGAAGCTATATTCTAAACTCTAAGGCAAACTCTAGATGAAGCCTGTCTTCTAGTTCTTGGTGGCTTCTTGCTCACACCTATGTGCCCATCTCTGCCTCTTTCTAGCACCTTCACACATACCACCTGGTGCGTGCACACATACCCAGTGATGCTTGTTCAAAATCTACCTCTTTCTCTTCCTAGCTTTGCCACACAAATTTCCTCCCCAGGCCTTACCTCAGTCTTCTGCAGCTCACCTTCTATGCAAACTTTCCCTTCTTGAAATTCTTGAAAGCAGCATTTTACTATACAGCTTAACGGCACTTACCATTCTATATCTTCAATTATAATTACTTCTGTATACAATATTTCTCACCATGCTAAAATATGAGTTTTATATTTATCTATTTACTTCCATGCTACAAATGCCTAGGATATACTATAAGTACCTAAGAGAGAACAAATTAATCAATACGTATGTGGTCTTTATCTCCTTAAATTAGCATATAAATTGGTCAGGGAATTTTAGAAAATGCTATGATGGGCAGTTCTTTTGTAATTTTATTTTTTGCCAAATTATTTATTACAATTTTAGGTTATAAGAAACAACAAAATTGGCCCTTGGACAGAGATAATTACATATGTGACACACAGCAAATCATTCCCTAGCACTTGCTCCTACCAAAATACGGGTGCAGGAACTCAGTTTGGACGTCAGCACAGGAACTGCCGCATAGGGCAGAAGACACAGGACTCTGTCCTCAACTAGTCTCCAGTTGCATCAAAAGCTGTGAACTATGAACCAGCTACAGGCCATGTTACCTAATGTGCCTGTCTGGTAAATCCTTCATGAACAAGATCAGGTTTATTTACCCCAAGAGAGCCTGGCTAAAAGGAAAGCAGGAATATCCGGCTTTCCCTAGGTTCTCTTTCTATCTGTGGTTAGCAATCTGAGAAAGGTTGACAGACAATCACTCTTGCATGGTTGGAAAGTCATGTTTAATGAAAGCAAAGCAGGAGATAAAGAAGGGTCCCAGGGGTGCCTTGGAACCAGGGCTCTCCCAAGCACCTCCTGCTGTGTCCTGAAAGCTTAGGACTGAAACCTGTGGATGAAGAAATTCATCTTGTTCCACAGCAGGGCACTCCTTGAAAGGAAAGTGAAAACACTTCTATAAGGTTCAATATGTCACTGATCCAGAAGCAGGAAAGCCAGGCACAGGAAGGTGAGGGAATACCCCAGGAGTCACAGCTAGAAGCTGTGGGGCTGGGATCTGAAGCCAGAGTGGCAGCCTGGCTAGAGAGCCACTGCACTATTCTGCCTCTTGCTTTTTCTCACAGAGAATGTCAGTCTTCTCAGTTTTATGGGACACAGAATGACATTCCTAAAGTAGACCAGAAGCACTCAGGAGCAGACCTCAGAAGAGACCCAAAGCTGGGCAGGACTGGGAGGCTTGGGTAAAAAAAAAAAGAAAGAGAGAGAGTGACAGAGATAGACAGACAGACAGAGAAAAAGAAATTCATCCCCACCCAGACCAAGAAGTACTCTAAAATGTCTGGACCTTGTCCCAGGGGGAGAAGGCTGAAAAGGAGTGTTAATGTAAAGTTGGAAGCACTGTTTCCAACAGAGGATGTCAAGTGTAAAGTTGTTCATCTGCTGACATATCATGCAGTTTCTGGGATTATTTTGTTCCACATTAGTTCACAGGTTTGGTAAAAGACACTGAGCTGATTTCCCTTGGCCTTAAAGTATGAACAGTAATGTTTTATACTCCTTGCAGACTTCTATCTAATTGCAAAGTATCTCTTCCAGATGTTATTTGAAAAATACAGCATTTACCAAGAAAATGGCCAATAAGGTATTATATGTTGGTACAGACAATGTTAACTAAAAGGGAGGAAATCGTTTAGATTAACCTGAATGCCAAACAGTCTCCCAGGCTTTAAGTGAGGTCCCATTTTCATATCAGCAGTCAAGGAGATGTGTGCTCAACTGAAAAATATGACCCTCTACTGAAGCATTCTTCATGTTCCTAAAAGACCTACAGCCAGCCGTCTTGTTCGTGGAAGGCAAAACCACTGAGAAATGAATGGTAATTCAAGTTTGGGATATTATACGTTTAACCTTCATACAAATAAATGCAGTTTTATGAACAATACTAACTCCTGGTACAGATTCATTCTTTAAAAAGGCATTTACTTAACCCAATAGTGGTCTCACAGTGAACCCTAGTTTAAGATACTTGCTTGTATTAAGTCTTATCTCTTCTGGCAAATTTTATTAGGGTACACGATACATCACCACATGTGGGCATTTCCTCACCATGAGACATGACATATGCTTTCTATGAAGGAAAATGATGTGCATACTGCACTTGCTCTGATGAAGTAAAGAATTAATGGATGCTATAACAAAGGGATCAGAGACATAGGGCCCCACTGTAAGGAGACCGTGGATACATTTATGAAGTTTGCCTGTGTTTGCAGATAAATCCCTCCTAGTTTCTTCCAGAGAGAAACTGTGTCTGGGACTGCTGAGAGAAACTTTCCCCACACAGAGGGCTAAGGCTAGATGAGTTGGTCCTATCCCAGACAAACTAGATGTCAGCAGACTGCCTTCCCTCTGCCTCTGCACTGTGTCCAAACACTTCTAGCCCATGGTTTATCACTGGAAAAGAGTAATAGTGAAGTCTAAAAGACAACCAACAGAAGAACTGGTTTCATGTTCTACTTTCTTCTGTCTCACCTTGCCAGCCCCAGACACAACTCTAACCGAATCCCCAAACAGAAAATGCAGCTACTCTGGTGCTGAGGAAGGGATGCTGCAGAGTCCTCCCACTGCCCCTCATCCATCAGTCTCTCAGGCTCCTCCTTCATCCTCCTTAGAAAGTCAACAATGTGTTGATCACTAGACATGCACAGGGCCACTGCCTCCTCCTCAGCAGTCTTCTAAATCTCATCCCTGGAGTGACTCCCTCAAACCTCAGCAGGCAGCACTCTACCAAGAGCCTATACAAAGTAAAGCTGCTGAAACTGGCTGTGTACACTTACTTCTTCTCCTCAGGCACAGCGGCTGGCTGGTGGCTTCCCACTGCCTGCCACACCTCTTACTTCACAGTGCACCGAGTGAGCAAGCTGGGAAGCACAGATCTGAGGAAGCAGCTAGGCCCGACAAGCCTTCTGTTACTATAAAAATCCATGAATTAGCTCATACATCTTTCCTTGTAATAAGATCTAGGATCTCTCAGGACTTCTAACGCCAGCAGCATTGGAGGAAAAGGGATTTCCTGTCCTCTGACTGCCCCTGCAACAAGCTACTGAAGACTTAGTGCTGTTTTCCTGTATCTCTTTAGCAGGATGCTTTCTGTGACAAGGCTAAACAAGTCATCTTTTTCCTTTGAAGGTCTGTCACTTCTGTGTTCAAACATGTGGCTAGTCTAAGAAATTGGAACCTCAGAGAAGGCTGAAATCAAATACCTTAAGTGGAAAAAAAAGAAAGTGCTATTCTAGAAACACACACACACACAACTGAAGGGAGCTGAAGAGCTCAGAGAAAGAGAGTAAATCCTGGGATAAAGCTGCTTGGACAAGACGAAAATATGGGAAGTTTAGTAACTAGCAAAATGAAGGTGTGGAGAGATTCAGTGATGTTCCCCTCATACTAAAACCAGTTTCATAAGCTGCTCTCTACAAGCAATCCTATATCCCCAAACACGTTCAATTACTTACCATGTTACTTCCAATATTTTAAAAACTCAACAGAAGCTCTTCACAATTTTTTTTTCATAATTAAAACTTTCAAATGATGTTTGGAAATGAAAAAAAGTACCTTTTCCAATTCTCTTGGTATTCGCATACAAGTGTACACTCTTTCTCTTCGCTCTGTATACTTGGCCTCGTTATGTTCGAGGAAGTACCCTCTTGTTAGTTCAGCACTGAGGAACCTCAATAATGAAAGTTCTACAGAAAAAAGAAAATGACACAAAACAAAAAGAACAGTGTTTATCAAGGAACTCACAGGTGAGCTGGGGCCATAGGTAATACACATAGAACAAAAGGAGAATGCTACAGCCGATAGGTCTGTGCCTAGAAGAGGGACACCCAAATGACTGGAGGGTGCTGTTGGGGAATGATTGCTGTTGCATAAACTGGAAATGCCAGAGGAACATGGAAGGGATGGTTACGGAGAGCCAGAAGTCAGAACATCTTTCCAACCGGTCCTGGCTTTCATGGTGCTACAGGCCTGGATGCCAGAGACACAGGAGAAAGAGTAGCATTCCAGTAGCCCAGAGCCCCGGATGACACTGCTATCAGCCCATCACTATGCCAGGGCAGCCATGCAGACCCAGGTCAGCTGTCTCCTGCTCAGGTGAGCCCCGAGATCATGCAGAAGTGGGTCAACAGCAGCACTCCTCTCCATGAAGGCTACTGAAAACTTCCCACTGCCTTGAAGTCAATAGCTACACAACGCAGAACCTTCCTTTCCTAGGGTTGGCCACCTTGTCCATGTTTCCTTTGATCCTCCAACATACATTCATCTAGTTTATATCAGTAGAGGAAGGCAAGGTCAAAGTAGCTGAAATATGTTCCGCTCTGCTGGATTTCAGGTAAGCAGCTGAGGTGGAGATGCCTGACCCCATTCTTTCTGGTATGTCATGCTTCCCATGGCACCTCAACAATCTCTCCAAACCCTTTACCTGACCATCACTGTCTCACTCTACAGGAGGCCAAACTTTCTTCCAGGATAGGAAAAGTTTTCACATCATCTCTGAGCCTACTCTGCGATCTAACAGATGTAGAACTGAAGCACTGGCAAGTGGGGACAGTCAAATGAGTCTCAAAAGGCCCTGCAGAGACAGAAGCAGGCCTAGCTGAGGGTCCGAACAGTACGCTTTAAAGAGTTTACTCCTGTCAGCACTGCAACCAATCCCTAGCTCCAGGAGTTCCACATCACGTGCCTGACTTGTTTGTTTAAGTGGTATGTTCTATGTAAGTACACACACACACACACACACACACACACACATACACACACACCTCTAAACATCAAACTAATAATATATATCTGGGCTTGAAATGGGGGAGGTTAATCGTTCATGGGAAGAAATGCCACCATTTCCCCATAGCTGCTTGGTACAGGGCAGGCAGGGTCACTGTGCAGCCCAGGCATGCTGCTTTCCTTTCTTGGGATATTGCAGTTAAGTCACAGGGTGAAGTAGACGCAGGATACAATCTTTCTGCTTATATTAACAGATGCTCTGACTTAAAGGCACCATATAACCTCATTCGTAGAGGATAACTGTGGACTAGAAACTTTCTAGGACTATAGAAAAATCTTAAGAGAAAAAGAAAGCCCTATGTGCTGCTATACAAGAGAAATGCTAACACTGTAAGGCTATGCTTATACCGAGTTCAGTGCCAACTTTGGTACTTTCCATCTTGTCTTATTTAACACTGATTTACTTAAGATGACCTATATAAACACAAAAGTAGGATTGATCCAAATGCCCAACATTGGTGGAACTTAATAAATATCAATGATACACTTTTAAAAGACAATCAACTCAGAAGTGGAAAGATGAGAATACAAGTCCCCAGAAGAGAAGAGATGCTGGGTGCTAGGGCTGGCACCATTCTGAGTTGGCAGGGAGTGGGCAGGGAGCAAAGGCTCTCTAGCCTCAGCTGTGGTCCTCAGTGATCATGATTATAAATGACAGCCCAACGGGCCTGGGCCTAACCCCTGAGAGCAGTGCCAAGGTCCCATCACAGGGATGGGAGGCTTCCTGTCTCCAGTAAGAGACAGAAGCTGGGCATACCAGGAGTCTGTCATCTGTGTGAAAGAGACATACAGACAGATCATTATACTTTATCTTTTAAAGGGGCAAACTAACAAAGAGGGTTGGATATACCTGTTTATTGGGGAAATTCTCTGCCAGAGTGGCATCTTCCTTAGTGACTGCAGAGGTTAGTTTTTGACATATTCAGTGTTTTGTTGTGGTCCATAAAGAGTGTGGGGTCAGCTGGAGAAGGGCTCCAGCACCAGCTCTCCCACCTTTGAGGCCAATGACAGTCAAGTCTCAGGTCTCAAGTTCTCAAATGAGAAAACAGCCTACTGCCAGCTCTGTAACACCTGTTTCTTCTGTCTTGCCTTCCACACAGATCTCTGAGGCACTTGACAGTGTTTGTGGGAAAGCAGATGAAAACCACAAGGCATGGTGCAGTGTCATGAACTACAATTCCTTTCTATATATTAACTGTAATAGTAACCATTTCTGGTGTGGTTGCTTCCTAATATCTATTAATGCTATTTCTGCAATCCTGGTTCTATGGTAGAAAGTATCACTAGTACATTTAACAAACAATTTAACCTAAAGTAATTAGATTTCATAAACAGGCTATAAACAAAAAAAGTCTCAACTTTATTAGAAAACAAAAGAGGACATGTGAGTAATCTACCTTTAGAAATACAAGACTCTTGGTGCTAAGCATCAGGTTAGCTTCTATGCTAAAACACTAAACAATAGAGAGCACGCTTTAGTTACAAGCACTCAAAACTGTAAAAGCAGTTCTATAGCTGTGGGTGCCTTGCAGATGAAAAAACCAAGGCACGGAGAAGCAAAGGACATCTCTGAAGTTACACCCACACCAAGTGAGAGACCAGATTCAGAGTTCTGGCCAAGGGGTACTTTTCACTACTAGATTACACATTCCAGTACTGTTCTGTCTTGGGAGATGGGGACTTGCTATGGTTGGCTGGTCTAGAACTCACATACAGACCAGGCTGGCCTCAAACTTGCAGGGATCCTCCTGCTTCTGTTTCCACATTACTGGAATTATAGACATGAGACACCATGCCCAGCTCTCAAGTGCTTTTTAAAACAGACACCTGTACTCCTTCTGAAAAATCTAGTACCCCATCAGTCCCCGTTCTTTGTACCTCCACAGAACCCGAGTCCACATCTGTGCAGCTACACTAAGCCAGTGGACTCCCCATTCTTTGTACCTCCACAGAACCCGATTCCACATCTGTGCAGCTACACTAAGCCAGTGGACCATATTTTTTCTAATGTCTATCCTGAGCAAGTTCTAAATGTACAGTCTCTGCACACAACCCATGTCATGTAATAGGCTGGAGAATGGTTTTCAAAGGTACAGTAAAATAACGCTAAAAACTAAAAACCAAAGATTCATGGTATAAAATATCTTAAAGGCCTTATCTTGCCGCCTTATCAACAATTAAGAGATAAGACCCTGTTTAAAGGGATGGGATCTTTCCACTCTGAGGCAGCTTACACAGGTCTTGTGTTCAACGCTTCATATAATTCTTATAACAATTATAACTAAAAAGGGAAGATAACAGTATCCACATAATACAAATGAAGACACTGAGAAAATTAACAGACCTGTCGACTCACTTAAAACACAAATGTGAGAGTGAAGCCCAGAACTCTGACCTGCAAATGCAGCATGCTCTCTCTTCTCACCAGGATTACATTCAACCATCCAGTTATTTGAGAGAAAAAGACCTGGCTAGAATCTGCTTTTGATCCATGACAAAGGAAGGGGCCTCCCCTGCCTTGGACCTGACTGTTAAGTTGGCATGCTGCTTGTATGGCATTGTCCTCTCCCTGGAGAGGTCCTACTTCCTCCTGAGATGTTCACCACCCTAGTGCACTGTGGCTTTGCTAAACTTGCTTTAGCGTTCTACACACCTATCTGAGCTTACCTGTACTATAACTTAGGGTAGAGTCTTTTGAAAATAGAGCTATTTTACTATTTAATCATGTGTGTCTATATTAGAAGATTGTAAACATTAATAAAAGTAAAATAACACCAATCAAAGTCCAAATCAATGCCACCAGTGTATTTTAATGAATATTCACCTCCTATCACAGAAATGCTCTGTAACCCTGTACTTTAAATTGAGAAATAAATGTTCTAATTCTTTTCCTCACTCCTGAAACACCAACTATTAATCTTCCTCACCAGAGACAGCTTGCTTTAGAAACTAGAAGCTAAGATAAAAAAGTATTTATTAAAAGTAATGAGTAATCATACATATATTTATATGTTCAGCAATATGTCTAAATATATCTTCCTTAAAATAGCACTGCACATAAAAAAGGCAAATTGGAAAGGAATACTGGTTGATTGTTATGAAACTATGGAACACACATGTCTCCAGCCTTAAGAAAAGGAAGTGTTTATAAAGTTTAAACACATACCTGAAATATTAAACATACTTTTCTTACACACAGTCATACTTTTGTACAGGGAAACTAGGAATCAACTTTTCTAGGAGACAATAAAATAGGAGTGTTGCCCACCTGAGTCAAATGTAAGAAAAAGAACCATTTTGCATACTATATTCAAGTTCTTGTTTTTTTTTTTTTGTTTGTTTGTTTGTTTTGAAGACATGGGTACTCCATGTAACCCAGGCTGGACTTGAACTCCGGATCTTACTTCTGCCTCCCACCCTTTAAAAAATGTTTATGGTCTCATTTAGGACAGTAAAGAGAAGAGCAGTCATATGTCTAGAGATAGAAAAAGGTATAAAAATGAAAGCAACATCTTAACACTAACAAAGCAAAGAATTAAAAGTGTGAGAAGTGTATCAATAATCCTGCAACCAGCTTAAATTTTCAGGCCACAAACAATAGGATACAGGGAATATGAATTGTTTGAATCCCACTGACAATCTTTGTGGGAAACTTGTAACAGTGTGAGAAGTGTATCAATAATCCTGCAACCAGCTTAAATTTTCAGGCCACAAACAACAGGATGCAGGGAATATGAATTGTTTGAATCCCACTGACAATCTTTGTGGGAAACTTGTAACAGAAAACCAGTTTTCTTTCTTCTTGTGGAGCTCCAGCAAGATGTGTGAAGGTGAGGAGGGGAAACAATGACAAGGGTGAGCTCCCTAAGTCACCATTACAGAGAGAACACTGTCACAGCACTGTTCCATCACAAACAACACTGCTGACCACACCTGACAGCAGGTGTCTCACTTTACAAGCAATGCTTATCAGCTCACCTCCTACACTTGCCTTATTGGGAACTGTTTCATGCACCTGGGCAGGTGTCATGTTTATCTTACACCAAACTTCTGTTAAGTCTCCATGGAGAGTAAGACAACTAAGTTAGATACGATTTGGTAGTGGCTTGATGAAGCACAGCCAAGTGGATTATGCAAGCAGTCTAAACAAAAGCAATCCAACAACTGAACCAAGCTAAGAACACAGATTGCCTAATTTTTAGTCCAAAGTTGACTTGCTGGGCATTAATTCCGAAAGGGCAAGTGCAGCTACATAGACTCTCTCTTGTCTAGAACTGCAGATGAGTCGAATGGGGAACAACACAGAAACAGAATGATATGCACTACTGACTATCTGGTCTATGTCTAAAAGTATAACATGAAATGGCAAAAATTTAAGAATATGAAAAAGAAACAAGGTGAGACTGCAGTTCTTGGTGATCACTATTCCCAGAGTTCAAGGTCAGTGTCCACATACAGGAATGGTGAGTAGGGTATCCATTTCTAACTGTGTTAAGGTGCAAGTACTAGTATCTGTTAGACAATGCATGAATATTTTATATATGTGTATATATACATATATATGTATAAAATACAGATGCTGCTGAGAATAAGATAATAGCAGAGTCTGCAAAGAAACACAAAGAAAACATAACTGACAGATAAATGCATGCCATATTTATAGCTGTATATACTCAAACTAATATACATATACATATATATTTTCCTCAATAGATGATTAGGAAGGGCAGGACTATAATAACAAAACAAACCTTAACCACTATACTTCACTTTATTTTATTCAAAGTATGAATAAGCACCTTAACTGGATATTCATTTAAACAGAATCCTAGAGTGTTAGGACTGACCAACAAATATCTTATAAAGAAGCCCCGAATTCCTTGGGGAAAATGATAAAAGGGACATTGGAACTAAGTGATGGTTGGGGCCATCAAGACCCCAAGATTATGACTTTCAAAAGGAACAGCAAAGACTGCCCTGGCTTGCAGAGGGAGGACAGGGCAAGTCCACAGGAGGCTTTCCAGAGAACGGGCAAGTAATGCTTCAGTGTGAGCACCTAGTCTTAGGAGACTGACCTGGGGAGAGATGTTTCCAGCTTGACACTAGGTGGTGCCCTCTGGCCTAGACAGTAAGTTTCCTATATTTTGGAAAGGAGGGAAAAAAAGATAACAGAGCAGTGGAAGAAAGGAGCGCTGGAGGTGAACAGAGAAAGAATGCCTAGATTTCTACTCTAGTGGAGATGCCGTCGCCAAATGAAGCGCCAGTCACAGGTGGGCAGGCATCAGCAACAGTGAGGGCTGTTGAATCTGAGAACGCAGACACCCGGGGACAGAAGGGGGTGGTTCACACAGACCCCACACAGGAAAACCACAGCCTGGTATCTCTAACTGAAATGTTCTGGGATGCTTGCCTAGATCCCTAATGTCACCTACCAAAACAGGAGGACCCACTATCTCCTCCCTCATACAAGACTGATGGGACTGAGGGAGAAGAAGGGCCATCCCAATAGCTAAGGCTGTGTGTCTCCCTAGGAAGGACTTTCTGCCACTAGAGAAAACTCCAGTTTTTAACCCATTAAGCATACACTCTGCTCAGCGTACCACCTTGGTGAAGAACAAACATGTGCTATGTTGTTAAGCTTATGTAAGTCCAAGTATCCAGCTCCATCCCAGAAAAGTCCACTTCTTCAGAGGTTCAAGGTCTGTGTTCACCAACGGCTCTTCACAGCTTCATTTTTTTTTCTTCATGCAAACAATGTAAGGTTTCAATAGTAACGGCTTTCTCGGAGCTCAAAACTATTTCAAAGAAACTGTCCTGAAACCTGGTCACATTTGCTTGCAGTACTCAAGCAGTCTTAGTAAACAAGCAGCTGAGAGATGGAAGACTCTGTCTTACTTAGGTCCTGCCAATTCAGAAAGCAAATACTCTTGCAGGCCAGTGTTTAACTGACAATTAAACCAAATAAAGAATGCTGGAAAAATTTTAAGTGGCTAATCGAAAAAGACCAAACAAGGCACAGCCTGCGGTCGAGTTTTCAAAGACATGGAGACCCATGCAAAACTCTACATCCAATTCTGAGAAGCAGCAACTCTATCAGGATCTATCCACCAATCTTTGGTATTCCTATAATTTCAACACCCACAGTGAATGGTAACTTGAATGTGTGTTTATATAAACTGCAAGACCTAGAGGCTAACCCAGCCTTTATTCCACCGTATTGGCTTGGAATCAGTTGGAAGAAATGCCATCAAGTTGCTGTCCAAGATCTTGGACTTACTATGTAAGAATTAAAATGTAATCACTCATATACCCAATGAAATAGACACATCAAAGTCTTCCTTTTTCTTCCAGGCTTACTATGAAGCTTCAGTATGAACACCAAAGCTATTGAAAATTCTTTTAAAATAATAAGACCCGAGAACACACAGGATTCCTAATACTTTAACAGTACGCTCTAAAGTGTTTAGGACGGTGGGACTCAAAAGTGGTACTTATTTTCTTGTGTGGCAAAACTATTTCTTCTGGCTTAAGTTTCAGTTTTAGGAAAAGTCCACATGTAACATTTTAAGGGGTGCCGCGCATCTCTGAGTCAGAAAACTACTGAACTTCACGGTCACGGCCACACTGTCAGCTGAGCCTATGAAAAAATGTACTCGGAGGGCAAGTTAACAGGTTTCCGAGGCTCAACTTCGCACAAAACACAGGGGGAGAAAAAGTCACCTTGTCATGGACATCATCTAGAAAGCCCCGCGCTTCCCATTTTTTGACCTCTTTCGGGGGTGGGAGACGCCTGTCACTGTTGAGACCGGCCGGGAGCCGTCGGTGACCGGGGACCGTGGAGCTGCAGGGCGCACCTGGCTCCCGGGATGGCCGCGGGAGCGTCGGGCCGCGCGCACCAGCCGCCGGGGGAGCTGTCACCGGCCGCGGGGACTTGGGAGCCACAGGAGCCGCGGCCGCTCGGCGCGCGGACTGGAGACTGCGGCGTCCCCGCCACCTCAATCCCGCGTCGGCCCCTGGGCAGCCGGCCGCGGCCTAGCGCCGCCCGCCCGCCCGCCCGCTCGCTCGCCCGCCCGCCCGCCTCACCTGCGCGGCCGCGGCGCTTTTCCCGCCGCCGGTCGCTCTCGTAGAAGCCCAGCGTCTCGGTGTGCTGAGGCGCGGGCCCGTGGCCGCCACCGCCCGGCTGCTCCGCCTCGCCGCGGCCCGTCCGCTCGGTGCCGTCCGCGCCGCCACCGCCGCCTTCTCCCGGGGCGGCCGCGTCGCAGACGCCCGCCATGTTCCGAGCGCCACACACTGTCCCCGCCACCTCCCTCCAGCCGCCCGCCCGGCCTCCGCCTCCCGCCGGCCCCCTCGCCGCCTCGCCCCGCCCCTCGCCCGAGCCCGGGCCGCCGCCATCCGCAGCCCGCCGGCCGGCGCGCGCCATTGGCGTCAGCGGCGCGTGGGAGGCCGCGGTGGCCGCCGCTACGGCCGCCGCCATCTTCTTCCTGCCGTCGCCGTGGCGCGCGGCGGGCTCCGCGGCTCGGGCCGCCGCGCCGGGCTCCATGCCGCCGCCGGCTTGCGCGGTGGGGGACGGCGGGCGGCGGCGGGGCTCGGCGTGGCTGTCCGCGCGACCCGAGCCCCTGGGGCCGCTGCGGTGGCCCGAGTGCGCCGGCGCGACCCGCCTGGCTTTGGCAGCGCGGCGACTGAGGCCGGGCTCCAGCTCCGTGGCTCCCGCCGGCGCCGGCCCGGTGGCTCTGCTGTCTTGGCTGCATCTCTCCTGCATATTTATGATCGTCTGTCACATTCCCTGTCCGTGGACAGTGTCCAAAGCCTAGCTCGGGGGAGCGTGCCAACAGGTGGGGGACTCGGCCCGACGGGCAGTGTGCTGGATGCGCCTAACGCGCCGCGGACATTCTGGGCTGCCTTTCGGGAATCGGGTTGTGTGACGGCGGTGGCAGCCAAGGTGGCCTGGTTCTGTCACCTGGCCACCGCTTTCCTTGCGGCCTGTGACCATAACCCTTCACTGATAGCCGCTCTGAGATCACCCGCTGCGGGCTGGGTGGCAGTGAATCCGGCTCAGCCTGGGAGACCTTCACCCGGGCTTCCCGCGTGATTGCTGTGCGCCCCAGTAACTGGCACAAGGGTGGCCCCTCCATTGCCTTCTTGCCCACTTCGGAATTGACCTGTATCGTTGCAACTTTTTAATGAGCAGAAGCATAACAAATCCCTCCCCACGCACTAATCTGCCCTACACTTAAGCCGAGAACCAATGGAACAGGTACATCAAGGAGATCCTGAGGGATAGCCAGATACCCGATTGTAAAATCCCAGTCTGCAGGGCTATGCGCAGCAGGGTAGGATGTGGGGAAGAGGAAGGGTTAAAGAGGAACTTGAAAAGTCCAAGAAATGCCAATACTAATAATCCATTGTAAGCTTTACCTTGTGGAAACCCGAACAATGCAGAAAATATTTTTCAAGTCAGTTTTAGCTTTATTTGGTCAAAATTGAATCTTAAAGACAGTGCCCTTCACAAATCTTCAGAATCATGAAAATCCAAAGACACAAAGTTTTATAGCCTGTAAGGTTCTTTCCATCCTAGGTTGTATTATCCTCTGATACTGTGCAAACAACCCTCTGTTTTATTGGCTGATTGTTAGGAAGGCAGCCGATTTCATTGCTTGCTTGTGCCAGGGTCTGTGTCCCTCATCTATTTGCTTATTGCCCCTGCCATTCACTTGGATTCTAGAAGGGAAACAATCCCAAATTTCATTTGCTAAAGGAGCGTTTGTAGGAATGGGTTTCTCTCATTTTGTGCCTCCGTCTTGAGGAAAGATGCTATGTTCCAAAGGCTGTTCCTAATCTTAAATAGTCAAAGAGGCAGAGATGGGCCCTGTCTCAGAAGTGAAGCACATGAGAAATTCAAGGGCTTTCTTTCTACTAGGTCTGCATTATTGTATCTGACATGTGAAACTGCATGATTTCAAACTCACTATACACACAAAAATGCTTTAAATTCAAACAGCATTCCTCCTTTTATAGGTATCGATAATTAAATCAAGTACCTGTTCTATATTCAAAGTTTTTTATTCATTTCACTTTATTTCTGATTTTTTTTGGGGGGCGGGGGGGGAGCTGTTTGTTCGTTCTTAATAGGGTCTCATTACATAGCTCTGGCTGCCCTGGAACTCACTATGGAGAGCAGGCTGGCCTCAAACTCACAGATAACTGCCTGTCTCTGTCTCTCCAGTGCTGGGCTAAAGGTATACACCAACACTCAGCTTTTTTTTTTTTTTCCATTTTAAAGTTTATTTGACCTATTTCAGTTTATTCAGAATCCAGGAAATAGTGCTTCTATCATACACTTAGCAGCCAGGTGTGGTGGTACACACCTGTACTCCTAGCACTCAGGGTCAAGGCAAGAAGATTAGCAACTGGAAGCTAAACCTAGTTGGCATGAGACCCTCTCCTTCCAAACCCCCAAATAATAAATAAGCACCCAGAACCCTCAAAACTGGGTTACAAAGAACCTTAAGATAGGAATAGCTTACATAGTACACAACCAGGAAATCTCTGAGGAACGTTTAAGTAGTAACTAAACATAATCTTTATAGAAGAAAGACATAGGCTTAGGTTTACAACACTATCATTTCAAAACAAGAGTTTAAATAGCAACCCTCTCCAATGAAGAATCAAGTGTTTTGCATTGAGTTAAAGGTCTAGACTGGGAGGATAATGGGCGACAGTAAATATAATTCTGCAGGCCAGAAGCATGCTGCTGACGAGGTGTTAATGAAAGGGATTTCCCTGCCAGGCTTGGTGGTGCAGGCCTTTAATTCCAGCATCTAGAGGTAGAGGTAGGCAGATCTCAAGAGTTGGAAGCCAGCCTGGTCTACATAGTGAGTTCCAGGACAACCAGAGCTACATACATAGTGTGACTCTGTCTAAAAAAAAAAAAAAATAAAAGAAATCAAGAAAGGAATTTTCTATTTGTGGGAAGTAATTTTAATAGATTGGAGGGAAATTGAGAAGTTGGGAAGAGTGTTATATCCATTCTGTGGCTGTTGTTATTTTGAAAATAACAACACTAGAAATAACAACAAGACAGAAAACCACTATTTATTTTTATTGTATGTGTTTGAGTATTTTGCTTGCATGTATGTTTTGCCTGCATGTATGTATGCATACCACATGCATGTCTGATGCCCATGAAGAGGACATCTGGTCACCTGGAGTTGGAGTTACAGGTAGTTGTGAGCCCACATGTGGGTGCTGGGAACCAAACCTGGGCCCTCTGCAAGAGCAGCAAGTGCTCTTAACCATTGACCATCTCTCTAGCTCCAACTTTATTTATTAATTAATTAATTAATTAATTTATTCATTCATTTATTCATTTATTTATGTATTTATTTGGCTCTACAGGAGCACTTGCCGCTTTTCCAGAAGACCTGGGTTTGATTTCCAGCACCCACATGGGGGCTCACAACAATCAAAACCCTCCAGTTTCAAGGGATCCAACACCCTCTAAAACTCTTAAGTGGGCACCAAGCATGCATGTTGCACATAGTCATACATGCAAGCAAAATACCCATACACAAAAAAAGAAAAAAAATTAGAAAAATGGAAATTTAGTAAGAAGTACACAGTTTTCAAAATAAGTTGCCTAATTCCATATTTCAGTTAAAATTGAGTAGTTATGATTTTATGATTAGAAAATACATAGACCCTACTGTTTAAGAACCATGAGTTAAAGAAAGTCACAATATCTCTAAGTCCTTACTGCTTTGTGTACAAACCAGATCCTTATAATTTGCTTGCATGTATGTTTTACCTGCAGGTCTGTATGTGCACCACATGCATGCTTGGTGCCCATGAAAGCCAGAAGAAGGCATCTGATCACCTGGAACTGGAGTTACAGGGAATTGTAAGCCAACATTTGGGTGCTGGGAACCGAACCTGGGTCCTCTGCAAGAGCACCATGATTCCCTAGAATGATGCTTCAGTGTAAGCGATTTCTCAGTGCATTAGTTCCTTCAAGGAATAGTATGGCAATGAGTGTACGGCTTGTGGTTACAGGACTTGGGACTGACACTATTACAACTACACATTTAGTTGTGTGACCCTGGAATTAACATAGAGGGCAAAAGAGTACTATTTCCCTTTTGTGATAACTCCTTTATGATGTTTTCAATCTTCAACTGTAAAGTGCTTTCATCTCCTGATAGCACATCCAGCATATCTCTTGCCCCTAGATGGTTTGACATGAGTTCTTCACACTTTTCCTGAGTGAAAAAAAAAAAAAAATCTTTAATGAAAACAACCCTAATAATGGAAAGGTCTGGACTCTCTCTGATTGTAACTGGAGTGTTCGACAAAATGAGAAGGGGTAGCCCCTCTGTTCCATTTTCCTTACTATGAAATCACACTTGGGCCAGACGGTAATGGCCTCTTAAAACATTAAAACTATGCCACAGTCTATGTATCCTCTGGTTTAGATCCTTAAGCAACTTGGTTAAAAAAAAAAAAAGGTAGATTGGCCTGTTGATGATACCAATATTTGTAGGAAAGTATGAAATCTTTAACTAGAATCACTTTGTTCTTGGTCTAAAATATAAATAAAAGGAATTAAAACACATTAACTATACTGATAAAATATCAAAGATTCCTATATCTTCATGTGCCTTCTTCATGTTCTGCGCACTACTTCCTTATTCCTTGATCTGGGACAAATAACTTGTGGATACAGATGACTCTGCTATCCTCTAAGGCTGTGGTTTGCTTTTCAGCCTCAGGTTCCCTAACACCAAGGAACACCAGGAACAAGATTATTCCAATCAGTGTTCCAGGAAACAGTGCACTAAGGCAGCATTTTGGAATGGCTAATGGTGCTTGACATGACTAGTGTAGTGCATTTCAGTCATGTAGATGCAAAGACAAATTAGAATTTACATGTATAGTGATGTCTGTCTACTAGGAATCCACTTTGACAATACATGGCTTCTAGTTCTGGAGCCATGAAAGCCAATATTTAGTTTTTAGACTATAGCCCTGAATTTAATTCATTTGCTGTTTTATCTGTAGAGAGAAAGGTTTTTTTTCAAGATTGATTTTATGTGTGTATGGATGTTTTGCCCTTGTGCATATATGTGTACCTTGAGTGTGCCTGGAGCTTGCAAAGACTAGGAGAGGGCATTGGATCCCCCACAACTGGAGTTACACATGGTTGTGAGCCATCATGTGGGTGCTGGGAACTGAACCCAGATAGTCTGCAAGAGCTCTTAACTGCTGAGCCCAGCTCCCGATTGTTTTGGAAGTAGAGTTTCATGTAGCCCAGGCTGGCCTTAAAGTTAATGATCTTCCAACCTCAACCTCCTAAGTGCTGGTATTACAGATGTGCTCCACTATGTCTAGCTTAAGAGTTGAGGTTTTGTTTTGTTTTGTGTTGTGTTGTTTTAATCTAAACAGCTTTGCTGTAAAGTTAGAAATGAAAATATACTGTTGGGTCTCTAGTAAGTCTTTGAGCTAAATTGAGGTGAGTTTATTATACCTCTGAGATTCAGTAATATTTTCTGCCTTTGAAATGTTCCCTCTTCCCACGATTGATTCTCATGTTTTTATCCTCTCTAGGTTTGTCCCATAGAAATGAACTTAATTTGTTTCTAGAAGTAACCACACTGAATAATACGCCTTTTAATTGTAATGTACCCATTACAACTTAACAGTAACCAGCAGAATTTTATCCCTAGGTTTTTCTTTAGCATGAGAATATGTGACTGAGAGCACAGTAATTCAAACTCTGAAAATTACACAAAATATTCTTATCTAATAACCCCTCGGCTAAAAGGGTTATTTGGCCAAAGATACTGAGTTCTGAAGACTGAAAAGCAGGTTCTATTTATATGATAAAAGTGTGAACATAAACCATGCTCTGCTAGACAACAGAATTTTAAATTTTTAATCAGTATGGTTCTGTATATGCACTTAAATTTCTAGAAAATTCTAAAATACTGATGAAAGGTCCCTAGGTAATGACTTAGCAAGTTCCTAGTTCCAGGTTTCTATCTTTGAGACAAAGAAGTATTTCTCATCACAATTTTAAAAATAGACGTGTCGTGTTTAGACCTGTTTTAATCACTTAGTTAAGTAACAATCTATTTACAGAAGAAACTCAAATCTTCCCTTATATTTGTTTTTATTTTGTTTTGTTTTAATTCTAGCAAGCAAAGGCTGTCCTTTTAAGATTCAGGAGGCAGAGAGGCCTTGACTTATCTCCCAGTTTGAGTTGTTAGCTTTTCAGGGTGCTTCATTATTCCTCAGGGGTGAATTATTTATTGCTTCCTCAGGCCACTCATCAGACAGTAGCTGGTAATCAGCAGACTTCATATACTATCTTGGACAAGTAGTTCACCTTTTTCTAGTGTTTCTAATAGAAGTGCCGGGTTAGTAACTGAGTAATTGTTCTCTTCTCCCTGTAAAGTTCTTTGGTCTCTGATCCTGCTCTTGAAACGGCCTCTCATTCTGTTCATTCATAGGTGCATCCCTTATACTGTCTGTTCTTGGCTCTCCGGCTTCTGAGGTCCTGAAGGGAATGTGCTCTGGTTCACTCCACAATGCCACCTGTTCTTATGGGAACCCAACTATTCATCTCCCACTTTCGTCTTGATTACCACAAATCATTACAAATATACAATAAAATTTCCAATTTTCAAAGCAATCCTTTTAGTTTGTGCCTTCCTAGTTTCAGAGATCCGTCTGCTCTCCAATCAATGTTTTACTCATATCTCTTCTAGCTCCTTTCTGGGGTTGAGCTTCTATTTGAAAAATGCTTCTGCTCCTGACATTTCTTGTTCTGTCCACTTTGAAGTAATGAACAACTTACTTGGCTTTCATACAGTAACCTAGGAAGGTAGTCTCACAGAAGAGAACAGTGTAGTGGTTAAGTTTTTTTTTTTTTTTTTTTTTTTTTTTGGTTTTTCGAGACAAGGTTTCTCTGTGTAGCTTTGCGCCTTTCCTGGAACTCACTTGGTAGCCCAGGCTGGCCTCGAACTCACAGAGATCCACCTGGCTCTGCCTCCCGAGTGCTGGGATTAAAGGCGTGCGCCACCACCGCCCGGCAGTGGTTAAGTTTTTAAAACTGCAATAAAAACAAAACATCTATTGTGGCTTTAGTCAAACAGTGTTTGGGGACAACTTGTATTCTTTATTATGCTTTGCCTAAGGTGATACAAAAATTAATTCCCATCCACTTGAGCATGTGTCTTCTCATGGCAGATGCATTCGAGGTTAAAAATGTGACACATATAATTCCCACATAAGAAAGTTAAAGCTAAGCTAGACACGGATCATTTTTCATCTTCTTAGTGCTCACTCTGACCTTTCATTTGTATGTTTAGCTAAATATATGGCACCATTACATGTGGAAATAGAGATGTACCTACAGTGTGCAAACCACTTTTATATATTTAATTTTGATGTTCATTATGGTGTTGGTGTTTATGATCTGACAGCTGGCTAGACACTCCCTTTCAGAACAATTCTGTTTTATGAAATTTCATTTTTACTTTTATAAGCTTGATAGAAACATTGCATCTAGTTTATCTTACTGTTGCCATAAAAGTCAGTCTCATGCAGAGTTAAAGGCACTAAAATAAATTGATTCCATTGGCTTTGGAACTGAATGGAACTTGATGTTTTCCTTCAATCTGCATTTGTTTCTAACATTTAATCATGCCTCATGGAAAGAGCCCCTTGGAATGATTAACCGTGGCATCTTGTAGGTTGTATAACTGGTTTCTCCCTTGCAAATAAATACTCTCCCTGGTATTAGGAGTATTTTGCTTTAAAAGTTGCTAACTACACGTGTTTTACTGGGGCAGCATCCGTTAGTCTTTCAGGGATTTGAGTAAACACAGGTGGACTCACCCATGCAAGCATGCGTTTTTTTAGCTAACAGATGGTTTCTCAAAACAAACCCTGTTCTTTTTTTTTTTTCCCTGTGTCAAAGTGAGTAAAATAGTTGTTTGAGACTAGAACATAGGCTGGGATTTTCAGTAGTGACAAGAAATGTTCTCCAGAAAGTTGATGGAATATGGCAGAGGAAACTTCTAACTTGGGCCTGGGAGACCTGGGTAGGAGGCTGGCTACTTCTAGTCATGAGACATGCCATGTGCTTGTTGGCCTTATTTTCCTAATTCAGGTAGCAAAGGACAAACTAGATTCTTAAGAAGTTTCCTTCTATCTGAAACTATGTGATTGCAGCTACTTGCATTATTTTAGGCTGTCACTTTTAATATTAGTTTTGCTTGTATTGGACCATTCACAGCTGTAATGTTTATCTTGAACGGCCTACCTTCAGTCAACAGACTGCAGTGCTCTTTTCCAGCGAACACTGTTGATTTTTTTTTTTTAATGTGGTAGGTATTGTACAAAGCCCTAGCCTGACTAGATAAATGAGAGGCACGTTCCACCCTTAAGTAAATACTAGAAATAGATGTAGAATTTACTTATCATACACATACACACACACACACACACACACACACACACACACACACACACACACACACACACACTGAGTAGGGGGATGAGCAGTAGATGAGGTATCATGGTAGTACAAAGGAGAAACTGACTAATTGTACTTTGAGGGGAGCCAGAATGACTTAAAGGAAATGGCCATTGACTGGCTTTGCAAAGATGAGTTTGCCAAGCAGAAAACAGGGCCAAGGAAGGCATCCAAAGGACCTACAGAAGAGGTAGACAAATGTGCAGAGTGAGATAGGAAGACACAGCAGTCGTGGAGTTGAACTTGAAGACAAAGTTTCAGTGTCCAGATGGGCAAGAATGGCCTGCAAACAGGACGAGGAATTGGGAGATTTTAAAAGGCTGCCAACACTGCCCTCACCTTCACAAGCTGAAGAATATTCACAGGATATTTTGGAACTCTTACTGGGATTTGTCCACAACAGTTGGGTGGGACAAACTGAGTATTAGCCTGTGTTTATTAAGCACATGCTACTTATTAGTGGTGTCCTAAGTCTTATTCTCAATATCAAGTCCAATATCTAGTTAGGAAAATTTACCAGCGTCTGGCTTCTTTTTTCTTCATGAAAAACATTTGTGGGATAAACATTTTAAAGATTGTCTTTGTATGACTGTAAGATAATCGCTAATTAAGGAGGGAATTTTTCGAGGGATTCAGATACATTTTCCTAACAGGCAATGTGATTATCACATGCACAACAGCACCTTTCCTTCAGAGTTCTACATCAAACCATTTGAATCATTGAAAAGGTAGAACGGGATGATGGCTTAGGAAGCCACTTTTTGTAAATTTTGAAATTCTAGAAGATCTTGAATAATTCTAAATTCCAAGAGGGGAAGTCCACTATCTGATTTTCTTCTCAGTGTCAGCCCTCTCCCCAGACAGTTATGGAGTGGGGTGAGGAGTATATGTCAGCTTGGAATGAGACTCTCGATTTGATCCATTTAATTTAGACACTTGTTATAATGTAAGTGCTTTTGCTTTTACTTTGGCAATTGGCGTGCAATTTTAATTAGCACTTGGAACACAGTAGAATGCGTTGATGAGGCACAAGACATGAAGAAATACGTTCATAATGGCCTGCTTGAGGACTCGGGCAGCATCCAAAAGAGACACTGTCTGTGTAATGCACCAGCTTCTGAGAATTCACCCTGGCTGGCATCTACACTCTTGAACATTAATCATCTCAATGTTTTCAGATGTCAAAATATTGGCATACAAAGTGTTGTCATCTATGCTACACTGAGAATATTAATTTCTTACTTGTTTTGATAAAGTGGCTGATGTATAAGGAAACTATGTATTTTCTTCATCTCCCCAGGATTGTCCTCCAACTTTGCCCTTCTAGCTCTTCCTAAATCTTTAAGCACCTCATAGCCATCTTTCACCACAATTTCCTCTCTGGCCATCTCTTCTGTTTATAACTACTTTTCATCCTTCTACAACTTCAGACTGCACTGCATAGCATTTTGTTAAAAGTGCTTCCTCAGCTGGGCAGTGGTGGTGCACACCTTTAATCCCAGCACTTGGGAGGCAGAGCCAGGTCTACAGAGCGAGATCCAGGACAGGCACCAAAACTAAACAGAGAAGCCCTGTCTTGAAAAAAAAAACAAAAAAAAAACTAAATAAATAAATAAATAAAAACTGCTTCCTCTTCTGTTGACCTTTCTGGTAGCTAATATTGTCAACTTGACAGGACCTAGAATCACCTAGGAGAAAAATCGTTGAGCATGTCTTCGAGGTGGTTTCTGGATTGGGTTAATTAATGTGGAAGACCCATTCTGTATGTGGACAGTGTCCTTCCATGGTCTGGGGTCCTAGAATGAATGAAAAGGAGAACACTGGCTGAACACTAGCATTCAATGCTCTCTGCTTCTGGACTGCTGATGCAATTTGCCTCAAACTCCTGGCACCGGGCTGTCACTACCCTCAAACTGGGAACCAAAGTGAACCCTGCCAATAAAGTTCTTCAGTCCGATGTTTTGCCACAGTGGTGAGAAAAATAGCCAATGAAGTTCTCAATGCCACCTTTGTAGGATCCCTGTCCCCGTATCTATTTTTGGTTTTGCTTTTTTAGTGGAATTCAGCTGAAAGGTGCAAAACGACGGAATAGAAAGAAAATACACACACACACACACACACATACACACACACACACACACACACACACACACACACACATCATAAGTGCACTGATAGAGGATGAATCGTTCTTACCTGCCCTGGGGACTGGAACCAATTAACTTCTTTGAGCTTCCTTAAATGAGGATAATAATACCTGTTATGCAGGATTGTGGTCAAGATTAAATAACTACTATCCATCAACTCAACATGTATAGAGAGCCCTATTACTCATTGGTAATTATAAGTATTATTTACTACACTTGGTAAGAAGAACATGGAGGTGAATAGGCCATGACCTTGTCCTAAAGACTTTATGAGGAGGGACAGACAAGAAAATAGACAACTGCAAAAGTAATTATTGATGAATGAGCAGGATTTGTGAGAACAAGGGTTCTAGGCATTGGAGCGAGGGCATCAGAAAGTGGAATAGAGAGCGAAGTTCTCAGACTACATCAGTCAGAGCAGTGCAAATTCGAAACACAGGGAGAGCTGCAATGTCTCTGTGATGGTGTGACTCGGTCGGAGCTGTAAAGATCAGGAGAGGCCGGTAAGCCAGAACCTGTGAAGGGCACAGGATCCTATTTGTGTTTTAGGAAGATCTCTTTCCTTGGCAAGGTGTGGGGTACTTTGGAAGAGTTCAGTGAACCAGTATGACCAGTTAAGAGGCTGCAGTTAGACCAGAGTGAAAGGAGCATAGGCATCAGTGGGAATGGGGAAGACACAACCCACTGAGAAACTTAAGGAGCCAGAAAAGCGTGTATGGGGGCGGGGAGGGTGTCACAGAGAGGAGGTAAGGAAAGGAGAAACTTTAAGGAAGATTATAGGATTTTTGACTTGGGCTGATGGCCTACTCTGTGACATAGGAAATACCAGATGGATATTTTATAAGCTACAGTTGGTTGCTATGTCTTAAATGCCCCTTCCAAGAAGTCATGCTGGAATTTAATTGCCATAGTAAGCCTTAGAGCTGGGCCTTTATGTAGTGATTAGGATTTGGGGGCTGTGCTCTCATGTCTGGGTTCATGCATTTACCACAGGAGTGGGCCCTGTTGTGGACATTCCACCCTCCTTTCCTCTCTGTCCCTCTCCGTCTCCTTTTCATGAGCATGTGAACATGCATGAACATACTTTCTCACCATATGCTGCTTTCCACCGTGTTATGATTCAGTTGAAAGTAAGTCTTCCCAGCTGTGATGGTTAATACTGATTGTCAGCTTGGAAAGGTCTGGAATGACCTAGGAGAAAAAGCTCCTGGCATGCCTATAAGGAAATCAATGCATTGTGTTAATGGAGGTAGGAAGACACTCCCCCCTTTTTCCCCAAACATAGGCACCAGCATTCCCTAGATTGAAGCCCTGGGATGAATCAAAATAGGAAAGCAAGCTGAGCATGAGCAATCACTGCTTTCTGCTTTACTGCTGATGCAATGTGAAAAGCTGCCTCACACTCCTGATACCATGCCTTCTCTGCCATGATAGACAATACCCTGGAACTGAGACTGAGGAGCCAGATGCCTAGTTTTATTTCGGTTTCATGTTAGTCCCTCAGATCAAAACTTCCCCTATGAGCATCAGTATGGTAGATGCACTCTGGGATGGCCCAGAGGAGATGTCCAGGAAACAGGTGTATGACACAAGACTGGAGACTTGATAAAAGATCTGTGAAGTAGATCTGGGCCCTGTGTCATTTTCATTTATGTCTGAAACTCAAGAGACTGAATTACATCTCAGAAAGGGGAACACAGCCCCAGAAAAGATCACCCTCCAAACCCAGTAGGGTCAATACTATTGTAGTATGAAAGAGGTAGAGAGGGAATATAACAGAAAGGAAAGGCTACAGAGAAACTCACGAGAGGGAGGAGTCTAATCAAGAAAGAGGAAGTGGTCACTGAGGTTGGCTGCTGGGAAGAGGATACATGCAGAAGTGTGCTGTTCAGACTTAGCAACAACAGCGGGAATGCCCCTTTCCTCACTGAAAGCTATCTCACGCGTGGAGAAAGATATATCTGCAGCATGTACACAAGTTGGGGGTGGGGATCAAAGTGGAGATAATTCAACTGGTAACACTTGCCTGCAAAGAGGGAAGTGTGCTTATTTCTTGACTGGTCTATTTGTTTCCCTTTGATATGGAGGAGACTTGAGCATAGTGAGGTCTTAAATGGCTGGAAGGAAGAGGATGAGAGTTGGATTTCCTGATGAACATAGTAAGAACCTAGTCTCTTCCATAGGGTGGAACTTATATTTGTCTACCTGCCTGCATCTCCATGTCTGGGGACCCTTCAGCAGCCTGTGCCCAACATCATCCACCGGGCTCATCTAATTATACTTCTGCGCTGATTTCCCCTTGAGCCTCTGATTCTTTCTATGGACCAATTATTAGCCAAATCCTAGTTGCTTAACACTTAAAATATTCAGTGGGCTGGAGAGTTGGCTCAGTCTATAAAGTGCTTGTTATACAAGCATGAGAGTTCAGATCCTCAGCATCCACATTGAAGTATAGGCACACAGTATATGCATGTATTTAGCACACATCCATCTCACTGAAAGGAATCTAGTCCTAACGCACAGTCCTGTCACCTCTCACACTGCCTATTATGGCCCTTCAGAACTATTGCTGTCCCATAATGCCTTCACATCAGATAGGATTTTCTGTGCATGCTGTCTAGCTATGGGCTGAGTGCATAATTACCACTTGTGTGGAGACCCATCACACACTGGTCGGATAAAACAAAACCAAGTCCTCTGCTATGACCTTGCCACCATCCTTCTTCTTTTTTTTTATGCTGTGCAAATCACAGCAAAATGTATGCTGCCTCACACAAACTGGACAGTGGTCAACATATACATCATTTGTGTTCATCAAGCAAGACTCATTCACCCATATCTTCACTGATTATTGGGCATTTCCTAATACCAGGCACTTTGGTGAGCCAGGGAGCTCGCACCATGAAGAAACACAAACCTAGCCCTCAGAGAGCTTCATGGCTAACAGATAACTCAGTTCATTTTGCTGTGCTGCATGAAAAGATTGGCAAAGAACCAATTAGTTTAGGTTAATCGATGCTGGTAAACTCTTTCCTCATCCTTGTCCTCCCCACTTCTTCCTGTGCCTTTGCTCCCTTGCCCTCCCTCCACTCCCCCTCTTTTTTCCCCCTCCCTCATGGAATCTACTGACAAACAGATGAGTCCTATCAAATGTGAAATGCACTCTTCTTACCCAGCCTCTCCCCTGCCAGATTACACAACCTCAAAGGTTAACTTTGTCCCTGAGGCTGGACAGGTTCCAGGACTCTATGTAGCTTAAAGGAAACTTGTCTGCTTATGGAGATGGGCTGCCGGATCTCCAGGACACTGAAGGAAGGGCATTCTCTTTGAGTCCCTTTGTGTTTTCAGCTAGCATCCCCCTTCCATCCTGTTCGGACACTGTGTTTGTTCTTGTCATTTTGCCTTCGGGACAAAGGGCAGGACGCCTCTGTTGGCTGATCTTGAGTCTTGCATGCTGACTTGACTTCTGCCAACCTGAGTTCCTGGCATGAGAGTTTTTTTTTTTTTTAAATGTGGACTGACCTGTCACCATCTGCAATCTTCACTGACAAGTTCTCAAGCCTCTTTTTTTTTTTGCTGGCTCTGAGGTAACCTCAGTCCCGACTTACCACTGTTTCTGGCTTCTAGTGTTGGCACTTATCAATGCAAAAACAAAACAACAACAACAACAAAAAACCCAGCAACAACAAAAAACAAAAAAAAAAAAACCCCACAGCTCTCAGCTCTCTTGCTTAAGCAAATTGAAATGGAGACCAGACCTGAAATTTCCCTAGCTAACAGACCTGAAAATTTCCCTAGCTAACAAAGCCAGTTCTACCTTAAAAATAAGCTTGCTAAGACTGAAAACATGATCAAAACATAGCTTGGGCTTATGATTTGTAAATGCTCATGGTAGAGAAAAAAACAGTCTGAAGTAGCCGTCTGACATAGACTTAGCAATCCCAGGACTCTATATTGGGATGGACAAAGTAAGACAGCTGTGGGACCACGACCAACCAGAGTTATTTAATTCCATGCTCAGTCTGTAGAAGCATGTCCCCTGGGCTTCTCTGTCGGAGCCCCAAGCCTCTTCCGGTTTTGTACTTCCGAATCTGTGAACTATTGTTTGCTCAAACTCTTGAGCATTTTAAAATTATGCCTCTGTTTAAATAGGAACAACCAGGAGTGAAGGCGGGATGGGGGTAGGGATAAATCCTTTGGACAGCACTTCTGAAAGAAGACCTGGATGCTGTGGGGGAGCCAGTGGCTGTTCTCAGGGTTCTCTGTTCCCTATGGCCTTTGTGCTCTGTGGGAAGACTTAGAGAACTGCTCTAATCCAGCCCACAGCTATTGAGTCCGTGGAAGACCAGCCCGATCTGCTGACCTCTTCCTCTGTGTTGATTTGTCTGGAGAGGTGGGACTACCTTGCTTAATTAAGCAAGCAGGATCTTTATGGGTTCCATGAAACCTCTTGACATCGTGCTCTTAAATTCCTTTGTGTGTGTGTGTGTGTGTGTGTGTGTGTGTGTGTGTGTATGGTGTGTGCCCTCAGAGACCAAAGTGTATCAGATCCCCCTGGAGCTAGAGTTACAGGTAGTTCTGAGCTGTCTGACATGGATTCTAGGAACCAAATTCTAGTCCCCTACAAGAGCAGCAAGTGTTGTGAAGTGCTGAGTGTCTCTTCGGCCGCCTCCATCGTATTCTTTTAATTTTCACTAATTCCTTCAGCACAGCATAAAGCCTCTTGTTTCATATGAGAGCCACACAGTACGAAAGAACTCAGTGGCACCACTGTGTGAAGATCTGTACCAAACGCTTTCTTTCGAGCAGACAGTGATCCAGCAAAGGGCTGCTCATTATGGAGAGGAAGGAGGGCAAGGCTGGCAGTCCAGGAAAGCATTTCTAGAAACTACATAAGGATGTCTCTCACTCTTCACAGTTAGAAAGTATCAAAGGAGGCCAGGTGGTGGTGGTGCACGCCTTTAATCCCAGCACTCGGGAGGTAGAGGCAAGCAGACCTCTGTGAGTTTGAGGCCAGCCTGGTCTATAGAGCGAGATCCAGAAAAGGCACAAAGCTACACAGAGAAACCCTGTCTCAAAAAACCAAAAAAAAAGTATCAAATGATGTGATGCTACTGCTCTCTCTGTCACGGGTTCTAATTTCCTTCCCTGATCCTTGGAAACTAACCTGTTATCTTATCTCTTGCCTTAACTAAAAGCACCTTAAAAGTGCAGTTAGTTTCATTCTCTTTCAGCATAGCAGTTACTACTGCTCTGTTGTGCCCCACAACACATCTTTGACTGGTTCCGGAAAAAGAGAATAGAAAAATCTGTAGACTGAGGAGCCAGATGCCTAGTTTTAATCCATTGCTCGGTACTCATCTGCTTGGCCTCCCCAAATTGAGGTTTCCTGTGCTTTGGTTTTCTCCTGTCAGCTCAGGTGCACAAGAGCTTTTGACATGCCACAGTGAGGATTAAGTGAAATAATGTGTGTAAAGAGATTGGAACAGCGTCCGGTGTGCACGGTGGGCACAGTAAGCTAGCTGCAGGCACCATTAAAAAAGCCTCCTAACTGGTCTTTCTGCCTTCTTCTTTCCCTGCTTTGTTTCTTACAGGGAAGATTTGGTCTTTGTAGTATGTTAACGAAGCACTTCCTGCTGGAACAATTCCCATGATCCTCTGCACCTTCTGGAGTTGGCCTTGGATATTTCCTAGCCTCTTCTCCCTGCAGGCAATCTATGCTTTCTTGGTGTTCACATGTCTAACATGTGCACATGCAGCTCTGGGCCTCTGGGATCCCTGCCTGTAATATCTCTTTTCGCCTTTTCTCATTGTGTACTGACTGGCCAGTGTCAACTTGACACAAACTAGGGTGATCTGGGAAGAGGAGGAACCCCTACTGGGGAAATGCTTCCATCGCATTGGCCTGTAGGCACATCTATGGGGTATTTTCTTGATTAATATTTGATGTGGGAGGGCCTATCCCATTAAGGGCAGTGCCACCTCTGGGCAAGAAGTCATGAGATATATAAGAAAGAGGTCTGATAGACAGGTGGTGGTGGCACACTTGATAGGCAAAAGGAGGCAGGTCTATGGTTGGACCTTATTGGATTCTCTTTGGACTGCCAGCCCCCAAATAATGACATAGAGACTTATTATTAAGTATGTAACCTTGGTCTTTAGCTTAGGCTTGTTTCCAACTAGCTCTTATCACTTAAACTAACGTGTTTTTATTAATCTACATTCTGTCACATGGTTTTTTACCTCTCTATTCTGTATATCCAACTTCCTCCATGTCTTGCTGGTATCTTCTGCCACACCAGATTCTAACCCTGAGTTCCTCTCTCCCTGAAAGTCCTACCTATTCTCTCCTGCCTAGCTATTGGCCACTCCGATCTTTATTAAACCAATCAGGTGCCTTAGGCAGGTGAGGCAAAACACAGACACATCTTCACACAGTGTAAACAAATATCCTGCAACATGGATCTCTGATTTTTTTTTTTTTTTGAGACAGGGTAAACACAGACACATCTTCACACAGTGTAAACAAATATTCTGCAACACCGATCTCTGACTTTTTTTTTTTTCTCGAGACAGGGTTTCTCTGTGTGTAGTTTTGGTGCCTGTTCTGGATCTTGCTCTGTAGACCAGGCTGGCCTTGAACTCAAAGAGATCCGCCTGGCTCGGCCTCCCGAGTGATGACATTAAAGGCATGTGCCACTACCGCCCAGCACGGATCTCTGAATTTAAGGCTACCTGGTCTACAGAGGGAGTTCCAGGACAGCCACAGCAGTAGGGAACCTCAAAGTCAGCTCAAGATACCCCAAGACCAAGTTCTCAGCACAAAGGAGATCTATCTGTTCCAGAGAGACAAAGGGCAGGGAATAAGAGACAAAGACTGGAGGTAAATGATGAGGAAGATGAAGGGAACAAGGGAGAGAGGGACAGAGGCAAATGGTGGTTTATAAAGGTAAAAGGGGAATGCCGTGTGAGGATGAGGTGTTTAATTTTAATTGGGTATGTTAGTTAGGTGAGCCAAAGGTGGCTTTTGATTGCTGGACTTCAAAACTCTGACAGCTGGACCTTGGGAGTCAACCTCAGGATGAGCGATTAGCCAAATAAGGGAATAGACCTTGGGGGCCAGCTTTGGGAATGTAATCTAATGGTTTTTAGCAAGGCAGAGGGAATCAGGGAGAAGGGCAAGGCCTTCCAGAGCCATGTCTGCCAGGCCTGGGCTGGCTAGGGTTCTTTCAGGGGCTACACAGAGAAATCCTGTCTCAGAGAAGAGAAAAAGGAAAAGAAAAGAAAGAGAAGGGAAGGGGAGGGGAGGAGAGAGAGGAAAGGGTGAGATAAGCCAGTAAGCAGTGCTCCTCCATGCTCTCCTCAGTTCTTGCCTCCAGGTTCTTCCCTTGAGTTACTGCCCTGACTTCCCTCAGTGATGAACTGTTTTCTGGAACCCTAGGATGAAATAAACGCTTTCGTCCCCAAGCTGCTTTTTGGCCCTGGTGTTTATCACAGCAGCAGAAAGCAAACTAAGACAGCTTGGCGATCCGTTTCTGCTTCTCTTGCTCACAGTTCAGATCTGCTATGCTTAGTGGAAACTGCCAAGTGTCCATCCTGCTCACCAAGTCTGCCCCTGGTTTCTTTTACTCTTATTTCTTGGTATGTGTCCTACACTTAGCCACCTACCATGTCACAGGTAGCTTGTGTGACACCCCGTGACCCACACTCCATAGGTGGGAAGCCACCATTGCCTGTTTTGCAACGTGGGTTCCTAGAGCGCTTCTTTGTGTTCAGAGCTGTTCCTCCCCTCCCCAGATGACATCACATAACCTTCCTGAGAACTCCTAGCACAATCTCTAAAAGAGATGAGCAAAGTCCAGCTGTCTAGCTAGCTTCTGAAAGTGGTTGAAAAGGAGCAAGAGGGATGCCATGGGGGGCAGGGAGGGAGGGGGCAGGGTGTGTGAAGCTGTAAGAGTGGAATTGGCTTGTTTCCGTTCCATGTGTCTCAACAGCTTTCAGAGACGTTGGTACAAGTGTCAGACTCTAGGAGATTCCTACACCAGGGATTGCTGTTTACTTTTTGTGCTTACTTCTCTCTCGGGGAGGCTGTTAAGATAGGGCCTGATTAATGACTCTGAAGCAAAGAGATAAATATGCTTCCTTCTTGGGTTACAGAACTTCAGATAGAGGACTGTCTGCCCTGCAGTTGGTCACACTGCTGCTGCTTTTTCTTGAGGTATTTAAGGGATGATGACCGAAGACGACAGGAGCTTATTAAGGGAAACAACAAACACCTAGTTGGGGAATCTTCTAGCTTGGACTTAATATCATTGGCAATTTTACGTCTTTATTTTTATTCAGAAGCTGTTAATTATTTGATATATAAATATATATGTATGGCTTTTCAAGACAGGGTTTCTCTGTATAACAGCCCTGACTATTCTGGAACTTGCTTTGTAGACCAGGCTGGCGTCAAACTCAAGAGATCCAACTATCTCGGCCTCCTGAGTGCTGGGATTAAAGGCGTGCACCACCACGCCTGGCTGTACTTTCTACTTAACTTACTCAGTTGGATTTGCCTCTGGCTTTGTGAATTCATCCATATAAAGAAGGTGATACTTGAAGTAAATGCTGCTAGCACTCACTTGAAGGCCAGGGTTGCAGGTAGCTAAAGCAAGGGGGCGGAGGGGGAGTGGCTAAACACTGGGTTACAGGCTCTTACTTGAAATAGAAAAGAAACCCTAGTTTGGCACATGCCACTGTCCCCCATCACCACTTGCTGGAGCCATGGTCAACCCCACTGTGTTCTTCCACATCTTGGCCAATGGTGAGCCCTTGGGCCGCGTCTCCTTTGAGTTATTTGCAGACAAAGTTTCAAAGACAGCAGAAAACTTCCATGTTCTGAGCACTGGAGAGAAAGAATTTGCATATAAGGGTTCCCCTTTCACAGAATTATTCCAGGATTCATGTGCCAGGGTGGTGACTTCACACGCCATAATGGCACTGGCAGCAGATGCATCTATGGAGAGAAATTTGAGGACGAGGACTTTATCCTGAAGCATACAGGTCCATGGCAAATGCTGGACCAGACACAAATGGTTCCCAGTGTTTTATCTGCACTGCCAAGACTGAGTGGTTGGATGGCAAACGCGTGGTCTTTGGGAAGGTGAAAGAAGACATGGACATTGTGGAAGCCATGGAGCGCTTTGGGTCAAGGAATGGCAAGACCAGCAAGAAGATCACCATTTCCAGCTGTGGACAATTCTCATTCTTTGGGCTTGTGAGCTTCTTACCCACCAGACCATTCCTTCTGTAGCTCAGGAGAGCAACCCTACCCCATCAGCTCGCAGTACCCTGTAATCTCTGCTCTCACTGAAGTTCTTTGGGTTCCAGATTCTCCTCATTCTTCTCCAAGTCTAGCTGGATTGCAGAGTTAAGTTTATGATAATGAATAAAAACTAAGTAAGAAAAGAAAAAGAAAAAGAAAAAAAGAAAGAAAGAGAGAAAGAGAGAGAGAGAGAAAAACTCTAAGGTGAAGAAAAACCCAAACCTTTCTTTTTGTTGTTTCTATTTTTAATTGTGTGTGTGTGTGTGTGTGTGTGTGTGTGTGTGAGTGTGTGTAAGTGTGGTTTTGTATGCATGAGTTAATGCCAGTGGAGGATAGAAGAGGGCATCTGAACCATATGCCCTGGGCATGGAGTTATAGGCAGTTGTGACCCCACCCTACATGGGTGCTGGGAACCAAACTAGTGTCCTCTGCAAGAACACTATGCTCTTAATCACTGAGTGATCTCTCCAGCCACTAAACCTTTCTTAATCTCTGTATAAACAATCTCAAAACAAGTGGCCAGAGCTACTCACAGTGGGCTTCACTGTGCTCAGCTAGATAGCTACCAAATATGACTTCCTGACTCTCTCAGAGATTCCAGAACCTCCTAATATCTCATAGAAGTTCCCAATTTGTTTCAGCTTGGACTTCTGCAGAATAGAAGTCTCATAAATCCAGAGGACTTGACAGCATACACATGGTAATACCTCCCCATATTAAAGGCCTCTGGAAAGGTCCACTGTGCTAATTGAGGATGTTTAGTGTCCTGCTATCAGAGTACCCAGCATTCTACTCATGAAGGTTTCTTCTGTCTCTTCAGGGGAGATTTCTATCTCTGAGACTGCTATATCCTGGATACCTGAATAAAATCTTCTAGAAGAAGCTTTACACATGATGAAAGGTCTCAATTGAGTTTGACAATTTTGCCTTACAAATGATTGGTAGGAATTTCTTGGTGTGTGAGACAGAGGTCTGCAGATGCTGTTTCAGCTCCCCCTGCAAACAGTCTCTAACAAATATACCACCAAGAGTTTTCCTCCTTCTTTTAGAAATCTAGCACAGGGGGAAAAAAACAAAAATCAGTTAGTTGAGTGGTCTCATTCATTTGGGTTCTGGTTAAAGTCAGAGAAGGTCCTGATCTCAGTGCTTTACCCACGGAAAGACCTGCAAGGCCTCCTACAACATAGCAATGCCATTTTTAAAGGGGGCTGTCTGGAAAGCCATTTTCTAAGCGGAGATGTGAAGCTGGAGATGTAGGTGTGCTCACAGTGAGCTGGAATTTTATACAAATCCAATTATGTGGGTGTAATAGCATGCCTGCTGGGTGGAAATTTTTACGAAGAGATGAACAAAGAGGACTGGTGGGGTAGATGGCTCAGTGCATAAAGGCTCCTGTCACCAAGTCTGATGACACCAGTTCAATCCCCAGATCCTATGTGATGGAAGGAGAGAATTGACTCCAACAAGTTGTCTCCTGACCTCCACACATGTGCCATGGCATGCGCAAGCCCCCTCCCCATCACTTACACACACAAATCTAATAAATACATGTAATGACAGTTAAAAGAAATCATTTTTAAAAAACAATGAACATAGAAAATCAGTTCAGAGCCAGAATTCTTTAAGAGGCATATCTTGACATAAGGAAAGATACAATTAACTTTTGAACAAAAACTTCTGTGGTTCAGGGTTGGTAAAGTGTTTGCTGTACAAGCCTGAGGACCCTGAGTTCGATGCTCAGTACTGGTCTGAAAAAGCTGGATGAGTTGCCAGGTATTTGTAATCTCAACACTGGAGGGCAGAGATAGGAGATAGGTGGATCTGACTGCCTGGCCTCCAGCTTGAGAGGATTGGCAAATACCAGATCCCCGTGAGAGATCTTGTGAAAGGTATCTGAGATGCAACACAAGAGGTTGACTTCTGGCCTCTATGTGCATACGTAACCCATTCACACCAAAATCTTCCAAAACTAAGATTCTGCGAGTCCATCCGTGAGACCATACAACATCCACAAAGGGACAAAATGGTTAAGACTGGAAATCTTGCTACAGAGGACTATGGTGGTCCTGATCAATGGGGCAGTGACAGAAGACAGCAGTCAGGTTCTAAAGAGAAAGTCACCATCGCAGAGAACAGAGTCTGGCAGTGATCCGAACTCCATGAAACAACCTCAACTCAAGGTGAATAACTGGACTTGGTACACTCGAGCCTGCATTATAAGTCGAACCTAAGACTTATAGGTTCCATGTCAGAAACTAACCATCATTCTTACTACAGTGAAGAGTTTAGACATCCCATGGCTTCGTTTCTGTACTAGTAAACTAATGGCTGACATAAAGGATATATTTAGGAGGAACAAACAGAGAAAGAGAGGATAAAATATGTTGTCTTAGGATTTCTACTGCTGCAACAAAACACCATGACCAAAAAGCAAGTTGGGGACAAAAGGGTTTATCCAGCTCATCCTTCCACATTGTTGCTCATCACCAAAGGAAGTCAGGACAGAAACTCAAGCAGGAAAGGAATCTGGAGGCAGGAGCTGATGTAGAGGCCATGGAGGAGTGTTGCTTATTGGCTTGCTTCACATGGCTTGCTCAGCCTGCTTTCTTTCTTTCTTTCTTTTTTTTTTTTCAGCTTAGCAAGAGCATTTATTGTTTCCAACAGTTGTGGTGGCAAGTAGCAACCCCAAACCGGGGGTGGGGGTGGGGGGTTGCAAGCTCCTTTTAAGCAAGTTAGGGGAATTCCAGGGAGGAGGAATTAATCTGGTCTCAGCCTGTTTTCTAATAGAACCCAGGACTACGAGTCCAGGGATGGCACCACCCAAAATGGGCTGGACCCTCTCCTATTAATGCCTTACAGCTGGACCTCATGGAGGCATTTCCTCAAGTGAGCGCCTTCCTCTATTGTGGCTCCTTCCTCTCTGATGGCTCTAGCTTGTGTCAAGTTGATAACACAAAACCAGCCAGCGCAGAGGTGAAGGAGATGTTGTGACGGTTCAGATAGGACAAGAGGAGGGCTGGAGATGACAGTGATGGAGACTCAAGGAGCAGGAAGTGAACATATCCTAATGTGGTAATTGATCAGCTCCTGGGGAGCAGTGGTTCATTTGTTTGCTATTTGTGTTATTACTATCATAAATGGCAAGGGTTAGATCAAGTGGCCAATTATTATTCCCTCCTCGGTGCCACTTGTTTCGGCTGTTGGTGTCTAAGAAGAAAATTATGAAGATGGAGCCTCGATTAGCTTCACTGCCTCTCAGAATGACTGTGGTTATCATTTCAAATTTATCGAGTGGAGTCATTGTTTTAATTTGCATTAAGTGGCTTTTGGCTATGCAAAGATCCAATTACATTAAAAGCTAGATACCAATTGGTATAGGAAAACAATTATCTAGAGATGGCTATGACATTAAAAAGAACAAATGTCTGACTGAGAGTTTGCCAAAATTTCCATTGAGTTAATTCTGACTGCCAAAGAACCGGGGAGGGGGTACGTAAAAAATAAGAAATATAGACAGCCTTGGCCAAATGATATATCCATAGATTAAAAGACTAGAGGACATCTCTCTTTGTTTTATTTTGTTTTTAAGCTACAATGCTCCAAATTAGAGAAAAAAAAACTTAAAAAAAAAAAAAACCCAAGAAGCGCTAGTACTATCCATTACAATAATGTGTTGTATTTATGTACATGGTAAAAAGCAGATAGAACCCCCAAATGTCACCTCTCACTAGGCAGCACCCTATCAGTGACCATCATTAACAGATTGGTGGGGATTTTACCAATGCTCTCCTTAAAGAGATCCTGTCCATGGTATGGGATACATGACAACACATTGTGTCTTCTCTTTCTCTTCCATCTCTTATAACGTCTTATAAATGTTGATAACTTAGGGCATAGCTTACCAGTTAGTTAAATGCTAGAATTGTGTCTGGCAAGAGATGTGGCCACACACTGAGTCAGTAGGCAGTAGCAATAAAAACAACAACAAAACAAAACAACCATACAGAATTCTTGGAGCGTGTAGAGGGGGAGCAGAAGGCAGATGTTGGTCAGGAAGATGGGAAGGCTTGGCAGTCCACTCACTTGGTAGCCCACTTTCCCTGCTCTGACGTTTCCATGCTCACCACATTTGCCCTACCCATCACTGATTCTTTCTCCCAAGGGTCACGAGCTATCTCAGTGAGGGTTTCTGTCGTGGTGATAAACACCGTGACCAAAAGGCACCTTGTGGGGAGGAAAGGCCTTGTTTCACTCCCACCTTCACATTATCATAGTCCATCATCAAAGGAAAACAAGGCAGAAACTGAAGCAGAAGCCACAGAGAAAGGCTGCTGACTGGCTTGTTCCTCCTGGTTTTCTCAGTGTTTTCTTATAGGACCCAGGACCACCAGCCCAGGGGTAGCACTGCCCCCCAGTAGACTGAGTCCTCCCACATCAATCATCAATCAAGAAAAAAACTTGACAGCCTTGCCCACAGGTCAGTCTGTTGGGGTCATTTTCTCAGTTGCGATTCTCTCTTTCCAAATGACCCTAGCTTGTGTCAAGTAGACATAAAACTAACCAGCATGTCAGGGGACCACTATGTAGTATGACATTTGGTGGCTTCTTTTTATTTTACTGTCTTTAATGGCTCTTGGTGTCTGGCATTGCCAGCAAGTCTGCTTCATGAGCCTTCTTTGTGGGGCCTGGGTGAAAAGAAACTCCAGTTCTTGCCCTGAATTCCACACTGACTCCCCCAGTGAATTGTGGACATTGTGGGAGGCAGAGTCAGGAGGATCTCGGTGAGTTCAAGGCCAGCCTGGTCTACAGAATGCATTCCAGAAAAGACACAAAGCTACACAGAGAAACCTTGTCTCGACCCCCCCCCAAAAAAAACCCCAACAACAGCAACAACAAACAAACAAACAAACAAAAAACAAAAACAACCCCAAACTACTTGATATCACACGCCTCTATGCTATTAAAACCACACTCTCTTCCCCCGAGTCTTTCTTTTGGACCCTAAGTTCCCCTGCCTCACAGGAGACTCTTTTTACTCCATGCTCCAAAACTGGCTTTGAGTGTAACTGTCCTTAGGAAGTTCTCTTTAGCCGGTTCTGGTTCTGGTTCCCTTCTGCTGTTTCCTAGAAACTCTGTACAGAATTCAACATTTTATAGGTAACTGGCTTGTATCCCCATCTGGATTGTGAGTCTTCAGGAGAGGACTATGGTTTTGATCTCTGCACCTCCAAGTACTACAGGTGGACAGGTGTGTCCAGGTTTTTTCCTCTTATCCAAAGAGTTGAAAACAGGTTCACAGAGATATGAAAAAGAAGCAAGTATATAATTACAGAGGGATATACTGTCAAGATTGACAATGGGCCACTCAAGTGCGAATATTCAAGGGCCCCAATTATTGTTCCTATTTGGGGTATCTTTTTGTGGGGTTCAAGTGAAGGAGGATTTTTTTATGAAGTGGGTAGCCTTAGTGGTTCTCTGGTTTGCTTGATAGATTAGGTCATACCATCATTTTTCTACAGCATGTGTCCCTTCCCATAATGTATCTAATTTTAATCATATACATACCCAATTATGCATAGGTATAAGATGGTTAATGGGAGATTCCCCCTAAAATTTTGCACTCCAAAACCAGTTCAGGCCAGATCAGCTCTTCTATTCTTTATAACTGGAAATGTTGGGAATATATTTAAATAGAAACCATCTAAATTTGATTGTTACCAGGAGTGAGGAAGTGTATACTATTGTTTAGAGATAGGAGTGTGTGGCTGTATGCATGGAGTAGTTGAGCAGATTCTGAGATTGGTAAGTACATTGTTTAGAGAAAGACATGTGCATAGTGCATGCATGTGAAGGTTGTAGGCTGGCAAGTGCTGTATTACAAGGAGAGTATGCGCATAATCTCAAACTCAGTGAAGGTCTCAAGAAGCCTGTCTCTCATGCTTGCCTATCTCATAAGGATTAGCAACGGGTTTACACACAGCAAGTGCCGAATGGGTACTGAATTGCTTTTTCTTCCTGGCTTTTTGGCTTATTTTGTCTTCTTTATTAAGAGATTTAGTTGTGCAATGTTGCCAAGGCTGGCCTCAGATTCCTGGGTTCAAGCAATTTTCCTGCCTCAACTTCGCAGGTGCTGCGCTTGCAGATGGTACACTGTATCCTCATTTAAAAATGTTCAGTGGAAAACTGTTTTTATGGTGTGTGTGTGTGTGTGTGTGTATGCACACACATACTTGCGCATGCGCGCGCACACACACACACACACACACACACACACACACACACTTGTGAGTGTATGCATGCATCTGGAGGTCAGAGAACAAACTGGTTCTCACCTCTCATCACATGGATCCTGGGGATCAAACTCAGGTCCTCAGGCTTGGGAAGAGTGCTTACTTGCTGAGCCATCTTGTCAGACTCCTCAGGGTTTTGTTAGTTAGGTTTTTTTGTTTGTTTGTTTGTTTGTTTGTTTGTTTTAATGATGGTAAAACCATGTCAATTTTGTGGCCCTAACCCCAACCCTGACTTCTCCTCTTACTTCCAGATTCCTGTCTTTCCTTCACAGTATCATATGATGCTCAGCAGGCTTAGCAGGTGGTTAACTTCTCAGCAAGGGTCTGGATTCCTTGGCCTGCCATCGTCTACCACAGGGCTCTGTCACTCACCCATCTGCCCACAGCACAAACATCAGAAAGCATCCTTAATTTGTCTTTTTATTACATTCCACATCGTCTTAGTTAGGGTTTCTATTACTTTGAAGGGACACTATGACCACAGCAATTCATAAAGGAAAGTGTTTAATTGAGGCTTTCTTATAATTCAGAGGTTTAGTCCATTGTCATCATGGTGGGAAGCATGGTGGCATGCAGGCAGACATGGTGCTAGAGAATAGCTGAGATTTCTACATCTAGATGTATAGGCAGCAGGCAAAGGACAGACACTGGGCCGGGCTTGAGCATTTGAAAACCCAAAGCCCACCCGCCAGTAAAACACTTCCTCCAACAAAGGCCATACGGACTCCAAGAGGGGTGCACCTCCTAATCCCTGTCAAGTAGTGGCCATTCCCTAAAGACCAAGCATTCAAATCTATGAGCCTATGGGGGCCATTCCTATTCAAACCACTACATGCATCAAACTAAGTAAAAGTGTCCTAAAGGCTTCACTTTATCATGTGTGTGAAACCTAGGCATTTTCCAACTTCTCTATCTATCCACATTGGGCCAAGTCATTGTGTGTTCTCGCTAGACTTTGGGTGTCTTCTCTCTGACTATTACATGTCCACCTTGCCCCTCCCATGGTCAGTCCCTCCGTAGAGTCCAACTCCTTAACCAAACTTACCACACCCTTCAGCAGTTTTTCTGCACATTTTCTATCATCTTCCTTCATGACTGGACTCTGTCTGCACAGCCCCATTTCCTGCACTCACCAGAGAGGCACCTTGCCAGCCTTTCATTGGCTCTTATGTCTGCTCTGAGCACTCTTCTGGAAATTTCTATGGTCATTGTATCGTTTCCTTTCAACCTCTTCGAAGTAGCCACTTCTGAAAAGAAGACTAATGGCCAATTTGATGAGATCTACCGCCATCTGGGAGACCCACCCCTGGGCTATGGGGATTATTTTTGATTAGGTCCATTGAGGGAGGACCCGCCCACTGTGCGGTTCACTGCTCTCTGCTTCCTGACTATGGAGGCAATGGAGACCAACTGCCTCAAGCTTCTGCTGCTATGACTTTCCTGCCTTGATGGACTGTACTTTTGAACTGGAAGCCCTTGAACCATGAGCCTAAAGGAACTCCCTCTCCTTTAACTTGTATTTTGCAGGGGTATTTTATCACAGCAACAGGAAATGTAACTAAGACATGCTTTAAAGAAATTCCTGAGTGACTCCCTGCTCACCTCCTCTGTTTTGTTTTTCCTTTACTGTATGAGCCTTAACATTTGTAAGTATTTATCAAGCATCTCTTATCCTTAGTGTATAAGCTCCCTAGGGATCAGGTTTTTGTTCATCGTGGTCTTTTTCCCCTTTACAATGGCAACATCTGGAATATTCATGGAATATAGTAAATCTCTTTTGAGTATTTGAATGAATTTGAATGAGTGAATGAATTGTTCTCAGTCCTGAAGGTGATTCACCCTCGACTCCACAGTTGAGCCCTTTATGTGGAGTAACTAAGCCCTTTGGAGTCAGCTTTGTGTTTATTCACTTAACATTTACTGAGTGCAAACTGCCTCACAGTGTGTTTATCACTGGGCTGCTTACTTCCCACAAGTGCTGTATCCAACCAGATAAGTGATACAGCATGAACTCTGTAAGCTCTAAGGCACCACACAGATGTCACTTGTCTCCCAGCACAGTGACACTAATTAATGTTGCTTCTATGTCCAGTTCCAATGGGAGCCTCTAACTAATCTTCATGCTTCCAGATTCTCTCTAGATAATATATTCTGCACCCTGCTGCCCATTTAATTTTCTTAACGCGTTGCTGCAATTATGTTCTCTTCCTTTTTAAAAAAACATTGATTGCCTTCCAATTTCTGACCAAATAGTCCACAATCTCCTTGGCTTGCATCTAAGGCCTTCTTCAACCTGGCTCTTCACTGCCTCCACAGTTCCTAATCAAAACCTTTGACTTTGCATCAAACCTATAGCCCACTTGTCTTTCCCTGGGCATCCTTGGCTTTCCCCTTCTGTACTCCATGCACGTTTTTTCTATAATTGATGTTTCTTGAATCGCTTTATGTGAATGCAAGGGATATAAAGCTACCATCCCTGAATTTTTCTACTTGTTCATTTGAGACAGGATCTCATGTAACTGAGGCTGGCCTTGAACCTATGATCCTGTCTCCATCTCCTGAGCACTGGGATTGCAGGTGTGAGCCACCATGCTTGGCTCTGGGATTTTCCAATTTCAGGTGATCTTTCTGAACTCTACTTTTAAGGCATTTCTTTCCTACTGAGAGAATATTCTTCTCTTCCCTCTGTAGATGAATTTCCAAACAGTCTTATTAAATAAAAAACATGGAGCCAAATATAGGGGTGAAAGCCTTAGAGATCAGGGAAATAGTGAGAACCATCAATCACCTTACCTCAAGCAGCTTTGTAGCTTCCAAAATGCCAGATAAATGTATTGGGGTGCACAATATATCAACCACATCCCTCCTTTCTTTCTTTAATATGGAAAGAAACAAAAGAGGTGCAAATGACATGTTTGGTTGTGTCCATCCCATCTTTCACCATCCTGAGTTGGAGGGTGATGCAAGTCAGGCATCTGCTTGTCCATGTGTCTCTAATTGTTTATTCTCCATTCACAATAGGCCATGTAGACCTCTCTGAGATCCCCTGACCAACAGTCTATATTCATGGCTCCCACCGCCAAGTGTAATGGTTAGTTTTGATTTACCATTGTGACAGGATCAAGAGTCACCTAGGAGATACACTTCTAGCAGCATAGGTGAAAGAGTTTCTAGATTGGTTAGTTGAAGTGTGAATACCCACCCTAAATGTGGATAGCACCATTCCATGAGCTGGGGTCCGGGACTGAATGAAAATGAGAAAGCCAGCAGAGCATCAGCTTTCCCGTGTCTGCTTCCTAGTTGTGGATGCAATGGGACCAGCTATGTCACAATCCTGCCACCATGACTTCCCAGCCACACTCTCGTCCAGGATTGGCTGTATGAGAGCACGCCAGTACCATACCCTTTTTCTGTGTTTAGTTTTGTGCTTCCCACAGTTGGTAATTATTCCTATTTTATTTATTAGATCCACTCATCCTTGCCTCCCTTCTACAACTAGAATGCAAGGAGTCTGAGGAGGAGTGTTGGTTACCTCCTTGTTCTTCACAGTGGTCCCAGAGTCTAGCATATTGCTTGGTGTATAGCAGGTGCTTAGTGAAATATCTGGAAATAAGTGAACAGCTATCCCAGTAAGAGTTTGTTGTTGAAAGTATAAAGAGAGAACCAAACGTCAGGGGCCATGCACTGCACGTGCAGATTGTTAACCTGGGAGAAGTATGCCGTGGGGGTTATGGCGCACAGTTAGGAAATTTAGGAAAGGGTGTTCAAACAACACCACTCATTTGGCATAGAGTATCTTAGAGGTTCATGAAAATCTTTTAAATGGTGATAATTGATAATTGCATGACTATAATCAATGCTATAAATCAATGAATTGTTTATTAAAAAGTGGATGAACTATATCCTATGTGGATAATATAATTAAAGAATGATAGAAAGTAAAAAAAAAAAAAATAGCCAGGCAGTGGTGGCGCACGCCTTTAATCCCAGCACTCAGGAGGCAGAGCCAGGTGGATCTCTGTGAGTTTGAGGCCAACCTGGACTACCAAGTGAGTTCCAGGAAAAGGCGCAAAGCTACACAGAGAAACCCTGTCTTGAAAAACCAAAAAAAAAAAAAAAAAAGTAAAAAAAAAAAATAGGAGTCTGAAATAAAAATTTCAGGAGACAAAAAAAAAAATGACTAAACAGTACCATTTCACTGATGCCTAAATTTGGTTGTCAGCTTGACACAACTTAGAGGCAGGAACCCCACATTGAGAAAGTGCCTCCATCAGGTTAGCCTGTAGGCATGGATGTGGAAATGTTTTCTTGATTGTTAATTGATACAGGAGGGCCCAGCCCACTGTGGGTGGTACCATCCCTAGGCAGACAGGCTTATGCTATGCAAGAAAGGTAGCTGAGTGTGACCCTGGGAGCAAACCAGTAAGCAGCAGTTCTTCATGGTTTCTGTTTCAGGTCCTGCTTGAATTCCTGCCCTGATTTCCTTCTGTGATGGATTCTGACCTGGAAAACTAATACGAATAATTTTTTTCCTCCCACAATATGCTTTTAGTCAGAATGTTTTATCATTACCACAGAAAAAAACAAACTAGAACAATCTCTTAACCATGAATATTCCCATACTCAAAGAGTATTCATTTATTTAAATTTTTAATTATATTTACTTACTTTTTTTGTGGTGTGGGTGTGGAGCTCAGGAGATAACTTTTCAACTGGGAGTTGTTTCTCTCTGTCTACCACGTGAGACCCAAAGTTTGAACCTGAATTGTCAAGCTTGGTGGTAAGCATCTTTTTTTTTTTCTTTCCTTGAACCATTTTGCTGTCCCTAGAGCAATATTGATTATTGTCTCATGTGTTAGGCACAAGGTCAGTGACCAGGGATACAATAAGGAATCCATGGTCCCTGATCTTAAATTTTCATGTCTAACATTCTCCACTGAACAAGAACAGAGAAAAGTAAGGCAGAGGTGGGGACTAGGGCAAGTTTCCAGTCAACTCTGTAATAACCCCAGAAAGGTGAAGTCTTGATATTTAAACATTAAAAACAATCTGTAAGGAGAACACAGAAAACATCTCCATGGGGATCAAAGTGCCCTTCCTTTAAAGAGGAGAATTACCAAAGAGAAATCAGAGCACAGCTCCCATCAATCAGTTGGTTTCCAGTATGAGTTTCTGACGTGGGAGAGGTAAGATGCCAACACTAAGAGCACAGGGAATGTTTTCCATTTAGAAATTGCAGCAGCCCAGTTCTTCAACGCTCTGCCAAAAGCTGCTCCTAGCACAAGAGGAGGTGAACAATGGAACAATCATTGGGGACACTGGAGTTAGAAAACTGGATTAAACACTCTTGCCCTGCTCCTACCAGCTCCAACTTTACCTTTTGCAGTACCCCTTATCCCCATCTATTGGAGACAAAAGTCCATATCTCATGGCATTATAGACTGAATCAGTTAGTCACTGCAAAGTACCTCATCTTTTAGGACTTGTCTTTACTATCTAGGATACAGACTAATGTTAGCCATCAACAATTGTGGGGGCCAAAGAGGCTGTAAGGCGTTACTCAAGATCAGAAAGTCTGAGCTTGCTTTACCCATCAGGGCTGCATAATGGGATGATTTGGCCAAAGGTGTGGTTTACAGGTGTTTTGAAGGGTCTACACTTGGTTGTACGTTGTGCTTTGCACTTGAAAGGGGGAGGTCTTTTGCCTCTCCCCTTGTCCATGTATAAAAAGCTCATTAGGAATAAACTTGCCACTGCTGGGTATTGACCCAGGGCCCTCCCAAAGCTGTCTCCATCTAAGTCTGTATTTCTTCCTAGCATGTCTCAATTCTTCACTCCCCTCTTCAAGGGACCCTTCAAGAGGTAGTTGGTAAAACTGGTTATGTATCATCTAAGTCACAGTATTGTCATAAGGAATAAATAATGTACGTGTGTACATGTGTAAGAGTTATGAATATTCATGTCCCCTTCCAAATTCATGTTGAAAGTTAATCCCCACTCAATGACATTAAGAGATGTGGTCTGTCTGTGGGAGATGGTCAGCTCCCTTTTTATAATACAAGGGCTCAGAGCTAAAGGAGGCACTTTCTTGCCACAAATGCTTTTCCTTCCATCATGTGAAGACACAGCATCTGTTTCTTCTGGAGGATACAGAAGGCAGGCTCCCACAGACACCACTTCACTGTCACCCTGACCTTGACCTTCCTGGCTTCCAGAGGCTTGATAAATAAATGTGCACTGCTGATAAATTACCCAACTTATGTGCTACAGAAGCACAAATAGCCTGGAAGAGAGAGAGAGAGAGAGAGAGAGAGAGAGAGAGAGAGAGAGAGAGAGAGAGAGAGAGAGAGAGAGAGAGAGAGAAACATTGTAGGGCTTAAATAAGTAATTATTGATAGATACAAAGTGTATCTTGTTATAAAAAAAAAAACCCTCAGGCTCTTATTTTACTAGTAATTTCCCCAACAAGTTATATTAATAAAAGAGTCTATGTTATAAGTAAGGCTGTCTCAGACTTTCCAGATCAATATTTATAGTGTCAATCTTTAGCTATTGGTGAAGCTCAGTGCTGACCAAACAGGACAGATGGATGTTGCCAATAACTACACCTGACTCTGCCACACATGTCTCCTCTGCCACACATCTCTCTCTCTCTCTCTCTCTCTCTCTCTCTCTCTCTCTCTCTCTCTCTCTCTCTGTCTGTCTCTTTTGTTTGTTTTTCGAGACAGGGTTTCTCTGTGTAGCTTTGCACCTTTCCTGGAACTCACCTGGTAGCCCAGGCTGGCCTCGAACTCACAGAGATCCGCCTGCCTCTGCCTCCCAAGTGCTGGGATTAAAGGCGTGCGCCGCCGCCGCCGCCGCCGCCGCCGCCGCCGCCGCCGCCGCCGCCGCCGCCGCCGCCGCCGCCGCCGCCGCCGCCGCCGCCGCCGCCGCCGCCGCCGCCACCCGGCACACACATGTCTCTTTAGTGAGAAATTGTTTGTAGTTTTGGAGGGATCCTGTGCGGTTAGTTTGTTTTTCTTTTCTTTTCTTTCTTCTTATTTCCTTCCTTCCCTTCCTTCCTTCCTTCCTTCCTTCCTTCCTTCCTTCCTTCCTTCCTTCCTTCCTTCCTTCCTTCCTTCCTTCCTTCCTTCCTTCCTTCCTTCCTTCCTTCCTTCCTTCCTCCCTCCCTCCCTCCCTCCCTCCCTCCCTTCTCTCTCTCTCTCTCTCTCTCTCTCTCTCTCTCTCTCTCTCTCTCTCTCTCTCTCTCTCTCTCTCTCTCTCTTCCTTTTGCCAACTTAACACAAACTAGGGGTTTGGGAAGAGAGAACCTCAACTGAGAAAATGGCTCCATCATGTTGCCTGAAGGTAAGTCTGTGCAGGCATAGCTTTGATTAATGATTGACATAAGAGGGCCCAGCCCAGTATGGGTGGTCCCACCTATGAGTAAGTGGTCCAGGGTTATATAATAAAGCAAGCTGAGCAAGTCACTGGGAGCAAGCCAGTAAGCAGCATCCCTCTATGGTCTCTGCTTCAGTTCGTGCCTTCAGATTTCTGCCCTGACTTCCCTTCAGGATGGACTACAAGCTGTAAGTTGCAATAATCTTTTCCTCCTCAAGTTGCTTTGGGTTATGGTTTTTATCACAGCAATAGAATCAAACTAAGGCAAACCCTAAGGAGGGAAACGACAAGAGGCAGACAAGTGTGAATGGAAGGATTTGCATAGCAGTAGCAGCCATTTCCCAACAAGTACCATCTTAAAAGAGGCTAGCTGTGTTGGTTCTAAGTATCTGGAGACACCCACCAAAAAAGATCCTATATAACCAGAGCTGCAAAAAGAGAGAGCATCTGACATAGCCTCTTGCCAATGCCTCCCATCCAAGACAAGATTAAAAAATAGTTTGCCAGAAAGTCTTGACCAGCCAAGGAACTGGGTCATAGAAAAGACCCTGGCAACTCAGCATGAAGAGAAGGTGGCCAGTGTGACATCATGGATCTATAAAAGGCACAGGCTGTTTTGGGGAGTACGTGGGTGAATTGTAAATTGCATCAGCCTAGCTATTATTGCTCTTGACAATACATGATTAGTCATCTTGGTTCCAGCAGACTGCACAGCATTCCCAAATCCACTTTGTAGTAATTATGGTATGTTAGAAACTCTGCACTGTTGGAGTAACTTTCTGAAAGGTCAGTGGGTAACTTTCAGAGCAAACTAGCCTGGGTCATTAGCTGTGGTGGCTAATCTTGGTTGTCATCTTGACATACCTGGGCAGAGGAAACCTATAGTTGAAGAACCGCCTCTGTCAGATTGGCCTGTAGGGGCATTTTCCTGATTAATGATGGTTATAAGAGGGCCCAGCCCACTGTGAACAGCACCATTCCTAGGCAGGGTGGGCCTGGCTATGTAAACAAGCTAGCAGAGAGTGCCTGGGAGCAATCTGGTTAGCAGTGTTCCATGATGCTCTGCTTCAGTTCCTGCCTCCAGTTACTGCTTGAGCCCCTGTCCTGACTTCCCTCAATAATGGACTATACCCTGAAAACTGAAATAAACCCTTTCTTCCCCAAGCTGCCTTTGGTCAGAATGCTTTATCATAGCAACAGAGAAGAAAACCAGAATAGGAAAGAGTTAATTCCTGGTCATTAGTTAGCCTTAAAATGGCTGATAATGAATTGGGACTTAACTTACTGCTCTGTAACTCTTCCGTCCCTTGTTGATATATTGCATTAAGTCTGATGGCTTGTTTAGGGCAAGGAATTTGGAGACTATAGCTAGTGAAGAGAAATGGGGGAGGGATTGCACAAATTTATGCCCTTTCCAAGAGAAAGAAGACTGAGCTGGCAGCAGGAACTGACTAGTGGAAGTGGCTTCTGTGATCCATTTCCTGGGGAGTTTCAATGAAAACCTTTTCAATAACTCTGCGTCCTACTACACTCTGTGCTACTGTAACAGAATACCTCCAGCGAGGTAATTTATAAAGAACAGAAACATTTTGGCTCCTATTTCTGGAGACTGACTAGTGCGCTATCAAAGTGCTAGATTTTAGCAAGGACTTCTGTAATGCACCACGGCAAACTCACTCTTGTGAGACTGTTTATAAAGGCATGGACCTGTTCAAGAGAATAGAGCCCTCCTGGTATAGGTCCCTCTCATTAGGCACCACCTCCCGGCTCAGTCACATTAGGGATTAAGTTTTCAACACTCAGACTCTGGGAGTGCACCTTCAAACAACACCAGTGTATTAGTCAGAGTTCTCCAGAAAAATAGAAAAGCAGGATTGTAGATCCTTAAATATTAATGCCTATGATTTTATGGATATGATCTATCACATGACTGCTTGCCTGCTTGCCTGCCTGCTTGTCTAACTTATCATTTATCTATCTACCTTCCCTTGTGGAACGATTGTGGAGGATTACTGGCCAAAATTTGTGTAGGCCAAATATTGTCTAGTCCACCAGGTTGAAAGCCTAGGGAGGAGCTGCAGTTGAGTCCAAAGGCCATCTGCTGGCAGAATTCTGTCCTGTTTGTTGAAGATCAGACTTTGTTTTAGTAAGCCTCTAGCTGATTGGGTGAGGCTAACTTATATTACAGACAGACAGCAACTACTGTATCCAAACTCTACTCATACAAATATTAGTCTCATCCAGAAAACACCTTCACACAAACTTCTGGGATAATGTTTAATGCAACGTTTGGCCATTAATAGCCAGATAGACACTTTAGTGACCGTTACATAAAGGAATGTGAAACATTATGGTAGTGGTTGTTGATGCTATTATTTGTATCTGAGAAAAAGCTGCCAAGATAGCCAAACAACTGAAGGATGGAGATAGATTAAGATATTAAATGAGGAAGGGTGTGAGGAATGGAAAGGTTATCACCTCTCACATACAGAGGTCTATAAAATCGATCTCTCCCCTCTCCTCTCCTCTCCTCTCCTCTCCTCTCCTCTCCTCTCCTCTCCTCTCCTCTCCTCTCCTCTCCTCTCCTCTCCTCTCCTCTCCTCTCCTCTCCTCTCCTCTCCTCTCCTCTCCTCTCCTCTCCTCTCCTCTCCTCTCTTCTCCTCTCCTCTCCTCTCTTCTCCTCTCCAGAACATTCAAGGAAGAAGGCAGAATCAGGCCTTTCATATGAGACATACTGAACTCCAGACTGACTCTTGTCTTCTGACCACAGCTGGTCCAGAGCAGGCTCAGCCTGGCTTTTCTGTCAGGATTCCCAGTTCTCCACAGTGTTTGTCACAAATTTCTCTCAGTTCCTTACAGCTCCAGCTTTGCCTAGTCCAGCTTACCTACCAGTATGCAGGGGTACAAAGCCTCCAGGTCTGTAGCATTGCCCTCAAAACTTCTGCATGTGCATCCTTTCTTTACTCCTATTGTGTTGAGCTGGTCTTGGATTTTGCCATGGCCAGCTCCCTGGCTTACATACTTAGTCCTGTCTTTTCTATCTTCCCGTCTATGCAGGAGTCCTGGTGTCTGCAGTAAATGTATTTGAGCAATTAGACATTAGAGTCCCAATTCTGCTATGCTAGGCTCATGCCTGATAAGTCTGATTATCGCTAAGATTTTTGTAACTCAGGCAAAATAAATTTAAAAAACCCACCTCTCTCTCTCTCTCTCTCTCTCTCTCTCTCTCTCTCTCTCTCTCACTCTCTCTCTCTCTCTCTTTCTCTTTCTGTGTGTGTGTGTGTGTGTGTGTGTGTGTGTGTGTGTGTGTGTGTGTGTGTGTATAAAATCTCACACTGGTACATTTGTACTGCTAAGGTAGCCATGATGACAGAAAGAAAACGAGTGCATGAAGTACAGACTATTTATTGATAAAAAACAATGGAAATGTTTAAATGAAGTACTTGTTGGTGAAGGGACAGAATTCTTTGCTGTCTATATTAACCGTTCTTATGCGTGAAGCCCAGGAAGCCAGGGCAACCAGAATCACACGTATCCCCTATCAAATGCAGGGTGTAGACAGAAGCCACGCCGGTGAGATGATGAGGTTTTCCTTTTGTATCCTCCATGTCCCTCAGCTGGGCCTACTGTCTTGTCCATTTTTACTATTGTACAGTTTTGTGAGTTTTGGATGAGACACTTGCTTATGTAATTGCCAGCACAATTATGATATAGTTTTGCATCACTTAAAACATTCTTTCTTGCCCCTTTGCAATTAATATTTCCAATCCCCAGACTCAGGAATCTATACCTCTATGTTCTCTTGGTATAGACTGAATACTGAATGTTCTGTGGAGTCACATACTGTGCATTTGAATGCTTCTGTGTAGTACATGCTGTTTTGTTCTTGGCTTCTTTCCCTCAATATAGTATTTTTGAGATCTATCCATTGTGTTTGCATAGATCAGTAATTTGTTCCCCAATGGTACTCCTTGTACTAGCCATTGCTAACAATAAAGGAAAAAATCAAAGAAAACACTAAGGACATTTCACACTTATTTACACTGGATATTTACTTTGTATACACATTGCAAGAAAACTATATGCCACAACCAAACCACACAGTGAGTTGTTTCCAACAGTTGGTCATTATGCATAAAATTGCTATGAACATTCATGCACACAAGCATAGTTTAATTTATTTTGATTGTATCTGTACTTCTTTACTCAAGAGTGAGATGGAATGCAAATTTATGAGAAATTGCCAAGCTGTTTTCACAGCAAAGTTGCTTCATGGCTTCCCCAATACTCGATAATGCAAGCCTATTTGATTTTTATCTATTCTATGAGAAGTAGAGTTTTATTTTGGTTTTAATTGAATTTTTGCTAGTTAGTTGCCTATCCATATATCTTCACTGTGAAGTATTTAAATCTTTGTGCACATTTTAAATGTGTGTTTACCATCTTGTTGTAGAGTTATAGAGTACCTCTTGTATTCTGAAGAAAAGTACTATGCCAGATATATGTGTTGAGAATATTTTCTTCAAGTCTGCAGCTTGTCAGTTTTTGGTGTGTATGTACATGGTGTAAGTGCATGGTGTACCTGCATGTACATATGTATGTTCACATAATTATGGGCTCATGTGTGTGTGCAGTTGTGTGTGTACATGTGTATATAAGCTAAGGTTGATGGTGGGTGGCATCCTTTATCTTTCTCCATCTTATATATGGAGGCAAGGTCTCGCTCTTGAAACCACAACTCACTCATTTGATTAGCTTAGCCAGCCAGCTTGCCTCAAGAATCCCCTGTCTCTGCTTCCCTAACAATGGGATTACACACAGTTGACACACCTACCCAGCACTTATGTGGGTGCCAGGGAGCCAAACTCTGGTTCTCATGCATGTGAGACAAGCTCTTTACCTCACTGAGATATCACCCCAGCTCATTGTGGCTTGCCTTTGCATTTTTTATAGTGTCTTTTAAAAAGAATAAGTATTAAATTTTGACAAAAATCAAGCTAGTCAATTTTTGTTTCATAGTGCATCTTTTGTGTTCTAACCTAAGAAATCTTTGACTAGCTTCAAGGTTACCAGAATGCTTTTTATATTTTCCTAGAAAAAGGCATTAGAAGATCCACTTCCCTTCTTTATAGAAACATAAAAGCAGCTCACAGATATTTTATAGTTACAATATTGTCTTTAGGTCTCATGAAGTGTGAGCTACTTTTATTATATGACATGAACTAAAAAATGTAGGTCAAGTATTTCAGGAATGACACTTCTGTTGCCCAATCCAGTCATTAAAATGGCTATTCCCAAAACCTTGGCACTTTTCAGCAAAGTCAATGAACAATGTGTGTTTTTATCTGGGTCTAAACTCCTTATTCTCCTGCCTTGAGGTGTCTGTCCTTGCACCCATATCACACTGTCTTGGTTTCTTATAGCTTTAGAGTATGTTTTAAAAAATCAAATGGTAAATACATAATAATAGTTATCAATAATAAATACTAAATACCAAGAGAGTAATACAGCTGCACAGTGGTGGCACACACCTTTAATCCCAGCACTCAGGAAGAGGCAGGTGGGTCTCTGAGTTCCAGGACAGCCAGGGACACACAGAGAAACCCTGTCTCAAAAAACAAAACAAAACAAAACAAAAAAAACCAAAAACAAACAAAAAGAAAAAAGAAAACCATACAACTTTGGTTTGTTTGTTTGCTGTAATTCTGTCCTTTGGATCTTTTGTGAATCTTTATTATTCTGTCTGTAGGATCTTTTGTGTTTTATGAATCTTTGCAGAGTGCCTGCTCAAATTCTTATTGGATAGAGCTGCTTCTTCACGGTGTTGATTCTTCCAGTCTGTGAATGGAATTCTGTATTCATTTACCTCTTCTTTAATTTGTTTTTGAATGAAAGTGTGAGCTACTTTTATTATATGACATGAACTAAAAAATGTAGGTCAAGTATTTCAGGAATGACACTTCTGTTGCCCAATCCAGTCATTAAAATGGCTATTCCCAAAACCTTGGCACTTTTCAGCAAAGTCAATGAACAATGTGTGTTTTTATCTGGGTCTAAACTCCTTATTCTCCTGCCTTGAGGTGTCTGTCCTTGCACCCATATCACACTGTCTTGGTTTCTTATAGCTTTAGAGTATGTTTTAAAAAATCAAATGGTAAATACATAATAATAGTTATCAATAATAAATACTAAATACCAAGAGAGTAATACAGCTGCACAGTGGTGGCACACACCTTTAATCCCAGCACTCAGGAAGAGGCAGGTGGGTCTCTGAGTTCCAGGACAGCCAGGGACACACAGAGAAACCCTGTCTCAAAAAACAAAACAAAACAAAACAAAAAAAACCAAAAACAAACAAAAAGAAAAAAGAAAACCATACAACTTTGGTTTGTTTGTTTGCTGTAATTCTGTCCTTTGGATCTTTTGTGAATCTTTATTATTCTGTCTGTAGGATCTTTTGTGTTTTATGAATCTTTGCAGAGTGCCTGCTCAAATTCTTATTGGATAGAGCTGCTTCTTCACGGTGTTGATTCTTCCAGTCTGTGAATGGAATTCTGTATTCATTTACCTCTTCTTTAATTTGTTTTTGAATGAAACAAATTAAAGTTCTAATTTAAGCATGAACAGTTTTTTTTCCTTCAACCTAAATAAATATGATCCATTCCTTGACTGTGGAATGCCAGTTTGCTCCCTGTGACCTTAAATTTCTTAGCTACTTGTGGAGTGTTCCCTTATAGCTAAAATTTTGGTTTTCTAGCTGGACACAATGGTATAGACTTACAACCTCAGTACTCAGGAGATGGAGACAAGAGGATCCGAAAATTAAGGTCATCCTTGGGTACATAAGGAATTCAGGGCCAGCCTGGTTTCAGGAGACCCTATCTCAGAAATCTCTCCCCACTCCAAATTAGTTTTCTTTTTAAGTGATGCCAAAGAAAGATTGACTCTCCTTTGATTGTGTTAGTACCTTCGCTAGGATGACAGTTGCTCTTGGAGCTTTTGACGGTGGTGACGGTTCCAGTCTCCTTATATCTTATTGCATGCTGCCATCTAGTGAGAGCCATGGGCTTGCAGGGGAGGAGAGCTGGGCTGGTGAATGCACATGTGTGAGTTCTGTGTCTGAATGTTGCTGAAGTTTGTGAGTCCTTCAAGTAAAGTAATATTTTAGGGTGAAAACTCAGATATATTTAAGATTTTCGGGCCAACAGAAGGCCTGTAGAATATGTATTTTTAGTTACTAGCATATAGAAATCTATGCTTTTAGAGTTTTGGAAAATTCAAACACCTCTTAAGTTTTGAAGATGTTGTTTCCTTATGCATAGTTTGCTCTGTTTTGAAAATTGTTGTCATTCTCAGAGAGGAGGAAATTCAGAAGAATGGGAATTTTCTGGAAAAAAAGCCATCATTTATGGTCCTGCTCCTCCAGGTCCCAGTGAATATTTTCTGTCACCAATGTCACCTCTGTTTTCCTATTTTCCCCTCCCACATTTGTCTGTCTAATTCTGGAAATTTGTTTAATTTCCCAGCAATGTCTCTAGGATTTGAAATTCTCATGCATGGAAAGTAGAGTCACCTAATACAAGCAGATCCCGGATACCTAGGCTAGACATGACCCCAGAATTCCATAAGACATACTTCCTTCACATCATAGAGGAAGCACACACTCAAAGGGCCTTGTGGTGTTCCTGTTTCAGAACTGAGACCAAGCTCAAGGGTCTGCATGGCTGTAGAAGCTCCAGACACTAGGATATGTCCTTGTCCTGGGTAGGGGAGATTGAGAAGGATGAACTGGGGTGGACAAGAGCTGCCATTCAGCAGGAGAAAGAAGCTGTGAAGGTGGCCTCTGCAAGAGCATGTAAAGTGGTCCATAGCCAATGAAGAAGTGTCCATCCACAAAGTTTTATCTACCCAACCTTGTGGGAGAAAGGAGTTAAGGTGCCTGGTCAGGGTGTGCAGAACAAAGGGAAACAAGATTAAAATTATAGGGCACAGTCTACTCTCCCTCTCTTGGCATAAATAGAGATGCCCAACTTATGGGCCCCACAGCCTCACCATCCTCCAGGATTCTAGAACCAAGGAGTTTCCTATGCAGGACTCCTTTAGTAACTTCCGCACTATGGCAACAAAACACGTGACTAAAGCAAATTAAGGAAGGAATGCCTTAGTTTGGCTTACAGTTTTAGGGGATCATTCTATCATGGCTGGGAAGTCATGATGGCAGGAGCTAGAGCCTGGCTGGTCACTGCATCTGCACTGTATGAACTGGGAGTGAGATTGTGCTGTTAAATCCCAAAGCCTGGCCCTAGTGACCCCTAGTGACCTCCAGCATGGTGCCACCTCCTAAAGGTACCATAACTTTCTCAAACAATGTCCTTAGCTGGAAGACAGGTGTTCAAACACAAGATCCTATGGGGGATATTAAACACCCAAATCACTACCATGCCTTGTGATCCAAAACTGTGATAGCAATTTTCATATTGGCTGAATTATTGCTGTTAGTGATTAATTATTAATACCAGCCAAATATTAGTCTTTCATAGCAGTACAAGACAAGAAACAAATAGTTCTGAATTTATCTCTACCTATTACCCTTATCTTTCAAAACGTGTAAGCAAATACTTAGAAAATTTCAAGGAGCCATTGATACATTCTCTTCAATAATGATAGAATTTATCTGGCTTTTTCAAATTTTGATGAAACAAATATTTTAATGAATTTAGAAAACTTTGTTTTTAGTGTAATATTTTTATTATTTGAAAAATTCATATAATGTATTTTGATCATATTTATCTCTTACCTCACTCCTCTCCTTAACTCCCTCTGGATCCATCCCCCATTTCCTTTATCTTTTTTTAATTTAGAATACAACAAAATAAGCATAAGGGAACTCTGATTTATTCATTAGAGAATGAAAATACAATGACTAGAGAATACGTCTGAGCAACAGTCTAAAAACAAATATACCACAGAGCAAGGTGTCTGACAAAATAAATTAGAAATGCCGAAAAGAATCCTCATATTTTCATAACTTAAGTAATTAACAGTTTTCAATTAAAAATGTATATTCCAAGAAGAAACCAAAATAAAATGTATGAAATATCAAGCTGAGTAACACAAATAAAAGCTAATAGAATTCAGTGATCACAATAATTTAAATTCATGACTTTAATACAAAAATATATAAAATTCCCAAACCAAAACAACAACCCCTACTTTGTCTAAGAGGTTAGGAAGAAAATGGCAGAGTAAGCTTAAAATAGAAAAAGCAGGTATGGACTAAATAGGAAACAAACTAACAAACAAAGCATTCATTAAAACTAGTCTTTGGAAAGACCAAGAAAAGCTTCCAGCAATGGCTATTAACATTGGTAATGGCAAATGAGAATTAGTAGTAGTAGGAAAAAAGGAATCCCTGCTGCAGAGATTAAAGATATCATCAACATGTGTAAGGCATGGTCTGTAGCACTCAGATACTGTGCTGGCCTTTACATTTGTAGGTGCAAAGTGCCAACCTCATTATTTTCTTTCTCACCTTTTGATTTACTCTCCTCCCCTCCTGCCTTTCTGTCAAGATTTCCTGCTTTGGAGTTGTATATTCTCCTTTCTCTACAGTTTTTTTTTTCTTTGACTATTATGAACCTGCTTCTGTCTGTATTGGTCAATTGATTCTTTTTTTTCTTTATTAAGAATTTTTTTAAATTCATTTTAAATACCAACTACAGATCCCCCTCTCTTCTCTCCTCCCACTTTTTCCCAGTCCTTTCCCCCCAACCCACCCCCCATTTCCTCATCTGAAAAGGTAAGGCCTCCCATGGGAGTCAGCAAAGCCTGGTACATTCAGTTGAGGCAGGTCCAACCTCTCCGCCTGCTTTTACTCTTTTGCTACAGGTTGATTTGTTGCACTTTTCTTGACATGTTGGACTCTGTATCTCAATAGCAGAATTATTTTGATTTTCTACTTACTCAATTGCATGTGTCTATAAAATTAAAACTCGTGGGCAAAATTATGCCATAAACTCAATTAGAAAAAGTAATACAGTTTGATTCTATTTGTTACAGAAATAAATACAAGTTAAAAAAATTAAAACAACTAGGTTGGGGTCCTGAGTCAGTCAGTAGGTATATACTAGCATGGAGCCCTGGATTTAATCATTAGCAGCATTTAAATTGGGTGTGATGTTATTTACCTGTATTCCCAGCACATAAGAGGTAGAGACAGGAGGATCATAGGTACAGGAATTAAAGGTCATTCAGTAAAAACAAAAAAGATACCATCAAAAGATATCACGAACTATTTTGTGCCACTAAATTTGGAAGTAGTTTTTTAAGTTTGCTGAAATATATAAAGAACAAAAGGATTTTTGAGAACATAGAAAAATCTAAAAAGTCCTGTTAGCCTTAAAGAAATAGAATCCTAGCTGGGCATGGTGGTGGCACATGCCTTTAATCCCAGAACCTGGGAGGCAGAGACAGAGTTTGAGGTTAGCCTGGTTTACAAAGCAAGTTCCAGGACAGGTATCCTGTTACTCAGACAAATCCCCTCTTTTAAAATAAAAAACAAAGAAACGCCGGGCGGTGGTGGCGCATGCCTTTAATCCCAGCACTCGGGAGGCAGAGGCAGGCGGATCTTTGTGAGTTCGAGGCCAGCCTGGGCTACCAAGTGAGTTCCAGGAAAGGCGCAAAGCTACACAGAGAAACCCTGTCTCGAAAAACAAAAAAAAAAACAAAAAAAAAAACAAAAAAAAAACAAAGAAACAAACAAATAAGTAGGATCCCAACATTGCTAGCTGTTGTGCAACAGTTTCCTCTTAATCGAAATCTTCTATCCAGGAAGGAGGTTCCTAAAGCTCAGGAACTTCTAAAGGGAGACTCATTCAGACTCAGGAAGTCAGCTACTCACAAGTGTTGTAGGACCATGAGAGGTGGAACCAGCTCTCCTGCTGCAGTGGCCAGTGAGGGGCAGGGCCAGCTCTCCTAGAGCCAGCATAGGGCAGTGTTGGCTCAGCATGGCCTTCAGATATCAACACGCATGATTTCTATGGTCCTCTGTGGTGTCTTGGGCCACAGAGATCAGCACAGACCTCAGCTCCAGCACGACCATTGTAGGTAGAATTTTCTTGACCTGCCAGCCCGCTGCCAAATAACCATACAGAGACTCAAAGTCTGTCTTTGTGTTGTCCACACTCCTGTAGGTAACCACAACAAACTTATCGGTTTGCCAAGTTGGACTTTGGTTGCATTGTTACTTTTGGTCTGTAGTTGGTTCCCTACCTGTGAGAGGACAGGGAAGTCTTGTGGGATGGAGTTGTTCCTGATCCCCCTGAACCTGTCAGGGACACTCAGGAAACATAGGTCTTGGACTTGAGGTTGTCTTTCCAGATGATTCTTGGAGATGAGCCATGGGAAATGGTTACCCCAAAGGGAACAGAGAGTCACAGCTCTTCACTTTTGAAATTTCCTGAAGCACCAGTTCTTGGCAAGGCATGAGAGACAGAAGGGGCAATGATCTCTCTCTCTCTCTCTCTCTCTCTCTCTCTCTCTCTCTCTCTCTCTCTCTCTCTCTCTCACACACACACACACACACACACACACACACACACACACTTTCTTGAGACATGGTCTCACCATGTAGCTCTGGTTATCCTGGAACTCACTCTGTAGAGCAGGGTAGCCTTAAACTCAGAGATTCATCTGCTTCTGCATCTCAAGTACTGGGATTAAAGGTGTGCAACACTACACCTGGCTATGTAGTCTACTTTAATTAGTGCTTTCTTTTGTGTTTAATAATTATCTCATTTTAGATGGAACAAGGGCAGTCATACCTAGGTTTGCAGCCTTTAAGTAAAGATCAGAAGGAGAAATTTTGTACCAAAAAAAAAAAAAAAAGATCCTGGAAAATGGCAACATCTTGGGAATATTTGTAGCCCATGTGGACTTTATTGGATGCTACATAATTACTTGAGTACAGACATCATGTAAGTTTATTAAACGGTTACTTAAACTATCTGATTTTCTTACCCAAATAAGCTCCTTTTTTGAATTCTTTAACAGTATTATTCTCCCTCCCTCCTTCCCTCCCTCCCTCCGTCTCTCTCTCTCTCTCTCTCTCTCTCTCTCTCTCTCTCTCTCTCTCTCTCTCTCTCTCTCTGGTATAAGGAAGCTAGAGAAAGGCATTGGATGGTCTGCTCTATCACTTTCCACTATATTCACTGAAATCACAGTCTCTTATGGAACCTGAAGCTAGGCTACTGACCAGCAAGTTCCAGTGACACTGTTATCTCTATTCCCAACAGTGGTGCTATTACAGGCATGTGTGGCCATGGTTGGCTTTTTTTTTTTTTTTTATGGGTTTTGGGGATTTGAACTAAGGTCCTCTTGCTGTGCAGTAAGTGCTCTTATCCTTCGAGTCGTCCCTTCAGTCCCCAGAAGTCTTAAACATCCTACATTCCATGCTTACATATGCCCACTAGAATCAGGCTTTGTGCTATGAATGCTACATGTGGTTTATTCATGCTCACAGCCATGCCCAGAGAAACATTCTTACACTCTCTATTTGACTTTTGTGCAAATGGTCCAAAGTCATACAACTATGGAGTACAGAGCGAGGGTCAATCCTTCATCAGATCTGATTTGACTCTTTTTGAGATGGGTTCTCATGTAGCCAAGTTGGCCTTAAACATTTTATGAAAATTGACATTGAACTGGCCATTTTGTGACTACCCCCTGAATTCTGGGGTTACAGGTCTATTTCACCATTCCTGGTTTATGTAGTGCTGTGGATCAAACCCAGGCCCTTATATATTCTACATGAGTGTTCAACCAACTGAACTACATCCCATCCCCAGAGCTTGGTTCTTATTTACTATCTCCACTGCATCTAACTATGGATGTTTTCTTTTTTTGTTTGTTTGTTTGTTTGTTTTGTTTTTCGAGACAGGGTTTCTCTGTGTAGCTTTGGAGCCTGTCCTGGAACTCACTCTGTAGCCCAGGCTGGCCTTGAACTCACAGAGATCTGTCTGCCTCTGCCTCCCGAGTGCTGGGATTAAAGGCATGAGCCACCACCGACTGGCGGATGTTTTCAAAGTTAAAATGACTTTAAGCAATCTTTAGAAACAGTCCCCATTCACCAGATAACCAGGATGTTTTCCACTCTTCTCACCTAAAGCTAGATCTAGCTTTCATTTCTTAGGGGGAAATAAATGAGTGGGTTGGGGGTTCTTCTTTGGAAAGCCAATAAAATGAGTCTGGCTGAAGTCAGAGAAAGGGAATTTGTTAGAGGAATGTTGCATGGATAAATGAATGGAGAGATTGTGGAAAACTTGGCTGGGATAGAAGAGTAAATACAGTTTTTGGCTATTGGCTAGCTGTAGGTACATAAGCATTAGAAACTCTTCAAAATTAAGAGCAGTGCTCCTGGGGGTAACCCACTTCAATGGGAGGTTGAATCTGTGTGGCCTAGTTGAGATGACCTGTTTTCCCTTACGCTGTACAGAGGGTTGAGAAGGCAGGTTCTGGTGAGAGGAGCTTCTGGGTATTCTACCTAAAGGAATGAAGTAGTGAGAAATTGGCAGTGGCTTGGAAGAGCCACATGTTTACTTCTGGTGTGACAGAATGGGGAGGAATGGGTATGGATGGGTAAAAGGAAGGAATGAGAAGGAGATGAACTTGCACACTAATGAAACAGATCAAGTAGGTGGTAATGGAGACTCAAGCTGGGGTAAGGGAGGAGGATAAGGAGGGAGGAGGACTTAAGAGGAAACTCACCAGCAATTTCCTTTCTCTTTCTCTCCTTACTTTTTAGGGGTTTTAAAGGATTATTTCCTGCTCAGGTTCAGGTTTCAGCCACTTTGGGAATCAGAGTTGGTTATTTCCACATCTATATTCAACTACTGACACTGCTTTCAAGACCTAAATCTTTTTTTTTTTTTTTGATATATATTTTTTATTTTACAATACCATTCAGTTCTACATATCAGCCATGGGTTCCCCTATTCTCCCCCCTCCCACGCCCTCCCTTTACCCCCAGCCCACCCTCCATTCCCACCTCCTCCAGGACAAGTCCTCCCCCGAGGACTGTGATCAACTTGGTAGACTCAGTCCAGGGAGGTCCAGTCCCTTCCTCCCAGACTAAGCCAAGTGTCCCTGCATAAGTTCCAGGTTTCAGACAGCCAACTCATGCAATGAGCACAGGACTTGGTCCCACTGCCTAGATGCCTCCCAAACTGATCAAGCCAATCAACTGTCTCACCTATTCAGAGGGCCTGATCCAGCTGGGAGCCCCTCAGCCTTTGGTTCATAGTTCATGTGTTTCCATTCATTTGGCTATTTTTTTTCAATAATTGAGTAAAACTGAAATTGATTATATGCCACAGTCATCCTAGGGACCTCCATGCTATATATATAGCCTCTATGGTTCTATGGGTTGTGAAAACCTAAATCTTTTATCTCTATGTAATTTCAGTTCCCAATATTTCTTTCTTCAGAAAAGATTTATTTATTCATGTATTTTATGTATATGAGTGCTCTGTCTTTCATGCACACCAGAAAAGGGAATCAGATCCCATTACAGACAGTTGTGAGCCACCATGTGGTTGAGAATTGAACTCAGGACCTCTGGAAGAGCAGTCAAGTGCTCTTAACTACCCCCTCCCCCGAGCCATCTCTCTAATCCCCTGGCTCCCAGTAATTTCAATCCAAATCATTTTACTTTTGATAGAGACTGAAGCAAGTATGGTTTGTGCTTTGTAATGGAAACATAATTTTAGCAGTAGGCCATTCCCGTTGACCATAATCTAAACCAAACCTCATATTAGCTTGGATTTATTTTACTGTTAATATTATTTATTCTTTGAAAATAGACTAATCCTAATTAACATGTGAATTGTCTGCTCTGGAATGGCCAGATATTACATCCTATTACATTATTGAAATCATTTGCATGGCAATTATGGCTTAGCTGTACTGGTAATAGGAATTGTTTGCTTTATGGTAATGTTGTACAATGGTTGCTCATTAATCACAGGAAAACTTTGCCAGATGGCAGCCAGTGTTAAGGAGGTAGGGTACACACGTCTAGTAATGTGTTGTTGCTGTAGTTCCTAAACCAATGATCCAGTCCTAAACCAACGTCATCTTCCTTCTGATGTTGAGTTTCCAAATCATTGATGCATCAGAAAAATGATCCAGATAACAGATGTGTCTTGCCTGAGGAAATTGTATTAAAAATTTAAGGGGTGATGGCTCAGTGGACAAAGTGCTCATGGGTAAGTGTGGGAATAGCAGTTTGGGTACTCAACACTCACTTAAATTCTGCTGGGTAGTTTTATGTCAACTTGGCACAAGCGAGAGTCATCAGAGAGGGGGGGACCTCTATTGAGAAAATGCTTCCATAAGATCAGGCTGTAGGCAAGCCTGTAGTGCATTTTCTTATTTAGTGATTGATGTGGATGGGCTCACCCTGTTGTGGGTGGTGCCATTCTAGGCTAGTGGTCCTGGGTTCTATAAGAAAGCAGGCTGAGCAAGTACCTTAGTTAGGGTTCCTATTGCTGCAATGAAACACCATGACCAAAGAGCAAGTTGGAGACAAAAGGGGTTTATTTAGCTTATATTTCCACATTGTTGTTCAGCACCAAAGAAAGCCTGGACAGGAACTCAAACAGGCCAGGAACCTGGAGACAAGAGCTAATGAAGAGGCCATGGAGGGATGCTGCCTACTGACTTGCTTCACATGGCTTGTTCAGCCAACTTTCTTATAGACCCAGGACCTCCAGCCCAGGGATGACACAACTCACAATGGGCTAGACCCTTCACTGATCACTAATTTAAAAAATGCCTTACAGCTGGATCTTATGGAGGATCAAGTGAGGTTCCTTCCTCTCTGATGACTCTAGCTTGTATTAAGCTGACATAAAACCAGGCAATATAACAAGTTAGTAGGCAGCACTCCTCCATGGCCTCTGCATCTGCTTCTGCCTCTAGGCTCATGCCCTGTTTGAATTCTTGTCCTGACTTCCTTCAGTGATGAACAGTGATTTGGAAGCATAAGCCGAATAAACTCTTTCCTCCCCAAGCTGCTTTGGTCATGGTGTCTCATCACAGCAATAGTAACCCTAGCTAAGACAGTGGATGTGACAACGCTTCTGTAATTCTAGCCTAGAAAATCAGAGACAGCAAACAGGCTAGCTAGACTAATCATGCATCATCAAGCTCTGGGTTCAGTTGCAAAGCACTGCCTCAGTAAATAAGGTGAAGAGCAATTGAAGAAAACTCCAGTGTCCACTTCTGGTCACCACACACATGCACACAGATTTGTGCCCACATGTATTTGAACACCCATGCACATGCACACCACACACAAATATACATGAAAAAAACCTTCAACAGTGCAAATTACTTACTTTGTCACCCTCCTTTCTTCGATTTTTTTCTTTCTCCGATTTGATAAAGTAAACCTGAAAGCAAGCCAAGGCTTTCAGAGTGATTGTGGCACATTTATGTGTTTGCACATGTAGTCAGTTGTTAAGTACACCAAATACAGTATAAGGAAATCTGTTAAGAAGAAAACCGAAGCAGACAGTGCAGTAGCCTTCATTTTTACAAGATTTTTTTTCTTAAATCTATTTCTTTTTTTAATTTAAGTTTTTTTCCCATTTTCCATACCAACTACAGTTCCCTCTCCCTCCCTCCCCTCCCCCTGCTCACTCCCTCACCTTCCCTGAACCCCCACCCACCATCCACTCCTCAGAGAGGGTAAGGCCTCCCATGAGTGGTCAACGAAGTCTGGCATATCAAGTTGAGACAGGACCAAGCCCCTCCCCCCTGCTTCAAGGCTGAGCTCAGTATTCCTCCATAGGGAATGGACTCCAAAAAGCCAGTTCATGCACTAAGGATACATCCTGGTCCCACTGCCAGTGGCCCCACAAACCGCCCAAGCCACACAACTGTTTCCCACATTCACAGGGCCTAGTATAGTCCCATGCAGAGGTTCCCCAGCTGACAGTCCAGAGTTAGTGAGCTCCTACTAGCTCTGGTCAGCTGTCTCTGTGGGTTTCCCCATCATGATCTTGACCCGCGTTGCTTATATAATCTCTCCTCCATCTCTTGGACTGGACTCCAGGAGCTCCACCCAGTGCTTAGCTGTGGATCTCTGCATCTACTTCCATCAGTTACTGGATGAAGGTTCTGTGATGACAGGGCAGTCATCAATCTGATTACAGGGGAAGGCCAGTTCAGGGACCCTCTACACTATTGCTTGGAGTCTTAGCTGGTGTCATCCTTTACAAGATTTTTTAACTTCAATGTGCCATGACGCAATGAAAATATTTAGTGTTTACAATTTTCTTCAGAAAGGCTGATTCGACAAAATCATCAAAGTTATAATATGATAGTTGGAGCTAGGAGGTTGACTCAACAGTTAAGAGCACTTGTTGCTCTTGCAGATGACCTGAGTTTGATTCCCAGCATTCACATGGTGGCCATCTGTAACTCTAGTCCCAGGGGATATTATTCCCTCTTCTGGCCACTGTAGACTGAGGCACACACATATGGCATATTCATATATGCTGGCCAAACATTCATACACATAAAATATGTGGTAGCTTTGTTCTCTGCTGTCTTGAATTGGCACCTTCCATGTCAAAGCACTTAAAAATGATTTTTGTAATGGTGATGGAAGAACATTTGAAAGGTGATTATCTTTCAAATCCCTAAATGTAAATGAGACAACCACTCTTTTCACTTGAGATCCCCTGATTTTTCAAGATATACCTTTTCCCATCCCAGCTACAGCCTGGTAGTCTGCCTCATTTCTCCCTGGTTGTTTAGGTACCATAATAAAGATGATTTCTTATTCTTAGCCTTTTATCTCTCCCAGAACTCCCCCTGGCATGCCGCACTTAGCAGATGCAGGCAGTGGACCTCTGAGTTGTCTGAATCATATTCTCTTGCCCCCTTAATTCAGGTCCACATCCAAGACCCAATGCTGAGAAGAATGGATTATGAGTTATTCAGGCATATAGAATTGCAGGTATTAACTTGAACACATATTACTTTAAACTGGAATGCTTAGTAAATTCAAATTTTCCTTATTACATTTTGAGTGTAGTATTATAGTGAAGACAAGCATTAAAAAGAATAAAGCAATTTTCCCTGATTATCTGAGTCTAGCAAGCCAAACTATTCACTAACACTTTTATAGTGTACTTATTTTATTTTTTTCTTAGACAGACAGTGTATTTGAAGAGCAAATATTGGAACAACCAGAATATAGAATTATAGTTATATTCTTGAAACATTCTCATTTGCCTATGTGTCTAAGGTTGTTTAATTATAGGACTTTCCTTTAGAGAAGTTCGGTATTTATTGAAGCAAGACACCTAGGATGGCATCTTAGGAGAAGATATATTTTCTTTGGCCATGTAACTACTGTAAATATCTTGATTCTTGAGATGACTTTCAATATAGCATAAATAAAACATTATATATGTAGGACTATTATACACATATATGCATAGTAGTGGCATGGATGTTATCAGGAAAACCAACTGCTTTCGAATTGAATTGAAGGGCTGTTTGACAGGAGGAAAGACATGGCTGGTACTACAAATCCTGTCCAAGAACACATGAATGAGAAGTTTACAGGCCTGGAGAGGGAGCCTACTGCTATTATTTTGCTGAATGGACATAGAATCAAATTGCTCCCTAAATGAACATCTCTCTACCTGTAGATTTGTGTCACGGTCACACCTCATCATAGAAGTTTCTTTGTGCCATGGGTGCTGGCTAGTGAAGGAAGTCACACTGGTTGAAATGCAGAGGATAAATAACAGTGAACTGCTCAGCCACAATGGGACACCAATATCATAGCCCTTCCCAAAGACTGAGGAACTATTACTGAAGAAGGGATTGAAAGGATTGTAGGAGCCAGAAGTTGGGGAAGACTGGAGCAAAGCAAAACCCTATTTTCTGGACATAGCGGGACTGCTGCACTCACACTGTGTATGGTCGCCTGCATTAATCAAACCAGTCAGCATGCTAACATGGGGGAGGAGCCCTCATCCCTAACTGAGGAACTGCAGACTTCCTTCCTCAGAGGGCTTCTGGGGAAGGAAGAGTCAATCTTCTTTAAATGTGTGGCTCCTGGTAGGCCCACCATGCTCCAGTTTATGGCTCCACATATAAAAGTATATGGACAGCACACATTGGAGTGAACATATTATTTTTTTAAAAATACACCCCAAAATTAGAGGATTATAAAATTGGGAGGGGTAGGGAGGTGAGGGCAGATCTGTGAATAGTTGGGTGAGGAGTTGAGGGTGAATATGATCAAAATACATTTTATAAAACACCCCAAGAATTAACAAATACATTTAAAAAATATTGTAAATAATTTTTATTAAAAAATTCAAATATAAAACATTAATATAAATAATTATATGATGTTATTTATATAATATTTTATGCATTATATTATATATGTTATAAATATAAATTATAAATATATACATTATATTGATATAGATATTAACATAAATAAATATATTAATTATTTAATATAATAATTAAATATGATAGTGACTATTTAAATAATTGATGCTCAACCTTTTATATAAAAAACTTCTAATGATTGACTGTACAATGACATTTTAAAACTCTTGTAATTTAATAGAGAAGAATATTTGATCTTATCCCTGAGTGCACAGAGCACAATGTCAATACGTCTCCTTATAGACGCTGTTGCTAGTATAAATATCAAGCTGCCTTTCCTTCCCATGAAATTGTGACATTCAACATGCATTGATGTAAGGGTTTCTGCTTTGCACCTACCACCATAAAGTAACTTAGACCATCTCTGAAATTTCTTATTAAAGAATTGATATAGCAATGTTGTATATCTAGGTGTTGATATTTTAAGTTTTTCCTTCCCAATGCCATATTCTTAATTTTTAATCGAACTATCAATTGACATCCTTTCCCCACAAATGAGCATATTTTCACATTGAACAAGGTAGTTGAGACAGAACAAATGCAATTTAAAAAGCCTAACATATATTGTGAAAGCTTGACACAAAAGACCACTGAAGGCCATCAAAGCCCACACCATGCTACACAAAATGTCATTATTGGCATAGGTAATTTGATCTAGAACACAAACCCACCTTCTCAAATGTGATTATATCCTTAGGAACTGTAAGTTAGGAATGACATTGCCCAATAATGTTTTAGAATCTACTAGAAAAGTAAAATATTAGTTATTTCTAGTTAAAGGTCTCTTTGATAATGTCCTTCTTAACAATTCTTTATGGAGCTTAAAAAACAAAACAAAACACTACAGCAATCACACTAGAAATGCAGTACTTTCAAACCGTAAGGACTCCAGAGTTTGAACACTTGGTCTGCAGCTGGACATGGGCCTTGAAGTGGGGCCCTAGCTGGAGGATGTTGGTTACTGGTGGTAGCTAAGCCTCCATCTTTCTTAGTTTAGTCTTACTTCCTGTTGTTTTCTCTCTTTCTGGCTGCAGACACAATGTGATCATCTCTTCACTGTCCTGTAGCCATGCCTTCTCCACCGTGATGAGCTTTGAACTGTGAACTGAAATAAATCCTCTGCGCCAAGGTTGTTGCTTGTTCGGTATTTGAACACAGCAATGAGAGAAGTAATGCACACACCTCCACTCTCCAAAATGGAGTCTGGGTTACAGAGTACTTCTGGGTGAGGCGTTTTCGTCAGGAGAGGGGATTCCCGTGGGGGGGAAAAATTGGTAGTGTCAAACCAGCGCGCGCGCGCGCGCGCACACACACACACACACACACACACACACACACACACACACACACACACACACACGGCGGTGGGAGGGGGGGGGGAGAGCGAGAACGAGAGCCACAGTGACGACTTAGCTGAAACGTGCAGAATGCAAATGTGACTAGATTTTTTTTTTTCTGGTCCTAATGCTATCACGGAGCCACTAGAAGTTTTTCTAAACAGGGGCTTCCTTGGAGATTTCCTTCTTATTTAAATCAGCAGAAGTCTGAGGCCTCACTTTGAGATAGTGTCTAAACAGACTAAGTGATACAACCTCCGAGTGACAGGGCTACTGCAGTCGCAGACTCTGCCTGTGCGATTCACCACACTGTCCTCTTCCGATGTCCCCTCTCTCTTAGTCCTTTTACCCTTTGTTTATACATTCAGAGTCCTCATTTTCTGCTACTCAGAAGCTAGGCTAATGACACCTTTGCTTCCCACGGCATTAATGACCAGCTATATTTCTAGGCTACACTGTTCTTTTGAGCCAGGAACTAAAGTACCCAGCTGTGCAGTGGTGCTCTTGATTCTGACAAGTTCTCAGCCATAGAGCACTGACATCTTCCAAATCTGCTCCTCCTCTGATGTTCCTCACCTCTGTAACCGACTCGAGTCAGTTCCTTAGGGCAGAAATATGCAATCATCTTTCCTTCCTTATCTCTCTCCAAACATGTAATCATCAATCAAACGGAGGTGCCTCCTCACTACCTATTCCCGCCAGCATCCCTGTTCTGCATTATCGCAGTCTCTCCCTCTGCACGGTCACAATCCTTCCTGCCTCATTTCTTGACATCTGTCATCCCTCCCATATCAGTTTCCCAGGGCTGCTATATAAATTATGCAAACTGAGTGTCTTTAAGCAGTAGAACTTTAGTCTATCATAGTTCTGGAGACCAGGAATCTAAAATCAAGGTATTGTCATGGCCACATGTTCTTGAAGCATCCAGAGGAGGCTCTTTTCTCTCCTCTTCTCCCATGTAGTAGCCTCAGGTGTTCTTTGGTTTCTGGTTGTATTACTCTGTTGTTCTGACATCTGCCTGCTTTGTCACAAGGCAGACGTCATTTACTTTTTGTTTCTGTTGTTGTTAAGACATATATTCTCATCTATGAAGGGACACTAGCCAGCTTGCCAACATGGCTCTGGCAGGCCTTGCCCTTCTCCCCATTCCTCCTGCCTTGCTAAAAAATCCATTAGCTTACATTCCTAAAGCTAGTCCCCAAGGTCCATTCCCTTATTTGACTATTTCCTCCTCCTAAGGCTGACTACCAAGATTCAGCTATCAAAGTATTGAAGTCCAGCAATCAAAAGTCCCCTTTGGCACACCTAATTTACATGTCCAATTAAAACTAAACACCTCATCCTAACACGGGATTTCCCCTTGTACCTTTATAAACTGCTGTCTTCCTATGGGCCACATCTGTCTCCTCTCTATCCAGAGGCAGTCCTTTGTCCCACAGGACAAATACCCCTGCTCGCTCTCCCTTGTTCTCTTCCCCTTCTCTCTCATCCTCTATCTCCTGTCTTTGTCTCTTCTTTCATAACCTTTGTCCCTCTGGGGCAAATAAGTCTCTTTTGTTCTGAGGACTTGGCCTGGTTGGCGGGGGGAGGAGCCAATACTAATCTCTTTCAATCTATGTGTCTTCTTTTTTTTCCTTAAAAAACCCTTTTAAATTATATATACATGTATGTGTCTCTGTGTGAGTCTGTGTACATGAATGCAGATGTCCTTAGAGGTCAGAAGTATAAGATCCACTTCCAGCTGGATTTATAGGCAGGTGCTAGTGTCCTGATATGGGTGCTGGGAACCAAATACAGGTCCTCTGAAAGAATAGCACGCTATTAACCATTGAGCCATCTCACCAGCTTTTCAATTTTTTCTTTTCTACAAAGACATCAGTCCTATTGGACATGAAACCATCCTGCTTAAAAATGACCAAATCTTCAGTTGATTATATTGCCAAAGACTTTATTTTCAAATAAGGTCATATTCAAGGCATTCACTAAATGTAGGAACTGAACAAGACTTTTCATGGGACACTATTTAACAAATTATCATTTCCATTGCCATTGTTTATTCTGCAAACTAAGAGACACAATTCAGCAAAGTGGATGAGAGAAGTAAGAACAAATACAGAGAAAACACAAAATAGTGTGGAGAGTGAGTCAGTTGTATGCTGAATACAGGAAAACATATTATCTTAATCATTGTTCTACGGCTGTGAAGATATACTATGACCAAGATGCTCATAAAAGAAAGCATTTAACTGGGGGCTTGCTTACAGTTTCATAGGGTTAGTCCATGATCGTCATGGCAGTGAGCATGGAGGCAGGCAGGGAGGAACCAGAAACAGTAGCTGGGAACTTACATCTTATCCACAAGATGGAGGCAGAGAGCAAGACTGGGCCTGGTGTGGGCTATTGAAACTTCCAAACTCATCCCCAGTGACACCTTCTCCAACAAGGCCACCCCCAGTAACGTGTCCTAAACAGTCCATCAGCTAGGGACCTAGCATTCAAATGCATGAGCCTATGGGGGCCATTCTCATTCAAACCACATACAGATGTCCATATTGACTCAAGTCTAGGATCTTGTCTATGGTTCTATCACCTACTGATGTCCGAACTGTTAATGAGAAATAGCAAAAAGAGTAGAAAACTAGGATAGCTGAGGTGATTGTTGGCTAATAGACGACTCTCTAAAGTTAAGGTGTTCACAGAATTGAAGAGAAAGACAATTCATTTATCTTTTGTGGGTCTAAAATTTATTAGATATTTCTTAGCTTCAAAGTGATTTATATATTGTGTGGTAGTTTGAATAAAAATGACCCCCATAGGTCCATAGGGAGTGGCACTATTAGGAGGGGTGGCCTTGTTGGAGTAGGTGTGGCTTTGTTGGAGGAAGTGTGTCACTAGGGTGGGCTTTGAGGTCTCAGAAACTCAAGCCAGACCCAGTGGCTCACTGTCTCTTCCTGCTGTCTGTGAATCCAGATGTAGAACTCTCAGCTACCTCTCCAGCACCATGTCGGCCTGCATGATGGATGCCATGTTTCCTGCCATGATGATAATGGACTGGCTAGAGGTCTTGCCAAAGATGACATATCAGAGGACTGCACCAACTCCCAATGCCCTGGCCTCTACGTTGCTGGGGGCGAGAGGTCAGCTAGAGCCTTTTGTGCCAGCAGGGAAGGTCTGCTCTGCAGTTCCCTGTAACTTGGAGGAGAAGATGAGGGAACCCACCTTCCCAAGGGAATGACCCAGAAGATGCAAAAGACAGATTCATCTGTCTACATGTAAAGGAAGCACAAGGTGGAGGCCTAAGCAGAAGTGAGGTGGTTTCACTAAGTCTCTGTTGAAGTCAGGAATAGCTTTCTCAGACAGTGAAATGGTGAGAAGTCCACTGACAGGGCCCAGAGGAACTTTTTGTACTCGCTGATGATGCCCTCCCAGCTGGAGACAGTCAGGATGGACTCCCTAGGGGGAAAAATCAGCTTCTCTACAAGCAGGATGTCCCTATCATGACACAGGGTGCATAGGAAAGCATCCTTCATGTACCGCCTTCTCTAGGAAGTCACCAGCCCCAGGAGAGGGGGGAACACAGAAAACAAAGCTGATAACTCCCCGCAGACTTCCAAATTTAAAAGGTCATCACCTTCCAAATTTAAAAGGTCAGAGTAGATGATCTAGAGGGAGCTCATGCCCTGAACTTCCATCCCAATCCTTTATGCAACCAGTAGTTTCTGAATTGGGCAGTGTCAATGAGGTGTGGCCAGTAAATGAGACTTAATGTTTTAAATCTCAAGTTTTGAAAGGATCAGGACTTTTGATAAAATGTTTGGAGAGTTATGGGACCTGCCAAAGATGATATTAAAAGACTTCCTAAATAGTCTAAGTGAAGGCAGTGATTACTGACAAGCAAATGCTTTTATGTTTTATGTTTACACACCATCAGCATCGCGCTACTTGCTTGGATGGTATTGAGATGGCACAAAACCAAGAACCACCTCTAGGTGGCGCCGAAACCCTTCCTAGAACTGGATCTTTTGAATTGTGAGGGAAGTTGGCGCAATAGATGTTAAACTTGGTTGGGTGCCTTTTAGTTTGCTTGCTGAGGATGTAAAAGTAAGGAATTTTGGGCAACTGGATCTTAGAGATGCCAATCCAAGAGGTCTGTAGTGGGTCTTGGTGTCAGGGATACAGGCATATGCTGTGTTGGAAAATCACAATGTGAGAACGTCATACTTACACTCAGTGGCCACGCCCACCCCAACGCAGCCAGACACAAATCTGCCAAGAATGTCCTCTTCCTCCCTGAAAAGCTCATTTGTTACTGGTTTCTATTCATGACATCAACCACTGCTCTTAAAACCCCAACGGGTCAGTTTTAAGATTCTAGTAATTGGGACTCTTTTGATAGAACCACAATATTGGTGTTTCAGACAACAAAAACCTACAGAGACCAAAGATGGCCAAATTTACTTCTTGTTGAATTAAACTAAGTTATTAATCTGACCCATTCTTGCCTTCACCTGGAGGGGAGTGCTGGATGAGGAAGAAAATACTCTCATGTTTCTGCATGATTAAGGCTTTCAGAGCAAAGACATCTGATTCGCACTACTGGATACATGTGGAAGCTAAAGGGTGGTTTAAAGCCAGGAGACCTCACTAAGTCTCTGCAACCTCATTACAAAGGCAGGCACAGAGCCCTTGTTGTCAACTCTAGTTTGTCTTGCGAAATGAGCCATTTATTTACACTCCAAAGGTCAAGAATCCAGAACTCTTCCTGTTTCATCCCAAGAGGAATTCAGGCAACCTCAGCAGGTGAGAATCCCCTCCTTGAAGAAGGGGAGTGAAAGGGGCAGCATGTACATCATTTGAATTCTTGGTCCCAGGTTAGTGGTCCTGCTTGGGAGGCTTAGGAGATGCAGTTTTGCTGGAGAAAGCATGTCATATTTGCAGGGCTCCTCTCCAGTGGTACCAGAAATTCTCAGTATGTGCAGGTGTGGCTCTGACTGTACCACCTTAGGAAGGGCAGCTTGGGACAGTGGGGATGAGGTGCAGTCGTTGCAATAATCAAGCAATAACCATTGCTTTGAACTGGAAACTTCATGCGTGTACTGAGGATGAGTTAAGTACGGATACTGAAAACTTCTCAGCTGAGGGTCCAAAGAGGTACGGCAATAGAGGTGGTACATTTGACTCATTGATGGAGGTAAAAGGCACCTGGGCTGTCTAGATTCACCAGTGTCACCTGACAAGGATGTCACCTAAAGACAGGAACTGCAGAGCCCAGTTGCTGGGAGAGTTGCAGAGATCTGGAAGACTTAAGGTCCCAACACCCAAGTCTCAGGAGCTGTAACACTACTTCCCATTAAAGGAAAAGGGTGCCAATACTCAGGGCTTGGAAGCTGTCACATTAGCTGCCACTGATTGCCGCAGTCATCAGCCCCTTGTAAGAGCTGAGGATTCCAAGAGCTGCTCAGGGCCAGGACTCTGACAACCAAAAGCCCAGACAATAAACTGCCAGGCTGTGCATCTGAAGCTACAGATCTATGGCTTCTAAACCTCCCGTTCTCAGGGATTAGAGCTCCAAGCCTCTGTCTGTCATTCTAGCCCCTAAGCCTTTGGTGTCCAAGGCTCCAGGGCTGCTATGACTGGAAGAGATACTCCCTATCCTCTCCCAAAGATCCCAGTCGACTGTTTGGTAGCGTATACTTTGCTTATTAAGTATGCTGTTCTCATGACAGCACAAGGGCTGCCTGGACTCACAACCGAGTTGCCTCCTTCACAACGGTATATAGCTGATGCAGGAGGGAGATGGCAGAGCAGGGAAACTGACCTTATTTTTCCATTCCAATCAGAAAAGAAATAGAGGCCATGCTGCCAGTCTAATCACCACCTTCCTTTGCCTTTTGTAACACCCTGTGCTTATCTAGCATGCACATGATACAGGGTGTGCAGGCGTTTGTTTTACAAGGAGGTCTTTGGTGCTGTGTGTCTGTGTGTATGGGAGTCATTGTGTCTAGTGTTTGCCAATGTCTGTGATGTAAATTCTCCTGCCAAAATTATACAAAGTAGTAGAATACCAAATAGTTTGCAAGAAGAATAGATTGTTTCAAGATAATGTGAGCCAAACCACTGGCATATGGTTAAAAGAAACACAAGAAAACAAAATAAAAGGGAACAGATCATCTCTCTAAAAAGGACAATGGATAAAGAATAATTTCAACACAGGCATATACACACAAACTATATATCCTGATTTCTAAGAATTGGAGGTTAATTTCTACCCCACTTGAGAGTAGCTACGCTTAGTAACATCTTCCAGAGGTGAGCAGGGGACAAGAAAAATGGCACCTTTACAGCAGAGACCCCTGGCAGACACTGCTTCAACCAGGTGATAAAAGTTAATTCCACCAGGGATGCTGGAAAAACATCACATACTCAGTTATTTAATATGATGAGAAAGGTAATTTATGTGTGTAATGTTCTTTAAATCTTGAGGAAAATCTCAGATGAGCTCATAATAGGACTTTCTATAGAGTAATTGGGCCTCAAGACTCATCATCGGGAAGGACTGACTGAGAAATGTTTTTCACTCAAGGAGACTGGGAAGACAAAGCAACTGGGTACATAGCGTGGTGTTCTGGACTCGATCCTGCAATAGACAAGAGATACTTTTGGAAATCAGGTAAAACAGGACTAAAGCATGGAGCTCTGTTAGTGGCACCTCAGCAGTGCCAGTTTCAAAGGGGAAATAGTATTCCACATGGGTTCCATGGGCATGGTGAAGCTGGGCCTAGAATGAATTTCCCTGGAGCACCATGTGTAGAAGGCTTGGCTCCCAGCCCACCGATTCAGAGACAGTGGAATGTTAAAGATGTGACACTTAGGGAAGGTCTTTGCATCACTGGTGCTGTTCCCTTGAAGGGAAGTGGCAGAGTCCCTCAGCACCTTCTCCATTGGGTGAGTCGCCAGTCTGTGTGGATTCTACCACAAACCATAAAGAAACAGGACTAACTAATCATGGGCTCAAAATCCCTAGCCTGCGAGACCAAACAAACCTTTATTTTAAAAGTATTTGTTGCAGGGATGGTGAGCTAACATGGGGGAGGGGGTTCACTGCAAAGGATAGATCAACAAGAGAAATCCGTTTATTAAAATGCTGGTTTTGTAACATGAGAGACACTCAGAGCATGAGTAGCTCTCAAGGGGGTGGGGCTGAATTCCAGCCAAGAACACTGGAGATTTAGAAAGTGGGAAAGGAAAAGGAATTGAAGTCTCTTTGGTTGCAATTTGAGGGGACCTCTAACAACTGTTAGATACAGGTCACTTAGTAAACAACGTTAATCTCCGGAGAGTAGAGTTCTTCAGTGGAGAACTTCGGTTCTTGGTGATGGGGTGGGCTTTTTCTCCTGTCAACCTGCACCCTGATTTAAGCTGACTGAGCAAGGACAGAGAGCCATTCTTCTTCCATCTCCTCCTGGTGGCATCCTGTTTGCGACTGTACTTTAGGGAAACATCTAGTCCCCACGAGATAGCAGAAATGTAAGCTATTCTCACTGGGGGAACTGATCAGATGGATCTAGTAGTACATTTCTGAAAAAGTTTTAAAATCTAAAATTATTTTCAGGTGTATTGAGATTAAAAAAGAGAAAGAGAGAACAAAGAACCCAAACAAACAACCAGCTGTGGTGGCCCATACCTTTAATCTTATCACTCAGGAGACAGAGACAAATAGATCTCTGTATGTTCAATGCCAACCTGATCTTCATAGCAAGTTCTGGGCCATCTAGGATTACACACTGAGACTGTGCCTTAAAAACAAAAACAAGGCAGCCCCAGTTGCAGGTTAGCAGGCAGGACTCCTGCAGAAAGGCCTGACTACTACCACTATCCTCAACTGGACCCTGTAACCTACAGGCCCCAATCCACCCCTCAAACCCACCCATCATCCATGACTGCAGCTGCTCTCTGAGACACAGACTCTGCCAGCTCCAGTTGGACCAAGAGTTCTGATTGAACCAAGAGTTGCTCTTTGAGACACAGATACCATTTGCACCAACTGGAGGAAGAGATGGGTAGATGCCAGTGTAAGAATACATTCAACAACATAAAGAGCAATATGGCACCACCAGAACCTAGTGGTTCTACATCAGCAAGACCTGAACATCCCAATGTAGAAGAAGCAGAAAAAAAATGACCTTAAAAATGACTTTAAGAAGATGATAGAGGTCTTTAAAGAGGAAATGAAAAATTCCCTTTAAGAAATTGAGGAAGCCGGACAGTGGTGGCACACACATTTAATCCCAGCACTTGCAAGGCAGAGCAAGGTGGATCTCTATGAGTTCGAGGCCAGTCTGGTCTAGAGAGTGAGATCCATGACAGACACCATAACTACGCAGAGAAACCCTGTCTCGAAAAACCAAAACCAACACAAACAAACAAACAAACACATAAATAGAGGAAAAAACGAACAAAATTTGGAAGAAATCAATACATTTCTGAAAGAAAATCAAGAAAAAGCAATTAAGCAGGTGAAGGAAACAGTTCAAGACCTGAAAATTGAAATAGAAACAATGAAGAAGACACAAACCAAGGGAATACTGGAAATAGAAAATCTGAGTAAATGAGCAGAAACTACAGATGCAAGTATAACCAACAGAATACAAGAGATGGGAGAGAGAATCTCTGGTGTGGAGGATACAGTAGAGAAAGTAGATTGATCAAAGAAAATACTAAAGCCAAAAATGTCATAACACAAAATGTCCAGGAAATCTGGGATACCATGAAAAAACCAAACCTAAGAATAATAAGGATAGAAGAAGGAGAATAACACCAACTCAAAGGCACAGAAAATATATTCAACAAAATCATAGAAGAAAACTTTCCCAACCTAAAAAAGGAAATACCTATGAAGATACAAGAAGCTTGCAGAACACTAAATAGACTGGACCCAAAAAAGAAGTCCCCTCACCACATAATAATCAAACCACTAAACATACAAAATAAAGAAAAATATTAAGAGCTGCAAAGGAAAAAGGCCAAGTAACATATAAAGGCAGACCCATCAGAATAACACCTGACTTCTCACTGGAGAGACTCTGAAAACCAGAAGGTCCTGGATAGATAGTATACATACATTAAGGGACCAGCCCAGACAATTATATCTAGCAAAATTCTCAATCACTATAGATGGAGTAAACAAAATATTCCATGATAAACCAGATTTAAACAATACCTATCCACAAATCCAGCCCTGCAGAAAGCACTAGAAGGAAAAATTCAACCCAAGGAAGTTAGAAGTTAGATTCACCCATAAAAGCACAGGCAATAGATAATCCCACACCAATAAATCCCAAAGAAGGAAAACACAAAACAGTACCACCAAAAAATAACAGGAATTAACAATCATTGGTCATTAATATACCTTAATAACAAGGGACTCAATTCACCTATAGAAAGACACAGGCTAAGAGAATGGATATGAAAACAGAATCCATCCTTCTGTTGCATACAAGAAACACACTCCAACTTCAAACACAGACGCTACCTCAGAGTAAAGGACTGGAAAAAGTCTTTTCAGTCAAATGGACTTAAGAAGCAAGCTGGTGTAGCTATCCTAATATCTAACAAAATAGACTTCAAACTAAAATTAATCAAAAGATCAAGAAGGACATTGCATATTCATCACAGGAAAAGTCTATCAAGATAAATTCTCAATTCTGAACATTTATACCTCAAATAAAAGGGCACCCACATATGTTAAAGAAACATTTTTAAGTAAAGCTTAAACTGCACATCAAACTCCACATACTAATACTGGGAGACTTCAACTCCCCACTCTTAACAATGGACAGATCTGCCAGACAGAAATTTAACAGAGAAATAAGGGTACGAACAGACATTATGACTCAAATGGACTTAATAGACATCTACAGAACACTCCACTCAAACACAAGAGATATACCCTTTTCTCAGCACCCCATTGAACTTGCTCTAAAATTGACTCTAAAATTGTGACTCAGTCACAAAGCGATTCTCAATAGATACAAAAAAATTGGAATAACCTCCTGTATTTTATTGGACCACCATGCCTTAAAGTTAAAATTCAACAACAACACAAATTACAGAAAGCCTACAAACTCATGGAAACTGAATAAGGCTCAACTGAATCACCACTGAGTCAAGGAAGAAAAAAAGAAAGAAATTAAACACTTCCTAGAATTCAATGAAAATGAATGTACAACACACTCAAACTTATGGGACACTATGAAAGCAATACTAAGAGGAAAATTCATAGTGCTAAATGCCTACATATAAAGAAGTTGGAGAAATTTCATACTAGCAACTTTACAGCACACCTGAAAGCTCTAGAAGAAAAAGAAGCAAACTCACCCAGGAGGAATAAACACCAGGAAATAATAAAATTGAGTGTGGAAATCAATAAAATAGAAACAAAGAGAACAGTACAAAGAATCAATGAAACAAAGAGTTGGGTTTTTGAGAAAATCAACAAGATAGACAAGCCCTTATCCAAACTAACTAAAAGGTGGGGAGAGAGAATCCAAATCAACAAAATCAGAAATGAAAAGGGAGACATAACAACTGACAACGAGGAAATCCAGAGGTTCTTCAGGTCATACTTCAAAAAACTTTACTCCACAAAATTGGAAAATCTAAAAGAAATGGACAATTTTCTGGATAGGTACCATATACCCAAATTAAATCAAAACCAGATAAACAATTTTAATAGACCTACAACTCCTATGGAAATAGAAGCAGTCATTAAAAATCCCCCCCCCCCCAAAAAAAAACCCAGGGCCAGATGGTTTCAGTGCAGAATTCTCCCAGAATGTCAAAGAAGAGCTAATACCAATACTCCTCAAATTGTTCCACACAATAGAAACAAAAGCAACTTTGCCAAATTCTTTCTATGAGTCTACAGTTACTCTAATACCCAAACTACATAAAGATGCAACAAAGAAGGAGAATTACAGGCCAGTCTTCCTCATGAACATTGATGTAAAAATACTCAATAAAATACTGGCAAACAGAATCCAAGAACACATCAAAAAAAATCATCCACCAAAAAAAAAAAAAAAAAATCATCCACCATGATCAAGTAAGCTTCATCCCAGAGATGCAGGGATGGTTTAACATAAAAAAATCTGTCAATGTAATCCATCATATAAACAAACTGAGAGAAAAAAAATCACTCGATCATCTCATTACATGCTTTTGACAAAATCCAACACCCCTTCATGATAAAGGTCCTGGAGAGATCAGGAATACAAGGAACATACATAAACATAATAAAGGCAATTTACACCAAGCCAACAGTCAACATCAAATTAAATGGAGAGAAACTCAAAGCAATTCCACTAAAATCAGGAATAAGACAAGGTTGTCCAGTCTACCCATATCTATTCAGTATAGTATGTGAAGTTCTAGCTAGAGCAACAAGACAATAAGAGATCAAGGGGATACAAATTGGAAAGGAAGAAGTCAAACTTTTGCTATTTGCAGATGATATGATAGTCTACATAAATGACCCCAAAAATTCTCCTACAACTAATAAACACCTTCAGTAATGGACAGGATACAAACATTAACTCAAAAAAACATCAGTAGCCCTCCTATACACAAATGATAAATAGGCCTAGAAAGAAATCAGAGAAACATCACCCTTTACAATAGTCACAAATAATATGAAATACCGTGGGGTAACTCTAACCAAACAAGTGAAAAACCTGTGGGACAAGAACTTTAAGTCCTTGAAGAAAGAAATTGAAGAAGATATCAGAAAATGGAAAGATCTCCTATGCTCATGGATAGGTAGAATCAAGATAATAAAAAACGGTAATCCAGTCTACAGATTCAATGCAATCCCCATCAAAATTCCATCACAATTCTTCACAGACCTTGAAAGACCAATATTCAATTTCATATGGAAAAATAGAAAACCTACGGTATCTAAAACAATTCTTTATGGTAAAGCAACTTCTGGAGGCATCTCCACCTTTGACTTCAAGCTCTACTATAAAGCTAGAGTAATAAAAACAGCTTGGTACTGGCATAAAAACCAACATGTGGACCAATGGAATAGAATTGAAGATCCTGACATTAATTCACACACTTATGGATACCTGACTTTTGACAAAAAAAACCAAAACTGTACAATGGAACAAAAGGAAGCATCTTCAGCAAATGGTGCTGGCATTACAGGATGTCAACATGTAGAAGTTTGCAAATAGATTCATATCTACCACCATGCACAAAGCTCAAATCCAAGTGGATCCAAGACCTCAACATAAATCCAGCTACATTGAACCTGATAGAGGAGAAGGTAGGAAGTAGCCTAGAAAGCATTGGCACAGGAGACCACTTCCTAAATGTAACATCAGTAGCACAGATACTGAGAGCAACACTTAATAAATAGGACCTCCTGAAAATGAGATGCTTCTGTAAGGCAAAGGACACAGTAAACAAGACAAAAGGAGAGCCTACAGAATGGGAAAAGATCTTCACCAATCCCTCATCTGACAGAGGCTAATCTCCAAAATATATAAAGAACTAAAGAAACTAGATAGCAAAATACCAAACAATCCAATTTAAAAATGGGCTACAGAGCTAAACAGAGAATTCTGAACAGAAGAATCCCAAATGGCCAAAAGACATTTAAGGAATTGCTCAACATCCTTAGTCATCAGGGAAATGCAAACCAAAATGACTCTGAGATACCATCTTTCACCTGTCAGAATGGCTAAGATAAAAAACACTGATGACAGCTTATGTTGAGGAGGATGTGAAACAAGGGGAACACTCCCACTGTTGGGGGGGAGCAATAGAGGGTAGGTGATGGGGGATGAGAACATGAGAGAACAGGATGGTTGAGCTGGGGGAGGGATGGAGTGGGAGAGCAATGGAAGAGATATATGGATAGAGGAAGACATTTTGGGGTAAGGGAGAAACCTGGTGCCTGGGAAATTCCCAGGAATCCACAAGGATGACCCCAGATTAGATTACTAGCAGTAGTGGTGAGGGTGCCTGAACTGGCCTACCCTGGTAATCAGATTGGTGAATACCCTAACTGTCATCATAGAGCCTTCATCCAGTAACTGATGGAAGCAAATGCAGAGATTCACAACCAAGCACCAGACTGAGCTCCAGGAGTCTAGTCGAAGAGAGGGAAGAGGGATTATATGAGTAAGGGGTGGGGGTTGTCAAGATCATGATGGGGAAATCTACAGAGAAAACTGAACCAAGCTCAAAGGAACTCACGAAATTTAGACCGACAGCTGTGGATCCTGCATGGGACTGGACTAGACCCTCTGCATACAGGAGACAGTTGTGTAGCTTAGTCTGTTTGAGGAGCCCCTGACAGTGAGATCAGGATCTATCCCTGGTGCATGAGCCAGCTTTCTGGAATCCATTACCTATGGTTGGACACCTTGCTCACCTGATAAAGTGGGGAGGGGCTCGGTCCTGCCTCAACTAAATGTACCAGGCTTAGCTGTACCCCCATGGTAGAACTTACTCTCTGGGAGGAGGGAATGAGGGGTGGGGTGGAAGCCAGAGGGCAGGGGGTGTGGGGAGGCGAGGGGTCTGTGGTTGGTATGTAAATTAAATAAAAAAACCAAAAAACAAATCCAAATCAAACCAAACAAACCAACAAAAAACACCCCCCCCCCCCAAATAAAAACAAAACATAAAACCTACGACTCTTGGTGGTAGGCCAAGCCCTAGTAGGAAGCACACAGTAGAATTTTAGGACAATAAGACAATTCTGTGTACCGTTATAATGATGGGCACATGACATTACTCACTTGTCCAAATCCATAGACGGTTGAGCAGAAAGAATTCTAATGTGGGATGCTGATAGTAGGGGAGGACATTTGAGATGAGGTGCAGGTATAGATGAGAAACTTTCATCATCTTAAAAACTGTTATGAAAAAGTGTCTGTCTGTCTCTACAACACAGGGAAATGTTTCTGTGGTAGACATAGGGAAGACGGCCTGGTAAGTCATCATTTTTGCAGCTCTGAATGAGACGAGTCTGGAACAAAGGAAATATTCTAGTCCAAGATCATCATCTCAACTTCAAACTCAGTCCAGATACATCATCCCTTCTATCTATGAGCTAAATAAACACAAAAGTAAATACTACGAAAATTCGTGCACATTTAGCTCTTTATGTTCTCAAAGAAATAATTAAAAATGCAAGAAAGAAAGGAAGAGGATGAGAATCAAGGAAGAGATAAAATGACAGCTAGAAAGATGAAGAAAAGGTGATTCAGCCCTGCATCCACAGGACCTTCAACCCTGCATCCACAGGATCTCATTTTGTGCTTCCTTCCCCTCAGGTAGCTTCTCTCCCCTGAGCCACTCCTGAGGATAAGTACAAACACACATACAGAGAAAGACAGAGACAGAGACAGAGAGAGACAGAGACATAGAGGCAGACAGAGACAGACAGACACTTTTTCATAACAGTTTTCTTTCTCTCTATTCTGAAGAGGTTATCTCCACAGTGCAAATCTGAATCTTGAAAACCTATGTTCGTGGTGATGCTCTAACGGGATGGTCATCTGGCTGGGGCAGGTCAGGCTTGAAGCTGCAGGGTCCCTTGGGATGGCTGGTTTTGGGTTTAGTCCCTGGATTCTTCAGAAGCTGATCTCTTAATTGGAAACCCCATCATTTTTTTATAGTGCAAGAACATGGTAAAGGTGACTTCCCCATCTCAGAATGTATTAATGTTTATCCAATTAAAACTTTAGACACCAGGGTCAAATTATATGTTTATAATTTCATATAATCATTATCTCAACTTCAGATTCAGTCTAGATGTATCATCCCTCTATTACAAGCTAAATAAACACAGAAATAAATATAACAAAAGTTCAGGGCCATTAAGCTCCTTATGTTCTCAAACAAGCATGGATGCAAGACGCACTCATCTCAAGTCTGAGACATGCAAATGCTATTTCTTAGAATGTTAGATTTGGCACAGATTCAGACAGGATGTGGGGTTTGCCTCCTTCGACAGAATAAAACCTGTTCAAGGTCACCTGATAGTAAACACAACATAAGCACCTGGAGCCTTGGCTGTCACCTATGGGTGCTTGCCATGTCATGCACACTTAAAAAAAGCTCTAGAACTTGAGGAAAAGCCATCACAGAGGACTCATTGAAAACACTGAAATGAAAAATGAATGTATTTACGGCCCTTTAACCAACGTCCTTTTGTTTTGAACAATAATCCATGTCTAGAAGCCATCATTTATCAACGTCCTAGCTTTTTCTATAGATGCTTAGTTTTCTTGAACAAAAATCTTTAACTTTGAAATATACTGTAAAACTTTGCTTTCAGCATTAATTACCTGTGTGGTGCCTTCATTGTGGGGGCCGTGAACCCCCTTCCTTTTCTTCCCAAATGAGAAATTGCTGAATTTCATGAATTAATGAACTCCAGATTGGTTGAAGACTGATGTGTTTAGAAAAGAATTCTCAGGCAAAGGATGAACCCAACCAGATATTAAATTAACACAGGCTAGGCCTGTCTGTGTGAGTGGCCTTTGAAACGCCAGAAGCCAGAGAGAAAACAATAGGTCAGAGAACGTGAATGAAAATTGTGAAACATCAACAACAATAAACAAAGAAAGAAAGAAACACTATCCATGGAGAAGACAGGCCAGGTAGCAATGTGGAGGAGAAACAGGAGCTCAAGAAGGCAGACAGATGCATGGTGCAGCAGACAGGAAGCTCTTCCTCCTTCCCCTCCTCGCTCCTTCTTCTTGTTTTCTTCTCCTCTGTACTTTCTGTAAACACAAACTAGAAAAGAATAGCAGAATCCCAGGCCATGGATCTCCAAGACACACTGTCCCTGTGTGTGAGGCCGAGGTGGCAAACTAGCAGAAGGCAAGGGCAGGCCATCCTTCCATTCCTCCCAGTGGGGCAAGAGTCAGATGCTTAGGTTATAAACTGGAACGCTCAGGCAGGAGGCACAGAAAGGTATTTCCAAGGCTGTGACGGGTTCAGTTAGTCTCTCAAAATTCTTGTCTCCCCTCCCCCTTTTTACTAAAAATAGACTTTTTAGCCTGTGTGGTGGCACCCGTGCATGCTTTTAATCCCAGGACTTAGAGGCAGTTTGAAGCCAGCCTGGTCTACAAAGCCAGTTTCCAGATAGCCAGGGTGACACAGGGAAACCCTGTGTTGAAAAACAAAATCAAAGACAACAGCAGCAAAAGAGAAACTGGATTTGTTCCTCATATAATATATCTTGATTATAGTTTCCCCTCTCTCTTCCCCTCCCAGGTCCTCCCCACCTCCTCTCCCATCCAAATCTACTCCTTCTGTCTCCATTAGAAAACAAACAGGCTTCTAATGGGATAACAATAAGATAAAATTTAATGAGACGAAACAAAAACTAATGCATCAGAATAGGACAAAATAAACAAACAGTAGGGAAATAGCCCAAGAAGAGGCAGAAGAAACAGAGACCCACTCATTTGCACACTAGGAATTCCATAAGAACACCAAAGTGGAAACCATAATATAAAGCAAAGGATCAGTAGGGTAAAGAGAGAGAAGAAAAAATATAAATAAAACGAGATAAAATGTTCTGAAAAAGGAAAAACCATGAAGACATTCTGAGACAAGGAACCTCCAAAGATGCTGTTGAGTTTCTTTTCCATTGGCCAACTACCCTTAAAAGTAGTTTGTTTCCCTAGCCAGACTCCCTTGAGGAAACTAAATTTTCATTTTTAAGTGTTTATCATATGAAGATTGTTTCTGGGTTAGGGATGGGGGCATGTGTCCACTTCTCCTTTCTGCTCTAGGACCCCATCTGGTGCAGACCCATGCAGGCCCTGTGCATGCTGCCTCAGTCTCTGTGAGTTCATGTGTGTTCATTGCTCCTAGTTGACTCTGTCTTTGTGAGATCACATGTGCATTGGTCCTATTGATTTAGAGGGCCTTGCTGCCCTGCATCCCCTCTGGCTATTATACTCTCCTTGATTCCTCTCCTTTATTCCTCTTCTATGAAGATTCCCTGAACACTGAGGGGAAGTAATTGATGGAGACATCCTCTTTAGAGCTGAGTTTTCCAAGGTCTCCCACACTCTGCATAATGCCTGGAGACTGGTCTCTGTATTTGTTCCCATCTACTGTAGGAGGAAACTTCTCTGATGATGGCTGAGCAAGTCACCGATCTATGAGTATAGTAGAATGTCATTAGGAGTCATTTTATTGGTACATTTAAAAGTAATTTTAGAACAACAGTATTTGGTTTTACTCTAGATTCCTGGGTTATCTAGTCTCAGGTTCTTGGTCACCCTAGCAGTGTTGGGTATAGGTTCCATGTCATGCTGTGGGCCTTAAGTCAAATTAGATATTGGTTGGTTACTCCTACAAGCTTTGTGCCACCATTCCCTAGCATATCTTGCAAGGAGGACACCATTGGGCTGAGTTCATGTTTATATTTCTGTTTTGGTATCATGCCGAGTATCTTAGTGTACCAAAAACACTAGCATGTAGAGTGAAGGCTCTATGTAGCTACCAGATCAACTCCTCCATGTTCAATGAATTGTGTAGGTTGTTTCTTCAGCAATGAAGCCTTGCTATCAGTATATGGAGAACAACCTATAGTCTTGGCAACAGCCTGGGCTGTTTGGCCAACAACCCAATTAGAAGTAACCCAATCCCACTACTGGAAGCTTTATTTGGTGTCAAGAAATGTCCAGTTGTGGATCTATTTCCCCCATTACTTGGTGGTTCCATTTAGATCTCCTTGATATATGTATATATTATAGGAAGCTCCTACTGTGTTAGGTTTTCATACTACCCCTCTAATAGTCTTTAATTTTACCTTCCTCTCCCCATATTCCATTCTTCTTTCCACTTGATCAACCCATTCCAGTTCCCACATCCATGCATAACTAACTATTCTATTTTCCTTTCTGAGGGAGCTGTGTCTGCTCCCTCCCTGCCAGTCCCTTACTTTATACTTATCCTCTGTGTTTCTACAGATTGTATTTTGGTTATCATTGACTTAACAGCTAATATCCACATATAAGTGAAGACAAATACATATTTGTTTGTCTGGCTCTGGATTATCTCACCCAGGATGATTTTCTTCTAGTTCCATCCATTTACATGCAAATTTCATGATCTCATTTTTTTTTTTTTTTAATGGCCAAGTTGAACAAGTGTCTTCAGTAGGATGAAACTTCCTGGCTGGGCGGTGGTGGCGCACACCTTTAATCCCAGCACTCGGGAGCCAGAGCCAGGTGAATCTCTGTGAGTTAGAGGCCAGCCTGGGCTAACAAGTGAGTTCCAGGAAAGGCACAAAGCTACACAGAGAAACCCTGTCTCAGAAAAAAAAAAACAAAAAAACAAACAAACAAACAAACAAAAAAACAACAACAACAAAAAAAACCCAAAAGGATGAAACTTCCTATGGGCATATGCCTAAGAGTGGTATATCTGGATCTTGAGGTAGATCGATTGCCATCTTTCTGATGAATTGCCACACTGATTTCCATAGTGGCTGTGCAGGTTTGCATTTCCACCAGCAATGAATGAGTGTTCCTCTTACTCCACATCCTCAACAATGTGAACTTTCAATTGTTTTATTGATCTTAACCATTCTGACAGGCATAAGATGGAATCGCAAAGTAGTTTTGATTTGCCTTTCCCTAATGACTAATAATGTTGAACATTTCTTTAAATGATCTCCATCAATTTGAGTTTCCTCTTTTGAGAATTCTCTATTTAGATCTGTACCTCATTTTAAAACCGTGTTATTTGTTTTTTTGATATCTAGGTTTTTTTAAAATTCTTTATATACTTTGGATATTATCCCTCTATCTGATGTGTAGTTGGTAAAAATATTTTTCCATTCAGTAGGCTGCCACTTTGTCCAAATGACAGTGTCTTTTGCCATGTAGAATTGTCTCAGTTTCATAATGTCCCATTTATTAATTGTTGATTTTAGTATCTGTGCTAAGTGTTCTGTTTGGAAAGTCTTTTCCTGTGCCAATGAGTTTAAGGGTATTTTCTACTTTCTCTTCTATCCAGTTCAGTCTATCTGGTTTTATGTTGAGGACTTTGATCCATTTAGAGTCGAATTTTGTTCAGGGTGATAAGTATGGGGCTATTTGGATTCTTCTACATGCAGCCATCCAGTCTGACTAATACTATTTGTAGAATATGCTGTCTTTCTCCCAGTATGTAGTTCTGGTTTCTTTATCAAAAATCAGGTGTCCATAGGTGTGTAGATTTATGCCTGGGTCTTTGATTCAATTTCATTGTCTGTTTTTGTGCCAATACCATCCTGTTTTTATTACTTTAGCTTTGTAGTACAATTTGAGCTTGAGGATGGTGATATCTCCAGCAGTTCTTTATTGTTCAGTATTGTTTTAGCTCTTCTGGGTTTTTTGTTTCCATATGAACCTGAAAATTGTCTTTTCAAGATCTGTGAAATATTATGTTGGAATTTTGGTGGGAATTGCATTAAATCTGTAGATTGCTTTTGACAGGATGGCCATTTTTACCGTATTAATATTACTGATCCATGAGCATGGGAGATTGTTCCATCTTCTGATATCTTCTTCAAGTTCTTTATTCAAAGAAACAAAGGTTTTATCATGAAAGTCTTTCATTTACTTGGTTAGAGTTACCTCAAGATATTTTCTATTATTTGATGCTACTGTGGAAGGTATTGTTTTTCTTATTTCTTTCTTAATGCATTTGTCATTTTTATATATGAGGGAATACTGATTTTTATGAGTTAATTTTGTATTTAGCTACTTTGCTAAAAGTGTTTATCAGCTGTAGGAGGTTCCTGGTGGAATTGTTAGAGCCGCTTATCTATACTACCATATCTCCTATAAAAAAGATACTTGGACTTCTTCTCTTCTGATTTGTATCTCCTGATCCCCTTCAGCTGTCTTATTGCTCTCGCTAAGACTTTAAGTACTGTATTGAATATGTATGGAGAGAGTAGAAAGCCTTGTCTTATTCCTGATTTTAGTGGAATTGCTTTGAGTTTCTCTCCATTTAAATTGATACTGGTTATAGGCTTGCTGTAAACTACCTAATTATGTTGAGATATGTCCCTGCATCTCTAATCTCTTCAGGATTTTTATCATGAATGGATGTTAGATTTTGTCAAAGGCCTTTCTGCATTAAATGAGATGATCTTGTGGTTTTTGTCTTTCTGTTTGTTTATATGGTGGATTATATTCATTGATTTACATGTATTGAGCCATCCCTGCATCTCTGTGATGAAGCTTACTTGATCATGTTTTTATGTGCTCTTGGATCCAGTTTGCAAGTATTTTATTGAGAATTTTTGCGTCTATGTTCATAAGGGAGATTGGTATGTAATTTTCTTTCTTTGTTGGGTCTTTATGTGGTTTGGGCATTAGGCTAACTGTGGACTCATAAAATGAATTGTATAATACTCTTTCTGTTTCCATTTTGTGGGATAATCTAAGGAGTATTGGTATTAGTTATTCTTTGAAAGTCTGGTAGAATTATGTACTAATACTATTTGGTCCTGGCCTTTTTTTTTTTTTTTGGTTGGGAGATTTTAATGACTGCTTCTATTTCACTAGGGATTATAGGTATGTTTAAACTGTGTATACGATCTTGATTTAATTTGGCAAGTGATGTCTATAGAGAAAATTATCCATTTCTTTTAGATTTTCCAATTTCATGGAGTACAGTTTTTGTTTTTGTTTTTGTTTTTTGAGACAGGGTTTCTCTGGGAGTACAGGTTTTTTAAAAGATATCCTTAAGATCCTCTGGATTTCCTTAGTGTCTGTTACTATGTCCCCCTTTCATTTCTGATTTGGTTAACTTAGATATTCTCTCTCTGCCTTTTAGTTAATTTGGATAAGGGTTTGTAGATCTTGATGTTCTCAAAGAATCAGTTCTCTGCTTTATTAACTATTTATAATTTTTTTCCATTTTATTGTTATTTCTTGCCAACTGCTCCTTTGGGGTGTGGTTTCTTTTGTTTGTTCTAGAACTTTCAGGTGTGCTGTTCAGTTACCAGTATGAGATCTCTTGAATTCTCTTAGTGCTATGAACTTGTCTCTTAGAACTGCTTTCATTGTGTCCCATGAGATGAGTATGCTGTGTACTAATTTTCATTCAATTCTAGAAAGTCTTTAATTTCTTTCATCATTTCTATCCTCACCCATTTTTTATTCAGTAGTGAGCTGTTCTGTGGGTTTGTATGCTTTCTGTTGTCGATATCCAGTTTCAATCTCTGCTGGTCAACTAGGATCAGGATGATATTTGAATTTTCTTGTATTTGTTGAGACTTGCTTTGTGTGCAAGTATGTGGTCAATTTTGGAGAAAGTTCCATGAGATGCTGAGAAGAAGGTATATTCCTTTGTGTTTAGGTGAAATTTTTTGTAAATGTAAGGTCCCTTTGGCTTATGATGTTAGTTAGCTTCAGCATTTCTTTTTAGTTTTTGTCTTGATAATCTGTCTATTGGCGAGAGTGGGGTGCAACAGTGTGTGAAGATCAGTATGTAATTTAAGCCATAGTAGTGTTTGTTTTATGAATTTGGGTGCCCTTGTGTTTAGTGCACAGATGTTAAGAATTATTCCGGGTGGTGGTGGCACATGCCTTTAATCCTAGCACTTGAAAGGCAGAGGCAGGTGGATCTCTGTGAGTTCAAGGCTAGCCTGGGCTGCAGAGTGAGTTCCAGGAAAGGCTCCAAAGCTACACAGAGAAACCTTGTCTCAAAAAAACAAAAAAACAAAAAGAAGAAGAAGAAGAAGAAGAAGAAGAAGGAGGAGGAGGAGGAGGAGGAGGAGGAGGAGGAGGAGGAGGAGGAGAAGAAGAAGAAGAAGAAGAAGAAGAAGAAGAAGAAGAAGAAGAAGAAGAAGAAGAATTACATTATCCTTTTGGTGAACTTTGCTTTTGATGAGTATGTAGTGTACTTTTCTATTCTGATTAGTTTTTGTTTGAAGTATATTTTGTCAGATTTTAAATGGCTACACCAGCTTGCTTCTTATATCCATTTGATTGGAATATCTTTTTCACCCTTTTATCCTGAGATGATGATGTCTATCTTTGATGTTACGATATATTTCTTAGATACAGCAGAAGGATGGATCCTGTTTTCCCATCCTTTCTGTTAGTCTGTCAATTGAGAATTGAGATACTAAGAGATATCAATGAGCAGTGTTTGTTGATTGCTATTACTTTGTTGTGGCGTGTGTGTGTGTGTGTGTGTTTCCCTTCTTTGATTTACTGGTGTGGAATTATTTATTCCTCATGTTTTCCTGGGTGTGGTTAATCTCTTTACGTTGGAGTTTGAATTTTTCTTCTAACACCTTCTGTAGGACTGGGTTTATAGACAGATATTGCTTAAATTTGGTTTTATCATGGAATGTTTTATTTTATCCATTTGTGGTGATTGGAAGTTTCTCTGGATATAGTAGTCTTAGCTGGCATCTGTGGTCTCCTAGAGTCTGTAGAACATCTGCCCAGGCTTTTCTGGCTTTTAGAGTTTCTATTATGAAGTCAGGTGTAATTCTAATAGGTCTGCCTTTATATGTTACTTGATCTTTCTCCCTTTCAATTTTTTAATAGAAAATTTCTTTCTTTGTTTTGTACATCTAGTGTTTTGATTATTGTTATTATTATTAAGCCACAGGGATTTTCTTTTCTGTTCCAGTCTATTTTGGTGTTTTATATGCTTCTTGTACCTTGATAGGCATTTCCTTCTTTAAGTTAGGGAAATTTTCTTCTATGATTTTGTGGAACAAAAGAACCCAGTGGGTGGACTAGTTATCAGCCTCTATAGAGCTAACTTGAACAAGACAGCCCAACAACAAAGCCAATATCACCACCACCTAGTTTGGAGGAAAAATAGTCAATGCCAAGTTTAAGAAACTCTAGAGAGAAGCAGACACATACAATTATTAAATAAAGGTCCTTTAAGAGTAGACAGACAACTTTTAAATGGTTGGAGAAGTATTGATGCCAGATAAGTTAGCAATGAAATTACAGTTGAGTGATGTTTTCTCTTAGCACACAAACATATTGACAAAAGCAAAGCTGAAATTAAATAAATTATCTAAAGGAGAATAGAAATACAAGTGATGGATTAAAATCTGATAGAATTTAATGCACATTTATGTTAAAAGCTCTCATAAAGTCTGGGCTGACAAAAGGTCTTTCAATATAGGGAAGGGCCATACACTTCAATCCTGCAGCGATAGCCTTTCTTCTCATTAGGAGCAGAAATTCACACTGTGATGGTTTGTCACCACTACTGTGGAGGTCTTGGTATTTCTCTAAGAAATATGCGGTAGTGCCTGGGGTTGTGGCACAGTCCCATAACCTTAGCACTTACATGACTGAGACTAGGGCTAGCCTTGGCTACCTAGTGAGGCTTTCTTTTAAAAAACAAACTACAAACAAAAGTATAAAGTTTGAGATTGGAAGGGAAAGGAAAAGTGACATTAATTGAAGATATTTTGATAATTATACAAAACCTTACTCACTAGCTGTTAGAACTAATAACTCCATCAGTAATATCAACACACTGTATACAATTCTGATCTGAAGTATTTCTTTATATCAGCAACAATAAATTGGGACATAAAATGGAAGATAAAAGAATACCATAGTCATAATAAGTCTATAGCATATTAAAGATCTACTTAAACAGAGAGCATATAAGAACTTCTGTACCTAGTGCTGGGGATGGAACCCAGGTCCTCACACTTGTTAAGCTACACCCCTGATCTATGCAGCTTTAGGAAGGAAATAGACAAAGACTGACAGTGTAAATATGACATCGTGATTGTGAGTAGAATGTGAAAACAATAATGTAGTCAACCTAAGAAAATTTACAAATCAATTCAGAGTCAAAAAGATTTAAGATGATGTTTTGACAGTTAACCCATATTTTCAAATTAGTGGCGAATGTTAAAAGTCCACGAGTAGTGAAATGAGTTCTTAAAAAGAGAAGCAAATATGGGGTTGTTCTTGAATAGATGCGAAGGCTTGCTACAAAGCCCTGATGACCAAGCCCCTGCTGTCCCAGCACTATTCATCTACAGCAACCAAAGGGCAAGGAAGGGTTCTGAGAGCGAAGGCATGCCTGCTAAGGGACTGGATATCTGATAGAAGACAAGACACATTAGTGGGGACAGATTGATTTTAGGAAGTGGATCCTGGGGAGTGAACTCAGTGAGGAAAATGTGAAGCAGGAGCTCTACCTCAGATCACAAGCAAAGGGAGGACTGTTTACATGATCTGACCTGACTTACCTTACTATAAATCATAAAAGTAGGAGCTAATGAAAAAAATAGACTTCCAAATGGAATTAAAAATGCATTGTACAAAATGTTAGTAATACACAATGAACTGCTGTAAATCAACAAGAAAAAGGTAAGAAAATAAACTCAATGACCAAAGGAGGCAAGGAAGAGACCTATAGAATAGGAACAGCCTAACAACTTTAACATTTTTCATTTAATATTATTTTATTTTTATACTAATTTATTTACTTATTTTAGACAACATATCAATGTATAGTCCTGCTAGCCTGGAACTTGCTATATAGACCAGGCTTTTCTCAAACCCACAGAGATCTGACTGCCTCTGCTTCCTGAGTGCTGTGATTAAACATGTATGCTGCTATAGCTAGATGGTTTTGTTTGGTGTGTGTGTGTGTGTGTGTGTGTGTGTGTGTGTGTGTGTGTGTGTGTGCCTGGAGTGTCTGTATGTGTATCACATGTGTGCAGTGCCTGCAGGACCAGCAAAGGCGGGGACATCTTTTCTGTCTGAATTATAAAAATCTGTAGATAGGAGAAGAAACATGGAACATGAAGTGATAAATCAAAGAGCACAATTTAGGAATTGCATAGATAAATCAGATTTACTGATGGAAGCTAGAGAGAAACAGTTAAAAACAGAAAACATGATTATCAATTTAAAGCAAAGATAGGAAAGCTATTTAATGTGGGGCAACTGGTCAACCATACCTGATGAAGGTAAGGGATCCACAAACATATGTCCTTTCCCAGGTGTGCTCAACTGTACAGGATCAGACCAGATGGGGGCTTTACCTACATTGCATAGCCAGTGGCCATAAAATAAAATAAAAAGGAATCCTGCTTAAGAACAGCCCACAAGATGGCGCTGTGAGCCAGTAAGAATATTTATCCACTCCAGGAGCCGACTCCTGTTTACCTTTTCATGGTTTTCTTTATTCTTTGCTAATATACTGCAGTCAGATCACATGCAGTGTTTGTCTATTAAAAATCTTGGCATTTGGAAATAACATTCCCAATATTCATGATTCCTGCTTACTTTTTATATAATCCTCAGTAGACTTTGGAAAAACCTTCATTTAAATCCCCGTGCTAACACAGGAAGCTGGATCTAATTCTTAATTTACTAAAAGCCCCCATAAAGCTGTGTATAGAAACTGCTGGCATTTGTTGGTCCTTGTGGACTTCAAGGTGGGGAAAGACAGGGGAAAATAAAGAGGAGAGGAAGTTTGATCAGGAAAGCAAAGAACACAAGCTTTAGTCATGATTAGCAGGGCACAGGAATGAAGGAACTAGAATATCTATGTAGGTGCTATGTTGCTTCCAGAGTAAAGAATCTTGGTATCTTAAAGTCTGTATCCTCTGAGATGTTCACAGAACCCTGCACTACTTACTATTATCATGCATTAAGAATAGCAAATGGTAGTTACCAAAACGATGAGTTAAAATGCATATTTTGATCACAGGACATCAGATACAGTTTAAAGGGCATGTCATCAACATCCAAGGTTCTTTTCTAGCTCTCTCACCATTTTTGAATTTCTAAAGCCTCCTGTGTGAGAGCAGTGTAAGCAAACCCACAGCTCACTAGGAAGAGATACTCAGACAGACTCAGAGATGTGTGGAAGGTGACAAGAAGCAAGTCATGAGTGAGATAGCATATGAACCAGATTTTATCTGCAAAATGGGGTGAAGACATCCACTACTGTAGAGGTGTGCTAAACCTTACCACACAGCCAAACTCTAAGGGATAGGCTTAGACAGAGACAGTCAATATTGGCAACCCTAATTATTTGGTAAAAGTAGGTTATATTACCTACTTCTAATGATGTGAAGAGTCTTTGGTTGCAACAATGGAAGTCGATTTTTAGCATAACTGATGACAATCTGATAAATGACTTTCCTGATTCTAACCGATGTCCATTGTCTTTGTAAAGGAAGCCATTGGGGAGCACAGCATGGCTGCAACACCTGAGGAAAGCAGCACCTGGCTTTGGAAATGCTGCATGAGGAGAGACTTGCTGACCCACCTCGGCATACAGGCACACTCCACAGCCAGGGAAAACGAGGATCCTTGGCTGACAATCCTTGTCAGAGAAGATGAGTTATCTGAGGAGGAAGTTGGGTTGCTATTTCAGAAGTGGAAATAAGTGGCTAGTAGTCAAAAGCACCAAAGGCTTGTTCATAAGTTGTTTTAGGATGAAGGAAGCCTGGACCAGTATTCCAGGCAGAGCTCACTATAATGACGTCTGTTGGCTGTGCATTTAGACACTATATGCCAGACACTGTTCTGTTTCTTTATTTGGTTCTCTTAAGAGCCATAGTTTGATTCATTCACAGTTTGTTAGATTCCCTTTTTCTTTTTTAGTTCATCACCATCATCATCATCGTGGCTGTAAGTGATATATAAGAGAACCATGTGAAAGGGAAAAAGATGATTTTTGTCTCACAGTTTCAGAGAGGTCGGTCCATGGTGATTTGGCTCCATTGTTTTGGGGCTGTGATACAGAGAACTATGGTGGAAGAGTGTGTAAAGTAGTGCTGTTCATATTATAGTGGTCAGAAAGGAAAGGAGAGGGAGATGGAGACAGAGACAGAAAGACAGAGAAAGATGCTAGAGGGCTTCTCCTTTATCCCTTTTGTCTGTGCTGGGGATCAAACCCAAGATCTCATGCATGCCAGGGAGGTGTTTTACTGCTCAGCAATCTCCCCAGCTTTTCCTTCTCTTTCATTCCATCTAAGCCTTCAGCCTACTGGATGGTGCTGTCTACAGTTAGGGCTGATGATTCCTCCTTGGTTGATCGTCTTCAGAAACGTCCTTATCACCACAGCGGTTCCTTAGGCACTTCTCAATACAATTAAATTGACGATCAAGGTTAGCCATCACGTGGAGGAAGCAAGTGGAACCACTAAGGTAAGGAGACAGGTGACTGAGGCATGTTTGACCAGAGTGCCAGGGCTGAATTGAAATTCCTTCCAAGCTCAAAACACCAGAAAACAACAGTGCCAGGAGGGTCATTGCAAAAATAAATAAATAAATAAATAGATAGATAGATAGATAGATAGATAAATAAATAAATAAATAAATAAATAAATAAATAAATTAGTAAATAAAGAGAGAGAGTTAATCTCAGACGGAAGCATTTTGGACCTAGAAAAATGGCAGTTGCAGATGACTCCACCAAACTGTGTCTGGAACTCAGTCGCGTGCCCAGCAGTACGTGTGCTTCCCATTATCTGATGACCCTCCTGCCATGTACTTTAGGAGCTGTGAAAGTGTGCAAGTCATTATTACTGTTGTCATTTAACCTTGAGCTGGCTTGGTCTGGGAGGCCACCTTTATCTAGTGCTATGTTGCTTGCTTATGGGCCAAGCTAGTTTCTATGTGCCTGAACAATTTCTTTTTCATGTTCCTTCTTAGACGTCAGTTTACAGCATGTTTCTTGTTACAAGAGCACAACACCAAGTCTGTGTGTTTTGTCGAGGCACTTGCAAGAGGAGAAGCCTCTGCCTTATGGGTGGGGCTGGGTCCTACTTCTCTCCTCCCTGTGCTTCTTGCCCTTGCTACTCAGCCTCTGAAACTGCCTTGAAGAAATTGGCTACGGGACCCAGCAGTCATGTCTGAGCTATTTATCACTGAGGAGGTGAAAGCAGCTAATCACACAGCTACGAAGGAAGGAGGGAGATGCCCCATGCCTATGAAAGGTCCTTTAGTACCAGCATCAGCTTGGGAAGCCTCTGAGCCTCAGATTCAGTTCAGTAATCAAAGCCTCCTCAATACCCTACAGGCCCCAAGCACATAGCCCCACATATCCTCCCCAAACTGAAAGCTCAGCGCTGCAGGCAGGCTCAATCCTCCCCCACATCCCCTTCAAACACAAGACTCCCTCCAACCTGCCAGGGCAGCAAGGCCACACAGCAGCCACAGGTTACTTATTTTCCAGAAGGATAAATGAAAGCCTGTTTTCAGCAAGCTGATTTCCAAGAAGCCCTGACCCACTTCTGGATGCATCCTGGCTCTGGTGGTTTCCAGAATATCACCAGGGCAATTTTTCCACTGTGCACTGCACATTGGAATATACATTGGCTTTACAAGGCACAAATAGCTGAACTGCATAATGTAACCCGATGTTCTGACAACCTTACTTATACTCAGGCTAAATTTAAAGGTCACCACGCAGAGAAATAATGGCAAGAGAATGAAAGGGCCTTACACACAGATCTCATAGACGTTTCCTCATTTTTGAGAGTTTTACTCCATAAAATAGAGGCACAACTGCTGTGAGCTTAAAAAAATATTTATAACCAGAGAATCTATTTCTTGGAAACACAGCAGCTTCAGATAAAATGCCATACTAGGTAGACAAGTGATGGAGCTATCGCTTAGATGGTTTCCATCTTATTGGGATTGTTCTTTCTTTTCTTCTGCATTTATACCCATCTACACATATAAGAACATGTTTTAAGGACTATGATCAAATTATATAGGAGAGAGAGAATCCTCATTTGTCAGAGATCACAGTTTAGTAGGGAAGAAAATCATGGAAACAAAAACATTAAGAGGGTGTGATGACCAAGGAAACAGATTTGTGAGTGCATACATAGAGGGAGAACCCTCAATAATCCCCAAAGGTGAATGACATTTTCCCCAAAGAAGTAATGCTTTAGCTGAGTGTTAATGGGTAAGCAAGAGGAAGGCATTTTCTGGGAGAAGTATGACACACAGAGGGGCCAATGCAATTAGAAGCTCTGTAGGGCAAAGGGCATGTTGTGGTTAGTCCCAGAGACAGTCTAGACCAGAGTGGATTCACGGTTTCAGAAATTAGATTGGGAATGCTGCAGCTAGGAAGGGATACAGAGGGTGGGAGTGGTTTAAAATACTGAAGAAGAAAAAAAAGCAACATGTGTGACATCCCAGCCCCAAGACCAGGTGCATGCTCAAGGGCCCAGTGTTCATCCCAGCATGACAGAATGCCCTCTCCCACTGATGCTGTTTTGTAACACACCAGCAAGAACCACAGTGGCTCAGGGTGAACAATCGCAGAAGGCACTAGAGGTGGTGAGGCCTCAGTGTCTACAGCTACATCGGGCTGAGGGGCAATGATGGAAGGTGTAAATTTGTGTGTTGAAAAAGTATGAAGAGAAAGAGAAAAGATGTACCAGAAAAATATTCAAATGATAAGGGCCAAAACCTTCCCCAAATTAATGACAGACATCAAATTAGAGATCCAGAAAACTCAGAGATTACCAAGTATGGTGGACACTTAAGAGCATATGCCTAGGTATCCTGTTGTAGAATATTATTTTAAGATGTGTTACATTTATTTATGCTGTGAAACATTTAATGATGCAAAGATGTGTTGCATTCTTTTATGTTGCATCTATTTAACTCTGTGAAACTGTGTTACTTTGCCTGTCTAAAGCACCTGATTGGTCTAATCAAGAGCAAGGTAGGAGAAAGGATAGGTGGGGCTGGCAGGCAGAGAGAATGAATAGAAGGAGAAAAAGAGAGAAAAGAGATCAGGGAACTAGAAAAGGAGGAGAGGAAGACTCCAGGGGCCAGCCACACAACCACACAGCCAGACATGGAATAAGAAGAAAAGAAAAGATATATAGAAATAGAGGAAAGTAAAAGCCCAGAAGCAAAAGATAGATGGGATAATTTAAGTTAAGCAAAGCTGGCTAGAAACAATCTAATCTAAGGCCAGGCTTTTATAAGTAATAATAAGTCTCTATGTGTATTTATTTGGGAGCTGGGTGGCAGGCCCTACCAAGAGAGCCAAAGAGCAAAGAGAAGGAAAGAAAAAAACAACAGGCATACCATTGTCAGACTCAGGAAAGCAAGATGTAGAGAAGAATCCTGGGAGACACACACTAGCATGAGAATATCAGATGGTGTCCATCAATAAGTACTATTTTCCATCAATTAAAAATTGTTAAGTATTTTTAAAAAATACTTAACCTACAAGAGGAAAAGTGTAAGAATTTCACCAGAATCCTCCCATTTGAACCATTCAAGGATAGAGAGAAAAGGGTGAACTATTCTTGTGAGTAGTGACAGCGGGTTTTTTTTTTTTATGATAATTGCATTAAATCTGGACATTGGGCAAGATGGTCATTTTCACAATATTTTTTCCAACATGGTATTTGTATTGATTATTTGTACATAATACACCCCTATGCCACTCACTCACTTCCCAGTACTCCCATGTCTACCCCCCACTTTTGTGCCCTCCCTCTAAAAGAAAAAAAATGGAAAGGAAAAGAAATATATATGCCAAGTCCAATTTGTGTTGCTAATATATTCACTGGAGCATGGTCAAACTCCCCGAGGCAAGCCTCTTAAAGAAAACTGAGTAGCCACCCCTCCCCCAGAAGCCATTGACTGTGAAGAGCTATGCTTCAGCATCCCCATCACAATGCTATCTTCAATGGCTTACTGTCTATACTGTTTCCTTTGGGGCGGGGAGGGAGGCTGGGGGAGAAAGATTGTCACAGAATCCTTCAATATCTCTCATTCTCAACTGTGAATTTGTAGACATTGATACCACTGCAAAAGAAGCTTCCTTGCCTGATGCAGTCAGTGGCAGCAGAGATCATGGACTTACACATGGTTTCTGGCAACATCTTGGACCACAGACATCAATACTACCTCCAGTGGCAGTATGCACCATGGATCTCAGCATAGCTTCCAGTGACATCAACATTAACATGGCCCCTGGTAGGCATGACAAACCACAGACATTAACAAGGCCCTTGGTAACGGCATGGACCATGAACATCAACATGGCCTCAGGTAGCAGCACAGGCCACAAACACCAGCATGGCCTCTGCTGGCAGCATGGACCACAGACATCAGCATGGCCTCCAGTAGCAGCACAGTTGGCAGACAAACCACATGGACCACAGACACCAGCATATCCCCTGTCTGTGGCATAGACCACAGATACCAACATGACCTCTGGTGGCAGTATGAACCACAGAGGCCTTTCAAGGAGGTCCAATCCAGAAAAAGAACTGGTCTCCATCTCGAACATCTTGTTGTTGCTCAAAGCCAGGGCAATTGTGCAGATGGGCAGTACAATGGGGTCAGAGCCTGCACTGAGCAGTAGGACCTTGGACCCAGACAAGACCCTTGGAAACAGCCTGGACCATGGACATCATTATGGCCTCAGGTGGCAGTGCAAGCCACTCAGATTAGTGCGGCTCCAGTGGTAGCTCTGCCCATGGACATCAGCATGGCTTTGGGCTGCAGCCTGGACCACAGACATCTGCACGGCCTTTGGTGGTAACATGGGCTATGGATGTCAATCCAGCCCCCAGCCACATTGGGTCCACTGACTCACACATGACCCTCAGTGGCAGCATGGGCCAGGGACATTAGCATGGCCCCAGGTGATTGCATGGGCCACCTACTTTGACATGGTCCCTGGCCTGCAGCACGGCCCTCGGACATCAGCATAGCAGTGGCCCTAACCATGGATATCTGCATGGCCTTGGGTGGTAACATGGGCCACAGACATCAACATGGCCCCCAGTTGTATCAGAACCACCAACCCACCCATGGCCCTCAGTGGCAGAATGGAATGTGGACCTCAACATGGCTTCAGGTGGCTAGACAGGCTACTCACATCTACATGGTCCAGCCAAGGCAACAAAGCCTGAGGACATCACCAAGGCTTCAGTGAGCAGCACAGACCAAGTATGTCCACATGGATCTTCAGCTTCATCGTGGCCTGGGGCAGCTGCATGGACCACAGACACCAACATGGCCTCCAGTGGCATCAAGGACCATGGTGGTCCTGAGAGGAGGTCTAACCTAGAAAGTGAGCCATTCCTCATCTCTGGCCTCCATTATTGCCCAGAGCCAGGGCGATCCTGCAGCCAGGTGGTATGTTTGGGTGCTAAGTCTGTGTCTGTGTAAGCTCCAGGCTGCTGAACACCACCCAGCCAACCTACTGGACACCAGCTACATGTCAACCTCAGCCTTCTCTCACACCTATCACTTCTATCACATTTCCAGTTCTGCCTCTCTCCACAGCCCACATTCCACTCCTGTGCCACCACGAGTCGACATTTTTAAAAGCCTCTTCCCATAAGACTTGCCTTTTTAACGTTGCTCTGGAGGGACTTCCAGCTCTGTAGACTCCTCTGCTGCCTTGTCTCCCTTCAGAGCTTCCATGGGTCCCTCAGGCTCCTCTGGGCTGCGCTTTGGTCTTGGGGGTGCCAATGGCTGCTGGCATGTTGTGTTACCTCTTTTTGTGTACTTCAGATCTCATTTCTTGATGGAGCCATTTCACACTCCCCGTTTCAGAGGTTTAGTCCAATTGTCATCACAGTGGGGAGCATGGCAGCAGGCAGGCAGGCGCTGGAGCAGTCGCTGAGAGCTACATCCTAATCCATAGGCAGAGTGGGCCATTTTCACATATTAATTTGGGCAATCTATGAGCTTGGGATGTTTTTAGATTTTCTAGCGTCTTCCTCAGTTTCTTCCATCACCTTTTTAAAGTTTATATTTCAGTGGTCTTTCATGTCCTTGGTCAGGTTTATACCTAGGTATTTTGTGTTTTTTAAAGCATAGGATCATATCATCAGCAAATGGTGTTAATTTGATTTTGCCCCCTGTCTTATGTGTGTCTTTTTAATTTCATTCTCTTGCCTTATTGCTATAGCTAAGAATTTGAAGACAATATTGGACAGCGGTGTGGAGAGTGGGCACCTGACTTACATGCTGACTTACACTTATTGATTTACATATATTGAGCTAACCTTATATCTCTGGTCATGGTGTAGGTGTTCTGGAATTGGGTTGGCGAGAATTTTATTGAGCACTTTTATGTCTATGTCTATCATGAAATTGTTCTATATATATATTTTTGTTGTGTCCTTCTCTAGTTTTGGTATCAGGCATTGGCTGGTTTCATAGAGTAGAGATATTGTTAGCCTTTCTTTAATGGTTCCATAAAATTCAGAAGTGAATCCATCTGGTCCTGGTTTCTTAGCTGGGAGGTTTTTATTATTATTATCGCTTATTCAATCATTGGTTGTTATGTTTCTGTTAGGTTGTTTAGTTTATATAGTTCAGATTTAATTCTAGTAGGTTATATATGTCTAGAAATTTGTCAATTTCTTTTAGAGTTCTCAGTTATTTTTAATGTAAGTTCTCCAAATAGCAAAGTACCCCTGAATGATCCTCTGTAATTTATTGGAACCCACAGCAACATTTGAATCTCTAATTTTGTCAATTTGGATCTTTCTTTTGTTCAGCTTGCTTGGGTGTTTGACAATCTTATATATTATTTCAAAGAACTAGCTCTTTGATCAGTTCTTTTAGTCTCCATTTCATTAATTTCTGCTCTTATCTTTATTATTCATGATCACTTTCTGGGCTTGGGTTGCTTTTGGTTTTCTAAGACCTTCAGATACATTGTTAGTTTTATTTGAGATCTTTATGACTTTTGAGTAAGATTTATTTTTATAATTTTTAAGCATGTGTGTGCGTGCTGTGCATGTGCTTAAAGAACGCAGAGGTATCAGATCAGATCAGTAAGTGTTGACAAGTCAGCTCCATATTTGCCATCTGTAGTCTATGGGATAAAAACCAGCTTGGAATCCAAGGCCCTGTCTGACGTTCTAATTTGTCTTCCACCTTTTCCAGTCACAGTCTTTGTTTAGATAACCAGTTAACTCATAGATCCTTAGACAGACTAGGAACAATCTTGTCTCACAATGTGGAACTGGCTTTGCTAATTAGCTGATGGGACCCAACCCCAAGGAAATCTTTTTCTGTAAGAAACTGATTAGGTAATGGCTGTGAAATTCTCGTGGTTCATTATCTAGACTAATGCCCATCTAATGAGTCCCCGCTGGAGTGTACCTTTGTGAGCTTCTCAGCCTCCTCTCCCTCTGCTGAGAGTTGCCTCTTTTCTACTCTGTGAGCTTCAGATGGGTTATTTCAGAGTGCCACTGTCTTCACCACAGACTCTACCAAGGATAGGTACTTAGAGATCCCATTAGACTTCATGAAGACATGGTGAAAGGGGAGGAAACCACATGCTTTCCTTGATGAATAGAAAGAACTTGCTTGAGACTGAAGATGCACAGGGTACAACAGAGTAGGGGGACAAAGAAAGATATAGGATTTACTATGAAGATAATCTATTATTGAGATTACTCCAACTAAAGTGCCTATTATATGTCCCAAACTTCTCTGCATAATAGAAATATGGAGGTAAGATGTGGAGCTGTTTCTCCAGTAACTGATGGAAGTAGATACAGAGATCCACAGTCAAACACTAAGCCAAGCTCTAGGAGTCCAGTTGAGGAGAGAGAAGAGGGATTCTATGAGCAAGGGCATCAAAGTCATATGGTGATATTTTATTTGTGCTGAAATGTGGTTTTATTTGTATGCTAATTAATAAAGTTTGCCTGGAGAGTAGAGGTCATAACGAGCCAGAAACAGCAGTTAGGTGGTGGTAGCCCATGCCTTTAACCCAGTCACATGGCAGGCAGAGTCTCTGTGTGGTCAAGGATACAGCCAAGTGTGGTGACATGAGCCTTTAATCCCAGTACCAACCATAGAGACCTGGAGGTCTGTATAGACAGGTAGTGATGAGGAAGTCATGTGGTTGGGTTTAGAGCCAATGAGAAGGCAGAACAGAAAGCCAATAAAAACACAAGTCAGGCAGGGAGAAACTCTCTCTGGGGAAGTGACTGCGCTGAGGTGGTAAGATAAGGTAGTTGTGACTCTCTGATCTCTTTGGCTATTTACCTCTGTATTTGGCTCTGTGTTTCTTATTTACTAAGACTGTTTAGAAATTCTTCTACAGGTCATGAAGGGGAAACCTATAGAGACAACCAAACCAAACCAGTGGGAACTCATGAAATTTAGTTCAACAGCTGTGAGCCTGTGTGTGACTGATCTAGGTCCTCTGCATAGTGAGACAGTTGTGTAGCTTGATCTGCTTAAGGGCCCCCCTGGCAGTAGGATCAGAATCCATCCCTGGTGCATGAGCAGGCTTTTTGGAGCCCACTACCTATGGTGGGACACCTTGCACAGCCTTGAGGCAGGAGGAGGGGCTTGGACCTGCCTTTACTAAATGTACCTCCCCATGGGAGGTCTTACCTTCTTGTAGGAGGGAATGGGGGGTGGATTGGGAGGAGGAGGCTGGAGGTGTGGGAGGAGGGAAGAGGGGAATCTTTGATTGGTATGCAAAATGATTAAAAATTTTTTTAATTAAAAAAAAGATGTGGGTTATATAAACCCTCCTCTTTCTCGCTAATTAGACTCCTGGCACTCCACCCAGGGCCTAGCCGTGGATGTCTGCATCCAAACTCCTCAGTCCTTGGATGGGGCTTCTGGCACAACTATTAGGGTATTTGCCATCCCATCACCAGAGTAGGTCAGTCCCGGCTGTCTCTCTACCATTGCTAGCAGTCTTTTGTGGGGGTATCTTTGTGGATTTCTGTGGGCCTCTTTAGCACTTGGTTTCTTCCTTTTCTCATGTAGTCTTCATTTACCATGTTCTCCTATTCCTTGTTCTCCCTCTCTGTTCCTGATCCAGCTGGGATCTCCTGCTCTCTTTCCCTCGATCCTCGCCCTTCATTGCTCCCACTTTTGTCCAGGTTGTTCATGTAGATCTCAGCCATTTCTCCATCATTGGGTGATCCTCGTGTCTTTCTTGGGGTCCTGTTTTCCAGATAGCCTCACTGGTGATGTGAGTAGCAGTCCAGTCATCCTTGTTCCACAACTAGTATCCTCCTATGAGTGAATACATACCATATTTGTCTTTCTGAGTCTGGGTTACCTCACTCAGGATGATTTTTTTTCTAGATCCATCCATTTGCCTGCAAACCTCATGATGTCATTGTTTTTCTCTGCTGAGTAGTATTCCATTGTGTATATGTACCACAATTTATTTATCCATTCTTCAGTTGAAGGGCATCTAGGTTGTTTCCAGGTTTTGGCTATTACAAACAATGCTGATATGAACATAGCTGAGCAAGTGCTCTTGTGGTATGATTGAGCATTTCTTGGGTATATGCCCAAGAGTGGGATAGCTGGATCTTGGGGGAGATTGATTCCTAATTTTTAAAGAAAGCGCCATATTGATTTCCAAAGTGGTTGTACAAGCTTGCATTCCCACCAGCAGTGGAGGAGAGTTCCCCTAGTTCCACATCCTCTCCAGAATAAAGTGTCTTCAGTGTTTTTGATCTTAGCCATTCTGACAGGCTTAAGGTGGTATCTCAGAGTTGTTTTGATTTGCATTTCCCTGATGATTAGGGATGTTGAGCAATTCCTTAAATATCTTTCAGCCATTTGAGTTTCCTCTGTTGAGAATTCTCTGTTTAGTTCTATAGCCCATTTCTAAATTGGACTGTTGGTCGTTTTGATGTCTAATTTCTTGAGTTCCTTATATATTCTGGATATCAGTCCTCTGTCACATGTGGGGTTGGTGAAGATCTTTTCCCATTCTGTAGGCTGTAACCAAGGTTGGATAAAGCACAGGGACAAATAGCCAAACGAATGGAAACACATGAACTATGAACCAAAGGCTGAGGGCCCTCCAACTGAATCAGGCCCTCTGAATAGGTGAGACAGTTGATTGGCTTGATCTGTTTGGGAGGCATCTAGGCAGTGGTACCAGGTCCTGGGCTCATTGCATGAGTTAGCTGTTTGAAACCTGGGACTTATGCAGGGACGCTTGGCTCAATCTGGGAAGAGGGGACTAGACCTGCCTGGACTGAGTCTATCAGGTCGATCTCAGTCCTCAGGGGAGGCTTTGCCCTGGAGGAGGTGGGAATGGGGGGTATGCTGGGGGGAAGGGGAGGGGGACAGGAAGGGGAAGAACAAGGGAATCTGTGGCTGTTATGTAGAACTGAATGGTATTGTAAAATAAAATAAAATAAAAGATGTGGGGCTGTGAGAATAAATATATCTCTCAGGTAGAATTCTAAAAATTTATGTATAGCCCTTAAAGAGGTAGGGAACAACCCCTTACTTTTAAAGTACAAGCTGTGCATAGCTATTTCCTTTGAAAGGGTAAGGAGTATTGTCATGGTGGATAGGTCTGACATATATATTCTAGCTTGGTAATAATTGAAGTTGTGATGGTCTGTATTCATTGTCAATTTGATGGTACCTAGAATTATTAAAAAGATAAGCCTCTGAGAGATTATTTAGATTAGGTTAATCTCATTTTAATTGTGAGTGGCTCCATTGCATAGGCTCTTGTTCCAGACTGAATACAGCAGAGAGGGATCTGAGCACCAGAGCTCATCCCTGTAGGCTTCCTGACTGCAGGTGCAATGTGACCAGTCACTGCAAACTCTTGCTGCTATGACTTCTCTGCCACAATGGACTGTACCCTCAAGCTGTGAGCCCAAACAAGCCCTCTCTCCCCCAGGGTACTCTTGTCACAGTATTGATCACAGCAACAGAGGAAGCAACTAATGCAGACATCAGTATCAATAGACTTATACATGTGAATGGCATATGGCCTTGACATGATGCAATGCAATTGTTTTTTCTTCTTTTACTCCATGAAGCTTTATTCTGATAGTCAGAAAATCTTAATTGAAGGGCATTTTCTGAATATCTTATCAGCATTTCTCAAAAGTGTTGGGTTCATTTAAAAAAAAAAGTCTGCAACATCACAACCAAGGGAAACCCTAGGGAGACAAGAAGACTAGATGCTGTCAGATTCTAGCTAAGTTCAAGAAACAGAAAGGAGGATGTTGATAAAAGTTAAGGAAGATGGAATACATTTATAAAGTTCAATTAATAATGCCATATCAACATTGGTTTGTTAATTATGACAAAAATACCATACCTAGATAAGATGTTAATAATAGGGAAAATTAAGTCTGGGGCGTATGGGAGATTTTGGTATCATCTCTATAAATTTCCTTTAACTAACTCTTCAACTCCCTTAAAACAAGTTATCAAGAAGATTAGGTTAAAAGTAATCCTAAAGTAGCTCAGGAGGCTGGGGAGACAGTTTGGTAAAGTGCTTCCTTTGCAAGACTGAGGCTCTGACTTTAAACTCCAGCATCCACCGAAGAAAAGCTGGTGATGATGGCACACACTTGGAATCCCAGTGCTTGGGAGGCAGAGATAGGGGGATTCCCTTAGGATTGCTGGCCAGTGAGTCAGTCTAGCTGATGCGGCAAGTTCTAGGCCACTGGGAGACCCTGTCTCAAAACACAAGTGAATGGTGCTCCTGGGGAATGACATCTGAGATTATTTTTCTAGATTCTGCACGTGTATATTCACAAGTGCACAAATTGTAAGTGCATTAACATATAGGGGCTTACACACACACATACACACACACACACTGAGACAGAGAGAGGGAGGAGATAGAGAGATAGGGAGAGAGAGAGAGAGAGAGAGAGAGAGAGAGAGAGAGAGAGAGAGAGAGAGAGAGAGAGAGAGAGAGAGGTAATTAAGACAAGGCTCAATGTGATGCCAACTAATCTGCTCTTCATTATGCTGTGTCTTTAGCCACAAGAAACCCAACATGTGGCAGTATATGGCTGAGGGTCAAGAAACTTATGAAACAGACAACATCCCCAGGAACAGTGTCAGAATGGGGACATGTGCCAAGAAGAAAAGGCGTTCACAGCTGAGACCTCATGGGAGGGAGGACATGCAAAGACTTTCCAAACATAGGGAACAGATGGAACAAATGTACACAGGCGGGACCTTCCATTTTCAAAGATTTGTAATTCTTAAAAATCTGTGTCTATGAATGTTTGCCTGCATATGTATGTGCACCATGGGTGTGTCTTCTTCCTCATAGACCAGAAGAGGGTTTGAATTCCATGGAAATGGAATTACAGGTGGTTTTGAGTCATCATAACGATGCTGGGAATTGAACTCAGAACCTCAGCAAGAGCACCAAGTGCTCTTTACCTGGAGGCATCTTTCCAATTCCAGTGTTTTTTTTTCTTTTGTTTCTTCAAATGCATGAGTGTCTGTGTGAGTGCATTCTCCCTCCCTCCCTCCCTCCCTCCCTCCCTCCCTCCCTCCCTCCCTCCCTCCCTCCCTCCTTCCCTCCCTCCCTCTCCCTCTCTCTCTCTTTGTGTGTGTGTGTGTGTGTGTGTGTGTGCATGGGAGTGTGTGCCTGCAGAGACTAGAGGGAGCTTCAGTTTCCCCAGAGTAGGAGTTACAGGTGGTTGTAAGCTACCCCACTTGGATGCTGGAAACAGTACTAAGGTTCTGGAAATACGAGAAGAGCTCTTAATGAGACATCTCTCCAGCTCTTTCTCCCATCTTTTAACAAGATACATTAACTAGAAACCCAGTAGCAGCCTTTGATTATATCTGTTGATTTGTTTCCCATTTCGAACTCCATCTTACTTTTGTGCTGTCTATTGTATTAGTATACTTCCTGAACCTCCTCCAAATGACTTGGTATAGGCTCCCTTCCTCACCCACAGTATGTACTAGTTGGGTTACTGGTTCAGGCAGTGAAGCTTAAGTGCTTTATGCTCTGGTTTCCTCCTCTTTAAAATGGGGATAAAATGAGGCGCTACCATAGGATTTTCATGAGGATTAAAGTTGTTACTGTGAGGAAAGAGTTTAAGAGGGAGCCTGGCACATAACACTGTGCAAGTAGCAGCTGTTAACTTAATAATAGTCTCTTTGTCTTCAGACTGCCGAGAATTACACACAAAATTCTAAGGAGCAAAAGCAATACATTCTGTATATTTGCTTTACCATTACTTCCTTCCGCTTTGATCTTACCCATTGCAATTGCACTGTGATCACGTGAGTGTTCGCTGTCATCAACTCATTCCTTCTGTCAGCTTTGAACACTCAATGATGGTGGATACAGGGGATATGGTGGGAGGCATAGTTGAAAAATAAAATGACCTGAAGGCCTACTATGAACAAAATTTGTAGCTGGGGATTTCATTTCCATGTAGAGAAAGGAAGTGTGTGTGTGTGTGTGTGTGTGTGTGTGTGTGTGTGTGTGTGTGTGTGCAGGTGTGGGTGTTCCAGTTACCCAATGCCTAATGGCTAGCAAAAGAGGCTAATCAGTGAATAGCTCTTGGTAAGGAGGGCAGAGAATTCAGATAGAGGGGCCACAGGAAAGCCATCTACCACCCTGAGGAGGGTGTTCTGAGGCAGAATGCTGCAGTTTAAGATGGTGGGGAGTGGGGATGGGCACCAAGGTGCTAGAGCAAGTTAGGTGTCTTCTGTAATGTGGCTCACTCATCTGTAAAGGCAGGATAAGAGTGTCAATTTCTTTATGATGGGGCTGGCATACAGTCCCAGTGAGTTAACAAAAATGAATGCATGTGCAATAGTCCTGGCACACAGGGAAAATTCTCAAGATGCCAGACTCCAGAGAGAGTTTCACCTCCATCCACCCATTCCACCCATTTCCCAAATTGTCCCACTGAGGCAGGTCAGCATGTACCCATCTGTCCTTACAAGAAAATTCCCCCCAGTCCCATGACACCAGTGTGTAAGCTCCTTAGCCATCTTCAGTAACAACCACTGGGACCTGGCTCCTTCTCACATCAGACAGTGGCAAGGACTTGAAATGATGCCCCAGAGTGGATTATAAGATGTCTCTTATCTCTTTCTTCCACTCTCACCTCTTTGCCTGCTGCTCAGAATGAACCAAGTGCCTTCTTCTGCCTGACATCCCAGCAGGCACCGGAGTCAGCGCTTCCCCATTCCAGCCTGACTCTAGAACCCCAAGAGTGTAGTGGGGTCGGGCCAGAGGCAGACTGTACACCCGCAAAGTGAATGCGGACTCTTTTCTCCACATCAGAAGCTTGTGGAGCGGGGATGTACCTGTGGCAGCCTGAAGCTGTGTGTTCAGGCTGAAGAAAGGACTTTGGACGAATTTTCTCTCTAGTTCACTTGCTGAAGGGCCTGTGCTGTGTGCACAGCGTCTCTAGAAGCTGTTTCCTGAGGATCAGTGGGAAAATCCCCACAACAGGATTGCTCATGTGAACTTGAGATTTTATGCAGGGACCCACACACAATTACCGTTAAGAGTCTGTTTTTGTCACTGTGAAAGCCCGTGGATTAGGCCTCTCGGAAGAAAGGGAAAGGCTGCTTTTGAACTGGGCTTTGTTGGCTGCTCTGCCATGGAACAGTCTTCATGCTGGCAGCACATTTACTAAGTAAATGTTTCCTTTCAAGGTCAGGGTTTTAGAGCCCAAGGCCACCATTGAAACTTCAAGGGTAGAGCTGGAATAATTCAGCCTCTAAAATATAAGAAGCTTTATTCCCAAAGTATAGAATGTGACTTAAAACAGAGACTCCACAGTTCATACTCTCTGGTTATGGCTTGTATCTCCTTTTGCTTTTCTGTTTAACTTGTCCTAGGTGGAGAAAAACGCTGGTTCCATACCAGAGTGGGAGAGGTGTACTGATTTCAGAGAATTGGCTGAGGTTAACAGTCTTGGATTCTGGCATAGTCTCAATCTTTCTCCCAAATCCAGGTGATGAGCTGATCCATGGCAGCTGAATCCTAAGTATGAATAGACCTCCATTATACATACAAGCTTAAAGAAAATTCTGGAAAGAAACCAAAGCTGAAGCAATGGATAGAGCTGAAGAATAAAGGCCTAAGGTTACAGCTTCCCATTGCCACTCAGAGGGGGGGATGAACATAGGGCAGGGTGTGGTTTGCTTATCATTTCCATCCGAGCATTCCTTCCTTTTATTTCTCACCTGCAAGGAGAGGAGAGAATGCCTTCTAATAGAACAACACATTCAAGATATTTCATGAGGGATTATAATATAAATATATATCAAAATGTGTCTTCTTCAAAATGCTCTAAAAGCTCTGGGTGACCCCAAGAGTCATCTCACACCCTATGGACGGTAGGACTTTGCTTTGACCACTGTTGATTCAGACAGTGTGAGCCCGGGGCTCTGAGAGATGACTTGATTAGTCACTGATTGGTGTGCATGAGTCTTGAGGATATGTGGATAAAAAACCCACCTGTGGTGATATTGTGTTCCTCAATATATTGTGCACCCTAATAAACTTATCTGGGGTCAGAGAACAGAACAACCACTGATAGACATAGAGGCCAGAAAATGCTGACACACACACTTTTAATCCTATCACTTGGGAGGCAGAGATCTGTGTGGATCTCTGTGAGTTCAAGGCCACACTGGAAATAGAGCCAGGCATGGTGGCACACACCTTTAATCCCAGCACTTGAGATCATGTCTTGCTTGGGAAATACACACACCTTTAATCCCAGGAAGTGATGGCAGGAAGCAGAAAGGTATATAAGACCTGAGGACTAGAGGTTTCGAAGCTTTGAGGCTTTTAGCAACAGTTCAGCTGTGATCCATTCGGACGAGGACTCAGAGGCTTCCAGTTTGAGGGAACAAGATCAGCTGAGAAGTTGGCGAGGTGAGGTTAGCTGTGGCTTGTTCTGTTTCTCTGATCTTTCAGTGTTCACCCCAATACCTGGCTCCGGGTTTGTTTTTATTAATAAGAACTTTTTAAGATTTGTGCTGCACCCACCTACTGGGAACAGCAAAGTTATGCCACACCTGGCTTCTCTTCAGCTGCCAGTGAGACTACATTTCCTATTAATGAACCACACCAGCTGGCCGTCCTGATTGTGCTGGGCATTGCAATAGCCTTCTACATATTTATATAAATATAAGCCTCTCTTGAAATCCAACCTGGTTTTGATAAAGTTCAATCAACCATTCATTCTACAGCCATCATATATTATCCATCATTCTTTTTTGTACTGGTCTTTTAAGATTTTTTAATGGAAATTAAAAAAATATCTTTAGATTTTAGTCACATTTAGTAATATTAAGATCTCTGATGTCCTGGGTATTTCTCTAAAGAAAAAGCATTAATGTGTATTTTAGTTTTTTTTTTCTCCAGCAACCTTTAACTCTATAGATAAGTCATTTGATTAACCATTCCACAGATTTTAAACATCTATGGAAGTTTCACGTTGGACACATGGGAACATGTAAAAGTTGCTATAGTTTAAGAATCACTGACTAATTTGTGTTTCTGGAGGCCGTTTTTAATCATACTGTTGAAGGCAGGTGGGCTTTGCCCAGCTTTCTCATCTGCACAAGGGGATATTGAGGATGGCTCGGGGGTGGTAAGATACAATACATTAGAAACTCTCTCCTTCGCTCTTTGACCCTTTCATTAAGTCCATTCGTGTTAAGGGTTTGCCCTCATAGTCGTTTCTTCTGAACTATTGCACCCCATGTTTCTTTCTTTCTTTCTTTCTTTTTTTTTTTTTTTTTTACCAGAAAATACACACCAACTTTATTAGAACAACAGAAACTTCCAATTTCTAAGTAGGAAAAAAACATGAAACAAGCACCACCCGGGAAGTGTTATATCACATTACTGTTCTGATGGCTCCTGGCCCACTGAGGGTCACAGAAGACCACCACCATCACAGCTGCTGCAAGGCCATGCTTTGCCTGCAGTGGCTTCATTGTCAAGGCCGCAGACAGAAGACTTGTTTTGAAGCTTTTGGTGTGGAGAGAATCTAGCAAAGTAGAGAGCAGAGCCTTGCTTCTCCAACTAGAACAAAACAAACTATGAACTAACCTAGCAATTTGTCTTCAGTCTGCTAGAGCGCTCTGTCAAGACCCCCCTTTCATCCCCACCAGCATGGTGAGGAAAGGCAGGGGTCAGGGGTCAGGACACTAGCTCTAGTGGGCTGTTCTGGTGACACGCTGGGCTCCGGTCTCTCTGCTGGTGGTAGTGGGTGTCTTTTCTGGCAGCTGCAACAGCTTGATGTGGGAGGAAGGAGCCGCCCACCCATCACCTCTTCTTGAAGCCGTATTTTTTTCGTTCATAGAACAGGTCTGTTTTAAAGCTCCCCAAATTGACAATCTTTGGGCAACCATCTCTATCCTTCTCCTGAATGGTGCACTCTTTACAATAGTAGGCATCCAAGACTCCGGGACCTCCACAAATCACACACCGGCCCTGGTAAGACCCATAGTTACACTCATCACATATACGAACCAGGGTGCATGGTCGCACATAGGAATCACAGATCACACATTTGCCATCACATTTTTCACACAGTCTTCCGATAGCTACACCAGCCTGCTTGCGGCAGAAAATCAAATCTGGATGATGTTTAGCCATTACTCTTTTCCAAGCTGGCGGCCGGAAGCTGAGAGAACTTCTGTACGACCTCTAACCTACACCCACTTCTCCATGATTGGCTGTTGCACCCCATGTTTCTTAATGAGTGTTCATCTTCTCTCTATAAAACACCTAGCTTAAAAGCTACCTCCACAAAGAGGCCTTTCTACATCATTTGACTAAGTCATCTTGCCTCCCTGATTGGCTCTGTTTTTTCAACCTATTTATTTCCCATCTCCCCATCAGCGTCTTATTCACTGCTAGAGCTCACAACCTGAAGGATGCCTGCTTCAGTATGCACATTACACAAAGTGACTACTTAAAAACATTTTAACCTTTATTTTATGTGTATGAGTGTTTTGCCTGCATGTATGTCTGCCCACCATCTACATGCAGCACCTGTGGAGGCCAAAAGATGGCATGCGATTCCCTGGGACTGGAGTTACAGACAGTTGGGAGCCACCATGAAGGTGCTGGGAATCTAATGAATTGCCCTGGAAGAGCAACCAGAGCTCTTAACTGCTGAACCGTCTCTCTGCCAAAAGTGGATTTTTTTTAACCTCTTTAAAAATTATCCTCTACTCATGAGTACTTGGATGTGATAAAGCTTAATGTCTCAATCACACAAACTTTAGAAATATGAGAGGTAGGGTGGTGTAATGGTCTTTGCTGCTTGTTAATCTGACATAAGCCTTTCTGGCTTAGGCCAGGTGGGAAGGCTTAAGATCCAGGAGAAGGGCTGAATACGGTGTGCAGGCAGCTCATTCTGCTGTCCTTGAGCTGTTGGAAAGCAGTTGGGATGGAAGGCTCAAGGACCATATTCAAAAGAGAAGTCACTGGAAGAGCTCATGAGTTCCTTGTGGCAAATGATGAGTTGTCCATTGTGCCAATGAATGAAGGGAAGAAGCTAAGATTCTATAAGGGCCAGTCTCATCTAATACCTTAGGTCAAGAATTAGCTATTTTCTTTACTCTCAGAGAAACTTTTCTCTTCTTAGAAACTGTTATCTATGTATTGCAAAGTATATGAGTCAGTATTGCAAAGGGTCCCAGCCAATCAACAAGCATTTATTGCATACTCACCATGTGGCCTGCAGTGCAGTAGGAAAGTTTCTAGTCACAGCCTCCTGCAACTTCAAAGCACTCAGGGGTGTTCCTCATAAACAGATTTTTAGAATGATGCACTACAAGCTTAAGACAGGATGGATTTTAAATTACAAGTATTGGATTTATCCAAATCATCTGCCATTCTCAGTAAACACCATGGAGTTGCCAGACATTTCATTTTTCAAATGCCCCTCACAAACTTCATTAACTTCTTTAATGTTGGATCCTGAAATGGAAGACACATGGTCTAACCATTATGGCAAACATCACAGGCAAACTTTATGAAATAATGATCAAAAACATTAGTGTCTTTTCTTGGTGTTTTAAAAGAAAAATATAATGAACTATCAGAGAACACGTGTCGACCTTAGGAAAACCTATAAACTGTACCCTCGAAAGCAAGTAATTTCTCAAGGCAATTTTTTTTTTATTTTTGATGAACATAAACCTAACACATAATTGGATGGCATTTATTTGTACTACACGATGTGTAGACATATAGGGGCTTTCCTGGCAAAATCTTAAGTGCCCATCAGTGTTTACTCAGAATTTGGCAGTGTCAGTGATGGTTTACCTAACTCTGTGGCCTTTGTAGAGACAAAGCACAAAGGAAGTTGCTAAGCAACTCCAGAATGTACAATATTTTTTTTATTGTGGTCATCTAGAACTTCATGGGTTCTAGGCAAGCACAGAACACACAGAGGAAAAAAAAACATTTACAACTCACATTGTAAAGGCTAATTAAAAAACTAATGTCTAATGTAATGTATAAAGTCAATAAATAAAAATATTTTTATGATATAATATGCCTATACATGGCCATCACAAGTGGTGGGGTGCAGATCTATTTTGTACAATATAGTTTAAGGGGGAACTTAGGTATCATATCAGCTACATTTCTTACTTCATCTCCATCCCCCAAAGAACCACGTTATTTACCAATGCTCCACATAAACAGGAATGTATTACTTATTTCATTAGTTTAAATGTGTGTAAGAAATGTACCTGTGTGCCATCCCTTTGATGAATTTGACCTATACTTTGATTATATAAGGCAACGTCGCTGCAGGGGCTCCCTGAAGAGGCAGGAAGGATCGTGGGAGAGCAGGAACACAGACAGCTGATGGTGAGGTTTTCTGCAGGGATGGGGGTGGGGAGAGGTGCTGTTAATAGAAAAGACAAGAGAGAAGAGTTTCATCTCAAATGAGAAAAGAGAAGAGAGGAAAAACAGCTGCATTTATATACGATGGCACGATTTGCTTCCATTTATGGGAATAATGGGAAAAAAATAACTTGAACATTGGGGTTAAAATTGGGTTGAACTGAAAAGAATCTGGCCTGATAAAATGGCATCTCTGAACTGAAATATAAGGTACTCTGGAAACGACATTAAAAAATGAAGAAAATGGTCCTACTGCAGGGCGGGTGATTGCTCTGTGACCGGAGGAGCCTGGAGTATCTGTTCCTTGAAACCTCACTGCTTTCTAGCCCATTAGAGTTCACAGAGGCTTTGGTTTAGGGGTCTCACTGTGCACTGAATGTGGAGTGGAAAGCTTCCGCACCAGCTTTCCTCGGTCCCAGCTGTGCGGTGGATCTGCATGAGTTGAAGTCCTGGGTCTGCTTCCCTTCCACTGCCATTCAGCCAGCTGGGACTCACTCAATCAAATGGCTCCTCACATCCTCAGCTAGCCCAAACAGAAACCTAGACATCAGTTCTTTTGCTTCTGTTCCTTCAAACTCCTTATTCTGCCTGTTGGCAACTCCTGTCAACCCTCTCTCTAAAACATGTGGCTAATCTGAGTACATCTTCCCTTCTCTGCTCCTGGCCTGTTACTTCACGTCACAGACATTTTGTTTGCATCCTAGTTGGTCTGCTTCCCTTATTGCCCTTTCATTGCCAACCTTCTAGTAGCCATTATAGGAGTTTCTAAAATAGGAGTCAGATCTTCAGGGTCTTGAAAACCACGCCTGTTGAGATACTGGAGCCAGCCTTGCAAAATATAGTGCTTACATTCCACCCAGGCACCCCCTTCTGTACTCTCCCTCTCCCCACGACACTAATCCACTGCCCCTCATCCAGGCTTCTCCACTGGCTATATATGCACTAGTTATCACTGGGCAGCATGAATTGCAAGGTTCCTTTATCCAATATCACTTAGTCTCCTCCAATTTCACAGCCCATGTGCACATATTTGTGGGTTATCCAATTTTGACCTCCAATACCCCTTTTAATTTCCAGAGGCATGGTTACCTTTTGCCAAAACACTGTCTTTCTTCTTCCACCCCCCCCCTCTGCTGAACTGAACAAAAAAAGAGCAATATAGAGTATCTTGATACTCCATCCTTTGTGTTTTTAGAACCTATGTGGTGGGTGTGTGCTCCTCTTTCCCTTGGGCTCAGTCTAACCATGTCTGTGGGGTACCAGTGCTGGGAAGATTAGGTGCTGGGTCCTGCATGTGAGTTTTCCCCCTGCAAAGTCTGCTTTATATATAGTTCAGTGCATGACAGTGGTGTCCCACTGTCCCTTCTTCTATCTACCAGTTTTATCTTATTGTGCCTTCTTTTTATTCTCTGTAAAACTGGGCAAAGATAATCTGCTTCATGGGTCTGGGTGAATAAAATGAGTTAATGTATATCAAGTATCTGAACCAGAGCAGGGCACTTGGGAATCCCCTCATCAGTGTGTATTTTTCTTTGTCCTTGTTGGTATATGATGAATGCTCATTAAATACCCATTGAAAGAAGGAACAGCTGCACTCCGCTGGTGTTAGCATAAACAACATCTCTTCAGTGAAAGCCAAACTCAAGCAGATTCTTTCTGATTAGCCCAATAGGTTCCTACTATTGTCTTATTTCTGGAGTCTCTCTCCCTGACCAGTGCATACTCTGCAAGTCACTTCTGTTTGCTGCACAGAAAAATATCTTTCCCTAATAAGAAGCATGTGAAGCCACCCAAGGTGAAGTACCAGATAAAGGAACTCAGCAGGAAGAATGAAGGGCCTTGTGGAGTGTGTTGGAGAAGTTTTATGTCCCAGGAATGCAGAACAGGAGAGGTCAAGCTTCATCAAATTATATGCTCATGGACCACAGAGATTTGGTAATCCAGGTGCAGTTGCATGAGGGAGCCAATAATAAATAGGAGCAATTAAATTAGTTTGAATGGCTTCACACCTTTCAAATTAGCACAGTGTTATGTAAGGCTAATCTCCCTCACTGTCTTTGGAGACTGAGTGGCCACAAATCTTGGTTCTGCCACTTAATGACCATGTGATCTTAGGAAAGTCTTTTTGCAACTTTGAATCTCACTTTCCCTATCTATAACATGGGAAAATTGTCAATTATCTTAGAATTGTGGTTAACACCACATAAGAGACACAGGTTGGAATTCTTACATCAACTTCTATTATCTCTGTCTCAAGTGACAAAGAAGAGAAGGAAGAGGAGGAGGAAGTGAGGGAGGAAAGAAGAATAAAAGAAAGGTGTGTGAGAGAAAAGATTACAGATAAAATAGCAACATACAATAGAAGTCAACGTGATTTTGGAAGACCGAGTGAATCAACAGTCTAGAGGAGGCAGGAGCAGAGAACATTGAGTGAAGCATGCCTGAGATACTCTAAGACTCCAGAAATGGACAGTACTTTTTTTTTTTAATTTATTTTACAACACCACTCAGTTCAACATAATAGCCACAGATTCCCCCGTCCTCCCCCTCTCGCCCCCCTCCCCCTCCCCACATCCCCCCCCCATTCCCACCTCCTCCAGATCAAGGTCTCCCCCGAGGACCGGGGTTGACCTGGTAGACTCAGTCCAGGCAGGTCCAGTCACCCCCCCTCCCAGACCGAGCCAAGCGTCCCTGCATAAGTCCCAGGATTCAAACAACCAACTCATGCAACGAGCTCAGGACCCGGCACCAACACACAGCTGCCTCCCAAACAGATCAAGCCACAAGACTGTCTCACCCATTCAGGGGACCTGATCCAGTTGGGGGCCCCTCAGCCTTTGGTTCATAGATCCTGTGCTTCCATTCATTTGGTTATGCTTTATCCAACCTTGGCTTCAGCAATTCTCGCTCATATAATCCCTCTTCTTTCTCACTAATTAGACTCCCAGTGCTCCACCAGGGGCCCAGCTGTGGATGTCTGCATCCAGATTCCTCAGTCCTTGGATGGGGTTTATGGCACAACTATCAGGGCGTTTGGCCATCCCATCACCAGAGTAGGTCAGTTCCTGCCGTCTCTCGACCATTGCCAGCAGTCTTTTGCGGGGGTATCTTTGTGGATCTCCGTGGGCCTCCCTAGCTCTCTGCTTCCTCCCCTTCTCATGTGGTCTTCATTTACCATGGTCTCCTATTCCTTGTTCTCCCTCTCTTTTCTTGATCCAGCTAGGATCTCCCACTCTCTTTCCCTCGACCGTTGCTCTTCATTATTCCCACTCATGACCAGGCTGTTCATGTAGATCTCATCCATTTCTCCGTGTCTTTTTTGGGGTCCCATTTTTCGGGTAGCCTCACTGGTGATGTGAGTAGCAGTCCAGTCAACATTCAGAACTAGAGGATGAAGTGGTGGTCCCACCCAAAACGTAAGATTTACTCGAAATCCTGGAAGAACAAGACTCAGCACATTTCTTATTGCCAGAAGATAGCCCTTGTCCTCTGACCAACAGGTTCCTAGGCTCAGTCTGAAGACTGGAGAACAGAAAGGATGGAGAGGAGGAAGGAGGCTGGGGGTGGAAGTAGAAGGTCAGTTAAGGTCTGTACAGTTTAGGGAGTGATCCTCCATCACCAACTAACATACCAATCTCTACTATGGATGCTTTCAGAGCTTTTTAAGCCCAGGGGTATCTTGTATTCTTTCCTCCAACATGTATGGCAAATCAGAATATTTGTCTTTCTAGAAAGGGAATTGCTTAGGAGACAATTACTATAGTTACAGACCCTGAACCATGTAGAAGTTTCCACATTGAAAAACACCCTTTATCTAAAGAGTCCTCCATTGACGCTCCCAGCTTTTACTCATGGGAGGAACTTCCACTGAGGTCTTAGTGTTCCAATCTCAAACATGGAGAACCACTATATACATGAAAAGCAATGTGAGAAATAGACCATCATGAAAAAAGGTCAACAGAGAAAAGAACCCAGAGGAAACAAACACAGTAGAGAGAGCAGGAGATTTTAAAATATTGCTGCTAATATTGTTAGGATATGTCAACATGAAACATTGTCAAAAGAAGGGGAGAATCTAACAGAGGAATAAAAAGAAGACAAAGAGAAATCACTCTTAAATTAAAAAATAATAAATGGGGTTGGAGAGATGGCTCAATGGTTACAAGCACTGGCTGCTCTGCTACAGGACCCAGGGTTCAACTTCCAGCACCCACTTGGTGGCTCACAACAGTCTATATAACTCTAATCCCAGGGGATCTAATTTTGGCCTCTAAGGGCACTCAGGCATTAGTGCATAGACATTCATGCAGGCAAAGCACCCATAGATATAAAACATTTATATAAAAATTTAATGACTAAAATGAAACTTAATTTGAAAGACTGCTAAAAATGCAAAGAAAAGCTTTTTGAATCTAGAACAAAAATCAAAGAGGTGAACATTATGATAGAAGTGAAAATGAGAGCATAAGCCATGATGTCTAAAATGGTATAAACAATAATTCCACATAGATTCCTGGGCGGGGGTGCCACATGCCTTTAATCCTAGCATTTGGGAAGCAAAGGCAAGTGAGTCTCCATGAGTTCAAGGTCAGCCTGGTTTACAGAGTGAGTTCCAGGACAGTCAAGGCTACACAGAGAAACCCTGTCTCAAAAAACCAAAAACCAAAAACCAAAGAAATGAAACCTCCAATCCTCCCCAAAACCAAACAAACAAACAAAGGAAAAAACCCCAAAAATTCCACCTAGAACTGAGAGAATGAAAATGGGAAGGAAGTCATCAAAGAAATAGTCCAGTGGAGTTTCTCTAAAGACAGGGACGTTTCTTTTGACTTGAGCCACTTTCCCAATCCCCAGAGTAGTGACTCAAATTGACCTATAGAAATTTTAGGTTGTTCATGAAAATGAGATGCATCATGAGTATCCATTGTAAGGGAAAGAAAATAAATGAGAAGTCACAGTAGACACATTGGATGCCGGAAAATGGAGAAATGCCTTTATAAGTCTGAGGAAACTTGATTGTCAACATATCAGTCTTCAACAAGCCACCCTGCAATCAAACTTGAGAATAAACTGAAGCCGTTTTCCAAGAGATTTGAGTTTTGTCTCCTGTATAACTGTTCTTACAAAGCTGTTGCAAGATGTACTTCAGCAAAACAAGAGAGTAAAATATGGCAGAGGGACTGGAAAATGAATGTCAGGAACACAAAGTCCCTCAGAGAGTTAGTGAGAGATCAAGCTGCCCTGGAGTCAGCAGTGTGTATTTGAGTAGCCCTGGAGAGTCACCAATGTGTGTTCATGTTTCCCAGCACACTGTGTGTTTTGGAAAATCAGTTGAAGAGACAGAACTGGAGTCCAAGTCAGCCAGTAGATCCTAAGAGTTGACAGGACAGAGATGGAGTTAAATCATATAGTCAAAGTGCAAAGTATGTCTGAGACTTACTAAAGGGAAACATCTGTTTCTGAGAAATCATTGGTAGTAGAATCTACTGCTGCATGAGTGCCATAAAACCTAGGCTGCACAGGTCAATCACTAAATTGGACCCTTTGATGCCATTGTACTGTGTTTAAACACAGGATGTATGAGTCTCATGGTGGCATAACGTGATACTGTGTCTTACAGAGAATTTTTATTTTTAGTAAGTTGTATCACAATAATGATAAAAATATAATATAGTAAATTAATAAACCAGCAACTGTCATTTATTATTATTATTATCAAGTTTATGTACCATGCCTAATGGTATATGCTATGCTTTCCCATAGATTGGCTAAGTAGTATTTTGTTTATATCAAGATTGTCACAAAACACTATTTTATTATGATGGTTGCAGTGTTATTAGGCAATAGGAGCTTTTCAGTTCTCCATTATCAACTTGTGGGACCACAATTGCAAATGTGGTCCATGAGACAAAGCTGTTTTTGGCATGTGAATTGTAGTTGTGTATTGGTGCAGGTCTATGTCACAATGCATGCCTCAGAGAAAACTTTTCAAGACTAGGGAATAAAACCAGCCAGCAAATGAGGATGTCTAGCACTTCCTGGGGAGTGGGAATAGTAGTTGTTCCTAATAGCCAAGCAGCAAGAACTCATAAACCATAAGACATTTATAATTAAAGTATTGACTTGAAAGTAGGGATTGTTAACCCTTTATGGTCTCCATTCAGATATTATCAAGTCTGCAAACAGGCCAGAAAATAAGGAGAGTCACCAGGAGACATTGACCTGGATATAACAGAGGTGATTGGATGAGTTGAAAAAGCCTTGTAAGTTATTATATGTGTATCCCATCCCACATCTTGAAAAAGCTAAAGGAATGGATATGTATGTTAAACAGAAGCATAAAAGAGAATTTGAAGAGTCAACTCAGCATTCTGGAGATGAGAATTGAAATGCAAGGAATGAAAAGTACAATGGATGTGATCACCTGCTGATTAGACTCCACACAAACCTTGCCCAGAGATGACCTGGATGGCGAGCTAGCTGCACAGTGCTTTTAAAATCCTGGAGGAAACAGTTCTCCCACACACACTCTCATGTACAGTAGCTTTAGACTTTTATCAATAGTACCTGTGACCTAATTAAGAACACACATGGCATTGATGTTGAGAAACTTGGCAGTTTCTCATCAACTTCATCAAAATCAAGTCTTTTCAAGCCATACTGGCAAATGCTGCCTGTTTAATGATACTTAGTAGCTGCTCATTAACTTGTAATGAATAAATCCCCCACTGAAACATACATATGTCATTATTTAACCTTTTTGTGTTATGGACATGAGAGTGTAATGAGAAAAACTCAGGACTTAGAGGTTTGATTTTCAATACTTTTCAATCAATATTTATTGACCAAGTTCCAGGCATGCATGAAGTTCTGGGGACCCAGTGGCAAATAGGACATGACAACAATTTTATAGTGCTCAAACTGTGGTGGTAAGAGACAGGATATTTGAAATTATGGTATTATAGAATAGTCATAATGGGAAGATCAGAGTGATAATAAGAGCATGTAGAACAGGATCTGTTCAGATTTGGAAGCCTGAGATGATACACAGAAATGAAGTCTCCTATGGCCCTGAAAGACAAGCAAGTACTCATGCAGTTAGGAGCTCAGACAGGGACCAGGAAAAGGACCAGAGGACATAAAAGGCATCTTTAGGAAACTGTAGATCACTTGACATAGGTAGAAATTTGGAGGCTGAATTTTTTTAAAAAACAAATCTGAGGAGTGGTAGTTTGTGTATGTGTGAGCGCACATGTCTGTGTGTGTAGGTGCACATGGAGGCTAGAAGACATTAAATGTTTTCTTTATGTTTTAGTAACAAGTTTTTTTTAATTCTTTTTATGACAATGAAACATGTCTGCTCCTGGCAGCACCAATCTACTTCAGAGAAACTGATGGGCATTGAAGAAATTCCTTATAGAGTTTGCTTTCTTTGTGGCAAAAGTTAGCCACTAGGCAAGAAACCGCCCTTGCCTCAACTGCTGTCAGTTGCTGTCCAAACTGGACAAGCAGAACACAAAAGAAAATGACTGCTGAACTTTGCCAAAACAAGATGGAACAGTCCTTCAAAAACCCTGTTTCACAGAAAAGTCTGTCAGATATTCTAGGACTGCAGGCTGAAGATAGATGCCCCCATGTTACAGAGGAACCTTGAGTGACTATCCAGAAAACCAGCTGTTTCTATCATTTCTTAGTTTTGGAAGTTGTTTGTGCTGTACTTCCTGTTTATTCAGGTAATATTATATCCTTCTCAGGCCTCTGATGGAGTTGAAGACTAGATAGTTATAGTCATAGTTTTTCTTGTTAACAAATTCAGAAAAAGAACTCACAAAAGAAGTGTAAAGTATATAAGATTGAGAGACATAAAAAGGTAGTTTTGGGTTGGTAATGCAAGTTAGGATAGAAAATGAACTAGGTATAATGCTTTGGACTCCTATATCCCCAGACAAACTTTGAAACTTTATGAGTATGGTCATGGAGCCACAAGGGGAAAACTCTGCACCTGACTGCATATGATAGGTTGCAGTAAAAAAGCAGACAGACTACAAATATCACAGCATTTCTCTTTGTGGGTGTCTTAGGGTTACTATTGCTGTGATGAAACACCATAACCATGGCAATTTTTTTTTTTTATAAAAGAAAGCATTTATTTGAGCTGGCTTACAGGTTCAGAGGTTTAGTCTATTATTGTCATGATGGGAAGCATGGCAGTACACAGGTAAACATGGTGCTGGAGAAAGACATGAGAGTTCTACATTTGGATCAGGAGGCAGCAGGAGGAGAGAGAGAGAGAGACAGAGACAGAGAGAGAGACAGAGAGAGAGAGAGAGAGAAACTGGGCCTATCTTGAGCATCTGAAAACCTCCAAGCTCACCTCTAGTGACACTTCCTCCAACAAGGCCAGACTACTCCAACAAGGCTACACATACTAATCCTTTCAAATAATGTCACTCCCTATGAGCCTATGTGGGCCATTTTCATTCAAACTACCATAATGGACATATGAAACACAAATGAATTTAATATGTAGATTTGTGTCCTATCCCTCAAATATCCTATTATGTCAATAACACTTCCAAATCTAAGAAAGTAAACAATTCTGGGTCCAAGCATTTTGGATAAGAAAAATTCATTGTGCACACATAAAAAGGTTGATTTAGGCCGGGCGTTGGTGGCGCACGCCTTTAATCCCAGCACTCGGGAGGCAGAGCCAGGCGGATCTCTGTGAGTTCGAGGCCAGCCTGGGCTACCAAGTGAGCTCCAGGAAAGGCGCAAAGCTACACAGAGAAACCCTGTCTCGAAAAACCAAAAAAAAAAAAAAAAAAAAAAAAAAAACCAAAAAAAAAAAAAAAAAAAAAAAGGTTGATTTAGAGCAGTGGGGCTGCAGACAGGGCTTGCGATGATCAGGTGTACTATGACATTAAATGGATGAGGAGAAGGTTTCATGCATGGAGAGAAGTGGACGCTGTAGAGATTGCATTGAACAGAATTTGAGGATTAGGAATAGCAGGGTCTACAGGAGCAGGAGGGGCCTTATGTCATTCTTGGAGTGAACAACCATACAGTGCCATCCCCACAGCTGTGTGACCAGTGTCCTCTGAATGTCCATCTGTCCACTACTGTACAAAGCCCTCACCATCCATGTGTCTCTGGGCTGTTGGAGTCCATGCTTTTTGTGCTCACCCAGGTCTGCATTGTCTGGGGCGTTTCTGAGTCATCTTTCTACACTTTGCTGCACTGTTTTTCATCCCTCTACTCTCCGTTAAATTGCTACTGATTTATCATCTTTTCTTTTCTGTTTTGGTTTATGGATCTGTTTCTTCATTTGCTAAGAACAATTGGGAATAACCAAATAAGTTGATGTTTGCTATCTCCTCATCTCCTCCATGGCAATACATCTCCACAGTCTTGTATGTAGGTGTAGTGAAGAGTGCCCTATGCTGGATTGCAAGCATGGCCCCTCTGTGCATCAGATCCTGTCCACACTCCCTCTGTCATCTCATGCTATCCATCAGATTTTTACCCAACTTGGTTTTTCATCAAAATTCTTGTTATGTAGTCAGACTCTTCTGGAATTGGTTGTCCTCCTGCCTCAGCCTCCCAAGTGCTGTGATAACAGATGTATTCCACCATGCCTGGTCATATTTATTTCCTTCCTGCTTCTTTTCTCACCTGTCTGCATCTTTTCAGTATCCAAATTTGTCCAAACTGCTGCTGTCTTGGAAAGCTATCCTTTGGTTCTTTCTGGATCATCATAGTTGTCCCTTTCTTGTCATCACTCAATTAGGATGTAGTTAGCCTTTCTACTATTTCTGTGTGTCTGTAGACTCTTCAGTATATATATATATATATATATATATATATATATATATATATATATACTGTGTGTGTGTATGTGTGTGTGTATATATATAACTATATATGTATATATAACTATGTACATATATATAAAACTATATATATGTATATAAATATATGCGTGTGTATTTTAAACTAAACCCAATGAAACACTTTGGCCTTTATCATAGTTTCTATATTGTGGCAGCTGTTAACATAGTTGTAACAGACGTGTTCTTTCTTCCCTTCTGTTCTGTGCAGTTCTCTTGTCCATTCCTCTTCTATTTTGGGGGCATTAAAAATTAATAATACTCATGTGTTTGTATTGAGGCCATTTTCTTCTCTATTAAATTTTTTTTTTAGCAAATATTTGACTTCTGATAATTTATACAATAAATGTGTAAATACACATGTTTATAGGCCAAAGTCCACATTAGACATTGCCCTTGGTACTTCTTCACACTACCAAGGTGACTGGGGTGATTTCTGGAGAGATTGATGACCGAGTTTTTCTTTCTTTCTTAACCTTTTCATATATCCACATGTACTAAAGAAAATTTCTATTTTGATTTTTCCAGATCATGCTGACAGAGTTTATTTCATTCTTGTATTGTGCACTGAAATATTGTGATAAATTAGACTTTTCTTTGATATGTATATCCCAAGACCTTTCCTCTACCCAGAAGTCACCACTGTTAACTCTTGGTAGAAACACTTTAGACCTTTCTGCACACTTATATACACTCTAATAGTCTCTTATTGCTGCTATAACAAATTACTTCACATTTAGTATGCCAGAACAACACAAGTATGTTTTCTGACAGTTCTATAACTCAGAAATCCAACATGGGATTCTCTGTAATAAAGTCAAGTCATCGTCAGGATAGCATTCCTTCTGGACATCAGAAGTGAGACTCGGTTCCCTCTCCTGTTCTAGTGTCCTGAGGCTACTAGATTTCCTTGACTCCTGTCCCTGTCTCCATTCAAAAATTTAATTAGTTCTTGTAGAATTTCATACAATGTATTTTGATAGTCTCCCTCTCAAAGGCATAATTGTGGTGTCTTTCAGTCCTTCTCCAAGCCTAATCCTTCTTTTTCTCCTTTTCTGATTAAAACCTTTATCATGACATTGGGCCCACATATACAGCCCAAGAGTATCTCCCATCTCAGTATTTTTTAATTTAGTCACATTAAGAAGTGTTCCCAGGTTCCAGAGATACTGCTGTGGACATCTGTGGAGGGTTATTCCTCTCTATGTACCTCGGAACCAATAGCTCATGGTTTAATGGTTTACTTCCTTAAATTTTTGTCATTACTAAATTCTCTAGTTGAACGCACTCTCACAGAAGGAAGAAAAGAGGAAAAGGAATATGGTTCACTGGAACTCAAACCTCATTCTTCTGCTTCTCTTTACCTCATCCAAGGTCTCATCTCACAAATCTTTACCAGGGCAGATGCTACATCCAGCAAACATCCTACTCAGTGAAGCCTCAGTTCCTTTTGTTGTTAAGGGATAGAGTTTGTAGGTCCTTACTCCTGTTGCAGGAACATCTCCCTACACAGTAAACCTTTCCTGGGGTCCAGCTTTCTTCCTAAGTATTCTGAAGCGTGCAAACTCAGACATAATGAATGGAGCCTTTGGAGTGAACAATCACTCAACAGCATAAGCTATTTTAATGGTCCTATCTCTTGAAACTAAACTTCTACCATCTGTTCTACTCTTTAACTGCAAATGTAAAAAGAACACCATTCCCAGTGGTATCATAAAAAGTTAGATATAAGTGATTTAAATGCATGTTTTGGTTCTGTATCCAGTGCAATATGCATCTGAAGGAAAGCTGATATTGGATTTATTTTTTTATGACTAAATAAAAATTCAGAGTAGAACTTCTGTGTGAACAAAAGAGTAACTTTTTAGTTGGCATGGAATGTTACAACTTGTCATTCATTCATTCATCCATTCATTCATTCACTTGCTCATATTTTCCTCCAAATATTTGCAGGTTGTCCCAAGTACTGGTAGCGTACTAGACACTTGGGTATAGAATTTAACAGTGATAATTGGTAAGACCTCTGACACCTATAAAAGAAAGCACATAGAACATTTCCTATAAAAATACATAAAAGTCATATAAAAACCTAAACATAAATTTCATGCTTTGCTTCAGGATGCTGATGCCAAGGAGGAGACTGAAGTCAGCAGTCAGTCAGATCTTGGTGGAAAATTCACAGCTGCTCCACAGGGTCACCATCTGAGACTGTTGTTTTGCTTGAGTATTATTTACATACCTGACTTTCTTTTCCCATCTAGAACATGGGAACACTAAATACTGCTGTGATTGAATGGGTTATATATAAAAAAAACCATCATAGATACACCTAGAGGTTTGCTTTCTAGGCAAGTCTAAATCCTGTCTAATTGACAATCAAAGTTACCATCATCCACGAATTCTGATTTCCAGAGCCACACTATGCACACTTAGATAAAGTTCATTATTAACATAGATGTATACTATGATTGAACTTGTATGAAAATACGATTTTCACTAACTTCATTATTTCCACCTATTTAGAGAGGTTTGATATTGCTGTTTTCTTGTTTTTCTCCCATTAGTACTCTATTGGTTGTACAGAGATATTAATCAATTCTCCAATTTGTGATTATTGGTCTGGTTAAAACTACAACAAAATGCTCATCTCCATAATTGGGTACATGTTAACATGCCATCAGGAAGGACTGTGTGAAGAAAGGTATGTCAGTTTCTCAGCTAACTGAACATGTCTATGAGGGGACACTCTGAAACTTTTGTGGCTTGTGACCACCTGACTTAGGACCAAAGGAGGGTCGTGTCAGTCTGTTTGTCTGATCTTAGTAAAACTCCTATTATGTTTAAGGAGAAACACTGAAATAACTTTCCTAGTATTGTCCTCTTCTGTGCCAAAGACTGACAGCACATTTCACATGGGAGGACATGGAATTCCTGGAAGGGACAGGACTCAAACTGAGTCTAATAATTTCCTAATGTTTTTGTTCTCTGACAAGTATAAGGAAGTAAACATTCCCAATTCTCACTTTATTTTAATATAACATGTTCAGAAAACTGTACATATTGTCAGTTCCCACCTTCACGAATGTTCCTCAACTGATTAAGTGCCCACCCACGTGACCATTCTGTAGAGCCTTCCCTGTGTCTCTACATGCTTCCTTCTTCCCCAAATAACCTCTTATCTGACTTCCGTCCGACTCTGCAGATTGGCTTTACTTTTGAACTTTGTACATAGGAGATCATACAATATGAATTATTTTGTGACTGCATTGTTTTTGCTGAAGATTTTATCTGTATTGTTGGGTATAGTGATTGTTCACTTATTTTTGTTGTATTATATGGTTTGAGCATGCCCCTTTATCCAGTATCAATCAGTGTTTGGCTATTATGATGTTGCAGTTATCAGTAGAATGCTATCATAGTGTGTGTATCTATCTGTTGGGTGACAAGACTTTTCCTGGGGAGGCATAAAATACATGTCTACTCACCCCAGATAGGGATCCCATGACAGGTCAAATTATGGATAAAGTATGGACAGACCAAAGTATGGATTCCACCAAAACTCAACTTGGTGAACCAATGATTTTTGCTGGGGTTGCTTACAGAAATATGGGCCAGGGGTTACTAATAGGAAGCAGAAAACACTCAAAGACAGCTGCGTCATCAAATCCCACCCCAGCATGGATGACGGCTCACAACGCTGGTGTTAGCATTCAGACCTGCCCCTTGGGGACCTGGCTAACACGTAGCTAGGCCCCGTCAGGGTCCTGACAACGTCATGTGCGCATTGCTATGTGGTCTCCCTGCGCATGTGCGATGTCCCCTCATAAAAGGGTGGGTGCCCACTGCTTTTTCTCTATCTCCACGAGGTTGAGTCTGCACCCTTCTCTCCTGCCTTTCCTCTTTTTCTCTTCTTCTCTTCTTCCTCTTCTCTCCTCTGCTCCCTTCTCTCCCTTCCCCACAATAAAATCCTGTACAAGAGCATTGTGTGCATAGTGTGATTTTCTGCCATGCCCCTTGGCTCCACCTGCCAAGGCCACTGCTATTCCTTTTTTTTTTTTTTTTTTTTTTTTTTTTTAACACAACTGGGAATCTGGAACACACTGCACAGCATACAGGCAGCTCAACAGGTTGGAGAGTGTCCTTTCCAGCTGCCTCAGCTGGTTTCTGCTTCCTCCAGGCAACCGGTCTCAGAGTCTGCATTGCTGCTTTTCTTGGCAGCTCAGCATGTCTGCAAATCTTTATAGTTGGGCTCTGCTTGCCCTGGCAGGGAGGGGCCTGGTGAATCTGATAGATTTCAGGGAGCTGCTTTTTTTTTTTTTTTTTGAGCTGTTTACCTCTCTTCTTAAAAGAGTTGCCCAGGAAAGTGGAACATGTAGTAATCAACAGTGGTTACAATAATGACATTTAAGCAATTGCATCAAGATGGGCAAAGCGCAACCATGACCATTAGTTCAATTACCCATCTGTGGATTGGCTGGGACTTTGATTTAAGTATGACTCAGCCAGGTTGGACTGGCTGGGCACTGTATTCAGTTGTGTGTCATGTCTTTCAGCCTTGTTGAGTCAGTAGCTCTTCAAGGCACATTTTTTTCCTCACAGCAAGTGGCTAGAGCCAAGATGGTGTGCTTCACTGCAAAAACACATGTCAAGCCCTCTGTTCTCACTATTGCACTAATATTCTGTTGGATTGTTCAAGGCAGTTGGTCAAACTCAAGAAATAGGGAAACTATTTTTTTACTGATGGCTGGAGGAATGGATCAGTGGTTAAGACTGCTTGACGCGCTTCCAGAAGACCCAAGTTCAGTTTGCAACACTCATGTCACATAGCTCACAGTGACCTCTAACTCCGACTCTGGGAGGGATACAGCACCCTCTTTCTGGTCTCCCTAGACACATTCACGTTCATGGTATTCATTCACACAAGCAGACACACACATTAATAAGAATGAATCTTAAAAATATGTTTTTTCACCTACCATGACAGGTTTGTTAGTGTGTGAATAATCCTAATACAAAGAAATGAGAAATGAAGACCAATAATTTATTTGATCAGACATACAGCTTTCGGCCAGACAATAGCTTTCTGGAATGATCCAGCTTGCAGGGCTAGCAGTGATTTCTGTAAATTGCTGCTCCTTCACATGCCCCGTGTTGGACATTTTCAGAGTCCCCTCTTCCTTTGCTTGGGATCAAGCAAGAATGTCGGCAAGTGCTATGCCTCTGAGCTACCCACCCACCCAAAGGAGCAAAGGCCCACAGTGAATGCTGATTGGATCACCTGCCTGTGGGCAGTCTGCCTTGCCTTTGGTGTGCGTCTTCTCAGCACTTTCTCTGCCCCTTTCACAACAATCATTCCATGCCACGGTTTTAATTTGCATATTCCTAATGATTAATGAGGTTGAACATCTTTTTAATATATTTCATATATTTACCCAGCTTTCCTGGATCGCTCACCCAAGATAAATTGTCTGCTAACCTTCTCTTGATTGATTCCTAGGCTAGATTCTGAGCTTGAGTCCCTTGGTAGTGACATCATCCCCCACTCTGACTCACCTTTTCACTCTTTGATTTGTGCCTTTGGAAGAGCATGCATTTTTAATTCAAAGGTAGCCCAATGGATCAATCTTCCTCTGGATGACTGGTGGTGTTTATGTGAACTTAAAAAAAAAAACCAATAAACAAAAAACAACTTTGCCTACCCCATCCACTTTGGCTTTAGGGACAGGGCTTCTTGTTTGTCAGGAACTCCTGTGGTAGGCTAAGTGGCCAGAGAGTCACAGGGTTCCCCCGTCTTTACCTCTCAGTTTTGGTTTTATAAGTGCATACCATCATGGTAGATTTTTTTTTAATAAGACATTAAAAAAAATCCTCCAAAAAACTATTTGTGTATTTGTATGTGTGTAGGTAAGCATGTACCACAGGGCATGTGTTTTCTAATATATTTATTGATTCATTTAACTTTCCAAGCATAAACATTTAGATTTATTGATGGTCTCTAGTGTACATTTATGTGGTAGTCTATTAACTTAAATTTTATTTCACTATTTATTTCTTGACCTTTATCTCTGGTGCTTGGCATTTCTTCTTATCTGACATATTTAATTTAGACTGTACATTCTCCTGTGTGCATTGTTTTATCTCAAAACCTCAATTTTGACATCTTGCATTTTTATTATCTTTAAATTTAAATTATTCCATTAATGTTCCAAGTATAAACATTTAGATTTATTCCATGTGTGTTAAAAACCTTACATTTCCTTAGTGTTTTCCTGATAGTATATTCTATCAGTTACTGAGAGAAGTTATATTAAAATCTCCCACTAAGGTTATGGCTTCATATATTTATCCTTAGAGTGTAGTCATCTTTTTCTTTATATATTGCAAAGCTCTGTTACTTTGTATATGTAAATTTAGATTAAAATATTTTTTTCTGGTAGATTGACTTTTTCGTTATTACTAAATATTTGTTTTTATCTCTAGTAATACCCCTTGCCTTAAAGTCTATATTGCTTCATATTGGTTGCATATTTTATATCTTCCATTCTTTTACCTTTCTACATCCTAATATTTAACCAATATTTCTTGAAAGTAGCATAGATTTTTCTCTTTAAAGGAGTCTAATATATCAATCTTTGTCTTTTAGTGAGAATACTTCATTTGTGATTTCATGTTATTACCCATATGTTTGGGTCAAGATCTACCATTTTACCACTTGATTTTTATTTGTTTTACTTTTCTTATGGTCAACCTATCTTCTTTCTTGCTTTCTGTAACATCATTATTATTGTTGTTGCTATATTTCAGTTTTCTTTGTATTTTTCTTTAGTTTATTTTTTTTAAAGACCGAGTTCTCTAGAAATACCACCAGGATAGGGATCCTTGTTCAAGTAGCTTACTGGGGAATGGACTCAGAAGTAAAGGAAACAGGACAGGACAGGGAGAAGCCAATAAAAGAGCTCGAAGATCCTCTGTGGTCAGAGAGGGACACGCAGTACATAAGGAGTTAGTTCTGGGAGGGGCCTGGCGTTTCTCTCCTCTGAGATATTGTTCAAGCTCAACCTTGCGGTTAGGGAAAGAAGACACATCCCTGTGTTTTCTTGATTTGTAATGAGAGTGGATATATTTTTAGACTTACTGGGTATATGTGTTTCCTCCTCCATAAAATGCCTATTGATATACTGTGCCCATTTTCCAGTGCATTATTGATTTCTTCTGTTTCTTTATATAGTCCTTGATATTAATTCTTTGTCAGTATATCTGGAAAATGTTTTTCATCCTCATCTTTTTATTCTTACTTTTGCTTTTAAACAAATAGGAATTCTAATTTTAGGGTATTAATGCTCCCCATTTTATGATAAGTATGCCTTAGCAAGCACATATTAAGTAAAAAATATTGAAAATACACTTGATACCCAGACTTATCCATTGTAAAGTGAAAAAAAAAAGTAAGTGAAACTATTGTAAATTCAGATATTTCTCAACTTCTGATTGGGTTAAATCTAGAAAAAAACAAAACAAAACAGCATACATCAAGGATCACTGTAGTTGGATTCATTAGTTTCTTTCATTAGGGTTTGGGGATTTTATTTTATGTTTAAGAATTTGTCAGTGCCATGCTAGGCTGTGGACATGCATGTCTTTAATCCCAGCACTCAGGAGGCAGAGGCAGATGTATCTTGATGAGTTTGAGGCCAGTCTGGTCTATAGAGCAAGTTCCAGGACAGCCAGGACTACACAGAGAAACCCTGACTCAAAAAAAAAAAAAAAAAAAAAAAAAAAAAGAAAGAAAGAAAGAAAGAAAGAAAGAAAGAAAGAAAGAAAAAGAAAAAGAATTTGTTAATCATAAAGTAGGTATTCTTTTCAGTCTTTTACAAGATTTTATAGTTATTATTTGACATAAAAGTCTTTAAGCTGTGATAGATTTATGAATGATGTGCGGCTAACAATCTTCAGTACACTGGTAGCCTTAATGTTATATGTAGCATAAATTTCACAGGATTTGGGGATCAGAACATGAATATTTCAGGATGAGAGGAATTATTCTACCTGCTACAGTATACTCTTTGGCCTCAAAGGTTCCTGTCTAACTCATATGAAAAATACAGTAATTGCATTTTAATGTCTCCAAATCTACAGAGTAAACACACATACACATGTACACACACACTCATCTAAATGTTATCTACTTAAAAGTTTTAAGTTCTGTCATCTAAATCCGGCATGAATGAAGTTCTTGTGCTTCTCCTTCTGGAACCTGTGAAAATAAAGAAAGGAGGCTTTGTGGGCTCATAGAGGCTCACAGAGACTGAACAGACAACTAGGGAGCCTGCATGGGACTGACCTAGGCCCACTGCATATATGTTACAGTTGTGTAGCTTGATCTTCTTGTGGGACTCCTAACAGTGCGAACAAGAACTTTCTCTGACTCTTTTACTGGCTTTTGGAACTTTACTCCTCATACTGGGTCTCTTTGCCCAACTTTAATCCACGGGGAGGTGCTTAGTCTTACTTGATATGCCATGTTTTGTTGATACTCATGGGAGACTTGCCCTTTCCTGGATGAAGATGGAGGAGCAGGTGGTAATTGGGGGGTGGGAACTTGTGGGGGAGGATGAGGGGAGGGACTGGTAGAGGAGGATGGTGGGAGGCTGCAGCCCATATGTAAAATGAATAGATTGGAAAAGAAAGAAAGAAAGAAAGAAAGAAAGAAAGAAAGAAAGAAAGAAGGAAGGAAGGAAGGAAGGAAGGAAGGAAGGAAGGAAAGAAAGAAAAAAGAAAGAAAGAAAGAAAAGGAAGGAAGGAAGGGAGAGAGAAAAGAAAGAACAAAAGAAAAAAGAAAAGAAAGAAAGGAAGGAAGGAAGGAAGGAAGGAAGGAAGGAAGGAAGGAAGGAAGGAAGGAAGGAAGGAAGCTCTGCTCCCAGGCCATTAAAACTCAACCCAACACGGTTTCCAGAGCACCGTGCCCTCTCCTCCACCTCACGGGATTTTGCATTCATTCTCCCTCCCACTGTTGTTCAGATCTCTGTAGCTTTTCATCCTTTCTTGCTGTTTCCTCTGTCTGAAACTTTCTGTCTCCATCACTTATCATGACTTCCTCTTTCTAAAAATTCCTATCACTTTTTATTCAAATACTGTCTGCTAGTTAGCACAACAGATAGCACCGAAGGATTCAGAGTTGAGCTTCTTGAGTTAAAATCTAATGTTTCCCAACAGATATTTCACAACTTACTTGCTTAAGGTACTGTTTCTGTGGCCAGGATAAAAATAACCTGACTACACCTTTCAAAGGAGAAAAGGCTGATTTTGACTCATGGCTATAAGGGATCATTTCTTCACATCTAGGAAGACATGGCTTCAGGCAGGCAAGGCATGGCAGCTGGGGCAGGAGGGCAGCTGGTCATATTCCGTTGTCAATCAGAAAACAGAATGAACAGGAAGTGGGGCAAGGCTATATGCTCTTAAGGCCTGCCTCAGTGACCCACTTTCTCTAGTGTGGCTCCACCTCCTAAAGGTTCTTTTAGGTTCTTCCCAAACAGCATCATCAGTGGAGGACCAAAATTTCAAGGATGTGAGTCCATGGGGGAGAGTTTACATTCAAAACCTATCACTTAACCTTCTTTGCCTCACTTTCCTTGTTTATGAATGGGTATAGAAATAATGGGAATGTTTCAACAACTTTAAAATTGGTAGGTCCTTAGAACAGGCATTGCACATTGTTGGTCAATATGTAGACCATACTCTTCACTTTCTTAATTTTTGTCTTTCCTTTTTCTTCTTTTTTTTGTCTCTCCCCACCAGAGCTGGGAGCCAAACCTAGGGCCTTGAACTTGTTAGGTAAGTGCTCCACCACTGGGCTAATTCCCCAACCGACTCTTCACTTTCTCAGCTTAAATATCACCCTTTCAGAGAGAGACTCTTCTGCGACCACACAGTCCAGAACAGTAGCCCAAGTCATCTGTCATATTGGTCTGTTAAAATTCTATGTAAAATCTGTAGGCTCCTTTTATTATTCTACATTGATTCTTACTCTGAGCGACAAGCTCAAAAGTGCCAATGTTGTGTTCATGCTTTGTGATAAACACCTTGTGCTGTACCCCTCTCCTGTCCTAGAGCTCCACTTCAAGGGGAATTATAATCATGATATTTGGTGACAAGCTAAGTCTTAGGGACATGTGTTTTAGCATTCTTGTCTCTTTTTATCCTTTCTATATAGGTTACAGTCAACAACACCAACGGCAATGTGCCTGATCCCAATTCTTTAAAAAATAAGCACCATTCTGTGTCTGAGAAAGATCACCAACCTTGGAGATAAGCTTCTAGATCATGATATTCCATGATTATACACAGAGAGATAAATGATGTAATATGGTCATAAAGAAAAAGTAGTTGGTGCAGTAGTGAATTGTAATTTAAAACAGTTTTATTGTTTCAGTGAAATAGTAAATAGATGGAATATAGAGAGGTGATGAATACTGCAAAAATATGTTTCTTTGATATGTATACTTAAGTATTTATTTGTGTGTATTCACATGGGTGGATGCACTTGTGTCGTGTGTGTGAGTGGGTTAGGGGTCAACCTTTTGTGTCATTCCCCAGGAATTATTCAGCTTATTTTTGAGGCAGAGTCTTTCACTGAGTCTTAGGGTTCACTATTGCAGACCAGCTGGTGCAAGGGATTCTCCCATCTCTACCTCTGAAACTCTGGGAATACAAGTGTGCAACACCATGTCTGGCTTTTTTCTTGGGGGCTAAAGACCAAACTTAGATCTTTATACTTGGAGGGCAAACATTTTACCAACTGAGCAATCTTCCCAGCTCCATGTTCACGGAGAGGCCCTTTCTCAAGGTAGTAAGAATGTGATAGAATAAGACATCCAGTGTCCTCCACACATATACACAGAAGCTCATGCATCCATGCATGCCCTCATCCAGCCCCCTTTCCCCCCCCCCCAACTAAAAACAATGTTTTGGCTGGGAATATTGGCATGTGCCTCTAATCCCAGTATTTAGGAGGCTAAGGTAGTTTCAAACTATCTTAGGATCCATAACACAATCAGACCCTCTAAATAGGTGAGACAGTTGATTGGCTTGATCTGTTTGGAAGGCATCCAAACAGTGGGACTGGGTCCTGTGCTCAGTGCATGAGTTGGCTGTTTGAAACCTGGGGCTTATGCAGGGACGCTTGGCTCAGTCTGGGAGGAGGGGACTGGACCTGCCTGGACTGAGTCTACCAGGTTGATCTCAGTCCTCGGGGGAGGCTTTGCCCTGGAGGAGGTGGGAAAGGGGGTTGGGCTGGGGGGAAGGGGAGGGGGGCAGGATGGGGGAGAACAAGAGAATGCATGGCTGATATGTATAACTGAATGGTATTGTAAAATAAAATAAAAGGAAAAAAAAGAAAAAGAAATAAATAAATGAAAAATTTTTTAAAAAAGAAAAAACCCAAACCAATAATAATGATAATGATAGAAATAATAATAATAATAATAATAATAATAATAATAACATTCTTCTTTAGAGTTTTATCTCTTGTCTTGCAGAAATGAGAAAAGAGCAGTGTTCCTGAGCATTTAACACATCATGCTGCACAGAGGTTCTGGACATTTTGGGGAAGTTTAGGGGCACACTGGGACAATGTGAGCAGCAGACTGGTTTTATGTCTGCGTGCGTGCGTGCGTGCGTGCGTGCGTGCGTGTGTGTGTGTGTGTGTGTGTGTGTGTGTGTGAGAGAGAGAGAGAGAGAGAGACAGAGACAGAGACAGAGACAGAGAGAGAGACAGAGAGACAGAGAGAGACAGAGACACACATACAGAGACAGAGAGAGAGGTAGAGAGAGAGGGGAGAGAGAGAGAGAGAGAGAGAGAGAGAGAGAGAGAGAGAGAGGACTTCTTTGATCTCTTCAAGCCCTTCTTTAGCCGTCCCTCTTCTGTTTGAATTGTACTAATTTGTAACTCCACGCTTCCATCTGGGGACACAGATTTGTGCAGCCCAGTTCCCACGCTACCCTAAATTTTCTTAGCACCCGACTGAACATATTGCTTTTAGCATATTTACCTGAATTGTCAGGAAAACATCAGAAATGTCAACTTTTGTGAGTCAGATCACAGTCAGGGGCCCTGTCACTTCACGCTAACATGATATACACCTGACGTTTGTACACAGATGCCTGCATCTCCATTCATGTTGGCTGCAGATCCTGGAAGCTCAGATCTGGCACCTAAAGAATCTATTGAGAGGGGGAGAAGGAAGGAAAGGAATTTCACTGCTCCCAGCCTGTGACATCATGCATATTCTGGGGACAATTTCCCCGTCTTCTTTCACTTAGTTTTTCCTTCCCAAGTCCTTGGACGAGAGCAATGGCTGGGACAGCTCCTGTCACTCATGTCCTGTGTCCTTTAAGAATTTCATCTTTATAAGGTCCCTCAGTTTGGTTAAGGGTTAGAACTTCTAACCTTCAAAGCCAAATGTGGAATGTGATTCAGGGTCAAGGTGGCAGGAAACTGTTTCCTCTCTCCATTTTTGATTTGAAGTATTCTTTCTGATTATGTCTGGAACCATCAAAACCTTTTTGTAATCACGTGTTGAAGATGGCCTATTTGCAGCCTAGTCCTCTGTAATGAAGAGTTCCTTCCCTGTGTTTCTATCCATAGAATTTATTATCTCAATATCTGCTTACTTACATTTATATTTAGTGATGACAGGCTTTTGACCTTTGGTCTTCAAGGATCCTGGCTGTTGGGAGAAGACCCCAAGAAGGAAGAGAAAGGTAGAAGAAAGGCTGGGGCGTCTTGCCCTAGAATTAACATCTCTGACTTATGGAATTTTTTTAAAGGAAAAAAACAATCTGGATCTGCGGATGAGTCAGTTAACTTGGAAGTAAAACACTTAAATAAAATCATATGAAATATGACATGGCACCTTGCTGAGAGAAAGCTTGGCAATGGGTTACCAAGGTGTTTCCATTGTAGGACTGGACTCAGATAGTGCTTCGTACTGCAACTACTGCTCAGCTGGAAGTTGGATGCTACTGTCATTGTTGCTACCACTTACCACCAGGGTGGGTTTTTTTTTTGCTATATATAAATGTAAAAACAAATACACATACGTTTGTTTTTGAAAATGTGGACATAAAATGGAGCCTTAATGCATCTACTCTCAAATTCTAAGTGAAAACATGATGTATTATTCTTAGCTGATCTAATGTTAGTTATTATAAACAGCACTCATTTTTGTAATTAGTTTACTGAGAATCTGCATTAAATGGAGTTTTTGCCTTATGAGAAAGCATTTGATTTTTATCACAGAGTGCTTCATACATAAAGACACTAACAAGAACTACTTTCAGATGGCACAGGGTTTCCTTTCTTTCTTTCTTTCTTTCTTTCTTTCTTTCTTTCTTTCTTTCTTTCTTTCTTTCTTTCTTTCTTTCTTTCTTTCTTTTTCTCTCTCTCTCTTTCTCTTTCTTTCTTTCTTTCTTTCTTTCTTTCTTTCTTTCTTTCTTTCTTCTTTCTCTCTTTCCTTCTTTCTTTTTGAGACAGGGTTTTTTAGTGTAGCTCCAGCTGTCTTGGAGCTAGCTGTATAGACCAGGCTGGGCTTGAACTCACAGGGATCTGTCTGCCTCTGCCTTCTGAATGCTGAGATTAAGAGTGTATGCTCTATGTGTATCACGTATTTTTCAAAGTAATCTCTAAGGCGATTCTCAATATCTTCTTTTACTTGTTTATTTATTTATTTGTTTCTTTGTTTGCCTATCCATCCATCCATCCATCCATCCATCCATCCACCCACCCACCCATCCACCCACCCATCCATCCATCATCTACCTATCTATGTCTATCTAATCTATTTATCCATGCCTATTCTCTCTCTCTCTCTCTCTCTCTCTCTCTCTCTCTCTCTCTCTCTCTCTCTCTCTCTCTCTCTCTCTCTCTCCTGTGTATGAGAGCTTGTCTGCATGTATGTGTGCTGTGTGTAGAGTGCCTGCAGAGGTCAGTAGAGTATATTGGATCCCCAGAAACTAGAGTTGTGAATGGTTGTGAGCCAATCATGCGAGTGTTGGGAACTGAACCTAGCTTCTTCGCAAGAGCAACAATTGCTCTCAACTGCAGAGCTGTCTTGCCAGCCTTCCACCCCACTATCTCCTTTAATTCCACCAACAGGCAAGTTCTTCCCAGTCACACCTCAAGTTTCTCTCCATATATATGGTATGTTTTGGCCTTAATATTCCTTGAAGCCTTGACAACATCAACCTCAGCCATGGAAAGTAAAGTTAACAAAACCAAATCCTCCAATGCTTGTAGGATCCCTCATAACCACAGATTCCATGAGCTTTCCCCATTGCTGGTAGACATCTCTCCAGCTTTTCTCTGTGCTTCCAAAGCATAAACATCAATAAAGAGTTTACATAACTGTTTCCTTTTGCCTGCTTTTCTTCTTCAGCGGAAGAGTTCTCAGATTTTCTCCATTGTGGACTCAGCTGCTCAAACTTCTTGGCATCAAACTACATGAGAAAAATCTCCATGGAGAAACACGGACTGTATGCTGCCTAGTGCTGTAGTGAGAAATGTCCATACTCAAAATCCTCTCCTGGAAGCATCTGGACATTGACCAGATGTACATCCCACATGCCTCTGCTCTTCGTGCAACTAGATTAGCCATTCATGAGGCACATGCTAAAATACTCTTTGCAACTAAAGATGGGGTGGATTCAGCCTCTCTGTGTGAGCTTTCTTAGGCCACCTCACAAAGACCAAAGTCTGATTGGTTTAAGCAACGTAATTTTTTTTTCAGTGTTCCAGAGTCTAGAAGTCCAAGCTCCAAGCTCCTGCAGGGTTTGGTTTCTGATGAAGCCTCTTTCTTTGAGTGGCTGGTGAGTACTTCCTTGCTGGGTCCTCATAAGCTTGAACCTTTGTGTACATGGAAAAAGAGGAGGGGAGAAAGAAGGAGAGGGGAAGAGGGAGAGAAAGAGGAGGGAGCCATTATATTTGGGGTAAGAACTCCAGTTTATGCATGTTGGAGGGCACACAATTCCATTATTTTTAATAGGATCACCCATTACACTCTCCTCAGGTTTGTTGAGGAGAACTGGCTTATTGAGGGTCCACATGGTAAGCCTGATAGTGCCTCATGACGGGGATGCTGACTGACTTATGCCATACTGTATCACCAACATGAAACCTAGGACACAAGGAAATGCTAGATAAAAGGCTACGTAAATGAATTATGTTATTAAATAGGCAAACGTGGTGGGTTAATCTGTTTGACAAATCCTTTTGATAAGGCTTACATTTTGCTGATTGTGTGCTATACATTTTTTCTAGAGGCATGAGTACATCAAAAGTATCCCAAATTCCCACACTACAGCAGAGCTTGAAATAGGTATGTTTGTTTGAGTGATTTATGACAGAAATACTCATAGGGGTGAAATAAAGGAAGCAGGGCAGGAGTGGGAAAAAGCTGTGTGAGAAAATGGCTTCATGCGAGTCTAGCCTCATCCCACAGGGAGTTCTGAAGCACAAATAACAGAACGAGTTCTTCCTTTGGTTTGTTCCAAGGAATGCTGGGCTTTGGAATTATGTCTATCAGCCACTGGCTGAGGCTAGAGTCCCGTGGGTCTGACTGTACTTGCTCATTTTTAGGACACAGAACTTACAATGGACTCTATGGAAGTACAAACCCTGGCTAAGCTCATTTTTTTTTCTGGTCCTCATTATGAGGCAGCGTTCTCTATCTCATGAGGCTTAGGGTCTATTATCGCTGCTGGCATAATGTCTGCTTCCTATGGCTGGTGGTCTACTTGCTTTGGGATTCCCATATGACCAGATGATGCTCATAACCACATCCCTTTGTGGACACATCCTCTTTTATCCTCTTCTCTGGAGACCAGGGTCTTCATATCTACCCAGGCTAAGTGTCTCATACCACTTCCTGTCCATAGGATACATGTAACTATATAATGACCATATATATATATATATATATATATATATATATATATATATAATTTATGTTTATAGCAACATAAATTATAGCTTTGTGTCTTCAAAGGGAATCACTGCCAATCTGATTCCACCTTTAGAAGATTGTTCAATCACTTACTTGGGCAAAAGCTATTGGGAGATTTGCTATATAATAGGAGAAATGGATCATATATTCATGCATCTTCAGGTTTTTTAGACCACTATTATCATCTGGACTATTTTCTGACAGAGAATGGGAACAAAACTTTATTCATTACTTTTCTTTTTGTGGAAAATACTGGGGGAAAGCAATTTTAAAAATGAAATGTTTTTTCAAGGACAGTCAATCATGGTAGCAGGAGCTTGTGGTAGGTAGTCACATTGTATCCAGTTAGGAAGCAAAGAGAGGGAGCCGGTAGGGAGAGAGGGAGATGAGTGCCAGTGCTCAGTTCCTTCTCATTTTTATTCAGCCTGGTAGCTCAGTCCATAAAATTGTGTCACTCACATTTAGAGTAAGTCTTCCCATCTTAACTCAATCTAGAAATCCCAAATCTGCCAGTCCCAGAGGTTTGTCCCCTGTGTGATTCTAGATTCTGTCAAGTTGATGGTCAGTATCGACTATCATATTAGCTCAAGAGCAACACTGAGAATACAATCTGCTTCTTTCGGCCGTGGAAAAGAGTACATTCCTTGGGGTAGCAGCCACATGTCATATACCACATACTGCACATGTTAGTCTTCTCTAGGCAAGGCACCCTATCTGACAGGTTGGCTGCAAATGAGTCTACACTTGGCTAATTCTGTGATGACTCACCAACATTTATCAGGTCCCATCCAGTTTTAAAACTCAAAGAGCGCCTGGAATATGACAGAGTCAATTACCGCTATCTTTCCTTAAGTACTCCAGGGTGGCATTAGTATCTGCCATACACTTTAGGATGACATCTTGTTCTTGATTTACTGTCTGCAAAGAGAGCAGTTTCAGGGCTTCCATACGGCCTTCCTGATCCTGTAGCTCTTGCCCCGCAATCAGTGTGAACATTTACCAACTGCTAAGCATGGAAACTTTGACTATATCAGGGAAATAATTGTGTGTAAATCTGCAGATTCAAGAGACCTGTGAGATAGAGCCGCACTGTTACTTGCCTCCATGGACATTACTCTAATGCAGAAACTGACATCTTGAGTTCCTGGGTGAGTGTCCAGTCAAACTCTGTCTTACAGCCATTGATAGATTTTAGCATCCCTGCTCTGTAGTGTGGGGTTCAGCCAGCTCTTCTTATCTGTTTGTTGCAGTTGTTTTCTTGGCACAGTGGGAGGTTGGGAACCAGTCTTGTGGTGTTACAAGATTTTTTTTTTCTTTTTCCTGGACATCTGGTCTCTCCTCCAATTCATGGGCTCTGCATCGGAGAACTCTTTAGGTCTGGAATTTGGGCAATCAGGACTTTTCACTGGGACAGTAGATCTTAGCTTTCACCTGTCCCCCCCTTTTTTCCCTTTTATTTTATTTTACAATACCATTCAGTTCTACATATCAGCCACAGATTCCCTTGTTCTCCCCCCTCCTGTCCCCCTCCCCTTCCCCCCAGCCCACTCCCATTTCCCACCTTCTCCAGGGCAAAGCCTCCCCCGAGGACTGAGATCAACCTGGTAGACTCAGTCCAGGCAGGTCCAGTCCCCTCCTCCCAGACTGAGCCAAGCGTCCCTGCATAAGCCCCAGGTTTTGGCCAGGCGGTGGTGGCGCACGCCTTTAATTCCAGCACTTGGGAGGCAGAGGCAGGCGGATCTTTGTGAGTTCAAGGCCAGCCTGGGCTACCAAGTGAGTTCCAGGAAAGGCACAAAGCTACACAGAGAAACCCTGTCTCGAAAAACAAAACAAAACAAAACAAAAACAAAAACAAAAACAAAACCCAGCCAACTCATGCAATGAGCACAGGAACCGGTCCCACTACCTGGATGCCTCCCAAACAAATCAAGCCAATCAACTGTCTCACCTATTCAGAGGGCCTGATCCAGTTGGGGGCCCCTCAGCCTTTGCTTCATAGTTCATGTGTTTCCATTCGTTTGGCTATTTGTCCCTGTGCTTTATCCAACCTTGGTTTCAACAATTCTCACTCATATAAACCCTCCTCTTTCTCACTAATTAGACTCCTGGAGCTCCACCCGGGGCCTAGCCGTGGATCTCTGCATGCAGTTCCCTCACTCGTTGGATGGTCACCTGTCCCTTTTGATTGTGCGTTTTAAGTGATCTACTTTCTGGATAGCCATGTAATTTGGCTCTACAAACATCAAGATTTAGCTCTACAAACATTTCCAAGATCCCCATGGGCCAGGTTGCTGTTCACCATCTCACTCTTGCTTTCCAAAACAGTAGCAAGGGTCATTATATTTCTGACTGTTGAGTACTGTCCTGACCCCTTCTATTCTAGTTTCTTATTATACTCACTTATATTGGGGAATGGGACTTTTTAAATAATACCTTCTGTCATTACTGAGTTCCAGAGGACAATTACTGTTTAGTTTTGCACTGCATGTCACTCTCACACCAGTGTTCTGTTTTTTGAGCTCTTACAAGAACATGTTGAGTTGGTATATTTTCTGGCCTCATGTATTACACATATTCTAGCATCTCTACTTCTCTGATGTTCATGACTCCTTTCTGCCTAGTTTTCTGAGATCATTCCTGCATGTTTCCTTCATACAACCTGTCCAGTTACCTTTTAGACATTCTGAAAAGTTACCACAACAAGATTAGAACCATCACTTGGGGCTTGGGTTGGGTAGGAAATATCAGAAGTTTATCCATGTCAACAAGCTATCTGGCTTTATATTCTTTAACTTGCTCCACAGTGTTCAGGAGTTATCTGAGTCATGTGCTTTCATTTCTGCCATTGTGAGCCACCATGGTCCTGCAGATATTGCGTATGCAATCAGTGTCTTTGCTCTCCAGCAGTGGTTCTCAGCCTTCCTAATGCTATGACCCTTTAATACAGTTCCTCATGTTGTGGTGACTCCCTAATCATAAAATTATTTTCCTTGCTACTTCATAACTGTATTTTTGCTACTGTTATGAATTGTAATGTAAATATCTGTGTTTTCTGATAGTCTTAGGTGACCCCTGTGAAAGGGTCATTTGAACCCAAAGGGGTTGCACTCACAGGTTGAGAGCTATTGTTATACAATATAGATATTACTTTAATCATTTACAACTAAGATTTTATTCTAGTTAGGAGTCTTCAGGCCAGCAGACTAAATAGAAATATTTTTATGAGCTGAAACATTATATTATAAACCACCTACTCATTTTTAGACATCTATATACTTTTCAAATAAGGGATTCTCTGCCCTCTAAAACCGGAATGGATCATTTCTGTAGGCACAGTGGACTCAGATTACTGTTCTCATGAACAGTTTGTCAGACATATTCACACTAAATGTCAGGATCAAAGGCTTGACCTTTTCAGTGGATACTTGCCAAGGCTGGTTAGTTGAACCTCTCTAAGATGCTGTAGTTCTTAAAAATAGGGCTGGTACATTCTCTTCATCAATGTCCACCTTCTGGTTCTAGAAGATAAGTATCCAATGGGAGACATCTTTCTTTTCTTTAAAAAAGTTAATTCAATATATTTTCTTCCTTCCTTTTCTTTCCTCCCTCTATCTCCTCCTACATCTCCATTGCCTAACTCTTTCCATTTCCCCCTTCAAACTGATGATTTCTTTATTATTATTATTATTGTTACACACACACACACACACACACACCTATATAAATACAACCTACTGAGTTCATTTTGCTTCTGTGTATGTGATTTCAGGACTGATCTCATTGTACTGGGTAACCAATTGGAGGCCTCATCCCTGTGATATCTAATTCTCCTTTTCTCAGCTATCACTAGTTGCCTGTAGTCCTTTATCTAGGGCTGAGACCTAGTGAGACTTCCCCATTCTACATTAGCATGTCTACTGATGATGCCGTTGTTCTGGTACTGTTGAGGTAGCCATATCCAAGAGGTATAGCAGATTTCCTGCTTCTTTGGTTTCTACTGTCTTCCTGTTCCCTTTTCTATGATGTTCAGGTACAGAAGCTGTGCTAAAGATGCATCTGCTGGGGCTGGGTTGCACAGAATCCATTGATTTCTGCATTATATTCAGTTGTAGTTTTTTTTGTAATGGTCTCCATTTATTGTAAAGAGACATTTCTTTGATAAAGGGTAAGATCTACACTTATCTCTGAGTTTTAGAATGTAGTTAGGAATTATGCTAGTCTAGTGAAGTAGTAGTAGTAGGGTCTCTTCTAAGATCCATGACCTTGCTAGCCCTGGGTAATTGATTAGCTTTCTAATCCCAGGCATTATTTCCTTTCATGTTGAGTGAGCCTTAAGTTTAGTTAGTGAGCTATCAGTTATTGCCAAGATATTGGTGTCTCTATTGCTTCTTATGGGATATCTTGCCATGTTGATCACTGTTGTAGCTCATAGGCATCACAGCTGGATAGAACTGTTGATTAGTTCCCTCCCTTGGCAGTTTACATAGTGCTTTCTGGTACTGTGGGAACTAGACTACAGGAAGGAAGTTTTTAGGGCAGATCCAGCTCAATTCATCCCAGTCCTGTATCCTGTGTGTGCAGTGTTTTCAGCAATTAGGACTTACCTGCAGTCTCTGAGAGGCAACCAAGGGGAGCAGCAATAATCTATATTGTTTTGGGAGTTACTTGAACTATCATGCTTAACACCTCAAAAGGAGGTTTCTCATGTCTGGTCATGGGGCTTTTGATAGGTAGACTATGGCTCTTGTGGGAGCATTGCATGGTAAATATAAAATAATATGATTCCTTAAGGCTTTAATCAAACAATGTTGGAAGATGTTTTTCTTACCAACAAGGGAAAGCTGGAATGATGCCAATAACATATGCACTAGAACAGGAGTTTCACAAATAGCAAGCATTAAATGGCTAATAAAGACCAGGAAAGAAGCTCAGTCTCATTGGTAATGAAATAATTGCCAATTAAAACAGGGATCAACATCTTACAACAATTAGAATGAACAAACAATAACCAGACAACACATTTGTCTTAGTCAATGTTCTATTGCTGTGAAGAGACACCATGACCATGACAACTCTTATAAAAGAAAACATTTAGTTGAGGCTTGCTTGCATTCGGAGGTTTAGTTCATTATTGTCATGGCAGGAAGCACAGAGGTACGCAGGCAGACATGGTGCTGGAGAGGTAGCTGAAAGTTCTACACCTGGATTAGCAGGCAGCAGGAAGAGAGAGACACTCAGCCTGGCTTGAGAATTTCAAAACTCCAAGCCCACCCCCAGTGACACTTTATTTTTCAACAAGTACATACCTGTTCCAACAAGGCCACACTTACTCCAATAGTGCCACACCTCCTAATCCCTGTCAAATAGCTCCACTCCCTGATGACCAAGCATTCAAATATATAAGCCTATGGGGGTCATTCCTATTCAAACCACCATAAAATCCTACTTTTCAGGATGGATGTGTAGTCATAGGAACACTTCTACACCAAGGATGGGGAGAAGAATTGTGCAGTCACTTTGGAAAACAACCTAACAACCCATGATGAAGCTGAAGATGTAGAACTCTCGTTACTCTATTGTTCTCATAAGCACACATCATTTGACACTGGTCTTCAGACTGTAGGATGCATATTACCTAGAACTTCACGTACATTTCTCCTCAGGGGCTGCATTAAGGTTTAGCTCTCAAGTATTCAGATGTGGTTTTTGCTACAGCAGCTCAGCACAGAAGCCTATGCTGTATAAAAGCATCGTGTGGGTTCCCTTTTCTTCTCCCCTTTGCATTACCTCATCCTGTAAAATCAGATCCTTGCCTTCTCTCACTCAAGTGCGTTGTTCTGGAACGTAAAAACCCCTAAAGCCTCAAAGAGGGAATGCAAGATATTTGTTGCCTCCTTTTAATCAAGATGCCATACACCTGGCATAGAACAATTCTGTGTTGCTAGTGTTGTAAAATTTTCTGTTAAGTGAATGCATTGGGCCCCAAATACGATATTTTTGTTCACTTTAATATTTTCTAAGTCCATCACTAATGGTAACAGTTTTTTTTTTTTGTCAACAACTTTATTTCTTAAAATCCCTATTAACTAAAGACGTATCACTTCAGGCAACATAGCTCTTACCAACAGGCTTTGTAGCTTCATAAAGAGACCCCTGAAACTGCCTTGTTCTCATGAAGACAGCACAGAGCTGGTATCTATGAACCATGAGGTGTCTTATCATCAGTCGCCTTGATCTTGGCTTTCTTAGTCTCCAGAACTGCCCGGAATAATACCCTGTTACTTTAATCGCTTTAATCTTTGATATTTTGTTGTAGCAGCTCAGACAGACTAAGACAAGATAGGAGAACTTTTCTGAAGCTGTACAGAAGCACAATGATGGAAGTACATTTGGTGAGAGGAGTAAGCAGAGCGACAGTATTTTACCCAGCACTCCCCTGAGCGATCACGGTGGGATATGTCTTTCTGCTATGCTGCACAAATAGAGTACTTAATGCTAGGCATCCAGACCTGCCCTTGGAAAATCATAACTCAGAGGGACTTTTCAAGGGCTCCAGGATGTCTTACAACACATACTGCTTAACTGTCAAACATAAAGGATCATGGAACTTGTTCTTCCCTTCCTGTTTACCTCCCCCAGTCCCCTTTTCCCTTTTAATATTCCAAAAGGATGAGAGGCATTTAGAGTATATATTTGTGTGAAAAGTCTTTAGAAAAATAATTCTGTTTACACAGTGTCTGAGAAGTGGGCTTCACAGCTACTTTGTTTGATCATGACCTCTGGTGCCCTTGAGGAGGCATAAATCAGCAAGCTCTGTGACATCACCAGCAGGAGCATGTCATAAGGTCATCCTGACAGATGCTCCATATCAGTTGAGCTGGATGATCTCATTATACCTAATGACAATGAACTCATGACATTTGATTGTCGTAACTTTACCAGTGAAAAAGATCTCAGTAACAGAATGGTCCTTTTACCTACAGCTTTAGAATCTTCGACACGCTTCCATGATAAATTACTTTTCTTAATTGTCACATTCTGTCATTCTGATGACATTTTACACAGTGATCATATGATTAGTTTTTGATTATTGATGCTGTGCCACTAAATCATAGGCTAAACTTTGCAAAAACACTGTACGGTGTTCAGCTCATTTACACATAATCTTAGTGAATATTCACCCTTTTTAGAAACAGAAGTGTACAGAGAGCACAGTTCCATGTTAAATCAAAGAAATTGAGGATAGAGCAAAATAACTTTTATTTTCTTATCAGAAAATTTAAAATGGTGAGTCTCCTGCATGCAAAATAATATGCTAGGCCCTTTCATTTTCTATGGACATTTTTTCTGGAGGTATTATCTCTGTTTAGTAAATGTGGAATCTGAGACATTAAAATTTCTCTTGTCATTTATTCTCTGACATTATATTTGAAGGGTAGATGATACTTGATACAGGCTGTCCATTTGATCAAGGGTTATGTTATGCTTCTCGACTATGCAAACTTTACAAATGGTGACATTAGCAAGAGATACTCCATCCTTCCTGCTGGCCAACTGATGAATCCTGAGTCACTGCCAGTTCTCTTTCTCAGCAGTGTTGTGATTTAAGGATTCCTATATCCTGGTTACGTGTAGTGTTCTTTGGGCAGTTGAGATCAGCAATACCTAACTGCGTGATAGTTAATCTTGACTGTCAACTTGTCTGCATTGAAAGACATCTAGGAGATTGATAAGGCACACTTCTGGTTGTATCTGCGAGAACATTTCTAGAAATGACTGGTGTGTGGACAGAAACCAACAGCACAAGCTGGGGGATTGGAGGAACCCAAGAGTTGGGAGAAGGAATCTTCTACCTTGAGTAAACTCCGTACTTCCTGAACAAGAGTGCCTGTTGGTGATTCCTTGCCCAGCTGCATATATCAAACTCCAGCTTCATTACATTTTAAACATGGATTCCTGCTCTCTAGGGAACTTTTAGGTCTTAAGCCTCAGACTGGAGCTGCATTATTGATCTAGAACTGGGTAGTTACTAGGTTCTCTTCTTCTTCAGTGTGCAGACAGATTTGGGGCAAACTAGTCTCCATCTGGGTAAGTCAATCCTATAAATCCACATGTACACATATTCTGGGTATTAGTACATAGTCTCTAGTTTCTGTTTTCAACCTTGACTGACAGAAGCCCATTGTTCAAATGAAGTTGTGTATAGATGTCAAAGTCTGAAATGGCTTTAGGAGGGTCCTCCAAGTCCCTTATTTTCAGCTCCTCTTTGCCCTTGGCAATGGTGATTCCAGTACCTTTTTATAACAGTAGACGAGGGCCATTAATTTACTTGTAAAAGAAGGCCAAGAGCCTATAGTTTTATAGTATCATTAAATAGCAGGTTCACTACATATAATACCTTGACTTTTACCAGATATGGTTTATTATTATAGCATATTATAGAGTATATTATGTATAACATACAGGTTATAGATTATTACTATGGCTTTAATTGGATAAGGGATATATATATATATATATATATATATATACATATATATAGGCTTTATTACATATTGGATGTTGTACAGTTTTTATTAAATATTGATAAGATAGAGATTCTTACTAGATTATGTTATTTGGGCCCCCCAGGTTCAGATTAAATGTAGAATGTGGGTGGGTTAAAGGTTAAGGCTCCCTCCATGAAATACTCACAAGTGTACCCCGTTAGTCCAGAGCCTCTCTGCAAGACCCTCTGCAGTCTTGTAGCAGTCTGAATATTCCTGGAGCCAGAATTAGAGCATTTGGGGGGATGAGTACCTTGTGATTTGCCTTCCCGGACAGTGTCCCCAAACACAAGGGGCTGTAGGCTCTTGTCTTAAGGCTCAGTCGAGGATTCCAGAAGACTATTGAAATGAATTCACAAAGCCTTCTCTGCTCCCAAAGAAATAGGGAAACGAGGGAGCAAGGAGAGAAAACATGACGATAAATGAAATAATCAGGCTAGTCTTGTACTGGGATCCAGCTTGTTGCACTTGAGATACCTGTGTTCACATATTTCTGAGCTGGCTTAGAGGCCCTCCCTTCTGCCCCCCTGCATCAGTAAAGATCAAGTAACTGACTGACAGTTTGATCTTTCTTCAGGGAGACCTTATGTCTCCTCCCACACCAAACCCAGAGGAAAGCCTCTGTCAGGTGGTAGGGTCACGTGGGTAGCAGATAAGCTCCCATCCTTGACACAGGCTTAGGTGTTGATCCCACCAGAGCCAAGGATCCGTGAGTTACTATTAGGAGAAAGCCTCTTCTAAATGCTCAGGCTCCAAGGCTTTCAGGGCAAGCTTGGGGGATTTGATTGAATACTTCTGGAATCTTTTCCTTTTCCTTCTTGATTAACCATTGAGATGACAGGGCACACAGCAGTGGAAGGTGGCTGCCATTCTGCTCCAGCCAAAGGAAATAGGAAATGCTGTCAGTTTGTCCTCAAATATTGGTGGATTTGCTCATTCACTCATTCATTCATTCCCTTGCTCATTCATTGATTGAATTACATGCCAGGCATGGTACAAAACTATGAAGAGTCAGAAACAACAACAGAAATCTACACAGTGATTCTTTGGCTTTGGTGATATGATTTAAGAAAAACCTCGGGAGTCTAACCTTACCCACCACTGGATTCCAGCAATGCTCCTATCCCACATCATGCGGCTGGCTGGGGTGGGCAGAACTCAGCTAAATGCAACAACCAGGAGTCTGTGCGGCACCTATGGCACTGGGTTGTTGGGCACTATAATGATCTCTTTGAGATGAGGAAGAATGGCCCATCCCAGCGTCATGGCAAACTGAGTGGGACAAGGAAACTCACACACAGGCCTGGGTTATCTGCCCCAGGCTCTAAGGATAAAACACGGGCCCACCTTGTGTCTTGCAGCACCAGCCAGATGGACACTAGTAGAGTGAGCAGAGGTATGAGGTGGTATAGAAGGGAGAGAGACAGAATAATTCATGTCCCGTGGACCGAGGCATATCTTCAGCGACTAGAGAGGAAGGGAACTGCCTGAGATGAGTGGCTTCATTGCCAGCTAGAGCCAAGGCGATGTCTGGGCCCGGGCTGTTGCTGGGACCTACATCTGGGTTCCTGGCTTGATGCAGCTGTGGTCTCTGTTAACGTCCCTGATCCCTGATACCAACAAAAGCCGAGAGGACAGGACTGTACAGAGTTGGTCCCACCCCCAACTGGCTGCAACTCTTGGGAGAATTGATCCCCTCCCCTCAATGACTGAAGCAATCAGGAGAGAGGTTTCTACACCTCACCCGGGCAGCACAATAGAGCTGACTCTGTGTGCAGGGGCATGGGCAAGATGGCCCTAAGGGTGTGGGAGTAGGAGAGCAGATCGCTTCCCTCTCATATCCCATGTGGCGACATAGGTGAGGGAAAGATGCCCCCCTCCTTTCACTCCTCACCACTAGCAGTAGGTGGGGGACCTGACTCAAACCCCTTACCAGCCACAACACTCAGGAGAACAGGCCATGGGCCTCACCTGGGCAGCAAAGTAGAACTGACCCTGCAAATGGGCACAGAAGACCAAGCCCTGAGAGTGTCAGAGGGGCGTGGCTGATACCACCTTCCTTGTCTACAGTGAGGTGGTGGAGACAAGGCAAAGATCCCCTCCCTCCTTTCCCTTACCACCTCCAAATGGCGAGGGAACTGACCCCTTGACTAGAGGCAACAGACGAGGAAAGGGAGCTGTGCACTTCTTTTGGGCAGCACAGCAGAGCTGACCACGTTGACCACAGCATAGGTGAGCCAACCCTGAAAACATGAGCATGGGAGGGAGGCCTAGCCTCACCCCTCATCTGCCATATGATGGCATGGGCTGGGAAGAGATGCCCTTCCCTTACCCCCGCCCATCAATGCTTTAGGCAGGTGGGAGAGTTGACCCTGAGGTAACAAGAGTGGGAGATGTGTCCCTGCCTTCCCCCAACAAGTTGCAACACTCAGGAGAGCAGGTCCTGGACCTCACCTGGGCAGCACAATAGAGCCAACCCTGATGGCACAGGTGTGGGTGACCCAGCCCCAAAGTTGTGAGCATGGGGAGAGCTGTCCCCATTACCCATCTGTCTTATGGAAACATGGGTGGGGGAAAGATACCCTCCCCCTCTTACTTACCGATGCCCGAGATAGGTGGGAGAACTGGCCCTGAGGTCACAAGAGTGGAAGAGCTGTCCCTGTCCCCACCAGCAGCAACACTCCGTAGAGCAGGCCATGCACCTCACCTGGGCAACACAATAGAGCCAGTCCTGATGGTGGAGGTGTGGATGCGCCATTCTTGAAGTAGTAGGTGTGGGAGAACCTAGCCTCACCCCTCATCTGCCATATGGTGGCATCCATTGGGGCGAGATGACCCCTCCCCAATGCCACTGAGGCAGGTGGGAGAACTGGCCCTGTGGTCATAAGAACGGGAGAGCTGACCCTGACCCCCACCAGCTGCAACACTCAGGAAAGCAGGCCCTGCACCTCATCAGGGCAGCACTGTAGAGCCAACCCTGTTAGCAGAGATGTGGATGAGCCAGCCCTGAAGTTGTGAGCATGGAAGATCTGTCTCCATTACCCATCTGTCTTGTGGCAGTATTGGTTGGGGAAAGATAACTTCCCCTTTCCACCCTGAGGCAGGTGGGAGAACTGGCCCTGTGGTCATAAGAACGGGAGAGCTGACCTTGACCCCCACCAGCTGCAACACTTGGGAGAACAGGCACTGCACCTTGCCTAGGCAACACAATGAAGCCAGCCCTGTTGTTGTAGGTGTGGTGAGCCAACCTGGACGTAGTAAGCAGGGGAATATTGTTCTCGTCACCCACCTGTCCTATTGGCATGAGCTGGGAAAGTTGCCCCCCATCAATGCCTGAGGCAGGTGTGAGAACTGGCCCTGAGGTCACAAGAGTGGGAGAGCTGTCCCTGACTCCCACCTGCTGAAACACTTGGGAGAGCAGGCCCTGCACCTCACCTGGGTAACACGATGGAGCCAACCTTGTTGATGGAGGTGTGGGTGAGCCAGCCCCAAAGTAGGAAGATGGGAGATCTGTCCCCACTATTCATCTGTCATGCAGCAGTGTGGAGGGGGAGAGATGCCCCCTTTCACCTCATCCCTTAACACCTGCAACAGACAAGAGAGCTGACCTTCCCCCTTATCAGAAGCAGCTCTCAGGAGAGCAGGCCCTGCCCCTTTCCTAGGCAGCACAGCAGAGCTACCCTGTGGTCAAAGGTGAGGGTGACCCAGCCCTGACATTGTGAGCAAGGGAGAGCTGTTCCCATTACTCATCTGACATGTGGTGGTATGGGTGGAGGAGAGGAGCACCCCCTCTGTCTCCTACCCATCAACACCTGAGACAGGTAGAGGAGCTGGCCCTGAGGTCATAAGAGCAGGAGGGCTGTACCTGCCCTTCACCAGCTGCAGTGGCCTCTCTACCTCACCTGGACAACACAATAGAGCTGGTCCTGATGATGGAGATGTGAGAGAGCCAAACCTGAGGGTTTGAAAGCAGGTGAACTGGCCAACACCTTGCTCATTGCTGCAAGACGTGAATTAACTGGGGCAGTGCTGGAGAGCTCACCCTGATGGTGAGGACAGGGGAGAATTGATGGATGGACCAGCCTTGCAGCTGCACAGGCCTAGAAACAGGATGAGGACTTGGCCTGCCCCAACATCCACCCCACCTGTGTTCTACTAGAGCATATGAAGGGACATGATTCACAGACCCAAAGCTGCAGGATCTCCACAACATAGAGCAACAACAGGACATCCAAGAAGAGTCCTATTGAGGGCCCAGCATTGATAGAGTAGTAGAAATCAGAGACCTCAAACCAGACTAATGACTCTTTGCAATAAACATTTACAAGTAAAGATACATGGACAAAGGGGTTTACTGTCTGACTTACTGTGTCACACTGCAGCTTCAGTGATGAGATTTTTATTCCCTCCTTTTCCTTAGTTTTTTTTTGGGGGGCGGGGTTCAGGGCTGGAGAGCAGATATAAAGGGATGGGAAAATGAGTGGGATCAATATCATGATGTAAAAGACAAACAGAATAAAAAGAAAGACAAAAATTAAAAAAAAAAGAAAAGAAGAATCCAAGTGTATGTTTGTACATATTTTTCTAGATAAAGGATTCAAAAATTTAAAGGCTGTTTGTTCTCTTGTAAAGGCATTTGTTATAAAATTTAAAATGGTGGTGGTGGGATGGGCAGAGGAAAATAGGAAATCCTAAGGGGACTAAAGGTGGCTGAATGCCACTTCAAGGGATACAAGAACCAGGAATGATTTTTCTGATGCCCGAGAAGAAAGGTGAGCACAAATCTTTTGGGAGGCAGAAGCAGAACAGCCTTTTGAGAAGTCTGAAATGAGAGAGGATGCCTTAAAGGCGCTGGTGAATGTGCAATAATCCAGAGAAGGCAAAGCACACATTTTCCCTCATCTTACCCCTTCATTAGCAGAGAGGATCAGAGAGTGCATTTATAAATGGGATGCCTTCTAACACCCTGATTTAAGGCTAAAGAAGCTGCCCAGGTAGTAGATGCCCACAGCACCTAAGTTAGCATGAAAATATTGTGATGGTCAGGATTTCTATCGCTGTGATAAAGCACCATGACCAAAAGCAGCTTAGAGGTTCTTTGGGCATTGTGGTTCCAGAGGGCTCAGAGTTCATCACTATCATGGTGGAGAAGAGCGGCAGCAGGCAGGCAGGCATGGCGACTTGAGCTGCATCCCAGTGTTCACATCTTAAACTCCAAACAGGAAGCAGAGAGAGAAAGTTCTAAGCGGTGCCTTCTCTAAACTCTCACAACTGGCCCCCCAGTGATATGCTTCCTCCAGCAAAACTGCATCCCCTAAACCTCCCAAACAGTACCACTAACTGGGGACCAAGAATTCAAATGCCAGAGAATATGACAGACATCTCATTCAAACCACCATAGCTATAATCTACCAATCCACTGGCTATCTTCCAAACATGAGATACTTAAAAGTAAGGAACCTTGTCCTATTCACCAACAAGACCAATAATTCCAATGCATTTCCTTTACCCAAATCATTGCTTGGAGCTTTCAGCCTGAAATTGATGATTCTTAATCTACCTTTTCCCCTATGATCAAGGATCAGCTCCTCCCTTTATTCTTGACTGTGGGCTGGACTCTGACTTATTTTGACCATTAGAATGTGATAGAAGTGAGAGTGTGAACTTTCAGTGTTTCAGGTTTCTGTCTTTGACCTGGTGGAGTCCTGATGCTCCACTTTCGGGCTAGGCCACTGGGGAGACCACGTGAAGAGTCAGAGTCTTGAGAATCAGAGCAGATGAGGGAAGGGAGGCCCGACTACCCGTGAGGGGTTGTGGTCACCTGAACTGACTACCAGACATCTGTGGATGTGGAGTGATGTATTATCCCACAGTTTCCACTGGGCTGCCCCGCTACTGTCACATGGAACAAACATAGCTGTCTTTTCCAAGACCTGCCAGGATTGCAGAAAGGGACCAAGAAAGCATTGTGAATGTTTTATGACTTGCAGGTTGGGTGTGTTTGTTTTTGAAATCCAGTAAATTTAAGTGATCAGATCTAGAGTGATAGATAATTGTTAGAAATTGACAATTGATAAGTGACATGTAACAACTATATATGTATATATGTGCACACATATACATATATACAACACACCCAAATTGGTGTTTTGTTTTTGAAATCTACTAATTTTAAGTGATCAAATCTAGTGTGATAAATAATTATTAGAAATTGACAACTAATATGTGGTATGCAACAACGATATATATGCCAGGTTTTTTGTATATATAAAAAGAAGCCAGGTCAGTTGGTATGTACTTGGCACCCTCTCATCTGAGCAAGTAGAGTTTATGTAAATGCTTTACCCAGTTCACATTAGGCTTATAATATCTATCAGTGATCTCTGGTGGATTTCTGGAAAAATTTTTCCCATTTAGCAGATTGGAAAGCAATGACTATAAAGTAGGTTCTGTGGACAGGAGTACATGGAGCTCTTGAGAAGTGGATGGGGGAACCAGATGGTTTTCTGGAGTTGCCAAAGAGGGCTTCAGAGGCTATTGCTTCTGATAGCTGAGGCTTTCCTACATCATCACCTGCCACAGAAAGAATGGTTCAAGCAATAGGAAAAAGAAATCTCAAATAAGACAAGTTGAGAGGTTGGGAACATTCATAGCATCACAGGTAGGATCTGGGGCCATTTTGATTCAGTAGATCTGACTAACAGTTCTAGGATTTCCAATATGCAGAAAGTTCTGGGTTGGGTCACTTCATGGGAGAGACTGGTAAGGACTGAGCCAGGGTGGATTTGGTGGCATGACAAGCATTGGGGGTTTCAGCAGAGATTTGGTGTCATGTGACCTGAAAGGGCATTCAGATTTTGAAATCTGAAAGATGGGTGGAACTTCCAAGTCTCTGACTCTCCCCACACGGCAGGCTGTGTCCTTGATCCCTTGTTGCTTTTGGAAACAACATTTCCATAGGGAGAGCAGGTATTCTCTGCCTATCCATTTTCTACCATACTTAGAAGTCTTCAAGGTTCTGGTGCTAATCTCATTAATTTGTCTTTCAGGTGCTCACATGGGTAACAGATTTGGGAAGTAAGATTTTCTTTTTGTGATTGGTGCCAAAGATTTTTTTACTTGACCACTCTGAATGAGTCCATATCCTGAAACTTCTAGACAATCTGTGTACCGCTTTGTAAATTTTAGCTTTGGCAGAGAACCCTGCTGAATCAACCTGACAGGAACTTCCATTGTGTCTGATCAGGATTCTTACCCCCACTCCTTACTTCTTCAGGGGAGGTCTGGGCACCTTCGTCTGCCTTGACCAAGCATCTGGTTAGGTTGGACTGACCAGGCTCCTCTGCTGATGTTCCTTAGGTATTTCTATCCACTGATATCCCTCCTACTCTCTGGCTGTACTATTTTGCATGCTCACATTGTATTCGGAGTGAGCTCCATTTCTCTCTCACTGCAAAATCTCCCTGTGGTTGTCATTACACTTATAATGAAGGTCCAGAGTAAAGCCTTTTGTTAACCCAGCATTGCTGAGTAATTTTCTTTTCAATGTTAGAAAATAAATATACAATGCTTCTGTGCTCTAGATACACCTGTGTGTAATGAACACAAAGAAAATTGAGTCTCCGGAGAAGGAGGAGGTTTCATAGATAGCTTCAAAACATTTATGTATTAGAAAAGTGTGATTTTTTTCTGAGATCACAGAACAAAACTATACAGGCGTCTATGAGTGGGCTAGCCCCTGCTCTGGCAATGGAGTCACTAAGCTTTAAAGGCCAGAGAAAGTTTGTTTATTCCTCTGATTTCTGAGATTTATGATATTCTTCATCAGGCAGAAGGAACTGCAAGATTTCTTCCAATTTCAAATGAAGGCAAAATTTATGAGCAGTCATTCGAACTGGCCCTCTCTTCTGGAGACTGTTTCATTTGTGGCTGTCATTTAGAGTTGGGATTGATTTATCCCCATGGATCAGTGCCACACACTTTCAGTCACCTGAAAGCAAAGGCATGTGTGTGGTGTCTGTGAGGCCAAGCATGAGACTGATGGTTTCCGAGCTCCCCATGGGCTTGACCTGTCCTGTCCACTCATCCAACCTTGCTGGGCTGCACTGAAGGCAGGGCCTGTCTGAAGCCAATCATGAAGCCAAGCCATCTGAAGCCTCTCCAAGAACACTCAGGAAGAATTCAGTGTTACAGCAAGACTTAAAATTTGCAGCCTCATCTCACCTCTATCCAATCATGCCTCTCTCTAAATTCTCCATGAGCCTTTCTCTAACTGGAGTGGCCACATTTCCTTTCTTTTCTCTTTTTGTCCAAGTTATTTTTATTTTTAGTCTCTCTCTCTCTCTCTCTCTCTCTCTCTCTCTCTCTCTCTCTCTCTCTCTCTCTCTCTCTCTCTGTTGTGTATGGGTCAGAGGTCATTCTCAGATGCTGTTCCTAGGCTCCACCTGCTTTTTCTTTGAAACAGGATCTTTCACTGCCCTAAAATTTTGATTCCAGGAATCCCCCTGTCTCCACCACACTATAACTGGGACCACAAGTGCATGCCTTCATACCTGGCTTTCTACTTAGCTCTTTATCATGCCAATCAAAATCATTCTCTTCCCAGTTGTTTGGCTTAAACTGTTTGGGGGCACCCAGGCAGGGTGATTGGGATTCTTCCCTCATACATGGGCAGGCTTTTGGGAGCCCGGTGCCTGTGGTGTGACACCTTGCGCAGCCTTGGTGCAGTGGGAAGGGGCTTGGACCTGCCTAGGCTCAGTGTGTTGGACTCTGCTGACTCCCCATGGGAGACCTTGATTTGGGGGATGGGGGGATAGGGGGTGTCTAGGGAGGGAGGGTTGGGGGTAGGAGGAGGGAGGAGGGTGAATCTGTGGGTGGTATGTAGAGTGAGTAGAAAATTTCTTAATAAAGAAAAATGAAAAAAAAATCATTCTCTTCCTTTCATTATCTGAATTGAGCTAGGCAAAGACAAACTAGGAGTGAACTGAATTAGAGTTCTTCCTCCTGCAACAGGAAGCCATGTGGATGATGAGAAAGTATTCTGAGTGCTGAACCTCATATGCCCATGGTCCTCTGGAATTTTGTCTCGGCTGTAAGGACAAGCTTGCAGGAGAATGAGAAACTATAAATCATCAACACTGATTCCATTGTTTACCAGCCAAGATCCCACATGCCTGTGGACCATAGATGCAGAAGTTTAGCCCAGCCTGGTCCAGCAGAACCTGCAAGCTATTAAGAATTAGGCAGAATTATGTGGACTGACTATTGGGCTAACATTGAGGTGGGAGAGTTAGCCAAGGACAGCACTCCACCACCTTTTTGTGTGCACATTCTTGTGTGTGTGGGGGTATATGTGCATGTACATGGACGTCAGAGGTCAACCTTGGTTGGTGTTCCTCAGGAGCCATCTACTTTATTTTTTTTTTGAGACAGAGTTTCCCCATTAGACAGTGAGGGGTGCATGCCACCATACCTGGCATTTTAGGTGGATGCTGGTGATCAATTTGTGTCTTCATGATTAGAAGACACTGACATTTACTTGCCAATCAATCTGTCTCCCAGACTCCACTCTCTTCAAGCCATTACAACCCAGGATAAGGTCTAACTTCAATCCCAACTCATCCTACGTGTGTATCTTCGACTCTTCAAACCTACTGATTCTCCTTTCAGTCATTTTTTTTTAAATTAATTAGATATCAACCTTAACTTGCATACTGCATTCCCCCATTTTTCTCTTTATATAAAGGATTCCTATTGTTATTTTGCCTCCTGACTCCATCAAAATAGCATCTGTTTAATTTTTCAAATTAATTATTTAATTAATTTATTTGTTATTTAATTATTATTTAATCCCATGGTCATTAAATATTCCCTGGGGTCAGCATCTGTATCCTGTACCCATCCTAAGACCTCACTAACTACACAGTGCTGCTTTCTGGTTGTAAATCCTGCTAATTGCTTGCCTGGGGTAAGCTCTAAAAGGATGATACTAACCATTTTGATGTCCTTTCTAATTGATGAGTGTTTTTGCAACCCTTGATGCCTGGCTTATTCACCTCATTTCTTCCTGACAACTTCCAGGCAAGCTTCTTCCATTCCAACCTTAGGGAGCCTGTTTAATTTCCCAATTACTTTCTCTGTTAAGAACATTTCTAGTCATCTGTATCTAACCCAAACTTCCCTTTCTATAGTTTCAGGCCATTGCTCTTTAGTCTACAACCTCTGAAAGGAAGAATAATTCCCCTGATTCATTTGTTTTATGATCACAAAGCTAACTGTTTATACATTGTAGTTTCTGTTTCCCATGGAGTCTCTTTTCGGTTAGATTGGGGGAATGAGATTTCCCTGTCCATCTCTTCTCTGTTCCTCAATTCTTCATTTATAAACCTCTATGCTCTCGCTAGGTTTAGTATTTAGGGATTTTTCTTTTCTAGTTGACGTACATTTAATGGCTGTCATTTGCGTAATGTTTATTTGGTATGTGAGGTGTTGGGTTAAGGATGGTTAGATACATTGCTTTGTTTGACTCTCAGAATGAGGTGAGTGCTGTTATTAACATTAGGATGTAAAGAAACAGAATCTTAGAAGGATTAACTATCTTCACAAGTCTGCCTCTCTGGTCACTCCTTGAGGTGCCACCGAGATTGTCCCTTTAAAATGGAATGACCAGAGTTCAAACCTGACCCTATTGCTGCCAGATTGGTGAATTTTTGATAATGCTTAAATTTTCTAATGACAACACCTGCATTATTCTGAGGGTCAAAGAAATTATGTGTCTCTATTTGCTTATCATGGGCCACTGCACTGGTCATTCATGGATGAGGCTAGGAGGACTCCTGTTAGAGCTATCATGGCCAGTACTCAGGCCAGGAATTAGCTTATCTTGGGCCCATCAACAGCACAGGACAAGATACCTGGATGGTTAGTTAGAGTCATTATGATGAAGATTATAAATGCTGAGGACACTATGTCTTTTATTATGCTTGAGTCCATCATCAGATTAACCTTTAGAGACGGGGTCTCCCTATGTAGTCCTGAATGGCCTAGAGCTCCCTGTGTAGACCAGGTTGGCTTTGAATTCACAGAGGTCCAATTCCCTTTCCATTTCTAGTGCAGAGATTAAAAACATGTGCTGTCATGCCCAGCATATTGCTTCTTTATGTTGTACTCTTGATGCTTAGTAGCTTCTAAAGTGTAAAGAGTAATCAGGAAAAATTGGTTGAATGACCAAATTATAATGACATTACAATATAATTTGGTTAGAAGATGACCTCAAATGCAGAAAACCCATACATGGTTCACCTCACTTTATTCTCAGTCTATATAGCGAACTTTGCTCTTTGCTTTTCCAGATGATTTATATCTTCTAAACCATAGAAACGCCATTACCAGAAAATTAAAAGTAATGCTTATTGGAGAAATGTCCAAAGGACAATGAGTGCATGGGGAAAATGCAGTCAGATAGACAGCTAATGAGAAGCAGATGTGGCTATAGCTTCCACCTTCTACTGGGTGCGTTAGATGACATGGAATGGAATTAAATACCATGGCAGAGATTCACCAATTTCAGGTAACATCCAAGAGTTCTGAAACTGCTGAGTGAACAGTTCTTGCATTGTATTACTGTCTTTCAGTAGGGAAAGTGTTTTTGACATAATTACTGCCTCCCAGAACTCTGCCTCACTCTGTGGGCCTATGGGAACCACCTGTTTTATAATGAAAACCTACACTAACCTCTTCCAGTCAGTTCTCTTCCTTAATGAGCAACCATTGCTTGCAATCACTTGGACACAATTGGAGTTAGCCCAAGAACCTCTGTTATGGGACATCATTTTCTTGCACTGTGTTTTACACAAAGCTGATATCATGTCTTCATACCTTTGTTGTTCCTCTTCTCATCTTGGCCTCCAGAGAAAAACCGTTCAGGAAATATTATGACTGGACAAAACTTGAGTGGTAGTCATTTAATCTAGACTGATTAATGGCTATGGGCTGAGGTGCAATTACTGACTCAAAATAGGTTGGACATCTTTTCTTAGACCAGTTATTGGGTCCAGTGTAGTAAATATATGTACTTCTCATTTGCAGCAACTTTTGGAGAGAACATATGGTATAGGCACACAGAGCCTATTTATTTTTCATACTCAAAATCATTGTCCTAGTTAGCTTTGACTGTCAACTTGATACAGCCTAGAGTCATCTGAGTCAACTACCTAGATCAGATTGGCTTATGGGTATGTCTATGGAGGACTAACTTGATTGTTAATTACAATAGGAGAGCCCATCCCACTGTGTGTGGCGTCATACCCTGAGCTGGTAATCCTGGGCTGCATAAGAAATCCAGGTAAGTATGAGCCTGGATACAAGTTAGCTAGCAGTATTCCTCCATGATTTCTGCTTCAGGTTCCTGCCCTGACTTCTCTCAATGATGTACTGTAACCTAGAAGCTGAAAAAATCCCACCAATCTCCTTAAACTTCTTTGGGTCAGAGTGTTGTATCAGCAACAGAGAGCAAACAAGGACTGAAGTGAAGATAATACTTATATAGACATTAGACACTGAGAATTAAGTGTGTGTGTGTGTATATATATATATATATATATATATATATATATATATATATATATATATATATATTATTTTACTGGTCTTTGAACAAAAAGCTACATCTTTATTTTGAACACTGGCTCCTTATTCTTCTTCCCAGTTTGGGTTTTCTTTCATTTTTTTCCTTTTTTAAAAAAATTTATATATATATATATATATATATATATATATATATATATATATTATTTTACAATGCCATTCAGTTCTACATATCAGCCATGGGTTCCCCTATTCTCTCCCTCCCACTCCCTCCCCTTACCCCCAGCCTAACCCCCATTCCCACCTCCAGGACAAGTCCTCCCCCAGGACTGCGATCAACCTGGTAGACTCAGTCCAGGCAGGTCCAGTCCCCTCTTCCCAGACTGACCCAAGTGTCCCTGCATAAGCTTCAGGTTTCAAACAGCCAACTCATGCAATGAGCACAGGACTTGGTCCCACTGCCTAGTTGCCTCCCAAACTGATCGAGCCAATCAACTGTCTCACCTATTCAGAGGGCCTGATCCAGCTGGGGGCCCCTCAGCCTTTGGTTCATAGTTCATGTGTTTCCATTCATTTGGCTATTTTTTTTTCAATAATTGAGTAAAACTGAAATTTATTATAAGCCACAGTTGTCCTAGGGACCTCCATGCTATATATATAGCCTCTATGGTTCTATGGGTTGTGGTCTGATTGATCTTTATTTTATATCTAGAATCCACCTATGAGTGAGTACATACCATGACTGTCTTTCTGGGTTTGGGTTACCTCACTCAGGATGATTTTTTCTAGTTCCATCCATTTGCCTGCAAATTCCATGCTTTCATTGTTTTTCTCTGCTGAGTAGTACTCCATTGTGTATATGTACCACATTTTTTTCATTCATTCTTCCGTTGATGGGCATCTAGGTTGTCTCCAGGTTCTGGCTATTACAAATAGTGCTGCTATGAACATAGTTGAGCATGTATCTTTATGGTATGAATCAGTATTCCTTGGGTATATGCCCAAGAGTGGGATGGCTGGGTCTTGAGGTAGTTCGATTCCTAATTTTTTGAGAAACCACCATACTGATTTCCACAGTGGTTGTACAAGTTTACATTCCCACCAACAGTGGAGGAGTGTTCACTTTGCTCTACATCCTCTCCAACATTGGTTGTCATTGGTGTTTTTGATCGTAGCCATTCTAACAGGTGTAAGGTGGTATCTCAGAGTCGTTTTGATTTGCATTTCTCTGATGATTAAGGATGTTGAGCATTTCTTTAAATGTCTTTCAGCCATTTGTAGTTCTTGTTTTGTGAATTCTCTGTTTAGCTCTTTAGCCCATTTTTTAATTGGACTGTTCAGTACTTTGATGTCTAGTTTCTTGAGTTCTTTATATATTGTGGAGATCAATCCTCTGTCAGATGTGGGGTTGGTGAAGATCTTTTCCCATTCTGTTGCCTGTCTTTTTGTCTTATTGACTGTGTCTTTTGCCCTGCAAAAGCTTCTCAGTTTCGAGAGGTCCCATTTATTAATTATTGTGCTCAGGGTCTGTGCTGTTGGTGTTTTATTTAGTAAATGGTCTCTGGTGCCAATGCGTTCAAGAGTGCTTCCTATTTTCTTTTCTATTAAGTTTAGTGTAACTGGATTTATGTTTCGGTTTTTGATCCACTTGGACTTGAGTTTTGTGCATGGTGACAGGTATGGATCTATTTGTAATCTTTTACATATTGACATCCAGTTATGCCAGCACCATTTGCTGAAGATACTTTCTTTTTTCCATTGTATAGTTTTGGCTTCTTTGTCAAAAACCAGGTGTTCATATGTGCATGGATTAATGTCAGGGTCTTCAATTCGATTCCATTGGTCCGTATGTCGGTTTTTATACCAGTACCAAGCTGTTTTTATTACTATAGCTCTAGTAGAGTTTGAGGTCAGGGATGGTGATGCCTCCAAGGGTTGCTTTATCGTATAGGATTCTTTTAGCTATCCTGGGTCTTTTGTTTTTCCATATGAAGTTGAGTATTTTTCTTTCCAAGTCTGTGAAGAATTGTGTTGGGATTTTGATGGGGATTGCATTGAATCTGTAGATTGCTTTTGGTAAGATTGCCATTTTTACTATGTTAATCCTACCTATCCATGAGCATGGGAGATCCTTCCATTTTCTGATAACTTCTTCAATTTCTTTCTTTAGAGATTTAAAGTTCTTATCAAAAAGGTCCTTCACTTGTTTAGTTAGTGTTATCCCAAGATATTTTATATTATTTGTGGCTATTGTAAAGGGTGATGTTTCTCTGACTTCTTTCTCAGCCCTTTTATCATTTGTGTATAGGAAGGCTACTGATTTTTTTGAGTTGATCTTGTATCCTGCCACTTTACTGAAGGAGTTTATCAGCTGTAGGAGTTCCCTGGTAGAGTTTTTGGGGTCACTTATGTATACTATCATATCATCTGCAAATAGTGAAAGTTTGACTTCTTCCTTGCCAATTTGTATCCCTTTGATCTCCTTTTGTTGTCTTATTGCTCTAGCTAGAACTTCTAGTACTATATTGAATAAATATGGGGAGAGTGGACAGCCTTGTCTTGTTCCTGAATTTAGTGGTATCACTTTGAGTTTCTCTCCGTTTAATTTGATGTTTGCCGTTGGCTTGCTATAAATTGCTTTTATTATGTTTAGAAATGTTCCTTGTATTTCTGATCTTTCTAAGACCTTTATCATGAAGGGGTGTTGGATTTTGTCAAAGGCTTTTTCAGCATCTAAGGAGATGATCATGTGGTTTTTTTCTTTCAGTTTGTTTATATGGTGTATTACATTGACTGATTTTCATATGTTGAACCATCCTTGCATCCCTGGGATGAATCCTACTTGGTCGTGATGGATGATTGTTTTGATGTATTCTTGGATTCGGTTTGTCAATATTTTGTTGAGTATTTTTGCATCAATGTTCATGAGGGAGATTGGTCTGTAGTTCTCTTTCTTTGTTGCATCTTTGTGTGGTTTGGGTATCAGGGTAATTGTAGCCTCATAAAAAGAGTTTAGTACTGTTCCTTCTGTTTCTATTGTGTGGAATACTTTGAAGAGTATTGGTATTAGTTCTTCTTTGAAAGTCTGGTAGAATTCTGCACTGAAACCATCTGGTCCTGGGCTTTTTTTGGTTGGGAGACTTTTGATGACTGTTTCTATTTCTTTAGGGGTTATTGGTCTATTTAAATGGTTTATCTGGTCTTGATTTAATTTTGGTATGTGGTATTTATCCAGAAAATTGTCCATTTCTTCCTGGTTTTCCATTTTTGTGGAGTACAGGTTTTTGAAGTATGATCTGATGATTCTCTGGATTTCCTCATTGTCTGTTGTTATGTCTCCCTTTTCATTTCTGATTTTGTGAATTTGGGTGTTCTCTCTTTGCCTTTTGGTTAATTTGGCTAGGGGTTTGTCTATCTTGTTGATTTTTTCAAAGAACCAACTCCGCCGCCGGGCCTGTAAGTCTCTGCCAGCTGCGGCTGGGCCTGTATGTCTCTGCCGGCTGCTGCCCTGGGCCTACCTACCTCTGCTTGTCACTGCTGCCGGCCCGTCTACCTCTGTGGGCCGCCCCTGGGCCTGTATGTCTCTGCTGGCTGCTGCAGGGCCTGTATGTCCCTGTCAGCCGCCGCCGCTGGGCCCGTCTACCTCTGCGGGCTACAGCTGCAGACCTACCTGTGTCTGCTTCTCTCTGCTGCGTGGCCTGTCTACCTCTGTGGGCCGCTGCTGGGCCTGAATGTTTCTGCCGGCTGCCGCCGGGCCTGAATCTTAAGTGTGTATATTTGTATATACGTATGCATCATATGATCTACATGTTTATTAGTTATCTCAGTATCACAGTGCCCATACAGTTACTACCCCTGTTGCAAAGACAGTGCCTAGTGATTGATACAAAGTAGATGTTAGGCAATCCTGCTAGTTTACTAGTTATGAACTGAGCCAAGTGTGAGGAGTGGTTTTCCAAGAGAGGGGGCTTGGGCTGTTACCTCACTTGTGTGTGTCTCCTCATCACAAGACTTGTGATGTGGCCCAGACAAATGTCTTTGTCTTTTAGCTCAGCTCCTTGCTAATGGATCCCACTGATACTGTTCCTATTTGAATTCAGAAGGATCCAATCCCAGGTAATCTGAACTTCAACTCTAGGACATTGTCAATCTTTCTGGTCAAGGTCAAGTTTGGTATGGGATGAACCTGTGAAGAAAATCAAGTATCTCTTTGGTCTTTCATACCATTGTAGCTATGGCCTCAAGCATGCAAACCCAGGCTATGCATAGTTCTTCACTCTTCAGGATGACTTGTTGGAATAGTGTCAGAGGCATTATCACCTTTTGTCCCTGGCTGGAGGGCCAAGACCAAGGATATCACAATCAAACAGCTTGATTTCTTTACTTGTGTTTGGTTAGGATCTGAATTTAGGATTGATTACCCATAGTCCAGCAGTGGACATAAGGCAGATTTACTCCTTATCAGCACAATTGACAAAGTTAACCAATAAGCACATAGTGTGATATGATACTCTGATTGACAGGTGAACTCCGGTTCTATTTCCCCAAAGAGTTAGCTGTCTTGTGAGTGAGTCAGATTTTTTGAAAAATATATGCAATGGTAGCACCCTGGGTTTATAAAATCTTCAATGGTTTCTATTGCTCCCAGAATACATTTTGAGGACCTGTAAGACTTCTGGTTTGCACTATGGCCTCTCAGCACACAGCACTATTTAAATTAATTAAAATTTAAAGTTTAATTAAATTGAAAAGTTCAGTTTCACAACTGCACCAACCTCATTTTTAGGTACAAAATAGCCACATTGCTTTGGGGAGTATAGAGAACACACTGTTGTCACGGGTGGATCGTTGCAGACCTGCCTGCTCAGGTGTCAGAGGCTACATACTACCTACCTGTGAGATCATCTTTCACCCCACCCCCACCCCCCCAGGGCAAAGCTCTTTCTCACTGTCATTTGCATTCTCCTCTTTGCCTCCCTAAGTCCACAGGTGGCAGGTTAAGCTACTGTCTCTAAAAGACTTTCTCTGACTGTTGCCACTGATCTAAATTACTCAGCCCACTGAGCTCCTCTCCTAGCCAACTGCCCTTTTCTCCCATTTAAGCATTTTTATGGATAAAGCCCGACTTCTCAACGCTAAGCTGTAAGCTCACAAATGCAATCACAGTTGAACCCCAGTGTTCTCCCTAGCAGAGGTGCTCAGTAAATATTTGTTGAATGAATGAATATTTGATTAAACAAGTCCTCCCGTGTGACACCTCCCAAAGACACATCCTTTGCCGTGTTCAGACAGGAGGGACAGAGACTATGACTTCCTCTTTCTGTAACCACCATCTTCCTCCTATTGCTCTGCTGAGGGCCACCTTTAGACTCCTTTGAGATCTGCTCTTCCGGGCTGTCTTTTCAGAGCCTGTTTTGGTGGCATGTCAGGGCTACAACTGCATTACCAGGCTGCGTGTTTCTTTGGGAAGAAGGAAGGTAAGTTGACAGATTAACTAGGCTTGCTTGTCCATGGTCTGCGATTTGCTTATTTTTCATTATAATTGGCAAGGTAAACTGTGAAAATTTCCATATATATATATACATATATATATGTAATTAGTATGCCCACTTTATAAATCAATTTTCCTTGATAATTACTGTTGGTGCTGTGGCTCATCACTGAACACTAGTCTTACTCACAAACTGAATAAGACATAGTTTCTTGTTGTTGAAAAGAGGATGATCAACTTGAATCAGCAGTAAATTCAATCCAAATTTACTAATAACCCATGATCCATGGTCCATGGTCCACAAGTGATGGCTTCCTGTAGGGGAGTTAGTGGAGAAGGACTCAGTTTTCTTTAAGGGGATAGCTACCCAGAGTTTGGCCATGCTTGAGTGAGCATATGGGCAACACAAATTGGACTTTTTCTCCTCCTCCTCCTCCTTTTTTGGGGGTGGTGATAAGGGTGATGGGTGGACCTGGGAGACTTAGGAAGTGAGTATGATCGGGGTTTATGATGTGAACTTGCCAAATAATTAATAAAAATATTATGAAGAAGACTTTCCCCCCTTAGGGTAAAGCTAAGCAGGTGATATGTGGGCCACAGAAGCAGGAGAGGGCATGATATAAAGTTGACAGGATTAATTCATTTTTAAAATCCAACTATCTCCCCATTTTATTTACTTTTTTTCTTTTTTTGAGATAGAGTCTCACTATATAGTTCAAATTGACTTTGAACAAACTATGTAACCCACAGCTGACTTTGAATTCCAGATCTTCCTGCCTCTACCTTCCAAGTGTGGGATTATAGGCATGCACCACCACCAGGCCTGGATTTTTCTGTATTGTTTAATCTTATTGGTGATTAAAATGGACACTGGGCAGATACGGAGATTTATAATCTTAGTTATTTGGGAGGCTGAGACAGGAGAATCTGAAGTTTAATGTCTGCCTGGGTTCAAAGTGAGTTCATATCCAACTTAATGAGAACCTGCCTCAAAGTGAAAAATAAAAACTGGTCTGGGAAGGTAGTTTATTGTGTAGTGTTTCCAATCTGTGCTATTCAGAACCGTGTGCTGTTCTAGGTTCCCTTTCCATTGACTGTATCCTCTGTGATGAACCTTCTAGTTCATCCCAAAAGCCATAGGAACAAAACAACTCAGTGCTGTGACATTGTGATATCATGAGAAATGTGTATTTGGTCTCTGCCCCTGGTCTCAACTCACAGCTCTTGAAATCCTTGAAATCTCTTTTTGCAGTGATAAGAATATCCTACATCTAATGGGAAGGATGGTGTTTGGGATCTTCTGGTTGGCTTTAGGATGGGGTCTGGTCTTAGGAAACACCAGGACATAGGTAAGGAGTACATACTTTCAGCTCTCCCCTCTTTTACAACTTCCAGGAATTAGAGAGGCACAGGCTAAGTGTATCACCAATAGACAATGATTTAGATGATAGTGTCTGTGTAATAACGTCTTCATAAAAACTTAAATGACTAGGTTTAGAAAGCATCCAGCCCACTACCCACAAAGATATTTCTGCAAGGCATTGGAACTGGAGACCACAGGGAAGCTCAGGTCTTTCCCAATTGCCTTGATAGGCACATATCTTTGTCTGGTGGTCTTTTCTCCACCTTCAGAATTTCTTCTGTGTTGGCTGTTGGGCAGTTTAAATGAGCATCCAAGGCTTGGAGCCAATGACCATAGGCTGGAGTTCTTGCTCCTATCCTATTCCCTCTGCTAAGAAGATAAAGTGACACCAATTTATGGTGTCAGATGTGCTTTATAGCTGTGACCAAATAGCCTATGAGTTAGAACAAAGCTTCTTAAGTGTGAAGGCGAGAGAAAGTCACCTATCCTGTTCTGTATAATTCTACAATATGATGCAACTTTCTACATGAAGTTCCCTTTATTTCTGACCATTTATTTATAGCCATCCACCCAGAGGCTCACCCTCATCTACATGGTGATTCTGGAAGGTGAGATTTCTATTTCTGATTCATAACACACTTGTCTCAGAAGGTTCCAACCATCTCTAGTCTGATCCTCCTGTATCTCGTATGTTCTCAGCACCAGAATTCTTGTTTTATGGATTCCAAAGGAAACGGGGAGAAAGGATGGACACAACAGGTAAAAATATTTCTGCAATATTTGAAAGTCCTCCCCTTCCAAATAAAATCAACTCTGGTTCAGGGTTCCTGCTCACCCATGTGGAAGTAATCCACATATAGTCATTTGATGGGCCTCATTGACTCCCCCAGGCTTCACACACCATGACATGAGAGTGGAGTCTGGGAGCCATCATTCTGATGGATAAAGCAGGTCTCAGACTTCTCCTTCAAGCATTCATCCAGCATCGCTGCTCTAGCAGGCCTAGAGATGGTCCACAGCATAACAGCTTCCATATTAGATTAATGCCGTGCTTTGGGCCCCTGTGGTCACAGTACTGAGTGCCAGGCTGTCTCTATGGGCCTTACACAACCTCTATCTAAGGTCCCATCTAGAGGTAATGTCTAGCAATGGATCTTAGCTTCCACTCCTGATGAATCCCCTAACACTCTGTTCTCTGGTGGAAGTAGGTATGTGTCCAAACTTTTGACCTTGCAACACAGCATTACCATACAAAGTTCACCCTGAAAGGAATTAAAAATTGCAAACAAAAATATAATGTTTTAAATAAAGTTACAGTTTTGAGTTGGGCTACATGCATAGCTGTCATTGGTCAAATTCACTGCAGTGCACAGGCTGTCGGCTGTAGGCATCCAGCTCTCTAGGAATGGGCTGACCTTCCCCCTTTCTTCTCTGCTCTTTTCTCCATAGGTGTGGCTATTCTGTGAGCACTTACAATGAGTCTCATCCACACTGTGACATGCTATGGAAAAGTACAGACCACATTCTGAAGACTTGACACAAAAGAAATACAGAGTATGCCAGTAATGATTCTTTTCAATAGTTTTGTGTTCAAATAATATTTGAGCTATTAACCCCAGATTAAATACACATATTAAAATTAGCTTTACCTATTCCAGTCCACCATCTCAAGTATTTACTAGACAATTTAAAATTCATACTCTATATCTGCTGGGCAGGATGCAGGAGGTCCAGTATCTTGCTGTTGACCTTTGAATAAAATCCAGGCTAGGGAGAAGGTGAGCAGAGTGGACTGCTCACTGCTACCCATCAGCCCAGGTTCACAAGTGAACGTTAACTCTGTGTTCTCCCCCAGCTCCCCAGGAGCCTAGGCTAGGGGCTTGTGTTAGGATTATCTCTTGAATGATGTGGGTGAAGAAGGAAGAATCCCTCCCACTTTACCTCTTGGGCTTAACACAGAGAACAGGACTAATAAGTTGTACCCTGGTAGCTTCTCTTATTCTTGATCTTCTGTCTGAGTGATAAAATGAGAGGTTGAAAGCCAGAGAGGGCAAGAAACTTACCCAAAGGTTTAGTGACTGACAAGAAGGAGGAGCATCCTCGTTTCTGCAACACGCCACAGCATCCATCCAGTCTCTCAGAGGGAGGTGGAGACTGGAGACGGGCAGGAAACTGTGCCAGGGGATGGAGCATCACACCACCCAAACATCAGCATGTTTGCTTGAGTGACTATGATTTATGGCCAATGATGTGAGTTCAACCTCACCCTTCCTCTTAAAAGGCTGTCATTTATATTTCTTCTGGCATTCCATCTTTAGTTATTGATGTAAAAACTATTCTAGGGGCCAGTGAGCTAGCTCAGCAGGTAAAGATGCTCACTGCCAAGCCTGCAAATCTGAGTACAGTCCCTGGGAAGCCACATGTTTGAAGGAGGGAACTGATTCTTGCAAGCTGTCCTCTGAGCTTCACATGTCCACTGCACGGACACACACACACACACACACACACACACACACACACACACACACACATTCACACTCACATTCACACTCACACACTCTCACACACACATACGGTAATAATAAAAAGAAAAGGCAAGATTTTGTGGTGATGATATTTTCCTTTATTTGTTTAATTCATTGCTGTAGCTATTTTTCATGTTTTCCACCCTCGTGAGACAAGACAAGCTAGAAAAGAAGGCACAAAAGAGCCCCAGTCACATTCCTGTGCCGTCACATCACCTCTGCCCTCACGAGAGAGCTCCCCAAGGGGAGGCTAGGCACTGAGCCTCTGTCAAGGCACCAGCTGCATTCGGCAATGGGAACCGCTTCTCCTTAGGAGGGTGGGTGCCTTTATTTTAATCAAATACAGACCAACTCATGTGGAAAGGTTGTGAGAGCCTTCAGGGAACACAGGGATGCTGAAAGACGTAAGATCCAGCTAAATTCCGGGCGTGCTCCCCTTACAGAGCTGGTTTCTTCTGCCTCTCTCTCCCCTGAGGATCACACTGCTTTGCTGCATTAGCAGGTCTAGAAAGAGGTTTGTATTTCTTAGTGGACTTTCCTGAAGACTGGAGTCCAGCTTTCTCCTTGGGCTTATCTGCAAGCGACAACAGAGGTCTTGCAACTAGCCCAAGGTGCTTTTTCAGACTGCAATCAAACAGTCCAGCTCACCTCAGTTGTTCCTCACTGCCAGCACAGTCTAGGAGGTCCAGGAGGAGACCTGGGTTCCGAACCCTCTTTGGTGCTGGCTAGAGTGGAGAACCCACCACAGAATGGTCCAGTTTGGAAGATGGCTCTCCCTGTATCAGCCCATTCACTTTGAGCACATCTTCAAGAATTACATCTAAGACAACAGGATGAGTAAACACTGGAAGGCAGATGAAGCTCTGACAGTTCTTAGTTATCTCATAATCATGGTTGCTCATTACATATTATTTTTATTATTGTATGTGTCTGTTCATGAGTGTGGAGGTACACGAGTATGTGCCTGTGCACACGCGTGTGGGGGTATGCACATGGAGGCCAGCAAGCAATCTCAGATACCATTCTGCCTTAAGTGCTGTTCACCTTTTTTGTGAAGTGGAGTTTCACTGGCCCAAGGCTTGCTGGCTAGGCTAAACTGGCTGCCAGCAAGCTCCAAGGATCTGCCTGCCTCAGCCTCCCCAGCAGAGATTCTAAGTGCATGCACCCCTGCCTGGCTCCCCCCCCCCCCCCCCCCCCCGCCCCAAGCTGGTCATAGGATTGGAACTCAGGCTTTCATGCTTGCAGAGCAAGCACTCTATGGACTGAACTACCTCCCTAGCCTGGGAGTTCAGCTTGTGAGAATCTGCTCTGTGCCATTGACATTGCATATGAACTTTCAAGTATCTTTTATGTGTGGCTTATCTCGATTTGCTTTGCTGAGACTGGATGCTAGCCAGCCAGGCCAGACTCCTTGCTTAGCTATAAAGATCATGTTCTGTAGGATATCTGCCCTTCAATAAAGTGATAATTGTGTTTCACATGATGGTTTTTGTTGTTGTTGTTTTAGTGTGTAAAATTTGCCTGGAGTTGATTTTGAAAGTCAGGAATGGAGACAGCACTATGACCATGTTCCTCAGAGAAAGAATTAAAAAAAAAAGCCAAGTATGGGAAGGAAGGGAGCCAGGGGAAGAAAACAAAAAAGAAAAGTCTGCCAGCATCTCAGCAGGGGGTGAGGCAGAGCTAAGTAAATTCCAGAGAGCTGGAGTGGCCAAAGGGCATTCCACACACAAAAATGTTGGAATGTACAGTTGAAGATTGTTTGTGTTTCCATAATATCAACTCACCCTCCATCTTCCCAGGGTCCCCTCCAAATACACAAGATAGCACACCATACCCACACACTCCACAGAGCCCCAAGAGAGATGATTCCTATGCCCTTGTAATTTTGTTGGAGCTAAGGGGAGACTTGAGTCCCTCTGTATCAAGATGACACAGACCAGTTTCAGCAGAAGTAGAAGCTGAGAACAAAGACAGCCACAAGGATGCAACTGGCCCCAGTTTTTAAAAATAGTGGCAGAGAGTTTTAGGTGTACAAGCTCCGGGACAGTGAAGTGATGTCTAAAAATCAACGTGGACACTGCTTGAGGAGGAATTATACCCGGAGACGACGATCTGCCAGGCCCTGCACGCATATACGCTGGTATGTGTGTCCCTGAACACAATCATGCAACAAAACAAAGGGTTCAGCTTCATCAAGATTCTAGAATCTGAGGGAACCAGGCAGAAACTCCCAGTTACCAGGTTGTATGTGATTGGACAAAGTTTCGTCCCCATCCTCTCCTTCTCTTCTCCTCTTACTCTCTCCTTTATCTTAAGGCTGTATGTAGAAATTCACACTTGATGTCCATTGAGAAAGGATCCCCATGAATATATGAATTGAGCTAAACCAAGATGGAAAACTTTACACGAATCTTTCCTAAGGACTTTTTCCTGGTACAGAGGGTAGGGTGGGGAATAAAGAGATAGAGTGGGCCACACATTCTCCATTTGATGAAACAACTTCTCCATTGTCTATTTTATGCTCATTTTTAGATCAGGAAATCTCTATAGGAGATATAGCACTATATAAATTAGTATAATACATGCATATATATATAATTTTGAAGAATAAATTATTCACTTTTAAGTAGACCACAGTCAGGGAAGTTCATAGGAGACCGCCATCCCAGGATTAGCCGTGAGAATCTTGCAATCGTTTTATCTATCACATCATCTGCCCGGAGTGACTCGATGTCTTTCTTCCTCATGAAAACTGACTTCTTCAATAATTCCTTCACATTCGTTTCTGTTAACCCCTGGCCTCCCACAGCATTCAAGCCATGGAAAGGTACCATTCTCTTTATGGATGGGTTAGTATCTAATCTGACCATATATATGTCAGGCTTTCCTCACTGTGCTTGGTGATCAGGTATCCACAGAGGCCTTCTGATAAAATACTGCTTTCTCCGCCACAGTGGATTTATAGTTTACTTTTAAAATAACTCACTTGAAATTTAATAGCAAGTTTTAAAGCCACATCTGACCAAAGTCTTGTTAGTTCTAGCTTTTAACAACATGTTGGCACACTGGTCCAAGGCTTCCTAAGCTACTGAGAGGAATAGTCTTGCTATTGTGTTGTGTGTTGGTGCTGTCTTCATGGCTTATAGGAAAATAAACCAGAAACTCACTGATGCACAATGGCTAGGAACACAGTGTAGCACGAATCTTAAAAAAGTCTTATTAATAAAAACAAATCCAGGTATTGGGGTGAATGCTGAATGATGAGAGAAACAGAACCAGCCACAGCTAAACTCGCCAATTCCTCAGCTGATCCTGTTTCTTCAGACTGGAAGCCTCTGAGTCTTCATCCAGAATGAATCTCAGCTGAACTGCTGCTCAAAAGCCTAAAAGCTTAACCAGGCTCTAGTTTCTGGTCCTCACACTTTATATACCTTTCTGCTTCCTGCCATCACTTCCTGGAATTAAAGATGTGTGTCACCCTGCCTGGCTGTTTCCAGTGTGGCTTTGAACACACAGAGATCCAGACGGATCTCTACCTTTGGAATGTTAGGATTAAAGGCGTGAGTGCCACCATTATCTGGCCCCTATATCTAGTGACTGTTCTGTTCTCTGACCCCCAGATAAGTTTATTAGGGTGCACAATATATTGGGGAACACAATATCACCTCAAAACAGAACCTGGACAGACACAGTGTCTTTCAATTTGTAAAGCATCTGAGTGTAATTTTCAGCAGAAGAGAGGAGAGACAAAATATTCTTCCTTTAGGATATTAGCTTATAGTCAGAAAAATTTTAGAAACAGAGAAATCATTTGGGGCTGGAGAGATGGCTCAGTGGTTAAGACTGAGCACTGCTCTCGCTGAGGACCCAGTTTGGTTCTAGTAACCATGGGTGCCTCATAACTGCCTGCTAACTCCAGCTCCAGGGGAGCAGATACCTTCTATCTTCTTCAGGCATTACACTTATGCGTGTGTGCTCACATGCAAGCACACACACACACACACACACACACACACACACACACACACACACACACTCAGATCTTAGTTCAAAATTGAAAGAACAATTAGCAAGTTCATTTTCATAAACCTGTAAAGAGTTAAATAACTTTGTGTGTGGACCTGTTTGGTGACAGAACTTCTCCACGAAGGAATTGGGAAAAACCTTTGCCTTTAAGTAAAGTTTTAGAAATACATTGTAAAGAAACATAATTGAGTTGACAGAAGTTTGTGCATAAAGATAGTCACTGCTATATCATTATGAGTGATATAAGATAAAAGGAGCAGCCACTGGACTATCCAACAACTGGACAGGGGTTAGAGAAGCATGAGGTGTCTACTGATGAATACTAGGAAGCCATTAGAATGATGTTTACAAAACCACTAAAAATGATGTTTATTGTGGAGGCTTCTATTATACATATATAATTGAACACACATAATACACATATACATACAATGTTTCTTCTCTCAGTGTCTCTAAAGTGATAGCTAAGGGATTTATTTTAAAAGTATCTAGAAACAAAGTTTAAGGAGAGCAAGAGAGCAGATAAAAACAGACTAGAGACAAGAATACAGTACCAGATACTGGAAAGTAGGTTTATGGTTGATAACTGAGTTATATGGCAGAGAAAGCTGGACTTTGAGCCTTATGCTTCCCAACTAGGCAATTTCCTGCCCACCTGGGTAGAAGACTGGGGTTTTACCCTCAGCAGAGGTGAAAGCAGATTCCAGGCTTGGGAACTGTCAACATATTGTAATAGTGCCACGGTGAAGGGGGAAATGGTGTCTGAGTAGGTGCCCATGTGCAGAACTGAACGTTTTAGCATTTGTGATGATGAATTCTGATTGTGAACTTGATGAGAGCTAGAAACAAGTGAAGAACACTACTTTGGGTGGATGTGTAAGGTTATTCCAGACAGGATTAACTGATGGGAAATAACCTTCACCTAGAGAGGGCAGTATCTTCCAATAGGTGGCCATGTATTTAGAGACTCACAGAAGACTTAGTTCCTGCCTGCCCTCCTTTATCCCATTGCCTGCTTCTTTTGCTATGCAGAAGCTTATTGGCTTGATACAGTCCTAGGTGAGATTTTTTGGGGGGTGGGCAGGGGGAGCTTTTGTTGCCTGTATGTTGGGGTCTTATAGTCTTATAGTGACACCAATAATTTTGGTACATATTTGGTATGTATTTTGGTACATATGTGTGTGTCTTCATTTGAGTGTGTGTGTGTGTGTGTGTGTGTGTGTGTGTGTGTGTGTGTGTGCATTTGCACGTGTGTGCAAGAGCCTGAGGAGATCAGAGGTGGATGTCTGGTATCTTCCTCAATCACTTTCCACCTTATATCTTTTGAGCCAGGGTCTGTCAGTAAACGTGGAACTCATCAGTTCAGCCAGGCTGGCAGGCCACTGAGCTTCAGGGATCTGCCTGTCTAGGCCTGCCTTTGCTTCTTGCTGGTGAGTAAGCAAACCTATTGCTGTTGCCTCCATCCTTCACTGACACCAGACTCCAGTTTCTCTGGCCTTTCAGCATGGACAGAGACCTGTAACTCTCCAGGAACTGTTGAGGTACCCAGTTTTGTAGGCTGAGCAGTTTAATTCCTCAGCCTCTCAGTGTTCAAATAACCCTGTTCACACTAGGTAGCCCTTACTGTATAAGCCAATCTAGTGAGTCCTGCTTCATTACACACACACACACACACACACACACACACACACACACACACACACCTTATCAGATTTTTTTCCTCTAGAGATCCCTGGCTAATAAACCTCCTTTCATAACTATGCTAGGACTGCTAGCCAACAAGTTGATGGCCCCAGACAGGAGGTAGCCAAATTGCCTGGGTAGAACCCAGCAGGCCCAGAAGGAAACTGCAGACCCTGATACTGGCTTTTGAATGTCTGATTCTCAAGTAAGACCAGCCAAGCAGGGATCACCAGACTTCCATATAAACCAGGTTAATAGACGAGACAGTGACCAAAATACACCCAAGCAGAAAGGAAAATAGCACGATTAATAATACCTTCAAAGAAGGCAAGCCAAGGTATTATATCCATGAAAATCTTTAAGGGACTGTTCAGAAATTTTTTTAAAGAATTTATAAAAATAAATATAGGGCAGAAATGTTAAAAGTTCAACAAAACCTCTGGCAGGTTGAACTGAAGACACCTCTGAGAAAGTAGAACAGACACAAAGGTAGATAAAGGGCAAAGACATTTCAGAAAGAGGGGAAAGAGAAAACAGGAGGAGAGGAAATGATGTAAGAAAAATTTCCTGGCTTTAAATGGTCCCCACCACCACAAAGAATTAAAAACAAGAACCTCTGAAGCCTCCACCTTTAAATTGTTTCCGAATGTCATATGGGTGTTTTGAAGTCTGTGCACACACAAATGCAGTGCCTATGGAGACCAGACGAGGGCACCAGATCCCCCCGGAAGTGGAGTTACAGATGGTTGTGATCCGCCATGTGGGTGCTGGAAATTGAACTTGGCTCCTCTGTAAGATCCGCAGATACTTTTAAACTACCTGGCATCTCCCCAGACCCCTCCCCAAAACCCATTTATCAAGCAAGACATATTGAATCGATATTTCAGAAGCCAATGACAGAACAGGACTCTTAAATTTTTCTGAATGAAGAAAGCATTGCACACCAGAGCATAGGAACCAGAACAATGGCCTCTGACTCCTTAGTGGTAACACTTGAGTCTCGGTGACAAAGCAGCTACTTGTTATTCATAGGGAACATGATTTCTGTTCCAGACTTTGTATCCAGCACATGGCTATTCAAATTTGGCACTAGAATCAAGATGTTTTCAGGCATTCAAGGTCAAAAACAAAAACAAAAACACAGAAAAAAACCAAACAAATAAACAAACAAACAACAATCGCCTTACTATTCATACACCTTTATCAAAATTGAATAAAATACAAGGTTGGGCATATGGGATTCTGTAAAGAGTCAGTGAACTCTGTAGAGAAAGGAGGAGGTTCACAGAAGGTTGGAGAGACATTTGGGGAGGATCGCTTGCTTCCCAGCAGCCCTTGGTAGCACCTAATCAGACTGGAGCTGAAGGACAGAACACTTGGAAGAGAGTCTCCGACTGATGAACTCCATAAACTCCACTATGTTACACTGTATTATGTTAAGGGGGCTTGGAAAAGAATTGCAATGAGTATATGGTAGTTTGAATGTCATTGGCCCCCATAAGTCCATAGGGAGTGGTACTATTGGTTGATATGACTTTGGTGAAGTAGGTGTGGCCTTGTTGAAGGAAGTGTGTCTGTGGTGGGGGCAGGCTTTGAGGTCTCTTTTGCTTAAACTTTGCTCAGTGTCACAGACCACTTCCTGTTGCCTTCTGATTAAGTTGTGGCCAGCACCAAAACTGCCTGCATGCCACCATGCTCCCCGCCATGATGATAGTGGACTAATCTCTGAAACTGTAAGCCATCACTCAATTAAATGTTTTCTTTATACGAGTTGCCATGGTCATAATGTCTCTTCACAGCAACAGAAACCCTAATTAAGATAAGATACATTGAAAATGATGCTTGTTAAATATACGGCAATCATTAACTTGAGGAAATAAAAAAGTCCAATAAGGGCCAGTCAAGGAACACTGCCCAATATTTTTATAAACTTAATCAAATAAACATTGAATACTGAATATATCAAACATTGCCATGTATTATACTGGAGGAGTGAACAGAGGAGAGAGAGAGAGAGAGAGAGAGAGAGAGAGAGAGAGAGAGAGAGAGAGAGAGAGAGAGAGAATTCCTAGAGGGAAGGCAAGTTTAAAATTAGCAAAATTAAGAAGGATCTATTGTGCATTATGGGAGAATGCTGTTTGTCTTCCAACACTGACTTCCTCCAGAAAATGGAGAAGGTGAACATCTGTGAAGCCCAGAGCTCAAGGCTGCTGCTGAAGCTACAGGGGACCCACCTGTGGGAGTCCTGAGACCTCAGATGATGAACATCTCATGGCTTGTGAAGAGAAGGTCATATTTCCTGTGACTATTCTAGATTACTTGAGATGTGCTGGGAGATAGAGGAGGAGGGAGAAGGGCAGTGTCCTGATGATAACCAACTACACAAAGATGATTCTATGCGATCTGCAAACCGAGGTGCTAACCCATTTCATGAACCTCAGTATGAGCATCGAAACCAACCTCTTTAAAAACATGATTTCATTTCTTGGCATAGAAGGGGCAGAATGAAGCAAGGAGCATTGGGGAAGGGGATGGGGAATGACAGGGGATCACAAAAGGAAGCGCCAGGGTCCACTGTTCTATACACAGTCCTTCAAGTTCCACCTTGGAAGTCAGCTGTCTCCAGAGCCCAAAGAATGTAAGCATTACTCTATGAAGTGGCCTCAAAGTTTGGTCACATGAATTAGTGTCAGTTTGAGAGATGAGCATTTAGAGAAGAAATTGGGGATTTAGAGCTTTCTTGATAAAGTTCAGAAGTTCAGTGAACTTCTGGGATGTCAGTGCCCTGGTGACTAAAGTTATGCAAAAGAAAACCAGGGCTTCTGACATTCTAACAAGTTAGCCCATGTGACTCTAATGAGAGTTCGAAATTTAATGTCATTCACTAATGGCTTTAAAATCACAGGATGGGGTTAGAGAAGGGCTGAAATTCTTTGTAGACTGCCCAGGCTCCAACTGTTGACTGCTCCACTTAGGATCAATTGTATCACACTGTTGTATACACACACACACACACACACACACACACACACACACACACACACTGACTGTATTTATACACAGGTATGTGTGTGTATGTCTGTACATCTAATAGAGTGTTATCGTACAGGGCATATATTACTCTAGAATGTAGTGTTTACTTTTATACTATAATTCTCTCCTATTAGAACTGGTGGGATACAAGAATGATCCAGTCAGGGGATAGAGAGATGCCTCAGCCGCTACAACTGTGTGTTGTTCTTCTGGAGGGCCCACATGGGGCAGTTTGGATCCACCTCCAGGGATCTAATGCTGTCTTCTGGCCTCTGGGTAGCTGTACTCTCAAGCATACACACTTGTGCCTTCATGTTTGGCACACACAGACACAAGTAAAATGAAAATAAAAATTTAAAATATGATTGATCCTTTTATTTGCATAACTAGCTCTTGGCTCCTTAGCAAGCTTGTGAACCATGAGTTCTCTGCAGTTTTGCCTTTTGGTGTTTCCCAGCTCAGACTTGAGTCTAATTGTCTGTGGATGCTCTTCTGGATCATGGATCTACTGAAGGGAGAGGTTTTGATAGAGGAAATAAAGCTGCAGATGAGTCAACTGGAGCCCTTTAGATGAATTACTGAAGTTCAGATCACTTTCCGTGTGGATTCCTCTTTACCACACTCTCGTAGTCAATGCAGTCATCTTACAGGTGCTGTGATTAAAAAAAGAAAAGAAAAAGAAAAAGACCTTGACAAAAGAAACTTGAAGGGAGAAATCGTTTCTGCCACTTAGAATTACTGATTGCAGTCCCTCATATAGGAAAGTGAAGACAGGAATTTGAACTAGTTAGTCACACCCACAGTCGCAAGCAGAGGGAGGATGGATGCATGCACACTTACTTGTATTCAGCCTACACGTGTGTGGTCCAGGAGTCCCTGCTTGAGAATGGTGCTTACCACAGTGGGCATGTCTTCCCTCTTCAATTAAAGTCAACGAGACAATCCCTCATAGAGATGCTTACAGGGCAACCTGATCCAAACAATTCCTCATTTAGACTGTTTTGCCAGGTGATTCAAAATTGTGTCAAGGTAGCAATTCAAACTAACCACCATGCTTGTTGAAGGCTGCTTGATTCAGTGAGAGAAGGGACGCCCAGAGGACTGTTTGCTCATGGCCACCTGGAGCTTTTCTCTGCCTCTTCAATCTCCTGTGTCCTGAAGTGTATTATGCTCCATGTAAGTAGATCTTCTACCTGTGGCACTCATGCCTCTGCAGTTAGAGTGGAAGAGCCATTCTTCCCACTGACACTTTTCATTCATCCAATCAATGGTTTTCATAGTTACTACTATTAAATATTTGATTACACATGATTCACATCAAATAGCAAGTCAATCAAGATCTTCAGATAATCTATGTCTTGGTATATTGGTTTCCATAAATACAAATTCCACCTGGCGACCATGAACTTGAATAAGGAAAAAATTCCTTTTGAAGTTGTATTTTTTAGTTAGAGGATGTCCATTTACCAAGTACAACTCCCAGAAACCATTAGAGCTAGGGTCAGCAAGCCAATAGTCATACCCAAATTCAGTCTACTGTCTGCTTTTATACATACAGTTTTTTTTGAGGGGGAGGGGAATATAGTCATTCTCATTTCTTGATGTGTGGTGTAGTCACAAGTGGTAGAAGTGAGTATTAACAGGGACTGAAATATTTAATTTCTATCTTGTATAGAATAATTTTGCCTATTTCTGCATTAAAACATGTTTTTTTTTTTTACTGGACTTGCCTGTTCCTATATTGTTGGATAATTTTGTTTTGTTTGTCAGTGCTGGAGATTGAACCTGGGCTTTCACACAAACCAGATAAGTGCTCACCACTAACCTTCATGCCAAGCACTTGTTGACTGAATTGACATTGGATTTTTATAGTGATTTTTTTTTTGTCAATTGTGTCATTTTGGCTTCATAAATATCCAGGAATGGTGGAAAGGTATTAGGAACAAAATTTTATAAATGTGACTGGTGAGAATTGTTTTAGGAATATTTACAATAGAAGGTTCTGGACCATTTTCAGAGATGGTGATTTCACAGTTCTGGAGCAGGGCTGGTATGGGTGATTCTGGGGCACATAGATGTTGAGGGTGGCTGGATAAGATGTAACTGATGACCGTTTTCCTGGGTGATCCTGGGGGAAGCCGTTTGCTAAGCCTTGTTTAACTTGTATAAAGTAGACCAACACTTCTTCCTCTTCACGGTGTTCTGGGGACTAATTGAGGTAATTCTTATAAAATACCTCACACTGGGTATAACTCCTAGGCTGATATTAATTCCTCTCTTCCACTGGAGAATCCGGTGCCCTGTAGCACAGCAGTGAGATTTTCTTTACATTGCCTTGGGTGTTACATTTCCATTTCTGCTCATTTTAATTTTGTTCTTGTCAAACTCATCTTTAATATACAAGTTATTTTCTGGTCATGAAAGCTGTGTGTGGGTGGGGTGGGGGTTGAAGAATAAATTGAAAACTTGTTCTAGAGAAGCACCCAGTAAGATGAATGACCTTGAAGACTACTTAGTAATGAATTGATGGATTTAATTGTTGGGATACAACAACTGACTCCTGGAGGAGTGCTAGATTTGGGCTCACAGTCTCAGAGGCTGCAGTCCATCATGGTAGAGGAGGTATGGTGACCAGAGCAGCCCGGGATGTGGTGATGGGGATTGGCACTATAGCATGTTCACATCTTGGTGGATCAGAATGTAGACAGCAAGACTGGAAGCAGGGCTGGGATATAAATAGCCCCCCCCAAAGCCTACCCAGTCAGGTCCTACAAGCTCCCAAACGCTACCACCGGCTGGGACCAGGTATTCAAACAATGAGCCTGTGGGTGACATTTTAGGTTCAAACGGTAACGAGCCACATGACTGGTTTTCATCCTTACTAAAACGTAAGCACAAACTTTCCCACAACTTGCTTTCATAAATAATCTTGAAATGTAATGGTAGGTTAGATGATTTAAGATGACATTTAATCAGAATCCCTCTCCTTAGAAATGGAAAGACTGGTTTGGTCTCTGCCTTCTCGTTTTGAATGACTTACGGAGAGAAGTCTGTCTGCATTAGAAACTGTGGGTATTGTCGGGACCCGCCCTTTAGCCCTATCTCCAGAGTTTCTGCATAGGCCACTTCTATGTCAGCAGCTTCTCTCTTTTTTCCTTCTGATAACCTTCTCAGCATCTCAGGACTTGGCTCTCTAGAAGTCAGAAACAACCTGAAAATGAGAAAACTGACGAAAGAGGCAAAGACAGTGGAAAATTGCACCGCGTCCCCACCCCAGGGGGACAGTGCTGAGGGTACACACACACTTCTTAGGAGCATCATCAGTGGCTTTAGATCTGTTTAATCTATAGATCCACCCCCAAATCCATTCGTTACCATTTTTCTCCTCCCACTGCCTCAGTTTCCCTTTCTTCACTTGAGATTTGTGGAATCAGCCTTGGATAAAAACCATCCTGGGCCCAACACAGCTGATTCTAAGCAGGCAGCTTTGAATTCCTCTTCACATTTCAGACCCACCCTTTTTTACAAGAAGAGTTTTATTTTTAAGATTGTGGACGAGAACCGAAACAGAAGGGAAATGGATTCTGACCTCCCAGACAAGGCTAAATACCATGCTTCATATACTTTATTCACATCTTCCGCCCTGCCCTAAGAACCTGTTTACTTTTTCTGCATTCATGTAACAAAAGTACCTGCCTTGTGTTGAAATCTGTAAATACTAAAAGTAGAAAATTACAGAAAATTCTGAGGTTGCTCTGAGCGTTGCTGCAAAACACAGTCGTTACCAGCCTGCTGGTAAACAGGGAGATGCAAATTACTCACAGTAAAAAGCACAATAGCATATGGCCATTAAGTGAAGGGCTGACTAACCCTACCTACAGTTTCCGGGAGCCTCGCTTCACTTGAGTCTGTACAATACTGATTGTGACGGTTGTTTTTGTGTATGGACTTGCCTGGGTCATGATGCCTAGATATGTGGTCAAACATTATACTAGATGTTTCTCTGAAGGTGTGTTTGCATGAGATTAACATTTAAATTGGCAGATTTTGAGTAAAGTACATTTCCTTCATTATCCAATCAGTTGAGACTGGAACAGCACAAAAGGCTGAGCAAGCAGGATTTTTTGCAGCAAAAAGCCTTTGGACTCCTTCAAGCAAGAGGGAATTCTGTAGCTGATAGGATTGAACTTGAGCAACATGGACTTTTTGTGTGACTCTTCATCCAGCTGGGCCATCTTTTAGGCTTTCCGGCCTCTGTGATTACATGAAACAGTTCTTTGAAATTGATCTCTCTATGTATATGGTATGCTATTCTATTTCCCTGGGGCTCCCCATCACCGCACTGAAATCTATGATGTGCCTTTTTATTCAACAATTATTTTGTGGGAATGTTCGTGTGCCAAGTAACATTCTAGACACTTGGCACGCATCATTAAGCAATAGCGATTGCAATTCCAGTCTGTTGTGTTTTTGTTCCAGAGGGCAAAGAAAGATACTCAGCAATAAACGTGAAGTATAAATTACATGCTGTCATGCTAGAAGTGATTAATGCCTCAAAAAACAAGACAGAAAAGGTAGAGCAGTGTTAGGGGCCTTGGGGTTACCAAAGAAGATGAAAAAGAATAGATTTTTTAAGGAAGTAGATAAAGGATGACAAGGAAATAGTGTCTTCAGAACACAGCAGAGAAGCCGCACTGAGGAACTTAGGGATTGTGACATCGTACATAAGAGCTGTGCGAGCCAAAGCTGGACCAAATCCCAGCATAGAGAGGAGGGTTCGGCATGAAGTCTCACCCCTGGCAATGGAACATTGGCAATCGCTTTCATTAGTCCTCCCCCCACCCATTCTTCCTGTCTCTCTCTCTCTTTGAATTTCCCACCTGCCTCTAAGCTGCCTTGCCATAGGCCAAATGGCTTTATTTATCAACCAATCAGAGCAACACATATTTGCAGCATACAGAAAGACATTCCCCCATCACTTTCCCTTTTCTTTCTAAATAAAAGGAATGTTTTAACTTTAACCTATTAAAATTACATAAAACAAAACAGTTATCAAGCAAGAATTACAGTTATAATATCTACTGACTTCATTCCTTTTCCATATATATCCAGGAGTAGGTTAGTGAGATCATATATAGTCCACTTACTTTTAAGCTTTTTTGAAGAATCTGAGATGTTCTATATCATGGCTGTACTCACTTACACCCCCACCTGCAGCATATGAATGTTCTCTTTGCATATTTGTTATTTAAAAAAAATAACAGTCATCTAGACTGTGGTGCAGTGGTACCTCATTCTGGCTTTGAATTGCATTTCTCTGATGGTTGCTGATGTTGACCATTTCATATGCTGGGATATTTGTATCTCTTCTTCTGAAAATATCTATTCAGGTTATTTGCCCACTTTTAATTGTAATACTTGGGTTTCTGTTGAGTTGCTTGAATTCCTTGTATATTTTGGATTCATTTGTCAGATGAATAGTTTGCAATGTTTTTCTACCAATCAGTAGTTATTTGTTAGCCCTGCTATAAAAAATGTCCAAACATTTTTAATGTATGAAATGTAAGCCATTAAGATCTGTCTGAACCAATGGCAGTTCTGAGTGTTCCAGAATGCCTATGGAATTCCCCTGGCAGTATTGGTCTCTGAGAAAGAGGATACTACCACATCACCCTCCAGAGCTTCCCCCTTGGTACCTATATTATAGTAATACATGGGGAACACTGGCATCCCCTTTAGAATTCAGAGATACATGATGACGTCAGTGTAAATGGGCTTGCTTTTGCTTCTGTTTTTTTTTTTTTTTGGTGTGTGTGTGTGTGTGTGTGTGTGTGTGTGTGTGTGTGTGTGTGTGTGTTTGTTAAATTATAAAAGCAGATGGGTACAACTGAGGTGAGGGCCCTTTAAGTTTTTGAGGTAATGGAAGGGAGAAGCCATGTCTGGCTTCTGATCTGTGTCTCATTTGAACAGAAAGTCTTAATTACACCAATCAAGGCAGCACGCTTTCCCAGTGAGCTGTATATTATATTTTCCTTCAAGACAAAGGTGGCCACTTATGCAATTAAAATATGTTGAACAAAATATATGTCAGACAAAAGCTCAGAATTATATCTGGGGACTTGATTGGGGGATATTAAAGAAATCATGCAGAACTGGGTGAGAGTTCCCCCCCCAACATGCATTTTAAGCTAGAAAAAGGTACTCGCCCACCTCCATGTGCAGCAGCACTCAGACTGGGATCATTAGTCCAGCCCAGAGCTGGGGCTGCCCCACAGGTCCTCATCAGCTTCCCAAACACACTGTAAAATTGATCTGACAGCCCAAAGAAGACAGTATACAGGCAAGAGGGGAGCACAAGAGAGATCCAGACTCGCCAGAGCACAGAATTCTGCAGTTCAATGATTTGACATGTTTGCCGAACACCAGAGGCTGTGGAGCCAGCAGGGCCTCTGAGTGTGTGTGTGTGTGTGTGTGTGTGTGTGTGTGTGTGTGTGTGTGTGTGTGTGTGAGAGAGAGAGAGAGAGAGAGAGAGAGAGAGAGAGAGAGAGAGAGAGACAGACAGACAGACAGACAGACAGACAGACAGACAGACAAAGAGGGCCTGAGAGGATGTCTTTGAGTTTGAGACTTGCTAACACTTGTTTACAATGACTCTTGAATTTCCTTCACATATAGATCAAAGACAGCATTTTAAAATGATTTACTCAAAGTCAAACATTTTTGTTTACTTTTGAAATCATCACAATCATCCCTGGAAATCATCACAATCATCCCTGGGCGGGGGTAAAACTACTCTACTGTACAGATTAGAATGCAGAGGTTCGAGAGCAAGAAAGGTAGCTGAAATGTTCAGCATTTAGAAAGCACAGGGAAAGCCTGCTAGGAGCATCTTGGCTGTGGTCCTGGAGCTCCCAGGCAAGTGTTAGGATGGTAGCATAGTGGGGAGATACTCAGGGAAGCCTGGGGCTGTGGCTGTTTATAAACATTCAGTGCTTGATTTCCTACAGAGCATACCAGAGAAATAGGTTGTGCTTAGGGAACATTAACTTCCCTCTAGACAAACAGCTCACTGGGTCTAACATAGGATTTGAATTCAGCTTGTTTTATTGCAAAGATATGACTTTCCAACAGGTCAGACTCATCCGTTCATCACACCCTTCCTGCAAGGGCAGAGCTAGCTGGTGCATCTGGGGAAAAGAGTCCTAGCAATCACTCTTGGTGGATGTCAGACTCTGTCCTGTGTACCCCTCTGTTAAGATGATGGGGGAAAGTTTACTGGAAACATAAAATTCATAATGATATCATGAAGGTTAGAGACATTGTTTCAAAAGGGAAAAGGCACTAAAAAGCAGAAATGGATAGCTGAAATTAACCATTGTCCTAGTCTATGATTTTCTTCATCACTAATCCTTCCTTTATGATATGGGAAACATCAAATCTTACAGCCTGGATGCTCTTCTGAGGAAGGTTGATGGTCTACTGAAGTACTTTGAGAAGATGCCCTTTCTACCTTAAATGACTAAGCTGAACATGCTTCAACATCTTCACTTAAGCCTTTGCTTCTTGGCCCTAAGTGGGATGATTTTCACACACACACACCCCACTCTTGAGCATAGCACAAAAGGAGAGTAGAAGGAATGTAAGGAGTGCTGAAAATAAAGTCTTTGGGACATGACATGGTTATTGCACTTACAGATTCACAGCAGCTGTGTTTATCTGAGCAAGAGTAAGCCAGCCCAAACTCCAGCATGTGGAGTACATGTTCTCCAGGATCAGTGTCTTATTGAGGAGCTACTGACAGTTGATAGCTGCTGGTGGGAGGGAGAACCATTTTTTTTTTTAGTACATAGCCACGTGTAGGTATCCAATGCTGCTATGGGTGGCCCTGTACCCATGCACACATAGACGGCACTAACTGAACTTAGTACGTTATAGAAGATGATGACGAGGAAGAGGAGGAGGAGGACATGATGATAAAATTGTTGAAAGTGGGCCACACTGCTGGGATAGGGAGCATATGGAGGGTGAGTGGCTATGTGAGAAACTGGTCTGGAGTCACAAGAAAATGACCACAGAACCCAAAGCATTTTGGCAAGGCCAAAATTTCTATTTCTGCAGAAGGGTGTATAGTCATGCCCAATGAAACAGGTGAACACACCCATCAGGACTTTCTCTGGTTTTTAAATTCCTAACACAAAGGGGCCCTGTGGCTGACTCTGAGGGTCGGGGCTCAGCCTCACATTCCTACATTATTGGCTGATTTAAAGTAATGCCATTGATAAGCAGTATGCAATTTTATGCTCTGAGTGAAACCTTGAGCACATATTTTGATTTCAAGAAATGCTGACCCTGGAGGAATTTGAATTTCTGCCATGTGGCTTCTTTATAATTTCTTTTAGAGTGATGTTTTCTTATTTAACCCTTTGACAGAAAAAAGGGTGCATTTCTTTTACATTCTCCATAAATATGATCACATTTCATTGTTCAAACATATGAAAATCTCAAGAATAAAGAAAAATACAAGCAACAGAAGCTACAAAAGATTTTGACTCTTTCACAAGTAGAAAGAATTCAGAGTTCAGCCTTTTAAATAGCATTCCATGAACATTATGATACAGAGACTCAGGTTACAAGAAAAGCCATGCCATCCTTGTTCATTCAGTCTTGAATAACAGGATTCCACAAGTTCTTTTTAGTTATAATCCCCAAACTACAAATAAAACATATGGGTGGAAATGAAAGGAATGAACACACCTATCCAAATAGAGACAAACTACTCGGGAAGGAGGTCTTATAACCCTGGCACACAGGAGGGTGGACCTAGAGGACTGTTGTAAGTTTCAGGACAGCCTGGCTTAAAGACCCTGTCTCTAGGAAACAGAATAACAACATACACAAACAAACAAAAAAACAAAAAAACCAAAGAAAACACAAATAACTTAACCTACTGAATGAACTAACACACTGAGAGTGCAACCCATGAATTTATGCCTCCACTCTTCTCCCATATTATCAGAAACATCTCTCTCTATTGCTACATCTTCTGCTCACTCAGGTAGCATCCCCTCTCCCTTCCTGCTTTTAGAGTGAGACCTTCTTTATGGTGAACACATAGCCATAGCATCACAGGTCCCTAGCAGTGGTTGGTACACATTGTAGATGGTAAACCAGTTGATCCTAAGTGGTGGAGCAGTGAGTGCATTTCTAATGTAATAATTATGTATTTATTTCAATCTGTATTAAAGTACAGATCTGCAAAGCTAGGTCTGTGATAGCATAGATACTGTGCAGGACCAGACAAGATTTAAGAGTAAATTTTATTATGAACGATGAAAATACATTGAGAAAATAAAGGTATCTATTTGAGCAAGAATATAACATGGAGTGTGAACCCTTTGGGATACAGTTCAGTCTAGGTCTGAGATGGCATTCTCTAACATTACTGTAGTTAAATCCTCAGTGTCCCCCCACCCCTGAAGGCTCATGTGATAAAGATTTGCACTCAACATGGAGATGATTGAAACTTTAAGAGGTGGGGTCTTGAAGGAGACAAGTCCATTGGGGGAAATGCTCTTGAAGGTGACAGGGACAGTGCTCTCTTCCTGCCTCTCCAGATGTGGTGCTGAGGTAGTTCATCATCTTTCTTCTACCCTGCCCCCCATGCCTTCATATACTGCCTGAAGGCAGAAGCAAGCAGCTGGCCATGAACTGACATTTCTGAAACCATGGCCTAAAACCACTTCTTTCTCTGCAATAGTTGACCACCTCAGATATTTGTTACAGCAAAAGGAGGCTGACTAACTTAAATATTGACTGTTCTCATCAGGGAGACAGTGAGCAGTGAGTGAGCTCTCAAGGAGAACAGAACATACAGAGACATTATGATCTAAGTGAGAAGCAGCTGCATGCCTTTTCCTTGGAGGTGTGTGTAGGGGGTCATGTCTCAATTTGTACCTGATGTAGAGGGGAAAGATGGACCAGAGAAACAACTCCATCCAAATCTGTCTTGGTGAACAAATAAATTGAATTGAGGTTATTTATAAGAACATTGGTGAGAAGTTACATGCAGGAGAACAGGTAACCTATGGGCAGCTACATGACTGAGTCTCTACTCCCAGTTACTGTTAACTGTCCACCTGTCAGTGCGGAGGGGAGAGGCCTTGTGCACCTCATGAGCTCTCCCCCACGTTCCATGAGGAAATGTGAATGGGATCAATCTTATAAGGGTCCTACTTAGGTGAGCGCAGACACTCTAATGTCAAGACTGCATTATCCATGTCATACTCAGAGGGCCGAGTTCCCCCAAGACAAGGTCTACATCATAAGTGGCAGGCTAAATTTTATTATAGGTCTATAAGTCATCTGCCTGATAAACTATTCTCTTGCTCCCTCTGAGTGCAACGCACAGGCCAGAACCAATGCCCACCATGGGGAAACCAGGGCATGCAAACACATAGGAAAGTTGGTGGGAGCAGGGATACTTGTGCTTGGCTTTTCTATACTGTGTCCTGTTCAGGGGGCAGGAAGCTAAGCTAGGGCAAGCGGGTATGAGATATTGGGAAGGTAAAAGAAACAAGAAAAAAGCTTGAATTAGCCATAAACCAGCTGGATGACAAGACATCAGCATTCTGTTTATGAGGGTAACTTAGATGTTTCAAGGCATTCAGTGTACCATTTATGAGAGTAACTTGGGTAGATCTTCATCTTAACTTACCTGAAAGAAAAAGAAGAACTATTTTTCCCAAGGACATAATTTCCATTGATTAGCTTGGTCTGCAGAACCAGGAAAGCCAGGGGTAAGAGTTGAATGCCTGGGAGCTGGAGAAGCAGTATACAAATTCTGCTCAGAGTCTAAGAGGTCTTAGAATCAGGAACAATCAGGGTGAGAGGGGCTGGAAGTATCAGCTTCGGTGATCGAAACAGAGTGAATTTAACTTTCTTCCACCCTATTGTTCTGTTCAGGCTCTTCATAGCCATGCTGGTGCCCACACACATTGCAGAAGGTTGTTGGCTTCACTGATTTGAGTCCACTAATTCAAATACCATTCATTTTTGGAAGCATCCAAAGATAATGCTTCAGTAGATAATTGGGCATCACGTGACCTAATTAAGATGGCACATAAAATCAACCATGCCACCCAGAATCTTTAACTAGACTGAAATATTCATCCCTTGGAAAATATATGGAAGTTTGTTGTATTTATTTGGGGCAGTTTCTAGGATCTGCCTTTAGTAAGGGTAGATAGCAGTATGGGAGAGTGTAGGAGGCATGTATCTTTTTTTATTCCCAGATAAGCATACTAAAAGAACCAGGGCTGTTCCTTCAAAGGGAAGGATACTTAACGATTTTCTGCTCAGAAGGCTGGGGGCAGATATAGTTAATGGCCTGGTGACCATTGTGCTATTTGTGTACACAAGATCACACCAGATCCTCCGCCAGACCCTTATTGTGAGCTTGCCAATCTAAAGAACCTATCTTTATGAAAGATGTTACATGTCCTTTGACAAAGAGTTTTCATGTAGTCAAATTTCAAGCTTTATTGTATACATGGGACTGAGTTATCACTAGGAAAAATTTCTCCAAATTGTGCTGTGCTTAAATATGCCTAAAACAAACTACTAGGGGTCAGACTCCCAAAGTTTGAATCTATACCAGCTAGTATTGAACTGAACTTGCCTCTCATGGAATCATTACTCTGCTGGCTGTGGTGGTCTCTGAGACCAACCCCCAGGAGGGGAGATGGATTTGCTTCTCTGCATATTCTGGGTCCAGTATATGGTTAATGCTAGAACATATTTCTTTTGAAGGTTGTGCCTTTGGGCAAGAGGTGGGTAAGTGAACTTCTGCATTCATTATCTCCAAGAGATCTTTACCAACAGAGCCTTATTGTCTCTTTATTCTTTAAGCTCCTATATCCCTTTACCTGGACTACTCTTCAGGTAAGTACACTGCTAATGACCTTATTGTTTAATCCACTTTGGTAATATCTAAGTGCCTGGAGTGTAGAGATTGCTTCATGCTTATTTATCATGAACTGCAGCTCAGTATTGAGCATAGGTTAGTATCAGAGAAAAATGAAATTGTTGGAGGACCAGTGGAAGAGGGCTCTGATGCTTACTCAGCAATATAGGCTATGTAGAGACACAATTTCCCAGAGATTAATATGTCCAACTAGCTCCTAGGCAATGACTACTGAACACATGGTTGCTTCTTGGATGCTAGCTGAATGTGGAAAGAAATCCCAATACCACAGCCCCTTTTGGTTTGAGGTTCTTTTGCCTGCCCTATGGTCATCACTAGGGTTGTTGATCATTCTGGAGTAAGTTTATTTGCTTCCAAAGATGTTTCATGATATACCCTGTGTTCTAGGTGCTGATATATCTTCACCTATTTGGAGCAGAATCTCTGACAATAACAGATTTTTTTAAATCACTGTGGCTTTTGTGAAATCTACAGGGTTTGTTCAGTAGATGATAAATGGACAAAGGAAATGAACGGATTAGTAGGTGCTAAAACATATGGTTATTGGATACTGTCATAGTAAGGGTTACTATTGCTATGATGAAATACCATGACAAAAAATTCAGTTGAGGAGGAAAGGGATTATTTGGATTATACTTCCTTATCATAGTCCATGATTGAAGGCAATCAGGGCAGGAAAGCAAACAAAACAGGAACCTGAGGCAGGAGCTGATCCAGAAGCCATGGAGGTATACTGCTTGCTGGCTTGCACTTCATGGATTTCTCAGTTTTCTTTCTTACAGAACCCAGGACCTGCAGCCCAGGGGTGGTCCCATATATGATGGGCTGGATCCTCCAACATCAACTGCTAATTAAGAAAATGTCCTTTAGGCTTGCTTCATTAGGATCTTAGGAAGGTATTTTCTTAAGTTGACATAAAACTAACCAACCCAGATACTCAGAAAAGCAGATGACAAGGCTCTTATATGCCATTGCCTAGGTAATGGCAATGATGGTGTGATGTCTGGTGACATTCTAAGTATCATGACAGGGTAGGAAAGCAAAGTTGTTGCTATTAATGGATTGAAAGTTAAGCCTGCTTCTGATGTTTAGTACCCGCGAAAAGTAATTTTGATAGTTCAGAAATGTCCAGGACATTATCTTTGGGTCTGTCTGTAAGAATGTTTCCAGAGAGGTATTACTGAGGAGGCAAAAGCCACTCTGAATGTGAGGCCTCAGACTAAAGAAAAAAGAAAAAAGGAGAAAGCATGAATTCTAGCATTTATTTCTGAGCTTCCTGACTCTAGATGCCATGTCACCAGTCAGTCACACTTCTGCCATCCATCCTGCCTTTACACCACGTGGACTTCATCCCAAGAACCATGAGCCACAAATGAACCTTTTGTTCTTTTAAATGGCTTGTTGGGTATCTGGTGATAACAATGAGAAAGGTACCTAACACAGTGTCTATGTCAACTAGTCTGTAAGGCTTAGTGCTTTTCTGGTGGGAAAGGGATTTTAAAAATGCTTGCCTCAGTGTTCAACAGTTAATGTCTTTTCGTTTCGTTTCGTTTCGTTTCGTTTCTTTCTTTCTTTCTTTCTTTCTTTCTTTTTTTTTTTTTTTTTTTTTTTGAGACAGAGTTTCTCTGGGTAGCTTTGTGCCTTTCCTGGAACTCACTCTGTAGCCCAGGTTGGCCTCGAACTCACAGTCTGGCTCTTCAATAGTTAATTTCTATAATTTGTGTTTTAGTTAAGACTCTCCTTTGACCCTTCCCACAATCTTGTAAATACTTCATCACCACACCTGTTTTACAGGTGAGGAGACCAAGGACTGAGAAGCTTTGGGGAGAAGTGACCTGGAGCTGTGCTCTGCAGAGGCAGACGGTACATGCATGTCCCCAGGCTGGTAACTGATCTCCCTAAGCCTCCTGTGACTTGCGACTATTTGAAGATTATGTTCCACAACCAGCACAAACATTCTGTTTGTGTTCCCTGCAAAATTTTTACCTGCCATCTTCACCTCTTCACCCATAGTTGAGAGCCATGCAGACACAGGAAACACGTGTTCACACGAGTGACATATAATAGGCATCCAGGGACAGACAAATCCTTCTCTTTTACTAGCTTCATGGTCTTTCCCAGGAGATAGAGGTGGGACTCTGAAGGGTGGTCTCTTAGCATTCAAATAGAAGGCATCAGAACAGGCCTAGCTCATGGGAAAAGAAGACACTATTGTGGATCAATAGAATTAAGAGGTGATTGGGGCTAGAGAGGTGGCCCTGTAGCTAAGGGCATTTGCTGCTCTTGTAGAGAACCCAAGTTTGGTTTTCAGCAACCATGGTGGGTGGCTCATAACCATCCTGTAACTCTAGTTCCAGCAGATCTTTATGGCCCTCTTCTGGCCTCCATAGGTACCCAAACACACATGACATACAACACACACACACACACACACACACACACACACACACAATCTTTTACAAAAGAACTAAGTTGGAAGAACAGAAAATAGTAGAGATGGAGAGATGAGGAAAGCTGATGATATGCTGATGGGAAAGAAAAGGGTCCATGTCCCAACTTCATTTCTGTTGCTTTATTAGTTATTTTTCTGTTGCTGTGATAAAACACCATGACCAAGGGAATATATAAAAGAAAGTGTTTACTTGGCTTATGGCTTCAGAGGGTTAGAGTCCATGACTAAAGGAAGAGCTGAGAACACATATCTCGATCTATGATGAGGCAGAGAGAGAGAGAGAGGGAGAGAGAGAGAGAGAGAGAGAGAGAGAGAGAGAGAGAGAGAGAGAGAAAACAAGTGCTGAAAATCCCACAAGTCTCTTGAAGTCTCAATGATGGCCCCCAGTGATGCCCTGGCTTCAACAGGTCATGCCTCTTCATCTTAAAAGAGTTTCACCAACTGGAGACCACATGTGAAAACACATGACTCTGAGGGAGCCATTCTCATTCAAACCCCATAGTTGCTGTGCTAAAACACCATGACCAAAGAAAGGGCTTAGTTTATCTCACAGTTCCATGTTGTAGTCTATTTCTGCAGGGAAGTCAGCAGCAGCATTTGAGACAGCCGGTCACATCACATTCATAGTCAAGAGCAGAGAAATGAATGGATGCATGTTGTTTTCTTCCTCGTTTTGTTCAGCTTGATTTCTCCACTATTACAAAGTTCAGGACCCCTGCCTAGGGAATGTTGCCACCCACAGTGGGTTGGGTTTCCCCACACAATTAACTTAAGATAATTCCCCCATTGACATAGTCAGAGGCCCCAGCAAGATAGAGGATCCCTTATTGAAAAGCTCTTCCTGAGTGATTCTAGGTTATGTCAAGGTGCCAGTTAAAACTAAGCCTCACAACCAGGGTGAGTGGGGAGAAGAGCAAGATCTGTTGCTGGGAAGGAAGGATGTTATCTAGAACATCTTCTATAGTTCTCAGAACATGCTTGGTCGTCTTTCAAGAGAAAGAGTGGGGGAAATTCTTTGGCTGGGATGTGTGGACCGGATCTGGATTGTGAACATGTTCACGAGAGAGCCGAGAGGCAAATATAGAGGCAGGAAGTGAGATGGCTTCTTGTCTCCTCGCTGTAACACAGAAAAGAAAGAGTGGTTCCATTTTGTATATAGGGCTCGGAATGTAAAATGGAATCTGTATTGAGGTCCGAAGACAGGCAAGAGAGCCACACACACTGGGGTAGATGGGATTGGAGCTGCAATGAGAGGGTAAGTTGCAAAAGCAAGCCCTGGGTCAGCTGAATTTTCTGTCTGCCTTCCAGGTCCTCCGCCAACAGAAAAGAAGCCGTGCATCCATCTAATAAGTGAAGACGCGCACATTTGACAATGATCTAATATACACTTCTCAAATGCTCAGGAAGGCTTGAAAGTACCACATTGTGCTTGCTCTGCTTCCCTGACCCTCTCTTCTTTTGAGGTCGAAGGCTGTGAAGCCTGCAGGGTCACTGCTTCCCCACACTATGCATGTGAGCTCTCCATTCTCACTCCCAGCCTGGTGTCTCACTACAGGCTTGTCCCCTAAACGACTTCTTTTCCTAATGGTGCTAAATAAGCCTCCAGGGGTTCAGAGAGGGATCCTCCTATTCTGTTGTTGTTTAAATGTTTGTGGTCTCTCAGACCTTGTAGAATGAAGGGGTCCTAAGGTATGAGGGAGATGAACTTTGTTTGTCATTTCACAGAAGGCAGAGGTTGAACAGCTTGAAGAAAACCCCAGAGCTCTCAAAACCTCTTGGTGGGAGCAAAAGATGTGCGTTCTTTGTGAACTATCCAAGCGCATTTTTGTGAACATGGAGCATTTGGGCTAAAATAGAATCTTGGCTACATTTTCTCCGTCAATGGCCTGAGAGAAGGGAGCACTCTCTCATCAGGCCCAGGGATGGAAAAGCTGGCACCCAGCCTAGAATGGAGATTTCTGAATTTCAGAGAAACGGTGCAGGGAGAACGTCCCACGAGAAGCGGCTGATCAGTGCAGTGTGCCTTTGCTCAAACACACTTTCCCAGCTGAGCCCCACCCCTCCATTCCAACCCTCCCTGGCTGTTTTCTGCTCTGCTGGCTCCTCTGTGGCCTTGTTTTGGTCCAATTCTGCTTGAGGTTCTTACTGTGCAGGGTTTCAAAGTGATTCTGCAAATGTGCACACATCTCCTGATTTATGGACCAGAAGGCAGGGGAAACCTGTCCAGCATTAAGCGCATTCGTGAGAACAGACATTTTATAACAGCTGATTAACTGTGTGCCAGGCCCAGTACAAGCACCCTGCAGATACTAACGTACCTCCTCCTCCTCACAAAAAAGGGATGTGTGTGTGTGCTGCACTTGTCAACATTCTACAGACAAAAAGACTTAGGCACAAGATATTACATAACTTGCTCAAGCAATGGAGTCTGTATTTCAGGTCTATTTTGTGGTGGCAGAGCTCATTTTTAGGCACAATAGTATAGCTCCCACATTGCCTATTTCCTAGGGTCCCCTGAAAATCAGATAGAACACTGACAAGGGCATCCTTTGATGATCCAGCACGTCAGAACTAGAAATGTTTGAGTGTGCATTTGCTAGATGCTTCTGACCCCCAAGTTCCAATGGAGAGGATCTTGTATTCCTTCCTTCCTTCTCTCCCTGTTCCTGCCCTTTCTCTCCTCCCCGCTAATCTCCTTCTCCCTAGTTCCTCCCGTCTTCCTGATTATTTGCCTTTTCACACGGTGATGTTGATTTGCTTTCTTAGGTAAAGAAATGTTGCAATCTTATCAAGAGTCACCCGACTGGAAGGCTTAGCTGGAACGATTGTAGCAGCATCCCAGTGTGTTTCTTCCCTCACATCCCAGGCCAGCCCAGTCTGTCACATGACCACTGCATAGTAACACATGCTTAAGACAGTCTGAGGGGCTGGAAAGAGGGCTAAGTGGGTAAAGTGCTTGTCATATAGGAGTGAGGGCCAGAGTTTGGATCCCCGGGACCCACAGAAAAGAGAGTCAGGTGTGGTGATGGGCTGTAAAATGGCTAGCTAGACTGGAAGGAATTGGTGATCTGCCAATCAACAAGAGACCCTGTCTCAGTAAACAAGGCAGAGAAAAACTGAGGAAGATACAACGTCAACTTTGGTCCTCTAACAGACACACACACACACACACACACACACACACACAGACACAGACACACACACACACACACACACACACACACACACACACACACACAGAGGCACACATGCATGCAAGCACATGTACATGTGTTCCCCACTCACATGTACTCACACATATGTGAATACACATACACATATGCATATAATAACATGTATACACACAAATAAATTAATAAATACAAAATGAAACAGTGTGGGCTAATTCACATGGCCCAGTCTACCAAAAACATAAAGTGAAATGTTTATCATTAGAATATTCAGAAAACTGTTTTCTTCCCTCTTGATTTTCATAGCAAAATCATTATCTTATGTTTGATGTGCTCTGAACCTTGCTTCACCTGTTTAAGGGAACATGAAAGGAGAAGAAACTTTAGTATGTCAGTTTTGGCATGCTAGAGACTTCTCCTCCTTACATGTACATGCCTCTTCAGTGACAGTTTTGAAGGTCACTGGTCCACTGATGTGCCTGTCTCTTTAAATTCTTGATCCAGACCAGCTACCTCGAGTGGACTCTTTTCAGAAGGGACTTATCCAGTGGACCAGGAGGTGTAGGATACAAGTAGATGTGCTGGCAGAGTTCTGGAAAGTGAGCATTGCAAATGAAACCATTGCCCTGGAAGATGGAGATGATAAAGGGACAGCGACTTCAGCAAATTAACAGTCTGAAAGTCCAGAATAGAAGAGCAGTTGGATTCACTGAATAGCTTTGGCCTTTAAAAAAAAAATTATCAGACTATTGTTGACGTACATGTTATTTCAGTTAATTGGAATCGAGAGCTGAATGAAGCCTGCAATACCTCGTGTATTGTTTAAATTTTGTCTTCATTTCCAATAAAACAAAGTGGTAATCGTAGAGCACTCTGTCAGCCTCTTAGCTGCTCTGGATATCAGAGGACCTCCCTACATACACCACAGGATTGTTCCTCCGCAGGGCTGGAGGGACTGTGACTTGGCTCTGGATCACATGTGGTTTTGGGAGATTTCAAGTCAGGAGCTAGAGCACCAAAGAGGCAGGGCCGGGGCAGAATCCATCCTGCAGAAATCAGTGACAGGCACATCGGTCCAGTGACGGTCCACATTAGAAGCATGGCCTGGCATGTGTGTCAAAAAGTGGCGGGAATGGTGTCACCCACGGAGTAGTCCTTCATTATAACTTGGCAGTTATTCCTGATTTATAGTTGCCAAGTGCTACTCCCTGGCTTGCCAGAAAGTGTCTAGAGCTTTTCCAATTAAGCCACTTAAAATAATGCTACAACTGATTCATCATTGCACTCTCTTTCTGATTCCAAGATGGCAGCTGGAAAGCCCTTTGAAATGTATTCCTTCAGTATCCTTGCTAGGAATGATAGAAAAGGTTAAGGATAAAAAGTTACCACACTTGAAAATGAGATAAACACTTCCTGGGTTGGGTGAGCCATCCTTAGAAGAAAGGCTGGCCTGCATGCCAATCATTATGACTGTATAACAACCAGCCACAAAAGTCTCCATGTCATTCTGTAATCAACATTCACTGGTCATGTACAAATCTGAAGATGGGTTGGGTAGCATGGTTTCCAGTGAATGGAAAGAAGTTGTTGGGGACATGGCTGATCTAAATGGAGCCTGGTCTTTGTTGGCTCCAGGCAGCTTTGGTTCAGATCTTTTCCACAGGTTTCTCATTCTCCAGGGAGCAGTAATTGTTCAAGGCACGTTCTTCTCTTGGGCGCATTTAAGAAGACACAATGAATTGTGCCAGACAGCCACTGCCCAGATGAGGTTTATAACACCTCATTGGCTGATGCAAGTCACCTGACCAGGTCCATCAAAAGCCCAGTGTTCACGTTCATTCCCTGGGGGTTCTGAGAAGGAGAAGTAATTATTTAGTGACTCCTAACCTCCATGGTGAACAGTGTGTAATGCCACAGAGCATGACAGCTATAAATGATGTTTGACACTCACGGGGGAGAAACGGAGGCTCATTAAACAGCTGGCGGAAATGGGGAAAGAGACTGCAGACCTGGAAACGGGAAGAATGTGTGTGTGTGTGTGTGTGTGTGTGTGTGTGTGTGTGTGTGAGGAAACAGGGTGGATAATAAAGAATATTCTAAATTAAACTTTAAAATGATTTAATATCGAGAAAGAAGGGAACGGAATGATTTCAGAACGGACGGTGGTACAGAGTAATGAAGCAGAGAGCAAATACAATTGGAGATTTTGGAAATGGGAACAGCAGTTGTAGAAATGGGAAATTCAGTCGAGATTCCCCCGTCTGAAGGGTGAGTGCAGCTAACAAGGGCCTGGTGAGCTGGAATATGGAATTGGCACATCACAGGTGAGTGTTGGATAGGAGTCTGAGTGGACAAATCAAAGTGGAACCTACAAGAGCATGCATCCCAGCATCACCAAATCTTCCACCTGCACAGTGCTTCAGTGTTGTGGGACTTGCTAAATTATATCTGAATGTCAGGTACAATCTTTATGCCTTCCTTTCTCTGTCCCTTGCAAGGCTCACATGACTGGCTGCCCTTCACCCACTTCTGCCCCTCCACAATCCTTGCTCAGTGTTAGAGCCAGGGAGATAGTTACCGCACAAATCACTTGTTCATTTTCGAATCACTTGACTAGGTTCCTGTTGCATTCACTCATCACTCAAGGGCTGAACCCCAAAATTGTGTCATTGTCCAAAAGCCTCCATATGTTGAGAAACTGGAACCTCACCTCATCACTTTTCACATCATTACCTTCAGTGGGTCCCTCAAGCCGAGCCGAATGTCTCCAGACTTAAAACTGTGGCAAGAGTTACTTCTTCCCTTTGGGACACTTGAAGCTCTTCCCTGCTTCTGAGTTGCTTGCAAATTCCTTTCTTCTGAGCAATTAACCTGATCTCAAATTTATCTTGTCATGTCTCCATCCTCCCAAGCTGGAATCCGCCTTCTTCATGGCCCACTCCCATGACACCTGTTGATTCTCTATTGCATCACTTACTCAAATTAAAGTTTAATATTGTGTGTGTGTCTTCCTCAATGCCTCTTCCTCTAGGGAGTAGAAGATACTCGAGGGTCATATTTGTGACACTTTTTGTCCAGCACCTAACAACCTTATATTGGGCACAAAATTGCTTTTCAAGAAATATGGAAGAATTGCTATTTAAATACCAGGCTAACTCAACTGTTCTGAGAATATATGCCACATAGCTACAGAAAGAAGGACTGTAGGGAATTTTCTAGGGTTTGATTTCATGAAAGTTAATTTGTTCATGAACCTAAGGTGAGTTCTTATGTATCTGATTTGTGTGGTCCTCATGTTGAGCTTTATCAGTGAGTCAATGTTCATCTCAGTAGAAACAAGCTAGGGATCCCCTGCCCCCGTTAATGAAAATACCTCCATTGTCTTCCTGTTCATGGTGTCTATCACAAACTTAAGGATGCCAAGAGCAAGAGCATGCCATTCCACATAGCAAGGGGTTGCATGTCTGCAGATTCATGTGTCAAAATTCTAAACTCCAATATGGTCATATGAGGTGTAAGGGCTTTTAGAACATGATTAGGGGCTCCCCCATGACTACAATTAGTGCCATTCGTAGAGAAGAGACAACTCCTACCATATGAGAGGATACTGAAAAGATTAATGCATGAGGAAGTGGACCCTCACTAGATACCAAATTTGCTGGGGCTTTGATCTTGGCCTTGCCATTCTCTAGAATTATGATAAATAACCTTTTTTTTTGTTTATAAACCATTATGTCTTTAGAATTCTCTTATAGTAGACTAAGTGTACTACAACATGGTTCAAGAAATGTTTTGTTGCCTGTCTAATGTCCTGTTCTCTTTCTTGTTGTTCAGACCCATCAACTTCAGGGTCAAGAACCTTCTAGGAAGCAGCCAAGGTCTAGTTTTAGGTTTGAGTTTTGGTACACTATAGTTGTTTTTTTTTCCTCTTAGGGGCCCACTATCCAGCTCCCAAATAAATACATGGAGACTTATTCTTACTTATGAATGTCCAACCTTAGCTTGGCTTGTTTTTAGCTAGCTTTTCTTACTTAAATTATCTCATTTCTCTCTAACTATGTTTTTGCCTCTGGGCTTTTTAACTTTCTTTATTCTATATATCTTTCTTTCCTTCTTACTGTATGGCTGGCTGTGTGGCTGTGTGGCTGTGTGGCTGTGTGGCTGTGTGGCTGTGTGGCTGGCTCCTGGCATTCTCTTCTCCTTCTCCTTTTCTCTCTCCTCCCCTCTTCTTCCTAGATTTCTCCTCCTACTTATTTTTTTTTCTGCATGCCAGCCCCACCTATTCATCTCCCCTGCCTTACTATTGGCCGTTCAGCTCTTTATTAGACCATCAGGTATTTTAGACCAGCAAAGTAACACAGCTTTACAGAGTTAAACAAATGCAACATAAAAGAATGCAACACATCTTTGCATCATTAGACAAATATTCCACAGCATAACAAAGTGTCAACACATTTTAAACTAATACTCCACAATAGTACATTTCAATTGAATCTAATGGTTATGAAAGTATTCCTAAAGAAAACTGAGAACTCAAGGGAAAGAAAAGCATGCTCATATTTTGTTCAACAAATGCAAGCACTCTCAGTTTGTTGTTGAGATCACTTCTGGTGATTTTCCTGTGCCAGGTGGATTGTTTGGGCACATAGTATTTATAATGCCATAGACCCCTGGACCTTGCCTATTTGAAATACATAATAATATTTTTTCTAATATATTACTCTTAATTGCTTTTCACTGGCTTCATATTTCATTAAGAAATTTGTCTTTTGACTAACATGAACAAGTTACCATTTATATGTTTTCCATGGTTCCAAAATAAAACAAAACAAAAAACAGTAAACCTGTAGGGCAGTGGTGGCATACACTTTTAATCCCAGCAGTTGGGAGGCAGAGTCAGGTGGATCTCTGTGAGTATGAAGCCAGCCTGGTCTACAGAACAAGTTCCAAGGCAGTCAAGGCTATTAAACAGTGAATCCCTGCCCCCCCCCCAAATGAAAAAATGAATAAATAAATAAATAAATAAATAAATAAATAAATAAAATACACTAAACCCAGGGCTTACATGAGCAGGCATGCATTCTTATAGCTGTAGGAGCTAAAAGCCAAGTTCATGGTACCAGGAGAGCCATATTCTGTTTAGAGGCTCTACAGGATGGGCATAGCGAGGTTTGTCTTGCGCTTCTGGTACAGCTGGCCACCTCTAGCATCCTTTGGCTTGTAAGCACATCTTGCAGTCTCTGCCTGCATCACTGCACTGCATCCTCTGCATGTCTGTCTCAATTCTTTTTTAAGCAATTATTTTATTATGTCACATTTATGAGTGTTTTACCCACATGTATGCACACTATGTGCATGCCTGATGGGGTCAGAAGGCCTTGGACTCCTGAGACCAGAGTTATGGACAGTTGTAAGCCACCTTGTGGTTACTAAAAATTGAACCCGGGTCCTCTGGAAGAGGAACCAGTGCTCTTAACTGCTGAGCCATTGTTCCAGTCCCATCTGCACGTTGCTCCTCGATTCATTCTTGATAATATTTTTTAAGATAAAAAATAACTGATTAGAAAAATGTGGTACCTTGTAATACACACTGAAGTTGAATACGTTCTCATATTTTAATTAATATGCATTTTATTTTGGCAAACTTTCTGTTTCTTTCCATTGCTGACTGATGTACAAAAGACTTCGTGGTTTTCTTGTCAGTTCTTTTCATTTCCCAGTTATTCTCCCTAGTCTCCTGGTTTATCACTATCATTATTTTCTTTCTATCCTGCAAACACTCTAATTGGTATGTGATATTTTGGAAGGGTTCTTTTCAAAATGCAAATTGATTTTGTACAAACACGAATCTATCAGAAGGGCTATGCTTGTGCATGAGGTCTGCTTGCCTATGTTTTCCTGGTCTGTCTGCCTATGTTTTCCTGGTCTGTCTGCCTATGCTTCCCTGGTCTGTCTGCCTATGCTTCCCTGGTCTGTCTGCCTATGCTTCCCTGGTCTGTCTGCCTATGCTTCCCTGGTCTGTCTGCCTATGTTTCCATGGTCTGCCTGTCTGTTTCTCTGGTCTGTCTGTCTGTGTTTCCCTGGTCTGTCTGTCTGTGAATTCATGGTCTGTCTGCCTATGTTTTCCATTGTGAAATTCTGTCATTCCTGAAAAAAAAATATTTTTCTCTCTAAAAGAAGGGAATTGAACTGAGCCTGCTTTTAGTTTTTATTTGTATATATTCTTCATCAGAAATTCATCTGGTATATGGAATTATATAATTATTTAAATATATCTTGTTCCACATTGTTGGATGACTGTCCTAGCCTCACTTATTGGCTAGCCTTAGCTTGTTTAGGAATTCTTTTGTGATAAAGTCTTTACCATAAATTATAAAATGATGCATATTTTTCCTGGGTTATTGTCCTTGATACTTTTTGTGCAGAAATGTCACATTATTTAACTAATACGGTGTTATAAAATACATTAGACTTCCTCATTTAAAATTCATAAGTATTCTTTTAGTTTTGGAGGTAAATTGGAGATTCGTTTTGTTAACGGCAGGTTGGGATTCATAAAAATAGTTTAACACCAAGCCACACATTAATTTAAGCTTTAGTGATACTCAGCTCTGCCATGTGGCTTCTCTCTTGTCGTATAAGGCTTTTATCCCTCTTCTTGGTATCTTGCAGCTTTATGTAGGTCACAGTTTGTTTTAGAATCATTTCAGGATTGTTGCTGCTGGAAATAAGAATTTTAAAAACTCTCTTATAGGGCAGGAAGGAGGGTTCAGTGGTTAAGAGTACTTGCTGCTTTTGCAGGTGACCTGTTTGGTTCTCAGTAGCCACATCAGGCTGTTCCTAACCATCTGTAGCCACCCCCTGTCAGAGGATCTGATGCTCCCTTCTGGCCTCCTTAGGCACTGAGTGCACATGGTGCACATATAGACGCACAGACATCTACAAATATATGTAAAAGTAAGCAATGAAAATCTCTTTTATACATTGCTTTTGATAATCTTATTTATCTTACATCCAAATTCATGAATGTTAATAGATTCCAACCATTTACACATGTGCATTTGTATTTTTTTAAAGGAATTTAAGTACATGGCATATAAAGATAATTTTCTATTAAATGTTGATCTTTTCACTTTACATCATTTTCCTTTGCTTAGGATTTCTCAAGCAATGCCAAATTTATTGACGAAAAGCTTGTTTTTTTCTTCTTTCTTTTCATTTGTAGCAGTCAATATCCTAAGGTGACCTCCCAGTGAGTCACTTCCTTGCATAATCAATCTCTAAAACAGTTCATTCTGCCTCCTTGAAGGTGGCACCTGTAGCCCTTCTAACCAGCAGATACAGTAAAAGTCATGAAAGCCACTGCCTTTTCTAAGATCTGTCACATGACAAAGAAAACAAAAAGTCTCTTCCATGATTGTATTTGTTTAAAAAAAAAAACAACAGAAAACACTTGCACGCTGATTCTCTTTTTAAGCCAACTACATATTATTAGTAATTTCAAAATTCCAAGTCCCTATTACAAAAAATGTGCATTTGGCTAGACAAGCAACTAATTATTCTGATCCCAGAACTTGGATAGAAATAGGCAGGAAGACTTGGAGCTCAAGACCAGCAAAACAAAAAACAAGACAATAACTTGCTGTCTTGATTCTTGATTTTATTTTTTTCTCTAAGTGGCTGCCAACTATTAGCATAAAATGTACCTTGTTTTCATGCTAAGCAGGTTTTCTTATATTCCTGGTTACATTTTTAAAAGAAAAAAAGGGTTGTGAATTTCATAAAGCGTTGTTGTACCATTTCTTCAAATGACATAGTTTTTGGTCTGAGTTTATTGGATGTTACTGGACTGGACATTGTTAATATATATAAAATGGAGTTTTTTGTCTGGATCTGTCAAATGTTAATGGACTAGACATTGTTAATGTTATCTTGACTGTATATTGCATATACTTATTGAAGATAGTTTTTCTTGTATTAGTTATAAGCTTTTTTAATTTTAGACAAAAAGAGAGGAGATGTGGTGGTATTGTGTTCCCCAAAATATTGTGTACCTTAATAAACTTAGCTGGGGTCAGAGAACAGACAAGCCACTAGTTAGTCAGTGATAGCACATGCCTTTAATCCTAGCATTCCAGAAATAGAAATCCCTCTGGATCTCTGTGAGTTCAAGGCCACATTGGAAATAGCCAAGCATGGTGACACACACCTTTAATCCCAGAAAGCCAGCCTTTAATCCCAGGGAGTGGTGGTAGAAAGTAGAAAGATATATAAGGCGTGAGGACCAGAAACTAGAGAGATTTGGCTAGTTAAGCATGTGGCTGGTTAAGCTTCAGGCTTTTGAGCAGCATAATTCAGCTGAGACCCATTCCGGATGAGGACTCAGAGGCCTCCAGTCTGAGGAGACAAGACCAGCTGAGGATCTGGCGAGGTGAGATAGCTGTGGCTTGTTCTGTCTCTCTGATCTACCAGCATGGACCCCAATAACTGGCCTCAGGTTTGATTTTATTAGTAAGAACTTTTAAGATTCCGGCTACATCTGGAAAAAACCTTTGGCCTGTTGCTGTATTGCATGATGATAATAGTTTTGTTGCTAGGTGGGTGGACATCCCAGCACTTGGGAGGCAGAGGCAGATAGATCTCTGTGAGTCTGAGGCCAGCCTGGTCTACAGAGTGAGTTCCAGGACAGCCAGGGCTACAGAGAAACCTTGTCATGAAAAACTGAAAAGAAAAAAAAAAAAGAATAGTTTTGTTATTTGCAATTAAAGTTCTGCATTATGCAGTCCTGGTTCTGATAGACTACACACACACACACACACACACACACACACACACACACACACACACACACACACACACACACACCTACACCCTCCCCCACCCACACCCTCCTGAATTATACTTAATATTTTATTTTTAAATTAACAATGTATTTGTTTGCCATCAAGTGTTAATATACAGAAGCTATTTCTTTTCTCACACAAATCTTACTCTTTTTTGAGGGGAGGCAGGATCTTTGTAGTTCAGGCTGGTTTCAGACCCATTCAGTTCCCACACTGGTTGTGAATTCCCATCTTCTTGACTCAGCCTCTTGAGTGTAGGAATGATAGGCATGGGCCCCATAATTTACATATTGATTCTTATATGAAAGAATATTATAATCCAAAGGCTCAGGACAGTATAAAAACTTGGGCCATTCCTTGATGAAGGTATTTTTCACCTATTTATTCATTGCGTGGGTGGTCCTTTACTCTTTCTATGTAAATTCATAGGGATTCCTTGGCAGTCCTGCTTGACAAGGGTAGAGTTTCCAAACCAGCCCATATAGCCAGGAAAAACCTGAATTTACATCCTGACTCTGTACTGTACTATGGACTTGGGCCTGCTCCTTTATTCTGAAAAGCTTTGTTTCTTCATCTGAAACACTGACATAGCAAATAGCACCTGTTTTGAAGATATGTAAATGATTTCTGCAGAACTCTTCATGGCCTATACACTCAACCATGTTATACTGATGTTAACACCATAATGAATGAGACAAAGATGAGGGGTGAGGTTCTGTGCACAGTACAGAGGCAGAACACCAGCTGCCCACCCATCACCTGTCCTTCCCAGGCCCATAACCAGCTTATATATTATGTAGGGTCTCTGAGATTTGAATCCATTTTCTTTCCTAGTTTTCAAGTCAACACATGCCTTCTCCATCACAGTTTTCTATTTCCTGTGCAGGCTTGCTGGATAAGACCTAGATCATTTTGATGTCCACAGAAGAGGCAGATGCTGCATAACCAATGCACCTGTGTGATAATCTAATGAATTCTCCCAGCCAAGGAAGCTTATTTGCAAAGCCTTCTGGCGGCGTCCTATTAAGTATAACATCAGGCCAGAAGCCCGAGAAGTCTCAGGTCCAAGGTTGTCCTCATCTTTCTGTTTCACTTCAAATGAGCAGTTTCCACTGGTGGAGTTCTCTTGCCTGATATTGTCCCCAGATCCACGCAGAAGCCAAGTTTCAGAGATCTTATATTTGACTGTCTTTTGAGACCTCTGTGTCCAACATGTTCTATCAATATCCCCAAAGGCTGTTGCTGTCCTGGTGGCTGTGACAGCTTGTTTTATACCATACAAATGCCTAGTTGTCTGACGTCCTTGGAAAAAACATCTGGCTTGGTCTTGTCTCCTCCTTCTCTACCCTTGATACCTTACAACTTGTCACCTCAGAATGCTTCTCAGCTTGCATGGGCAATGCTCTGCCTGAATAGAAGCTAAGTCTTACATCTTGGGCTGTTGTTTTGTGTGTGCTCCTGGGAGACGAGGGGTTTATTATGCTCCCTGTGTTAGCCAAAGAAAAAAATGCGTTAAATCATTCTAACACTGGGTGTCTCCTAGAGCTCCTGTTCGTAAATGGGGCTGGGGAGATCATAGAAGGCTCTCAAAGGCCTGGGCCATGTTTTCCAGCTCCTTGATTTCCCTCCTCATCCTCCCTCCATTTTCCCCTTTTTACAGTGGGTCATGCAGTGGACCCTTAAGATTTCTGAGGCCAATTGGCAGGTTAGAGGCTATCAAGGGATGTTGACTTGTGAAATCACACTGTTTGTCATTTCTTAGCATTGTGAGACTTAGATTGCTTCTCTTGGAGGCTTCCTTCGAAGCCTGTTAAGGAGAGGCCATTTAGATATTGCAGATATTTTAGATATTTCTCGAGCTCAGTGGTATTTTCAGTCCTGGAACTTCTTGTGCAGTTTGGGAAGGCAGTCCACCTGTGAGTGTGCAGCTTCTTGTTCACCAGGCTGACTGACGAATAGCTTTGATCATGGAGACAACATTTACCAAGGGCCAAGTTTCTCCCTGACATTTTCAGGTACACAGAAAGACCATTTGAAGTGATTGTAGAATGAAAAACTGAAGTCTAAGACAATGGTCTTCTTCGAATTGAATTTAGGGACCTGTTAGGACGGCTCCGGTCCCAGGTTCATCAAAAGCTCACTTACTCTGCTGGTTGCAGATAGGCTGTTGGCATCTGGATAGATTCATCTGTGGGAAATACATTGTTTGGGTGAATCTAGGTAAAAATACCATCACAAGTAACCATGGGTGATGGAAGAACTTTTCAACAGAAGGTTTGGATAGTATAAATTTTGAAGCTTCAGAGTCAGAAACCCATGAGATAAAATGGACCTCTTCATTTCTCTTTGAGGCCAAGATCTAACTGCTAAAACTCTTCTGTGTTTTAGACTTTCTCCATACATATTGGGCATACAGGCATTTGGGGGTATTGTGCTGTGCCTTCTTAGAAAAAAGCCCTGCTAAGTGCCAGTCATATTGGAACAACACCAGGAACCTCAAAACAATTCAACGACATCCCCATTCTTGAGTTCTACACCCTTGAGAAAAAACTATATGGGATTTTTTTTGGGCAGATTGGCCTACGTGGTTTTTGAATTTGTTCTAATGGTATTCGAGCATTAATATCCAAGAAGTTATACTTGTTTAGATGAGTGTTGGAAATTTTGGGTGTTATACAGGATACTGTTGTAAGAGAACCACATACTTCAAGTTCTTAGTTTTAGAAATACAGATCAGGTAGTGATTATTTAGCTTGTAGATGTTCCTTTTATATTACTCCATAACAGTAATCAGTTGCCACTTGGTTGTACATAAATCAACAAGACTCATAAGAAATGATACTGCTCCTTAGTGAAGATGCCAGTTTTCTGGGGTAGAAAGTCTCAGGCCCAGGGTCCTTTCTGTCTTAAGACTTCTCAGACACTGTGTACCTAGGAGGAACATACCATCAGAAGAATGGTCCCTTCTAGCTGGATTTCCTATCTTTCTCTTGCAACTCTGCTGTGGCTGCTTGCATTTCTGTACCTTGGCCAAATCCCTTTTGTGGGAATCAGTGGGGTCATAGAAGAGACATGGATGTGTGAAGAGGTTCCTATTTCTGTCAGAGAAAGAAAGATGGGAGCCCAACTCTGCAACAATATGGTGTCATTTTAAAGATGCATTATTTAACACCTTATGCGTGTTTGCTAGGGATGCTATAATAATTACCTCAAATGGGACAGCTTGAATGGTAGGTAGACATACTTACTGCCGTACAGTTCTGGATGGTAGAAATCCTAGATTAATGTCTCTACAAGGCTACAGTCTCTTGAGGCCTCTCTCCTTGGCTTGTAAGTGGTCGGCTTCTTACTGTGATTTCCTCTAACCTCTTCACATGTGAGTCCATATGACAATGTTCAAATTTCATAGTATTACATGTCTGACCATTTCATCTGTGTCTTCGTGGGCTGGCTCTCAGCCCTCTATATTTCCAAGACACTTTTCCTTTATGTAGTCTTCCTCAGGTACCTTGAAGAGTCCGCTATCTATGTCCAAAATGTGATTTACAGACCAACTGTCTCAGCATCATCTGGAAACATATTAGAAATCTCATGTCCCACCTTGCTGTGACTGAAATGCTATGCCTACTCCTAACACGATCTCCAAATGATTTGTGGGCCCATTAAGATTTGGGAAGTTGCTTTACTAATAAGGTCAGCACCCACTGCCTGCTTGCCATCTGCCCATCCCTAAGCTCTAGCCTCCAGATGTCTCCCAACTTCCAGTTCAAATCACTAGCAGCCTAAGACTTCTCTAGGATGTCAAACAGGCACAGCCGATTCAGTGCCCCAGCCAGTTCCCTTCCTCCTTCTCCATCTCCACCTTCTCCTCCTCCTCTTTTCCAGTGCATTCTTATTGCAGGGGTGGTGCTTCAGGCCACCCTGTATTCCTTCAGAAGTGCTGGCTCCTGTATATCCAGTCAATCCCATCTGGCTGTTTGTTTGTTTCCTTCCGTACCTCTTATCGCTGTGTCTCTTTTTCTACTCTCCTGCCCCAGTCTGGGCTTTTTATTCTCTATCCCCTGGACTAATAAAGAGGACTCAAATAGATTTATTGGCATGCAGCTTTTTCCCCTGTTACTCTCATCACCTCAGCCTGGATCCTTCTGCCTCTCTGTTGCCTGGCAACACTCCTCATTGTTTAGGACTCAGCTCTGGAATCTTGTTTCCAAATCCCCACCCCCTCTAGCCCCAGGAATCCTTTTCTTTTCCTTTTTTCTTTTCTTTTCTTTCTTTTTTTCCATTTCCTAGTAACCATACTTTTGTGTTGCCACTGGAGATAAAATGCAAAGAAATGTTGTAAAGAAGAGATGAGTTATGTTCATTGAACAGCCTCTGTGATGAGGTCAATGGCCAACAGGTCCCCGAGAGACGATCTGGGCACTTTCTCTTCCTTTCCCCACACCAGGACTCTTGCAGTTCAGTCATCATTAGTGATGGTGGGATGGGTCTAAGGTGGCATTTGGAGTGGGAAGCACAGCCCTAAGCCATGGTTTCTTGGGAGTAGGGACTGTGAGCGGGTCTTCTGAGAATCTCAGACCTCTCCCTGCTGGGGTCAGAGCAAGTGCTCCTTAGACTCTTACCATTCCAGGTACCAACCGGACATTTGAAATAGGAAAGGCTGGAGCCATCAAGAAGTCACTTGTGGGTCTTCCTGAATGTGCAAGCTGAGTGGGGGACTGTTGGCAAGACTGATAGATAGTTTTGAATTTGTGCCCAGAAGCTGTTTGGGGAAAGTATTTTTAGAAATACAGAAATAAATACAATTAAATTAGATAGACGTGTCAAGCACAGTTTTAAAGGCTGTCCTTTGACCATTACAGCTTAGGTAATGACAACTCTTTGAATAATGGTGCTATATTTTCTAATTAAACAATCAAGTTTCTCCAATCATTACATTAACAAAGAGAAGGGCCAAAAGGCTAGGACCTAAAAGAAAAGAGATTTTAAATGGATGGAAATGGTTGTAAAAATGGAAATGTTTTTCTCCTGATGCTTTTTAGTATTTTGTTAACACTTTGTGTCCTGGATCTGTGTGTCTGTCTTTGTACTGAAATGGGTCTTCACCACTCGATGTAATAAATAGAACCTGTGGAGAGTGCACACATATATGAGCACATACACTCACTCAAATATGCACACACTCACGTAGTATGAGCAAACAGGCTTATATCTGGCTTGTAGATGTGTAATTTCAAGCAGATCTTTTCATCTTTCAGAATCCCAGATTTCTCTCCCATTCTGAAGGAGGAAGGAAGGCTTCTGGTCATAGCCTTAGCTTGACTTTGGAAGTAAAAATGAAATTTCATGTAATGGATATGTATCTGTGTTACCATCCGTCCTTGTCAATATGTAAAATATTGCTTCAATTTTCTCCTTTTTCCCCAAACCAAATCAGGTGCATTTCAGCTTGCACATGTTTAAAAAAAAAAAAATCAGTGTGGCAATGAACCTTTCTTCAGGCTGTTGCAGGAGTTAGAGGAGAATTACAAGCAGTTTCCCACACTGAGGACACCACCCTGAGGTTTTCCTTGCCTTGAAGCACAGAGTGAAGCTCTGTGCTGGTAGCACCCACCTCCTTATTAGGAGCACGCCGATCTATGTGTGTATGTGTGTGACTATGTGTGACCGTGTGTGACCGTGTGTGACCGTGTGTGACTGTGTGGCTGTGTGTGTGTGACTGTGTGACTTTGTGGCTGTGTGTAACTGTGTGACTGTGTATATGGGTGTGTGATTGTGTGTGTGTGTGACTATAGCTCTGTGTAATTCTGTGTGTGTGACTATGTCACTGTGTGTGTAGGAGATTGTATTTATGTGACTTTCTATCTCTGTGTGTCTGTGTGTCTGTCTGTCTGTCTGTCTCTCTCTCTCTCTCTCTGTGTGTGTGTGTGTGTGTGTGTGTGTGTGTGTGTGTGTGTGTGTGTGTTAAGCTATTATTATAATGCTACTTATGTTGCAGTCAGGATAATGTAGTCTGGACATGCTTCACTAACACTGTTTCCAAAACCAAAGTTCATTTACTCCCCACTTGAACAGGCCAGTTACTTAAGGACAAAATGATGGGACAAGGAAAAAGACTTACTTGGAAAACAAGCAACCCAAAGAAGATGGGAAAGTCCATCTCGGGGCAAGTTGAGGGCTTTTATAGGGAAGGACAATAGCAGGGGTGGGCGTGGCTGGAAGGACCCATGACTGGAGACCTCGAAGCACAGCTCTGGGGACCCGGAATGGGTCACTAGCTTAGTTTCCCGATTTTTGGATTTTGCTTTTTGAAAGAGGATCCCACTATGTAGAGGAGGTTCTCCTTGAACTTGCTGCAATCCTCCAGCCTCTACATGCTTAAGAATTACAGCATGCTCCACTTACCTTGTTAGTCATCCTTGAAGGAGAAGAGAGTGCTTTGGTGAGCTCTGCTCAAATCCACCTTGTATTACAGTTCCAGTCAAAGTATTCTTTAAATGATTACTATGTCTACATGAAAGATGGGACAGAAATCTGCCCCAAAGTTTAAGACAGCGAGGTCGACAGATACGATATAAACGCAGAAATGCTGAACATTTTCATCCCACTGCAGTAATGCAAGGGGTACCCTCAGGCCCAAGAGAAAAGTTGGAGTTTTCAGAAAGAATGAACCCTGAAAACTGTCCTGGGCCCCCGTTGTCACCTAACTCATATGGCAGGGGTATTGTCTACAGCAAAGCCAGTGGGAGATGCAACTAAAAGCAAAAGGAGCCAGAGGGTCAACTTACGTTTTCCCTTGACTCTAGTACCAAAGGAAGGCTTTGGCAGGTGTGGGTGGGAGTCAGATGGATAGAACCAGCAGGCTTGGTGAGTAATCTGTGACCGTGGGCAATAAGGTTTCACTGGGGGAAACTCTTTTACTCCCTGGGGTGAACTTGTTAGAAATAGACTTTTGGTAGCAACACTGGAAGTGTGAGGACCAACAAGTATGTGTTAGAGATGTCGCTCGCTCACCATTGGAGGAATTCTACACGGCCTCAGGGCAGTGCCTCAGGGCATGATGGACGTCTTTGGTTAACTCTCTGCCTTGTTCCACAGCTCAAAACCATCTCCTCGGGGAACATCTGTGGGCTTTGTTTCCGTTTTTGCTTTTGCTTGCACAGATCACAGGTAGGCAGTTGTTCCAAAATCCCTCACGCTGAGCACCTAGTTCCTCCTCTCAGCTCCTCTGGCTCCCATCTCTGGGGCTGGCAGCGGAGTAACCTGCAGGCATCCTACTTTGAACCTACTGCTCACTGCTCTGTGATTCTTCTTCCTGGGCCTCCTTAGCCAATGGCCAGTCTGAAGAGTGTGCTGCTGATACTGACCCCCCCCCCCCGGAGTCATGTCATCCCTGCTCCCAGCTACCTGTGCAGCTCTGGTCAATGTCTTAACCCTGAACTTCTATTTAATCTGTTAAAGGAAAACAGTGGAAACACTACATGCTCAACAGTAGAAGAAGAAAGGCCAAGGGTACAGAACAAGCGCCATAGTGATAATGTTGGTTTCCTTCTCTTCCTCTTCTACCCTTTCCAGGGTCTCTTGGGAACATCACTGGAAGACTGTCTCACTTTAGTCTGCGTGAATAGTTTTACTAAACTGGAGAGGGGATAGATCGAAATACCAAAGGAGTTCTGTGAATTCATGAGAAGTGGGCAGGCCTTTTCCTTTTCCAAACAACCTTTAGTGTGTGCTTGGTACACATAGATCATGGCAGATTGGGTGGATGAGTTCTCCAGGAGACACACAACGCTATTGTGCACAGGCCTGCATCTACAACAACCAGAGTCTTTGTCAGCCTTTTACACATCTCTATACCATGTTTCATCCAGTTCCCAGAGAGGCTTGCAGAGCAACCTTGAGCAGGGAAGATGGCCTTGGTTTGCAGATGACTTAGGGCTTCCAGTGTTTGCAGTGATCTTGACCAAGTGATGCTGGTGGAAAACTCCCATTCAGGTTAATGATGAGAGTTTCAGCTTTGACCACACATCATAACCCTCAGAACAGTGCATCAAAACAGAATTCTGGCCCCATCAGAACTTCTCATCAGCAGGCCCTTGGGTTAGGGGTGGGGACTGAGATCTTCATTTCTAATACTTCCAAATGAAATTGATGCTGTTTGTTCAGGTCTTACATTGAGAACATAGGTCTTAGGGAGGGGTCATAACTTTACCTGCATCTTAGGGTCACATAGGGGAGCTTTAACAATTCAAAGGCCAATCTGTACCTCAGATCAATTTAGTCTGAATTGCTAAGGGGTGGGATCTGGGCTCCATTTATTTTAAAAATCTCTCTTGATGACTCTTAGATGCAGACATGATTGACAACCAGCCTGATGAAATTTGGAAAATATAGTCTCAAAACCTAGGTGTGACTATGGGGTGGTGGCAGATGGATTATATCAATGACCCCCAAATATGTCATAAGGAGGTGCTGTAATGTGCAACTCTCCATGAGCATGCGCTGGGCTTAGTCTCAGTGCAATCTTAGTGTGTTCCTCATTCAAAAACTGAATAGGTATGCTGGATTTTTACATTTGTTCCAACTGGGCATGGCTGATAATATGAAGGAAAGAGTTTACAGAGCACGTTGAGGTTGCTAGTTACGTATGGTGGCTTTGGGATCGACTGTTAGCCAGCATCCAGCAGCTTGGCTTGGAGAATTCTTCCATGTTACTAACTGAAAAGATTGCTGGATGTGCCAAAAGTATTCAGCTCTGCTGAGCTTGCTTGTCATGATGGCTTATGCAAATAGTGTGAGTGTTGAAGACTATATGTTGAGGAGACCAGATACCTGGGTGACCAGCCCTTCATGAAAACCTTGGCATCTGAGTCTTTAGTGTGCTTATTGAGTAGAACACTGTACATGTTCCATTTCCTTGCTGGAGAAAGGAACACATTCTACATTCTCTCCCCACATCCCCTGGGGAGAGAGAGAGCATGGGAATCTTCACTCTGGATTCTCCTGGATCTGTGTTCTTTCCACTCTGATCCTGCCATGTATTGTAACACGAATTGTTAGAAGGTCTTATTAATAGAAACAAACCCAGAGCCAGGTTGTTGGGGTGAATGCTGAAAGATCAGAGAGACAGAACAGGCCATAGCTAACCTTACCTCACCAACTTCTCAGCCAATCCTGTTTCCTTAAACTGGAAGCCTCTAGTCCTCATCCAGAATGAATCTTAGCTGAACTGCTGCTCAAAAGCCTAAAAGCTTAACCAGGTTCTAGTTCCTGGTCCTCATGCCTTATATACCTTTCTGCTTCCTGCCATCACTTCCTGGGATTAAAGGCATGTGTCATTATGCCTGGCTGTTTCCAGTGTGGCTTTGAACTCACAGAGATTCAGACGGATTTCTGCCTCTGGAATGCTAAGATTAAAGGTGTGTGTGTGTGTGTGTGTGTGTGTGTGTGTGTGTGTGTGTGCCACCATTTTCTGGCCTCTATGTCTGTCTAGTGGCTGTTCTGTTCTCTGATTCCAGATAAATTTATTAAGGTGCATAATATATTGGGGAACACAATCACCACAATGTATCCTTTTATTTGATAAAGGGTAGATGATATTACAACTGACTTAATCCCCTGAGTCCTTTCATTGATAATAAGATATTTGTGGCACCTTAAAAACAACAGGACATTTAAAAAAGTACAGTTAGAGATAAGTGTTGGTATGGAACACACACCATGCTTAGTTATGGTCAGCACATGGATTAGGATAGGGTTAGTTAACAGATTTGGGAAAAGGATACCAGTCAGGTTTGATATTTCTAAAACGACCTGGAGGATTGGGATGAACACAGAAGGAGTTGGGGCAGATGAGACAGAATAACATCATCTACAGGAAGGCAAGGACAGGGCAAGGATGCTTACACCAGGCTCCTGAATCCTCACAGTGGACATTTCCTGATCTTCAACATCCTGCACCTGTGTGTAACAGCAGAGCCCCTTTGAGGGCCACAGCTACTAAGGGACATCACTTTCCCTGCTGTCTCATCCGTGTCTCAAAACAAGGACCAGTCCTCCCGAGTGCCAACCCATTCACAAGGGGAAGGATGGAGAGAGGGCTATGAAGGAAGAGCCTGCGAATCAGAAGACAGGGCATTCTATAAGGGGCCTTAGTATCCTGAGCAGACTGCTACAGTCTTCTCGTCTGTGAGGTGCTGTGAGGTGGGGATCATGCTTGATGATACGCACTGGTGGGGAGACCAACACAATGTGTCAAAGAATACTGGCTTACTAGAGCTCAGAAGGCAACACAGACTCTCATCTGCCCATTTAACAGAGGAGGAGACAGGAAGGCAGAGGAGCCATAACCTGGATCTCTTACTCAGATAAGATCAAAAGCATGTTTCTGCAACCACCTGGTTCTGTCCTTTACGTACACAGGCAAGCCCAGATCCATGCCTGCTACCATACACCGAGTGTCTAAGTGTCGGCAGTGTTAAACCCTCTTCCTGTGATGGCTCAGTTGACCCTCACAGCAGTCAAAGACCCAACACTGATGGATGACCTGCTCAAGGTGATTCAATGCCAGCCTTCAGTTTTAAAGCATGTTTGTTTCCCAGGCTTCCTTTCTCTTGTGCTGTCTCTTAGGGCAATAATGAAGTAGGCAGTACTTCCTCAGCACAGACTGGATGCCAGGCACCATACCGTGTGCTGCATACCATCTCATTTAATCCTTGCCACAATGCCAGACTTGAGTCATGACTTCATCCAATTTCATCCTAAGGCAACACAGTTCTTTGTTAAATCAGCAATAAGTGTGGTAAATGATTAAATCTCCATGCCAGCCCCAGGATCCCAGAAATAAGCCAAATGCTGGTGACTGATATTACAGCTCTGATTTAGGGCAGCCTTGCAGTCAAAACCTTTTCTAAAATTGGACAGTTAGGCATTTACTGGCTGAAATGAGCCTCTGGCCCAAGAACTCGTGGAAATGATGATGGTTTCCATCTCCTTCCCAAACAACTCGAACATCAATCTGAGTGTGATTCCTAGCCTTGGCTCTCTCATGATTCATGCAACTTATTTAAAGTCTCTGAGCCAGGTCCCTCTTTTAAATAATGCATAGATATATGTATCCATACATATATCTCTCTATACACACACATATATGACTAATAAAGAATCTGCCTTCTTCAGTATTGAGATTATTTAACCACTAGTCAGACAAAGACATTGGTCTTTTAAGGTGAACAACCATGGAGTCCATTGTTGTGGGAATGTTAAAGGCATTTCAGAGTGTCTCTGGAAGCCACAGGGGTGGCGCTTTTTATACTGTAGAGAACAAGGGCTTAGCAGAGGATAGCCCCTAGAGGTACATAGCCCTAGGGTTCCACCATTTGCTAGCCATGTGGTTTTGGGGACATTTTCTAGTTTCAATGTGTCCTTCTCAATTTGAAAAAAAAATGAAAGTAATTCTGCCCACTTAGTTCATCTGGGTTAAGTACTATAAAAAGCATCTGACAACATTTGAGCATTCATATGTGCTATCAATCAAATCTTGTCCACGTTATACTGTGGCCACATGGTTTTGTGAGTCTCCAATTCATAAATGAGGAGATTAAGGCTCCAAGAACTAAGTTCTGATTTAGAGTCAGAATGAGATCCCTTTAGACTCCCAAGTTAAAGTGTCCCCACAAGGTCATGCTTAGAAAAGCGTTATGGAAGATGGGCTAGGGGCTTGACTAACATGTCTAGTACTGGGTTTAATCTCCAGCACTGCATACATGGGGCTAAGGAGTACACATCTGTAATCCTCACAGCAGGGAGGTGATGGGTGGACAATCAGAAATTCGAGGTCATGTTGCTAGAGTTTTCTTGCCTTACCCACAGTCAGGACAACTCTTTGTAACCCGCCAGTCCCACAGCTGCTCAGACCCAATCAAGTAAATACAGAGACTTATATTGCTTACAAACTGTATGGCCGTGGCAGGCTTCTTGCTAACTGTTCTTATAGCTTAAATTAATCCATTTCCATAAATCTATCTATACCTTGCCACGTGGCTGGTGGCTTACCGGTGTCTTCACATGCTTCTTGTCATGGCAGTGGCTGGCAGTGTCTCTCTGCCTCAGCTTTCTGCTTCCCAGAATTCTCCTCTCTCCTTGTCCCACCTACTTCCTGCCTGGCCACTGGCCAATCAATGTTTTATTTATTGACCAATCAGAGCAATTTGACATGCAGACCATCCCACAGCAAGGTCACCCTGTTCCTTACATGGTCAGTTGAAGCTAGCCTGGGCTACAGGAGGCCCTGTCTCAGAAAGAAAAAGACAAAAAGAAAGACTAAAAACTGAGCCAGGGAAGGAAGAATTTTAGTGAAAAGGCTCCTGTCACAAAAAAAGAACAAGAAAAAAATGAATGAAGGAAGGAGGAAAGGAAAAACGGAACAGTCCAAAAACCAAGGTTAACAGCCACCACTCCATCTATAAATGGAGCATAGATAATACAGGTAGAGATAGATGCATGTTTGGTGACTTCTTTCAGGCTGTGAGGACTAGCTGTTATTTTCTAGGAATCTTTCCAGACACCTGAGAATCCCATGACAGATTAAAATTGATTGGGGCAACAAAATTTACCCCTTAGTAACTGGTAATCACTATACTGGAAAACAATCTAAACTAGTAGACATTGGTGAATTGTGATGTGGGAAGAAGCTGGGGGGATAAGGAGAAGAAACAAAATTCCTTTGGTATACTTTTCCATTGTTTTTAATATTTTAAATTATGTGTCTCTGTGTGTATTTTACTGCAGGTATCCATGGAGGTCAGAGGCGTCCAATACCCTGAGCCGGAGTTATAGATGGTTGTGAGCTGCCTGATGTGGGTGCTGGGAATGAAACTCAGGTCTTCTGGAAGAGCAGCAAGTGCTCTGAAGCACTGGACCAGATCCCTTCTGTACAGTACCATTTTAAAGCTTTTTCAAAATTGAAAACAGAGAAAAGAAATGAATTCTATGTCAAACTGACAGCCTAGCCACACAAAAACCAAATCTATTTTATGGGGCTTTCAAACACTGTAATCTTCAGTGGGAAATATTTTAGGGATACAAAGAATTACAAAGAAATGTTAAATTTTCATAAATGTTTTTATTATCAATAATAATTTCAATATTAATATTTTGAAGTTGTTTCTTTGTAATGTTGGGCAGAGCAAATGCATAGTTATGTTAATGCTCCCAGAAGTCAGCATTTTCATTGTATGAGAAAGTACAATTAAAAAGTAAAAGTCATTAACTGAGGCCACTATAATGTTGAAATTGAATAGAAGTACTGCTAAGAAAACAGACTGCATGCCACACATCAAATAGTGCTTTGACCAGCCACAGACCTCAGATGTAATGGTAGGTCTTTAAGAGTATAACAGAGCTGAAGTCTAACCTGGAGGATGGAAAAGAGAGAAGTGAGATGCAGGCTTCTGGATATGACATGGTGAGCCCACTCAGGAACTCCCGGCAGCTGTGGATACCTGTACAAGATCGAGACAGCCAGAATTCTGACATAGATGAGGGTGGTGTTCCCCAGCCCCCACCCCTTCCTGAGGGGCTATTAGTTCTTGATAGCTGCTGAGAGGGAGAGAGAGAGAGAGAGAGAGAGAGAGAGAGAGAGAGAGAGAGAGAGAGAGAGAGAGAGAGAATTATTTTTTGAGGGCGTGGCCACTGACAGGATTCTTAAACTCTAGGGGGTGGGCCTGACTTCATGCACATACGAGCAAGACTAACTGAGCTTATTAACTTATCCAAAACAAAACATGAAGTTGGGAAGAGCTGTGTTAGGAGAGATATTGGGAGAGTAGGAGAGGGGAAATGGTGGGCGATATGGTATTTCATTGTATATATGTATGAAATTGTTAAGAACAACAACAATAACAACAACAACAAAAAAAAAAAACAGGTGGACATCTCCTGAGGAAGGATACTATAAATTGCTGTTGGCTTCCATATTTGTGTATAAATGCACATATGAAATAACACATAAATATGCACCTGCAAACACTGGAACATGTGTAAACACTAAATAAATCAACACTTTATTAAATAGCATAAATAAATACAGTCTTGACTGTTGTTTCATACATAGGTTGAATAAATCCCTTGTCCTATTTAAAAGAAGGTAAAGAAACACCTATTGGCACCTCCATTGTAAGGTCCTGGCACTAACACAACACCCATGTGTTTATAGTGGTTCTAGTGTAAACACGCAGGCTGTGCTGCCAGTCCAGGAGAGCAGAGAGCACACAGCTGTGTTCTGCATATTGGATTTTACTTTCTAAGCATTAGTGTAACATATATTCCTTCTACTAAGTAAAAAGGAGTCTTCCATGATACTAGGAGCAGCCTCAACAAGTGCTGTCATGTCTTTTATTTCCATCAAGTGGCCACATCAATTGATTGCCATAGACCATCTAGATTTGCAGACATTCATTTACTCTGTGACAATTGTGTAATGAGGAAATCACAGAGATGTCCTTCTCAGAATGCATCCCTACCGATAAGTGATGTGTGACTATTTATATGCACATGTCCACAGAGATAACACACACACACACACACACATACACACACACACACACACACACACACACACACACACACAGAGAGAGACAGACAGACAGACAGACAGACAGACAGAGAGAGACAGAGATTTTTTTCCTACTCTAGCCATAGATACAGAAACAATGAGAACCCTTATCTTGTAAAGCATAGACATTAATGTCCACAGTCAAAAAAGATTATGTGGAAAAAGGCAAATTTCTCATTTGATGTCAAAATATGGTGGTGGGGTGGGATAGATTGGAGGTGATAAAAGACAAACTAGAGCCAATTTATGCCAAAAAAGCAAGAACACTTTCAATGTTTCAGAGTACCATATTAAACAGACCAGGGAGCCAGCTTAAGATGTATCATAACATGTCACAAGAATTTGAACATAGTAATTAGAAACCTATGAGTCGGTAAGAACATTTTTTTTTTTGAAAAAAAGAAAATCATCATTTGAGGTAAATTTTTGAAAACTAATTACTTTGGAGATTGCTAATTATATAAACAGTTAAACATTTAATTTATGCTTCCAGAAGAAGCATGGATTGTTTTGGCATTGATAGAGAAGTCTCAGTTGATGGGTGAAATCTCTGCTTTATACAAGAATGTTATTAATGGGGGCTGGAGAAGGTAGTTAAGAACACTTGCTGCTCTTGCAGAAAAGGTAGCTTCAGTTCCCAGCTCCTACATCCATCAGAGGTGCACAACTGCCTGTAACTCCAGTTCCAGGGGGATCCATTGCCTGCTGCATGCCTCCCCTGGCACATGCACATATGTTAAAGTTAAAACCTTCCTTTTTTAAAAAAAGAAAAAAGAAAGAAAGAAAGAAAGAAAAAGGGGGAGTGCTGTGGATGATTGTTTGATAAATAAAACACTGACTGGCCAGTAGCCAGGCAGGACGTATAGGCAGGACTAGAGAGAGGAAAAAGGAAAGGACAGGAAGGCAGTAGGGAGAGACACCAGCTGCCATCCAGGGAGCATCATGTAGAAGCAACAGGTAAAGCCACAGAACATGTGGTGACATATGGATTAACAAAATTGGGCCTAGTATAAGGGTAAGAGCTAGACAATGGTAGGCCTGAGCTAATGGCCGAGCAGTTTAAATAATATAAGAGTCGGTGTGTTTATTTTATAAGTGGGCTCCAGGACTGGCAGGGCTTGCCAGGAGCTGAAAAGAAACTCTCCAGCTACACACATATATGGTACACGCGAATACATTCAGGTGTGTGTGTGTGTGTGTGTGTGTGTGTGTGTGTGTGTGTGTGTGTGTGTGTGCGCGCGCGCCAGTTTCATTCAGCAAGATAAACAGTAAGTTGACATCCAAAACAAACAAGAAACATAACAACAATGAAGCCAACACCTTAATGAACATGGTACCCACCTTTGTAAGAATGACTGTGAAGTCGTTTTTCATCAGACTAAAAATAGGTTAAAGATTCTGTGAAATTACTGGAGGAAAACTGACAGAGGTAAAAACATACATTTTACTTCAAGTCAAATGTATGTTCTTGAATTGGGATGGATAATTGGGAGGGTTGCAACTTTTATTTACTTAAAGATTTCCTATCCCCACCCCCAAGCAGATAATTCCTTTATTCATCTGCTGTTTTTTCTTGGAGGAAGAATGGAATAGTTGTTCCTTGTGGCCAGTACCACAATGCAGTGTGTCACACAGCAGACCCCACAGCTCTCCAAGACTAGTGCAAAACTGGAGTAGTGTTAAGACCCACACTGTTGTGGGCTATCTTCTGCTGAGGTGGACTCTTGGCTCAAGGTCACCGTAACCAGGCAGAATAACATTCAAATAGAAATGGGTCTGTAGACATGCCCGCCCACCCCCACATTAATAGTGAATAAGTATTCGACCTTACTGGTCATCAGAGAAATGCAAATGAAATGAGATTTCATTTCACCTCAGTCAGAATGGCTATAACTAAGAAATACATAACAATGAATCCTGGTAAGAATATGGACAAATACTAAGTCAGAGTGGGAATGCATGCTAGTTCAGGCACTATGGAAGTTAGTTGGAAGCTTCCTTAAAAAATTCAAAATAGATCTAGCATACAGCACATCTATCCCATTCCTGGGTATCTACTGAAAGACTCTAAGTTAATCAATCCTACCACATATGTATATATGACACGAAGGTAGAAGTGAAACTCTCTAGGGAATGAAGAGATCTAACCACAGGGACATGGAAAAAAAGGGAGGGGACATATGGGGTAGAGTATTTTCAATGTGTCCTTTATACTTGTACAAAAATGTCTATCTGAAATCCTATGCTATGTTCAATAATTATATACAAATTAAAGTATTATTAAGAAGGAAAAAAAGAAAAAAGAAATAGGTCTGTGTGTCTCTGCCTAGTATTTGAGTTATTTCGGAGGCTTCATGGGTCTTAGCTTAGGATTGAGGGCTATTGTGATGTGTTCAATTGTTATGAAGTTGCTTCCTCCTTGTTGGACACTATCTTTACCATCTTGAGTCAGAGTACTTGTCCTCACCTGCAAAAAATCCTCATAAGATCAGGCCTATCAATTCCATCCTAGGAGAGTGGGAAGGGCAGGAAGGGTCTTTAGACCCTCATCTGAGCTTCCAACTACTTCCTCCCCCATATCAATTCTTCTTCTTGAAATGTGTAGCATCCTGCCCTAGCTGCACATGTTTGGGATGCCAGTAGTATATAGGACACAGAAAGTTGACTAGATTTAGGATTCCAGCACTGCATCTTTCCTAAGTTATCACTCATGTGAGAGTGGTGCTTTTTGGTGATGCAAGTAGCTCCAAATAAACTCATTGGTTCAACAAGCTGAGTTTGTGTGGAATGGTTTCTCTGTTTTATCAGTGCCCTATCTGGGGTAAATAGGCATTTCTGTACATCTCTCCAGGAAAAGTAGTAAACACTAAGTGTTAGTTTATACCACTAACTGTTGTGGGATGTTTTGTATGTTAAGTGTGTTGCTCTGATTGGTTAATAAATAAAATACTGATTGTCCAGTAGCCAGACAGGAAGTATAGGTGGGACAAGGAAAGAGGAGAATTCTGGGAATAGGAAGGCTGAGTCAGGAGATGCTGCCAGCTGCCGCCATAAGAAGCAGATGTTAAGACACTGGTAAGCCACGAGCTATGTGGCAACTTATAGATTAATAGAAATGGGTTAATTTAAGATATAAAAACAATTAGCAAGAAGCCTGCCACGGCCATACAGTTTGTAAGCAATATAAGTCTCTGTGGGTTTACTTGGTTGGGTCTGAGCGGCTGTGGGACTGGCGGTGAGAGAGATTTGTACTAACCGTGGGCCAGGCAGGAAAACTCTAGCTACACCACCCCTACACTGAGTTCAGAGCAAACTCTTGGGCTTCATGCCCTCTCCTACTCCTTTAGCAAATGAAGTCCTTACCCATCCTCTGTCGCTGGAGGTTGGAGTGGTGTGATGAAGGCAGTTCCTTCATCATGGTATAGGTTGAAACCACATGGAGTCATGTTTGAGTTTAATAACTGTATCTTCATAGTCTCCAAGGGGTACCCAGGTCCATGCCACAGCTGGTGATGAGGACAGACACTCATCAAAAGAGAAGCTCAAAGTTCATGTAGGATGAGTCTTACATGTGGCCTAAGAAGTTTTCACACCTCAGCTGCGAGATGTCTGGGGAAGGCCAATCTACAGCTGGTTCAAACTTTTGCCTCATTGCTTTGAGTTTTCAAGAATTTTCATCGCTCAGGTTTCTTTCTTTTTCTAAAGATTTATTTACTTTAGTTCTCTATGTATTGTGTGTCGATTATGAACTACCTATATTTCATTTTTTCCTGATGAAATCTACCCTACATCTATATATACCCTATATTTTCAAGATCCTGTAAAATGGTTCCTCTATGTGCCCATCTTCCAGGGTGCAGCAGAATTCACTCTAACTTTGCAGGTTAATAAAATAGAGCCGATATCACTTCTCATCTCTGAAGGTAGCCAAAGGGTTAATTCACTAAGCAATGATTAAAAATAACACCTGAGTTATTTCAGAGCCATTTGCTTAAAGAGCCTGGCAGAACTACTGAAACAATGTTCTTAAAAGCTTTTTCAGGCCTTCAACCCCCAAGAGATCATTCAAGGAGAAGAATAAAACTTTATCTGATGAAATGAGAGCTGGAGGAGGATGTGATAAGAAGTGTTAAATGACTGTATCAAATAGAGACTCTGCTAAATGTCTCTGACATAGGTTGAAAGAAAAACGACACCATGAGAATCTACACAGTCATTCAAGACTGGAGGGGGCATTTGGAATTGGCCAGATAGCCACAAAGTTTTGAGGTCCACATTAATTAAAGCAGTACATGACAGGTGATGTCTCCCAGAGGAGCTGTGGCTCATCTTTAGATGACTTGATAGTTAGGCATTGTTCATCTCTCTAGGCTATGGTGTCCTGATCTGAAGAATAGGAATAATTCTATCTCAAGAGGTTGTTCAAAGGAACAGATGAGAAAGTTAATTTAAATATCTCAAAATGTAGCCTACAGTTAGTTCTCAATGAACTTGCTAGTCTCAAATCTGGCTAAGTGCTTTCTCCAAGGAAGCCTGAAGTACCTACTATGTATTATGGATTGTGATAAGATAAAATCTACTGGTTAGGCTTCCTGTTGAACTCACTGGATCTGTTTCAGTAAATTTAGCAGCAGAATAATATGTTTTTAAAAAAGATACCTGGTTGTTAATGGAACCTTAGGAAGGCCAGTTGTTGGTCAGGACTAGAAGCCATAATGCAAGTATCTACCACAGTGCATCTTCTGCTGCCAATGAGAAGAGGCTTCTCAGCCTGTAGCCATTGCTGAAAGCTAGCTAGATGTTTATCTTGTTGGAATTTATTCCATGTGACTCTCATCTCTTTGAGATACAGCATCATTTTAAGTCTCCCATGAGGTCATCTGATTGGAGATTAGTTCAAACACCTAGATGTTCTAGCTACAAGGGAATTGAGAAACACGATTTTCTGAGTTTCATGTGGGTTTTAAAGCAGAGTGTCTGCATTTTATCAAAAACCATGATAATTATCTACTGGACCTTGTTCTTGATTTCCACAAAGCAATTTAGTGATGACAAGAGTGAATAAATTGGTACAATGCCAGGACTATTGAAGCTTCTAATATTGAACAAATATTTACTCTTGTAGCCATCTGTGTGACATTAAACATGGTGACATGACCTGATTTAGTCTAAGAGACTGTGTATGGAAATGAGGATTTGGCAGATGCAAAGGTTTTTTAAGAGGTAGCTTAGATTTTTCTCATGTTTCCCTTCTTTAGCAGGAGAATTTTATTTTCCATGGGCAGGAACTTTAGCTTGGATACTTAAATCAAGAAGGTATGCACGTTCAACCCTAATGCAACTGCAGCCTGGCATAGCCATAGAATTAACACTATAGCTCCCATATGAGCAGAAAACAGATATTTGTCTATAACACTTGAACATTTTTGTACATCATTGTTATATACAGATCTGACCAATAAAAGAAAATGGTGGAGGATACAACTGCCTACATCCAATACTGAAAGAATCATAGGAAACAACGTACAACGAGACCATGTTAGGAATGCATCATAGAAGAGATGACTTTAGAAAGTTTGGGGAGCATTTAAGATTCATCTCGGCAGAAAGGTATTGGAAGATAATTTCAGAGTGAAATATGCATTGTCAAAAGCTCCAAGGGTGGAGTCAAGCATGTTTTGGGAAATCCCATGAATGAATTCTAGTGTTTCTCAGACTGTGGCAATGTAAGTATCATGTGAAGTCTCTGAAAAGCAGTGGCACTCTCTGACTTACCGTCTCTATCTTTTTGTCTTGCACTTGTGAGTATCATCACAAAGATGCATGCTAATGAAGTCTCACTCAGGGTTGATATCTGGATAATTTTTTTTTCTAAAATATGAAAGTAAACTTTTAGGTACTAAAAGTTTAAAAACTAATTTTCTACATGCTACCAACGCTATGTGCTCTTTGTCATTGACACCACTAGTCATCTCTGGAATAGTCCTTCTTTTTTGCTTTGTTGGCAACAGAACCACAATGTGAGGAACTACTGTGCACAGTTTAAAATGCTCTTCCTCCAGCCTCCTCTGCAGATGTTTCCTGGCTGTCTGTATATCTTGGCCATTGAAATGTAGAAATGTCAAGTTCACTGGGTGGTACTTTCAGAAAGTCTTTTATTTTTTTATGATGCAAAAAGATTTGACTGGAAGGTACCCCTTTGATTTCTATTTCCTTTTTTCCCCCTGGAGCATGGTTGAGTACCTGAAGCAGAGCAGCAGCCTTGGGTTTACCGGGATGAAGAGAACATATGCTAAGGATAGATAACACAGCACAAATCTAGAAGGAGCTTGTTCCTGTGGCCCTGCTTACAGCTACTGAGGACCAGGCTCTATTTTTGGCTAAGATGAAGGGGAGGATGCTTGTTAGCTGTAGCCAAGAGCAGTCTTAGGTGGTACATATATTTTGGAAAATCCTAGGCTAGTACCTATGTGTTAGGTCTGGGGCCCAGGACGTGATTGATGAAAGGCAGACACACCACAACTTGAGAGCCTTGCAAAACATGTAGAAAGACATGGGTCTTCACCAGAGACAGTGTAGAGAAACTTATGTGGATAACTTGGGGCCATTGACAATAATGTGAAAGCTTTCAGTCATTCTTTTCAATATTATCAAACACATCTTTGTGCCAGATCTTATTACTAGATTTAATTACATTTACTTCCAACTGCGAAAACTAAAAGTCTGGACTTGATGTTGCTCAACTATAAAATGCTGTAGATGTTGTAAGTTTGGGGGGCTGTTATAAAACTAGTTTGTAAAACCCTTGGAATTTCTGAAGTGGACGCAGCTCTGTTTGCTACTGAGATGAATGGTGATTAGGGGTCCCAAGACAGCTTCAGGATGGAGCTTGGTCATCAGACCAAAGCATTTGTGTTAGTCATTGCCCTAGTTAGCTTTAACTGTCAACTTGACACAGCCATGGTCTCATGGTGTCTTTTTCTCTCAAGCCAGAATCACCTAAAGAGGAAAACCTCAGTGGAGGAATTCAGGAATTCTCTCTTGGCCTGTTGGATATTTATGAGGTTGTTTTGATTATTGATTGATGCAGAGGGCCCAGCCTACTCTAGGAATACTTTTCTGCAGGCAGGAGGTCTTGGCTATACAAGAACGATAGTTAAGTATGACCCTGTGGGCAAGCCTAAAAGCAGGATTGCTCTGTGGTCTCTGCTTCAAGTCCTGCCCTGATTTCCCTCAGTGGTGAACTATGACTTAGAAGCATAAGCCAAATAAAAATCCCTTCCTCCCCTAAATTGATTTTGGTCAGAGTATTTTATCATAGCAACAAAAAGGAGACTGGCTCACCTTTCAACACTGTGCCAAATATCTGAGAAGATTAAAGGAAGGGAATCCGATTGTGCTTTTCACTTTCGGTCAACAGTCCCTTCCTTGCCTGCAAAGCTGGTCAATTCATGATGTCAGGGAAGTAGAGAGAGGTGGGGAAGGGGCTGAGATCCAAATAGTCCCTTCAAAGTCATGTGCTCAATCACTTGCTTCCTTCAACTAGAACTCACCTCCCAAAGTCTCCACCATCTCCTCAAAGGGCCACCATCAATGAAGAACCAAGCCTGTAGACACATGGGCCTTTGAATAATGCTCAAGATTCAAACATAACTAGAAGATTTCACTCTCAGCTTCCTCCTTACCTTCTGAGAGGGGAGACAGGCTGGGGACCAAATTAATCACCAATGGCTAATGAGTTAATCAATCAAAACCTCCATAATACTACAAAACCTCCTTAATAACTAACGATGAGGTTCCAAGAGCCTCTGGGTTGGTAAACACATCTATTTACGGGCATAACTCTTGGTGCTTGAGAGACCCTTCTGCATCTTGCCCTCTGGGCTTTTCATCTTTAATTCATTCTTTTCCTTTATAATAACTAGAAATACTAGTTATTTATTTAGTTAAGTATTTCCCCTGAATGCTGTGAGCCCTTCCTTATAACAGTCTATCACACTGAAATGAGAGTCCTGGGGACTTTAGGTTTGTGTCCAAGTTTGACTGCCACCTAAAATTGGGGCAAGTCTTGTGATGATTAGCTCTCAACCTATAGGTTATGTGCTAACTCTGGCTACTTGGTGTTAGAATCAAATGAAATCATAAGGCCCCTAATTTGTGTCTGCAGGGAATTTCTTGGTATAGAAAAATCCTCAAATTTGTATTAAAAGTGTTAAAAGGAAATACTTTGCTTTTAGCCCTGTTTCTACATGAGGTCATGTGATGGTCAATCATGTTAACTTGACAGGATCTAAAAATCACCTAGGAGACAAACCTCTCAGCCAAAGCTGTGAGGGATTATCTAGTAGGCCAATTGAGGTGGAAAGACACACCTTAACTGTACATAGTATTACTGCATGGGCTGAAGTTCCTGATGGGAGGAGGAAAGGAGCTGGGCAACAGCATTCACTCCTCACTGCTTCCTGACTGTGGATGCCATGTGAATGGTCACCTCGAACTCCTGACTCAGTGACTTCCTCGCTATGATAGACTATCCACTGAACTATGAGCCCAACAAAGGTGTTTCTTCAGTGGCTTTTGTCTGTGGATATGGTAGTTTAAATGAGAAATGTCCCCCACAAACTCAGGCATTTAAACACTCGGTCCCTAATTGGTAGTGCTGTTTGGGAAGATTTGGCTGTTTGGGAAGATTTGGAGGAAGCAAGTTACTGGTAGTGGGCTTTGGGGGTTTATAACACCCCCCCCACACACTTCCTGTTTGCTCCCTCTGCTTCACACTTGAGGTTGAGAATGAGAACACTCAGTTTCCTATTCCAGCACCATGCCTGTTGCTTCCTGCCATGGTAGATTCTTTTTATTTATTTTTGATTTGAGATTATAATTTGATTACAGCATTTTTTCTTCCTGTTCCTTCCTTCAACTCTTCATTCTCCATATATCCCTTCCCACTCTCCTTCAAACCCATGGCCTCTTCTTTTTTTTTCTGTTATTGGGTGAATGCAAGGATGTGCACATATATATTCCTAAATGTAACCTGTTCAGTCCTTATAATCTACCTGTATTATGTTTTCGGGGCTGGCCACTTGGCACTGGATTTATGTGTTCTTCTCAACCCACTGAAACTGTAAGCCCAAATTAAGTCTTCTTCTATATGTTCCCTTAGTCGTGGTATTTTACACAGTAATAGAGGAGTAACTAATATAGAGTACTTTGTCACAACAACCAGAGGAATAACAAACACAGTCACATTCATGGGTGCTGGGAATGAGGACTCTAGTACTTTTATGGAGAATATGATTCAACCCATAGCAATATCCATCTCTCTTGGTCATCAGCATGGCACAGCATACATTGTTATGTATAGAGAGCAAGTGCTCTAGAGAGTGAAAACCCATAAGGTATGTCAGTTCATATGTTGAGGGAAGATCACACATAGCTTGAAGAAGTGGAGAGGCAAAGGTGGAGCACTGGACCATGACACTGTCATAGACCGTCATGGATACTGTCACCCACCCAGAAGACGATATGACTGGCAGCCCCTTCCTTACTTTGTTCTCAGTCTTCAACAGTCAGTGAACAATCTTAATTAGGCCCTGTGAAAGTTGTTAGAGTGAAAACAGATTCACTTGTGCTAAACTCTAACAAAACAATAGAGCCAGAAGATTAGAAAGGCTGAGCACTCATATGCCTATGTCTGATACCAAGAAGGAGCACAAGAGACTTTTCGAGAACCATAACTAAGCACAAGCATCACCGAAGTCTTAAACAATTAGCATACTTCCACAAGGACATCTGCCCAGCAACAGCCTGTCTAGCTTGGGACTGATGCCATCTTGTTATTGCTCCACGTGGTCAATGATAGTTGTTTTACAACTTACACAAACCTGTCCATTTCACCTTTAATAGAACTTGTCTTCAGTTGCCTGTCTGAATGTGCTCATTTTGTTATTGCATGCAAGCTCCCACTACAATGTGCATTCTTGAATCAATTCATTATCACTGTAGAACCTCTCTCCACTTATTTTACATCGACATTCCTTACAACCTACCTGTGTTATATAGTTAGATGCACAGGACCAGCCATTTGAATTTCCATTGACATTAAAAAAAAATGTATGTGACATATGTTTGTGTGCACATCTGGAGGTCAGATGTCAACACAAGTGTCAATTCTTAGGAGTCCTTCACATTTTTTTATGGGACAGAGTATCTATCTCACTGAATCTGGAGTTTGCTGATTGGTTGCCTGGCCAAGGAGATCTAGGTATTCTTTTGTCTCACTCCAGTGTTGAGTTTACAATGCATGCTGCTCTCTGGGATGGCTTTTACTTAGGTGCTAGAAGTTGAATCCATGCTCAGGCTGCAAAAACTTTACCAACAGCACTATCTCCCTGGGTACATTGACATCTTGCCTCACTCAGGACTTTCTAACCTTAGTCAGGTAGGCTTTTCCTGGGACTTGATCTGTATATCACATAATACAACAGTAGCAACAAACTAGCAAGCTTATACTAATAACAAAGGCAATTGGACCTCGAGAAAGAAGGCTAAGACAGTATTTGTCTAGCTGATGAGAGGATTAGCTTGAGTTGACATGGCTTTCCGTGGAGCATGCAGTTGATTAACTTGGATGCTAGAGAATTCTCTGCAGTATGAACTCTGTTTGTCGTGGGAAACCTTGAATAAACAAGCAATGAAAATGCCAGACAAGCAATTCCATCTCTTATTCCTAGAAAAGGCTTCCTATTTCTTGTTCAGCTTCCTTAATTGCTTTATAAGGAAGATTATTATTATTTTTTTAACCAGAGTTAAATGTTTTAAATATTGCCTGGATTTAAAATTGGTTGAGGAGGTCAGTACTGCCTGACCCAGCTTCCATCTCCAAAGAGCCTAACAGCAAATTGCACATAGACTCAGCTGGCTGCAGGGAGAAGATTTTATTTTCAAGATGACAGTTTGATTTCAGTCCGTTTTGTCCATACTTGGAAGGGAAAAAGTTTCCTATGAAATTAACTGAGCGCCATTCCTTTTCCTGTCTCTGCTTTTCCAATTAAGGATTCAGTTCTGAGATCCCCTTTCTATCCAGGTCCACCTGAATGGGCAGACTCAGCTGTTTAGAAGTCCACCCTGAGCATCAGAGGTCAATGGTCCCTGGTCAAAAGCCAGTTTCTTCTACTTAAAAGTGCTGTGACTTTGGATATTTTGTCTCTGAGATTCAACTGTATGATGGTGACTAAAATAAAATAAAAGCTTCAGAATGACCTGTGATTTAGGCACCTGATAAGCTTGCCATTACCTATAGTTGATTTTTTTTTAACTATTTGGAGACCTGCCACATAATAGCTTCCAAATAAACACACAGAGACCTATTATGAATGCCTGGCCTTAGCTTGGTTTGTTTCTAGCCAGGTTTTCTAACTAAATTATCCTGTTTTTCTTTAACTACATTTTGCCACTGGGATTTTTATCTTCTTGATTCTATATATCTTTCTTTTCATCTTACTTTGGGGGGTGCTGGCTGTGTGGTTGGGTGGCTGGCCCCTGATGTCCTCCTTGTCTTCTCCTTTTTTGGCTCCTCCCTCTCTCCTTTAGATTTCTCCTGTTATTTATTCTCTCTGCATGCCAGCCCCACCTATCCCTCTCTCCCACCTAGCTATTGGCCATTCAGCTCTTTATTAGACCAATCAGGTGTTTTAGGCAGGCAAAGCAACACAGCTTCACAGAGTTAAATAACTGCAACACATCTTTGCATCATTAGACAAGTATTCTACAGCATCAATGAATGTAACACATCTTAAACTAATATTCCACCACAATTCCCTTCTTGTTCATTTGTGAAAATTTCTTCCCAAGTTTCTGTGGTTCCCAGATGACACTTGAACATGCTGCATTCATCTATCTATCTACCTATCTATCATCTATCTATCTACCCACTCACCTACCCCTCCATACTCTAACCCTGCCTTCTTTTCTTGTTCTACCACCTAAACTGTTTCTCCTGACAGTCTGTCTCATCTATAAACTTCTTGGACATTTGTAACTTATTTGATAATTCATGGAAATGTCTATAGAATTAGAGGATAAAATATTTTCAAGCTAGAAAATGGGATTTTAACTTGAGTCTCATGGTTTACTGATGGAGAGGAAGTTGAATTACTTGGATGGATAATGCTATATGATTTAGTGGAAACAACATACTTATTTGTTTAGGCTCTCCAGTTCACCAACAGTGACTCTAAGTGGAGTATTTTTTCTTATTAGTATTCATTATGAGGAAAGATAAAGAAAAAATGGTGGTTATGATTAATACATTAATCATTGTAATGATGTTGGTGGCAACAGTGAGTTTTTTTTCCTAAGGTAACATAGCTGGAAACTGGAAGCACCAAGAGTGAAGTAGTGTTTTGGATTTGAAGTCTACTTTGTTCAAAGTTAGACTCCTCCCTCCTCTTGTGAGAAACAAGAGACTCACTCAGTTATGAAAAATTCAGTGAAAGCAAAGCAGCTTTTGTTTTACAATTATACAGAAATCTAGTCAGTCTAGCAAAAATTGGCTGGCACTGATTTGGTATGAAACAGTGGTTTCTAAATTCCCTGATCATGAAAAATTTCTGGCCCGTTTTCCCATAGGCTGGCACTCCGAGAGTTACAATCTTTGCATTCTTCTATTATAGCCTTCTGCCCCCAAATTCCCCACTCCATTGTTTCTGGCAAAGCCTTATCTAGTGTTTATTCTGAGGTTTAAGAGTCCCTATTTTCCTGATCATGGATTCAGTTATATAGCGGACTGCCTATAATTTTCAGCTCTGGGATGAACTGAGAATGCCCAAATAGGCACCAGCTTCCAGCTAGGGAAGAAAAGGCCCAGTGTCTCTTCTTTATAATTTTTCTGATGGGCTCTATATACACTTCATTAAAAATGGACCATACTTTACTGGACTAGTCAGGCCAGACAGTGATAATGATCAAACCACCATGGTCTTGATTCTTCATACTAACCCAATACAGTTAACACTCAGCATGCCCACCCACTTCTTTAGATGTGAGCACAGAGACTAAGTTAAGGGTTTTGTTCTGAGGCTAGAACTTTGTTGACTTTGTAGATTAAAAGCCTAACCCAGGCCGTTTGCCTCATAGTCCTTTCTCAGGACTACTACACAGGGGCAGCCTGTCTTTGAAGTCAGACAGTGTTGCAAGCTGGGCTTTGGAGTGTGAAGCAAGGCTAAATTCCTCCTCCTACTTAATCTCCCTGCCTGAAAGTTCCTCCTATACCTCCTCTCTTGCTACTGGTTGTTCAGCTTTTTATTAGGCCAATCATGTGTCTTAGGCAGGCAAGATAAAACAGCAACACATCTTTACATAGTTAAACAAATATTCCACATTAATTCTTTCAGGAAATACCCTCACAGACATGCTCAAGTCTTGTTAGTTGATTCCATATCTAATTAAGTTGACAACCAAGATTAATTAGCACAGAGTAGATTACTTTGAAGTCAATGTTCACATCATAGTACTGGGAATTCAAATCTGATGCGCATCTAGAAAGATGGATTTCTTGAGAGACTGATTTTGGACCCCACCAGGGTGTTGGAAATCTATAGAGGAGTCTCCTGGGCTCTCTGTACTCTCCTCCCTGCGGTGGAATATCTTTCTAGTGGGGTGAGTTTGAGAAGTGAAGCTAAGTGCATCCTTTCCCTTCTTGCTCCAGTGAAGGCTGCATATCCAGTTCCTACTTAGCCTTCCATCATGTGAAGAAGCAGGTCTTCCTAGGAACCTCTCAGTGCTACAGCACCACCTTGGTTTCTTTTTTTCAAAGTTTATAAACTTTATCATAAAAAGTATTGCAAATGAATTAAATATCACACACCAAAATTGACCAGACCCAAAGTCTATACAGCTCAATGAACTTCTTTTATTGATTGTTGATATAATGTAAGGTGATGGGTGTCTGAATACTATCATTGACAATCAGATTTTATTTTTAATTTAATTTTCACAATTCATAATTATTCACTAAATATACATTTATGTTGTCTCAAGGGTAATATATAGGAATAATAAGTATCATAACTCAAACCAAAAGAGATACAGGTACATATATTTATAGAAAATCATATTTTATGACAAGTGTATCTGAAAATGTGTGGCTGCAGGCAGAGGGGAGTACCCTCTAATTTTGGATAGCTCCATTATTTTCCCTCTGAGAGGGGTGCACACCTGCCTTTCTCCATGTTTAATCTGTTCAGCACTGCATACCCACCTCTCTCCACTCAGCAGTAAGAGCAGAGCTGCCCTGTGATTAAGATATGATCTGAAAATGGATTCCTGCACTGGACACAAACACAGGCACAATTGCATGGCCTGTAAAAATGATGAAGCATGCTTCTCACTTTCCCAAACACAGCAACTGGAACTTTATTATTTCACCAACTCGTGCTCACTCTGAGGAGGTCTTCAGCCTCCCCAAGCCCAGTTTCTGCTTTCCATCCATGAGGAAGCAAATAAAGATTCTTTGGCCTCTGAGCGCCTTATTTCCCCTTGCTCCCTTTCTATGTGAACTGGGTATCCATGGAAATAGCTGAAGAATTAATACTCAGAATAGACAATCATTCATTTCTTTCAGAACAATACAGTACAAATAGTGATTGTGTAGGAAAGATATGAATTCTTGCAACAAATTAGGAGGTGCAGTTAGAGAATACAGGCAGGAGGGAGGTGGTCAAGGTTATGCCTCCAAACACTTTCTTGATGCATATAGTGCACCTATCACACATGAACCCATTGGGTTCCATGAACTCTCCATCTTGTCACTTAAAGCACAATTTCTTAAACTTTTTCCCCACCATGGAGACTCACAGAGGTTTCCTAATGAGAACTTACTCAGGGTCTGAGAATCTGAGCTTGCTTTACCTAGCATGGCTGCATAAGGGGATGATTTGACGGACATGGTTATCAGGTGTTTGGAAGGGTCTACACTTGTCTGTGTGGTGTGCTTTGATCTTGCAAGTGGATGGTTTTTTGTCCTGCCCCTTGGCATTGTTATAAAAAACCCTTTTGAGTAAACAGAAAGGGCTCTTGGGAATTGATCTAGGCACTCCCAAAGCTATCCTGTGTTTCTGTCTTTCTTCTCATAGGCTAGGTCTCTCTTTCTATCTCATATTTTTTTTCTCTCCTCCTCCTAAGAACCCTAGAATAGGTGGGAAAAGGTGGAAGCTGGACTCCCACAGTCCCCTACACCCCACTTATTTATTCTTTTTTTCCTAAGAGATTTTCATATGATCTTTGTCATATAGATCTATAAAATAGATATATAAATCAAATATTCCCTTGTAATAAATCATAAGGAAATTTGTTTTAAAATAAATCTGGTATACATATCATTTTACTAGTTGCTAAAAATTTGCATACTAATGAGGAAGGTGTCATTTATTTTTACATGAAGAAGTAAACTTTGGCTGAATATATGAGACTTCAGAACACAGAGTATCTTCAATATATTTCAGAGTTGGTTGATACTTTGATTTTTTTTATTTGTCAGTGCTCAGAGTGTTGCTTTGCCTAAATACAGAAGACAAAATGGAAGAAGTAAGTTTAGGGCCAGTTCAGACATTGTTGGAAACCCTGTTCCAATTCCAAGCCCAAATGCATGGAATGATTCTTTGTGAAACTTAAGTCAGCAAATCAAACAGCAGCTGAGGTGAAAGCCCACTATTCCAGACAATTAAATCCAAAGGTATTCTTACTTAATATTTCCACAATGAGGAAGGAAGGTAGAAAAATATCGCAAGCTGTGGTTTTCTGTACTTAAACCTATGCATTTCCCTAGAGCAGAAGACTAACTGTACTAACATTGCAGTTCATAACAGACTGTGGCCTTTGATCTGAATTGAGGTGCTCCAGGCAGTAATCACTGATGTCACATGGCGTGTGCAATACAGAGGGCATGTGCTATATGCTCAGAACCAAGACTGCTGTGGGGGAGTCCACAAAATCTGGGGGTGCTGCCTGGAGCACCTCAGGATAATGGCAGTTTTGATTTTGAATTAATTTTTTGCTGCCTTTTTCTCTTCCTCAGATTGTCATGACTCCCACATTCAGTCACATGGTTGTGACCCACAGTTTAAGAAGGTGTTCTTTAATGAATCCTGAACTGGGGCCTACTGAGCTTCAGTGGTACTCAAGTACCATTCTTAGTTTTGTGATAGTGGTGACCGTGCCCATCACAACCAGCTGGCTGTAACCCAGGGTTGAAGCTGGAGTAAGCAACAGATGGTAGGTTCTAACCTGCCCTGCTAGTTTGTACTGTCCATACACCATATCACCATGGCAAAAACACTCTGGGATTTTGATTGACATTTTAATCTGAGATGAATACACATCTCTGTAGAAACATAATATAGTAGATGGCATTCATGGAATAATTTTGATATTCTGAAGAACTACAGAAACATTACCTAATCTAATTATTTTTGTTTTTTATTTCATTTAGTGTGTGTGTGTGTGTGTGTGTGTGTGTGTGTGTGTGTGTGTGTGTGACATGTGGTGATTAGAGGATATTTTAATTTAAAATAAACTTAGGGAATAGGAATTATAATATTCATTGGATACATGAAGTCAAGAGAAATGACTTGGTTTCCAAAAACCAGAACTGTGTAGAGGAAGAGGCTGGACTTATTCTCAGGCCTGGCTTCTCTCTGCACATGTGCAGAAGGTACCACCTCTGGCTTTACTGTGCATGTGTGGAAGATCCCACCTCCCAATGACTTATCTTATGCCTTCGTAAATTATGTTGTTTTGCTCATATAGATTTTATACTTTTAAAAATTAAGATTTGTTGTAGGTGTTTAAAACTGCTAAACAATTAATGATGATAAAGTAGACATGAGCCTGATAACATTAGGAAGTGAATTAACAGAATAATTCCTGTTAGTAGTATAAAAGGGAAAGGTACATTGTATTATCTGTTTGGTGGACAAAGTGGCATTTGCTGAAATTTAATTTCCACTAGTAATTACATTTAATACATTAGCTAACACCGGGAGACTTCCTTTAAGACATTACAGAGTTGACAACATCGCAGTAAAGGAGGAAACCGTGGAACTGATTTCATTAAAGCCAGGGGTAATTCAAAGTGTCTGCTGTCACCACCACTAGTCACCACAGTTTAAGTTTTGGTGAGTGCGTTAGACAAGAAATGGAAACAAAGGTAAATGCATGGGAAGAAAAGGAATCATCAGTGTTTACAGAAGGATTGGTTACCTACTTTTTTAAACAGTTCAGGGGAGTCCAGTAAGAAACTATTAAAATTAATTAGAAAAGCCACAAAGCTGTCCTATTAAGATATCGATGTACAGAAAGAATCTATCAGTTTCATGAACAACAGCTCCACTCCCCAAACAGCATGCATACATTAGCTATGTTTTTCTCTGATGTGATAGTTACTTCGTGGAACATCTTGAAATGTTAAGTGGTTAAAATTTCTGTTAATTTTTAAAATATGAGTTCTCTCTCTCTCTCTCTCTCTCTCTCCCTCTCTCTCTCTCTCTCTCTCTCTGTGTGTGTGTGTGAGTGTGATGGTGACACCAACTGTCCTCTTTTCAGAGATTTCAAAACCAGAGGAAATCCATGATTCACTCTATTGAGAACACAAAACAAGTCACCTGGTACTTCACAGATGGAGTCGGCTCATCATCTTCATCAAATGCAGCATGAACCTCCATCAATTGCAGCATGCATTTGAAAGGAAGGAAAAGAAAGAAGAAAGGATGGAAGAAAGGGAGGAAGGAAGGAAGGAAGGAAGGAAGGAAGGAAGGAAGGAAGGAAGGGAGGGAGGGAGGGAAGGAGAGAGGGAGGGAGGGAGGGAGTGAGTCTATGTTGTCAGGAGCAGAGATACCAATTTTATTAATCAAGACAATTTACTCTCTTCTGTTTTTATTAATTTATTTTACCACTTATTTTATTTTTATTTATGTGTATGTACAGGTGTGGTGGTATTGTGTTCCCCAAAATATTGTGCACCCTAATAAACTTATCTGGGGTCAGAGACAGAACAGCCACAATATTAAACGTAGAGTATAGGCAGTGGTAGCACACACCTTTAATCCCAGTACTTGGGAGGCAGAACTAGGCAGAAATCCATGTGTTCAAGGATACAGCCATGCATGGTGACTCGCGCCTTTAATGCCAGAAAGCGAGCCTTTAATCCCAGGGAGTGATGGTAGAAAGCAGAAAGATATATAAGATGTGAGGACCAGAAACTAGAAGCATTTGGCCTGGTTAGGCATTTTGGCTGGTTAAGCTTTCAGGCTTCTAGCAGCAGTTCAGCTGAGAGGTATTGGGATGAGGACACAGAAGCTTCCAGTCTGAGGAAACAAGATCAGCTGAGGAATTGGCAAGGTGAGATAGCTGTGGCTTGTTCTGTCTCTCTGATCTACCAGCATTGGCCTCGGGTTTGATTTTGTTAATAAGAACAGTTAAGATTCCTGTTACATACAGGCGTCTGAGGAGGCCAGAAGAGGAGTCAGAACCCCTGGACTTAGAGATACAGATTGTGCCTGCTAGTTTTATGTCAACTTGACACAAGCTAGAGTCATTTGGGAAGCAGGAACCTCAATTGAGAAAAATGCCCCTACCAGACTGGCCTGTGGGCAACTCTGTGGTGCATATTCTTGACTGATGAATTATGTGGAAGGGTCCAGTTTACTGTGGATGGTGCTAGCCCTGGGCTGGTGGTGGTCCTGGGTGTTATAAGAAAGCAAACCAAGAAAGCCATGGGCAATCAAGCCAATAAGCAGTATTCCTCAATGACTTCTGCATTAATTCCTATCTCCAGGTTCCTGCCCAGCCCAAGTTGCTGCCCTGAATTCCTTGGATGATGAACTACAAGTTTTAATGCAAAATAAACAGTTTCCTCCCAAAGTTGGTCATAGTGCTTTATCACAATAGAAAATCAACCAAGGAACAGGTGGTTGTGAGCCATCCCATGTGGGTGCTAGGAACCACACTCAGATCCTCTGGAAGAGTAGCAAGATATCCTAACCACTGAGCTAACTCTCCAGCTCCATGACCTGATTTTTTTTTTTAAAGAAATACTATGTTATTTTTTTAAACTAGCAGTCTGTGATGCTGTTATGTTTTGATTCTGGGGGGTGGGGGTGAAAGGATAATGAATGTCTCACATCTGTGGCTATTGATGGCTATGGGGACCAGTTGGTTCGGTGAGAAACACCCATCTTGGAGGTTTCTCTTACTGAGACACTGACATACTTCTTTATTTGCAAACAAAACAAAACAAAAACAACCAAAAACTTCTCTAGGTACTTGGGGCAAATGCAAGACCCTCAGATCCAGACTTGACTGTCCCAAAGTGCAAATGTCCACCACTGTTTCTAACTGCTCTCTTATGATTGCCTGGTTTCCACTTCCAAGATAAGGGAGTTTTCTGTTGGGCCAGATGGACAAATCCTTGGATGCCTGTGGCACATTCCCACTTGAACAATATGCAGTGGCTTTTTCTCCACACATGCCACTGAGGAAGTGGTGGTGTCCTGTGATGAAGGAGCAATGAATTCTCTGTCCTTCAGTTTTATCTGGGGATCTTATTTAGAATGGCATCTCAAAGCTGTTGGTGCAACAGAGAGAACACAGGCTCATAGGGAGTCGCACTCCCAGGTTCAGGCATCTACTCTGCTACTCATCAACCTGATGTCATTGGGCATCTTCCCAAATGTCTGTCTCTTTATCTTTTTTGTTTCTTACCAGTTCAACAATGCGATTCATGCCTTCCTTCCCCTGGGCAAGTGTGAGGATTAGAATCAATGTATGCAAAGCATTTGGAATCCAAAGAGAAGCTTCATACTGGGAGCTGTTATGATTATGCACCAGCTGATTTTGCTATGTGCCTGGACAAGCTTGCTTGAAACCTGGGCGCTTCCAAAAGCTGGGTCTAAGGAAAATGTGGTGGTAGGGCCACCTCATTCTTATGGTGAATGAGCTTGTAATTTCATGAGGGGAGTGAAAGGAATTCCTTCCCTCTGCCCTGCTCCTTCAGCAAGACTGCTCTGCCGAGGGCTGAGCCTTCCTCTCTCCTAAGCTGCCAGAAGCTTTCAGCAGAAGCTTGCAAGTTTCCTGGTCCTGTTAATACAGTTGGCAGGGGAGAAGACCTATAGAGCCTAAGTTTCCCACAATTTTCGCTATAAAATGAAAGTGTTCATTTTGTGACAATGCTGTCTAAGCTGGACCTGAAATGTCTATTGCATTAAAACAATTTCACACTCATTTCTGAATTTTGGTGGATCTCTTTTAAGGCATCCATACTTTCATTCGAACATGACAGAAGAATCTACCACCCACCCCCCCAAAGAGTGAACAACTACTTTGAACAAAAGACAATTTCAAAAGGGAGAGAATGGATTCTTATCACAATGGCCTAAATCCATGCTCAAAGAAAAGGGCCTAGGGTACAGCATGTGGGCTCGGGAAGACACAATCCACTTTGCCATGAACAAAGGTGCTTAAATGAGCAATAGACATTTTCAGAAAATTCTCTGAAGGTTAGCAGAGGGCGGGAGGGACCAAGGGAGGGAGGAAATGGGAAGGGAGAAGGAAGGAGAGAGAAAGGCGAGGGAAGGAGAGAGGAGGAGGTTTTCCCTATCCAGGGTGGTAAAGTTCTAGAATGAACAGAAACCAACAAGAAATGTGGGTGGGGGATGGGGCCTATGAAAGTGTTTCTCCAATTTCCTTAATTTATAGTTTTAATAATGTCTTGGCCGGGCGGTGGTGGCGCACGCCTTTAATCCCAGCACTCGGGAGGCAGAGGCAGGCGGATCTTTGTGAGTTCGAGGCCAGCCTGGGCTACCAAGTGAGTTCCAGGAAAGGCGCAAATCTACACAGAGAAACCCTGTCTCAAAAAACCAAAAAAAAAAAAAAAAAAAAATAATGTCTCAGTGCCTTTTACAACTTTTCAGCATCAAGTTTGCAAAGCATGTTCATCTAAACACCACTCACTGTGTGCATTAGGTTTTCTTCAGTACTTAACCCCCTTTAGGACCTTAAGTAGCACCGTGACACGGCTGGTGGAGAACAGGTGAGAACAGACAATGAGTCTGGGTAAGCACGCAGAATCTCCAATGTGCCTGAGTAGCAGAATGGGATTCCTCTGCCCACCTCACAAAACACACCAGCATGGTGCTTGCCTGTACCTCAACATTTTCCTGCAGCTTAGTAGAGCAAACGGGACATTGGAATTTTCTCTGGACTGGTTCAAGCTTGACATTGATGTTTTCTACCTGCCTGACCTCTCTGTACTTCATAAAAAAAGCACTGGCCTCCTTCCTGGTCTGGCGAAGAAGGAATGAGATGTAAAGCACACCTCGATAGGGGAACACTGCTTAAGAATGCCTTACCTCTAAGCTATGATAGCTTTCATTTTCTGTGTTTTGCTGCCCATTACTTGTTCTTTATTCCAAAAGAATTTACAGATATCTTAGGTGTAGACACCAGGTACAAGAATGTCTTTTAAGCTTACCTATGATTCTGGATCCTATCAAGTGTCTGCCCAATAAATGAATTTTGATGGAAAAACTCCTAGCAACACTTTACCAGCTTATTAGTGATTATGTAATTCTAATAGGGTATTAAAAGGGGAGTTGTACTGGCTGGTTTTGTGTGCTAGTCATCAGAGGAAGGAGTCTCAGTTGAGAAAATGCCGCCTCGATGGGATCCAGCTGTAAGGCATTTTCACAATTAGTGATCAATTTGGGGGGAGGGGCCCAGCCCATGGTGGGTGGTGCCATCCCTGGGCTGCTGGTCCTGGGTTCTATAAGAAGGTGGGCTGAACTAGCCATGGGAAGCAAGCCAGTAAGCAACTCCCCTCCATGGCCTCTGCATCAGCTCCTGTCTCCAGGTTCCAGCCCTGCTTGAGTTCCTGTTCTGACTTCCTCCAATGATAGACTCTGATCTGGAAGTATAAACCAAATAAACTCTTTCCTCCCCAATTTGCTGTTTGGTCATGGTGTTTCATCACAGCAATAGAAACTCTAACTAAGACAGGAGTTGACCAACTAAAAATAAATAGGTAATAAACTATGATATATTTCAGGAGTGGAACATTATACACAAACTGAAACTGTGTATTGAAAGATTTTGTTGTTGTTGTTGTTGTTGTTTGTAGTGGGTAACCATTCCAGCTTTGATCTGGAAGTTCCAACCCTTATTGAGACTTTGGCAACTGTCACGCCTACAAGGCGGGGCCAAGGGAGGCACCTGGAGACCCGAGATCTGGATGGGCCAACGCTCTTTCTGTTCCAGGACCCTGAACGGTGGAGGTGGACCGAGCAGAGCTCCAGAGAACACCGCTGGATTGCAATACACCTTCCCCAGATCCCACAACCTACCTATCCCTTAATTTGTAAGTTATGCCATTAAATAAATCTCCTTTTAACTACGTGGAGTGGCCTTAATAATTTCACCAATATCTGGCGCCCAACATGGGGCACAAACCCATGACCCTGAGATTAAGAGTCTCATGCTCTACCCATCCTGGAGCAGAGAGAGCACTGGCCCATCCAGATCTTGGGTCTCCAGGCACCTCCCTTGGCCCCTCCTTGTAGGCATGACAGTTGCTGAAGTCTCAATGGGGGTTGGAATTTCCAGATAAAAGCTGGAATGGCTACCCACTACAGTTGTTTGATTGTTTTTTTGAGACAGGGTTTCTTTGTGTAGCCCTGGCTGTCCTAGAACTCTCTTTGTACACCAGGCTGGCCTCGAACTCACAAAGATCTGCTTGCTTCTGCCTCCAGAGTGCTGGGATTAAAGGTGTGGATGACCATACCCAGCTTTGAAAGAATTCTTAATGAGCTGATTCATGATAATATTATATACTACAAAGCACGGGACATGTGACTGTTAATTTTCTATCTGGCCAGTACTGTAATGCATTTGAGCCAAGAAGAAAAAAGCTATAAGGTTATTCATTGAAGTATTGCTAATGGTTAAATCAGGGAGGTGGAACTGTAACAGGACTCCATACCTTAGCACAACTGACACCATGTTGGAGGCACCATTCTGACCTTAGAACCCAGCATATAGACCCCAATACTTGCTGTAACAGGAACAAAGATCTAATCCATCAAACACCTCATCCATAGTTCCAGGATTCTGGACAGTCCCTAAATATATTATTCTTGCTTTTTGGCTTTTATAGTTTAGCTTTTGCTAACTGTTCTTACTAACTGAAGTGTATCTACCAGGTTGTGGTTTTTTTGTGCATAAAAGAAAGAATGGTGAGGCTCAGGGTTGCATGATTTGGGCAAGTTCCCCATGCAGCTGCCAGCCAACAATATACCTATGTGACTTTAAGAATGTCCGGCCAGGTGGTGGTGGCACACGCCTTTAATCTGCCTCAGGAGGCAGAGGCAGGAGGATCTCTGTAAGTTCGAGGCCAGCCTGGTCTACAAAGTGAGTTTCAGGAAAGGCACAAAGCTACACAGAGAAACCCTATCTCAAAAATCAAAAAAAAAAAAAAAAGTCCATGTTGTAACACAAATTGCTAAATGGCCTTATTAATAAATCAAAACAAAACAAAACAAAACCCAGAGCTAGGTATCGGGTGAAAGCTGAAAGATCAGAGAGCAAGCCAGCCACATCTTACTTCTAAGAACTCCTCAGGCCAAGAAAGGGCTACTTCCTGTACACTCACACCACTATACTTTTCTGTGCCCCCTGCCTTCTTACTTCCTCTCTTTGCCCAGCTACATCACTTCCTCTTTCTGCCCAGCTCTATCCCATTCTGTCTGTCTGTACAGACCTCCAGAACTCTATGGTTAACTAGTGCTGGGGAATGTCTTTCTGTATGTTGTGAATGTATTGCTCTGATTGGTTGATAAATAAAACGATTGCCCAGTAGCCAGGCAGAAAGTATAGGCGGGATAAACAGAGAAGGAGAATTATGGGAAGTGGAAGACTGAGTCAGTAGACGCCAGCCTGCTGTCTAGGGAGAAGCATGTAAACACAGGTAAAGACACAGAAAAAGTGGCGACATGTAGATTAACAGAGATGGGCTGTTTAAGTATAAGAGCCAGTCAGTAGTTAGCCTGAGCTAATGGTTGAGCAGTTTTAATTAATAGAAGACTCTGTATGTTTACTTGGGTCTGAGTGACTGTGGGACTGCAGGAGCTGAGCGGGACCAGGAAAACTTCAGCTACAGGGATTAGAGGCCTGTGCCACCATGCTACCACTGCCTGACCTCTATATTTAATATAGTGGCTGGCTTTTTCCTCTGATCCCCAGACAATCTTTATTTGTCAGAGCACAAATAAAATACCACCACACCATGTATATTCTCTGGTGAAGTTATCTCACAATGTTCTGGAAGCCCCTATAAGATTTCCAGAGACTGAGACAGTGGGACACCGAGAACCTCAGATCTCCTGGGCTGATAGTGTGGGCAAACAGGCAGCTTCTAGAGGGTGCTCACTCTGAGAGACTCTAGCACCTGAAGAACTTCTCTCACCTGTGTTCCTGTTGACCCAGAGGCTCCTGACATCTCCACCATAAATAGGAAACAACAGAAAGTTGCCTGATCTATCCCCTCCAGAGTGGAGTCTGCTTATATAACCTCCTGCACAGGCACTTAGAAAAAGCTGGAAGCAGACCAGGATTCACATGAGATGCCACCAGATCTCTGGTCTCAGTCTGTCTGATGGCTAATCCAGGTTGTTTTTGTTACTGCCTGTCTGTGTGTCTCTCTCTGTTTCTGTCGGTTCCTTTGATTGGAGAACCAGTTCTAAAATGGGGGTTAGGGGAAGTAAACAGTTCCAAGACCCAGTTGAAGTGCATGCTACAATGTTTCAAGAAGGGTTTTGTGGATGAGGATGGATATATTGACCAGTGGTTTCTCCAGTGTGAGGTCCACCACTCTGGCTTAAGATGTGTACCCCTTGTTGGGAACATGAATCCTTCTGGCTCAGCCAAGTCACCCAGAGAAACCCCAAACCTCTACTTGTTCTCTCAGCCCCACTGGAGTAAACTGACTTAGCTCCCTCTGTATGTCTCAACATGGACCTTGTCCCATGGAGATGGTATACAAAGTTAACAACTCTGGTTGATCTTCTACCTGGTCCCACCATGGAGTGCTCCATTGTAGATGCCGAGGCTAGTCAAACCTGTGATGGCTTTGACTTCAGTAGGCACCTACCACTCTTAGGTGCAAACTTTGTAGAGCCCTCTTCTCCAAGGGGTAAAGTATTATAATAAATTATTCTCTTGAGTCACCCACTGAATCTTCCATGGACTTTTGATGCAACAATAGAAAACTGAGAGTCAAATTTTCTGAGGCATCATCAGCAAAGACTATATAAAGACTACACATATAAATGATTTTCTAGAACGGATGAATGGAAACCTAAAATGGCAGGGCTGGAGAAGAAATTGGAGGTCTTTCTTTCAATAGCTCACCAATGGCGAGTCAATAAAGCAATTGTTTCTGGATCCTTTTAGGGGGTTTCTTTTGCTGTTGTACTTACAGTTTCCTTATTGAAAATCAATGAGGAATTCTAGAAAACACCCAAATTTTATGGCATAGGAGCATGCAGACTCAAATTTCAACTCTCATCTATGTTGCATACCAACAGGACCAGTTCACTTAAAAGACCCTGTGTCTGCCCAGATGTCCTTTACAAAACTCAAGATGCTCTGACTCCTGCCATCCAATTAGCTCCTTCCCCACAGACTTTGCCCTCAACTGGTGGAAGGTCCTGGCACCCTCACTCACCTTGAGCATGGTCCTCAGCTGGTGATGGATTGATATAGGTGTACAAACATTGACGTCTAGCCTAAGAGGAGTCACCTGTGCTCAGATTCTCCTCTTGTAGAACAGCCCATGATTATAGACTTCAGAGGTTCACAGCTTTTGCTGGCTGCACTTTCTTGCTTAGCCTGCATTTCCCATTTCCTGAGTGATTGGTCTTCAAATGAAATCACCCTCACAAATCCCATCTCCTCAAATTCCAGTCTCAGACTCTGCTTCTGGGAACCCTAGCTTAAGACACATACTTTCTTTTAGATTCTTTTTTGAGGTCCACACTGTGCTGAGATGAGGAGCTGAAACTGTCTAGCACAAGTGTATCAAACACACTCAACAAATGGTAACAGTGCTCCTCTCCTTATTGCCCTAAAGTGGGAAAAATGTGAGGAATTTCTTTAAACATAAAAGGTACTCAAGTGAATTTTCTATACTCAGTATATGAAGACAATAAAAGTAGTTGAGGGACACTGACTTAAAAAGTGGGGCTATTAATGCTCATGCTTATTGTATGGAGTAATTGAGAGCTGTGCCAGTGACGTCAGTGAGTTCTCTAGAAGAAACCCTCAGTAGGGGGACCCACTGCCTCTCTATTTGGTGACAAGCATGAATCAATTTCCACTTTCCCAGGCTGTCTTCAGAATGGAGTTCAGTAGAGAGGACACGATACATCAACTGCAAAAACCATAATGTACAGGTTCCTTTTGCAAAAGAACCAAACTTCAAAAAGTTGCCGAGGCTACAGGCTAGCCTGTATGTGTCTTCAGCACTGGGTATATACTAGTCTGTGCTTATCCTACTTCTCACCTGTAGATCTGAAGAGTAACTATAGAAGATGTTAGAAACACATATAACATCTTAGCCAGGCATAGAGAGACTAGAGGCTCCATGCTCTGTCCTAGCCTACTGCCCCTGCAACAAGGTACCCTTTGCTGCAGTTTCAATGGGTCTCCCAAACTCTACATGTTAGAAGCTTAATCAGTAATGTAGTGTGTTGAGAGGTGGGGCCCTTAAGATGTGACAAGGTCAACGGCACTCATGAACTCAGCATCTAGGTCTGTGTGCACAAGATTAAGCCAATCAGCATCTAGCAGGAAGCAGGCAGATTCATAGCAGCCTCACCCCTCAGGGCCTACTGACAGCCGATAGCTTCTCAGAGAGGGAAAGTTAGTTTTTTCAGGGTGTGGCCCCTGGTGCCCGGACCTTACTTCAGAGGATGGACCCACATTTAGAAAGAAGTATGTAAACAGCACCAACTGAACTTACTGGGTTATTAAAGTGAAAAGAGAGGATATGGAATGGGGAGGGGGTGACAAGTTGAGGGAGTGGACCTGGGAGGAGTTGGGGGTAAGTAGGATCAAAATGTATTTCATGACATCCTCAAAGAATGAAAATACGATGTTAAAAGTAAGTGACAATGTTATTAGAGTTTGGCTCCCATGAATGATATAGGATATTATCACAAGAGTGGCCTAGCCATCCTGGGAGCAGGCTTCTCCTTCTTCTCCCTCCCTTACTCTTTCCCCCTCTGCCTTGGGGAGACACAGGAAGGCTCTTGCCAAGCCATGGCACCTTGGTATCAGACTTCCAAGCCTCAGGGTTGGTAAGAAAATGTTTTCTCTTTATAAATCATTCACGCTGTGGTATTCTGTTTTAGCAACACAAAACAGATAAAGATACCCTTCTGCACTTTGCCCCAGTGTTTCCAGGGACCCAGGGTGGAGAAGGGGAGCAGGGGTGTGCTTTCCAGGATATGTCAGTGGCATGTACACTCAATACTCTGCCTGCCCTGGGCAGCATTCCTGAGCCTAGGTTGATCAGCTGATCTGACTTAGCCTCTCATCTTTTCTGGCTGCCCATCTGTGGGTAATCAGTCCATTTTATGCGACTTGCCGCCTGTGAGTGTACTCCATCTCAGAGAAGTCGGTGGGCATTGAGCCTGCTTTCACACGAGTATCGTAATACCACTCCATTTGGCGTCTGGATACTAAATCCAGTCTTGACACTTCTCATAATTGTGAGCAGATGGATTCACAGGTACTCACACCAACAGCCAGATTCAGGTACTTTGGTCATTAACACAGTTTATTATTGGCACACTTACCAGTAAAGCATACATAAAATACAGCTGTTTTATGACACACGGAGCCACTGTGTCTTTACATGTATAGGGGGAACATATTAATATGCAAATGGAAAATTAGTTCTCTTATAAAGTTTCACATAAATACACTGAACTTCCCCCAAAAGAAAAGTCCCCATGAAAGAACCAGGTGAAAGATTTACAAAATATTATACAGGAAATATAGCATGAAAAAAAAAAAAAACAAAAACACCAAAACTCAATCAACTCAGATACAATTAAAAAAAAAGGAATACAAAAAGTTTCAGATTTATTAAGCTTTCCACAAAATTAATGGATTACATGGCTTGAAAATATTTGGACCCACAGCAAGTTTACAAATGCATACATTTCCCAGGGTCCATTTGTCTTTGTTTACATAATAAAATCTACCCATATATCTTTGACGATTCCTTGTTTCAGTACTTGGCCTAAACTGAGACAACTCAGACTCGAGAACCAATTAGGATCAGCTTGCCAGAAAGTCACCTAGCTGTGTCTTCTTGGGCTCTTGCCACATGGAAAACCAATGGAAGGTGAAGAGGGGGAAAAGGTACATTTAAATTACTTTTCCAAAACAGATTTTTTTCTTTTCTTTTTCTTTTTTACTGAAACAAGAAACTCTCAAATGCAAGTCAAAAAGCAGAAAATATTTTACAATATTAAAAAGTCATCTGTAGTTGGGGGTCGGCATGTTACTGTGATCCTGAGCACGTTCGGACAGCATGGCCTTCATTGGGTGCATGGACAGGAAGTTCAACACATAGAGGGAGGCGAAACCGTGCCAGGAGGTGCGTTAGCCTCTGCTGCTTCTAATTAACGCCAGGGACAGTGTCTGTACTTCTTGCGAAGGCCTCCAAGAAGAGGCCACGCAGGCTCATTTAAAACGATCCTCTCAATTAAAAAAAAGGGGGGGGGGAAATTGCAAGAAAGAAAATCAGGTCATTATGTTTAGAAATAGATGTTTGCATGGAAACGTTTTGTTTGTGTGTTTTAAATTTCACCTCTTTCCTCTCCTGATAGTAGAGATTTGCAACTGGAATTCTACCCCACTGGGCCTATGGGCAGTGGAATCAGGTGCCGGTGGCCCATCTTATTGGGAAGCCTGGGGTGGGGGGTTTTCTGATTTGGTCTCTTGCGTGGCGGGAGGTTTACTGTTCCACGGGCTGTTGTTCCCCAGGGCAGGTGAATTGTTGAAGTCTTCCTCGTCGTCCATGCCGTTGGCCGCATCATATTGCGTGTTTTCTAATCTAGTGATTAGCCTTTCGTCCTCGTCCCCAAACTCACCTCCCATCAGAGTTGGCTCTCCTACCACCATCACATCCTGTGAACAGCAGCTGACATTATTACAGGGAAACCTTAGGGGAGAGAAGCTCAGCTTAAAACAACAGTGGGAGGAGCTGGGGGACCTAGGACAGACACACTTGTGTGCGCTGTACAACCGGGTCAAGTCTCAATGTCGGGGGGGCCGAGACGCATATTGGATTTCTACAGGAAATAAACATCGCCTCCTGATGTGTAACAACCACGCGAGTTTATGTCCTTAGTGCGCAGCCTGACACCGGAGAACGAGCAATGCTAGCAATCTGCAGAAATAAAAAAATGGATTTTTCAAAATTAAAAAAATCCACGCTTTGAACTTGCTGACCCGGGGTACTTTTGAGAGGGCAATAGAACCTTCTTGACAATACTTCCAAAAATTGCCACCTTCACTGAGGGCTTGTGAGTGGCCCTGTCAACTTGTAAAGAGCTGGGACACATGGGCAGGTGAGGTACCTTTCTGAAATACCCACACAACTCATTCCAAATGGTATTTACTCTGTCCCCAGGATGATATACATTTTAATTGAAGACAGAATCCCTCTCTTCTCTACTCTGCCAGGTCCTTTTATGCAGCCAATATCCTTGACATTCTGCTACTTAATTATGGTAATTAATTTAGGTAAAGTTTTCGATAAAAACAATGTTCACACTGATTTGACAATTTGCATAGCTAATTAAGTCATTAGCAAAAACCTGCTGATTGCCAACAAGCCCTGAATTTACCATCTGTTATTTCATGGTGCCTGTCACCTATCTCCACACAGGCAACCCTGCTACCAATCTGGGCAGTAAAGAGAACCAGTCTGTCCAGCTGGTACCATAAAAGAAAGATGAAGAGCAAGCTAATTATAATTACACCAATGGAGCTGGTAGTCATCAGGGATGGGGGTGTGCAAGAAGAATCCGAGTAATCACTCCTTTAAGTACAAATTGTCCTTCCATGCAAACAAGAAAGCCACCTACTGTAGCTGGGAGCTCCTGTAGAAGCCACAGCTGGAAAAGCCCGGGCCCAGGGTAGGGGTAGGAATACACACAAGACACAGCTCCAGCTTCTTTGTTCAAAGTGGGTGTTGACCCGGGTGTGGGACAGGCTATTTGTCAGGTAGATTCTTCTGGGGGAGGATCTGAGCAACATTTACTTAAAGGTTCAGGGCTTGAGGAGGGTGAGTTGCTCTCAGCCTCTAGGAAGCAGCCAAAAGTCTCGCTAGGCTAGCTGTCTTGTAGTGTTGGTGTGCAGCTTTTCACAGGGAAGTTAGTTCAGTAAAATGTTTCACCACTAGGCATTTTTTTTTTTTTTTAACCCTGGGGATCTTTGCCTAGACTCTGGAGAAGGGAGCAACATTTTCTTATACCGTCTAGAACTATGAAGCTGTCCATTGAACAAACTCCTTAATTTGTACTTCGTCTACTTTGGGATGGAAAATCCTGTTTTGTTTATTTCTTCTCTGCCCCCTTCTTTATTTGGATGAGGTGATAAACAGGACCCACACTGTGTTTTCTGACTAGTCATTCTTGTGAACTGGTAGGTTTTAAGGAGAAATGGCCCAGGTGGAATAAATATATAAAATGTGAGCTTGGTTAACTAATCAATGATGGTGCTGCTAAGGGTACTGGCTAGATTCTGAACTGGGTGCTTCCAAGAAAGTGTTGACTAGGCAATGGAGAGCCAGAAATGACACTGACATGTAAGGAGACTCATGAGGACTCTTAAGATGAGATGCAAAATAGACACTGCCTTTCTGACTGGGAAGAGGGACCACGTGGTTTTAGATGGAATGTAGACACCGCACAGACTTGTGAAAATTATTCAGTTAGCTGAGAGTCTACCATTTCACTCACAGGAGTCTGAGGATAAAAAGTGTCACTTAGGTACAGGCAATTAGGAGGCTGTACTTATGATGAAGAACAAAAGGGAGATTGAAAGAATAGGGAGGGAAAGACTGGCAGAGCATAGCATGAAGATTAATGAACACACTTAGAAGGACGGAGGGAACATGCATTGCGTGTCACCGAGCAGGACAGGGCCATAGAACCAACCGCGTGGGTCTGGGTTAGTACTGTGATTCCAAGGCCATGGGGAGAAGCTGAAAGAGTATGAAGAAGTGACAGGTGCTTGGAAAAGCAGAGGGGAAATGGGAGGAGTGGCCGACTTAAGTGTGACTTCAGAAGGAAAGTCCCCCGCATTGCAGATGTGTTCTCTGCATTAGAAAATGACATTCATGCAAGAAAAAACAATAGGCATGTAGTGGTTTGAGTCCCTCCAGTGGGCCTCTAGCATAGGCTTGTAATATGGGGCGAGCCCCACTTCACCCACACACACTAGAAATAGCTGGAAAAGATGCCCAGGCACAGGTGTTTGTAAATCTCTGAGTTTCAGGGAGCTTCTACATTGGCTTTATTAGCTATTATAAAAGTATTCTTAATTAGAAGCATAACTGGTGTGTGTGTGTGTGTGTGTGTGTGTGTGTGTGTGTGTGTGTGTGTGACTTAGTTGACTGATAGGTGGTTACCTATAAAAAGAACTTTAGGCTTCATATGCACATGATGCTTGGGGCCACTTATAGAGTTATGTGAACGTTTCTATTTGGTTCCTTTCATACCTTTACGAAAGTACAGTGCTGCTCTGCTCTGGCTGTCTCTACTTGTCACACAAAGTAAGTGGAGATATGTTGTACATTCCAGGCTGCTGCTAGCTAGGGTGAATGTGAAATGCAAATCCCCACCCCCATGTCCTGAAAATCCCACTTCAGTAGTGAGAGTGAATTTCCTTCCCATCTCCAGCCCTTGTGACCCACTGGGGGCACAGGAATCCATCTGAGAGTAGCCCACATACCCTTGGTTCCCCATGAGGCTGACCTCTGCTCCTGAGCTGGGAGCATGGAGGTGCCACCAGCTTTTGCCCATTTCACAACTTCTCACTAATCCCCCGTGCAAGGACCACCAACCTCTGAGGAGGACTGGAAGTGACTCCTTTCAGGGCCCCTCAATGCTTCTCCTTAAATTGGCCAGAAGGGGTCACTGCTGTTGAATGACACAGGTCTCCATCCCTCCCAGGGTTGAGGCTGCAGTTCGGGATGGCTCCTAGCCCCTGCTCATGAAGTGAGAAGCAGAATCCAAGGATTAAACCCTAGCCCTGGCCACACACACACTCGCACACATACACTGTTGCTGCAGAATCTCTGCAAGCCAGAGTTGTGGTCTTTGGACCAGGCAGCTGATGCCTGCAGATCATTTCTATTCAAACAATAAGATGATGTTGATTCAACAGCAAGCGGTTAAAAAGATGTGGTCACTCTTGTTTAAAATGCATTGAACTTGAAGACACTTAAGGGTCTGCACATTTTCAAAACTTCATTCTCTTCCTTGCTTCTCTCAGTCATCTGCAAGTTCCATTGAACGAAAACACCTTAAAATGCATGGTACAGGGACACTACTGATATTCATCTTTCTATTTAGTGGTGCCTTGCTTACACAAAATTCACACTCATGGAAACTCCCAAATGAAGAGATCCTCTACCTAAATGCAGTTCTTGGCTTAGAGGATAGGAGGATTGTGGAATAGAAAAACTTACTGACTTGTTAAAGTTGAAATGATTCCACCCAGACCAGTTATGACAAAAATATATAAGGTATGCTTTTACTCTCCATTTTTACACTCATGGCAGACATCACTAATGGATGGCCTACTAAACACTACCTGCCAGAATCCTTCTCAGCATGGTGCTCTGTGTGCTGGCGTGAAAGAGGGAACTTCTTGGTCAAGCCCAAGTTAAGTAATGAACTCCTTTATGACCGGGCTTCCTTGGCTTTGTTTTCAAATGCTTTTTAATCTCAGGGTTGTTAGTACCCTGCATAGTATCGCATATAGTAGGATCTTAGAGAATGCTTGTTGAGCTGAGCTAAATTCCTTCAGTTATCCATACTTTTCAGTAGCAACACCATGGTTCCAGAATTCTCTGAAGTCCATTTTCTTTGTTTGCTAGAGGAACCTAATGGATGTTAGTTTCTAAACCCAGGACTAGAGGAATACGTGGGCTACGTATGTGGACATTTTCAGTCCATTTATTTAGATGGGGGCATTTTCTCTATTCTCCAGTCACAATCAGGTGTAACAAGGAGCAGGTGCCTCAATACAAAAGCATGGATTTTCTCTGCTGACATTTTCCCTCTGACCATCAGATATGGTGACTGCAAAGGTCTATTCAGAAAATAAAGTACTGCTTGGAAACTCGTTGTATTACTTGAGGATAATAATTCAAATGATCCCTCTATGTCTGGTGGCTGTCATTTCTACTAACCCCTTCTCTCTAATGCAGTGAACATGCAAACCATGCTCCAGTTTGTGGAAGACAGGAAGAATTCCGGAGACTCAGGTGATCTTTGAGCTCTGGGTTTGTCTAAAGAGAACTGACCAATAAGAAGTGGGTGAGGGTCAGATTAGAGAGGCACATTTGCAAGTGGGGAATTTCCGGACAAAAGTTTACTCTTATGGAAAGAGATGAAGCAGGATCAGAAAGAGGCTGGCGAGGACAACAGATAGAGAGTGAGTGGAAAGGAAGCTACAACATGGGAGAGGCATACCTCCAGAGTCACAGTGTCAAGGAAGGGTCAGGATTCAACAGAGTCAAACGCCTGGTGACAGTCATGAACATGGGTAGAGAACCCATAAGGAACCCTGGCAAGTGGTGGCAGCAGGTGTTTGTAAGAGTGGGAGTATTTGAAAGTGACAGTCTAATATTGCAATGAGAATTTGGGGTCAGGAAAGGCCATGTCAGTTTGAGAAGAGTCAACCAGCGATGAAGAAAGTCTTGAAGTCTACTCTCTTCTAACCCTACCTTCAATGCTCAGTTTCAAGGTTTCATCCAACCCCTGCTCCCAGAAATGAAGGGAAGAGGTCAGGGGTCAAAGGAGGTGAGATCAATCCTGGGGGCTGGCTCTACCTGAGCTGGTGATGTGCCACACAAAAGTTTACTGAGCTGCACATCTAGTGGCTGCAAGCTAATTGCCTGGCTCTTAAATATGAGGGAGGCCCATGCTGGGATGACCCAGGCAAATTACAGTATGGGGCCCGGCTCAGAGGACCAGTTTCCAGGGGCATATTGGGTCTCCAAGGCTGCAGTTGAGAGGCCTTAATACGCCACAAGGCATGCTGCTAAGTGATGCTTTAATTAAACCTTGAGTGCCATATCTCCTGTCAGTGACTCTGATGGCTTTTTAATTCAGGTCCCATCACAGCATGGACTCTTAATATTCCCTCCTAATTCCTCGTTCGCAGGGGATGTTACCATGGCAGGATTCGTACCTCTTGACCTGTCCCACCCTGTCCCTGCCATGCTCCTTCCCCCACCACCAAACGACCCAGAACCCTTCTTTTTTTTTTTTTTTTTTTTTTTCTTTTTCTCAGTTGCAGAGAGGAATCCCAGGCCCCTGAGTTGGGTGAAGAGAAAAGGCAAGGCTCTAGGCCTCAAAGCAAAGTGAGACTTACAGGTACCTGACTGGACAGGCTCAGGCTCGCGGCTGGGGTCTTCTTCTTGCTGCCGGCACTGTTGGTGGTATTCCCGGCACTGCTGTTCGAAGTGCTGCTCGTGGAGTTTTTTCTTTTTCTCCGTTTGGTGGTTGGTTGCCTTGTGGGTTCTGCTGTAAGAGGGAAAGGGGAAGAGGGATGGGCTCCAGGGCAAGAATATGAGGCAGCCCTAAGCATGCTGTCCGCCCAATGGTGCCCTTTTTACACATTGAAAAGAAAGCTATTTAAAATGTCCCCATTTTTGAGTAATCTAAAAATAACAATAAAAGAAAATGGTTGATTTATTTCTAGCACAAAATTGGTGAAACTCTTTTCTTCTGCACGTAGCTATGACATGATTTTTATTTAATTGTTCAGCCTAATTATATATCTGTAATTCACTAATAGTACTGTAGGAGCAAGCTACAGGTACTACTTTCATGATTGAATATGAAATATTTTTTACCAGTAGAAAAGTTGGGAGCTAGCCTACTTTTTCTCTTTGTAACAAAGGAAGCAAGGACCCTTAGGACCTCAGAAGATGCAAGGTGTCAGCAAAGTATTAACTGCAGCCAGTGGCTGTCAAAGCTGTGTGCAATACTCACCCTACTGTATCCATGTCTCATAGCGACCTGTCTCTCTTACACCTTGATATTCTTGGTTGCCTCAGCCTTGGTGAGATTGGGGGGTGTGTAGGAACACCCCATGGTTTGGACTCTAGTCTTTAGTAAACGCTGTCTATTAACTTCAAGATTCTTAGAAAGAATGTTTCAGTACGGTGTAACAAGAAAATGAGGGAAACTAGGCTTCTTCAAGAAAGGCATATTCAAATAGTGAAAGATAATTGGGGCTTGAATGGGACAACTATTTACTGGGGAAATGTGATCCATGGTGATGTGTGGTAAGGATTATTCATTTCCTTGTTATCTCTTTGTTCTGTATTAAGATATATCCAATGCAGTACCATGCTGACACATCCATATACACATAATAAATGTATCTTTAGAGAGTTTTACATACTTACACCCCAAATCATGCTTGGGATACTCTTGGCAACCAACCCTCCCTGACGAATGTATCATCATCATCTTCTTCCTTCTGATAGCCTTTCATCCCCAGACCATATTTACAAAGACAGTGAGGAACGAGGGCATACCTGGCGGGGCCACCATCCGCTGCCACTTCTGAAACAGGCAGGTCTTCAGGCAGTCTCTGGGACTGAGGTTGTAGGTTTTGTGTCTCGACATCAGTTCCTGCATTGGCTCCAGTATTACACACAACTGCAAGGAATTCAAAGTCACCCATGTTCTGCCACTTAATCATATTAATTGCAATAGTAATTCCAACAGCTGGAATCCATTAGACAGCTTAAGGGTTCTTTTTTCTTTTTTCCCCTGGTTTTGATTTTCTCTATGTACATTTGAAAGGAAAGAAATATTACCCACACTTGATTATGCCCACTTAACGTAGTATCATTTATAACATGGTATTACAGCTGAATGTGATTTACACACACACACACACACACACACACACACACACACACACACACACTCCTGTACAGACTTGGGGTTGGACACATTACAGCTCTGTAATGAATGCAGAGGCCTCTCCCTGGGTAAAGAAAAAGTCTTTTCCGTGGAGCGCACTGCTCTGACTTCAGCTTGGCTGCTGGCTGCTCTTCTTGTTTGCATAACCTCACTCTGGGCATTCCAGCGCTGGTTAATACAGGTTATCCGGTGGGCGATGCATCTCTTGAACTTTGCAGAACAAGGTGACGCTTCTTGATGCCTATTCTCATAAGGGCAGATAACGAATACTGTGTGTGATTTCATTCATGTGCTCATTTTTATTTCTATTTTACCCATGAAGATCGTGTGAGTGACACATGTTTGTAGCCGCTTTATGTAGGAGAATTTACCTTGACTCAACATTTAGTCACCCTGTCACCTCCTTTATCTAGTTTTTCAGCTTTATTTTGGTCCAATGCATCTGATGACAAAGATTGAATGAAACAAAAAGACAAAATCAGTTCAGATGACTGTAGACTTTTTCAGATTCCTTTGATTGTAGGCATGTCAGAACAGCCCGGCCCTGAGAACCTACTAGGACAAAGCCTGTGACTTGGAATGAACTATCCATCACAGTTGGGGGCTACAGTGATGCAAATATCAGCATATGCCTGCCCCTGTGCTAGTCATGGTTGCCTTAGGAAAGGCATACTTGCAGCCCTAGGCTTCTGTTTGCTTTCCTTACCACCTCTTGCCTTACATCAGCCCTCACCTTCAGCATCTCCCCATTAAAAGACTTTCTGTTCCATGAATTTTCTTATCTCCGACTTCTGGCTAACACCCACCCTTAAAGATGTAGAGAAAGTGTTTGTTACCTGCCCCGCTCCCGCCCCCCCCCCCCATCTCCCTATGTAAGCTGCAGTGTTCCTCTGACTCTCCCATTGCATCCAGCACTTTCTGCTTCACAGGATTATGCTGCCTTCACAGCTCTCTGCTTCCAAGCCTCCTTCCCACTAGGTCACAGATTCTTGGAATGCTGACACTTTGCTTTTTATCTCTGTGTCCCAGCTTTGGCTCCAAGGAACAGGTGCATCTAAAGAGTAATTCTTAGAAAGACCACAAGACAGTTCCAGGCCCAAAGAGCAGTCTAAGGAATGCTTCCATCAGAACCACAAGGTTCGACTACTGAGAACACAGACTTTGATGCTCAATCCTTTCTCCTCGCAGAGTCTGCCTGTGTGATCCTGAGTACACATTGTAAAACCGCTTACTTGCATATAATTCAATAACTTCTACTAGAGTTCCAGGTCGTCTGCCCCACAGATTCTGGGCTTCCCAAGGGAACACACTGCTCTGCCCTGCTTACAGTTTCTGTCCATTCCTTCCTCACTTCCTCCACCTTTCAGAGTTCCCTCTGCAAGTCTAAGTAGGATCAAGATGAACTTTACCTGGAGAGATCTGACTTGTTAATGACAGATTTGCTAAATTCACTAACCCCATTTAAGGGTCTTCTGTAAACATCTCCCAGTTTCTTTGGGAGAAGGGGGATTTTTATAATTTTTTAAAACATATTTATTTAATGTACATTGATGTTGTGCCTGCATGTATGTCTGTGTGAAGGGGTCTGATCCCCTGGAACTGGAGTTGCAGATAGTTATGAGCTGCCATGTGGGTGATGGGAATCAAACCTGGGTCCTTCGAAAGAGCAGCCAGGGCTCTTAACCGCTGAACTATCTCTCCAGCCCCAAGAAAGGAGATTTTGAAGCCTGAGCAACATACATACAGAGTCTAGCATCGAAATGACAAAGTCTCCCTCCTGGCTCTTGGGTAACCAACATTATAGATCTCCAAAGTTATATGAGCTGGATTTTCTTGTTAGATCTTCAATCTAGCACACCTTCATATTTAATTTAGGTCCCCTTTGAAATCTAAAATGCCAGTAAAGAGAAATCAGTAAAAGTGACAGAATTCTCTTGCAATTAACTCTGTTCCAACATGGTGAGGGCTGCATGTGTGCATTTTCCTATTAAGAATTCTTTCTTGGGATTCGAAGGATATGCAGAATGCATGCTTGGAAAGATGTTGCAAGGGTCTCTACTCGTAGATCTGAGAGCCAGTCACCCCTCAGAGCAGAGCCAGGTCACATTCAGACAGACTCAGAGGCGTTTGCAGTCATGATTTTGGCAAGAAAATCTTTCAGAGAAATCTCAGAGACTGGAAAACAGTTTTTGTTTTGTTTTGTTTTGTTTTCAAACAAAAAGAAATAAAAGAGGAAAGCTTTTCAAATTATTTTCCTTTAATTCCTTTCTTTTTGTTACACATGCAATCATGATGACTATAAAAGATACAGGGGAGCAGAACAAACTGGGAAGTCTCACTATGGAATCTGACTGTTGTTAGGTGTCTATCCTTGACACGCTGCTGGATAGCTCTGGGTTTCCATTTCATCTGCAAAACAGATACCCACCTTGTACTGTGAGAATTTGAGGTAATGTGTCTCACAGACAAGCGTTCAGTGCTGCGAGTGTTATGACATGATTGTTAGGAAGCACACCACAGACAGTGCACACCACACTTCATTTCTTGACATCAACACACATTCATTGAGCTTCGCACTCGGCTGTCAGGAGCTAGGCTCTTGTGTTGGGGACACACACAAAAAAGATGAGAATAACCTTCTGTCCTTCAAGAATGTATTGTTCCCTTAGACATGATTTAAACAGATTAAGAAATCTACCCTGGGTTCACAGTTCAAGTGTCTCAGGAAATCACCTCCTTTTGACAAAACTATTTTTCATTACATGACAGGCTGGATGAGAAAGATGACCAGAAAGGGCGACCAGCATCAACCAGGGCTACACTTACCATAAGAACTGTGAACACAGGCTTTTTTTTTTTTTTTTTTACAGTGCCTCCCCTCTGGATATTGGGAGGTATTTTTTTTCAGAAGCTAATCCTTAAAATCTCTCTCTTCCACTTTAATGTGACAATATCTTTCTATCACTGAAACCTACCCCAACGAAGCTTGTATCTCTGCATGCTAATCAAGAATCCTCACAGCCCTCTCTTAACAGTGGAGAGGTCCTGGGCTGGAAAAGCAGGCCCACCCCTTTCTCATGTATGTAGATAAGCCATCCTGTCTGCTATGCTGACGCAGTGGCTTTGCAGGGCTGTGTGCTGTAGGTGGCAGAGCTACCTCAGATAAGAGCTCATCTCCTCAGCAGCAAGGCATCACATCCCAGCAGCATAAAGCCCTGTGACTGTTACAATATAAGATCAGGAAGATGGTTGGGGAAGTAGGTATCTGTTGGACCTAACCAATTCTTGGAGTTGTGATCCATGCTCTTTCGGATGTTTTAGAACATCTTGAGAATCTGGTTTGAAAGTTGTTGAATCGACCATAGTCCCACCCACTGACTCTAGGTGAACGAACATTCTTCTTTTTAAAGTATGAGCCAGACCACAATGGCTTGTTTTTCCTATGCTGCATACACACACACACACACACACACACACACACACACACACACACACACACACAAATAGATTGAACTTAGTATAATAATACAATATCATTGATTTGGAAGAACATTTTTATAGCAAAGTTGCACCTGTTACCAAGTTCCCAGTGCATGAAAAGAAAGGTAACAACCAACATGTCTGTAGCAACATCTGCAGCAGCATGCATGCATGCATGCAGGGCTATAGCTTAATTTTGTCTCCTACAGTGGTACTATACCCTACTTCCTGCAGTCTTAGGCAGCTGTGGAAAGGGTTGGACCATCAAGGCTCAAGAGGAGACCAGGCTTTCAATATGTTTGAATAGGAAGGCTTTCAACATGTGAGGCTGATTAGGCCAGTTAGGAACCTAGAGAAAGTCACCGCATATTCCTCAAAAAGCCCAAAGGATGCCAGTTTATAGATTTAGTGAGAGTGTAGGCTAGGCTTGCTCTGTATGCTTCTCTTCTGACTTTGTGGGATTCTGATGTGGGGGATTTGTTGAATGAACGGATGCATGGATGGATGGGCTAGATACTGAGGCCAGATTAACAGCAAGGAGTCATTTTTCAGTAGCAGACAAATCAGGCACAGTCCTGTGGGCTTAGAAGTAATCAATCTATTCATCCAATAAATGACTGATTGCCTCTTCAGTGCAGAATGCCCAACCCAAATGCATATGTCTGTGCTGGCTGGGCATGGGGGGACTTGGGTAAGTCTCAAGATTCCGAGCCTAGCAAAGGTGGATAGTGTGTTATTTTACTTTGTTTCTTTTTCATCTGATGGCTCTCCCCGAGGATTCTGATTATCTTCAGCTGCACACTCACACTCATCTGTTGCAATTCCTCTACAGAGTTGAGGAAGTAAGTGGCACTTGTCGGTGTTGGCCTTGAGCTACAATGAAGCTGGTGTCCTGGAGTCAGTACGTGGTTGGTACTACCACCAACATTTGAATCTTATCCTTTTTGAATAATACCTGGGTGTGAACCATCTATTCTTTTTTTAAATCTATTTTTGGGAGATATATATGTATATACACACACACACACACACACACACACACACACATATATATATATATTACACATACATATATATATATACACACACACACACACACACACACACACACGTGTGTGCGCGCGCATGCACGCGCATATGTGTGTGTGTGTGTGTGTGTGTGTGTGTGTGTGTGTGTGTTAGATTTTCTTTTACTCTAGCTCTACCTTGCAATGCCAAAATGTTGTTGGTTGTTTTTGCTCTTTTGGGGGGCCCACAACCCAGCTTCCAAATAAGTCACACATGGAGGCTTTATTCTTAATTATGAATGCCCAGCCTTAGCTTGGCTTGTTTCCTGCCAGCTTTTCTTAACTTTAAGTTATCCCATCTACCTTTTGCCTTTGGGCTTTTACCTTTCTCCATATCTTTCATTATTTCTTACTCTGTGGCTTGCTGTATGATGGGTGGCTGTCCCCTGATGTTCTCCTCCTTCTCTGGCTACTTCCTTCCTCCCAGATTTCTCCTTCTCTATCTTCTCTCTGACACCAGCCCTGCCTAGCCTTTCTCTTGCCTTGCTATTGGCCATTCAGTTCTTTATTGACCACCAGGTGTTTAGACAGGCAAAGTAACACAGCTTCACAGAGTTAAACAATGCAACATAAACAAAAGTAACACACCTTAAAATAATATTTCCCTGTGTGTATGTGTGTGTGTATGTATGTATGTATGTATGTATGTATGTATGTATGTATGAATGTCTTTGTGTGAGTGCAGGTGTATTTGCAATGTGCTGTGGCCCATGTGTAGAGGACAGAGGACAACCTCAGGTATAGGTTCTCACCTTCCAGTTTTGTTTGAAGCATGATTGATCTCTCTCTCTGTTGTTGGTTGTTGCATATGGCATGCCAGCTGGTTCATAAGCCTGCCTCCTATTTTATCATAAGAGCAATATGTATGTTGTGAGCCACTGTACTTGGGTGGAGATCCAAAGACAATTTGTGGAGGTTAGTTCTCTCCTTTTATCATCTGTATTCTGGGTCATTAGTCTTGGTGGCAAACAACTTTGTACATTAAGTTATCTCACTGGTCCCACATTGAGCTCTTTTATGTGGGTGCTGGGGATTCAAACTTATGTCCTTTCATTTGTGTGTCAAGTGAGTTACCCACTGAGCCAGCACCCTAGTTTCTACCTACTCTATATCCAGGTCTTCACAAGGATGCTAGGTAGACATCTTCCTCAGGCCTCTGTGTAGGCTTTTTTCTTACCTATAAACCTTCCTCCCTTCTTTCCAGTCATGAAAAACAGATGTTGAGAAACAATGTGCCGTATCTGGCCATTCTTTATTCTCTAGCTCTTGTGTACTATAACAAAGATTGTGTACTATAACAAAGATGAGCAGTTGGACCAAGTCCATATGGTGCACAAGCACAAAACCATTAATTATCTTGCCACTTCGAGAAAGTTTGTTGGCTCTTACTCTGAACGCTACTATCCTAAGGAGGCAGATTGACTTGTCACCTCTCCATGGCAGTGCAGGAGCAGAAGCAGATCACCACCCAATTCACTGTTTCTTTCATTGAGGATGATTTGCATTTATAAACAAAAAAAAAGTTAGATGAACTAGACAAGGCTCTTAGTAACACAGTTGATTTGCAATGAAAAAAATCTCTTTATCTTACTGTGCACCAGTAGGGCTTTGCTGTTGAGCCTAGCTCTGCTCTGAAAACCACACCTGACTCACGCTAGTCTGAACCTCCAATATCATTGCAGGTCCAACTCAAATCCCATGCTGTCTCTGAGCAACCCCGCTGCAAGATTCTTCTTTGCCCCTATGACACTTACTATTATTATTTTCTATAATTCCAATATTTACATGGGCATTGGGATTTTCTTTTTCTCGTGGAGTTGTTCGTGTTTGTCTCTATGGCAAGGTATCCTTTACTTTTCTTCTTATTTAACACAGTAAATATTTGTTGAGTCATAAACTAGTGATAGCTTTGGAGTACCTGGTCTAAGTCTCTCCCTGGAGTATGTACCTTGCACATGCTGATTTTATCATTAACCTTTGTCACCTCTTGGGCTGCTTTTCCAGGTGAGGAAATTCAGACCCAGAGCCAGTAAGTCATCCAGAGCTAATAATGGTGGCTTTGACTATTGTGAATGCTGCTAAGGTAAGAGCTTTCTGAAGGGTAAGAGAAAGGTTCGGCTGAGTTTGTCTGGCTCCATCACTGCCCTATTAACTCTTAACTGATGTTCTGTTTACCTGTGGGAACATGAACATGAATGGCTTATATTGCTGGTAAGTACAGAGTCCAAAGTCTTTCATCACCCATCTCTAGCTCTTTGCATGTGGCATGAATCTGTATAAAGTGGACAGATGTTGGAATGGACTCAGTATTTAGATTGACCTAGGTCAAATCCCCCACATCTGCCATTTGCTAATTGTGTGTTCTTGCCCAAGAATTTTAGACTCCTTGAATCTGTTTTCTCATCTGCAACTGGGAAAACATGCTACTCATATTAGATGGCTTGAGGAGCTATGCCAAGCTCTTGTTGCAGAGTGGGGGACAAGCCAAGTACTCAAAAGATGGACATTGGTGTTATGAAGAATTCTCTTTGCAGATGTCCCTTTGGAGCCAGGGGAATGATACACCCTGGTGTTGGTAAGCTACTCTGTGAAGCTAATCACATGGTCTCTCAGGGACTTAGAAGGTCTTTGTGTATTAATCCCAAGGGGGTGTTAGTCAGTGCTTGACATTTTACTAACCAAGGTCTGAAAACTGCCCCTGTGGAGAATTCAGGCATTGATACAGAAGGCTGAAGTCCACAAATCCCAGTTCTTTTTCCTAGGGACTCATCCTCTTGCTCAAGTGCAACTAGAAAGGTCTATTAGGAAGGTGTAAGGAGTCATTACAAAATATTCTTCAACGAGTTGCTCCTAATTGTGAAACACATTATTTAAAAACACGTTAGAAAAAGATAATGTATGGAATTTAAAAGAATAAAAAAGAGGCAAAACAAAGCTAAGAAAAAGCAAACAGTTGCCCACCAGCAGCAGATGAGAATGAGTCACAGACACTGGTCCCCACACCCACACTGCCTAGAGAGGAAAAACAGCCAGCAGAGGAAATAACTTCGCCTCCCAAGCTATGCAATTCCAAACATCAGATTATGATTTGAGTTTATTTCCTGATAGGATTAAAGGTAGATTGGTTGTCAAATTCAAAATATCCTCCTTTTTATCTGAAGCTTCAACCAGGAGAGGCTTTGCCTTTTTTCAATTGTTTTTTCAATTGATTATTCATGCAAGTTATCTTATCCAATGGGCCCTTCATACTGGGGGCTGCTGCTATTAAGGAGGGGAGGTGGTAGTAGTGGCTGCTTCACAAGACAACAGCTGCCACTCTGGCCTTAAAGGGACCTTTTTTTTTTTTTTTTTTTTTTTTTTCCAGAGTCACCCGACTGAATATTTCAATATCTATTCTTGATCTCACTTTGAAGGCTGCTACCACTTGACCACTGAGGCTACTGATGGAGCCTCCAATTCACCTAGAGGAGGTGTGGCCTGGCTGCTTTGCTGAACCTAGGCAGCCCCTGGAGATGCTGCATCCCTTAGACCCATGAAGCATGGGGGGGGGGGAAGGAGGGAGAATCAAGAACCCCTTTCTTTCCCTTCCCATGGTCATAATTTATCTGTGGGATCTTTTGGCATGGACATCCTCTGTAATGTTCAGGTTCAGGTCGCCTTTCTACATGGTTTATTGCTTTCTCTTTCAGCCCTGCGTCAGGGAGGCAGATCCTGGGTGTTATTGCCCAAGTGGCTTCAAGTAAGGTTTGGTCTATTGGGGAATCAAAGTGAGGTACGTTCCTAGGACTTTGGGTCTGAGGTGTGCAGACCATGGGCTTACTATTACTGAGATATATTCTCTCAGGGCTGGAGGCTGGAAGTCTGGGAGCCAGGGGCAAGCAGGGCTTTGCTCTTCCAAGCACTGGCAAAGAACCCTTGTGCTTTCATGATATTGATAACGCCAGCATCTTTGGTGCTCCTGTCTTGTTACTCTGCCTTCCCAGCCTCTGCCCCTGCTCTCCGTTTGCCCTTTCACTGTGTGTGACTCTGTGTCATCTCCTCATGTTAGAAGGCCACCAGGCATTGGGTTGAGGGTACATCTGAAATCCAGCATAATTTTATGTTGAGATCCTTTCATTGCATCTGCAAAGATCCTGTTCCCAGGATCATGTTCTAAATTTCCAGGTGAACTCGAAAATTTGAAGGACTCTATTATGTACTTTAAAAACTAAGCATAAGTAAACAGGCTGTCTGAAGCACAGGTCACTTCTGCAGCAGCTCTCAGCACCCAGGACCATGATCTATACATCCAGCTTCTATTCATCAGTCTGACAGCAGCATTGCCTGCCTTTGTGCCTGTAGTCCAGGAGTGACATTGGCAGTCCTAGGGCTGGCTCACCTTCCTCTGGCTGCTTGTGTAGGCTAGTATTATTATAATCAACTTTCCATATAAAATCTCTCTAATAAATTGCCCACTATGAATTTTGATTTTTCCTGGGTGGACTTTCCTTCACCTACATGGTTTATAAGACATTCAGCAATATGCAAAAGAGTAAGGGATGACTTAGCGGGTGTTTGGAGCTTCATGTGTATGGTGTGGTGATGCATTGCCTTGCTTTTAAATTCCAGCACCTAATAAATGGGTGACCTTGAGGAAAGTCCTGAGTCTCTTGGTGTTGTGGTTTCTCCACTGTCAAAGCTGGTAGAGCACTGGAACCTCACCAACTACATAAGTTTAAAAAAAGCAACAATGTACTTGACCAAGTCCTAGCATATGGAAAGTACTTATTATGGCTGAGGAATAACCACACCAGGATGCCCTTGTTTTCACAGAGTACAGTTCAAACCTGTCAGGACATATCTGTTAAAATTTTACAGATATTTCTTGCCTTACATGTAAATGTGTGTATGTACATATGCCTGTGTATATTTACACACACACACACACACACACACACACACACACACACACACACACCCTGAAAGTTAGATTTTAATGATAGAATGGTTGCCAATATGTCTGCCCTGTATGCAGTGTGTTCTGACGTCATCTAGTTGCTCTAACAGCATCTGGGTTCTCAGCATGGTGTCTAGATGTTTCCAAAAGGGAAAAGAAGCCTCTGCTCTATCATCGACCGACTCCCAAGCAGTATTGTCTGGGTCTACAGGGGTATGCGCAACTTTCAGGTGCGATCCAACAGTTCTTCTTGATCAGTTGCTGTGGCTTCTGTTGAGTCAGGGGTCTGACAATGAAAGCTATGTTTACTCTAGCAGACACTCACTCATGGGTTGTCACTGAATTAGGGTTCTAAAGAGAAACAGAGGATGTATGGATATATGAGTGTGGTCTTGAGGCAGAATGCTCTCTTCTCTGGGAAGCCTTTCTTCTCATTTCTAAAGTCTTCAGTGAATGAGGCTCATCCATCTAATGGAGGGTAATCAGCTTCACTTAAACTGAATGGGTGAACCACATCTACAAGATACCTTCACAGCAACACCAACAGCCTGGCTGAGATGACACACAACGCTGATAGCACTGAACTGTGATAGACTCCCTTACTATAATGTAAAATACTAGACCACTGGCCTGTGGCCTCGTCTTTACTTAGGTTTTTCTTTTATATCTCTGAGCACTAAGCAATCTGTTCATGGAGGGGAATGAACCAATACTTGCACATGATTATGACACCATGTCAAAGAAAAAACAAAAAACAAGGAGTTCACCATCAAAATGGCCTAGATCCACACCATCCACATCAAAACCATAGTGACTTGAGCTAAATCCAGCATGCATCTCATGGATTTTTTGAGGCTCTCTGTGTGCTCTGAAAGAGGAGCACTAGGAACCTGATGGTGACCACAGAGGACTCAGTTCCTCTTCTAGGCTCTGTGTTAGAGGGAGACACAGGGGATCCGTGCATTTCCAAATGGGCCGCTAGGTGGCTTGAGTGATAAATGTTCCCCACAGTCTTGGTCACTGAAACACTTTGGCCCCAGTTGATGGTGTTGTTTGGAAAGTGTAGGAAGTGTGGCCTTGTTGGAGGAGGTATGTCACTAGGGGTGGGCTTTGAGGTTTCAAAGTCACCTGCCATTCCCGGTTTAGTGTCTTGCTTTGTGTTTTTGATTCAAGATGTAATCTCTCAGCTTCTGCTCCAGTCACCATTCCTGCTGCCTGATCCCACCCTCCTCCCTGCCATGATGGATTCCAACCCTCTGGAACCATTAGCCCAAATCGACTCTTTCTTTTGCAAGATGCCTTGGTCATGGTGTTTTTATCAAAGCAATAGAAAAGGAACTAAGACCACTACATAGTCTAAAAGGATGAAGGGATGAGTAAGGGCTATCAGAAAGAATTGGTATTTAAGTGGAAACAGGTAAATGAGAAGGTGCCCAGTACAAGCTTGGAAGACATCACAGGCTGAAGGATACATTTTAGAAGGCCAGATCAAACCTGGTGCTGGAAACTGTCACACTGGGGTCCCAGCAGCTCCAAGGGAGGGCCTGATGGGAGGAGCTGCAATGGGCAGGTGGGCAGGGGTCAGGACAATCAAGGCCTCTGTCTCTGAGAAGAGGTGACAGGTCCATATAACATTGCAAACCTCCATAGGGATGAATGCTTAATCGGAATATGACGACTGGTAGATGGTTTCCTTCCATCACAGTTGCAAGGCGTGGGAAACATCACCAATTAGCATTTGAATGTTTTTTTTTTTTTTTTAATGAAACAAAAGCATCAAACATCCTAAAAGACAAATACTGGCTGCTTCAGTCTCTGAGCAGGGGAGCCCAACCCCCCTGGGGAGACATTGGCACAGCATGGAAAACAGTAGTATCCCTCCAAACCTCCCTTAGTAGACAGAGGTATCTTTTCTAGTATGTGGGTTATATTTCCCAGGGAGCTCAGAGACTGCGTGTTTGCAATGGCAGAGCATTAAACACTAACATTTATAAATGGGGCCTTATAATCTTAATACCGCAAGTAAGGGAATTGGGAATTGTCCTTGGGAGCTGTTGGTGACAGTTTCCAAGGAACATGGCTATCTTGTGTGAACAGTCGTAATCCCCCCTGAAAGCTAATGGAGTGGTTATGTCTGCCTCCTTCCCAGTGCAAATACCCACAAGACTAGCTAAGACAGCTTTGTGTTCTGGGGCTTCGACTGGCATTCCCAAGGCTACTGTTTGGAAGGACTCTCTGGGTAGTTGCTGGTGGGATGTGGCTTTGGCTTTCTTGGCACTCTTGCCCAGAGTGCAGCTACCTTTGCTGTGTTGGCCCGCCTTCTCCGGGATTTACATCAAGCAACAACCCTCCAGCAACGTGCTGTGCTGACACACAGAGCAAAGGAACGATTTCTCAGTAATTTGACACTCAGTTCCTGGATTGCTCCTGGCTGCTCCATCAATGTGTGCCTGGGAAGCCCAAACTGTAGTTGCATAACTTTCAAGGAGATCAAATTAGTTCCCCCTTTCATTTTCATGCACTTGCTTATGAATGGATCTCTAGTGCCCTGTATTATAATGAGCTGTTTCCCCGGCAGTGTTGGGGTCCCAGATGCAAGGGCAGTTGATCAGCCTTATATCACCAGAAATGGGCACATAGAAAGCCAGTTTAAAAAAAAAAAGCAAAAACAAAACAACAAAAACAAACTAATGTAGAAGGGAGTGGAGAAGGAGAGAACAAAAAATAGACAAGTTCTTTCTGACTGAGGCTGTGTGTGTAGGGTTATTGTATACTTGTATATGTGTGTGCTTGCATATAGAGGCTAGAGATCTATCTCAGGTGTCCTCCTCAGTTGCTATCCACTTTCATTTTTGAAACAGGCTCTGTCACTGAACGTAGGGCACACTTATTCAGGCAGGTTGGCTGTCCAGCAAGGGCCAGGGAAAAACTGTCTCTACTTCCTCAGTTCTGGGACTACAAGTGAATGCTATCACACCTGGTTTCTTGAACGGGGGTTCTGGGGATTGAACTCAGGTCCCCAAGCTTGCATAGCAACCACTTCACTTTCTGAGCCACCATTCCAGCCCTCGTTTCTGACTTTGTCTGTAGGTATCTCAGCATAAAATACTGTTGGGGCCAGGGTACAGGAACAGCGAGGTCACCATCTTTGTCCCTCTGCCCAACTGTCATTTGGAAACAGGTGCCACTTCTAATCTCGTGCATAGACCCCCCCCCAAAATATTATAAGTCTCCAGAGGGGTTACAGCTGTGTTCTTTTCTACATCTGTGTCTGTCCTGCTCCCCATGGGAGATCTTTAGTGTTGCATTTCTCCACATTCTCTCATCATTTCTCTTGCATGAGGCATCATGGTCACTGGGTCCTTTCCAGAAGGTCTGTAGATAATGTTGAACTCTTCCCTGTTCAAGCCAGCCCATGGGTCGAGTTCACTGGGGCTTCTTGATACACACACACACACACACACACACACACACACACACACACACACACACACACAGCTTTACAGTCAATACCTGTCTAATTAAGTCAACTCGTGGCATTGGATTCATAGAATAGAAAGCAGGGCTTCTCAGGGCCCCCGAGAAGGACCAGGGTTGAGTGTATTGGCTGGAGATACTCAGATGTTTCAGGTGTCTTCTAGCTAGAAGGGTGGGGCAATGCACCCGTAGTCCACTCATTCTAAGCTTCTGTGTTCGGATGGAGTTTCAGAATCTCAAATTATTTGAAAACCAGCAACCACAGATGATCAGATCCCAACAATTACAAGAACCTCAAAGCCTGAACATGCTCAGGCCTTTTCAGCAGTGAGAACAGAACACATGGGGTTTGGGTGGCAACCTATTCTCTCTATGACCTGTGAGGGTCAGCCCCGGCACCATGGTCATCTTTCTCCCTGTTTTAGGTCCTTTTCTCTCCACCATGCTGGGGGGGTGGTAAAGGTTTTCTCTTTTCAAATCAGGCATTCACTTTCGGGAAGATGTGATCTTTGTTGCTAATTTTTAGGAAACACTTGAAGTAGGGGACTCTCTGCAGCTTTGGAGATTTATGTTTTGTGATGCAGTGAGTGGGATTTGCCTATAGGTACAGAGGAAGCTCCCAGAGGCACACAAGGAGTCAGCTCTTCTGCTGTGTCCCTTGTGACCTGAAGCAGAACCTGGTGCCTGGTGGCCTAAGGCCTAACAGGAACCTGTTCAGTTATAGCCAAAAATCTTTTTTTTTTTTTTTTTTTTTTTTTTTTTGGTTTTTCAAGACAGGGTTTCTCTGTAGCTTTGTGCCTTTCCTGGAACTCACTTGGTAGCCCAGGCTGGCCTCGAACTCACAGAGAACCGCCTGGCTCTGCCTCCCGAGTGCTGGGATTAAAGGTGCGCGCCACCACCGCCCGGCTTCCAGCACCTTCTCTAAATGATTTATTTATCCTCAGTAAGATGCTCTTAAAGTTTAACTTGACTTAATTTTGCGTGTGCCAACATAAGGAATCCCCAAAGTGCTACCTACTATTTTAGTGTGTGTGGGTTTGGGGAGGCCTTATCTACCTTTCCCTTCATCTAAACATTGGGATGGTGCTGTGAGACATACCTTACTGTCTATTCTTAAAAGCTGAGCAATCAGGCTTAGAGAGATGGAGGTGGCTCTCCATTCATAAATGATCTTATTCTATCTCCATTCATAAATTGTCTCATCCCACCTTCGTGACAATGGTTATGGATCCGGATCTGTGCCCCCCGCCCCATTTCTTTGTTTTGTTTTTAGAGATGTTAAGCGCCTTGTCCCCAGACTATTAGCTAGGCAGTCATGGAGTCAGTGTGTGCCCAGCTCCTTTGGTCCACAGGCAGAGCGGTGCTCAGGAAACAGCAGGTGTTTTGTAATTACCTGTGGAACAAATGGGTTATTCCAAAGTCCCGGTTCTTTCCACTCCCCTTTGCTGCCAGGGCGTTGTTATCTCCTCCAAGCTGATTGAGAAGCCAAGCCCTGTCTTCTCCAGCCAGCTTTGGACCTTCCTGGTTTCTGTTACCTCCCTGTAACCCTGGCTCCCAACTGTATCTTTCGAAAACAGCTTAGGAAGCAGCCATTTCCTCGCTTCTCTTTGCGGTCAGGTGTGAAGCTGTAGAGTGAGATTTCCTTTCCCTCAATTTCTCTGAAAGGCAAACAATGTATTCCTTGGGAGTTCTGCGTCAGCTCCTGACTCCAGATGCCAGCTGCACACACAGCTCACATCTCCTCATACAATGTGAGATCATATCGCCCTGGCTGGTTTTCATTGTGATGATTGAAACGCATCCTTTGCCATTCTTTACCGGTGTCCTTGGCATCTCCCACAGCTTCCCAAACATAATTTGTCTTGTTCATGTTCTTCTGGGTCCCAAAATCAATCATAGATTTAGAGAATCATCACCCATAGTTGAAGATTAGCGTAGCTAAGCAGAGGGACAGACACTTCAAATCAGGGATGTGGTCTAGGAGAGCCTACAATCAAAATGGTTTTTGCCTAAAAACACTCAGAGGAGAGGATGCTGCAAGATATCAGATGAAGAAGCAGCCCAACCCATAGCTTTTCGTGAAGACTTTGCAGTTCAAACTAATGAGGAAATGCAGAATAAAATCTGAGATGAGCGCAACAGAGTTCCATTTAGAAATAAAGCCTCTAATAAAAGCTTTTTTTTCTGTGGTTTCAATCTCTCTCAGCACATCGTCTTGAGCATTAAAAATAGAGATGATTTAGACTGAAATATTTTTTGGAGGGGTAGCAGAGTGAGGGGAAAAATCACCATTTCTCTTTACCCTTCTTTTCTCACTTTCCTCCTATTTTTTTCTTTTACTTTATATTTTCATACAAATTAAGGTTTTGAGGAGTATAACAAATGATGGGTTTGGGGTCTCACAATACTCTCTCTAGGGACATACATGCACTTGAGTGGCTCTTTACTGGGCCTCCATCACAAATGCAGTGTTTTTCACAGAGTGCTATTTTTAGATTGAATTATAGGAAGTCTGCAGCATTAATAAATGGACAAGAAGCACAGATCCACAGTACATGGTCCTATGCCAAGGCGAAGGCCAGATTGGCCTTTAGCCAGTGTACTGCAGATTGATGTTTCAACAGCGAAAGTAAAAACAGTGCTTACAAAGGCATGATTAATCAGCTGACAAACTTCCAGGCATTTAGTCCCCATTCTGGTTCCAGCTTTATTAATACTAGCATATTTTGAACTTTATTGGTAAAGTCTTGGAGTCTGCAACTCCTAGGTGGGTTCATGGTGAGATTCTTAAATCAGCTGTAAATAATTTGAAGAGGTGAACACTGGACAGATGTTGTTCTTCCACTGTCTCTCTAATGTGGTGGTTCCCAGTTTGTGGGTCATGACCTCTTTGGGGGTTGAATGACTCTGTCACAGGGGTCACATGAGACCATTGGAAAACACAAGTATTCACATTACGATTCATAACAGTAGCAAAATTACAGTTATGAAGTAGCAACAAAAATAATTTTATGGTTGAGGGTCACCACAACATAAGGAACTGTATGAAAGGGTCACCGCAGTAGGAAGGTTGAGAACCACTGCTCTAATGGATGATGTCTGGTTATTTGTTCTATGAGACTTTGTACGGAACAATATCCATGAGGCTTCCTCAAACCCAGAGTTGTGGGAATCTTCTTCAGAAGTGATACTAGCTTCCAGCAGCCTTGGATCCTTCGGCTGTTCAGTGTGGTTTCTTAGGTCCTCTTTGGTTTGAGGAACTGCCATCCTTCTCTAGGACAAACTGATCTCCCTGTGTCATTTTGGCATCACTTAGATGGGAACTATTTCCTAGCAGTTAGGATGTTGGGAGCCAGTCAGTAGACTTGTGTTCCTTTTATGGACGAACTCACAATCTCAAGCATCTCAGAAGAAGGAGGAAGAGAAGGAATTATGTGATGAAATTAGGGTGGCCATCATCTTCCAGTTTTCCTAGAACTGTCCCAGACTCTGACTCCCAGATCTGAAGAAGGTCCCGAGGTGCTTTCAAAGGGTTCGTTAGTTACCCCAGAAGGAAGAGTTACTAGGTTGTGCCTGCAGCAGGCCAGGAGAGGGCCCGGGTTTTGGATTCAGACTCAGATTCAAAGCCCAGTTAGGGCCTACATCGATGTGCCCCATTGATTTATAGAAAATGAACAATGACAAAAGAGTCAGTGTTCAAGGAGAGGAGAGAAATGATGAGTACTTTGGTTTGGTCATTGCAGACTGTGTACATAGGTCAGGTTATCACAATGTTCCACAAATGTATATCATCAATGTGTTCCGGTTTCTTAAGTTAATTACAACAATGACATCCTATAACTGAAAGTGTTGATGTTAGGTGAAACTAACAAAGCATACCCTCCTGGTACACTCCTCTCTATGGCTCTGAACATGGGTTTATTCTAGTCCATAAGACTGAAACTTCTCCCAAGACAGCAAGACAGGGAAGGCCTGCTCCCTCATCATCTCTGGACCAGTCATGCCAGACACCCTGTTTGTAGGTGGTCATTTAAGATGAACACACATAGGCTTCACAACATTCCAGTCGGGATCACACGAAAACCACAATTCTTTGAAAATCTTAATTAAATGCATTCAAAGGGAATGCAGATGATGTCTCTAAACAAGGTCCAGGCTTTACTGGAGGCTCAAGCTTGATGAAAAGCAAACCTCACTGTGGGCGAAGCGTCTCAGTATTGATACTTCCTGCATTAATAATATTTCAAACCACATTCATAATCATACAATTAGCAACACACTTCGTATCATACAGCATGTGAGGGTTCTGCATTATTAATCACTCCAGTGTGGACTTTGAATAGAACACCGCACTGTAATTTCAACTCTTAAGGTAAATGAGTATAAATCCAGGGGTGGGGAGCCTAGCAGAAAATCAAGCTGAGTACACAGTTCATATCTGCCTGGGGACCATTAAATAACAATGAGTGCCCTGTCCACAGCACCTGTGGGGATGACAGTTTTAAAGTCCAAGCTTGAGTGGATTTGGCTGGACTCCCAAATCCTGTGTGTGGCAAAAGATGATTAATGTCCTTGAAGGGCTTATCCAATCACAGTCTCCATTTGCACCCCAAGGGTCAGTGTGATACTTTTGTGTCAATGGAGAAGACACCCTAAGGAGGGTCTTAAGAAGTCAATCTTATCTCAGTGTGGGGTTGTTCCAGAGTTTGTATCATCTACCCACCTTCACACTCCCATGTGTCTTCACAGGAATCTTTTTAGCATTGGCCAAAGGGAAAAGCATGTTTCTCACTGATGGTTTTGCTAGAATACTAAACAGTCTCGGGTGATGAAAACAAGGGATGGAGGCATACATGTACCAATTTCTGTTCTGCAAGCAGCTGCCAGGGGCTTCTGACTTCACATACCTTCACACACACACACACACACACACACACACACACACACACACACACACACACACAGTCTGTTGTCATGTTAGATGTGGCTACCCATTTGATAGATGATGAATGAGAAGACATTGTTTTCATTATCCAAGGTGAACTCAGAGGAGCACAACTTGGCTGAGATCCTAGCAAGGAGGAGGGCATTAGACCAGGATAGATTAGGGACTGTGGATGGCCCCCTGGCTCCTTGTTTGTTCTACACTTTTCCCCCTGGGCCTTCCCAGTACCCATTCTTCTCTTGGTTCCATAGTCTAATTCCCGTGGCATGGGCACTGCCTATTTGAACTTAGTGTTTAATTGTTTTCTTATTACTTATAGCAAATCCAGCAAATGCTTTAAGTCAAAACCAGGGCTTTTCTGCCTCTCTTAGCTAATGTGTGAACATTAGGCTGACTTCTGAGGTCATGGAAATGCATGTGAGCTTCTGTTTCCTAAACTTAGAAGAGCTCAAAACCCAGTGGGGATATGGGTGTGTCAAAATTCCCACTACAATTCATTGTGGGAGAAAAATGAACATAGGTATGTATAAACAATGATTTGATCCCATGGCACCCCCGCCCCATACTGTACAAAGCTAGCAACTAAAAGTGGACCTTTTGTGATTTTATACTCTGAATCTACCAGAAAGAGTTCTGTAACTGAGGGATGTCTGAGCGATGTATAGTCCATGAGCCAGAGTTGTATGCTTGGAATCACTCAGAACTGGTCTTGCAAAGGGTTCTTGCCTCACAGACTACTGTTTTCTGGAAAGGAGGGGCTTTAAAAAGGGAAGTTTATTTTGACTCAGTTTCAGAGGTTTTCAGCCTATGGGCTGGATGGTTCCATTGCAAGGCACCAGAGGATAGTAGTGAGAATGTGGTAGAACTCGCTGCTTGCTTCATGATGGCCAAAAGGGGTTGAGAGAGAGAGAGAGAGAGAGAGAGAGAGAGAGAGAGAGAGAGAGAGAGAGAGAGAGACCAAGCATTTACATCCTTCACATCTAGGTCACAGCTCCTAAATGTCCTTCAGTTCCCAAAGTCTTATCAAATTAGCGATCGATCAATGGGTTATCTGTCAATATGGTCAGAGATCTCAAGATCCATTCACTTCCAAAACAGCCCATCTCTAAAGACTGCTGCATTTGGAGACTAAGTCTTCAACTTACAGGACTCAGGGGACATTTTAGTTTCAAGCTCTGTCCTCCAGCTCTCTTGAAACTGGGGATGAGGAAAGCTGTCTGGGGAGCTGATTTTACATCAGTCTTGATAGACACATGCCTGTCTTCTGGATAAAGAAGCTGGCAGCAGGACACAGAAGATACTCAGGTAGTGTGAGAGGGAGTCACATAGGCCAGGAAGCATCAGACATGCTTAGGAAACTCACTCAACGAGGTTGGAGACTGTGGCACTCTGAGGCACGAGGCAGTTAGAAGGATGCATAGCGCAGTGCTTCTCTCTGCTCACAGACACAGACCGAGGCAGTCTCCAGCCCTCTCCACTTTGGTAGCCATGGAGATGATAGTGGTCAAGATGGGAACAGAATAGATTTGCACAACACCCGGCGGTTTATGAAACACATCCACACATCAGTATGTCACTTGATCCTGGGAACTAGGTCATGCAGGGCAAGGAAATCCCCTGCCAGGGTAAGCTGTACAAAAGAGAGTTAGCTTTCATTGCTTATATGGACTGATGCCAAATCTATTGAGAAGCCCCACAAGACAGCGCTTAAGCCGGGATTCTTTACATTTGGAGTCTGAGAGTCCACTGGTATTCCTTTTATCCAGTAAGGAAAAGAAAAAAAGAACAAATTCACTAAATGTTCACATGGTTGGAAGAATTAGCATACACCAAATACCCACTCAGTTCTCTAAACCTCTCTGTCTCCCTGGTGGTTCACTTTGAATCATGTGACAAGATTTGACCAATGGGCTGGGAGTGAGCCTGAGGCGAAAGTCCTTACTGCCCCCCCCACACACACATTGATTTTTCCCTCACCCAGCAACTGTAGTCATCACATTTTCTAGACGATGGAGGAGGGGAGCCAACTCAAGCTTAGCATTACAAAGTAAGAAATCTTCGCTGATTATGTCAACTGGGACTGTAGGTCATGCGTTGACTCCAGCACTATGCCTGGACTACCTGTTCTCCCTGAGGTGTATTTGACTTGACCTCTTGGAGTCCCTTGATTTTATCTTTTGAGAATTATTTGCTGGTGGTCTTCTCTTCCCCTCCCTATTTATAAGTCCCCTGAAGTCAACGTGGTGAGAACCATTTGGAAGGAGAGAGTATTCACAGGCAGAGTGTAGTATGACAGAAACGTGCATAAGACTGAACTTCACTGAAAAAAAAATATGAGAAAGGATTGTTTTTGGGGGGGCATTTTTAGTTGGCCCCATCTGAGGCAAGTTATCCCCATCACAGGCAAGTGAGCTGATTTTAGCTTTATATCATTTAATAGCTGATGATTCTCTGACTTTGATTTTCAGTCTTTGGTACTTTTTTATACCTTTATATCAAAGTATGAAAATTAAAAGTTTACCTAAAAGAGTTTTACATTTATTTCACACAAGGACTGTGCTTTACTATGGGAGGTCAGACAAGCTACAGAGTACACAATAGCAATTACTGCCCAGTGGATAGCATGAGGATTTATAACTTCAGACATATGCTTCCTATAAGTTGAGAACCAGAGTGTTTACATAGTTAGGTTTTGGCATGGAGCTGGGAATGTCTGGGTAACACCATGACAGGGCCCTAAATCTCTGGACTACAGTCAAGTGCGTGTCATCCTAACTGTATGATATTTATAATGCATAGCATGCCAGTTGTCACTTTGTCCCTGGGCCCCACAAGAAAGCAGGCCAGAATCCACAAGAATGATGCGAAATCTCACCTGAGCTACAGGATAAAAGGCCAATGACCACTGGGCTATTGCTGGTGGTACCACTCCAAGTTGATACATGCCTGCTGAGATCTGATGCTTGGAAGCCTCTATTTAGGTTGGTCCCAAGAAATTAGGATTTGCCCAATCTGGCTTGCCACGACAGTGAGAGCCTCTCTGCCCAACCGTTTTGTTACGCTTTTGTAGTTATTGAATTTCCTGTCAAGAATGCTGCTGTCAGTTTCTCTGTTCTCTAGCTGACCAGTTCATGGTGTGTATTCAGCGGCAGATCCATGAACTGTTCTCAACTGTGATCACATCAGTGGATGGTAGGAGAGCACTGATAGTTCAATTCCTCGTTCATTAAGCAAATAACAAGCTGACACCTATCATATACCAGGTGGATATGGAGGAGCCGTCGGAAGGCGGTGATGGGGAAAGCAAACCAAGGCTTCACTCTAGAGGGCATCTTGGCTGTTAATACACTTCAGAAAGATAATGAAACAAAGCTGTGCAATACAAAATGTCCAGAGAAAAGGAGAACAGACTTGGTACAGATCTTCCCAAAATGGTTTAGGAAGAGTCTAGCTTTGTGATGACCAAAGGAAAGGGCCTCTGAGTATGCTGTAGGGAGGAAAGAATCCAGTTTAGTAGATGAAGGTTAGATGATGTGTGCAGTGAGAAATGGCGAAAGAGGCAGGGACCAATCGTGGTAAGATTTGCAATCCATACTGACAGCTTCTGAATGCAAATGGAATCCACTAGAAGGCTCTCTTCAGACAGTATAGCAGTGCTAAAATCTAAAGAGAACTTTCCACTCATTGTGGGACTCCTGGAACAAAATGTCAGACAATTGTCCTCCTTTCTCTCCTAATAGTGACTTAGCAACTTATCTACTTAGCTAAAGTGCTAGGCTTTGGACTCACAGCAGAGCACATCAATTAAATTCCTGTTCCCATGTGTCCTATAATATAGTGGAGAGAGGTAAGTAATAGACCAAGCCACACCATGCCCTTTGCATGTACAGTTTCTGTATCTGCTGTGTCAACCAAGTAGCGATTCAAACAATTGTGGACTGAACATATTTGAAGAAAATTATGTCTACTAAACATATACAGACTTTTCTCCCTGGTCATTACTCCTTAAACAATACAGTATGGAATATTATGCTTACACAGAATTTGCATTTTATCAGGGATAATAAGTAATGTTGCATTGATTTAAGGTATACAAAAGGATGTTTGAAGGCTATATGCAAATTTGTTCTATATAAGGGACTGTGAAGTAGGTTAGATTTAGGTACGCTTGAAGGTCTTCAAAGCAATGCTCCTTGATACTGAGTGACAACTTTTATGATGAATTAAGAAATGCTACATTTATAAGGAAGAATAGAGAGCCATGAGCAGACAGAGTACTGTGTGTGGGTATGAGTGTACACTATCTATTTCTGATAGGAAACTTTGCATGGGTTGAGCTGTGATAAGAAGGAGAGGAATAATTTATGAATGCTAAGCATAAAAACAGTCAGGGGCAGGAAAAGTGGTAAGGAGCATGTTCGGTATAGCTGAGGGAGGGTAAGTGGTTGGAGGGAGAGATGGAGGAAGTGTAGTAGGGAATCAAGGTAAGGCTTGTGGATTTCGTTCTGGGAAGAAAAAGAAGATACTGACTGAGGAGAGGTGGGGTGGGGGGCAATGGTTCAACATGAACTTGACATGCAGTGGTAGCTGCCAGCTCCCAGACATTCGGAAGACGGACCAGTGGGCTTTTCAGAAGGACAAATACTGCTGATATAAAAAGGAAAGTCTGAGAAAAGTATGAGGCTCTCTGGCCTAAGGGTGTGCCTAAGGGACCAGTCTGGTAACGGTGGGATATTGAGCTCCACTGTGAATATGAAGCTGACTCACTGAGTTACCCAACATAAATACGGAGGAGCCAGTGGGATGGGGAGCTGAACTTCCCAGGAGAGATGGGCCTGAGCAGTCAAAGAGCTAACAATTGAGAGATTGTACCAGACGATGAGGACAAGCATGAGGTCCTGAGATGGGATCCCCATCAATATGTAAAAAGCTGAGCTTGGCCACACACCTGATCCCAGGGCTGGAGAACCAGGGGCAATTGGATCTGGAGAGTTGATGTCAGTCTGTCTAGCCAAATGAGAGACTTTGTCTCAAAAAACCCAGATGCAGAGCTCAGCAGGTAAAGCTATCTGCTGTGCCAAGTGATGGCTTGAGTTTGGGCCCTGAGACACACAGTGGAAGGAGAGACAAAACTGCTATAAGTTACCTTTCAACAAACATCCACATCTTTGTATACACACACACACACACCCACACCCACATACACACACACACACACACACACACACACACACACACACACACACACACACCAGAGAGAGGGGGAGCATCATTGTACTGGTGCATTGTGGTCAGGAATTAGGGAAAAGCCCCAGGTGGCCCAGAGAAACAAAGGGACACAATGTCTGTGAGTCAAAGAGGGTCCTTTTGAGAAGCAATCAGAACCACAGCAAAGCCTTTGTTTTCCATCCCCTCTCTTTCCCTCCCTGTATCCTCTAGTCTCCAGTTAGTCCAGGGTGCAGAACAGATGTTTCTGAAGGTCTTCACAGAATCCAGGGCCCTGGGTTTCCTCTTGACTCCCCACAATGCTTGTGAAGACCCAGCAGATAAAGAGATAATGGTCTCTAACTACAAATGCAAGCCTTGCACTCTGGGGTTGTATTATCAGCAGGCCCTGTACTTTCCTTCCCACTTTCCCTGGTAGAGAATTGAAAAGACACTCCAAGTAAAGGCTCAGAATCATCACAAAACCTGTACACGATCAGCATAAATGTCTCATTCTGGATGAATCTACTTCAATTATATATTTAATTCAGCTGAGAGCTCCCCAAAGAAGGGTTATTCTGTATTCACCAGCAAAAGTATTCCTGATAACCCTCCTGGGGAAAATGATTTGGCAAAAATTCATGCAACCATTTTTATATGAATGCACAAAAACTTGAAGGTTATTAAGTCCCTGCTTCTGACAGCCCCTGCAGTTACAAATAAAGCAACTAATGAGAAGAAAAACTAGCCCACCGCCTTATTCCCAAAGCCCCAGCCATCTTTATGCAAGAACGCCATGACAAATGATACTTCTCACCTTGCTAGCATGCTCCTTCTCCGAGTATAGATTTAGATGGATAACGTGACTACAAGAGTTAGGCCCTGGAGCTGATGATTGCCTCTGGCACCCATCGTATGAAATTTGGGTGGAATTTCTAAGCGCCAAATGAAATCATCATACCAGGCTAAGTTGAACTCAGCAAGTGAATTTATAAAAATTAAAAGGTCTGAGCAGTAACGCTCACAAACCCATTTGTCTCATTTTTCCTCATTAACATTTAATTGAAATGAACTCTGGTAACCGTAAGGAAAGTCACATTATTTCCTGCTAGCAGATAAAAGAAGGTAATTTTTTTTAAAGCATCTAACACTCCTTGGATTGGGCATGTTACACTATTTCACAACTGGTGTCTGTGAAAACATACTTACCAACACAATGCCAATAGAAGAGACATCATTTCCATCAGAATAAGGCCGCATTTCAACATTTACAAAACATGAGTGGCTGTGTTTGAAGCCACAATTAAAATAGCTTCTGCACGAATTTGAAAATGTGAATTGGCCCCCTACCATGGAAAACTAATTTAAAGGAAATGGAAAGTCAAAATATTGTCATCTGAAATAATTACCTTATATAGACACAGTCATTCATTTATCTGCCACTTTGCTGTATTATGTGAGAGAATTGATATGAAAACACTCTCATGTATGCATCAGAGGGTCCAGCAATGTAAGAATATGGGAAAATATGAGAATGTCTTCAATGGGTTCCTGAGGCTCCTGATGTATGTAATGGAATTTAAAAGCTTCCAAGTGTTGTGGCGGGACTGACCAGCAGAAATTCCTTCTCCATGTAGCTCTCTTGTCCTATCAGTTCTGTCCAGAATGAAAAGATAGATCCATGCCAAGATCACCAGAAGCCTCCCCGTGAGTTCTACACGTCTCTGTGGTATCCAACATTGTCTCACATCCCTGCTTGCTATAAACAGCACTCCCTCCTGCTTCTACAGTTTCTAGATCTTTCCCTAAGTTCCTTCGCTCCTCTGATGGCTTCTCTTTGATCTTCTCTCAGGGGTCATTTGTTTGTTCTCTCAATATTGGTCCTCTCCACCATTCTGCCTCAAATTCACCTGCATTTGGGACAAGACTGTGGTGAGAACACGTTGAGTTGAAGCCTCGCTAAGCTAAGTGGTCTACCCAAGCCCTGACTTCTGAAGCCTACGAATGCAAGGAGTTTGAAAACAAGGCCCTTCCTGATGTAATTAAGGTAGCTTCTAAGATGGGGTCAAACTGTGTTTAGTGCATACTGTAAAGCCAACCTCAGACAGTCTCACTGTCACAGTGCTGGAAGGTGTTTATTATGCAGATGGCTGGGACAGAAAAGACATCAATGGTCTTCCAAGGACAGGGCCCTGCATGCTATAATATCAACCTGGCAGTCACTTTTTGCCTACTACTGCAATAGTAGCACAGCAGACATGGGGGTAATCAACCCCCTCTGATTCGATCTGAGGCCTGCTTCGCAGGAGATTTATCCTGTTTGGTACTGTAAATCTGGTTATAAGCCATGACTGGGGAGGTTATAAGTCCAGCGGAGAACCTAGTAGTTTTGTTTCACTAAATGACTCTGCTATTAAGCAACTTTAATATTTATGTTTATACCCACAGATTTATGCTTCTCTCAGCCTTGGGCAGAGAAGATTCTTTTGCAGTGGTAGTGGTCAAGGCAGGGATTCATAACTGGTCAAAATGCTGGAAATCAGTTATTGTAAGTGTTCAGCCATATGTGGGTCAAATGTCCCCACTCCCAGACTCAAGGAACATCTGGGAAGAACAGGCAGAAAAAATGCAAGAACCAGAGGATCGGGGAGGAGAGCCTTCTGTCAGATGGGAGCTGGCTGGTGCAGGAATCAGCTTACAGAAGGTATGGTTGCCTGCACAAGAGGTGTACAAGACAAGTCAGCCAAAATTCCAGCCTTGATGAGGAGGAGATCCCAAGGCCTGACTAGCTAAGGGGCTATTTTGCAGATGATGGCTGAGGAGGAAGGAAAGTCACTTCTCTGTGGGGGCATGAGTGCCCAAAGCCTCAGTGGATGGCCTCAAAACCGTGTGCATATGGTCAGTACTAATTGCACTCAGGGAGCTATTAATAATAACAATAACAAAAAGAACATGAAGTCAGGAAGAAGATGAATTTTGAGGCCTCAGGAGAGAGTTAGAGGGAGGTAGTAGGGGTAGATTATTTTAAAACCAAACAAAACCAAGAAGAGGACAGATATACATAGAGTAACAATAGTGCCTTAGTTAGGGTTCTAGTTCTGTGATAAAACACCCTGACCAAAGTCAATTTAAGAATAAATAGGCTCATTTCATTCTACAAACCTCAGGTCACAAGTCCACCTCTGAGGGAAGTCAAGGCAGGAACTGAAGCAGAGGCCATGGAGAAGTCCCACTGGCTTGGTTGTCAAGGCTTGCTCAGTCTGCTTTTTTATAGAACCTAGGACTACCTGTCTGTGGGTAGCACACCATGTGCTTGGCCTCTTACATTGATCACTGTGTAAAAAGTGCCCACAGGCTTGCCAGTCTTTTTATTTTTATTTTTATTTTTTTTCCTTTTATTTTATTTTACAATATCATTCAGTTCTACATAACAGCCACGGATTCCCTTGTTCTCCCCCTTCCTGCCCCCCTCCCCTTCCCCCCAGCCCACCCCCCCATTCCCACCTCCTCCAGGGCAAAGCCTCCCCCGAGGACTGAGATCAACCTGGTAGACTCAGTCTAGGCAGGTCCAGTCCCCTCCACCCAGATTGAGCCAAGCATCCCTGCATAAGTCCCAGGTTTCAAACAGCTAACTCATGCCGTGAGCACAGGACCTGGTACCACTGCCTAGATGCCTCCCAAACAGATCAAGCCAGAAAGAGGAGGGTTTATATGAGTGAGAATTGTTGAAACCAAGGTTGGATAAAGCACAGGGACAAATAGCCAAAGAATGGAAACACATGAACTATGAACCAAAGGCTGAGGGGCCCCCAACTGGATCAGGCCCTCTGAATAGGTGAGACAGTTGATAGGCTTGCCAACCTTATGGAGGCATTTTCTCAATTGTGCTTTCTTTGCCTCAGATAACTTTAGCTTTGTGTTAAGTTGACAAAAATCAAACAACCAACCAACTAGCCAATCCACCAACCATCCATCAACCAACCAACCAACCAAAACAATCAGAAAAAGTAGCCAAGTAAAGATGGAGGCAGCATGGAGTTAGGTCGGCACCAGATAAAGACTGACCCGGAAATTCCTGGATTACTGAAAGCTGGAAGAGACAAGGGAAGGTCACAGGCTAGCCCTTCAGAGAGAGCTTGGCTTTGCTAGCATCACAATTTTTGTCTCCTGGTGTTGACACAGTAAAATTCTGATTGCTTTACTTCTTCCATGTGTGGAAAACTGCCACAGCAGCCCTTTTGAAATTAATACTAAATGGGTAATAAACCCCCATGTCCCAGGTGAGCTGAGATACTCTGCACGGGAAAGCTGACACATTGGTAACATCCTCTGCAGGCAGTTGGGAGCTGGGATGCACCCAAGAAGACCACATACCAACTTTTGTTGGTATCTACAGCATTGAGAGGGCTGGGGACCAGACCTACAAATCTGTCTTCCATCCCCAAAGTTTCTTTACCTGTCCTGTGAAATCTGCCCCTTCCTGCACCTTGGCACACAGCCCCCACTGCTTTGAAGAGATTGCTGCCCTCCACTGTTCTGATTAAAGGGCAATCCTCTTCTGTAAAGGTCTGTCTCCTCTTTCTTTTATTTTTATGTTGCCTTGATCAGTGTTGATCTAACAGATACATCCAGCAAAATCAGACCCCAGAGTCTCTTTGTCCCAATGGCTCCCAGTAACACAGCTCCAGCCAAATACCTTCTGAATGTCACACTGGGCATCATATAGACTTCTTTTCAGGATGTGTACCATACCTAGAGCTCACGACGACTGGATGCTTTGGCATCGATGCTAGAGACTTGGCATTCACATTCCTAGTCATGTCTCTTTACAGTGTCTAACTGGATGCTGATTTGAGAGACAGCAGCAAGATGCAGCACCTTGCCCAATTCTACTTCCTACTCATTGTTCCCACTCAGGCCTGCTGCTCCTGCTATTCAGTCTCTCCACCTATCATACAGGCTGACAATTGTTCTTAGTCCCTGTGAGATGTGAAGCAGAGATTCATTACTCCTTCTACAGGGTTTAGAACACTCTCCAGTGTCTACAAAGCTCCATTTTAAGCTTCTTTTAAATAAGATGAGCAATTTTAGAACCATTTAGAACTATCCTGCTTCTTGACCCAAACTTGAGGACAGCGAGACGGCAGCATCGTCCAGGAAGTAAAACACGGCCATTACCTAGGTGGCTCTGGAAAGCAAGTGTCCATATAAGCCAGTCCTCTGCAATCCATCTCACATTGTGGATTCTCTGCCTTCCTCTGATATGATTTGTCTCTGTCTCTGACCCCTCACCCACCTCAGCTGGCATGGTCTTTCCCTTTCCTGTGTCTTCTCATCTTCATACCATTGCACTAGCGTGATACAACTTTTTCCACACCCTTTCCAGGTCTTCCTTTAAGTTGAAGTGTGATGATCTGTTTATTATCCCTTGAGGAGACTGTCAGCTCTTCGAAGAAGGGATTATGTTTTCCTCCTGTCTGCACCTTAAAGTGTTGCATAAGGTGCTCACAGTCTGCATACAGTGTTCACAGTCTGCATACAGTGGGTGATGCAAGGAACCTCTTTGAAATGAGTAACTTTTTGTGTGTGGCCTTTTAGCATCTTCTACATCCCTTCTGGAACCTAACGACAGAGAAGCCTAAAAATGGATCTTAAGTACCAAATGATAGTCCCCTCCCCCACTATTAGCGGCAAGACTTGTGGGATATATGATAGTTGCTCACTGTTTAGATTTCAACAAAGCACAACACCCTACAGTCTGCTGACGGATTACAGGCAGCACATATTTCACAAGGAAACAGCAGAGCATGCCAGCAGCAGAGGAGATGCCAGGGAGATTAACGACAGGGAATAGGATTTCCAGAAAATCAAGGGCAGTGAGTGAAACCCTAAGCAAATGAGAAAATGGAAGTGTGACATTTTACCTGATGAAGACATATGAGAATATCAAGGTCTTTGTCATTTCTGAAGCCAGCTTTATTCACGTGGGACCTAGAACCCACGCAGGAATTTGATATCTGCCATTCTGCTCAGAACATTCTCTAGCTGCCACGGAGCCAACAAAGACACTGTTCTTGTTCAAAGAGCATTTTCAACATCTGCATCATTTCAAGAATGCCCAGTCTGTAGGTTCTAGGGCACCTCAGGGTTTTAGTGTTGGTAAAGAAGTGGCAGTGGAAGGCAAAGCCAGAACCTCAGACGTAGTTATCACATGTCCCCTCATCACAAGAGCCCTGATGGCCCCACTTGGAAGTCTAAGGAGTGAATGGGAACAAAGGAGGATACTCAACTCTTCTCAAACCTCACCTTCAGTCTGCTAGCAAGTCCTGATGAGTTAACATTTTAAATAGATTGAGGACAATGTTCTCCACTGCAGTCACCTTGGTGCAGACTCCACAAGATTGTCTAGATGGTTATAAGCACCTCCTGACTGTTTCTGTTTCCACCCTTAGCTACCTTCTATTTGTCTGTTCCATATAGCAGCCATGGTCTTCTGAATCATACTCAGCCAGGGTCAGATCCTAAGTGCCCTTAGTGGTGAACAGTGTCTTCTGTCCTTGGCACCTGGGGAAAATCAGAAGTTGCTTTCCCACCACATCTGTGGCATTAAGCTCAAATCAGAAGCAGGGGTATGGCAGACCCTGGCAACTCCATCACTTTCTCTGCAATAGTCACCAAATCCTTTATAGTTAGTAGAAGTGTTCAAATCAACTGAAAATGCAAATGATATTTGAGTTGCATGGGAAGCCACCCCCTTCAATCATGTTCTTGTCAGATATATTTTATTCCAGTTGACACTCATGATTTCTTAGATAAGGGGGTAACCTTCCACATATGTGTGCTGGTTTTGGAGAGAAGACCCCAGTTCAAATCCTTTCTTTTCTTGGCTCACTTGCTTTTTCAGGTAAGTTAGACACGCTCCCTGAATCCTTTTTTCACCTGTACAATTGGATAATAATGTGTCCTTTAGGAAACTGCATCCTTTTATCCTGAATTGTATTCACTTATCTTGAATTCTGTTGGGATATTCCTCTCCATAGGATCTGCTTCATAGAATTCAGTTCCCCGTTCCTGGAATTTCCTTCTCTACCACCGACAAATCACCAGTGCAGTTATTTTTCACTTTTAATTGTTCTGAATGTCATGCTTCTTCTCAATATTACAAGTGAATTCCTGGATAGTAAGGAACATATCTCATTCATCTTTTTATCCTCAGCCCCTAATTTGGTACTGTTTGTTGAATGAATGAACAAATGAATTCCCAGGCGCAAACAAGGTGTGTCTCATAAATGTCTCATAATTTTATTTTCCAAGATATGAAAACCTTCATTATGGTAAATCATATCAGGGCACTAAAGTAGAAGGAAATGCTACAGTATGAAGGAAAACAATCATAAAAAATGGTTTGATATTATGCAGAGTGGTAAAAAAAAATCATCCAACACCAAATACTGATAAGGGTGGTGGGATGGGAACTTCTCTGAACTTGAGGAGTGCAAATGGACACAAGCCTGCAGGAAATGACACTGCAGATGGACATCATTCTATCCATGCTTCTACTCCTGAATAAATTCAGGAGTGGACAAATGGGTTAAAACACGGGACTTTTAAAACAATGAAGAGAATAAAATAAGGAGTAGGCATTCGTTAACCAAAGGTTTTATAATAGTTTCCAAAATCTCAGGTACACTAGGCAAGCCCCCTAAATATTTGTCGTTGGTTTACAAGTCACATGTGTTTCATTCACTCATTCACTTAGTCATTTAGCACATATGTGGAAGCAACCTTTACTGGTTACACACTGTCTTTCTGCTCCTGGGGATAGATCATTGAGAGAGAAATCTTCCATTTGACTTGGCCGGTGTCCTTTGAGATAACATTAGAGTTATATCTGCTCCAGTTCCTGTAGCTAGTGATGGAGAATGTTTGCTATTATTTGTGCTTGATGAGTAACAAGGGCTTGGTAAATATGAATCCTCATGGGATATATTGATGCATTAATCCATGCATTTGAGATGATGGTTTCCTAGGAATGTGCTCAGAGCATTAAGAATGCCATCGCTCTGGTTTGATTTTTGTTGCTATGATAAAACACTCTGATTGAAAGCAAAACCTTTTTTTTTTTTTTTTTTGCTTCCATTTCTAAGTCATAGTCCGTTACTGAGGGAAGTCAGGGTAGGAACTCAAGCAAAACTTGAAGGCAGAAACGATGGACACTCTGCTGGCTGGCTCACTCTCAGCCTCATGCTTAGTTAGCTATTTTAGAAAGCCTCGGACTGCCTGCCCAGGACGGTACGACTCACATCAATTAATAATAAAAATAGTCCTTTACAGACATGTGATAGCTTATCTGATCTGGACAGTTCCTTAGTCAAGGCCTGCCTCTCAAACTGTTCTGGTCTGTGCCAAGTCGACAACTGTAGCTAACTAGGACAGCCATGGTCTAGTTTTCCAATGTCTTTGAATTTTAACTCATTGAGAATTTCTCCAACTCTTAATGCTCTCAATCATATTATTGACAAACATTTACTCATACTAAAACCAATCAGCTAAACATACCCAAGCTTCATGTCTTTCTTTGTGTTCAACTCTTCAACTAATTAGGAGTCAACTTTCTTCTTTCCCCAAGCCAGGAACTGGAGAGAATATAGGATGACCAGATACAGCTGAAGATGGTTAAGGTGGTAAAACTGCATCCTACTGTAAGAGTGGGTTCATACCATTGTATATTTGCCCAGGCTTATCAAAAGCACCCAAGCAAGAGTGAATCCTATTATAAACCAGGGGCTTGGCTGAGTATGATGTGCCAGTGTGGGTTCACTGACTGTAACAAATAGATACTCTTGAAGGGATGATGTGGAGGAGGTTGTGTGTGCAAATATGGGCAATTTCCATACTGTCTGGTCAATTTGCTATCAGCTATCGATGAAGGTGGAAAAAAAAAACACTGAGGTCTGAATCCACCTACAGAGATTCTGATTAAAATGGTTTGGATCTGGTCTGAGTGTCTTACCTCCCACATACCTGTGAAATGATTCTGGTATTCAGTAGAGTTAAGAGATACATTACTTTAAATGGAAAAAAAGTCCATATATGGCATCTCATCTGCTAAGCAACCTTCCTAAGTGGTGGGAAATTCTGTAGCATAGAATTAGCAAGCTTAGCCAGCTTGTTCAATGCTCCACCTGAATTTCTAAATATGTCTTCTAAGACTTCTTACCTTAACTCCTTTGCATATGTGTACATATATTGACACATGTGCTCGCACACTAAGCAAGTTAGCTTATATCTTTAGAATATAAGGCATTGTTTTCTATTTCCACGTCTTTGCCCATTCTGTTTCTTCTGCCTGGAACACTCTTCCTCTCTTCCTTGACTACTTAGCTTTCACCTATTTTCAAAATTCATTGAAAGTCCGTCTGCCAGGGAGGTTTTCTCTGGGCTCACAGAGCACCCCAGGGGTGCTTCTGCAGCAACCCTCCTGATGATACAGAAGCATTAACTTCCACGCTGCTCTGAAATACAGCATGTGCTCCCAGCCAACTGACACTGCACTGTCGCCAGTCCAAAAGCTCAGTACTCTTTGGCCTGACTCTACACCCCAGTCATTGTCCTTCTCCATTCTCTTTCTGCCATGGATACTTTGCCAGGATACATTTCTTTGTGCCCTCCATCTCTTCCACTCTCTCCTGTCATTAAAACCAACTAATCCTAAGATCTCAGTTCAGGTAGCACCTTTCTGTGGATGCCTTCTGAGCTCTCTCCTACACTGAAGGCCAGTTTCCATTTGTTATACTCACAAAACTATGTTTCTCTCTTATTCTGAACTCATATACACATTTTGGTGAGATTACATGCCATCTCTCTGGACCTGGCCACAGACACATGAGAGCAGGGACATGATTTTTCTTGCCCATCACTGTACTCCCAGCATCCACCATCACACCTGGTTTCCAGCCCACATCCTTTGAACATTTGAGAATGAGAATTAATGAATGAGTGCCCAGCACACAGTAAGTACTTGGTTATTCACCTCATTATATTACTGCTGTGTCTATTGAACTCAGGCAACAAACCTTTGTTTTTACAATCCCCAGGCTTTGGCTGCTAGGGAGCTCTCCACAAGATTGGTTTGTGTATTATCAAAGCTAATGACTATTCCTTGGGCTTCATCTCATAATCAGCTCTTAAAGTATATCAAAAACATCTTATCTCCTTCATAAACCCATGAACAATAAAGACTGTTTATTCACATAGCCACTGGAACAGCGAGAAATTGCCTAAAGCCACTGGGAAATTAACAAGGAAATAATGGTTTTGAGAAGGGTGAAAGACCTCTAATAAGAGAAAAACCTAACCGAACATTTGTAGTTAAAAGTTGAATCAACTACATGTAAATATAGCAATGGGGAAATACAATTGCCACTATTTTTATTTAAGTGAGTCATTTTTGTACCAACTTACAGAGTGAAGTGTATCAACCTAACATTTTTAAGAAGTAAAATGTATCTCAGAACATTACTTGCACTCTACTATTGGGAAAGGTATAGTCTAGAGTTTTGTGGAAGTTCATGGTCAGGAAAACTAAAATGATTTGTATTAACTAGGTTTTTCACCAGTCATACTGTGCATCAGAATCATAATACCTAAAAATTATTATAGGGAATTGTGTTAAAACTGTGACTATGCTTTCCTAAAATTGCAAAATTTTCACCAGCTGACTATCCTCCCTCAGGACTCCAGCACTGGTTTCTAGTGGATATGTCTCCAGTCCTTAGAATGTTTTCTTTTGTACTTAAAAAAAATCTACATTATGATTCAAGAGGCTTTTTGGGTTTATGGTACAAATTACAAACCATAATGTTAAAACCATTTCCAACCATCTATCCAGATATTTAGATGGCAAATGTCTCTTTTAGCAGAGATGTCTATGAGGTCCTGATTTGGGCTGTTATTTCAGAAGATATGATCCCTAGTGTTTAAAGATGGTTAGAGTGGATTCACATAATTATGGCTCCAGAAATTCTCAATAGGGAGCAAATTAGAATAAGTGATATCACTCTGAGCACTGTGTACAGGTCAGTGGCTTTCCCCTCACTCTCTTACTTTTTTTTCCTGGCCTTGATCCACAGTGATCTCCATGGTTTTACTTGCAGAAATTCAAATGTTTCAGAAGGCTTTATCTGATCACCTTTTGAAAACAACTCTGAATGTCATAAGTATCTCCAAATCCAACAAGTTGAATAATAAATAGAAGAACTATGCCCTCCCTGCACCATGCATTTTATGACCCCATACTCCCACAAATGAGGCTTCTTTTTTATTCTTACTTAGTGAAGACAGTCAAAATCCAAACTGCTCTACAGGCTGAAAATGAGGGACAGAGGTGACATCTCCTTTCTTACATTCCTTGTAAATTCAATCACTAAAGTGAATTAACTTTTCTCTCCCCAAATATTTCAGAGGCATCTTAATGAATGGTCACCCCTTCAAGGCTTTCTATTGCTTATGATACATTTTTTTAACAATAAGAATTTTATTCATTCTGTGTAGGAAACTCCTGTTCACATTAAAGTATATTGAAGGTATAGCCTAAAAAAAAAACTGCCAGGAAATCATTCTTCTCTCCAAAAGCCCCAGTATCAGATGGTTTCACTGGATTAAATACATATAACATGAAAGTGAAAGTCTACAAATCCTTTAAGAAAGGGATAACTTCAATGTCATTCAAATTTTTCTGGAAAAAGGAAGAATAAATGTTCCTAAAATGTCCATGACTATTCATGAGAATGCCGGAAGTCTCTGGGCAAGAGAAGAAATAATTTTATTAAAATATTTCCTTTGAATATTGATATGGAAATGGTAAATATTAAGCAGTATTTAATATTGAATGTGGCCAATTAACAGGAAGCTACACACTGGACAAGCAAGATTTGCTCCAGAATGGGATGTTGATTTACCATCAAGAAAGCAAGATGAAATATTGCCTAGTGTTTTACAGTAGGAAAATAGCCCACATTCTGTGATCTTGTCCAAGTTTTCTAACCTCTGGGAAAACAAGTTTCTTAAGGTGTAGTAATCAAGGTAATAATAGATAATTCTAGCTTACGCAATGACTAAATGAGTTAATGCATGCAAAGAAATTACAATGTTGCCTTGAATATCAAGCTCATCAAATAAGCATTGTTATTATCATGTTTAGTCACAACAGAAAAAATACATCTAATAAAATTTAATCCCATTAAAAAAAACTTTTAAATAGCTCTTTATAGAGAAAAGCAAGATATTACCTGACTATGAGAAATGTGTCTATCTCACATCATAAGCTACCGTCCTGGTAATGAAAAGGCCCAGAGCATTCCTATTAAAGTCAGACACTGAGTGAGTACGTTAATTACACTGGCTGTCATTTAACACTTTTTAATGGTGTTAGCCAATATAACTAGACCAAAGACAGAGAAAAAAATACAAGAATGGAAAGGAGCTTGGTAAAAATCATCACTGGCAAATGTTATAATGATTTAGCTGGGATGCCCTAGCAGTTCAACTTAACACATAAACATTACTAAAATATTTTTTAAATTCTAGTTTAGATGAAAAATAAACATTCCCTAAGAATCCTAAAATAAAAATAAAATTACAGTCTACTAGATACAAAACGTGATAAAGTGACAATACTCTTAGAAATGCACTGTCAGATTAAGAATGGAAAGCCAGATTAACACAGTATGTACTGAAGTCCAGAAATGGGCTGGAGTACCCAGTGGACTTTAGAATATGCTAGAAGCAGCATTTCAAACCCAGGAGAAGAGCGTGTATTAATCAATAAGTCATGTGTAGATAACTCAGGAGCAAAAAAGATTCCTCACACTTCATCACTCTTCCCATTTCAGGAAGATTGATTACTAGTATAAAAAACAGCTCCTCAACTTACAAGGGGGCCTGAGAAGACACAGAGGAAGTTTTTATTTTATCATTGCCTCAAAGAGGGCTATTACCAAACAGAAAACAGAAGACATGAGGGAAATGCTATGTCATATATAAATATATATACAAATATATATTTATATATAACATACTATATAAATAATATTATATACACTATGTGCAAATAGTCTCTGTGTGTATTTCCTTCAGTGGATAAAACAAAAGAAATTTTAAAACTTTAAATTTGTAGTATCAATTATATTACAACTAAATTACTTATGTAAAATATAAACCCCTCTTTATGTGTACATGTCTAATGTAGCCAGGGGTATATAACTCAGTAGCAGAGCACATGCCTTGCATATACACATATAAGAGAAAGGACAGGAGTCCAATAGAAAAATAGGTAAAGGACACACAAATTCACGTGAAAGGAAATGCAAACAGCTCCGTTTTAAGATTATCTTTGCTTATGTGCATGTGTCTGTGGATGTATGGTCCATGTGTGCAAGTGCTAGTGGGGTCCAGAAGAGGTGTGAGAGCCTCTGGAGCTGGAGTTACAGAGGATTGTGAGCCACTTAATGTGCATGTTGGGAAATGAACTGGGGTCCCTTGGTACTTAAGTAAGGGTACTTACTTAAGCAGCAAGTACCCTTAATGCTGTGACATCTCTCCTACCCCCACAAATTAAACATATTAGAGGATGATGAATTTCTTTTGTAATAAGAGAAGTGCATATGAATATGAAAATGAGATTACTTATAATACTAGAATTCATAAAAAAACAGCAACTATTGAATAGTGTGGAAAAATATGTAATTAATTTTTTAAAATTTATTATATGTGTGCATATATGACATGTGTAGGCACACATGCCAAGGTCCTCATGGGGAGGTCAGAAAACTTTTGTGGAGTTGGTTCTCTCCTACTGCATTTGTGTGTGTTCTAAGGATTCCGCTTGGATCCCCATCCTTGTGTGGCAAGAGGCATCACTGGACCCAAATAGGCATTTTCATACTCCACAGGTAGAGTAGAAACTTTGTCCACTCACTATGCTGAAGAACTTGGCAACATCCATCAAAACTACAATGCACATCTTTCTATCTGGCAAATTGACTCCCTGGATTATTTCCCCTACAGATTTAGTTCTTTTATTTGTTTCTGTGGAAAAGTCTAATTTGAAAGGCCATTTGTACATCACTGTTAACAACAGAAGGAGATCAGAAACTACCTGAGTGTCCATCAATCTAGAAGGGCTGACATGAATTAGTATATAGTACCAGAATGACATCCTTCTCTGAGATACAAAGATAACACAGCATTGCAGGATTGCAGGTTCCGGTGTGTATGAGTTTGTGTGTGTGTGTGTGTGTGTGTGTGTGTGTGTGTGTGTGTGTGTGTGTGTGTGTGTGTGTGTGTATTGACAACAGTGCAGGGCAGAAGATACACAAATTATGCTGGAAGGAAAAAAAAGCCACAGATCTGACAGTTGTGGATATCTCTAGGGAGGGACTGGGTGCAAGATGTAAGACTTTTGTAGAATTTAAATTTTGTGCTATATGAAGAAATGATCTGTTCAAAATATGCATCATTAAGTTTTTTTTAAATAATAGGGAGACAGTTAAATTATTGGCAACAATCTGCACAGAGTTTTCTTTTGGTAAATGGCTGTTACGTCTCCCATTCCGACATTGAACAGGAGGTAGGTGACAGTGGTGGGCAGTGGGAAATCATGAAGCCTGGAGTTTTTCTATCTGCCTGTTATCCTTCTCCCTTAAATATTAGTGTAAACCAAATGAAATAGCCAATAGTTAACGTATTTGACCTGTAAAAATGGCAATATCATCAATTCAGTTCAGTATTATTTTCATTTGTGCAAATTAGTTTGGAAATGATAGTGATGAGAATGCTGGCTGTCACTTTGATTATTCCTTGTCATCGGACTCTACCTAGTTTGTTGATGGGGAGAGTGAGTTGGAATAATGGGGATGCTGACAGGCATGGATCAACTTGGGTCACATGTTTTGAATAGTGAGTAGCTTGAATGGAATTGCAGAAGATTTACCTGGGCCCTTGTTCAAAGCTCACTGATTTGTGAGTTAAGACAGCAAGAGTTTGGGCAACAGGGGTTAAGGCAGTGAGGGAGAGAAGCTCATTTTTAGAGAATCACCCAGTTTACTAAGCATGTCAGTGTGTATACCGTTGTTTATTCTATAGCCTTGGGAGGTGGACGACATGCAACCTCCTCCATGCCACTTTACAGGATAGCAAACATTTCTGTTTTTCTTCACAAGTCATAGCTAATAGATACAGTATAGTTAGTGTTGACCACTGCTAGGTTCTGCTGCTCAGCATTGTCTCCAAAGCAAGCACTTTCCTTCTTGACCTTCCACTGTCAGAGAGATGCCCAAAGGCACAAAGCTCAGAAGGGTGTCCTGGTCTCTGCCATTTTGCATGTTTATAAATTCTGTTTATCAGCCTTGGGGAAACGTTCATTGTCTATCTATACTGTCCTCTCATGATAAGACTGTTCGGCAATATGAGAGGTGATTGCAGATTTCTTCTGTAGGTAAGACAGGAAGAAGCCAAAGGCAAAGTTGAAAGAAAGAGGAAATAAAACTTGACTGATTCCTCCTGCTAAAATCTGCCTCCTTTGGGCTTCTGGAGTTGAAGTCTGGTCTTATGCTAAATGTTCCTAGGATGACCCAAGGAAACAATCTCCTCTCCCCTATCTCATAAATCATGGGGGCTGTGCTAGAAGGAAGGTGGGGGAATTAGAGACTTTCAGTATTAGGCTACAATTAAACCAGGAAAGTCTTGAAGGAGGTGGGAAACTGCGTGCTTCTCGAGAGGAAGGCATATGTCCAGCCATATGGAAAATGTGCTCTATAGATACCAAACTGTGCACAGTCATATAGTATGTGATTGGCACATGCTTGTGGATAGAGCCTGTGATGGAGAAAACCCAAACATACCTTAGTTCCCTTTATATTGCTGTCATAATGCACTGACCCAAACCAGTTTGTGCAGGGAAGGGTTGATTTGTCTTGATTTCCCCATTGCAATTCATTATCAGAAGGAGTCAGGGCAGGAACTCAAGGCTGGAACCTGGAGGTAGGAACTCATACAGAGGCCACACGGGAGGGCTATTTACTGGCTTGTTCCCCCATGGTTTGTTCAGCCTGCTTTTGTATAAATCCCAGGACCAGGGATGATACCACCGACAAAGGGCTGGTCCCTTCCATGTAGGTCACTAAATAGGAAAATGCCCCACAGGTTTGACTTTACCCTGATATAACAGAAGCAGTTTCTCAATTTTGGTTCTTTTTTCTCAGATAACGATAACTTAAGTCTAGTTGACAAAAAAAAAAAAAGACAAAAACAAAAAACATTAAACAGCAAAACAAACAAACAAACAACAACCAGGAGAGTTAGGCTACCACCAGTCAAGGGATCACCAGAAGCTGGAAGAGACAAGGGAAGGTTCCAGGCTTGGTCCTGCTAAAATCCTGATTTGGCCTCCTGATGCAGACAATAAAATTCTGATTACCTCGGTTCATCAAGGTGTAGCAAATGGCCCTAGCAACCCTTTGAAATTGATACATCCACCCAAATCAGAACCCAGGGTCTGCTTTGTCCCAATGATTACAAGTCCCACAGCTGCATCCAGACACATCCTGAAGGTCACACTGGGCATCTTATAGCCCTGCTCTGCTCAGGATGCACACTTAACTTAGAGCTCATGCCCACTCCTTGTTGCCTCAGGTTCGATGCTGGAGACATGACATCCACCGCCCTATGCACAGCCTGTGCAGTGTCAGACTGGATGCTGGGTCTAGAGGCAGCAGCAAGATGCAGTGTCGAGCCCCATTCTGTCTCCCACTCATTGTTGCCACTCAAGACTGCCTGACTTTCCCTCTTTATTTTCAGCTTCGTCACCTGTCATTCAACGCTGTCAGCTAGTCTTGAAGTAAGAGGTCATTAGGAAACACAGGCACAGAAAAAGTAGCCTCCTGTCCAAGGTACTACCACCAGTGAATAGAGCAGGTAGAGCGTAAAGGGCCTGCTTTGAGAAGGGACTTGGTGTGATGGTGTATTGCTTATTTTTCTTATTGCGGTGACAAATACCTGAGTGGAAGCAACTTAAGAGAGGAAGGGCCCAGTTTGCCTCACAGTTTGTGGAAGGACATAGTACATCACCCAGGGGAAGGCTTGGCAGCAGGTGGATGAGGTGGCTGAGCACGCACAGGAAGCAGAGAGTGGACAGGAAGTGGGCCCAGGCCATAAAACGTCAAGGCCTGCTTTAGTGACCCACTTTTCCTCTAGCAAGGTTTTATCTTCCAAAGGTTTAACAATGTCCTGAAACAGTACTACGGCTGGGGACCTTCTTCAAACACATGGGCCTGTGGTGGCTATTTCACATTCAAACCACAATAGAGTAGCAGAATTTTAGTTTAGGGGTACTACAGATTGCAATTACTAAAGTGGGAGAGGTTAGAATCTATATGGCCTTGCAGGCCCCTGTGTGTGTGTGTGTGTGTGTGTGTGTGTGTGTGTGTGTGTGTGTGCAATATGTTGTCACTGGAAGGCTTTAGAAAATTGGTTTTAAGGTCTCCCCCAGGGCTGGTTTGTTTTTGATTTTTTTTGTTTTGTTTTGTTTTTAGAATACATGTGCAGACCCCGGCCAGCACAGAGACAACTGTCTGAATGATGCCAGAAGGTCTCAGAGCTGGGGGTTATGGGAAGTCAGAGATAAACAGAGACTTGAGGCATACTGGGATAAATTAAGTCCTAGTTCTGGTCCCATCATGCTTTACACTCTGGGCACTTTCCAATGTCCTCCATTGTATCTATTGACAGAATTCAAACACTCTGCGTGTCTCAGAGGAAATGCCTGGGCTCACCCAGGCCTCCAGTCCAGTGCTCAGAAGAAGATCCTTGCTGTCTGATAGAGTAGTGGGATGCTAGTTAACGTGAGATTCCAATCCACCTTGTGATTAGCCATCTGCATGAAGCCAGTGCCAGGTCCTGGTCAAGGCTTTTCTCCTTTAAAAGGAACCACTAAGATTAGCCCCTGCCCAAAGACTATTGTGGTCATTAACACACACCAGGTCTGACTTTTCCTGGCAGCAGGGTTCAGTGACAATGGTCTATTGGCCAGACTCCTCCCTCACTACGGAGTTGTGAACCTTCCAGATTTTACTTCTTTTATATTAATTACAAAGTTACACCATCCCCAACCTTCCTGCCTAGATGAAGAACAGAGCACTAGCCTTGCCTGTGCTTCTGCATTCACACAGTGCTTGTTATCTCTCTGTTCTCTGAACTCTACGAAAGATGGAGGACAAGGCTCCAGAGTACCAACAGTCATCGGTTTGAAGGAGCTGGACTTTCAGGAGAACAGGAAGATGGTGCCCAGCAGAGTGGAAATGTAACCAGAAGTTACCCACACAGAGACCTTGAGTCTTCTAAGTGGGTAGCCTGTGAGCCCAGGCTCCTCTTCCCGCTTCATCCAGCTACCCTGTTTTTTCCCTCAACTTCAGTTCAAAAAGCTCAAAAAGCTCAAAATCTCTCCCTTTGTTCCCTTCTCCTCCTAGGTTTTTTTTTTTGTTTTTTTTTTTTTCTGTACACATGTTCCCTGCTCCTCAGATAATTCCAGAAAATTGGAAAGGACTGTTTTCTGAGAGTCAACTCAGGCTTCCATCTTGCACTTAACTTCACAATCCCCAACCTTTCCTTAGACTAACTGGCAATTTCCCACCTTGCCATGTGCCTTGATTTTCAGTGTCTTGTTTAACAATTTTCTCCTCTTTTTCTGTGTCTGAAACTGGGAAATTGCTTTCTTTAATCCAGGCCCCATTTGTACTTTTATGGCCAATCACCCATGGCTCTGAAATTGTTTTCGGTTAAGATTACTCAGCTAACATACTGTTTTGTTTCATTGTTTGGATATATATATATATAAATTTATGTTGTTTATTATTATATATTTTATGCATGTATTTCTATATAAGGGACTCTATGGCTGTTTCTTCAAGCCTGACTTTGGAGATCATTGCTTGCTAGATGCCATGATGTATGTAAGTTATGATTACTTCACTTCTTCAAGGGTTAATTGCTTGTATTTCTTTGCCATGTAGTCACATGTACCGCTTTTCTATCTCTAAATGCAATTAAAAGTGCCCTTTGGGTATTCAAGGTTTTAATCATTCTCTGTGTGCAGCATCCCTGTGTCTCCGAGGGGGTCTCCTCAGCCTTCTCTCATTTGGGGCTTTTCTCTGAAGAGGAGAAGGGGGAGGAAGTGGAGAAACAGCAGGGGCAGAAGAAGAAAGGGAGGAGAGGAGGACGAAAAGGGGGAGGAGGTGGAGAAAGGGAGGGGAGGATGAGATAGAAAAGGAGCAGGAAGAAGAGGAAGAGGAGGAGGGAGAGGAGGAGGCTGAGGAGGAAGTGGGGAAGATCGTTCAGACTGAGGTTTCAGAGGCTGGGTCCTTGGGCTTTCAAAACCTCTGTACAGGGCTGGCTCTAGAATCTGAGTCCTCCTGCTTACAGAGAATCAGAGCAGAGCCTTGTAGCTCTAAATTCTTGATGGTGAAATGGCCTGGTTTGCTCTGTTGGATTTGCAACTTTAAAATAGGAAGGATATCCATTTCAGTGTTTATTGGGGGCTTATACAGGTTTCTCAATAATTAACAGACTCGTAAATCATAGACAGTCTTTGAGAAAGGCAGAGTGGGTCTCTGAACCAGATTCATCCCATGCCAGTGCTTGCCAATCTCCTATGGCACGTGGTATTCTAGCCTTTGACCAGCAGCCATTCATCATGTGAGTATGATAACCCTTGGGTGGATGTATATTTCAATCAATAGGATGAGTGCCAGGGTCACACATTTGTTTGTATCAAAAATGCCAAGTTGCTATGGTAGTTTTAAAGTTCTCATTTTCTGGCCATAGCCTAACTCCATAACAAATAGCTGCAAGCCTGCCATGACCTATGGATCAAATTCTGAATAACATGCTTTAGTCCTCTGGGGACCTATAATATGCCAGGCACTGCACAAGGCATGGGAGATTGGTCTGGGTGGGTTTTGCTTTCCCAGAATGTCAAGGCTTTGCTGCTGCTCTGTCTGAATGCATGAAACAAGAAAAGGGCAGCCAGCATTACAGTCCACTCTGTTGGTCCATCTTAGTCCCTGTGTGGGGTACCTGCTCCATCCTTAGGCTTGTTGTGGCATTTAGGTGGAAATGCCTCCTCCACTTATATGATCAAGGGAAATATATGGCCAGGAGTCAAAGTCTTACAGAAATAGGAAACAGGAAAACACATCAGCAGGATTCCAGTGCTGACTCCAGCCACACTCAGTCTCCTGGAGGCTACTTCATGTCCCTTCTGTTGGGGGTCATTTTCCAAAGTTAATTGCCCAATACGTCTAGGCTTGGGCTGTTCTCCCTTTGCTGTCAGTAGAGATGACTTGCAGGGAGCAGTGCTCTTTAAGGCATGGCAACAACAGCAGCAGCAAAATTCTTCATTTGTGGGGGAAATTGAAGGTACAGGATCCAAACAAAACAAGCCACCACAACCCCAAACACACGACTCTGAATCTTACAGGCTTTCGTGCCCACTCCTACTTGCTATTACTCATTTGGAAAGGTGAGCTCAAGCTTATTTTAAAACAACAGTAGAATAAAGCCGGTAGATAATATTAAAAATCTCCCCAAACAATGACTGTACATTTGCAATAATAACTGCATTCAGAAAGTGTATTGGTTACTTTTCTCATTGTTTTGACTAAGGGTTTATTTTGACTTATAGTTTATCAGAGAGGAGAAGGCATGGCAGGTGGAAGCGGCCAGTCATGTTGTATGTGTAGCTAGGAAGCAGGGTGCAGAGAGGAAGTGGGGGGGGGTTTATCAAATCTCAAGGCCTTCCTTCAGCAACTGACTTCCTTCAGAATGCCTCCACCTCCCCAAGCTTCTACAACTTTAAATGCAGCGTCCCAGCTGGAGATCAAGTAGCAAACACATGAGCCTACAGGGGACATCCCACATTCAGACCACTAACAAGAGGGGCAAAATACAGGACACACGTCTTGGGCTCTCTCCTGTACCTCATGTCACTCTTCAATCCCTTCCTCCTCTCTCCTTTCTATTTCTTCTGGCTTTCCATAAGGTTTTAGAACCTCAGAAAAGATTTCAAAGTCATGACCAGCCTAAAGAGGGCAACATATGTAACAAAGCTTACTTGGCTTCCTGGAGTACTAATTCAGAGCTGGGAAAGTACTCTCCATATGCTTTATTACTGTAACCCTCACCTCCTCACCTTGGCACAGATGCTGTGATACATTATGGGCACATCCACTCTCGCATGCAGAGGGCAGGGTTCTGAGAAGTTAGGGCACTTTTTTTGATATCACAAAAAAAAAATCAACAGCAGTGGTGGAAGTTGGACTCTGATCTGCTGTACAGCATGTGTCTGGTACTTCTCAGCCTCCTCTGTATGCCAGGGTATTTATGAAGTGAAGTTCACCAGCCCTCGTGGCAATCTTGTGAGACATCTCACTCCTAATTGTCAGAGGAGGCAACTGAAGTTCGGGGAACTTAGGCAGCTTGCTCAAGACCATATAGATGAGTGAGGAGTTGGCAAAGTCTAACCCTCTGTCAGGAAACACAGTCAAGAATAGCATGTGTAAAGGGGTTCAGAGGGAAAGCATTAATGACAGTAGCAACTTGAAGATGACTTCACCTTTGACATTAGATAATTAAATAAACATTGTCACCATCCATACTGGAGTGTCTGTGGCTATTATAAATGGTCAATATGATGCCACTGCTCACCAAATAACACTAAGAAACCATATGTTGGGGTTGGAGAGATGGCTCATCGCTCAAGAGCATGTGCTACTCTTGAGACGATCTCAATTCAGTTTCCAGCATCCACAACGACCTGTAACTACAGCTTTGGGGACATCTGACACCTCTGGCCTCCATAGGCATCTACCTCACTTTCACATAGTCCAACACAGACACATACATTTATAATTAAAATAAAAACTAAAATATAAATATTTTTAAAAAGGAAGTCATATGCAATCTGATTGCATGAAAGCAGAAATTATGCATAGGAATGCACACAGAGTCAGAAAATATACAAAAGGTATATATCTTAGTTAAGATTTAGGATAAGAACTGCCCAAACATCCTATCAAGTATAATATTTAAAACATAAAATGTGTATCATAGCTGCTAAGAAAACCAGGCCAAATGAAACAGAGAAAATAATTACTCACTTTAAAAAAATCTGTTCTTCAGAGTGGAAAGAATGCATTCCCAAAATAATTAAAGGGTGGGGGGGATGATATTTAGTGTAAAAATTTATAATGAGAAAGAGCAAACAGAAATGCTAGCGAATAAAAATTTGACACGGAAAATTCAGAGTTGGTCTCTAAATGGGAATTTTGCACATTAGAGAGAGCTAGAGGTTCCTTTTATTTTTTCAATAAAATATACCCCACTCCTCTGCTGCTCAGTTCCCATGGTGAAAATCTAGGAGTGACTTTGAAAATTAATATACAAGTTTTTGGGGGCTTTTTGGTGTCATTGAAAAAATCAAATCTATCATTTAACAAACTGTCTTCTAACCATGCACTCAAGTGACATTTCTTTGGAACTTGTGAATTTTCACATTACTTACACCATGGAGCAAGAGATAAAAGAGTAAAGTGGTGCTTTGTATATGGGGCCTGCCAAGAATCCAGCAAGGGACCATGTGCTGAGGACTCCAGGAATGCCAAGGGAGAGAGCCTCATGGGAAGTGATGGAAGAATACATCCTGAAAGAAGAGAAGGATCTGGCCTGGGAGACTTAGACGGGGAGAGCAGGGCAGAAATTGTGTGACAGCTAGTGAGCCAGACTGTGTAGAGGCCCGGAAAGAAGAAAGCATGACCAATTTGTTGAAAATTCTGGTAGCTTCGGTGCTCCAGCGGCTGGCTGCATCTCTCTTCCCATCAGTACCATTGTCCATTCCTACCTGCACAGTGGCAGAGCTGTGCCATGAAACACTCAGATGCTCCAGCGGGCTGCCTCAGTTCAACTTCCTAGTTCGGCCATTTGGTATGCAAAGCTGGGTGACCACTTACGTATCCTGTCCATAGCTCATTTTCTCCTGAGGATGGTGACCATGGACAGGGCTCTTGTGAGACGTCTAGACTTCTAGGTTGGGAGCTCTGTGGCACAGGATCTGGTACACAGCCAGCATCACACTGAAGTGGTAACTTGAGGGCACCCCCACCCCCAAATGTTCCTTCATTCACAGTCAGGAAAGATGGTTAGCCCCTCTTCTACCTTCATAGTCTTCATGGGCTAAAAGTGCAGGACCGTAGAATGTGGTGACTTGGAGGGGCTTGACTACACAGTGGACGTTAAATCATTTCCATATAATTGGGAGAGGTGGGGGAGGAGACTTAGAAGGGAATTTTGGCCTTTGTTAATCTATATCCAAAGCAGCTAACAGATGTCACCAAGAGTCTGTCTGAGATCTCACCAAAGGATTAGTCACAGAGTCTGGAATAGGCTCCAGAGTCCCTGATCCCCATGCAGGCCAGTTGAGGACATGGCATGGAATGCAGTCTTTCTGAGAGGGGGCATCTATAGCTTCTTCTGGTCCCTGATGAGAGATAATACAGTGGTGAAGGGCAGCTATGTAGGGTTTGTGCATAGTACTATATCAAACCCACGGTCCACAGGTACAGCTACCCATCATAGAGCCTGCCGAACTCAAGTAGAGCTGGTTCTGAATGCAGAGTTCAAAGGTTTTGGGATACAGCTCCAGGTGCTCTGGCTGAATACACACATGCTTCCTACCTTTCTGGGCAGATTTTAGGTTTCCTCTGAGCAGACAGTGTTTCAGGACTGTTATGACTCTGAGGGTGATGGATGAGTTGGTGGAGAGCCCAGCTGATTCTGGCCTTTGCCAGGTCTGGTTTTAGTTCCAGGTCCTCTAGGCTATGAAGTGGATATTCTCTCTCAATCCAGAACCAGGATTCTGCCAGAACTTCTCATCACTAAATAGTTCTCCCAGCCCAGCAGCCAGGTTGGAAAAGACCCACCGTCTCACCTATCCTGGCTCCTCACTGGGAATGGTGACCATGAAACCTGCTAAATGCTCAGATGGCTTCCCTATGTCCCATCTTCTGGTGTAAGTTCTGTTTTCTGTGTAGTGGAAACTTCTGCCCTTGCCTTTGGTTTTCTTGTTTCCATCTTTGCCTAATCTACTCATGGATCAACTTTCACACAAAGCCTTCTTCTGAATGATTTCTCTCCCTAAGGTATTTTGGCTTTCTTCTGGAAACTTGCATCATAGTATTTATCACTCTGCAGTGTCTTCTTTTTATGAGTCTCACCCCTTAGGGATGAATTTCTTAGTGGCAGAGGATTGGCTTTTTCTTTGTATTTTCGGTGTCTAGAAATGTGTGAGTGAAATGGAACACCGCTCCACACATAGAAGAGTGAGCCTGGCCAAAACCTATTGTATTTCAGCAGGTGCAAGGCTTGTATACAAAGCATGGTGGATACAAAACAGAACCCATGGGCCTGGAGTACATTGGCAGCTAGAGAGTCCAAAGCATCAACTCAGTGCTGGGAAGGGAACCCTGGTGAGGAGATAATGTATCAGGGGCAAAGTGGCCACCACTTTCTCAGGATTCTGGAGTACAATGCTCATTTTGTGAATGAAACCAGATATGGCGCCAGTGACTTGACTGTTGGAATTCTATATTAAACTGGTGTGAACGCTGTAACTCTTTCAGGACAAATATGGAGGCTCTTAGTATTGTATAGGTAAGACATGTTGTCTAAAACACTTAACCTTTAAAAATAAAAACAATTTATATTACAACAAAAACAATACCCGAACACACACCACTTTAAATAGAGAATTTGTAAGACCTGCATTACAGCACTGAGTTGAATTTCTCCAGATGACTCTATAGCCGTGGCTATTTGCCTCAAGTGGCACACTGACTCTCTTAGGAGGAGTTGAGTCCAGGGTGAACACACAGAAGCAGTGAACTCAAACAATGCCACCTTAGAAAGTGGACGCATGTGCAGACTGAGTACTGCCCGAACATTATGGGATAAGGACATGGCTTCCTTTGAGTAACTCTAAGAGTTACAACTGTGTGAGCAAACTCAACCCTATCTAAGTGCAGGTTTGATGCTTTGTGAAGTATTACTAATTAAGCCACAATTTCTCCTTCTTCTTCTTCTTCTTCTTCTTCTTCTTCTTCTTCTTCTTCTTCTTCTTCTTCTTCTTCTTCTTCTTCTTCTTCTTCTTCTTCTTCTGCTTCTTCTTCTTCTTCTTCTTCTTCTTCTTCTCCTCCTCCTCCTCCTCCTCCTCCTCCTCCTACTACTACTACTACTACTACTACTACTACTACTACTATTACTACTACTACTACTCACACACACACACACACACACACACACACACACACTCAAACACATCACAGAGATGGGGGGAGCACAGAATATACATCTGTGCTATGTATACCTGGCTTCACTAATTAATTAATTAACCAACTAGTTATTAGCACTTGAAAATTGAATCCAGGACCCCTCATACGCTAGTAAAACACTCTACCATTGAACTATACCAAGAGGTCTTTTACTATGATTTTTATTTTAATTTGAGATAGAATATCATTAAGTTCCCAAGGACAGCCTTGAGCTTTCTCTATAGCCCATGCAGCCTTGAACTTACCATCCTCCTACCTCTGCCTCCTAAGCAGCTGAGATTATGGCCTGTGTTACCCAGCTTGGCTTATACTTCATTTAACTCTTTGGTTTAGGATACATTAAACAACAAACAAACACACACAAAAAGCTCCAATTCTTTTCCCAAATTCAACAAAGTAATAGAATCATTCAGTCTTACCCTGAGGTAGTTGAGGGTGAAGTTTGTTAGACCCATCCTGGTGATATTTTTGGACAGCTGATCCAGGACCTGAGGATCTTGTGCCTAAATAGAGCATGGGGGGAGAGGGAAATGACATATTTCACTCCTATGAGATGGTCTCATGAAAACGTTAGAATATGTTGCTGCTGCTGAGACATGCACTCTTGACACCGTTGATATTTTTTTGGAGGGACAGATTGCTGGAGACAATTTAATTTACTTTTGGAAGTCACTTGCATCTAGTCCTCAAGAACACTTTGAGATCATTTCTGCACGATTAGGAAGCCAAACTGCCTCAGATGTGCATTGGACCCAGGGGGAAAAGATGTTGCTTTCTATGTGAGAGACCCTGGGCCTGTGTCTTCAGATGGGAAGTCACTGAGCTCTGCTGGAAGAACTCTAGTCGGAACCAGAGGAAGAGATGCCTCCGAACTTGGCAAAGCTATGCTTGCTCCCTGCTGAGATAGGGTGTAGGACCCATTCAAAAACCTGCAGCTACCACAAAAATATATGATATAATAATATATCATGCCAAAATCCAGTGTGTGTGTGTGTGTGTGTGTGTGTGTGTGTGTGTGTGTGTGTGTGTGTGTGTAGAGTCTCTCTCCACTCTTGTGTGTGGAGAAAGAACTTTAGCTTTCTTTCCCACTCAGTTAAAATCAATGTCCTCAATGCTTTTCATCCTCTAGGATGAAAAGAGTAGGTATCACATTTATCAAAGTATCATGGGATGTAAAATGGCCCAGATCACCCCAAATGTTATATTTGGCCAGGGCCCCAACCAAAAAAAAAAATTCCTTCTGCACTGCATTTGAAAGTGAGTTACTCGGTTGATCCTTCTCATTCTGCTTCTATCTCATCAAATTGGTGCCATGCATAGGGAGCCTTTTCTCCATGTCTGTGCTCATGTGTTAGTGTATAACTAACAGAACCTTAGTTTTGTCTGTGTTTTTTATTCAGGGATCGTCTCATTCTTATTTGTAATCATGGATAAAAAATATAGATGAAAATGACCATGCAGTAACAGTTTCCAGTCAATTTTGAAATAGAGTCTTTATGGACAATGAGCCTCAGTGGGAAGATCTGGCCCTATATAGACCCACTAAGTTGTGTCATGGCTAACAACAAGCAGCTTGCATTGTAATTGGACAGCAACCAATGATGGAAGGATGCTTTTCCACCATTTCTGCTGCTGCTGAGAACAGATCACCAACCCCAACTGAAGTCCTATTATGATCCAAGCATCCTTCTGAGTGCTTTTCAGTCATTAATTCTTGATTCTCAAGCTGATTTTCCAAGGCACACTCACAACCACACCTGTGTATAGATGAGGGACTAGAAGTCCAGAGATATCATAACAATTGTCCAAAGGCACTCATGAACAGGAATATAATCTTGAGTTCTCAATGTATGGCCTCAGCTCTCATCCACACCCTTCTGATGCCTTTTGGTGTATTTTGAGAAAAATATAATGGATAAAACAGACTTCTTCCAGAAGAGTGGAAGGTGTGAAACTGGCTTTGAAAGTTCTAAAGGACTGGAAACATGGTAAATCCAAAGAAGTGGAAATAGGTGTGCTACAGCAGAAGGCTTGGGGTCACCGGAAAGGGCAGAGACAGGGTAAATAGGAGGAAAGATAAGGGTGAGATCAGAGGTCTAGAGAGACAGCATGAGGTCCAAAGGCTGGGTGACAGAGTTTTGAACTCAGAACCAGGTAGGTCACAATCTTATTTTGCCATATTTGGATTGAAAGACACACTGGGCTTTTTCCTTCCATACTTTGGAAATAAAAATAATAATAAGTCAACACTTGAGTGACAGTTATAAATTAAATTTTCAGCACAAGTCCTGGTTTGGTAAATTCTATAAATGGTGTCTGAAGTTATTTTGTTCACTTTTGATTTCTCAGGGCCAAGAATAAATCAGGCTCATGAAGTCTGATTCTGTTGCAACCTGCTCCCCCCATTCCATCCAAGCATCATAGTTAGGAAAAGCCAATAGATCCAGAGTATAGGGGCCTCACTTCTGGTTAGATGGTTCTAATCAGAACAGGAAGCTGCTCTCACTTCCTGTTTTAGTTCACATTCTCATTACAGGTAACAGGTTCATCCACCCAGGTAGAAAAGTATCTTGTATAGAGTTACTGCAACTGAAGAAAATAGAAACCATTCATCAGGGGAACCCCACTAACATATAAAAACCTCTTACAAATGGAAACAATGAAGGCAAATAAAAGCTTGTGCATTCAAATGGTTGAGAGGAAGACTCAATACTTAGAACTAATTGTGTAATAATGGCAGGACTTTGTTCAGACAGCACTGGGTTTCCTTGCTGAGTAAGATGCAGTGGGAATAAGAAGGAAGGAGATAAAATAGAAATAATATTACTTACGTGCATGGCTAGTATGCTTCTGGGGACCAGCTCCCTGTACTGTCTAATGGTAAAGTGCCATGTTTTTATTCTCATGAGGTCATCAAACGTGAACTCCAAGATCAGCCTGCCTTCTGTGCATACCTGGGGGTGACAAACAACACATTCATTTGCTATGCAGTTCATACAAGCAATGGTTTGTAGCTCGCATCCATCAACAACTCAATATAGTGTCTGTTGAGGTCCTTGGGCAGTGTCTCCATGGTACACAGGGACAAGTATCAGCTCTAGGGTTAGAATCAACAGGTTCAGGAGATTGTTCAGCTTCTTGCTAGCCACAAGTACCAGACACCAATGAAACTTTACATGCTTCTGATTTTTCATCTGGAAACATGGGGCCTAAATCCATCTTCTAGAGACGTTAGTTCAAAACCAACTGGTACACAGTTCGGTTTTCTCACCACCTTTCATTGTGATCATCTTCTCATGGGTGCCACAGCCAACTATCTATCTATCTATCTATCTATCTATCTATCTATCTATCTATCTATCTATCTATCTGTTTATTTTACATTTTGACCATAGTTTTCTTTCCCCCCTTCCCCATTGCCTTCTTCCCTCCCCTCTGTCCCCCAATCCACTCCTCCTCTGTTTTTGTTCAGAAAGGACAGGCCTCCCATGGGTATCACAAAACATGTCATATCAAGTTGCAGAAAGACTAATCATCTCCCCTTGTATTAAGGCTGGCAAGGCAACCAAGAGCCAGTCAAAGCATTGGGGACAGCCCCTGCTCCCACTGCTAGGAGTTCCACAAGTAGACCAAATTATGCAACTGTCACATATATGTAGAGGGCCTAGGTTAGCCCCATGCAGGCTCCCTGGTTGCTGGTTCAGACTCTGTGAGCTCCTATGAGTCCAGGTTAGTTGATTCTGTGGGTTTTCTTGTGATGTCCTTGACCCCTCTGGATCCTACAATCCTTCCTCCCTCTCTTCAGCAGGATTCCCCAAGCTCAGCCTAATATTTGGCCATGGATCTCTGCATCTGTTTCCATCAGTTACTGGATGAAAGCTCTGATGACAATTGAGATAGTCACCAATCTGATCATAGGAGATGGCTAGTTCAGGCTACATATCCTATTTATTAACTGGGGTCTTCCTTATAGATTCATGGGAGTTTCCCTTGCATTAGGTTTCAACCTGACCTTGATATATCCCCCAAATCCTTGGTTGCCCTAATTTGGGAGAAAGTTTCCCATAAGATAACTCATGCTCAAGCGTGAGTTACTACAAAGTTACCCATCAAGAGTACATCTTCCTTTCCAAAGAGGAACTCCAAGGGTTAGTATGCAACACAATGCACCTATACCAGTCACTGATACATAGAAAATATAGCGTTGTTTAAGAAAATACACTATACACATCAACAATGGCAAGTCCTTTTTTATATGACATAAATGGATGGCTAGTCTCTCACCTTCCTAAGAACATATGTGATTAATAAAACATAACAGAATGCTAGAGTGTCTCTCTTCGCTTACAATCAATGACAAAGGCATTTTTAACTTTTCATATTCATATTATTCTTAGCACAATGACTTTGAAAGAGAAGAAAATAATACAAAGTAACACACACTATTGTCCTGTTTCAACTATGAGACTGTAAGTGGGGGATAACACAAATAGTTACAACTAGTTAATAAACCCATATTAGTTTTGGGGAAGGAGTACCATAGTGCGTGGAGGCTTTGAAAACAGATGTTACTAGATTTGAATTTTGACTCTACTTTTCTCATTCTGGAACTCAGGGGAAATCAAATGTGCCCCACACCATCCAGTTTCCTTATCAACAGAACAGAGACAGTAACATCATTAGAAAGAGTTATTGAGAAAACTCATTTCAGGGAATTCTATATGTAGAGTCCTGGCTACTGTGCCTGGTACAAGTATAATGGTGGTAAGATGCATCTGAGCAAATAAAATAAACAGAACCAAAGAGAACAGAGAATTCAATCCTGGTCGCCAGGCTGTGCATCCTGAGTTGTAGATCATAAGAAGTATCTCTAGGGATTTGTTGGGAATTCATGGGGACTGAGCTTCTAGACTCCATTCATCCTCTCCTTTTTAATATGCTGAGTTTCTACTCAGACTTTCTGGGGGAAAGATTTCCTAGGTAACACAAAGATTTCCTAGGCAAACTTCTGAAAAAATATATAAAAAGTAGTCTGTAATTCTATAGTCCAGGAAGATGTGGTTAATAGTTTATATCAAGCTTTCATGAGATATGGCTAATCACTCTCCTCTTGGAATAATACAATTTTGGAAGTTCTGACCATCACAGGCAATGGTTGGGGGCTTTCTATGTACTCTGATTGGAGGAGATACTTTCCTTATACAAACCAAAACTTGTCTGGGAAAATTACCATGGAGAGTTCAATAGGGCATTGCTCAAAAGAGATGCATTTGCCATGTTCATTTTATCAAAGTTCTCTGGGACACAGTGAGATAATTATTGATAATCTGGGTGAAGACCTCTACCTCAGATCCAATTAGCAGAACTTGTGAGTAATTTCCGACATGTGGGCACCCTGCCCTAAAACTCGGAGAGGCCTTGTCTGCTGAGCCTGGCATCTTAGCCATGAGTGTTATATGAGTAGAAATGGAGATATTGTCAATGTTCCCAAATCATTCTTCCAAGCACATCTTAAGCACTGGAATTAATTTATCAAGGTTTTCAAACAAGTATCATGAAGATTAAACCAACCAACTCTTTACCCTCACCATCAGGGTGTTAATTTTATATAGGTCACCTGCAGTGACGACTTTCACAGAAGCGAGGTTGTGAGAGTCAACTATCAATGGGAAAACACATATTTATGGGCTATACTATTTTTTAAAGAGATGGTATTTTTGGATAGTCAAATAAATATTAACCCACTTAAATGTCAGGGTTATTATTAGTATTGTTGTTGTTGTTGTTGTTATTGTTGTTATTAATATTAATAAAACATCTAATCTGTTTTCTGTCTGCAAAGCACAGGGTCAGGGCAGATGAAGGCTCTGGTTTGCTTCTACCAAGTTTCATGATGACAAGATAAGCCTAGAGTCCCGATGGACTGCTTAATTGGAGCCTCTGCAGGTCAGCTGTGTCTTCTGTTCACTCTGATGCAGCAAACTAGTTGGGTCTTCTTTTGCAGACAAACTGTCTCAGGCCTACAAAATGGAAAATTGCCACAAGTCTTGGGCTTCCTTTGTAGTCCAGTGGGTTCACTTTATCCAGGGCACACTATGGGTAAAGTGCGAGCCCTTAAAACTGTATCTCAGTTCACTATGACAGATTCTTATTAAAGGGAACTAAATGACTTCCAAAAATGAAAGACAGAGGAGAATTTTGGTCATTGCTCTTTTTTTTTTTCCCAAAGTGTTAATACATATAGCACCATCCTAAGACTCGGAGACCCCCTCCCCTTCCCTGATGGAAAGTACATGAAACCATAGGTTTCGAGGATTGTTTTCCATGCAATCATCAGGAAACATAACAGAGGTACATATGAAGGAATGTATGTCTCCTTTGTTAGGAAATATAAAAAAGGAGCATAGTTAATAAAATGGAAGTAATGTTTTTCTCACTTCAAAAAATATCTGTATATGCTTATTAATGAATACAGTTAATGCAGCTTTTATCTAACGTTGGCCTTAAAAAAAAAAAACCTGCCTTTCTGTTGGAATCCAAAAATCAAAAGGGTCCCCAATTAAGAAAACATTTTCTGTTGTGCTGAATTCATGTTACCGTACTGTGAGCTCTGACATTTTGTTTCTGTGGTAACCAAAATCAGCTGATTAGTTGGCATGGCAACAGAAAAGATGTAATCCCAGCAGACACACTCTAATCAATGCCCCCAGCACAGATGGTCTCCGGAGGATCAACAAGAAAGAGGCTGGCAGGCATTCAGTTGATCACGTGCTAGCTTGAGACTAGGCCAGGAACAAGAAAAGTAAAAAAGAACATTTCTCAAACTACCCGGTAGCTTTTTAACCCTTTGCTGGCTTTTACTAATGAAGTAATATTGACTGTGCTGTTGTATGATTTAACGGTTCCCACAAAGCTTCTTTGAGACAACGTATGCATTTTTTCTTAAAAGTGATAATGTTTAGTTTTCTATCTTTACATGTAAATGGCATGGGTGGAATAGAGAATTTAGAATACTATTTTAAAAAAATTTTTGAATTTTACCTAGAGATATCATATATAAAAAAGTGTATGAAGGAGATACGATCCTTAACATGGAGAGGAAAAATTATATACTATAATGTGATACACAAGGTAAGAATGGGGAAACAATTGTCAAAAATCCAAGCGAGTAGCGTTTGATTAGAGGAAACTTATCTAATGTCCTTCCAGGTTATACGTGGTAGTAAATAACTTCATAATAAATAATTTAGAAGAGAAAAAATCCATAAACCCACGATTGCAGAAGTGAGGAAGGTATCCAGTAGTGTCTATAACTATTGTTTTAATTTGCAAAGCCCAGGAATGTAGCATTTACAGTGCCTTTCTCAGCATCCTCTTCACATCCTTGAATATAACTCAAGAGTCTTTGACTCCAAAAGGCTCCCGGCATGTTCTTCTGATTATTAAGCCTTGTTTTCTATTTGATTTGAAATTGAAAACATAAAAGAAAGGCTTTATTATGTGCATTTAAAAATTCCAATTACATATTTATCCTTAATCTATAATGTTCCTGGTATCAGGAAATTACAAAATGCTCACTGTACCCCTGAGGGATAGTTAATATCTGTGTTGATTAGGACTGTGGCTGATTCCTGATTCACTAGTTGACCAAATTTTCATAAAAGCAACTCAGTGCCATCGGGTCAATGCTATTTGGGGAGAAATTGTTTCGTGATAGTCTAAATTAGAACAATGTGAGCTGCTGACACATAATGTGCTCAATAATACCAGGACCAAGACCCAAATGTCAGCAGTGGTTTTAGAATCCCCTTTCTCTGTGGTACCAAGAAGCCATTGTTTGTTTAAAATAGCCATAGTGTTTTATTACCCGAAACGGAATTATTTTTAATTAACAGAAGGAAAATTAGGAAGGTTCTTAGAGTATAGCAAACATCAAGGGGTGGAGGGAGGGAGGGGGAGAGAGGAAGGAAGGGATGGACGGAGGGAAAGAGAGAGAAGAAAAATGAATCCTTTGAATCACATCAAATTTCCTAAAAATAAATGTGCATAATTAGCATCTGGATTAAGCCCCTATAATGAAACTGCATGTCCTAGAAAGAGATGTATTTCATCAGAGTACTGAAATATTCATTACAGGAATAGGCAAATAATACTGCCTGCCCTGGAGCAGAATGACATGGGTGGTCCAAGTAATTGATGCTCTCAGAGCCGAGGAGTTGTGTTCAGGTCTTTCTAGTGATCGCCTTGTTTTCTTGGAAAGAAAAGAACCCACTGGACTCCTGGGGAACAGAGGGTACATTCCAGAAAAAAAATGCAGCCAAGAGGAAAACCTCAGTGTCTTAACTAGAATGAAAATAGCACTTTGTGGGGCTTCATGGATTCCTCAGAAGAGAAAGATTGGTCTACCCCAAGTCTGAAATATTCTATACCACAGCATCAGAGCATCTCACTGTGTTCATTTGTGTGTTATAACCTGACCTGGGAAAGAAAGATATTGACTAAATATATCACAAAGGCTGCCACAAGATGCTTTTTAAAAATTCAATGGCTGAAGACATTAAGCCCAGTTTCTGAATGTTGGAAAGTTTTATTTAATTATCATATTTTGTTTCTCTTGTGTATATGATATAGTATGTTTTATATGAATCAGCTAAAAGCATTAACACTTGAGAGGGGAGGGGGCTCTTTCTGCAGTACTCAGACTTTGCAACCATAGAAGGGAATGGTGAGTGTTCATCTTATCTGCCTGGTTATGAAAATGTCCGATATCTTCTAAATGAGGTAAGTCATGGGCAGATTAGACCTTAATCTCAATGGCCATTTCCTTCCATAAGCGAAACTCTTTCCAGCACAGACTTCAGCATTCTCGTGAAGCACTTCTCCGAAAGATTCCTTTCCACTCTGTTTAAGTGTTAGGCAGAGAAAAGCCCCAGTCCTTGCCCTATTAAAAATGCCTGTTGTCAAAACCAAGATGCCATGGAGTCAATGGTATTCTATGGCTTGCCTTTGCATTGAATAACCATATCCTATGCCTTTGGTTTCATACACCATCATGGGCACCGAGAAAGACTGAAATACACTAGTGTGGTGGATGACACTAATATGAAACATTGAATTATTATTCTTGAAGAAAAATTGCACAAGCTTCACATTTCCAGTTTTACAGTTTGATTTTTGATAATTAACCCTGATAATCCAACACCTTTCAACTAGAAAGGGCTGTCAGATATCTGTGTTTTGTTCTAAAAGAGATAGCTGCTATCATTAATATCACAAAATAGATTCATGCAGAATTTTAGTCCATATTAAATGAGTAAGTTCTCATTAAAGCAAAATTCTGTGGGGCTGAAGCACAGCTCACTGGCAGAGCATGCGTTTAGCATACGCAAGGCCCTGAGTATGAGCCTCAGCACACGAAAAATAACTAAACAATATACTGCCATTTACTAGATCCTGTGACTATTTGGTTATTACTGTTTTTTTTTTTTCCCCACTTGGAAGGGGACATACAGTGATCTTGAGCTAATACTACCCAGTGGTTCTCAGTGAGGGGGATGATCCATATGCTGATATTCTAGCCATGACAGATTACTGGTGCAAAATAGGATGATGCTGAGCCAATGCTGCTTCTGTTTTACATTTCATATCCTTCACAGGCTCTGAACTTGGCCTCAAACATTCTGTTGTCTGGCCCTCCCCCTCTTCTTTGACTCTTAGTTTTATAACCCGTTTCCATTTCTGCTGTGGCCATTGCTGAGTTGCTTGGGTGACACACTTTGCAATCCTAGAGTCTCTGAGACCATGATGAAGCAACCTAGCCCTGTACATGCCTTTTGTTTGCAGATGACTTCCAGATAATAGCTAAAGTGTAATTAGTGAAATGTCCCCTTTGTTTGTTCACATTTGAAATTTCTTAACGCTTTCAAAATAACCAAGCACAGATACTGTGTGTATTCCTTCAGCTATCAAAGGCTTATTTGCATAAGAAACCAAAACTCCATGTTAGCTGCTAAAGAAAAGAAGCAGCTGAACTCTTTTCCTTTTTGGTATGGTTGTACTGGAGCCCGGCACCTACCTTGGTGAACATGGGCTTCCCATGCTGTGTGACCATGGCACACTGGTCGCAGTCTACCGTGATGGATGAGTTGTGGTAAGACTCCTTTGAGTGTTTGAGGATGTAATACAGGTCGGTCACCCCTCCTTCAAACACGGTGCTAAAATAACGGGGGATGAGGGTCCTGCCGATAGCTGCAAGAGAAACACAGAAGAGCAAGCTGTGAACACACATATCCAACCAATACCATGAACCCCCACCCACACTGTGGCCAGCTGGATCCAGTCATCTTTCAAAACTGTGCCAGGAGCCATTTCTCTTTCTAAACAGCCATGACCCATCTGGGTTGCAAGTAATAAACTATAATCCCTGACTATTTGGGAAAAATGGGACCACCATCTTGCTGAGGTTTATGTCCATTGAAAACCATAAAATAAGAGTTAATAGTTGGAAAATAATGGGGACAATGCACTTATACTCGGGGCCTCATATACACTTTTGAGTGGACATATTTTATGAAAAACAAAAGCCAGACAACCTGCCTGGCTTGTCCAATGTGCTATTTACATCTTAATTACCCAGCTATGTGGTTTGTTTTTATAAGCAGTAAGAGCATAAATTTTAATATCATGTTGTCTTTTAGTTTGTGAAATATATTGGTATTTTCTCTTCAGATTTTCAGAAAACACAAAAGAAAACAGGAAATAACTAATTAAGACCCAAAAAGGTAACTGTGAAAAAAAAATTGGTATGAAGGATTCAAAGTCCCAGGACTTGTAAATAGTCTTGAGATTCGCATATGCAAACATCAACAAACCTGCCTTTTCCAATAGTGTGTCTCAAGCTGATCTGAAAAATGGGGAATCTCTGATAAGTAACCTCATTCCAACCAGGCATCATAACCACATGGATTCTGATTTTTAACTGCTTTTGTGCTACATAAAATATATCACTGCACTAAAGGGCCCAGTATCAGAGAACCTGATACCTCTGCTTGCTCTAAATTGTTCTCCTCCATTCCATTAGAGTTTGAGCAATTTGAGTAGCTGGGTCTTTCTGATATATGATGCTTCCCAACTCAAGACCAGCAGTCACTTCAGTAGTGATTTTAAATCCTCTTACAGTGGAAACCCCAACTCATAATATCAGGAATTTTGCTTATGTGCAGATGTTAAAGGCAAAGTCCTAAAATCAATCTCAAGCAATCCAAAGTTTGTTTGTTTTTTTAAAATAAATCTCTCACATCTACTATATAATACCTCTCAAAGACAAAAATAATATTTAGGATAAACTACCAATGAAAGCTTTAGCTAGGAAAGATCACATATTATTTCCTGACAGTTTAGAATATTTAATTTCATTTTAAAAGCATCACTGTTAATCCAGTCCATATGGATCTATACCTCTTTTGTACACGAACTTGGAAGAAGTAAGTATAAAGAGAATTATCTGCCCAGCTGTTTTGTGATATGATCCTTAAAGAACTTGCATCCAGATGACAAATCTTTGAATAATTTATTCCATTGTTATTGCTTCCTATTTGGGGCAGGTAAGATCAATCAACAAGCGTGTGATAAGCGAGTGGTCCAGGATCTTGGTGATGCTATCCCAAATAATCCTTAGATATACATTTCCTAAATACTGACTAATCCCGAATATTGCATGTTCCTTCTCTGAATTTCAAATTCAAATGAGACTCATTTGAGCCCAGCACATCCCCCAGCAAATGCATAGCTAATATTAGAAAGAAAACTTTACAGAGCTGGAGACCTCATTGTACTTCACCAGACAGATAAAATTAATTGAATATACTTCAAATGTTCTAACTTAAAGCTAATTACCATAAATCAGCTCAAGTATTTTGACAATTTGGAATCTGTACTATTAAGAATAAATACACACCATAAAAGTGAAGCTGAAGGGTGAAATATTTCACTATAACATCCAGGGAATTGTCACATTAAAAAAGATTACAGCAAATAATGGCCAGTGGACTCATCACATTGTAGTTTATTCTCTATAAATCATATACACTTTAATTGCTCTATGACATACTTTGCTATATGTTAACACAGTTTTATTCACAGTCTAAGAAAAAATGAATGAGAAAAAAATTGCAATTCCTTAACTTTAACCTTAAATTTGTAATGACTTCCTCAATCCCAGATAACGCCCAAGCCATATGGAAACGTACTTAGAATGAACCATGGCTCTGTGCATTGAACAGTTTCTAATACCTTAGGAAAAGACTGGAGAGTGGCATGTGCCTTCATGAGACTGCCTTATTCTGTTTCCCAGGTCTGATTGGGAATTACGCACATAGCCCTTTATTCACAGTGGGGGCTGCCACTCAGGTGACCCAGGTGAGCCATGACAATGCTGTCTGTGCCTGTTATACTTTGACTTCCCTCGTTTGGTTCCTCTGGTCCTTGTGATCTGCCTCAGTTAATAGAATGTGGCACAGCTACCAAGTGTCAGTTTAAGTGACACCTTAGGAAGAACTACGAAGAACTACACCTTAGTCTTCGGGACTCTGCCCAGCTATGCTAAGATCATTCTACCATGAGAAACCCAGCCAGCAAATGTGGAGCGGTCACCTGAAGAAGAGAGTCCTCTATCCACCACCCAGCACTAGTTTTCAGGAGTGAGACCATCTCAGAACTACTTAAAGATGTTGTCATAGGGAGCAGAAATGAGACGCTCCCAACAAGCTACTTCCTTGCAGAATGATTAATGAAAAGAAATAGTTGCGTTTCAGAATCTTTCCTGCAACAAACAGGTAGTTTTCCCACTAAGAACTTGTAAATCATGGGATATGGAAGCCTGTACACAGAGAAAGCAAGGCCGCATATTGTCAGTGGACTGATTTGAGTCCTTATCTAGGCTGGAAGTCCATTTATGGACCACATGCCCTCCTGGTTCTCTCCCTCTTCCTCTTCTTTCTTGTTCTTCTTCCTTTTCCATTATTTTTCTTCCTTTCCTTTTTGTCTCAAGATAGTTACGTTAAACTTCAGTTGTTTGCAAAAAGAGAAAGCATCATTAATGTGTCCTGTTCCACCATGGAAATAGTAGCTGACACGGATGAAAAGAAGTGACAGGGGGGACCAAAGACAAGAGTTAACGGAGTCTCTATTTACACACACGCTGTGCAGAGCTGCAGGAGATGAAAGGGGATGTCAGAGACTGTATTAGTTTCCCACTGCTGCTGTAACAAATCACCACAAACACAGTGGCTTAAAACCTCACAAACATATTATCATCTCAGAGAGCCAACGGTCAAACACAGGTCTGGCTCAGCTAATGAAACGGTGTCAGCAGCTGTGACTTCCCTTCTGGAGGCTCTGGGGAAGTTGTTTTCTTGTTTTGTTCTTCTCAGCAACTACAGGCTGCCTATATTCTTTATTTATGATTTTTTTTCTCATCTGTAAACCCAGCAGCAGCAGGTGGGGCCTTTGTAAGGTTTCTTTTTTTTCCCCTGGTCTCTATATCCCATGTTTGGTCTCTAACCATTTACACTGGACCCACATAAACAATCCATGATAATCTCCCCATCCCAAAGTCCGTACTGATCAGACAGGAAGGATGCTTTGGCCATATGAAGGGGCATTCATGGGTACAACAAATTTAGGATATAGATATCTTTGGAGGGCCATTATCCTGCTTATCATAGAGATAATGCTTGAAAAGAGCAGATATTCCATAAAGGAGACCATGATAGTAACACACGTATGTGCGCAGGCACGCACACACACTGCAATATATAAATTGTGTGTGTAGTTAGGTGTGGTAGCTCACATTTATAATCCCCACCTTCAGGAAAGTGAAAAAGGAGATGTGCCATAAGTTTGAGGCCAGGCTGGACTACAGAGTGATGCTCTTTCTTCAATAAATGAATAAAAAAATCGATTCAGTTCACCAGAGCAAAATCCACGCGTTCACCATCAACCCACTGCATAGCCATGCATTTGCTTTGTGAGCATTCTCTGAGCTTGGAGCAGGTAGGTGTAGAGCTCCATGGTGGTGCTAGAAGCATGAACACAGACCTTCATCCTATTTCTCAGATTCATTTCTATCAGGAGAGTGAATAAATATCTAAGTGTGCATAACGTAGTGTTATAATTCATAATGCTTCAAGTTGGACTTGTGATTTTGAACTGTTCACCAATATTTTCTGAATCCCAAGTCCAGTGCACAATTTTATACTGTGGAAGCACCAAAGTTAGCACTTTCTATTAATGTGTAAAACCATGCAACCATATAGTACAATCTAATGAACTACTTTGAAGATCTGGGAACATTTCAGAGATTCGGTCATCTCCTAACTCATCAGCCATGTCAGTTCTGACTTAGGTTCACAAGCATATGCTAAACTTACCTTTTAAACCTATATTTTAATTCCCGTAATCGAAATAGTTTTAACATCAATATGCATAAATCTATGTCATATTCCCACAAAAATGCTTTAAATATTCTTTGAGTGAGATAAAGATTATAGCAGATAATAAAAAGCATTCTATTTTCCTAACATATTTAGATCAAAGACCCTCAAGTTAGAAAGAATCAATGGGTTGAGAGTCAGGAACACAGGAAGATTTTCTGTTATGTTAGGTAATTGAAATATACTATATATTATTTATGTATATGTTCATGAAAGAGAAAAGGAAATCGCATATTAAATTATTCATGGACTGAAATGTTTACAAAGAAAGTTCAAATACTCTACTTTGTAGGTAAATATACTTAGTCTGGGAATAGCTAAAAATTTATTCATAGCTGTTTTGGATGTTGAGACCTGGACTCAAGTTCCTTGTAAAGTTTCTATTGTTTTCCCCTCCTGTTCCCACTTATACCCAACTGCTAGAAGTTCTCCATGAGGTTGTTGGTAGGTGTGGGTGGAGCAGAACCCAGCTTCTATTCTGTCCGAGTTTCTTGGAGATAGCAGCAGACACATTTAGAATCCAAATGGGTGGCTTTGGGAAGTAATCCAGCTAGTAAAGGACTTGAAGTACCAGCATGACACCTGAATATGATCCCTAGAACCCACGCGAAAGTCCTGGGGTGCACTGGGAGACAGAGACAGGAGGGCTCCTGGAGGGCTTGCTGGGCAGCCAGGCTACGTGGGTGACTCCCCAGACACACTCAGGTAAATGATAGTCCTGAGGAACAACACCCAGGGTTGACCACTGGCCTTCCTGAGCATGAGCCCCCAGAGGCACATGCACCTCCTCTCAAACAAAATAAAACTAGTGGGGAACTCAATGAGAAAATAAGACCCATTAAGGCATTCTTTTCCAATCAGAAACCCCACCTTTTAGAACATTCTATCCCTGCTATTGATTATGAAAAACATTTCTCAACTCTTTTTTTAAGTACTTTTTACAAAAAGATTTATTTATTTAATGTGCACTTTTATTTTTGCCTGCATATACTCTGTGTGAGGGTGTCAGATCCCCTGGAACTGTAGTTACAGACAGTTGTGAACAGCCCTGTGAGTGCTGGGAATTGAACCCAGGTCCTCTGGAAGGGCAGCCATAGCTCTTAACCTCTGAGCCATCTCTCCAGGCCCTTTTCTCAACTCTTAATGATGTTTATAGGTAATTGACATGATAAGATCATACACAGAAATAACCACAGGGGAAAATATTCACATTGGTAATCAAAGTACAAAATTAAAATATTAAATAAAATCCTTGTGAGGTTGTAATGAAATAGCAAATACTTTCAGAAAAGTGAGTGTTGAGAATTGCTCCTTATCTTGAATTCCTCAACTCATTTAAGTTTGCTAGGTGTGACTCAGCTTTGCTAGGTTCCCTCTTCAAACTACAATTCTGAAAGTCCACATGTTATTTGTTTTGGAGTTCTTTGAGTCCATCAAGAAACTATTGTATGATGTAAGATCTCTTGATTTGGGAGTCCATTAGTTACTAAGTTGCATACTGTTAGTTTCTGTGTTTCAAAGGCAACTCAATTATGAAAACTGAAAGAGATTGAAATCTGATGAAAGTGGGGAATGAGAGGAAGATGTGGAGCTAACTGTGTACCAGGGTGACTTAACACTTAGAGGCTAGATATCAATGATTTCCCAACATTTAAGACAGAATTATACAACTACACATCAATGTTTCCTGATAGGCAACATTAATTATATTAAAGTCATTGATTATCTAGTGATATTTACAGTTTTTCTAAACACGTTAATGAGTAAATTGGTTATCTGTGCCCTGGTCGTTTGGACCACTCTGCAACGGCTGCTGTATTTCACGAACTCACGTGGAAATTCTCCTGCAGTACAGTGGTAACATTAGGTAATAAGTGGAGATTCATTAAATTTTAGACTCATTTGTATTCATAAATCTGTGACTGTATTATGCTAACATGTAAATGGAAGTGCTTCTAGGAGTGATAAAAACAAAACTAATGATTTCACATAGAGAAAGTAACCATTATAAATAGTCAAAACAATGCAAATAAAACACAAGACTTTGATTGAGGTGGTATGATTTGAGCCAGATTCCCTTGTTCTTGAGAGAGGGGAAGCAAGTCAAGCTAACTTGTGGCTGCAGACTGTTGTAGTTTTCATTCTAAGATGGCTTTGATTTATTATCTCTATCAAGGCAATTTGATTTAAATATCTTCCCTCTAATGATATCTCTTGCTTCTTCAAAGATTCATTCATTTTATCCACGAGTATTAAATACCTGCTATGGGTGAGACATTGTTCTGAAAGTATTCAGGCAGAGGATTTAGGGTGTTAGCAAGTAGTGTAGGCTGGGTAGCCGGGAGCATGACTGTGAGGAGGTGGAGCTGAGTTTTAATTGAAAAGGTCACATGAAGATCTGTGATTGGAGAGGGCAAGGTCTAGGGCTCAGCAGTAACTCTGGACCTAGGACAGGCATGAGTTTGGATCAAATGTGCTTGATGGATTATGATGTCACCAAGAAAACCACAATGTGGTAGGTGCACTATTCAAGAGAACAAGCTGATAGTTGAAGTCAGAGACAGAATCAGGAAAAGGCTGAGCAAGGGGTTCACCCTTTGTTCTACAACATGACACTAGAAGGTTTTTGCTAATGACATCTTGTGATGAACCAACTCTGTTCTTCCTGCATATAGTAGCCACTGGCCAACACGGTCCCCAAATTCCATACAGATTTTTTTAAATCTGCTGAGAAGTATGATTAGGTAATTTTTTTTCTGCCACTGAATCCATTAATTAAAGACAAGGAGATGATTGTCATGGCTTCATCTGGCATGAGTTCCTCTGCTGTGCAGAGCCCACTCACTATTGACCACAGTGCTATTTCTTAGATATTGAAACTTTGTCATACTTTATATCTCATAGATTTATTTCTGCATTCTTTACATTTTTATGTCAATTTTTTTATAACGATACATTTGAAAAAATTAACCTTAATAGTCTTTTGTTAAATTCAAAGAAATAAGAGGGACATTGGTTCAATTTAATTTAGGAAGAAAGGCATCTTTTAAATCTTCCCATACAGGATTATGAGACACATGCCCATTAATTTAACTATTTTTGTCTTAAAAGATTTCTATAGATCTCTACAGAGTGTTATGGGTAGGAATACCTTTGTTTCTTAGATACATTTAAATATTTTACATATGTTGAATGGTGTTGTGATTTTTAAACCATATTTCTAACCAAAGCCTATATCTGATTTCTTCTATTAATATAGTTTTTAGATTAAGTTTTGAGTTTTTGTCTTCAGTCCAAAACTCTATTAATATAGAAGCACTCAATTAAATATATGTTTTGATTAGAAATATGGTTAAAAAAATCACAGTGCCAATCAACATATGTAAAACATCAAAAATATTGAGAAATTTGCTCCATTTCTCCTTTCCAATTTCTTGGTGCCTTTCTTGTCTTACTGCAGCAGTTTTGGGAGAGGCTCCAGGAAGAAGCAGAAATGTTGAGTGAGTGGACATTCTCCCTGACCCCTTACTATGCTTACGAACTGACTCTAAGATTGGGGGGGGGGTTTCTACATGTTGTCTTGAGATATTACTTGTTGGGGAAAGAAAATTTTCTCTAGTCTTGGTGTTCATTATGTTTTGCTCTTGAATCCTGATACGTATTTAATCTGATCAAACTTCTTTTCAATACTACTCAGTTTTTTTTTTTAGAAAAATTACTAATATATTTTCAAGTGTTGAACAACCTTCATCTGCTTAGGAACAAATTTTAACTATTTGTTTATATGCATATGAATCCATAGCTGAAATTGTTATACAAATCAATATAAAAATTTATTTAATCCTTCAGCATATATTAGTGAAAATAGAACTCTACATGAGCCATTGTACTGGAAACTAAATTACAGTGGCAAGATCAGAAAAGAAATATAGTTAATTCCAGTGGTTCCCAGAAACATTTCCTAAGGTTTCTGTAGTGTTAAACATACCTAAAGCTGCTTCCATATTGAAATGTTTAATGTGTTTCTCTCGTTTGAATAGGAATGATCTCCACTCAGAGCAGCACTGATTAGTTTCTGATTAATGATTATGAATGGAATTCAACATATGTGGAAAATATAATATAAAATACTAACAATTATTTAATAAATATAATTAAGTTATCCATGATCATATTTGACACTCTCATTTCAAAGGCCAGCAATCTGATGACCAGGAAAGTAAAACCATGTAAGTGCTTAGCATATGTAGAATTATTAATATACCATTTTTTATTTGTAATAATAATTTTTATTTTCTGAAATTATATCATCTCTCTCCTTTCCTTTCCTCCTCTCCCAAGCACCTCTTTGCTTTCTTTTAAATCTATGACCTCTTTTATTTTAATTTTTGTTACACACACACACAAAGACACACACACTCCTAAATATCTAAATATAACCTGCTCAGTCCATATAATGTTACTTACAGGTACAGGATCTCAGGGCTGAGCACTTGGTATTACATAACCAGTTGGTATGATTTTCCCTGGGGAAGGTCATTTCTCCCACTCTCAGCATTTACCAGTTGCTTATACTTCTTTTCCTGGGGATGAGATCCTGTGATCCTTCTCCCTTGCTGTGATCCCAGGGATTAAATCTGAGGCCTTATGCATGACAGAGAAGCACCCTGCTTCTCACCCAAGTTGTTACATTTTAGTCACATAATAACCTAGCAACACCGGAGGCACTTGCTAGGTCTGCTCGCTAGACCTGACCATTCTGTGGACATGGAGCTGGACCTTATTTTCTATTGGGGACTGCTTTGCAGCAGAGTTCAAAGAACATTGCTGTTGCTGTCAATATTTCAACAGAATAAGCATCCGGATAGGAGATTTGTCTTTAGACACGGGCAATAAAAATCAGGCTATGTGTAACTGTGCCCTATCTCCACCCATGACGACTTGATGCTGGACACCCAGCAGGAGGTACCATAGTCTTCCTCTTCCCTCATGTTTTGGATGGAAGGGCCTTGGCTTGTACCCCTAGGGCCTCAGAGTGACATGAGGGGAGTTGTTACATCTGAAGAAAATGAATTTGGACTTTGGAATAAAAAAAACAAAAAACCTATCTATGGTTTTGTGCTACTGAAATAGGAAGGCTTTTTTGTTTAAAAATCTGATCCTATCACAGTCATGAGTAAGTCTCAAGTGCCCTGGCCACACTATATCCACCAATACTGTCAGTACCAATATCCATCAGTACCTTCACCTGCTCTCAGATCATCTTTGATTTTAATATGTCACATAGCCTTCTAGATATTATATGTATAGACACATGACATCTAGATAGATGTATGTATCTATGTATATGGTGGTTAGCTTTAGTTGTCAACATGTTATTCCGGGCTAGCTGACTCATTAGCATCTGAGCAAATTCTCTGCATCCACATCCCATCTCTACTTTGCATCACATCTGGCTTTTTACTTGGGTTCTTGGGATGGAACTCAGGTTGCCTGGAATTCACAGAAAATGCTTTTAGCTCCTAAGCCATCTCATAGATTTTTTTAAGCACCACCCAAATATGGCTGTCTTACTTATTATTTAGAGCTTTCATATCGAAGGACATAGAGAAAACTTTCATTTTTTTCAACAACAGTGTAGACAACAAGAAGGGAAACACACATTTTTATTTTACTAAAAATCAACAGTTACCCTTTGAGTTGTTGCTACTAATTCATTCCCACTTACTACTGTCAAATTTTAAAACTCTGCCATTTATGTCACAGGGTGTGCCTGTGCTCATGTCAGCAATCATGTGTCTGTGGTGATATCAGTAGGTACGGGCGTCAGCTAGCTAGGCCATTGCTGCAGATGAACCATCCCCACTGACTGCCTCCCAGGGTCTCCAGCATTTCATTCCAACCCACTGACATTGCTAAAAAGAAAACAATGATGCAGACTTGAGAAGTTAAACAAAAAATCTTTCCTTTATTCTCAAACTTCAGAAATTCTCATGAAATCATTTCAGCATGCTTTACTGGGCTGTCCCAAACTCAGTCTGGGGGAGACGACCCGAGTCATTCCATTTCACATCTTAATATCAGCACATTTTGTCTGGCTGACAAAAAAATGCAGATGTGTGTTTGTGATTTTCAACTGAGTCCAGGCCAGGAAGCAATGGGCTTAGCAATTCCAAGAGTGGCGAGGAGACAGGTTTGTTTCTGCTGAGGGAGGGCAGGCAGGTAAAACTTGGCCCTCTGGAGGGCTGAAGAGCATATGCAACAATCCTTCAAAGGTGCTAAGTGGTCACTAAGATAGACTCTTCTACTTAATGCTTGTCAGAAGGGTCTGAAGTCACAGAAGTTTTTCTGATTCAAAACTAAATTGTCAGAGTCCTGTGTCCTTCCTCAGCATTCATGGCATATTTGATGTCTCCCATCAAATCCCATTGTAACCCTGCACCCTTTAGGGGAGTAGTGCCCTTTTCCCTTTTTATTTTCCAATGTCTCCTTTGTGCTCTGAAAACAACTGTAAGCTTACACAAGCTGGCCATTGATGGGTCTTCATTCATATGCTGGCTGCGCCCCTTAGACATGTTGTGACCTTGAATATGATCTTTGCCCTTTCTTTTTTTTGTTTTTCAAGACAGGGTTTCTCTGTGTCGTTTTGGTCCTTCTCCTGGAACTCACTCTGTAGACCAGGCTGGCCTCAAACTCACAGAGATCCGCCTGGCTCTGTCTCCTGAGTGCTGGGATTAAAGGCGTGTGCCACCACCGCCCAGTGATCTTTGTCCTTTCAAATCCAGTTTCTTCATCTGGCCACTTAGGACAGCAATGACCAACGCAGTGAGAAGTTACATGTACTAACACCACACATGCATAAGGTGGCAGCACAGAGCCCGTGTTGGCTAAATACACACTGATTTAGTCTTATATCCCTACCTTCTCCATGCATAGACTTTGGGACACTGTTGAGCTGTACTTGCTAATTCTATTGTCTTTCAAGTGTAGCTCCCGGACAACATTCCTGAAACATTTAAGTATCATAGCGAATTAGTGGTGTCAATAGCTACTTAGGAGATATTTGGCAAACAAATGAATGCAGACTTGGCCTGTCTGTATGGATTTCCTGTGCAGAGAGGTCAGGCCACTTTCAATTCAGGGCTAGGAACTAAGACAGTGAGAGGAGAACAACAAGAATTTATTTTATTTTTCAAAAATATTTTAATTTAATTTCTTTATTTATGTGTATGTATGTGCACCTGTGTATATATGTGCACCAGAAGAGGGCATCAGATCTCCTGGAGCTGGTTGTGAACGGTCAGACATGAGTGCTGGAACCTGAACTCTGGCTGTCTGCAAGAGCAGAGAACTCTTAACTGCTAGACCATCAATCCAGCACCAAAGCCCGAGTTTTAAGGGCTCCGACTTGGAATCCGCACATTTCATTGCTCAAGTACAAAATAAAATAAAATAAAATAAAATCATGATTTAGAGACTAACCATTTGGAAAGACTAAAGCTGAGGTTGAATTCTGCAAAAAGAAACGATGCCTCCCATCTAAGACTTCTTAGGGTGGGTAGGGCTTCTGTCTCACATTGATGTATACAATTCCCAGACATCCAAACTCCATATGGAAAGCACACTGCTTAGCTAAAAGAGTCCAAGTCAGCATTCCAGAGACATTTTACAAGGAAGCTAAAGTCTTTGGAAATAAAGAGCAGTAAAAGAAGGTCAGGTTCACATTCCACAGCAGTCCGCAGGGGCCTGTGCTTCTGACCCTTAGATGGTGTCGACAAGGAGAAGAACGGCTATTCTGACAGAATTAAATGTTGCTTAGGCTTCCTGGCAGCAGGACACAATGGCTGACTGTATCCACCCGCCTGACAAAACTGCACAGGCACCAGCTGCCGGGGCTGACATTCTGTGTACAAGTTTTCGGTGAAGCCCAGGGATGCAGGAAAGAAAAGGTACCACTTGGTATCCAGTGGGCAAAGACTCAGCATCAAGTGGCTGGTGCTTGTGCACATTCATTGATATCACTCATGGGCTAAATATCATATGTGCCTCAAATTCCCACCACTGTTTAATCCATTGCTTAAAGCTCCCATTTCCATTCAGTGACAGTGCTGTGGCTCAATTCATAAAATGAAATGAGACTTTGGGATTACACTCTATTGCCTTTGGGAAGACAGAGGACTTTCTGATGAAGAGATAAGGGGGGGGGGCAGAGACAAAACAGACATCAGGAACTGAGAACAGGGAAGCCAACCCAGGGTAGGCATAGCTCTGATATCTTCTCTGGCTCCCCTCTTCCTCTTCTGATACTGTTAAGACTATTATGAAGGTGCAGGGGACTCCTGGACTTATCTGCTCCAGGATTCACTTGGCCTGACCTCCTCCTTGGCGTGGGCCTGGAGTCAAGCAATGTTAACCAGGACCCACCCTGCCTGCATGGCAGTCCCAACTTTACCTTATAGTGGCTGTGTGATTCTGGAGTTATTCCAGCCTATACATTTCCTCTAACTAAATAGATATGGAAATAGCATCATCTTCACAGGGACACTGAGAGTGCTCAGGAGTACTCCTGATCTGTGGCAAATGCATTGCAAGATTACCCATGGATGTCTGAAAGCATGGATACTAGCACTGATTTCTGTATATATCTTTTCCATCTATATGCACACCTGTGACTAAACATAATTTATAAATTAGGAACAATAAAAGGCTATTAATATAGCAACAATGTCCTCAAAAATTGTGTAAATATGATTTATCTCTCTAAAATAACTCATTTTATTCGGCCTTCTTGTAATATGATATCATCCAGTGTCTATATGATGAGAAAAAGTGAGGTGAATGATACTTGCATTGTGACAGTGTTAGAATACCATGCAGGGTCACTTGACACAAGCAGTGTGATAGGGAGACAATCTGATAACTGATGCCATTAAGAAACGAATATGTGTGATGTCACTATGTAATTCAGAGAAGAGTGCATTTTAAAACTTATGATTGCAAGAGCCAGAGGTTGTGGATGACTACATTAAAAAAAGTGTTTTCTGGACACAACAGAGAAGTTGACCATATGAACTCGTAGCCATTGTGGCAGCATAAACAAGACCTGTTTAAGCTCAAGTCAGGCAAGATCTCAGCATGGAGGGAGTAAGGGGTCGCACACCCTATCCCTAGCTGAGGAGCTATTGGCAGTTGATGACTGCTGGGGACAGTGAGTTGGTTTTAAGGGTGTGGTCCCTGGTAAGTCAACCACATTCTAATATTTGCCCTAAGCCACAATCCCAGTACACAGCGGTGCTGGACAGGTAAATAGCACCAGCCAGAATGCTGGACCTTCTGTATGGCATGAATTCAACTTATGCGTGCTGAAGGAAAACACACAGCTTGAAATAAATATGTCACAACAAACAGGAATTACACAAACCCAATCCCCATTCTCCTTCCACATGCTGATGAAGAACAATGTAATTTTCAGTATTTTTCATAGATGAACTTGCTTCTGTTAGGAACTTCTGAGAGACACACATATGCACACGCCCTGATTTCTGTCTTCCAGGCAACCCCGGGACTGAATTTGTTCACTTGTCTCCCAACTTGTCCAAGATCCCAAAGATTAAAGACAAGAAAACAAGACAATGAAGGCACACTCTGCACTTCATTTGTTGTTATTTCCTCAAGTTTTTGGAAACCTTCAGTATTCTTTGCATCATCTGCATTTGAATGATGGCTAGGACATACCTTGCTGCTTTAATAATAGTTCTTTAAAATTCTCCTCCACCCACACCCACCCTGTTTCTTTCATTCCAAGGCTTTTGTTATCAGAATTTCATTCTCTCCAGTGGGAACATTTTAGCGGCATAGGTTTATGGCTACCGTAAAGAAGAAAGTTTGAAAGGCAAAGCCAGACGTGATCTTCAGCTTTATAACAAACTCCTGTCAAAACATAACAAACCGCAGCCAGACATGAGCCACAGTGACAGAATGCAAGACCATAAAGATGATGGAGATCGGACAGGACAGGCACTTTATAGAAACAAACACCTTCCTTGCAAGCAGATAGGGTGAGCAGAACACTGAAAAAAACTCACTAGAAAAAAAATGGTCAGAAGAAATAAGGACAAAAACATAAAATTCAAATGACAGTCCAGCCCAAGGAGATAAACCCAAGGCAGACAAAGAATCTAATTTTACTAAATCAAGCAGACATCTCCCCCGGACTTTAATTGACCCAGTAAGCTGGATCCTGAGCAAACATAAAATTAAGCAGCGTTTACACCCAGTGAAGAAATGAACTGCCAGTGTACACGTAGGTGTTGAAGTTCCACTCTCCTAAGACGTACCTTGTTTTGTGTAGGAACTATGTGATCATCCATCCCTTTGGATGAAGGCACCAAGGACACAGAGCACAGCATAGGGTGAGAGGTATTAATAGCCTTGAGAATTATCAATGGAAATATTTGGAGCTGAAGTTGGATCCTGCACTGTACACAAACACCAATTCAAGTTCCTGTAATGTCATGGGAAAGGAAGTATAACTAATACATGTGGCTGGTGAGAATGCCAATCACAGCAAAACCTCTCCTATTAAGTAAAAACCATCTGAAATTAAAGAAGCATGGCTGCTTGCTGAAGTCCTTGGTGACCACAGCTCATTGGTTTTGAGAAATCCTTCTTGCAGTCTCTCGACTGGATATTTCCTCTACTGGATATTCCTTTTGGACACTCTTTATTTTTTCTGGACAATGACTTCTTTTGACTACTAATATGGTAACTACTTCCTCCATGGTCCCTTCTCATTCATACAGACCAGATTGGCAAGGTTTACCTCTTGTGAGTCTCTGTGAACATCTTACATTTCCTGCTGTGGTTCTCAAGCTTAGATTACATCTGGGGAGATGTTGAGATATGATACACAGATCTTGTCCCAAGTAGTATCTGGTTCAAGAGGGCTGATGGTATGACCAGAGTCTGATGCTATAAGTAAGTGTCTCCAGTGCTTTGGGTTCAGGGCTTACAGGATATTCAGCATCACTCTGCTTAGTTTGTATTGTCTTTAGGGCTTTTAAGTATGTTGGTTGATAATTATGAGCACTTGATCTGCCTTATTTATAGTTACCTTCATGGGGTTTATTTATCAGAGCATATCCAATGAATGTATATCTGTGCACATATGAGTACATGCATGTGCATATCTACGTGGGTATACATAGACATGTACACACAGTTATTAAATGTACATGCCATGTTGTAGTTGGCAGGCTACAGAGTCTGCTCAGCAGAGCCAAGACCACTGCTGATCACAGCCTGGAATGCTGGGTAAGTATCTGCAGCTTAGAGTTGATATCCATTGATAATTTGCTGGGAGAAGGCATGGGATCTCAGGAAAAATAATAAACATAAAAATGTCTGACTGTTATCAACAATAGGCAGCATGCTGACTGTCCTCATCCAGCCAGGAAGTCCGCAGGGCCCACCCTACTGAAGGTGACAGGTGCACACCCTGAGCAAGGGACTTGAGTCACCAGAACCTCCTGTGGTTAACACCTATGTGGAGAGGATGAACATTTCTAATTTACACAGCAGGAGATAGAGGAGGCATCACTGTGAGAGTGGTTGGGGAAGCAGTTCTAAAAGGCACTCTCCTTTCTAACATACCAAACTCCACCTAACAAGTTCTGCACTTTACCCAAGGTTCATTAGAGTGGGGTCTTCAGGTGATGAATGGGCTGGAGAGGGGGGATTGGCAGCAATCCAAGGAGGTAATTCTTGGAGTGACCAGGCCATTGTGAGCATGTGTGAATTGATGAGCAGGGTGATCATTTGTCCAACTTCAGCTTCTTGAGATACGAACAGTATCTCACTGGCAGATAATATCAGTTGTCATGCATATGCTTTTAACCCCCAGAGCTCCCTCTTGGTTTTGCAAATTGCTCGTGCACATCTTTGATATTTTTTTCTTGGTTTCATGGGGGATTTGGAAGAGTTTTATTCTTCTGTAAGAGAAGTTTGTGTTAAAGAAAAGTTAAAAAGGAAAAAATAAAAGGTAGCACGTAAAAACATGGAAGGCATGTTATGACATATCACCAGTACTTTAAACATCATGGAAAATATTTTCAATGCATAATTTAATATCTATAGTCAAGATTGTGTGTATCATGCATATATAAAATATATTATTTCTCTGACCAAATAATTATCATGGTTAGAGTACAATTATTTGATCCACCTCTCTGGACCCTGGTTGTCCAAAAGTTTGAGGAGGGAAAGGGCCATATCTTTCCCAATCAACATTACATCTTAAATGTTCAAAGAAGTACCTGGCACTGTGGCCAAATAATTAATATATTCATTTCTCACACTAACTTCCTCACATTGGAAGATTGAGTGGGCTTGGAGACAAAACGGTCAGAGAAGGTTCTGGAAAAGGGACCTATCCCATGGAGACTCAAACAAGAGAAATTAGATAAGAGGTAAGTTCAGAGCAGCTGGAATTACAAGACTCAGTCCACTTAGAGGAGAATCAATAGCAAGTTAAGATGAGTACAAAGGAGGCAAGTTGAGAAAAATAAGAAGCATGTGTCCATGGCAACACTGTATGGCTAGGAAGTAGGGTTTCCTGACTCTGTAGGGTTCTTCCCTGTCCCTCTGGCTGCATTCTCTTCATGTGGGGAAATAGCAAGGGGAAAGACTGATGAATCTTATCAGAGAATTTAATGCTTTAAGAGAAAATAGGCATGTGGGGAATGGCCCTTTCCTTATTTTATTATTCTTGCATACAAGCTCTACAGGGAATGTTTGCGCTGCCTGGTTTCCCCAGCCAGCAAAAATCAGGTTGTAGTAGTGGCTCAGTGTGTTTGGCTGCCTATTCCATGATTCAGTGTTGGGAAAGGACTTAGTCTGCTTTTCCAGTAACTGCTTATAACATAATTTTACATGGTATCTTTTATATTTATTGTCTTCATTGTCTTATTTCTTAATTGGTTTGGATCCTATGGATTGAAAAAAATTCCCCCAAAATTATTGGGAATCTGAAGTTACTACCAAATAATTCTGAGGGATCAAAGAAATTTTAACTTGTTTCAATGCACAAATACTTTTTACAGTCCTACTGTGTGTATAGAATGATGCAATGTTTCAGAGTGACTGTAGCACTAATCAAGAGAAGATTTTAAGGGCAGAATGGGGTACACACATAATATTCTATACCCAAGAAAGGGGGTCATCTGTGTGTTGAAGATAAGAACTTTGCTTTGGTATTGATCTTGGTCCCAGTCTTCAGAACAAGGCATATCCTCAGACATCATGATTGGATGGCTGCCTAGATGAATAGATGGATGGAAAGATGGGTGAATCCTTTAGGACACAGTATGGTGGTTTTTAATGAGAATGGCCCCCATAATCTGAGATGTTTGAATGTGTGGTCCCTAGTTGGTGGAACTGTTTGAGAAGGATTAAGAGGCATAGCCTTGCTGGAAGAGGTGTGCCATTGGGTTGGACTTTGAAGATACAAAAGTCTATGCCACTCCAGTTGGCTGTCTCTGTCTAGTGGTTGTTTTCTCAACATTTGAGCTCTCAGCTACTGCTCCAGTGCCATGCTTGCCTGCCTGCTAACATGCTCCTTGCTATGATGGTCATGGACTCACCCTCTGAAACAGTAAGCCCCCTCTAAAATGCTTTCTTTTGTAAGCTGCCTTGATCATGGTGTCTCTTTACAGAGGTGAATTAGAGGAATAATTAAGGCATATAGGAAGATGTGTATTTAGAAGAGCATAACAATCCTCCTTGTCTTAAGTGAGAATAGCAGCAGAATAGAGAGGAGTTGAGCTTTCACAGTCATATTCCTAAATAAGTTATGAAAATTTGAAGGATTTCCAAGGTAATATCCTAAGGACTTTCCTAGATTACTGTTCTAGTTTGATCTCTGTTACAGTGGTGAAACATTCCAACAAAAAGAAGCTTGAGGGGAGAAAAGAGTTTATTCTATTTATACTTGCAGATCACATTCCACCACTGAGAACGTCAGGGCAGGAACTCAAGAAAGGAACTTGAAGCAGAAACCATGGGAAAATACTGCCTACTCCCGAGCCTGTGTTCAGTTAGCTTTCTTATAAAACCCAGGGCCACTGACCTAGGTATCACACAGCCCTTGATGAGATGGGACCTTCCCATCAATCATCAGTCAAGACAGTCCATCACATACATGGTCACAAGCCAAACTGGCCTTGGCAACTCCTTGGTTGTGGTTCCCTCTTCCCAGGTAGCTCTAGGTTGGGTCAAATCGACAACAATAACTCACCAGGATAATTATTAATCTCACTTTAACATTAAAGAAAAGAGGTTTTGAAGTAAAGACAAATGACATAACTAGGCAGGTTGATTACAAATCTACTCAAAGAGCCTCGTGCTCCATTTTCCCATGAAACTTCTTAGCTCAGAGAGTCAGTGTAACCATACAACCATCGCTGGTGGCAGAGAGAGCTACTTGGGTTTTCTTGAATAGGCCAGGCCATACTTCGATAACCAATAGCAGAGGTGTATTTAGAACCAGAGGATCCACAAATTGAACTACACCTTCCTAGAGATAACAATAAAATGAAAACTGTGCAATGTCTGGTGGCTAGGAACCTTTCATTAACTATTGGTTAAATGAGGTACATGAAACAGACACATGTTTTAAAAAAGAAACGCAAGTTTGTTATAGGTCATGGGTAACACAGTGGTTAGAGTCGTGGGACCCAGTGGTGTCGACATTTCCCTTCAGCATCCAAACTCCTCGGACTTGTCAGAAGGCCTCGGGAATTAAGAACAAGATGTCTATAACAACCGCTACTGGCCAGATTCATGTGGAGTTCAATCATTCATCGAAGACAGAAACTATTAATTGGTTTGAAGCAGGCCGGAATAGAAATAGATTGAAATGTGCCAGAATTTACATTTCTTAAAATTTTTTAACAGTCTAGTTGTGTTTAATCTTCTCTGTCAATATTCATACCTAGTCATGAAGAAAGTTAGAAGGAATTTTATGATCCTGGTATGGAGTAGGAGCATTTGTTAGTGAAGAAAAAAAAATCAATCTCTGGTAATTTTGGAGACTCAAAATTATACCAAAATATTGACATATAATTCCCACTGTCCCAAAGTATGTGATGTTCTATAATGATTTGAGTTTTGATTAACTAAAAAACTGTCAGTAACTGACTTCATTATGTTTATTTTTCTGTACCCATCTATGCACACTTAACCAGCCCCAACCATTACTACTGCTATATTCTAAAGCCAAATCTATGAACAGAATTCAAGATCCAAGAAGAACTGCCTTTGTTTACTTGTTCACCCCTGAATCTCCAGTACCCTGTCATCTTGTTTCTGGCACAGAATTGGAACTCCATAAATATTTGCTGAATAATAAATAAATGATGATAGTAATGAATACATCTCATGACGAGTAACTTGGGGAAAGATGAGGAAGAAATAAGATATACTAAGTTAAAAAGACAAATTATTCTGCAAAGATACACCTTTAATTGCTTAAAATAAATTACTATCAGGGAGCTGCTAATGTAAATGATACTAAGAGGTTGCTGAAGAAGGAAATAGGGTGGCCGAGGAATCAGTGTGCAACATACATGCTTTGAAAGTTGCTTAAAGCATTATGTATATTTTATAGGGACTTAATACCTACCTCCAATTCACCTCTGCCACTATCAGAATTTCCAGTAGGCATCTGTAAAATATTATGGTCCAGTCCCACAGAGAAAATAATTTCATACTATACTAAACTAAACTACCAAGTTTCTGCACTTTATACAGCGTTTTCCTTCTAACTAGCAGTGTAACAGCAACACCAGCTTACAGTTCATTGCCACCCCGTTACACTCCTTCCTGCTTGTTTTAGCTTCACAGATGTACCAATATCTCCAGTGAAATTAAATGATGTTCATAAAGAAGATTTTGTTTGGTGAATAGACTTTAGCTGCTCTCATGAACACATAAAAGGTAATCATCTAAGGGCCTGGTGAGACGGCTCAGTGGGTAAAGGTGCTTGCCACCAAGCCTGATGACCTGAGTTCAATTCTTGAGACCCTCACGGCAGAAAGAGAACTAATTCATGGAAGTTGTCTTCTGTCACGATCATGCAGTGGCACATCTGCATATACACATACAAACACATGCACACAAGTAAATAAACATAACAACATTTCCCTACAAAGAAATTTGTGAGCTCGTAAGTTGATATGCTTCAGTGGATATCAGGAGCCATTTCTACTGTCTATATGCATCATATGATGTCATGTTATAAGCCTCAGGTACAGAGTATAAAACTGATTTTAATGTATGTAAATGAATAAATGAAAATAATGTTAGCAACAGACAACATTTCCTGGTATGTGCCATTCATTGGATCTAGTGTTGTGGTCAATCTGTCTCCTCCAATATTCTCAGCGATTTCACCCAGAAGATGTTATTATACAAATTTTATGAGAAAAGTGAGTCTTAAAGATACATATGAATATTAGATTCCAAAATGATCCAGTCAATTTATTACACATCTTGAACTACCTCTTCTGTTGTGCAGGTAAGGTCATGAAATGTTTGCATTTTGGCTGAACTATGAGCACACTGGAACCTCTCCCCTCCAATGTGATACATTTGTCATCAGCAGTAAGCAGTAAAAGTGCTGCTAGATTCATACCCTTTTGCGAATTAAGGCTACAAAAGGCAACTGGTTACTATTTAAATATTGAGGAGTTTACTTCTCATGGTAGCATTTCAAGGACAAACAAGCCTTTCTTTGGGATAGTTCAAAGAATAAACCACATTTACCCAGCTGTGGGAAGCATCTTCCCGTGGCTCCCACGGTCTTCACTCCTTGCAAGGATCTTTCACACCTGGCCCCACCATTTCCTTTTTATTTTTATTCTTAATCATCTTTTTATTCATACATATGCATGCACAATATGTGCATACATGCATGGGTGCGTGTGTGTGTGTGCGTGTGTGCATGCGTGCGTGCGTGCGTGCGTGCGTGTGTGTGTGTGTGTGTGTGTGTGTGTGTGTGTGTGTGTGTCTAGGCCTGAGGTTGACATTAAGTGTCTTCTTCAGTCACTCTCCACTTTCTATATCGAGACAGGGTCTCTCATTTGAACCCAGACTCCCTAAGTTGGCTAGTCTAGCTGGACACTCTGCTCCAGGGATTCCTATCTCTGCTCCTTGAACACTGGGATTATAGGTTGGCCACTGCACCCACTAGGTATGTACACAGTGCTAGAGATCAAAGTCTGGTCCTCACTGTTGCACAGCAAATGGTATAGCACCTAGGCCATCTTCCCAGACTCCTCTGTCCTACAGTTTCTCTTTGTGCTGTCGTGCTTCTCTCTGTGCTTCTTCAGCCTTCCTCACATCTGAGGATGACATGCACTCTTGGTTTTTGCAGCGCAGAACTTTTTCAAGGTCCACTGTGCTCTCTAGATCTCTCTTGCTTCTGAGTTTTAGTTACTGATGCTTTCTCTACTTGGAATGTTAATTCTCCCTTTAAACCTCTCAGGGGAATTTGGAGAGCGCCTCCCTTAGCAGTTTCTTCCATTCTTTTGGTTCAGTAGAACCAGTCTGCATCGAGCTGTTTATCTTTTGGTGCACTCCAGAAGATCACAGGCTGGCTGAACTACACCTCTGATTCACTACATTATCCTTACAGTATCGGGGACAGAATGCACTGGATTCATATTTGCTATATGAATGAGCGGCACTTTGAGGCCTGCTGGGAACTCACCCATGAGGACAGCAGCTTGCCAATAGGGCAGACCACAAAAGCAGTCCTGCACATAGTGCAGTGTTCTGACTCCTAGGAAGAGATTTTTTTAAGGGAAGCAGTTTGAGCTTCACAGAAAAGACCTACAAACTTAAGCAAAGTCTGAAAATTCACTTCTTTTGATAGGAAGTGAGTCTTGACCATGGCATGTTGTTTAAACTACAGAATCCACCACTGTAAAATGTCCTAAAGATCCCTGGGGCAGCCAATCAGTCCTACTGCCCACCACTTATACATGGAACCCCATTCCCTTTCAGTCTGGGAACTGCAAAAATGTCCTTGTGGGAAGACTTTGGAGACAGACAATTCTTTCTCGAACTCTTGTTTGTGAAGGGATGGGGAACTGGAATCCTGAAAGTCTACTTGGTAGCACACTGTAGATGCAGACTAAGTTTGTGTGCATTGTAGTATTTTATAGACATCTTAACCCCATGAGGTTGGACTATGACTAATTCATTTGTGTAAAAGAGAGAGCTGGCGAGCATGTTTTAGAAGTAACTAATATAAAGTCTTACACTACTGGAGAAGCTTGTGTTTTTTCTTTACATGCTATGCTCAAACACCTCATTGCCATCAGAATATATATATGTATATATCTCAGATTTCCTATGTCTCACTGGCTGCACACTTCAGTTCCATACACTTGAAAACCAGCCAGGATCCCAGGGAGAAAACAGGCAGGTGCAACCCCCACCCCTATTTCTGGGAGTCAACTCTCACAGCTTCTCTTTTATCTCACATCATTACCAATATCTTACATTTACTGGTACAAAACCTTCCTAGAGAAAGAAAATGAGGCTACTTATGAAAAGATTCCTGGCCCAAGTTCACACAAACACTAAGTGGCGAACAAGAAAATTCCTTAATCTCACTGCATATCTGTTTCCTCATTTAAAAAAGAAAATGGTGACGGTCCGACCACAAGTAGCAGGTAATACCACCATAAGAGTGACTCTCAGTGAAGGACCATTTCTCTTGTATTGGAAATATAAGCCTCAGTAGACATTCTCCACTGTGGAGGCATGTTGGTACCTGGAGGGGAATGGTACAGAAAACAGACCTATCTGGATGGCTATAAAGGGAGACCCAGACTATAGGTGGACTAGTCTGCAGACACTCAGAATCTAACACAGGGAGTCGTATCTCAGCTCTGCACAAGGCAGCAGCTGCTGCTATTTAAGGAATTCTCCTGGGAGGATGCCTGGAGCGCCCTCTCTCTACACCTCCTTCCATGATACTGCATATTCATAGCTAAAGCTTCTTGACTGTGAGGCACTAATCATGAGTCACTTTGGAAGGTCAGAGATGCAAATATTATTCCCTCCAGTGTCATCCCTATTATGTCCATAATTCCATTTTCCCTTCTGTACATTTGAGTTTAATGTGCAAGGAAAGTAAAAAAATATATATATATTTGAAGACGGGTGGTTTGTGCCACGAGAAGCAGTGTGCTTCTGTTCTCCAGGACAAGAACACACGACAATGTTAACAGTAGACTTGCCCTGTCTACCCTTCTGTATAACTGTCTGTTCTAGATCATGGAGATCCTAGTTTGCTTTCTAGAAGGGCGGAAAGGAGAGATAACACTCATATATCACTGTGATCATGGCGATCATCCTGATAATCAACTATTCTGGCTAATTTCCTATCGATGTATTAAAAAACATTCTGACCAAAAGCAATTTAGGGAGGTGTAGTGGCTTAAATGTGCATGTACCCTATTGGCTCAGATATTTGAACACTTAGTTCTCATTTGGTGGCGCTGTTTAAGGATGTTTAGAAGGTGCAGCCTCATTGGAGGAAACATGCCACTGGGGGTAGACTTGGAGAGTTTGAAGATTCTGTGTCACTTCAGTATTTCCCTCTCTGCTTTGTGCTTGTGGTTGAGATGTGAATTCTGAGCTCCCTGGTCTTGCTGCCATGTCTCCGGGTGGCTGCCTCACTTCCCTGCCGTGACAGACTCATTCCTCTGAAACCGTAGCCACTAAGCTCTTAGTTCTGTAAGTTGCCTTGGTCATGGTGTTTTCACACAGCAGTGGGATAATAAGTGAAAGGGAAGAATGAATTTATTGGCTTACAAATACAGGTTGCAATCCATCATTGAGGGAAATCAGGACAGTAGCTCAAGGCAGGAGCCTGAAGCAGAAACCCTGGAGGAGTGCTGCTTGGTAGCTTGCTCTCTGGCTTTCTCATAGGCTCATGCCTAGCTAGTTATCTTTTAGAGATGAAGAACTCATACCTTCGGATAATGCTGCCTACAATGGGATGGATCTTCATGTGTCAATTAATAATCAAGATAATCCCTCAAAGACATGCCCACAGACCAAACTGATGAAGATAATTATTTGATTGAAACTTATTTTCCAGGTGATTATAGACTATGTCAAGTTGACAAAGTTAATGTTAACTGGGACAATCATTATTATCATAATATTTAGTTGCTATTTGTCATGTATCAGGTCTCTTACACTCATAGTATTTTTTTTTTTTTTTTTTTTTTTTTGGTTTTTCGAGACAGGGTTTCTCTGTGTAGTTTTGCGCCTTTCCTGGAGCTCACTTGGTAGCCCAGGCTGGCCTCGAACTCACAGCGATCCGCCTGGCTCTGCCTCCCGAGTGCTGGGATTAAAGGCGTGCGCCACCACCGCCCGGCACTCATAGTATATTTTTTATAGGTGAAGAAATAAAGGCTCACAAAGACTAGACTACTTGTTCAAGTTAATTTAAACATTAAGTGACAAATAATGAGATTCCTAGTATGGGAGTTAATCACCTCAGTGGCTCAGGTATTCACACCCTGCATAATCCCTTCTATTTGGGAATGGTTTAGTGAATCTCGTCTAGCAATAGAACAGAATATGCAGAGGTGACTGGTCAACACTTTCAAGATTAGAGTATAAAATGACTGTGGCTCACTCAATCAGAGAAAGCCAGTTGTAGTGTAATGAATTGTACCACGGATCTTGGCTTTCTGGTTCATTGATAACAAAGACCCAGGTCTGCTAATAATCATGCATGTGACCCTAGAAGCAGATCCCCTATTTGAGTCAAGATGAATGGAGTCCCCAATGAAATCTTGATTATATATTTGTAAGAACTACTGATCTAGAGGCCCTCAAGAACAATATTCCTGGATTCATAAACCACAGAAATCATAAATTAAAACCAGTGTGTGAACTTATTTATTTAAAGATTTCCCCCAGAAACCAAAGGCTGCTAAATGAAAAGTCTGATGCCAGACATGAGATAACTCACCTCAAATTATTGCTTAGGAATGTTTCAGAGACCTTCCAGAACAATACAAGCTATTGCCACTGCTCTTGATTGCCCACAGAAATTCAATGGCCCTATTGCTGAAGGCAGAATATACTCTGGTCACAGGATGTAGAGAAATCTAGTTGGTACTGACCAAGAAGCTTCTACCCTGCTGACTAACATTTGTTGTATTGGAAGGTGTTATGCAGTCTTCTGGGCAAATTGTCATCAACAGTCTTAACCAATTGTGAAAATGTGAACTATAATGACTCATATGGCAAGATATGACCATGAGTGCAATAGTGGCATGGAAGTTATGGAGATAACCAACTGATTTCTCATTAGATTTAAGGCTCACATAGGAGGAAATATATGCCCGATGCATTAAATTTGGCCTAGAACCCACAGTTGGGGAGCTCAAAGGTTTCAACAGTAAACTTACTACTATTACTTACTAAATAGATATAGTACAATGCTGCCCCTAAATCACTATTTCTGTGTCTGGAGCTTAGTAAAGCTCTCAGTCATTATCAGAGAAGTTTTTTACCCCCACTTTTTTCTTTTCTTTTCTTTTCTTTCCTTTTTTTTTTTTTTGCAGTGTACAATGGTAAGTTAACACAGACACTCATAATTAATCAAAGTAGAGAGAATAAATGTCATTGCATTGCTCAGCCACCAGTGGGACATCTCTATCATCCCCTCCCTGCAAAATACCTTAGGGACAATCATGGAATGGGGCTTGGAATGGCTGAAAGAGCCAGTGGTCAGGAAGGATTGGAGTGAAACTGGTTTCTGGACATGACATGACCACCACACTCATGGATTTACAGGAACTATGGCCGCCTGCACAAGCATTGTATAAGATAAGGCCAGTCAACATTCTGGCATGGAGGATGGGGGGACTTTATATGCCCTTATCCCTGACTGAAGGCTATTGACAGCTAATGGCTTCAGCAAAGAGAGAGAGTCAGTTTTTTTAAGAGTGTAGTCTGTGCAAAGTGAACCGTGTTCCAATAGAAGGCCTCATATCAGTGAGTATATGGGCACCACAAATTGGATTTAGTGGGCTAGGTTATTGAAGGAGGACATGAAACAAGGAGAGATGGGAATGTGGAGGAATAAATCTGGGAAGCATTAAGAGTGTGAGGTGAATATGAAAAAAATACACTGTATTAAATTCTCAAAGAATTAGTAAAATATCGTATTACAGTTATTTACTTCATGATGCTGCAAGTTAATGTGCTAGGATCTCACTTCTAACCTCATGCCAGTGATGTTCCTCAATGGGAAACATTGCAATAATCCTGAGGGTTATGGAAAAGAAAAACATGGAAGAGATTTTGTTAGGAAACTCTTTAATGGTTTGACTTTATACTTTGAACGATTGCTGACCTCTTAGGAGAACCCCAGAGGAACACAACACATGAATTGTGAAGCAATGGGTCCAGTTAGTATGAAAGCAGGCCTTTCCAGCTAGATTGTAGCCAGGGTAACACTGCACAAAAGTACCAGGATATAAAGGCCAGCTGTGGGTTGAAATAAGCTACATCTGCTCAAAGGGAGCCCCTTCTAACTCACAAATAGGCTTACAATGATATGCTTGTTACTTCACCATAATCACGAGCCGACTAGGACAGGCTTTACAAAACCCAGGGATAGTCCTGATTATGGCAACAGTGTGAACATGACCCCCATCATTCAATTGGGTTTCTCTTGTATTTTCCATTTGCATACCCTTGGTTAAAGTCTTGGGGAAAATCCCAGGCAAAAAAAAAAAATCTCAAAGATGCTAATGATGACAGCTAGTAGAAAAGCAGGGTCATTTTTCTAGAAAAGAAAAAAAAAATGTTGGCGGCTTCAAATCTGCAGGTATTACAGGAAGTTAAAAGGAAAAATGAATTGTATCCCTTCAGGGTCACCTGAAGGGTATGAATCAATGTTGGGCACTCAGACTGAACATGATAGTCTTTAAGGGAGACGGAGTCACCTGTGTAACCTCTTTCCCCCACAGCTCAGAATCACGGCAGCTCTGAATTCTTGATTGGTTGTATTGTGTTACATCCTCCCAGGGATCACACTGTAGCCCAGGTAGGCCTGGAACTCAATGGGCTGCCCAAGACCTTAGACTCATAATGATCTCATGCCTCTACCTCTTGAGTACTAGGATTGTAGACATGGACCAACACATCCAGATAACTGTTTTCTTTTAAATATCTGTGCTATGATTCCTTCAGAGGCAGAGTTGCCTGAATAGGGAAGCCTGGGAGACTGGCTGTGTTCCTCAGTGGCTTGGGTGTGGGGAAAGTCACTAGGGATGTATATATTTGGGCAAAGGATGATAGTGACAGACCCAATTCCACAACTAGATAAAGGACAGTAGTGTGGTGCTGGTATCCCCTACATCTTCAATGTGGTTTCATCACTACAGAGTCTTGATCCACATCCATTCAGCTCAAGCCTCTTGGGTTCTTCATATAATAGATCCCACTAGCTAGTTAGATCCCAGAGAATTCGTCTCATTGTCTCAGTGTGGTACAATGGAGTACTATGTGATCTAACCAGCTGCACTTGCCTCTAGTACCACCAAGAATACCTTTCTTCCTTAGCTTCAGAGCCTTGTAGCATCCACCAGAGTGGACATCTTCCCGTAACCATACCAACCCCATTTCCTTCCACAATCTCCATATTTCTCACAGATTCCTGCACATCCTTCAAAACTCCACTCACACATCATTTCTTCCAAGAAAACTTTAATGGTTTCTTGAGACCTGTTCCACCTCAGTATTCCAGACCAGATTAGAGAAGCTACCTGTGCTCCCCAAGTAACTGGGAATATCTGTTGTTCCATCCTCTGCATTGCTTATATTATGCTCATCTGCATTTAAGTCTTTCTTCTGTATCAGTCGAGAGTCCTGTTATACAAGGCCAATAGCATTTATTTCTGTATCAAGTGCACATAAGAGGTACTCAAATACACAGGGGACATAATGCTCCAGACCCTTGATTTCTTAAGATATAGTTTACTAGGGAGCACAATCTACTGATGTGGTGGTATTTTATTTGTGCTCTAACAAATAAAGCTTGTCTGGGGATCTGAGGAAAAAGCCAGCCACTATATTAAACACAGAGGTCAGGCAGTGGTAGTACACACCTTTAATCCTAGCATTTGGAAGGCTAGGCTTCATCCTGATCTCTGTGAGTTCAAGGCTACACTGGGAGCAGAACCAGGCATGGTGGCACGCACCTTTAATCCCAGCACTAGTTAACCATAGAGATCTGGAGGTCTGTGCAGAAAGATAGGAAGTGATAGAGCTAGGAGGAAAGGGGAAGTGATGTAGCTGGGCAGAGAGAGGAAGTAAGATGGCAGGGCACAGAAAGGTATATAGACGTGAGTATACAGGAAGCAGCTGTCTCTTGGGCTGAGGATTTCCTCTTGGTAAGAACATGTCTGGCAGGGGGCATGGTGGCATACACCCTTAATCCCAGCACTCGGGAGGCAGAGGCAGGCAGATCTCTGTGAGTTCGAGTCCAGCCTGGTCTACAAAGCGAGTTCCAGGAAAGGCGCAAAGCTACACAGAGAAACCCTATCTCAAAAAACCAAGAAGAAGAAGAAGGAGAAGGAGAAGGAGAAGGAGAAGGAGAAGGAGGAGGAGGAGAAGGAGAAGGAGAAGGAGAAGGAGAAGGAGAAGGAGAAGGAGAAGGAGAAGGAGAAGGAGAAGGAGAAGGAGAAGGAGAAGGAGAAGGAGAAGGAGAAGGAGAAGGAGAAGGAGAAGGAGAAGGAGAAGGAGAAGGAGAAGGAGAAGGAGAAGGAGAAGGAGAAGGAGAAGGAGAAGGAGAAGGAGAAGGAGAAGAAGAAGAAGAAGAAGAAGAAGAAGAAGAAGAAGAAGAAGAAGAAGAAGAAGAAGAAGAAGAAGAAGAAGATTTCAGCTTTCACCCCACTATCTGGCTCCAGCTTTTTTATTAATAAGACTGTTTAGCAATTCATCTTACATACTGACTTATGAAAACAGTCTGGATCCCCAGAAGCGACATAAGCAGACAAGACGCTGATGTCAAATGAACACACATACATGGTTTTTGTGTTGAACTCTGCTTCTTCACTGTACATAAGCCAGTAAAGACCCCATTCTAATCTCTGTAGCAGGTTAGAAAAGCTTACCAATGGGCCACAAAGACCCTGAGCTCTGGACGAGCACAGAGAAAGAGGAACTAGGCTCTGTTCCAAATAGTTTCGGGTTAGTGGAATGGGACAGTATACTCTGCTAGCACTTCTTTCTTTAGGTTTTAAATACTTCCATGTAAGCTCTAGGCAAATATGAAACATATGGGATGCATTCCTCCAACTTGACTCATCAAAATGTTGTTTGCGAGTATTTTGTCTATTCTAAGGAGCCCTGGCATTCCCTCATGGTCCCAAAGCCCTCAGTGGGATCCAGCAACATGGATGGCGTCACTCGATTCTCTGCAAGAGTTTGTGCTATGTGGAGTTTCCTATTCCTACTTTGGAAGCCCAGGCTTTACTCTCTCAGTCACCATACATCAAGTGTGTTCCTAGGAAATAGAGGCTTGTCTCAAGTGGCGTTTAATGAGTGCAAGAGCCCCGGTAATACAGATAGTGACACACCTTGAGTCCTTGCAGAGATTAGGATTGAAGGCACATGCCATTTAACATTCCACCACAAAAGACTAACGTTCCAGCTGAGTTACATCGAGGCTCAAATCCTGTACATGATGATTATGTGGTCCCGACTTTACAGCTAGGATCACTGAGGTTCAGACACTCTACTTAAGTCTACCAGGAATTCCACACACGTGCAAGGAAGCCTAAACCATCCTTTGTTTCTCTTGCCAACAGTTCTTCTCTTCTCCCAATCTCACCAAGACGGAGCAACCAGAAATGGAACATCTCAGAGATGATGCTTCATAAGCAGCAGGCTCTAGTATCCCACCTCAACACTATTCTTAACTGAGCAGGTTAAATGTGTGATATTTCTGATGCAACACTGGGCATTTAGTAGATACGCTGATCTCCAGACAATAAGATTCTTTAACTTACCTGAAGACCCTTCGGGCTGCACAAAAACGTACATTTATGTATTTTTGTTTCCAACACCGCATCTTTATCTGAGGTTAATAATACAAATCATTTCATTACAGTAAATCCTCTTACCTTCGTAAGAGAGGAGAGAGGGATGGGCAAGACCGGGATGGGGGTTGAATCAGCCAGGAACCAGAACATTATAATGATTGTAGAGAGATGATATAAATTTTATAATTTATCTAGGCGCTACAACAAGCAGAATGCAAAGCTTTGCAGCTGCTGAGAGTCAGAGCAGTTCAAGTAGGATTTGCCAAAGGGACAGGCGAGAAGCTGCTTCACAGGCAAAGCTGTGTGCTTGGCCTGCAGTGAAAGATGCACTGTATTGAAGTTTATTCTGCAATTTGTACTCTGTGATAGCAAGAACAAGAACCACAAAATTCTTGCTAGGAGTCCATTTGGACACACTTTAATTGAAATCAGAAGTCCCTATCTGATCCCCAGCAATGTAGGCACTGCAATTCCTCAGAGCTGCTTGGCTCTGGGAAAAATAAAAGTCCTGTTTTTTATAAACCATTGCCTTTGGGGACACACTTCCATCCAGCTCAGGCTGGATTAAATATTCGCAGAGTCTGTTTTGGTGGAGTCTCAGAGAATGAGTCACAGAACCTGGGGGTGCTTTCCTTTTCTCTCCTAAGGAACCAAATGCTCCATGGAAATCTTTCATGGAAGTCTTTGCCTGCCTTGACGTTGTTTTCAATCGCCTTTTTTCCCCAGGGTGGATGAAAGAGAGCTGTCAGTTATATAAGCATTTATATGAATGTATAAAAACCATAATGTGGCCACTTGTAAGTTAAGGATGTCTGATGCATTAACTTCACAAATGTTGACAGAGTGCTTCCTCTGGGCCAGGTGCAGGGATGACCAGGCCAACCAGTGATTCCCATCGATCCTCTTGGAGTTGAAAAATAATCAACTCTTGGAGTTGAAAAATAATCAGGTGCTTCACAAATCATGTATAATAATATGCTGTGGTCAAAGCTCCCCAGAGAAACCCTGGGTGCTCTGAGAGTATGATAAGGACGCTAAAGTACAAATGGGTGCCCAAACAGACTAATGAAAAACATAGGACAATAGCATGGGGATGGATTATTCTTCATTATCTTAACCATGGCCATTTCTTGCCCTGTTCTTCCATAGAGAGTCTGCAAAGAGGTTGTGATGGCAGATGCTTGTAAAGCAAAGTTGAATGAAGCACATCCCACCTCAAAAGAGAAGGGGATGAGTGAACTCAAGCCCAGGCTTCCGAGCTGGCTCTGTCACCCAGCAGTTTGACAGTCTGGATACCAATGTGTGCATTTCTCTGAGCTTCATTTTCTTATATTTGTAATGAGATATTAACAGAATCTTCCTTATGGGACTAAGTGGATATGAGGATTAAATGAACTGATGCAGGTTAGAACAGTCCCTGGACAAAGCAGGGCTTTGTGATTTGTGACTGAACACGCATAATAGGGAGTCTGTACCCCAGAGGGACAAACGGTGATGGCATCACTAACAGAGAGAGGCTGCTACGTGACTAAAGAAGTAGGGGTGCAGACAAGAGAAGCATGTGTCTCCCTAGAAACAGTGTCTAAGTGAACCTCAATCTTGTCCTCATGACTACAGAGCAGAAGGGTCAGCCTCACCCAGCCAAACCCAGCCACAGTTAGCTAAGACAGTAGGTAATCTCTGGAAAAGAGAAAACTTAAAAGCTACACAGAGAAACCCTGTCTCAAAAAACCAAAAAGAACTCACTAAATGGAAAACAAAAACAAACAAACAAACAAACAAAAACTAGATGAGCCAGCTCTAATCATACAAAGTGTCAACTCTTTCCACTCTTGTTCAAGTTAACTTTTACTATGTCTGTGTCTTCTTAAACCTTCCTAAACATTTCACACTGCATGATCACAGGCCGAGTCTTTTCCACTGGTCCATTCAACTTAACAAGCATTATCTAGTGAATTACTTTTGCTTGGAGAGCACAATTCTGGGCTCCAGCACACAAAAGTAGGCAGCCCACTCTGCGTACATGCACAGGGTCGATTGGCCTGCCCTCTCTACAAACAGGGCAACATATTCATGTAGTGTGTTTAGCACAGTATGCTCTGTTGTAGCCACAGTCACAGGGACTTGCACAGGTAAGCATCCTCCACCTTGGAATTTGTCAGATGTTGCTGTGATGCATGGTATCCATATAATGCAAAACAACCATGAATTCATTCTAGGATCTTTCGCTTTGAAATAAAATTCCAAAGCAGCTTTAGAGAGCTGCAAAGAAGCTTGGTAATGTTTGCTCAAGGAGGAAGATAAATTAAATAAGAATCCTACTGGTTTGGCTTTATATTTCTCCCTCTCAGTAATGACATAGAGAATTTATTCTGACTAGAGTGTTTCCAACATTGTCTGCAGGAAAAAAAAATGGCTCCAAAATTTCTGTTGCCATGCAGTATAATTTAAAGCTAATTACGTTAAATTGGATCTATCGAAATTTGGCATGGGTGTAACTTGGCTTCAGAGGGAACTCTGAAATAAAAGTCAAAAACAGGTGTAATATTCCAAATACCAAACTGGCAACAGATATTATTTAATGAGAAAGGGATACCAATTACAGTGAGAGAAAATAAATACAGAAGGTACTGGGACCAAAGGAATCGTTTTATTTTTTAAATGTTGAGATGAAGTACTCATTTCATATTAAATTTATTTCCTTGACAAGTAAGTAACCAGAAAACCTGGTATTTCCCTAATAGTAGAAGACCTAAAGGCAAGGAACAAATACAACACGCCATGCAGGTGTGACAAGCATTGTATAAAACAAAGATGACAAACAGGACAGGCTGTCTTCTTGTTTCTCAGTGATTTAATATTATTCCCAATTTGTTGGGTGGTTACACAAATATCATCTATCCTATCCACTGATGCCACTTCTTGTTAAACACCAATTTTATGTTACTCCATTTTATATATATACATATATATGTATATGTATATATACATATATGTGTATATATGTATATATTGCATATTGTAGTTGAATATACATACAAATACATACTCTGTGGTGTGTGTGTGTGTGATAGACTTCTCATTTGTAGCACATTGTCATTTATAATATTATATATATATTATAAATATATATAATATATATAAACCCATCACTATGATCATCTGTTGATCTGTTGCGTCTCTCAAGATCATGATATGCTACTAGGAATAGGAAAGCAAGTATTATTTCTTGGGGATGTGCAAAAATATTTGTAGCAAACATATGAGCTAATAATGTAATGGGGAAATAGACAACTATGATGTCAGCTGTTAGCATAATTGAAGACTTTTAAGTAGCTATTGGTTAACTGGCATATGAAAGATGCTCTAGCATGCTGGCCTATTTAGGGCAGCTACAGATAAGGCCTTAAGTTTTTAAGGAGGAGAAGCCAGCCATTTTTGTCAACTGTCTTTGTGGTTGTTACCCAGGTCTGTTGGATGAAGCACAATAAGTGTATTCAGGCTTTGACCAATTATGACTAGCCATTTCCCAGGCATTGATAAAGCTTGGTTATGGAATATCCCTCAAAGTTCCATATGGACAAGTGATAGCCTTTCAGAGTGGTGCTATTGTAAAGTATAGAGCCGTAAAGAGGAGGGGCCTAGTGGGAAGCCTGTAGATTATTCTGGACACACCTCTGGAAGGGATTGTGTGCCTGGAGTTCTCTCACACTGTGTTTCCTTATGGTCTTGAGTGATGAGCAGTTATGGGTCACTACATGTTCCTGTAATGATGTGCTGACTTGTAAGTGTCCCCAAAGCAATAGGAAAAGTGGACTAGAATCTCCAAAATAAATATTTTATATAAATTATCTCATGTTTGTTATAATGATAGAAAACTGCCAAGCACAGACACTATTATATCCATTTATTGTGTCATAAGATATGGTCCCCATAACAGGATCTACAAATTAGATGGTGCATGGTTATTCCTGATTTATAAATCAGGACACTGAACTCTAGAGATGAAGCAGCAGGCAGGTCTTAGAGCTGGTAGTGGATAGACAAGAGAGTCAAATATATTGATTGCTGAAGTTCTCTCCTACAACGAGTTCTGCATGAACAGCCTTTGTTGCGGGGGGTGGGGGGGAGGGAGGGTAAGGAGGGGGAGGAAGAGAGAATGTATGTGTAAGAAAAAGAGAGAGTATATATGTGTGAACAGGTGAGAACATTGAGAGAAAATGTGTGTATAAGAGTATGCGTGTATGTAAGAAAGAGTGTGTGAGCCTATATATGAGAGTGTGTATATGTATAAGAGTATGTGTGTGTGTATATGTATGAAGAGAGAGTATGAGAGAGGGTGTGTGTATGAAAGAAAGAGTATGTGCATATATGAGAGAGAGGGGAATGGAGAGAGGGAGGGAGAGAGTTTTCTACTCTATGATTATACATGTAAGGCAGAAAAATACCTGCTCCAAATCAGGATGGGAAGTTGAAAGCTATAAGGACAAGAAAAACCCATGCAGGAGACAAGTTGGAAATAGAGGGATATTTTCTTTCCATTTAGATTTGATTTTAAGATGGAAGGAGGAGAAGAGGGAGATGTTAATTATTTGATGAGTGGACAGTATTTTAGGAAAAAAATCAAGAAGGACATTTCAAGAAGAGCATACTTCATTTCAGGAGATGGCAGGATGTATGAGGAGTGTCTGTGACAGACAATGTGGTCTTCCTTGTAAATGGATCAGGAAATGAGAGAGAAGGAAAGACGGAAGCTTGTGATTGACAGAACCATAGGTGGCTGTGCTGAAAAAGCAAATAGTTTAGGACTAAAAGGAGAGGAGCAAACTGAAGTTGAAAAAGAGGGAAGTACCACAGAGGAAAAAGAAGAAAGAATTCAGTGAATTAGGAACAGATATCTTAATACCAAATGTCATTAATCAGAAAGGAAAACAACAACAATACCAACAACAAACAAACAAAGTGATGAATGGGATAACCAAAGATGTAAAGGGGCCACCTGTAGTGTGATGAAATTTAAGATCAGGTAACTAAGAAGGAAACAGATACTTATGGGGTTTGAGCATGCAAAAGTGTCAGTTTCAAATTTGGTCTTGCTTTCCAAAGCCAACTGCCTTGGAGAAGTCAATTGTTTGACTGAAATCCTAGTCGCCCTTAAAGTAGAGTGGATGGTCATGCTCATAGCATCATGTCATGAAGGAAGTCTTAACCACCCTGGAATGAGAATAAGATAAAAGAAAAGGAAAGTTTTTTTTTTTTAAGTTGTTGTTGTTTGTTTTAAAGAAATATCTGGGTGTGATAGCATGTGCCTGTAATCCTAGCACTGAAGCTGATGCGGGAGGAATGCCTGAAGTTTGAAGCCAGTACAGGCTACAGCACTAGAGTGATATTTTTGTCTTAAAAAAGAAGGAGGAGGGTGAGGAAGAGGAAGAAAGAAAGAAACAAACAAAAAAAGAAAAAGAAAAAAGCAAACAAAAAGAAAAGATAATGTAGTAGATTAGCCCATTTCTAAGAAAAAAATAAGTAGAAAAAATGCTCTATAGGAATTTCATGATTCAGATCTTGGTAAGAAAATGATGTCAGCAAATTAAATGCCCAGTAACAAGATGATAAAGTGTCAGAGAGATAAATGAAGAAAATATAACCAGAGAATCTAACAAAGGATATTAAGGACTAAAAGAAAATTACTATTGTTTCAGTATCTCTCCTGGGCCTTCTTTTACAAGGATCCAAATTCTGGGTCCAATTTCTGCCCAGTGTCCATGACTCTCCTCTAGGTGGCTGCCATAAACTATTTGTGACTGGCTTTTCCAAGGAAGCCCACACACTATCGTTATAATTATGTGTTCATTAACTGTTTACTTAGCCTATATCTTATGCTAAGCTCTTGGAAGTAGACATGGGGAATGGATTCCTGTTACCACTCATAGGTGGGAGTAAATCTTTCATAATGTCTCGTGGATAAAAAACAGCTAATTGCCATCAAAATGAAAGCAATGTATCATTGGAGTCGAGTTGAATAAAAAGAAAATACTGGGTTTGACAGAAAGATAAATTTATTTTTTGTTGTTGGTGATCATGTTCTTCTGGCTGAATGGCAAAGTTGGTTAAACACCTGTGCCTTAGAGTAGGTTACCTACTCAATGCCCTGCAGTGATGCCTGTCATATTCTGGGCATGAGAGATTGGCACATTCATTATGATGGCTTTCCAGTAAACGGCAGTAATTTGTCTTGGTCTATTGAGTGAGATTATCACAACAATTTTCCAACACATGGAGAATAGGTATCCTGAGGGATGGGCACTTCCCTCCTAATTCCATGGAGGCTCTACATGTGCAGTGCTTGAAGCATAGCATACTTCTGTTCCAGTTCTAAGTCTCTTAGTTCTCAGTTTCAGGATCCTGGAGATGGGATGTATCTGCTCTGGACATTAAGTTCGTCATCTACAAAGTAGGGTTGATAGTAGTTCCTTCCTCAGAGCAGTATCAAAATGTCATTAAGACAATGCAAGCAAAATATTCAGTGTGACAAACTGGCAGAAAAGAACACTGAAGAATAATTTACTATCATGATAGTACTATTCTTATTTAAGTGGTCCCATGACCCATTGTCTAAGTTAGGGTTTCTATTGCTGTGAAGAGACACCATGGTCATGGCAACTTGTATAAAGGAAAACAGTTAGCTGGGGGCTGGCTTACAGTTCAGAGGTTTAGTCCATTGTCATCATGGCAGGAAACATGCAGAGTACAGGCAGACATGGTGCTGGAGAGGAGATGGGAGTTCTACATCTTGATCCTCAGGCAGCATGAAGGGAATAGAGACACACAAGGCCTGGCTTGAGTTGCTGAGGCCTCCATGCCTGCCCTGAGTAACACACTTGGTCCAGCAACATCACACCTACTGTAACCAGGCCACACCTCCCAATAGTGCCACACCCTATGGGAGCCTATGGGACCATTTTCATTCAAACTACCACAACCATATAGCTTTCTGATTATTCTCAAAAGAAAAAGTATGCAAATCACACAAATCATTCTTGAGAATCCTTAGAGTTATTTCAAACTAATAATTTCAAACTATTGTCTGTTCTGCATATCTGCAGATAGACATCTTAGAATAAGCATATTTTTGTCTTTAGTGGTGGGTAATTAATTAACGATCTCTTTTTTTAAGGCTTATATAAAAGTATAAGTAAATGTACTATACAAATAAGGGTATGAGAAGACTTGTTGCAGTATAGAATGTCAATTCATTTATGGGCTTGTTTTCCTTATAGATCAAATCTAGAGATGCATTTGGAGAACCAATTCTTTGGTGCAAGGGCAAACATAGTACTTAAAACACTCTTTCTCAGTTTTAATGGTGACTCCTACGAGAAGCAGCTCTTTTCGCTCACTGCTTCTTGAGTTGTTTTCTGACCATATTTTGCCAACTTGTCAGTTGCTCAGTGTTTACAAACACCTTCATTGCACAGCTGTCTACAGTGTACAGAGGAATTCACTGTGCTGAGTACAATTAAATCCAGTAGCTGCATTGGAAGATGCTTTGTGCCCCCATAGGACTTGAGGAATACATGGGAAGAGCAAGCTCCAGTTTTGACAACATTTCTTTGACTATAGAATGCCAAACAGGGTTGAGAAAGAAATGGTGGCACTTGTGTTTTGACATCCCCATGTGCCAAGTGCTTCTTCGAAGAAAGAAGATTAAATACCAGAATTGCATACCTTCATCAAAGAGCCTGACATAATCACTAGGTGTCCTTAGAGATCTATGAGGTTCACAGTGATTAAAAACAGGCATTAAGAGAATTACTATACAGTATCACGGCTAAGTGAACGCACAAGAGAAATGAATGCAAATAACCACATTAAAAAAAAGTGCATAGCTAGGCACAGTATTCAGAATAGCCCCAAAGCAGAAAGCACCCAGACACCTGTCAATCAGGTGAGTGGATGCTTGGTGTTCCAGCCTTACAAAGAATTATTTGCTCATAAAAGAAAATGAAGAAGAAATAGTTACTACAACAGGGACATGAACCATGAACGCATGCTAAGGATGCTAAGTTGAAAGAGAGCGCATATATACTATGATTCCATTTCTGTGAAATGTCCAGAACAGGAAAACCTATAGATAGAAAATAGGAGAGTGTTTGCCAAAGGCTGGGAGGAGAGTCAAAACTGTGACTGCTATAGTAAGTATAGAGTCTCTCTGGGGGAGAATAATGTGATATTTAAAAACTGCTTACAGCAATAGCTGCATGGTAGATGAATGTGGTAGGAATGATTGAATTGAGATGTTTAAGCAGTGTGGTAAGTGACCATCAGCCTCCAATGAAGGAAGGATTTCCTTGGCAGAGCAGAGGGCATAAGGCTCCATGCTCGCCTGTCTCTGAAACTCATATCAGATCTACTTCCACCAGCTCAGCGTCCCCTGGATGAGGTTCAGAACCTGATGAGGCCCCAAACTTTGGCTCACCAACACCAGTCAGTCCTTCCTCACTGTCCCCCTCCCTCCTTCTGGAACCCAGATATGTGAATTGCTATTCAAATTGTAGTTCCCACCAGAATCACTTCTCGAGTTTCTCTTGCTTCTATGTCCTCTTCATTTAGTGTATTTGTTAATTAGTTAATATTTACACGGTGTTTTAAATGAGAAATACCCTCCCATAGGCTTGGGGAATAAAATACTCGGTTCCCAGTTCATGGTACTGCTTGGGGGTCTTGTGGGATGAAGTAAGTAATTAGGGCTGGGCTTTGAGAGTATATGGCCTTAACCTACTTATGGTTCATTCTCTTTGCTTTGTGCTTACAGAGGATGTGGACTGTCAGCTTCCTGCTCCTGACACCATGCCTGTGCTTGCCCTCATACCTTCTTACCATATGGATTCTTATCCCTATAGAACCATAAGCCAAAATAAACCCTCTCCTCTTTAAATGGCTTTTGGTTGTGGCGTTTTATCGCAGTAGCAGAAAAGTAACTCATACCCTTGGCATACTTTACAGGCACTTTCAGCTCTCTCCTTTGCTACTACAGTACTCTCAACATAACTTCCATCATTTTACTTTGTGCAGTGTGTTCAACATTGCTTACTAGTCTGAGTTCCTAGGATTTCTGGAGTGGAATAAATACACCAACAGCATGCATTCTGTGTCCCTAACCAGAATCATGACATATAAGCCACATGTCTGGAACACGGACAGCTGATCCTGGATGCTTTTCTCACTGATCTCAAAAAGCAGATAGATGTTCTCATTGCATCCACAGAACAGTTAAGTGATTAAGTCAAGGGCTACATAGCATAGTTTGTGCACCACCTCCTCTACTAACTAACCAGTGTAACAACTTGAACCATAACTCAGTGTGGTCCCCAATTTCAAATTCCAGTTCTACATGCATGAGCAGAGGTGAAGACATCAACCAGATCTGAAGACAGACTCCATGTAACTGAAAGTACTTTCTAGAAACTCATTCAAGGTGTTTTTCTGGAAGGATTATCTAGTATAAAGTATATGTCCTTGGCCTTGTAGATACCATGAATTCATTTCAGTCCCTTCCCATCTTGTTTGCAAAGCTCTCTAGCTTGACACACCCACTAGACTGATGGTACCAGACAGACCCCACATCAGCCATGTGCTTATCTGGCCAAATGATCCAAATGGGTAGGTTCCTTTCTCACTGTCCGGTCCATAGATGAAGTGGGAAGGAAATGAAAGAGCCTAGTAAAGACCATTCAACTCTTTTTATTTTGACAGTAGAACTTATAAACTGATTTGCTGAGTATCTGGAATAAAGTTGATATTCAACACAAGTCTGACATTTGAATGCAAAAGACTCTATTATATTTAATCACTCCTCTCAACTCCCCCTTTTTTTCTTTAAAATTTCTCTCTTTCTTATTTTTCCCCTGAAAACTGCAAATCGCTCTAGCTTTTTTGAAGCCAGCCATAGCTGGAGCCATTTCATTTATATTTATAGCTAAATTCCAATGCCGTGTACTCTGCACATGATTAATTCACAGAGGAAGGGCTCTGAAGTTGGGATGTTTTAAGTAAGTACAAAGCAGGGCAGAGTTTAAAAATGTTAGCTCAAGCCAATAATTTGACTTTTTTTTTACAGTCAGAATCAGACAGTTGCTGTTGAAAAATTTATGATCCCTTAGAAAACTACATTTTTATGTAGAAAAGGAAAATATTAATCCTATGTTAACTAGACTGTGGTAAGATACCAGATCTCAACTGAAAACTTTATGCCTAGCTTCTTTGGGCACAACCCTATGAGGGAGGTTACTCAGAACTCCTGCTGTCAAAAACTGACAACATTATTTGACAAGCTAAAATTATAATTGCACTTTAGCTAGATTATCCCCTGTGGTGAAGTGTAAGTTTGTTAATGGTCCCTGCAAACATATTCTATAAGTCTAATTGTTCAGTGTATTTTTTATTTTAATGTTTAAATTTTAATAAAAGAATTCTTAATTATTTGATTTAAATAAAACATAATTGTAAGATTTTACTTTCCTTGCTATTTTTAGAACATTTGTTATTTTTATTTTCGGTGCATGAGTTATTTGCCTGCATGTATGCTAGCACTGCATGCATACCTAGTACCCATGGAGATCAGAAGAGGGTGATAGATTTTCTAGAACTAGAGTTATGGATGATTGTATGATGCCATGTACTTGGAACAAAACTCGGGTCCTCTGCAAGAGTAGCAAGTGCTCTTAAGCACTGAACCATCACTCCAGATCCTCCTTGGGTTTTTGAATATAGACCTGTTGCCATAAAAACTATGTGCATCCATGTGCACATGCATGCATGTGTGTGTGTGTGTGTGTGTGTGTGTGTGTGTGTGTGTGTGTGTGTGTGTAAGCAAGAGAGACAGAGAGAACATTAGATCCAAGTGCCAAACTCTTCTTACATAGCAACATCATGCTGCCTCTCATACATTTGGGGAAATTAACCTACACGATTCTTGATGTACTCATTAAGACATCCCAGGTATTCTGAAAGCTGGAGCAGATCCAGACCCTCTGAATCCCATCAGTGCCATATACAAACTCTTAACCTGTTTCCTCATTTGCAAGTCTAGGATGCCAACTTCATGTCTACTGGAGGGCTCACAGCAGTCCTTGCCTGCAGAAGCTCTGGACTAATATCAGCTTTATTATTGTTATGAGAGTTTACAGATTCACACGCATACTTACAGATAAACTAATAATTAATATCATTCCATCTAAACCTGCCAAATCATGATTATTCCAAACAATATTTTAAGGCATTACTACAACTCATGGCTAAAACTGACTGAGAACATATTTGTCTGAAAGGAATATTTATCTCTTCTATCTATATGCATGGCTTGAAAGGTAAGGAATTTTTCTTTGTCCTGAAGAGATGCACTGCTCTTTGCTTTAGCTTCAGGAATAGAGACCATGAATATGAGAAAATATCGTGGACTGTCAGCAATACTTCTACATGTCCCACTGGGACACACCTTCTAGACAACTGTTCTACAGAAGATACTGCACCTGCTTCTGAAATGAGCACAGGAACCTCTTCTCAGTTGGTTCCTTGGAACAAGAGCTAGTCTTCATCCTGTCTTTTCATTGCTTTAACCTTTCCTTAATATCTATGCACATAATAAAGTCTGAAATCTGGAGGGATTGCCCCTAAGCAGTGACATTTGGAATAGGGATGTGGTCATTCTTCCCTTGGCTTTCCCATGAGCAAGTAGAACCATGGTCTTGTTTTCATTCTATCATGGAAGAAGGATCACCATTATTTACCCTGATGCACATGGCCACTCAGTCCTGACAATGGATTTCAACAAGCTCATGATTTTACTCATGTAGCAGCATGGAATAATCATAGATGTGTTGCTAGGATACTTGGTGCTCTAAAACTCTTGTTAAACACCAACTCCTGAGAATATCATAAAGGCTTCATATTCTTATTCTTAGCTTTGCTTTCCTCTGTTTCAGTTAGCCGTGGTCAACACTACCCTCAAAATATTAAGAGAAGATTGTTGAAATAGGCCATTTATAAAGTTTAAGTTGTACACCATTCTAAGAAAGCAGGATTGACTCTAGCTCCTGCACTATCCCATGCAGAACATAAACCATCACTTTGCTCAGTGAGTCTAGGCTGTATATGTTACCAGCCTAATAGTCACCTAGAAGTTTGTGTATCAGAATAACTGTTGCAGCACATTAGCACTTGTGTTCAAGTGGCCCTTAGCTTACTTCATAACGGTCCCAAAATGAAAGAGTAGTGATGCTGGGCATAGAGGACATGCCAAAGACAAGCCACAGTATGCTTTCCCTGGAAGAGGAGAAAATTTGTAACTTCATAAAGAAAGGATACAAAATCAGATAACAGGGCTGCTGAGATCCGTGGTATGAACAATCTTCTATCTGTTAAATTGTGAAGATTTTCCTGAAACCATAAAAGCTAGTGGCCATGGTGAGTGGTGATTTCTTAAGCAAGAAAGAAAAATGTATTGTCTGTGTGAGTATGTACAGGATGTAGTGTCATATAGATAGGACTGAGAATTACCCCTGGATTCTGGTGTTCATGAGAAGTTGTCAGCATAAAGGACAGTTTCCTAACTCTGTCTTAAATTTTATTTGTATGAAACAGGGTCATATCTAGCTCAGGCTGGCCTTAAACTCATCTTGTAGTTGATGATGACCTTGAATTAAGATCCCCCTGTCTCCACCTCTAAATGGGGGTGGTTATAGGCACACACCATGGTATGGGTTTGTGGAGTGCTGGAGCTCGGAGCTCGGACCTTTTTGCATTCCAGACAAGCACTCTATCAAAGGAACTACATCCTCAGCCCAAACTTCCATTATATATAGCAGAATAATATATTTAGGATCCTAGGAAGCTTGAAGAAACAAACAAAACACACAATTCAGAAATTCAATGGCCAGCCCTATATGTATCTCATCTCCCTGGTCTTCATGGACCCCTATTGCCCCATGTGTGTGGTAAGGGTGGGGTTGCCCCTCTTTAGATTGTAAGTCACTTCTGGGAAGCCCTTACTCTAGCAGCTAGACTTCAGAAGCACCTCTAAAGCTCCATCAGTTTGTGAGTTTTCATAGAGAAGAACTGGTCTAATGAAGCCATCGCTAAAACACAGCAGGTATGAGGTGGAATGCTTCAGTTACTTGCACATTTTAAGGGACCGGGGCTACTTTGGTGGCAGCTGATTATATTCAATCATTCATGCAGCTCCCCTGAGGACACGGTTTTTATTTTTAGAGAAACCTCCACTCGCTGACTGTTGGGAAGGGAACACTCAGGAGGAGCTATCAGCAGTCATTTGTTTCAGTAAACATTGAATATAACATATGCCTCTCAAGTAATGTGTATCCAAACATACAATTTACAAATAATTAACATCATGTTAATTAGTCACATTAATTTATGCCACTTTGTGGAATTATTTCCTCAGAGTGTTTAGGAACGCTGCCAGGAGCTTGAGCCAAACAGTGTGAAAATGTGCCTGAAGTTAACTGTTGTGAGTGGCTGTGAGACACAGCTTGAACAAGTTGTCCCAGGCCCCTGAGGCATATCAGAGGCTGCCCCAGCTTTCTAGCTAGAGAGAATTCAGTGAGATACCACCTCTCGCTTCCTGCTCCGGCTCTCTTTGTTTTGTTTTGCTTTCTGCTTATTGTTGTCGAGAGCCCACTGTCCAAGATGCTCTGCTGGGTGCAGAGGGTGAGCCAGGCTGAGTTTTATATACGGCAGTATTGTCCTGACAGCAGTTGTCTTCAGATTTCCAAACAATAGCAATGACAATCAATGACTAGGAATTATTCCCTGTAAGCAAAGCTCTGAGAACATAAAATGGCAAAAGCAACATGCCAATGTTTCAAGACTTCTGTAGGTCTTATCTATCTATAATCATTATTTTTTATACTGACTTATTCATTTGCGGGGGCACACATATGGAGATTAGAAGATAACTTGCAAGAGTCTCCTTCCACCATGTGGACCCCTGGGGAGATCGGACTCAAATCATTAGACGTGGCAGCAAGCTCACTAGCCTTATCTGTCTTTGAAACTTTGGCATCTTCGCAAGGACTGAAGCCCAGTTTCCAACAGTGTATCAAGAAAGGGGAGAGATTAGCCAGGCAGTTCAGATGATAGAGAAGGGGAAGATATCCGGAGAAAGGGGGCTGGTAGAGCAGGCAGATAGGAAAACAAAAAAAACCAAATCACAAAATGAAATGAGGCTAAGAGGATGGCTTGTGGAAATATGATTGGTCAGGGTAGGGTGAAGGGCTTTTGAGATGGGCTATTGCAATGGGCTGTGGGTAATCCTCATAGATCTGCTATGGTCTACTTTATTGGGACAACTTATTCAATAACAGACAATGGAACTGAGTTCTCTTCCTTCACTTCTCAGTATGAATTGCAGATAAATCTAGACATGACACAGAACCCAACCATCATGACTTTTAAAAGAAGGCATAGGAAACACATCGGTCTTTATAAGTTGATCATAGATGCAAAGGTTGAAATCTATAAGCAATCTATTTTTCAAAGGACCAAAGTTGAAACCAAAGCCCCTGTGTGAAGTTTAGTTTTGGTGAATATGTGAGCATGAGAACGTAAGGGATCAGGCAGGAGGAGGGCATTATGGACGACAGAAGCAGCAGACGACCAGGGGAGCTGAGTCTCCACATTATTAAAATAATATTAGAATTGGTTATTAGCATTTTCAAACCTCCAAACGCCTGCTTTGTCTATTTATGCAGAACTCTAAGCACCACACCCCATGAGGAATATGCAGTGCAGTAGAAGATAAAATGAAGGGAGTGAGGACAGAGGGCACTAGGGACACACTGGGCAATACCAGCACCCAGCACCGTTGCAGACTTGTAGGATCCAATCCTTCTGTGGAAGAAGCAGGTGTATGCCTGAGGAGACAGTACAAAGAAGGACATAGATACCAACACTCACGCCCAAATGAAGCCCAGGGAGATGTTGTGAGATCCAAGGAAGCCATGACCCACTTTAAAAGTGAGAAAAATTCATGCAAGGAGAATTCCTTCACCAGGACCTGTTTCTAGCTGTCTTCACAGGGAAAGTTAGGGCTCTCTTTCCATGCAGCTACATTGATGTGCATAGAGGTCATTTCTCTACAAGAAACTTTTGACTTATTGGTATGAGAACCATGGTAGAGTAATCTTGGCTAATAACAATAAATATTAAAGGTTACTTTAAAATTTTTATTTAGGGCCTATTTGATTCACTTTAACTTTGATTCAATTTGGCTCCCCTTAATATTTATCCAAAAAAGTGTTTCAGAATCCCCAAGTTGTGAATACATGAAAGCTCTCCCCTAATATCCAGGAAACCATTGAGAATATAAAAGCAGCAAAAAAATCATCCCAGGGTTTCAGGACGTTCCACAACTTCAAAGAGAACCGAATGAAATCTGCACCTATTTTGCACAAACTGAAATTGCACTCGGCAGGAGCAGCCCTTCTCCCCATGCAGAAATCTGAAAATGCATTTGAAAAACTAGATCCATATTTTAATTAAAAGGGACCATTCTGAGCCCAGCATGTGGAAGTGTAGCATTAATATTTGTGACTCTAGCCATGGGGGACAAAGGGGCAAAGAGGGTCTTCCATGAGCAGTGGGAAGTCAAGGTTGATCTTTCTTGAAGCCCAGAGTCTCACAGACATGAAGGGGTCTGCTCTTGCTTCAAAGTGCTACCCAAGGACAAGGGGCATTGATGGAAGGTCTGGCCACCCATTAGGGTAACTGGAGGGATCAGAGTTTAAGCAGCCAAAAGTGGCTGGTGAACAAAACATTTCATGGATGTGCACGGATGCGCACGGAGACAGCAGAATGTATGTGACAGCCAGCACCTACTCCACCATCACACAGTACATTATTGAGTGTCACTCCACAAGCACACAGGTTTTAAAACCAGGGCCATTTGCTTCATGTGCTCCAGGAAGCTCTCAGGTCTACCAAATTTCAAAAGCTTTTATTGGGATTATTTGTTTAATGGCAGAAATAACCATTGTCAAACAGTACCATATTAGGGTATTTTACATAAAAATGAACATATTAAGCCAACTCGTGGCGGTATCGTCTCAGTGCCATACTGCAATCACAATGGCTGGCAGCCAGCCTTGGCCTTCTCAGTACTGCTGGCTTTATGGGCATGCATATTTAAAGCCTAGGAGCTTAAAAAGTCACATGTGTAGATGAATTAATTTTTCTGTGTCAAATGGATTGTTTCCTTTTTCTTAAAGAAAATGTTGGCTGTTCTTCAAGGAAACATGTTTTAAAAAAATGGAGTCTGGCTTTCAAAGGGCTGGACTTCATAATGACTGATTTATTCAGTGACAGTTTTAAGATCATTTTAGTTTTAAATAGGCCAGAATGTAAGAGCAAGGAGGAGGAAGGACAGGAGAGTATTTAGAACTCATCCCAAACTCCCTCACACTGGTTGGAATTGGCTAGGAGAGTCCCAGGCAGAGAAGCTCCATGTTAAATTCCACCAGAGCTGCACTGTCCAGTGAAGCAGTCGTCAGCTCCACCCTAGCATAGAGCATTGACCATGTAGCTTAATAACACAGAGGAACTGAATTTCAAATCTTAGTTCATTTTAATCCTTATAAAATGGATTTAAAAGCTGAAGCAGCTCAAAACACAAATTCACCTTCATTTTAGCTTTAGTTTACATTGAACTGCTACATAGCACAAGGTGGTATTGTATGAGTTCTATAGTTTGATCTGAAATGTCCTCTATGGACCTTTGAGTATGTGCTTAGCTGGTGGTGCTGTATTGGAAGGCATGGAGCTCTTAGCGGGTAGGATCTAGCTGGAAGAGCAGGTCACCTGGGGCTGTGGCTTTGATGGTTATACTCTATCTCTGGTTCCTTGAGCTCACTCTGCTTGCTGGTTTGCTGTGACCTGAACAGTTTCTGAGAGGTCACACTGGTGGGAACTCAGCCACATCTTTCTGGCCATGAGAGACTGAAAGCCCCCGAAGCCATGAGACAAAACAGCCTTTCCTCTTTTAAGTCATTCTTTCAGGTATTATGGTCACAGCTATATATTTAACTGATATATTTAGTGAACATGTTGGCTACATGAGTCATTTGTGCACATCTTGGCACACATTTGTCATCAGATATTTATTGAACTTAAAGTGTTTCATTACTTTGTGCTATACATTACTGCAATGTGATTACTTAAACATTTCATATAGATAGCACAATTTACAGGAAGACCTATATAAGCCACAATTAACAACTAAATGGAAATTATGATTTTAATTGTAAATTATTAAATGTGGAAGGGTTCAATGGCTTATCAGCAAAACCTACTTGCTGCCAAACATGATGAACTAGGTTTGATCCCCTGGATCCATATGGTACAGGGAAATAATTTACTCCAGAAGGTTGTCCTCTGACATTCACACTTGAGCCTTGTGGCATGTGAGGCATGTGTGCATGTGTGTTCACACACACACCTACGCATAAATAAATAAATGTAGATTAAGAATAAAATGAATTATTAAATTGATTTCTACTGAAATAATTGTAGACAGATTAAGAAATCTTGGGTAGCATGGATGTAGAACCAGCAGCCAGTTCTACCGCAGGAAAACTTAATTGAAAAGATTAGAAGAAATATCACAGATTTAGGAGGAATGTCAATTGCAATTTTCTGCAACATAACAAAACAAAGCTGTTTGTTGTGTAAAAAAAGATGTTAAAGTAATAAAGTAGACAATATAAAGAGATATTTTAGAAAATACACAGTAATTTGGAATAGACATTTCTTTTCAACACCAAAAACAAACATGTTGCTACTAGAAAATGCAGTTCCTAGAATGGGATTGCTAGAAAATTTGAAACTGTACATGTGGTTGGCATTATGTATTTGTTGGCTGTTGTCATGGTGCCAACAGATGCTCGAACTTCTAAATCCATCTGGAATCCCCATCAACTGCCAGTTACTCTATGGCCATTGCCCATCGCTTCCCACTTGCTCTGTTTGAGGGGTCTCTGAGTTTAGTCTTGCCTCCTGGCCATCCATTCTTTATGAATTTCTCAAGATGGAAACCTGATTTCATTCCAGTCAGCCACAGATAATGTGCAACACCTACAAGGCTTTAATGGACTGGGCACTGTTGTCCTTTCTACTTACTTTTCTCCTTTCCAGGCATCCACCCTGGCCTGCCTTCTGTTTCTTGAAATATGCCAAGCTGATTCCCACGTCAGGGCTTTGAAACCATTCTCTCGATCTACAACTCTTTTCCCCATTAAATATGTGTTAGGTGAGTAGCTGAATGGAAGAGTGTGGGGATAGAGGTGAGTCGAATTTGATTTTTGAATTTCATCTGATGTTATTCATTCCTCCATCAACTTCAGTAGACATCCCTTACTTGATCTCCATGATGACAGGTACTAGGTTAAGCACTGAGAAGCCTTATATTTAAGAGGAAGAAGGAAAAAAAAAAAACCCTCTCCATAGGAAATAAAATGCAACCTATTTTCTGTTTGTCTTTTCTACAAAGTTACAGAAAAATGGAATTTATCATCAGCAAAGTCATTGCAACTATTTTATGTTATAAGTACATTGAAAACAAGACAAAACAAAAAACTAGGGCTCAACTAGATTGTATCATAAACAGAATATATAAAGTTAATGATGTTATGAGTTTCAACTTGGGCTAGAAACAGAAATAGAGAAACTCCAATCCAATCAATAGGATTGAAGAGGTCAGCAGGGCTGGTTCCTCTTGGGCAGGGGATAGATCTCATTAAGTTTGTTCCTTCAGTGCCAGGTCTACAGGAGGAATTCAATAAATTCCTCCTAAATTGAAATCATCACTTACAATAAGCCCTTAATAAGACAGTGAATTTATTGAAGGCAGAGTGGATACCACTAGGCCTTAGCATTCTTAGATCTTCAAGTATACCAGTTTCCATAACTGTTTTGTGCAATATGGCCCAAACCTTCAGTTCTAGACTTATCAGATGAATAACATGAATGAGCAAGACAAGCCAGCCGTATACATCAGGAATAACGTACGTTGGAGGATGGGAAGAACTCTGTAACTACAAGAGCCAAATATTGATAGAACCGGCTGGTTTTCCCTAAAGGCTAATGTGTAGGTCTTTATTAGAAACCTTCAAGTTTGAAGTATTGGCAGTTAACTCACAGTGTCTGAAAACATTGTGCAGAGCAAACCATGGGTACTAACTACATTTGGCCTCCCAGGTAACAAGATTCTGACCTAGCTGCTAAGCCAGCCCTCCACAGAGGAGGCACCACCGTTTCTCTGCGTCTTCCTGGCCTCCAAGGATGGTGGGGGCATGTAACCCCATTTGTAGGGAAGAAGAATAAGCATAAGAATGGCTAAACAGTTTCTTGGGGCCACAAACCCAGATAGCCAGCAAGGTAATGACTAAATGTCAAAGCAATTGATTTTCACAACATATTGAGCTGTCTTCCTGTTGCATATTCTGGACTAATTCTTTAACAGGAAACAAACAATCCAATAAAAACAAACAAAACAGTTCTTTCACTGAGAGATCCTCAAATGGACCCTGACGCCAGGGGTCCCTTTGAAATGTGAACAGCAGCACTGGGAAATACTCTGCACAGAGACACATTCCTGCACGCGCCAGGCTTTCCGCCTTCCAGTGGAATGCTCTTGCAGCCATGTAAGGAAGACTGCCCTTCAATATAAAAGTCACACGCAAAGAGGAGGCCTGCCATACAACTTGGCAGTTTGATCTTTCTCTTTGGTTTGCAAAGGCTCATTTTCCAGACATGTGTTTCTGCTTAGAAGTGCACAGAGGTGGATAAATCACCAGGGTCGTCGTCCCTGGAGCTGGCTCCATTAACTTTCTTGGCATGATCTCACCATTGAAGTCAACATGACTTAAGAGTTTATATAACATTTTATTAGGCTTTAATCCCCTACTTTCCCTGAATTTAAATGTTCATCTGTTGGCTAGAAAATGAATGTTACTTGTGAGTCAAAGACCAAAGTAGCCTAACTTTAATTTGTTTTTAATTAACTTATTCTGCTCATTTTGATTTTAAGCAGGAAAGGGGAAGTTTTAAACATTCCTAAAGGAAAGATCCTCTGTGTGTGTGTGTGTGTGTGTGTGTGTGTGTGTGTGTGTGTGTGTGTGTGTGTGTGTTGCATACACACAAACAAACCACAGTGTAATACACCTTATGAAAAACTTAAGTAGACAGAAAGTAGAGGCACAAGACAATGAAGAAAATAGGAACGTTTACTGGAATTTTTAACTAGACTGCAGCAATGACTACATTTGCCTGACTTTGTCTTCTGCCCCTGAACCTTTTGCTCTATAATCCTTACCAGACTTTTCTGTGTTCAGTACTCTCATTAAAAACAAGTCATCAAAACTCAATAACATTTTATTGTTTGCACAGAATCTTTGGACCCATAGATCTTGCAAGGAACAATTTCACTTCTCAGAGTGCAATTAACAAAGTCTTGGAAGATGCTTTTGGTTGCCGTGATTTTAGTGGGTAGAGGAAAGTATGACAGGCATACCACGAGGAAGAAAGAAAGGATGACAGATGACAGCCTGAAAATAGAATGGTTGAGCAGCCCTCTCACACAGAACACGGGTGCTCATATCCTGCCTTTTGTTTTTGGGTTGAGCAATGGTAATATCTCCCATTCTTACAGGAAAAGATACAGAATTTAGCAGGCAAATCTCAAGAGCTAAGTTGTGTATCAGCCACCAAATGTCCTTAAGCAAGACCCCTAAGCTTACTTCGGCTGACTGTCTTTACTTACAAATGAGGGAGAAAGCATGTCTGACTTCACAGGGTAGTGGCTCAGCCCACAAAACAATGAATGGACACTGGGAGTCAAAGCAGCCTGCCATCACCATCATCACTACATCTTATCCAAGAGGTTGAAAATGCCCATGTGAAAGTGACAGAGCTTCCTATTGTGTCCACTCACTTCTTCAATAAAGACCTATTGTGCAGCCAACTGTACAATATATATGCTAATCACCCTATGGGTTCTGGGGTAACAAACATGAACAAGACACCGAGACCTTATACTCTTAATTAATCAATTCTACTCTCCCTGACCTTTATTGTTGTTGTGTCTGTTTTGGTTTTTTTTTTTTTTTTTTTTTTTTTTTTTTGAGACAGAATCTTACCGTGTAGCCCAGGATGGCTTCAAATTCATAATTCCATTGCTGCAACAACCACCCCCCACTGGGTGCTCAGATTATAGGTCCATGCCCAGTTTCCTTATCTTATGATCACTAGACTGAACAAGAAAAAATGATTTGGGTGAGGTAATATTGGCAGTTTTGGGATTTCTTATTTCAGAGTACCCTTTATGAGTAGTGACTCCAGATAAGAAGAGCACATGGTGATCAGCAATGCCTGGGAACATGTTGAGCAGGGTTAGAAAAAGGAATGAACACTTCAGCTGCAATTAAATGGTGTCTGATCCTGTGACTGACTCATCCATCCAGGAGTACCCATTTTCCTACCCAGGCTAATGAGGAATGCCCTCACAGGTAAGAAGAACCTCAGAGATTTCAACATGGTTCCCTTGAGGATTTAATGAGTGGACTTGTAGAGAACTAAAAACACTCTGCCTTTTCCCTGGAAAACTGCTACCCCTCACCACCCTACAATTTCCCATTCCTAGTGTTTGTATATATGCTTCTTTAATATATACAATTTTATATATTTATAAAATATGTATAACTTATATATTTTATTGGGCAGCAAAATACAGAAATAGAAGGGAAGGTTTTGGAGAATCAGTCATCTTCTAAGATATGCCAGGTAGATACAACTTTAGAAATAAAGAGCAACCTTTCGGAAGTTGCAGAAATACAGTGGGTATGTAATAGTGGTAAAAATGGGAACTTTCCTATATCAGTTGCTTACTATATATGGATCTTGAGAAATTTGCTATCCTCTGTAGGGTTTCACTTTCTCCTTTTCACTGGGGATGATAAAATTCTCTATTATACCACCGGTTTGTTGCAATGAGTCAATGAGGTCATATATGAAAACAAGTAGCATTAGACACTTATGCCTCTAGCCATTTTTATAATATCATCATCACTATTACCACTACAGGTGCCCTTGGCCCTGGCTTAAATAGAGTTTGTTACTCTCAAGGAAGTAAGAGCCCAGGTGTTGGGTTAAAAAACAAAACTTCTTTACAAGGTTGAGGATGACTGATTCAGCACGTAGTAAGCCCTTCATCAATGACCAAAGAAAAAGTGAATGGCTTTTGTGAAATGAGAACTCAATGAAGAAACTGAGAGTCAGAGGATTTGGGTGAACCTGTGAAACCAGCAGGAGCACATGGACTTCACAGGATGCTGAGTTCCCAGAAGCCTCTTCTCTGAGACCTGTAAAGGTGCAGGTAACACTTATTCACGCAAGGTATCTGCACAGAATCTAGCTTTGAGCCAAAGGAAGTCAGTAATAAACTTTGGGTTCCATTCCCATTTCTTAATCGTTTATTTATCCTTCTTAAAGGGCAAAAGCAGAAAGGAACAGGCTGACAGATAGAAAATGCTGGACTAATTCTATGCAAATTTTTCTTCTAAATGATCTCCATCCAGTTTATCCCAGAATACTTTTGCTGTCACTTCACCCAGGCCATTCCCCAGTTGTGCACACTCCTTCAGAAAACACAGTGGACCCAGACCCTTCACCACACTCAGCCTCAGCCCTGGGAAATGGTACCTTAGAGAGGTTTGCCACAATCCCACTAGAGAAGATGTTCAGTAAGGCTTTGATAAAAGACCAAATAATAGAAACAAAGCTTTGTGCAAAAGGAGGCACAAAAAATACTAATAGTAAATGTTGGAGACCCTGTTCCTCTTCTTGCTGCTCTTGGAAAAGTAGATGAAAATGTATCATCCAGTTAGAACAAGCAGCAAGGCAGGTGACACTTTATATGTTATATGGTTTTATTTTCCTTGATAAACAGATCATTTGGAGCATTACGATTTCAAACAGAGAAGAGGACGCCTCCCTGTGAGACCTGTTACTGATTCTAGCTAGAGCCTGAAAGAGTCATGGAACCCTCTTAGTATTTGCTTTCTGGGGTCAAAGAATACAGAAAGGAAAGCTTTTTGTGTAGCAAGCTCCAAGGGCTTCCTTTTGTGTGCTTTCCTGCTTCCCACAGCTTCCCTTAAAAACATGTGGACTCTTCCATAGAGGGGTGGAGATACTAAATGGCTTGCTCTAAAGCGAATTAGCAGCCAAAATGGAAGTTAGAAGAAGAAATCACTATTGTGATTTTGGGAGCGTGCTGGTATGTGCTCAACAACTGCCTCTTTGGAACAAAACCACCCTGCTTTTGTATTGCTCACCAATCCATGTGGTATAAATACTCCAATCATGCTGATTTCAAGAATTTCACTATGTTGTCACTGAGTACAGCCATGAATAGCAGGTCTCAGCTGTCACTCCTGAATGTTAGCAGCTGGCTCCAGTACACTATAGTCTGATTCTCCCATCCAGTCCATCACAGACATGAATGGACAGTGACTCTCACCTCTAATACTACCTTTGTGCCATGGCTATATGTAATATGTGGGACTGGTGTCTTTCAAAGATAGTGCCTGTAACATGAAGGTTTTTGTGAGAAGGATAGTAACTCCTCATTCATCTTAGTATCCCTAACATTTAAAGTTAGCACAAGCAGCTCTGGTAAAAAAGTAGCTGCTTTTAAGAAGATATGTCTATATATCTATATCTATATATATCTGCATATGTGTAGACTAGCAACCCCCGCCCCCTCATTATCATGCTGTATTAGTTTCTTGTCTCATTGCTATGACAAAATATCCTGCAAAGCAACTAAAAGAAGGAAGGGTTTACTTTGGCTCACAGTTCTAAGGGCCACAGTCCATTCAAATGGAGAAGTCATGGCAGCAAGAAGATGAAACATCTGCTCACACTGGGTCCACAGTTAAGAAGCAGAGAGTGATGAAGTTCTGCACTCAGCTCACTTTCTTTTTTATTTAGTTTGAGACTCAAGCCCATCCAATGGTACCTCCTACATTTAGACTGGAGCTTCCCACCTCAACATATCTAAGATTCTTCCTCAGAGATATGCCAAGAAATTTGTTTCCATGGTGATTCTAAATCTAATCAAGTTGACAGTCAAGCTTAACTACCAAACATGCCAAATTAGCTATGTCTTGATTTATGGAATTTAGTTTTAATAAAATAACGAAACCTCCCAGGGTATCAGGTTGATAGAATTGAACTCTTAAGCAATTTCCTCCCAACATGCTTGGTGGAGAGCTAGCAACAACAGATTTTTATAAAGAGAGAGAGAAGATGGGAGTTGGAGAAGTTATACCTTATGGTCTGAGTGTCTGCACCCACTCCCAACCATGGTTCATATAAGGGTATGGAGCTCTCATGATCAGGATTGGCACTCTTATAATTGATGCCCCCAATTGCTTCCCTGCCTCTCGCCATCACTAGAGTGACATTATCCTGTAATCAAGCTGGCTTTGATCTATCATAATGGCTGTGTTCCTGGGGTGCTTTGAATGAGAAAATCCCTCACCCACCCTAGGCTCATAACACTGAACACTTGGTCTCCAGTTGGTGGCCCTGTTTGGGGAGGTAATAGGTCCTTTAGGAGGCAGATCCTTGCTGGACAGAGTTTATCTTTTGATACAGGCTTTGAGAGTTTATAAGCTTGCCCCACTTACGGTTCTGTTTCCTCTGTGTGGATGAGAATGTGACTAGCCTGTTTCCTGCTGCTGGTGGTCACACTGTGATACACTGTAGCTGGAGAGTTTTCTCTACGGGCTTGCCAAGTCCTGGCAGTCCGACAGCCCACTTATAAAATAAACACACAGATGCTTATATTATTTACAAACTGTATGGCCATGGCAGGCTTCTTGATAACTGTTCTTATATCTTAAATTAACCCATTTCTATAAATCTATACCTTGCCACATGGCTCGTGGCTTACTGGCATCTTCACACACTGCTTGTCATGGCAGCGGCTGGCGGTGTCTCCCTCTGCCTTCCTGTTCTCTCAATTCTCCTCTGTTAGTCCCGCCTATACTTCCTGCCTGGCCACTGGCCAATCAGTGTTTTATTTATTGACCAATCAGAGCAATATACAGACCATGCCACAGCAATACACCTTCCCTGCTGTTATTCCCAGGAATAAACCAAAATAAACCCTTCCTTCCTTCAGTTGCTTTGTGTCATGGTATTTTATCATAGCCACAGAAAAGTAGCCAATGGGCTCTCATGAGCTCATCACTTAAAGGCTTGACCCATGATCCCTCCAAGTAGCACCTAAGTTTCAACAGGAGCTTTAGGAGGTGACACAAAATCACTGCAACCACAGAGAGATGGCAGGACACAGCTTCCTGCAGAAAGATAAAGCAACTAGAACAACCAGATAAGGAAGATGTGTGTGACAGGAGATGAAAGATGGTGGGTATTGTCTTCATGAGCTTCACCATCTTTTCCAACATGATATCCATGGTTTTTAAACTTGTGCTTTTCAGTGAAGGCTTTAACATGACACAGAGGTTATTGAAGTATACTTCTAGTAGTTAGAAGATACAGGGGACTAGAGGAATTCCTCTAATAAGAGCCTACAGCTGATGGATTGTGCGGCCAGGATGGGTTCCATGGATCCTGAGAACCAGAAAAGGAGAGAGAGAGAGAGAGAGAGAGAGAGAGAGAGAGAGAGAGAGAGAGAGAGAGAGAGAGAGAGGAGAGAGAGAGAGAGAGCAGAAAGCTGGGGGATGCCAGGGACTAGGAACCAGAGGCATCACTCTTGGGTCAAGGGAACTACAGGGGAAAGAAGAGGAACCCAGATTGTGGACAGGGACCTCCAAATTTCCCTGTGAGAGGAAGAACCAAGCATGCTCACTGTTGAGACCTCAACAGAGTCTCCACTTCAAATATTTCCCAGGCACCCAGCCAAACATGGTCAAGTTTGTCATTCCCAACTCACCCCTTCGGCTCTGGCAAAGAAGTAAACAGTAGCTATATTGTGGAAGTGGGGTAGGAAGGAGGTGAGCCAAAAAGAGTGGGGAGAACAGAACTTTCTTTGGTTATACAGCCTCCATCCTGAGTTGGACCTGGGCTATACAGGAGGCTGGAGCTAACTCAAGTTCAGACTCTGGCTGTACTATAGCAGCAGATATCCTAGTAACTACACTAAGACCATGTTTGAAATTGCTGAGGCTGAAGGCTGGTTAAGAGTGGGAAAATAGATGTGGGTAGCATTATTCAGGCACTTAAGTATGGTAGGAGGGGGCTCTGGGTTATCATAATAGCCCCACAAATGATATATCTCCCTGGAGCTTTCAAGTGTAAAGTCATACTGACAAAGTGGGTATGACAGATTTAGCTAAGGGTCCCAATATGACATGATTTTGGAATAAGGTAAGTCCTAAATTTATAGAACATCCTTATAAATGGAAAGAAAGGAAAGCAGAGCCAGGGAAAGGGATCATGTGAAGACAGAGGCAGTGGTCACATGACACAACAGACCAAGGCATACCCAAGCCTGTCAGCATCCTGCCATCTGAACCCGGCAGGGAGGCAAGGGGCTGAGTTTTCCTCAGAACCTGGAAAGGACTGAACCTATTCTTTTGACATCTTGCTTTTAATCTTTTGGCCCCTAAAATTGAAAGAAAGTTCATTCCTTTGACTTGGGGCAACAAAGTTTTTGGTAATATGTTTTAGCATCCGCCATAAAGAAAACAAGCCATGTAAACGTGGACATAGCATTTTATCACAATCCTCACAAGGAGCCCGTGCTGCACAGTAGCTTACAGGTGTTTCTACTTTGCTTGTTCTGGCTCACATGGAGAAATAATGAGGCACTGAAACTTCACTAAGCCCAGCTGTGGCCTGGGATGCTGCTCAGGGGAGAGCCAGAAGTAACAGGAGCAGCGCGGAGAAGACAAATAGCCTCCAGTGCCCCTAGCTCTCCTTCTAGCTACAAGTTGCAAACCGACAGTGACTCTCAACCGACAGTGACTCTCAGCCCCTGCTCCGATTTTTTTCCTGCCTCTGGGAAGAGCCAGGCTGCTGTTGCAGACGGAAGAAATGTAAATGTAAGTGGCTTCCTGCCATTTCAAGAAGTCCTTCTCCGCTGATTTTCTGAGCCTTGCCTCCTGTTCAGAGAAAATCAAGAATCTGGGGTCTTCTGACTTCATGGATGCCCTCCGAAGTGTTGGCTCCATGCTGTCTGTGGCTCGCCTCCTGTTACCTACTGTTAGGGGACTGTTTTATGGAGACAGGCCCTTGGAGAGAAAATCTACAATGTTTTGCAAAATCCAAAACATGGAGAGCTCCAGGGCACTCAAAGAGCAAAAACCTGGACCCAGGCCAGCCCAAGAGCTCTACTGGCATCCCTCACTCACTTGAATCAGAAAGAACAGGCAGCGGTTGTGTTCTTAAGGGGCTTCATTGTCTCTGTCTCCCTCCCTCCCTCCTTTCTTCTTCCCTCCCTCCCTTCTTCTTCCCTCCCTCCCTTCCTTCTTTTCTTCCTTCTCTTTCTTTCTTTCTTTCTTTCTTTCTTTCTTTCTTTCTTTCTTTCTTTCTTTCTTTCTTTCTTTCTTTCTTTCTTTCTTTTAATGTGGTGGTGTTAAGGCAAAGAAAAGGACCTTGTTCCATCCACATTGTGTGGCTGGGAAACACCCTTTAGGATGCAAGGAAGAGATGGAGAGAAGGCATATGGAAGCCCCATGAACACCGAGTTAATCTCTTGAACACCGTGTCTATCTGCTGGGTGAGGATTGTCACTACATAGCAACTGTGAATGTCAAGGTACAAGGGAAACACAGAGAGGGTGACAGATTTGTCAAATGATACCCAGAAACAGGGAGAACACTGTGTCATAGCTCAGAACTCTTCCAGCTCTAGGCTTGGCCCTAATGGGTGTTCTTAGGAGATCTGAAATGCCTGTGCATCACACCCATGGCTTTCCCAGGGCTGCTGCAGCTCTGGGCAAGGAAAAGGAGGGAAATCAACATGAGCAGATCTCTTGCCAGGCGCCAGACCTTGGGCTACATGCTTCCAGATGTGACAGAAGCTACATGATCCTCTTGAGAAGCTATTGGATAACAGACATTATTATGACCATTTTAGGACTGAAGAAACTGAGGGAGGGGGGTGGGACCTCTGGACGAGTTCCCAGCAGTCCTGGGACTTTTCAGTGCCCTACTGGGTCTCTGTGGACAGTCCTCCACTTCTGCCTACAGCATCACTGGAGCAGGCAAGGGGAGAAGGGAAATGTACAGATTTCAACCATGGGAAAGCCACAGTAGCTCAGTTTCTACCATCTGTGAGCTTGACTCACGAATGGAAGATAGGGTTCTCCTCTGGAAACAAAACTGTCTAGGGAGAGAGGCTAAGGAGGACACAAGACCACATTAAAATCTGTAGATAAGAGTGCTGGGGTTTATTGGCAATGTCTGCTTCTCTTGGGTTAAGGAAAATGGGTTCCTCCACTTCCCCAGAGGCTTCATAGGCTGCATCTTTTGCATACCTTCTACAGAACACTCAAGTGAAGGCAGGAGGTGGGAGATCAGGAGTTCACTCTGAGCCTCTGCTTTTGTACAATCTAGCCTCCCTGGAGGATGAGATTTCAGAATATTGGTAGAGGGAAGAAAGAAAATTAGTTCATCAGCCTAGGGCACATCCATCAGTACAGACATAGCCAGGAGAGACTTTCCCTCCCACTTGCCTAAGAACTAGCACCCTGAAGTGAATTGTCCTTAACTTCCCCTCTTCACCTCCTGCTGTCCTCCATTCCACCCATCCCTAAAGGTGTCTAAACACTCCATGGCATTCATAATATCACCTTACTCTTCACCTCATCCCTTACATCTGACAACCTGGCATGTGCTGTCTGTCATAGGACATTCCTCATATTCATATTTATTTCAGGCTTCCTACTTATGGGTTTATATAAAATGATAAGCAGACAGAACTCTGTACTCAGAAAGACATGGAAATGAATTTTATCCTTTTAAAAATTTATGAGCATAAAAGGGGGCATGTCTTCTGACCTCTGTGAGCTTGCTTGCTTTGCCCATCAAAGGGGATGTTAGTGGTGGCCACTCCATCTATACATTCCTTATTTTGTAGATTGAGAAAGAAATTGTCATTTTTCAGCACCTACTCTGTGCTCAACAATCTGCAAAACCCCTTGTATTTATAATTTAGTTTGGGTGTGTTTTTTTTCTATTACTAACTCTCACTTTCCTCAATGATGAAATGAGGATGACTATGAAGAAGAAATTCTAAGCAGCTCACAGAATGATACAGAACAAGTAAACAATGACTTTTATTATTCTTTGAACAGTAGAAATTAGATCTAGCCATGGTGGCCCATGCCTGTAAGCAAAGGACTTGAGAGGTTGAGGCAGAAGAACTTCTGTTAATATGAGGCCAGCCTGAATTACAAAGGAGTTCCAGCCCAGCCTGGGCAATAGAATTAAGACCATATCTCAATAAAAACTATCAATCAATGAGGAAGGAAGGAAGGCAGGAAGGACAAAAAGAGATGAATAGAGGTAGGGGAAAGATGAAAAAAGGAAGAAAGAAAAATTAGCATTCTCCCTTCAAGTTCACAGTCACATATTAGCCATACTAATGGACCAGAGCTCCTTGTTGGAAGAGGTGGGGATGACCAAGCCAACAGTCCCAGGAGACATGACATCAGCAATTAGATGTGGACTTAGGAATGAAGCTACACGTAGATATTGTTTCTCTCGTGCATAAAGCAAAGTGGAAGGAAAAGGCAATGCAGGTTCTTTGATTGGGAAGCTGCTGAGGATGCAGAGAGCTGGGCTCCGTTTCTGCATTCTGAACTGATATCCTCTCTAGAAGCTCATTGCTGGTCTAATCCAGTGCCAGGAAGACTCTGCTGCAATGGACACAGGTATTCCTCTGAAACTGCCTCCTGCCCTCCTGTTGAGGGATTCTCTCTCAGAAATTCCTCTGTTTTGTGGTTTGAATTCTAGCCTCCAGGTGGTGATGCACACAAGGGAAGCCTTATGTGTATCCCCAGTTTTCCTCCAAGCTTTCTGCCCTGCCTGTCCTCACAGGCTGTACTGGTTTGGTGTTAGTTACCCTGTGCCCTCATCTCAGACCCATTCTTAGTTGCTGCACACATTCACAGCTGCCTTTGGAAGACCTGGACCACACACAGGGCTTCTTTGTCTCAGGGTTAAGTCAACTAAAATCTGGATTCAGCTATACATCAGTTTCTTTCAGTAAACACCCCTGCTGATCCTTATCCACATGAGAAATGGGAAGGGATACATATTCATTTTTTTTTGTACTTAAAATAATTTTGTAGATGTTGATAAATATATCTTTGGCCTTTTCATGAACACCCAGAAAAGTCTGGTATTTACAGGACACACGTGTGAGATTCAGAAGGGTTGACTGACTTAAATAACTTGTCTAAGGTTACCCCGAGTGACAGACTACAAATTCTAACCCAACTCCTATCATAACTTCTGATGTTGAATCCCTGGTCCTGCAGTGGCTCAGAGACAGCTTCATGAGCCCTCACCTCTCCCACCCACCCATATTTATGTTTCACTCAACTCTCTTCCTCAGGCATTTTATGTTACCAGTGTAGTAACTCTGCCTGTGATTGGCATCAGAGAACAATAAATTGGGCCAGGAGGTTTCGTTCATTGTTCTGGCCCCTCACCTGTTCTTATGAAAATTTAAAATGGAACACCTTCTTGCATATTGAGTTAAGAATTGTCTATGGCTTCTTGTGTATTACAATGCTGAAGTTGAGGACTTACGGCAGAATCATACAGATCTACTTGAATTATTTACTATCTGGTCCTTTCCAGGTAAGCCTTGTCAAGCTCTTGGTTAAGCTACTGATGAAGAGATGAGCTGGACCCAGTCAGAAATCTGCTGTGTTGCCCCCATCATTGCAAATCTTTGTCAGGTCTCATAGTTAATCCTTGTCCGGTGCAGTTCATACAAACAAGATTCTCCAAGCAAAGGTGTAGCCTGGGAGTCCATTCAACAATAGGTTCTCCCCATTCATGTGCAAGCTATTTCCTTTTATCTGCTACCTTTTTTGGCTTTGGAGATTTCTTTTCTCACTTTTGTGAACATCCTGTATCAGGGATTGGTGGTCATGTTTACTACACCACACATATTTAGTGCCCACTACTGTATTTGCTGAATATCATTTAGAACAATTCTACAGGGTGGTATCACAGTGATTAGCCTCAAAGTGATATGTGAAGCTGCCATGATTAACTTACTAATAGCAATAGTTCAAGTCCTTTAGTTTAAGGCTAACTTTCTATTGAATAAAAGACCAGAGTCAATTCAAGTTCACAGTGCAACATGACATAAAATATAGAAACAGTCAAGGATTGTGAACCTCAGCCTAAATCCAGCTGGTCTCAGTTTATTATAACTGCATAGCCTTGGGCAAATTCCCTTAACTATTTTGTGCCATAATATTCTCTGTTGCAAAATGGACTTAATAATAGCACTTATCTGAACAACTGTGTTGTGATCAAATAAACTTATATTTGTGTTCCATAAGAGAATGCTCAGCATGTAGTAATATTCAATATATGATTGTTATTTATTGAGTGTCCCTAACATGAAGCTGTATGTTAAGAGTGTTCATAGATTATCTTGAACCTGCAACCCTGCCACCAACCCATGATTTATGATAAGCTTCTATATGAGAAAAGAAATTGGTTACAGCTGGTATGTAGGGAACTGTGTAGAACCCACAGCCTGCTTTATCTGTGCCATATTCAGAAATAGACCTTTAGCTGGATGACATCATCACTAAAGTGCTTGGGGAAAATATTAAAAAAAAAAAAAAACATGCACAAAGGCATGAGCTTGGAGCTTAATCTCACTGTCTCCAATTTCTTCTTAAAACTTAGCATGGGGATAGTTATTAAAACCTAGGTATGTCTTTGAGAGAATTTGGCCATGTGATCGTCATGTGCCAGGTGTGTCCTGGAAGAAATGTTCTCGCAAATCTCTGTTTTGGGGCACTTCACATTACATGGCCCCTTTGGTTCGTTTTGACTTTCTTCTCTGGTTAAAGTGAGTCCCTAGGTTGTTTGCGGTAAAGGTAAAGGAGACGGTGCATACAAAACTCCGCTTCACTCCACAGGCCCAGCTACACCACCTACAGGCACCCGCCTGCTGCTCATCAATTCCCAGACTCCCTTCATGGGCAGAGCTCAAACTCACTGCAGTCCGGCGTGTAAGACAAATCCATGATTAAACCCCATGCTCAGAATTCCATTATCAGAAAGAGAAACAAACTATCAACATAATTTTGAACTCAAGAAAGGCAAATTGGAGAGCACCAGATAGCAGCCGCATCTGTGAACACCGACAGCAGACGGTCAGGCTTCCCCGGGTGAGAAGGGATCCAGTGGGAGAATCTGAGTCCAATCCTTTCCTCACTGCAGGCTGGGTCCGTGCTATTTAGAACTGTGCAAGAGCCTTGGGGAACTGGCACTGGAATATGATGCCACAATAGACCATCTGTCCAAGCCTTTCAACAAGGAGACCAGAGATTGAGGCAGACTCCAAACAAGAAGCACAGGGTAGGAGAGACGGAGCGGCTTCCTACATGGGACAAAAGTAGGCTCCAAGGGTCAAAAGAACTTCTGTCCCCCCTCCTTCCCTAGCCCCTAGCCCCCCTTTTCTCTCCCTCCTCCCATCTGGATTCTTTTCCTAGCTTTGATTTAGTAATTCAGCATCTTCTTGGTCTCTCTGATAAAACAAAAACAAAAGCAAAACAAAGCAAAAACAAAAAAAACCGAGTGCTGCCTGGAGTCCACGTGTGTGCAGGTTCCAGATCCCCCGTTGGCCCTCTGGCCAGGCTATGGAGAACACGCCTTCTGTGTTGGAGCCCCCCTGTAGACATCAACCATAGTTTTTCTACTCTAACCAGGATCCTTTAAAAACAAAACCACAATGATGCAGGGACATCGACATCCGCATTCCCACTTTCACAGCAGAGAAAAGCAAGGGTCGGGAACATCAACCAATTAGTTTGAAGAGACACAGCTGTGAGTAGAAGCGACAAAGTAGAACATTCAGTCGGGACTCAGAGCCTGCAAGCGTGGCCCCAACTTTGCCCATTTCCAGGGTGAAACTGTCTGCAGCACTAGGATTGTTGGCTAGGTCATGCAAGAGAGAAAGGCAGAAAGGAGGGGAGTCCAGAGATTCTGCCAGGAGGTCAAGGGTGCTTAGGCAGGTCTGTGGTGTGTCTAGGAGACAGGACAGGAAAGGGTTAACTGGAAAGGAAGCCCTTATTTACTGTGCTCTGGTTTCTTTTTTAAACTACACTTCAGGGAAGGGTTGTAAGACTTGCCTGCTCCTTATTAAAAACAGAAAATCTGTTTAGGCAGCAGCTACAGCACAAAAGCAGATAAATAGATTGCGGGCAGTGGAGAGCCAAGCTCCTCTCAGCCTAACATCAGGGGAGGCGGAGTTTGAAGTCCTGTTGCCAATGGACCTGCAGATCCTAATTACACACAGTGCTGCTTCCAGAGTCAGTGAAACCACAGCAAGCGACCCTTCCTCCTGTCTGTGGAGGAAACAATGCTTTCTTCAAGTGGAGAAGAGAATTTCTTTCTTCCTTTCCTCCTTTTCTTCCCTCTCCCCTTCCCTCCCTGCTCCCTTTTTCTACCTTCATTGCCTCCTGTCTCTTTCCTCCCCTTCCTCCTCTGGTCTATCACTTCCTCCTCTCTCCTTCTTTCCCCACTTTCTCCTTTTCCCAGATCATTACTGGGGATTGCAGTTTGTGGCCAAAAGTTTGGGTTTGTAATTCAATGTGTGTGAGTTTAGTATATTTGCTTACATTTATTCACCGTTTTCAGAAGCTGCTTCAGGAAAAACTTCACTTAAAATCTAGATATATACGATTTTCATTGTTTATAGTATTCTAGATTTTCCAGATCATTCGCTCATGTAGCTTTTACTGGGACACAGCTGAAAATGCTTGTGGGTATTAAATAATTATTGAGTAAATGACGTCTGAAGAACAAGAACTCCATGGTCAAAATGAGCCCTGCTGGCCCTGACTTTGACCTGGAATCAGGGATCATGGTCACTTTAAGATGGTGTAAGTCTTCCCACTGTGTTTCTGTAGTCCCTCTATCTACAGATATGTATTGATTGTATGTAAAAATTGGATGCGAGGGTCCTTCTTACTGATTGCACTGTTTCTCTTTGCTGCTACTGTAGTAATTAATGCCTACGTTCATGTGTGCTCCTCCTCTACAATGATTGGATTGCCAGTTGGCAGCTAAACACCCACAATGCACAGCTCTAGTGAAAAGTCAGCAGATACTGTATGTCCAGCTTAGAAATTCTTGTTGGAAAAGATGGGAAATGTGAATACCCAAATGAGACTATCTATCTATCTATCTATCTATCTATCTATCTATCTATCTATTTCTTACATTTCTTCTCCACTTTCACAAGTGCCATTACACTCTGTGGGATATCTGTGCCCAGGATGCTGAGGGAGCCTGAAGGGAAATGAGATCAAGGATCAATACTCATAATAACAGTAACAACCCACATTTGTGTATTGTTTTATTGTTTATCAAGTGTCTTCCCCACATTAACTCAACTGGATCTGCACTGGGGAAGGAGGTGAGAAAGATTTCCCTAAGAATATTTCCCTATTTTATGCATTTCCAGAATTAACGGTTTAAAACAAATTAGAAATAGATTAAACGAGGTACCTTTGGTCAAACAGAAAAGCAATTACACGATAGGAAATTGTAATAATCCATCATAGGCATGTGGTTACGAATCTCAGGGCTGTACTTTTTGTCAGCCTCTGCTAGGACCCCCACTGTTCTTTGTCTCTGCAGTTGCCAGAGGAGTTCATGCTCTTCCCAGCAAAAACTCATGAGCACCTGTTACATGAGTGTCCCTGTATTGGGCTCCTTCTGGCCTAGGGTGGGTGTCTGATTGCTCAACGCTTATTTCTGAGCTCTGTGTTTGTGAAAAGATAAGATGCACCTGTATTTGCTAGGTGTTATTTGTTAATTTTCTGTTGCTTCGATAAAAATCTATGACTAGAAGCAACTTTGCGGGGGTGGGGGGTGTATTTTGGTTTATGGTTCCAGGGGAAGAGTAAAGAACAGCCAGAAGGCTTAGCTTTAGATGGCTAAAGCAGGGAACTGAAAGATCACATCTTCAGCACCAAACATGAAACAGAGAGATTGAACTAAAAGTAGAGTGAAGATACAAACTCACAGAACTCACCACCCACAAAAAAACTTCATTCAGCAAGGATACACCACATTCCCAAACAGCAGCGCCACCTGGGGACGGTGTATTCAAATACATGAGCATACGAGAGATGTGTCTCATTCAAACCACCATACGGGATAAGGAACCTGAGAAGTTATACAACTACCTCAAAGCACACAGGGGGCACAGGGGGCTCTGGTCTGAGCTCTGTTCTCTCTGTCTCCAATCCATACATTACATCAGTTGAGAGCTGTGAACTTATGGGGTCTGGCACAAAGGAGTTACTGAATAGACTATTGCTATGATTGGTTTTGATGTCAAGTGGACTGAATTTTGAAACACCATAGCAACTGGTGAAGCACATTTCTGGTTGTGTCTGTGAAGATTTTCCAAAAACTTCTAACAAAGGAGACAAGTTACTCTAGGAGTTCCATGGTCTGGGTTCCTGGACAGAATGAAAAGAAGAAGAAGAAAGCCCAAAGAGTAGCAGCATTCCCTTTCTCCAAGTGATGGACACCATGATATCAGCTGCTCTCTTCCACTAGACTCTTCTTCATCATAATGGTCAGATCCTCTGGAAGCCTGAGCCAAAACCTTTGCATCATCCGAAGTTATTTCTGCCAGGTATTTAGTCAGTGACAACAAGAAAATTAACTAATACTCTCTTGCTATTTGTCATTTCTAAAGAGAAAAACAATGAAAGAAAAAAGCCTTCGAGCATGTCCTCATCTTACAGAGGACCTGAGTTCATTTCCCAACATCCACACCAGGTGATTCATAACCACTTGTAACTTTGACATTCAGCACGGTCCACCCACCTTACTCAGATGGGTATGGAAGGTATTGAAGGGACCCCTTTTTATTGTCATTTTTAGTTACTGTTGTCATCGGTATTGTATGCATATATGTCCCCACATGTGTATGTGTGCAACATATGTGTGTTTAATTCTATACGATTTTGTGATGTGACCTGATAAAGATCCTTACTTGATGGCATGATAAAGACTCTGTATAGTCTCAGTATGAAACAATACTAAGGTCTATTTCTAATGAACAGTGGTTCATCAATTCATGGTCATTTCTATACTAGCAACTTTTGTACAAAAAGAAAGAAAGAAAGAAAGAAAGAAAGAAAGAAAGAAAGAAAGAAAGAAAGAAAGAAAGAAAGAAAGAAAGGAAGGAAGGAAGGAAGACATGAAGAAAAGAAAGAGAAAACAGTGTGCTATTATAGAACTTACACTCTACTTGGCAAAGAAAGACCAAACTGAAAGAAGTCTTTCAGTTAGTTACAAAAAAAAAATCAAGATGAATTAATTTATATGTTTGTTATTCATTACATTGGTTTTGATCTCATTGTGGATTGTGCCTTTAACAATATAATGTCTTAATGTTTTAATATGGATCATGTAACTAATGTTTAGTATTTGAAAGCATTAGCTCTGATAATATATCAGTATGGTACCTATACATCGTCTTGTATTTCTTCTCACTACAATAGTTCAATTCAATATGTCACATTTAACTAAATCAGTTCCAAATTTGACTTATTCATGCATGGATTCCCATGTTTCTTATACATAATTCTTATAAACTTATGTGTATTTTGTCTGTGTTTGGTCAAACAAAAATGCTTATCGGACAAAAAGGAAATTGAAGCATATAGGTAGGTGTTAGTTGGACTTACACAAACACATTGAAGAAATGTATTTTATAATCCAATGAAAGCCTCTATTGCAAACTATCTCCTGGAGAAGCCAAAGAAAAACTGAGTATGTGACACAGGTTCACATAGACAGGCCATGAGCTTAGGGGAGGGAGGGAGGAACGGAGGGAGGGAGAGAAGATGGGAAGAATAGAGGGAGGAAGAGAGAGATTCTTTCATTATTTCACCTCCAATTGAACTCAAGTGCACTGTTTACTCTTTTGCAAAGACTCATTCAGTGTCTCTTAGAGAGTGTTCACACGTATTGTTGCAGAAATGAAAAAACCTGGATGATAGAAGAAGAAGCAACAGAAGAGGACTAAAAGTTCTCCTTCTCTACTCCATCTCCATCATTGCTAGCTCATGTGCTGGGACTGAAGAGGCTGGGGCATATGAAAGGAAGACTCCAGCACAAGGTCCCATCACGCACAAGTGACCCAGTTTGGATTAGAGCACAAACTGGAGATTCTGTTCTACATGAGACACATTGTTAGGTGGCAACTTATACAGAAGTGGAAAATCTATTCATTTCCTACCTGCATAATGTGAAGGGCCACATACGTAGACCACTCTAAGAAAGTACCTCACTCGGCAATGTATAACTTGGGTGGTAAGTCAGGACTCAGAATCAAAGGAAAATATGAGAATGGCGTGGGCTAAGGATGCAACAGTGTGGTAGATCATGTGCCTAGGTGCAAATTCAGTCCCCACTATTAAAAAGACATAATAGACATACTTGATTTAAAGTCATTGGAATAAAATATATAGTGTATGTTATAACTACTGTAGGAATACAAAGATGAAAAGAGGAAATGAGAGCCAAGTGCAAGAAGGACTCTGGTCTATAGGAGAGCATGAGTTTAGGAACTGAAAGCTTGTAAGATTCTCATGGATGGAATTGTAGGGCAAAAGGAGGAGTGGGTAGAACCAAGAGTCAGATGGTGATTGCCCACTTCACCTCTGAGCTTTGATTATTTGCCTCTTCCTTAATAGCATTGAGCCTGAAGACATTTTCAACCTTCGTGAATCTCAGTTCCATATCCTCAGGACAGGATAGTGCCTATGTGTTACAGCCACACATATCAATACCTGTGAAGCATTTAACATAGATGGTAAATGTTGGAGGAAAATTGCCTTGGGGTCCTATGTGGGAGTAGGAGAGTGAATAGCAGAAGAGTGAGTAGGGTCTAGTGTGGCTTCAGGCTTAGAAGACTTGAGCTTCTTCCAACTCCCAAGCTTTCAATGGCCTTGGATCAATCTAAGTGAGACAAATCAGCTAAGTCTATGTGCATAAGACATGCTAAGGAATTAAAAATGCATACAGAACCAACAGATCAGAGAGGAGAAAGGCTCGGAAGCAGGCAGATGATGGATGGAAGGATGCTGAGTCAGGCAGAGCAGCCTCCCAGGGCCACAGAAAACTCATGAGGAAAAGGACTGGGTTACAAACCAAGCCCAGGGCTTTGGCCCAGCAGCCTGGCTGTGCCATGTTCCCAGGAGATAAGGAAGGCCTCTCCTTTGGTAAGGATCTTATAGCTTATTAATCTGAGATTCTCTTTGGTTACATTCAGCTCCAGATCAAATATATTGTTGCAAATGTTTGGGGTGTTCTGGTAGTTTCTTATTCCTGCTGGGAGGTTTTTGCTCTGACAAATGCTCATTTACATGGCCTGGAAATAAAAGATGAGTGAAAATGAAAGTTAAAGTGACTAGTTTGATGCATAAAAGCTGCAGTCTCTTTCCTCACTGTTTAGAAGCACCAGCCATGGACTCTTCCATAACTGAAGAAAGGTACAAAGAACAGCACAGTTTGAATAACCAGCACCTCTGAAAATTTGCCATTAAGATGAAAACCCTTAAGTCACAGAATTGTGGTTGGCAGAATTATCAGGAGACACTGCAGCTTTATTGGGACCCGACTGTTCAGTGTAATATAGAAAGTATAGCTGCTCTTTTAAAGTGACTTCATGGATGTAAGTAAGCAGTGGAATTAATCAAGATGGGTGACTGAAGGACCTGATCAACTGAGCCCTTTAAAAACAGAGAAGCAGTAGAGAGATTCAGTGTGAGACTGGAGACTTTTCCTACAGAAATGAGGGGAGCATGAATGACCTTTCCCGTCCAGGAGGTGACCCTAGCTGACAGCCGACAAGCAGATGGAGACCTTTGAGTTTTACAGTCCTAAGAAATTGAGTTCCGTCATCAGCCTGAATGAACTGGCGGGTGAATTCTTCCCAGAGAAGACCTCAGTGAGACGACAGCACCGTGATCAAACTGTAGTGTGAGGACTCAGCGGAGAATGCAGTTGAGCCCACCTCAGCTCCTGAGCTGCCACACTGAGAAGTGACACATGAATGTCAGAGGCAGACGTTGGGTCTATTCTAATTTGTCACATGCAATGAGAACCAATCAAAGAATTTTATTGTGACAAGGCGAACTATTGAAACACACCACTTTGCCTTTTAACAAGATGTATGCACCCCAGTTCTGTGTACCCAGTTTCTAACAGTTTTAGTGGTATCAAGAGATCCATGAGGTGGGAGCCCTCTTTATCAATGAAGATGTCTAGTAATAGGCAAACGTGACTTTCCAAGGTGAGCATGTACCATTTAAAAAAAAAAATGTCATTCTGAGCATTGTTCATCACCATGTTTGTATAGATGAAGAAAAAAGAGACATAAGGCAGCTGATGGAAGGTGAGTCTTCAAAAGTCAAGTGTGTGCTCCCATACTGTAATTATTTTAATCTGTTGGGGATACGAAGCAAAGTCTTAGAAACAAGCTGAAAGTAACTAGTCAAAAGAATAAAAGATTCCAATTTCAGTTCGGCCAGCTCCAGAAAAAAAGCTTTATCTCTCTTAGTACGAGGGGACAAGAGGGACAAATGAGAACAACCGTGTCTCCAGGAAGGCAAAAAGAATCAGGCACTGCCAGAGGACCTCTCCACACATGAACTGAAAACGCTGCTTCTGGAAGACCCATTGACCTTCAACACAAGGTGTCTGTGAAGAGTCCTGTGTTGCCTTTCAGAGTACTCAGGCCAATGACAGGGGTGGTAGAATCCCAATATCTATTCATTCTGGTGCCCAGGGATACCCACCCATTAACTGGCAATGTTTCCTGCTTGCTCATCCCTTAGGTTTCCTTTTATATGAGTACAGCTCAACTAATTTAAGATGTTAACAGGCACCTTGCTTCCTTCCACCTCTAGACAGATGTTTGGAGGGTGGGCAGCTCAGCTCCTGTGGGGAGTCTTGAGCCTGGGAAGCTCTGCAGGGTTCAGTCCTAAGGTTCAGAATGAAAAACACATGAAGTAGAGGCCACCAGCCTGGACTTTTGGTGGGAAAAAATGACTTTTTATTCCACTTAAATGCTACTTTTTACATCACTAGTGTTCAGAATTCAGGTGAGAAACAGCACTGGTTACTGGGTTCCTTTTGAGTTCCCAAGAACATCTATCAAGAAAGTGTAACTCACCTGTAATTCACTTTGGTGTACACGACTCAGTTTCCAAAATCTACCCTACCTAGGACTGTAGAACATACCCCTTGGCAGATATCCCTTCTCATTTATATATCTATTGTTCTGATAAACTGCATTAATGTTGGTTTTCTTTTTTCAAACTATACATACCCATCTCATCAGGGAGCTCTCTCTCTCCCACAGATAAATGGAAAGTGAACTTTCATAAATGTTTATGAGGTCCAGAAAATAGTATGTCACTTTAAATAATTCATTACAGAACAAAAACTGTATTTATCTCCCAATGTATTCTTGTTTGAAAGAATCCTCTGGTAGAAAACAGTTGGGCTGGGAGACAGGGCACTAGCTGAGGTCTACTCACAATGTTTCCTGCAACTAAGAGCTAAAATAACATCAAGTATAAACATGGTCCAAAATGTATACACACACACACACACACACGCACACACACACACACACACATACACACACACACACACAAAGGAACTTGGAGGATTAAAACACCTGAGTTCTAGACTTAGCACCATCATTGACTTGCAACAGGAAATGGATCGGATGGCTTATTATTACACGCCTGAAACAGACTCTCTTAGTCTTGCCAGGACATGGTCTGGAATTGTACAGGTCCAAATACCAATTCACAAAGAAGATAGAAGCCTAAGAATTGCCTAGAAATGTGCATGAGCATCCGTCCTGAGGATCATTACTCTACCCGTAGGGACATACTATCGCTAAAGAAAATCGCACTTAGAACAGTGCTTCTCAGCCTTCCTGCTGCTGCAACCCTTTAATTCAGTTCCCCATGTTATGGCAACCCCCAAATATAAAATTATTTTCATTGTTACTTCACGACTGTAGTTTTGCTACTTTTACAAATCTTAATGCAAATATCTGTATTTTCTGATGGATGGTCTTAGACAAGCCCTATGTCAGGGTCGATCAAAGCAAAGGGGTCACGACCCACAGATGGTGAACCATTGGCCTTAGAGGAAGCTGTCCAAAAACAAAATTAAGTAAAACATTGAAAAGTGAATTATTAGCATATTGATATATGATAATATCTTATCAATTTATTTCAGGTGCCACAACCTACAAAACCCTAGATAGGAGTGTCTTAATGAGATGGACACATGTTTCTTGTTTGTCTGCCCCATGAATGGGAGATGTACCAACTGTATAGTGAGTGATTCAGACACATGACTCAGTTTCTTCCTTCTTATAGCCCCATCATCCTCAGCCCTAATCCACCTGGGGGAGTAAACAGAGTAAAGAAGGCCCACCTGATACCTGAATCTTACAGCTTTGAAACAATATCCATCTTTTTTCTCACATTTTGTTAGTAGCAATGCATCACAAGATCTTGTGAGCACAAAAGAGGGAATTGGAACTACAGCTGCTGACTGAGCAAATACTGGGCAGCATCAAAAGTCTGCCGTGGAAAATGGGAATCAATCTTTGGACAGTGATGCTCGAAGTTAGTACAGCTAATTAAATACACATCTTACAGATGCAAGCTCCCTCTTTGCTTTCTTTTTGTTTGTTTGTTTGTTTGTTTTGTTGATGTTGTTCTGAGATAGGGTTTCTCTGTGTAGCTTTGGCATCTTTCCTGGAACTTACTCTGTAGCTTAGGCTAGCCTCAAACTCAGAGAGATCCACCTGCCTCTTCTTTCCGGGTGCTGGGATTAAAGGCATGTGCCACCACCACCCGGCTTTTTCTATTGCAACTTTTATATTAGCAAGTACATTTCTGGCTTATCTGGTTTGAAATATGTACCTTAAATGTGCCAGAGAAAATACCACCAGTGTGGCTAAAGCAAGCAGACCTCAGCTGGCCCGGGTGTGGATTTTGTCCTGTGCTCCTTTTGTTTTGTTGTTGTTGTTAGCCAGTACAAGCAGAAATACAAGCCAGATGGGTCCAAGAGCAGAAAACGGCCACAGTGATTTCTGCCCAATTGTAATAAAAACTAACACATGAAGCATGGCTGGATTTAGGTAGAATTCAACTCATCAAGAATATTCTACAAAATATGTATATAGCCCTTGATTGCTCATTCATCATATTTTGGCTTATTGAGCAGCTGACACAGTTCTATTTCTTATTTTGTGTGTGTGTAGGGGGGAGGGTGGGATCAGCATGTTGAAAACAGTGGATTATTTTCTGGAGAGCTGAAGCTTATTTTTAACTTGTTCTTGAAGACAGAGATGGAGTGTGTTCTGACTTCAGCCCAGGGGAAACACTTGGACCTTTGGATCTGGATTTGGTAACATTTCTGCCATCCATTAGCATTTATGAAGTGGAGAAAAAGAAAACTTTCCTAAAAAAATATAGTCAATACTCTGGGCCAACCTAAGTATCAACAAAAGCAGTGGTTGAAAAATATTTTTTGCAAATGGTCAAATAGAGGCTATTTTATTTTTTTAGTGGATAGGCTGTTATATTTTAGGAGATTATATTCTCTGCTATGACTACTGTCAGTACTACCAAAGCACTTCTGAACTTCAGCTTTATAGACAGAAGAAGAAAGGGAAGACAGCCCTTTGTGATATGGGAATGAGTGAACCTGGCAGGGCTCCAATAAAATGCTATTTATAATATGGGACAAGTTGAGTGTGACCGACAAGCTACATTTTATCAATTCCTAAACTAGAGACAAAAGGGCAGCAAACCCAAAATGGAAATTTCTTTCACCAGGGCCTGGAAGACAATCTTAATTTTCCTCTCCCAGCTTAGAGATCACTCTTCCAAGTTCGTTTGGGACTTCCTGTAAAAGACAAACCCTGTTGCTATTATAAGTAGGTGATGAAAAGAAAGGATGTTGAGCGGCTGCTAATGAGAAGTGTTTGAGACCCAGGAGACTGGGGCCCAATCCTGACTCTGTCGGTACAGAAGATGTGGTCCTTGCTTGCCTCATTTAACTTCATTAGGCCTTTGTTTCTGCTTCTCTGAAATCAGGGAGTTAGCTGGGATTACGTCAAACATCCTTTACATCTCTCAAGCTCTTTTTAAGCTGGCCTGGGAAAAAGCAACAACTTTTACATTGGACTTAGAGAACACACTGCCAACTTGTTGAATATGTTCCTGTAGCTGAATTGCTAAAATCCCCCAGGGCTCCCTCTGTTGAGTAGGTCTGATAATTCCTACTGAAAGAATTAAATAAAACTACGTTTGTTTGTTTGTTTGTTTGTTTGTTTTTGCGGGGTGGAGGTGGGGGTGGGGAGCAGCAGGGAAAGGAGCATGCTAGACAACAATCCAGGTTAAAGGTGACTAACTAATTTGAAGGACCCTTCTTTAGAATGTAGCATCACCAGAGCCATTCAGGTTTCTGAGAAACAGGAAGCATTCTTTAGCAAGTGACCATCGAATCAGATCAAAATAAGGCAAGATATATAAGCATTGCAGAGCACAGCTGATTGACCATAGTATCAAAACTGCATCTTCTACCAAAGAAAGCTCCAAGAAGAAAGAGGCCAGGAATCTGACCCCCTTTTGGAAATCACTAAATTATATTCCAACTTCTCTCTTCATTGTAGTAGTTCCTTCCTCACAGACAAAGCCAACAGCATTCACCCCAAGAGATGGCTGAAGAATGATGGGTAGGAAAAAACAGTTTATTGCTTTTGTGCTGTCACTGAACATTGTTTCTGTCTCTTGACACTAAATCCTCACTCTTAGTGGTGGAGAGGCTCCAAGGCTCACACAAAGACAAAACATGGGACACACCAATAAGATTTCACTCCTGTGTGTGAGAAATCATGCTCATTTTTGAGCAGCTATGTTGAGAGCTGACACAAAGAATCTGAAACCAACCTTCCCAGTGAACCCCTACATGAGGGGCTGCTTTCCCCAAACCAGAGGCCTGCCAGGGGGTAGATGTTGCTGGGAAACCACGGGAATCTAAGTCATACCAGCTTGTTCTTGGCACTGGGACAGAGCCTGCAGTGGCCCTGTAGGGGAAGTTTGCTCGCTTTTGAACGAATGCATGAAGGAAGGAAGGATTGCTGACATTATTTGGTAGTGCTGTACCAGTCCAAAAATAAAACTGGCCACTGGCCTGTTTGATTTAGACTGCATGTGCTCTTGCCACAAACTACAAATGTCCTTCTTGTTCATCCAACATTTATCCAGCATTCGTTCTTTCCAGGTTTGGTTTCTGCTTTCTCTGCCATTGTACTCAACTTCACTTGTATTTCCTCCTCTACCTTCATCTCTCATGCCTTTTGAAAAAAAAGAGTGTTTTTTTTTTTATAAATTTTTTTTAAAGATTTATTTATTACATATACAGTATTCTGCCTGCATGTATCCCTGCAGGCCAGATGAGGGCACCAGTTGTCATTACAGATGGTTGTGAGCCACTGTGTGGTTACTGGGAATTGAACTCAGGACCTCTGGAATAGCATCCAGTGCTCTTAACCCCTGAGCCATCTCTCTAGCCCGAGTGTTTTTTTTAATCAGCCAAATACCAGAAAAGTGGGATTTTTATGTATTTCTTTATTTTTACATGATTCAATTGTCAAAGTTTCCCTCTGTAAACTTGAAAAGAAAATCAGTTATTCACTTGAGTTCATTGATGCAATGAACTCATGCTTCTTGTTAAGAACTATGAAGGATTGACATATTGTGTCCCAAACCTCCTCCTCCCAATTCATCTTTTAAAGTCCTATCACTCTCGCTGTGATGGCATTAAGAGGAGAGACCTCTTGGAGGTGATTAGGTCCCAGGGTCTCCAACATCATCAAGGGGATTGGTGCCCTGACAAGAAGGTACTCTTAACCTTATGCTCTCGCAATCTGCTCTCTTGATCTCTGCCACACAAGGGAACAACATAAAGCTTTTCGTAACCATGGAGCAAGCTCTCATCAGATGCCACGGCTTCAGGAACCTTGATCTGCTACTCCCCAACCTTGGCATGGTGAGAGTTCATTGTCTGCTTACAAGAACCCTAGTTTTCAATGATGACAATTATCAAAATAGAGAGAGGAGTGATTGCTTTGGAAACCAAATAATACCACATCTATTGGGAAGAGCCCCTCCCATCAATTAATGTGCACTTATGCACTCAGGGAATTCTCTCCCCTGTATTTCTTCTATACATGTCTCCTACATGAGCAAAACAGTTCAGGAAAAGTATTAACAGAACAAAATGATTCCAGGAACTCTTTCAAAGGTTTTCAGGATACAGAGTGCAACATGTTTTAAATGTGCACGTACACACACACACACACACACACACACACACACACACACACACACGAGCTTCTTGTCAACTTTATGAGTCACATAAAGAAAATGAAACACAAAGATTTAAGTAAATTATTCTGAATTACAAGGCATGGAAGTAAAAGAATGAGGATTTGAACTCAAATTTGCTGGGTTCTGAAGTTTTTCCTGCCTTTGCAAGCACTGTGTATACATAAATGGCCTCCACACAGCAGGGGAGGAGCGATTCAGCACCGAAGGCAAGCAAGAACATTGTGAAAAGACAAAGGAAATCTCCATGAACTAAATAATGCTGGAGTAAAGTGAATATGGTTTCTGGCCTCCCTCCTCCTGCCAAGTTCAGGCTGGCACATCAGCTGCCTTCCTCACCCATGCTGGAAGCTGAGTCATGTGGAGTAAAATGTAATTGTGGGATTCTGAGGAATCCCGCATGTGACTGATGGACTTACCTGTTTCTTAATATCTATCTGCAGCCCAGCAACAGCAGCAGCAGCAGCTGTATTGGATACTTTCTGTGGGTCAGTCCTGATGTGTCTTGCTAAGCATTTTACATGAGTGATTCCATTTAATCTGTATAACCCTTTGAGGGGGTTTTACCATTCTCATTCATTTATTTATTGTTAATACATGAGAAAATGGATGCTTAAGAGGATAACTTTCCTAAGGATCACAGTTTGATTGGTAGCAGAGCTGGGATTGGAGCGCAGCTTTGCTTTGTGCTAAAAGCTTAATCTATAATCTCCTCATTCATAAAAAGAACGATGCACTGCATACTGAAATCTGATAACCATGTGCAATTTGCATATCAACCCAGACACAGATGTACGTATAACTTTCCAGAGAAAAATTCACCATGAGCTATGGGGCAGGGCAGGATATGGAAGGAACCCTGTGGGAAGAGAAGAATGAGGTACCAGCAAGGGTGCAGAGAGAAGGACATGCTGCAGCAATTTTACTGGGCAGAAAGGATGGGTAGTTGATGCACATGTCATTTTTGTGGGCTCTCCTTTGGCTTTTTATAGACTATAAATAAATATATAGAAACGGACATTAAACTGATACATTAATAAGCCCTTCTCTACCAATTCTTCCTGTGCCCATAAAGTTCTGAGTTGAAAGAAAAGCCTTTGGTGTTTGACAATGAAGTGTACATACCCACTCCTGTGGCTGGTGAGGATATGTGTGCTGGTCCTGGGAGCTACGAAAAGGTGTGGGCTTTTTGCCACACTGCCCAGACCACTCTCTACCAGCCTCCTGGGGAACTGGAGGAGGATGGCATGGGGTGGGGCATTCTTTGTGGAAGAAGAGAGACAAACATACAGAGAAGAACAGAGTAAGGACTAATGTCATCTGGGGACCCTGAAGAAAGAATTCCCTGGGTCCATAAGAGGAAGCAAGTCAGTTTCAGTTCCTTCTGGGCAGAAAGGAAGCCATGCTTCTCCATCATTCACAAGGCAGCTGCAAAGCTGCCCTAACATCCATACAACCGATGGGACAACATTTGATCTTGAGGTCAGTCATGTGTCCAAAGTCACTGAAACAGCAGAATGGCAGAGGCCGTTCGAGCTGCTACCAGCACCAGCAAACCAGACAGAAAATGCTGGTAAGCTCTCCTTCCTTTATGTGAGGGTTGATAGCAGTTGTCGATGGGACAGGATCTAGCTGCACCCAGGACACCCCACCCCGTATGTATGGCTGTGAGGGAGGCTTTTTGTTTGTTTTGTTTTTCTTTTTTACCAAGACAGGGGTTCTCTGTGTAACAGCCCTGGCTGTCCCGCAACTCTCTTCCATAAACTCACAGAACTCCGCCTGCCTCTGCATCCCAAGTGCTGGGGTTAAAGGCGTGCGCCACCACCGCCCGGCTCAGTGAGGGAGTTTTACATTAGGTTTATTATAGAGAGAAGACTCACCCTGAAAGTGAGGGAAGTGTTCCAAGGGTGGGGTGCTATAGCATCTCTTTGTTTCCTGACTGCAGAGGCACTGGGACCAGCCATGTCAAGTTCCTGCCTCTGTGATGGTCTTTCCATGATGGACTACAACCTCACACTGAGCCCAAATGAACCCTTCCTTCTGTAAGTTGCTTGTGTTGAGTATTTCATCCCGGAAACATGCAAAGGAACTAATACACTTTACATTGCATTTTCCTTAAAAAGCATTTGCTCTGTGTCTATGATCTCTGTCAGAGCATTAGGTTGCCACAGGTAGTCTGACAATTTAAAAACTTGTAATGTGGTTTTACTTATCTTGTGGAGCCTTGAATGACTTATCCAAGAGACCTGGTCTAGGGCTAAGGGCTTCTTGTTTCTTTGTTTACAATCACTGAATCTCAGTGAGGTGTATACTCCGGGTGATGGGGCCTGTCCTCACTCTCACACAAGGTGTCCAACTCCTCCTGTTACATTCCTTCACCCTGCTAGTTTTCTCATCTTTGGGATGGTGAAGATACCATTAACCCACCAGAGACAGAAATGGAGGTGAAAAGAGATAGTACTTTAGCACCTGAGCGTAGTAACAGGAGCTTTTCTTATGGTATAATCCTGCTCAGATTGCAAGAGAATTATGATGCTTTTGGGAGCACTAACGGCTTCTATTTGCTCATTTCCCTAAATTACCCAGTGTATACTGCTATATAATCTAATGGGATTGCCTGTGTCACGTTAGAAATTTCTAAGAATAGTCAGACCTTGAAACTGACAATGTAAAGAAGTCTATTTTCAGAGCTTTACTTCCTTCAATGCCATCTTTCACAAGGAATCCCCAGTGGAAAGCAGCTTCAGAAGGGCAATGGGAAGGGCAGGCCAGCTCAGGGTGAGTTTCCTGTATGTATTCAATCAACTTGACCTAACCAACCAAGTAAACATAGATGGTCTGGGACATTTCCACTGGCCACGTTGTTCCAACACACACACACACACACACACACACACACACACACACACACACACACACACACACACAAACAAAAACCCCGCTATCCTCACTCTTTTCCTAAAAGGGCATCTATCACTGGTGTGGGTGTGTAGAATAAAGTGCCACACCGGCAACTGCCAAGACATTCCAGTGAAGCACTGTGAGCTACGGGGAAAGAGTTGTGAGACTTTTCTGATAATTGTGGGAGCTGAGATTGGTACTTCTGGAGAGTTGAGGTTCCTTCAGGCTCAGGGAAAACAAGACACAAAATGTAAATCTTACCTCTTCACTGAATTCTAACACCTATCCCTTTGCCTACAGAGAAGTGTAGTCCCTACCTCTCACCAGAGAAGCTTCTTATGCAGAGACCATTGCAAAAAGCCGTAACAAGACCTAAACAATGACCACACCAATTGGCATGCCAACGAGGATGAAAGAATTCTCATGGGATGCCACTCCTAGAGGAACTATAGGCAAATGATGGTGTCTGGAAGGGGAAGAATCAGTCTTCTATAGGGATGAGCCTGGTGATAGGTTAACCAATACCAAGAGGTCAGCCCTAAACACATATGAGCAACAAAGAATGATCATAGCCATCTATATTCGTATATTTGTATACATACACATGTGATAATTATGATTGAAGAATTAAAAGTAGTGTGTCTGAGAAGTGGGAATGACATGGAAGGAATTGGAGGGAGGAGAGAATAATTTAAATACAGTATTCATACATAAAATTCTCCAAAAGAAGTTTTTTTAAGTAAATCCTATTAGCCAAGCTTGATTAGAGCCTTCAACCTGAGGGTTGAAATGTGAGAAGCTGATGGGGAAAATGTCAAAATTATGCTTCAATAACTTAGGTCCTAGTGAACTAAGCATCCTGAAGCTTAAAATTAATTCTGTTGTCTACTGGATTCTTGAAATATTTTCAATACAGCTACAGATTAAATTACTCTTCAACAGTCCAAAAAGAAAAAAAAAGTATGTGTGAGCCAGATGGACAGTTTACCTTTTGGTTTGAAGAAAGTCCCTTCTACCTCTTAAAAACAAATACCTATTGGTCGTGTAGTTCCACACTGCAGGATTTGCTTCATTATTCAGATCTTAGAGATAAGAAAGTCCAGATGAGACACGTAGAGTAGACGGGCAAAGGTCAAACAGTCTTTTGATTCTAATGCAAGCATATTTATTTGGAAGCCCCTAAGATTATTTTCTCTTAGCTGGACCATGTTTCTAGTCTTCAGAGAATATCACTTACCTATTCATGTATGCATTCATCAAAAAGCTAATGAGGTTTTATTGTGTACATGGAACTTTGCTAGGTACTGAAGCCCAAAGAATAAACACAAGGCAGAGCAGCTTTGCAAGATAGATATGTACAGGAACTATAAAGGTCTGTGTTCCTAAGGGAAAGTGGTTATGATGTGAATGAGGGCTGTATGCTCATAGAGGCATCTATATGATGCAAGTCATGAGATGGAGATCTAGGGGAGCAGCATGCACTAATTAAACACAGGGCTAGAACCAAGGCAGAGATGAGGAGACAGCATTGAGATAGAGGAACAAGCATATATCTCCTCCTCCTGCATGAGGTGACCATAATCATGTCTAATTCCAAGAGTGAGCTCTGACCAGAGTGTCTGAGTGCAATCTCAATTCAGCTGATTGGGATCAGCTTTGGCAACTCTGGTCTTGGTGTCCTTCTGAGAACCAAGGCAACTCCACATCTACAAAACTCTGATTTTTACCATTTATTCCCTCTATAAAAGCAAAAAGAACTTGACCTATTTTCTTTCCATAAAGATGATCACTAAAAGGGGTGCAGGATCTGAAAATACATCGACTTTCATTGCTTCTGCTAGGAACCTCTCTCTGCTTAAATTAATGGTCCTAGGAGAAGCTGCTTTTAATCCTGAATTTTATTTATGCTCTGCTTCTTTGCAAAGCTGATCTTGGCTATGCAAAGTTGAGGACATGGCTTCTTCTCTGACATTTATTGTTCTGAATCCCTGGCAACAGTGGCATTCTGAGAGCCATGGTATTGAGGCTTCATAGATGTGGAAGAGATATAACATATTCGGATTCATCAGAAGAGACACGAACATGTACATACAGTATGTGAAAGGAGAAATCATACATAGGAAGTAGCCATCAAAGACATCAAAATAGAGCTGCATATGTAGTTGGCTATCAGAAAACAGGACAGGGAGAGAGGTAAACTGAGTCATGCCCACAGGCTAGAAAGTAGAAAATCTTCTTCAATTAATTTCTGAGATCTTGAAAATACATACAGTTGGTGTTCTGTTATCAAGTTTCTTGCTAAAATAGACTAATAAAGAGTTAGGTATGGCCTCACCCTTAGGGTTGTATCTAGCCTGAAATCAGACAGTAGGAGTAAAAGAGTTATCCAACCTTTCCTGGGAATACACAGGTGCTAATGCCCTGGCTCTGTAATATTTACAAGCCACAGAATTCATTTTTTTACTTCTTTGTTGTAGAAGGAGAGAATATTCCTCTCCCTAGCCCTCTATTTTGCTAAAAGTCAACATTGTGGCACAAGAAATTAAAAGAAACAAAAAACCAAAACAACTTAGTTTGGATGTTTCCATTCCCTTTGCCAGGCTAGTGAGAAGAGCGGGAGAGAGCCATCCAGGAAGCAAGATGCATGTTCAATGATTTGTCTTGGTGATTCCTTCAGTGATTTGAGTTTCAGAAACTGTTCAGCCCATGAGGCAGGTTTAATCTGAGCTACACTACTGATGATGCCTATGCGATTTTGCAATTCTTAGGATATACAAGGGACCCGCACATACAAGTGAATCACACACATCAATGGGACTCATGCCTACCATCAAAACTCAGTGCAGTCCAATCCTCCACTGTGACCTTCCACATTAACTCTTATTTTCCTTCAGCTGGGAGTCATCATGAAAATATTTACACTCTATACATGCCCTGATTATTTTTAGAGTGAGAATCAGGTAATTATCTGGACCAGGCCCCCTGTAATTCTCATAAAAAAAAGCAAGCAAATAAAATGAGTTTCAGGGGTCTTGTCTTGGCTTCAGACAGGATATTGGCAGTGAGGCCACCATGTCCTGAGACTTGAGGAGTAAGTCCCAGAGAATAATAAAATTGAAATCAAAGCCCTTCATATGTGTGAATCAAATTTTTATTTGAGTCTCAAGAATTTTGGTCCCTGAGAACCTTGAGGGGGGAAGATCCAGGCAGTTGTTGCTCCACTGAGAGCTACTGACACATTAGTGCCTCTGTGCTGTGAGCTACCCATTCCCCAGAGCAAGGAATGATAGTCATGCTTTGAGTGGGGGACGGGCTTGGACAAAATGACACTATCACTAGAAAGACGTGCAAATACAGCTTAAAAATTGGAAACATGTTCAGGGTACTTTCAGATCATGCAAGATGCCTCTGGAGGGTCCTTGGCTCAGTGCTTGAGCTATGAAATTGTTAGATGATACCTATAAAATAAGGAAGGTGTCTACCAGTAACACTTGCAGAACTAAGTAAATTGAATGAATAAATGTGAGAAGACAAACAAGAAAATTAGACACAAAGAATTCTTGTTTTTCCCATTCTTCCCCATACCTAGAAGCCATGTGCTTCCTGCATTGATAAGACTATCATAATTATCATCATAACTCCAGCAAATATCATGTATACCAATTATATATCTGGCATCATCCTTAGGGTATTGGCTATAATATAACTTCAAATCCATAACTCACCTGGAGGCTAGATCCAGACCTGAGTAATTTAATGATAGAGACACTGTCTGAGATATGAACTGTGGAGGATATCACCACTGTTAACAGCCAGGTGCTTTCAGAGGCTATGACCCAAGGTAGCATGGCTATGGTATCACTAGGCATGTGATCTTATGGAGTCATTGTTTTCAGTACAGTTTGTAACTGAACGAAACTTTAATTCAAGCATGCTATATTAGTTATATACATGGCCAATGAGGCACAGAGAGCATGGAGCTATGCACACAGAATTAGCTCTCCTGTTGGCTTTCATGTAGGGCTTTGTTTGTTCACTGGAGCCTGCAGCATGCCCTTCACTGGAAATCTCTATCCTAGGAGTGTCTGGCAGATTACCCCAGATATACAGAACATGGCTGCCTCAGCTAGTCAGCTGTGTCTGCTTCCCAGGGAGAGCCTTCACTACAGTAAACAAGAACTGCAGGCACACATCCATAGTGTACCTTAAGTTTTCCTTCAGGGAATGTTCCGGCTCCAGCTGGGATGGGTCACTGTTCTGCCTCTCAACACACACACACACACACACACACACACACACACACACACACACACACACACATATGCACACGCGGGGGGGGGGGGGGGGGCACAAAGATGGCGAGGAGGCCTTGATCAGAAGCTCTCTCCTCTGAGTTTCTCTTCAAAATCAGAGGGAAGTACAAAGCACAATTAAATATTGCAACCGGTCTGCAAACTACTGTTTCCACAAGCACTATCAGGGTCAAGAATTCGTTCAAGTCTTCCCAGTAGGCTTTCCCAAATGTATGGACCGAATCATGCCTGAAGAGGGATACTTGAAGCTAAGCTCTGCAACTTCACAGTAGAATAAAGTAGAAGCTGACAGCAAAGCCCTGGCTGCCGGGGCTACTCATGACACTGTAGTTCTCACCGTGAGTCTGAATGCTGTGACCAGCCAAGACTGGCCACAACATGTAACTCACAAGTTTACGGGCTGACTGCTTTTCAGAGGTGTATGGAAGTAGGTGAGTTTGCCCCCCACACTTCAATCCTTCTTTGCCTCCAGGCAAGAGAGAAAAGCACTTCAGGCTGCCCCTGTCCCTGCTCCACATTTTGTTTGTATCAGCATTGGAACCCATGCCTTGCGCATAGAAACCATGTATTCATGGGAAATGCTGAGTTCATATTTGGGGACAGGGCAGGGGATGTGTCACAGTGTAGCGGTATCTTCAACTCACCTCTTTGCTGGGAGCCCAGACTGTGACAGAAATCCAGATGTATTAGGAAGGGAGATGAAAGGACATTAGGTTTAGCAAGAAAAAAAATGAGCAGTGCCTTTTAAAATGGAAAGTTTTGTGAAAGATGGTCAAAAGAAATAATATAAAAGCCCACAATGTTTTCAAATGTATCTGAATGTATTTCAGTACGGGCAACCATCTGACCAGAGTGGATCAAGTTAAGGGTTCTCACATTTTTTTTCTGTAAAGATCAAATATGAAATGTTTTACTCTTTGTAGGCTAAAACATCCCTGTGAAGACTTTTCATATGGGCCTTTGTGGAGCTTGAGCAGGTGCAGAAAAGACAATATATGAATGAAGGGGTGTGCCTGTGTTCCCAAGGAAATTTTATTTATGGATATTGAAATTGGAGTTTCATAAGGCTTTTGCCTGTCATGAAATATTTTCCTGAGTTTTTCTTCAAGTAACTAAAATGTAGCATCCCTTCCTGGATTGCAGGTTGTATTCAAAGAGGAGCTGGCCTTGGTTTGGCTCCAGACTCTAGCTGTGGGTGCTTTGATAAAGTAACACTATGGACAGGAATACCTCCTATATGAGATGTCTTTGGTATTGAATATCAGTCGGAGCAATGGGTGACAGGGGAGAACAGAGAAAGACAGTGGGGCCAGCCTGAAGACAAGGGGTTTCTCTTCTTCCTTACAGGGCTGAGTGGTCACTGGTGGTCTGCTCCCCAAATCAGCAGCCCTGAGGTTTGGGGCATGTAAACCAATGTTCTGCACTAACCATCACCATCAGCCTTGCACTGAGAAGCCAGTGATGTAGGTGAGTGATGGGATCCATGTATGGTAAGCTGCTCAGAAATGGCTCAGAACCCAAGGCACCTAGATCAGCCTTGTCTGGTGTTTGTTTTAGAGAGAGCTGCATCAGGCATTATTTCGGCAACTCAGCTAGAGATTGTCGTGCTGAACTAAACAAACTGAAAAATCCAAGTTATTGTTTACTTAAAAATCTTTAATTTTTTTTTATGTGTATGTGTATGAATGTTTTACCTGCATGTATGTATGTGAATGACACACGTATGGAGGTACATATGGAGGATCCTATGGAACTTGAGGTACAGATGATGGTGAGCTGACATGTGGGTGCTGGGAACTGAACCCAGGCTCTCTGCAGTGTTCTTAACCTCAGAGCCATCTCTCCAGCCCCTCAAGTGTTCCCTCTGTTACCCATTACTCCATTCTTGTCCTTAGGACTTTATTCTTGCCTTCCCTCTGCCTATACCTCTCCTCCCATCCTAGACTCTGTAAACTTCCAATGGGAAGTTTTCTGATTGTGCTCACGTTGGGACAAGTGCAGTAGGCAAGATAAGGTTCCTCTCCTTATCAAGTTGACACTGTGGTGGGGCAAAGGTGACAGAAACCACAGAATACAGAGACATAAACAAGATGGACTCAGACACCGGCAAAGTTAAAATTATATGATGTCATAGAAATTTGTTTGCAGTTACAGGGTGATGTGGTTTATGTTGATCTTTAGCTTGGTGGGCTCTGTGAGGGATTTTCTAGACTAGAAGAGAGGTAGGAAGATCCACAGTAACTGAACAGAAAGAAGAAAGGAATTGCAATGCGTTTTCATCAGTCTGTGTGCTTTCTGGCTGTGGGTATAGTGTGATGAGCTGGCCTCAAGCTCCTGTGGCCATGACTTCCTCACTACAGGAGCCGGCCCCCTTCAGCTGGGAAACAGCAAACCCCGCCCCTTCCTTTGGTTGTTATTATCAGGGTGCTTTGTTGTAGCAATGAACAAAAACAACTAATACAAAATGTCAGTCCCTACAAAGATGCTTGAGCCATCAACAAGGGTTAGTAAAAGAAAGAAGGAGAGAGAGAGAGAGAGAGAGAGAGAGAGAGAGAGAGAGAGAGAGAGAGAGAGAGAGAATGTCCTGTTAACGTTTAAGCCAAGTTAATCATAATCCATTCTCTGTTGATTGTTAATTTGCTTTCGTCAGTTCATAACATTATCTTTTTAAAGTTTCTGCCTTGCCTTAGCCCAGGCAAACCCAGTTTGCTACTGTTTTCATCCAGCTGAACGGCGCACATAGTTTATTTTTATTTACCCCTGTTATTATTTATTAATAATAAATGTTAGTATTTATTTATATTTATTTATTCCTGTTGGTAGGATAGTTTCAAGTTTTGTTTTGATTACAAATATTTCATTGAACATTCTTGAACTCAAAACGTCTTTATCTCCTGAGCATCACATTACAGAAGAAAATTCCTGAGGGTAGAATGATTAGTCCGAAGGAATATCAACAGAATTAAAAGTAAAACTAAATCCTAAAACAGAACAGTGTCAGCCAGAAGTGTCTGTCTGATAGCATGCTTTCCAACTCCTCACACTGGCCAATACTAACAAACTTTTAATTTGTCAGTCTGGTAAGTTTCTTCTTACTAGATTTGATTTGCATTTCATTAATTATGAGTTAAAACATTTTTCATATATTTATTGGCCATTTGCATTCCTCTCTGAGCTGTCTTTCATGACAGTCCTCCTTTATTGCATCGGGTTGATCATCTTTTTTTTTTCATTCTTTTCTGTGGTGTCTTTGTAAATTGAAGAAATTTGCTTTATGAGTCGTATTAAAAGTATTTCCTTCCAGTTTGTTTGTTTTCATTTCATTTATCTACTTCATATTTATTTATTAGTGTATTTTAGTCACTATACAGGAGAGTTTTTAATTTGTACAAATGCAAACATTATTTTCTTTTGTGGTTCCCGGGCCATATTTATTACTCATGTAATAAGCATTTTCATCATCTTATCAAAAACACAATTATACAGAGTAAGGAATTCCAAACTCAAAGCAAGGAAGGGACAAAAACCAGTGAAACCTCATGGAATGATGGCAACTCACTTCCACGTTAGCTCTGATGACAGCAGCTTTTTCCTTCGGCCTCCTAGGAATTGAGTTGCTTGTTTGAAGAGGCAATCTTTTCTTTATTAAATAGTTTTGTATTCATTTGTTCAAACAAGCAGTAGAGGAACTGTGGTCTGGGCAGAGAGTAGAGGTCAAGAGCAGGACTAAACAACACTATCAGAAAATGATGATCTTTGCTTTTCACAATGGGAGGGTACTCTTAATCCAGGGTCCCCAAACTATATCCCAGTGTGCTCTGTAGACTTAGTGACTATGTGAGTATATTTGAATGAAAAGATCCTGCCCTGGCTCATTTTGATCTTGTAACAAAAATCAAACCATCAGGAACTGATAAGCATTGTTACTGAATAATTGTGTAATAAATTCCATTACAGACTTCATCCCCTGATGATATTGCCAAGTAATAAGCATCTCTTTCAAGTTTGTGGGGAGAGGATGTACTTCGAGTCTGACTTCGAAATAAGTTCTGTATATCAGTATCACTTCCCACTGACTTTTATTGTGTTATTAGGCCTATGATGGCCTGTTATCATCATCTGTTATGCAAATAGATCTGTTCCCTTGGCCAGTATTTGAGATAGAGAGCTCTGTATATGAAGTATCTAGAAATATAAAGAAACCAGGCAGTGACTCTAACCCATGGAAACAAAACCTAAAGGAGAAGAAAAGGGAAGAAAAGGCCAAAGACACATTTGTAGCTCAAAACAAGTTACCCCCAAAGGATATGTTCAGCATTTCATTTGTTCACATTGCTCCACCCTAGGAAAGATTGGAGAGAAACTACAATTCCCATGATGCACTCTGTCCCCCATATGATTGATGCTACATCCACTTAGAGCACATGGATTGTAGGGGTTTCAGTTTTGACTAATGGAAATTCAGAGTCACCAGTTAAACTTGCATTTTAGATGGGCTATGAAGGGTAATTATTAGTGCAAGCATGTCTCACATGTCTCACAATTGTCCTGTAGTCTGTGTGTCAGATTTAATGAATGGCCTACTTCCCGTTTACATTGAGAAGCCCGTCATTCCATAAAAGGTGATCTTTGAGGTAACACCAAATACACAAGGTTTTGTGCTACATGCTAGATACACACTTGCTTGCCATGTAAGAAGATAACCTTATCCTGAGAGGTTTCAGATATCTTGCGGGGGCAGGGGGAGCCAACCATGTATTTCACACACACATAAACACATTCTGGCCTTGGAAACAAATACTACTGATTTGCCTCTTTGGAAATTTTCAGTTGGCTTTCGATGGGAAGCCTGCATTTATTCTATGAATAAATGTTCAGTCACACTGGACCTACATAGACAGGCTTGAAGGAGAGTGAGACCAGCTATGCAGAGCCAAAGCTAGGTTGCTGTGCAGTGGCTCCCATGGTGTCTTCTTGCAGTGTCCCCTTTAAACACACGAAGTGGGGAGACTAGAGGGAAATTATCATCTCATTGGCCTGTGAGTGTGTGCCATCACTCCCGACCCCTCCTGGGCTACTTTGAATATGAAAACAGTTTAGGTAATGACTTCATAAAACCAGTTAAAGCCCCCTACTGAATTGATAGAATAAAGTTCTCATCAGTTAACACAAGGGAAGGGAGATATAAATGAGAAGCCCACAGCCTACATTGAACCTGGCTGATAGAAATAGCTCTCATTTTGCATTTAGTGTGTTTTTACACATATTAACTCCTTTGTTACTCACAACAGTCCTGGGAGGGACAAGCCTTGATTACTACCATTTTAATGCTGATATCCCAGAAGCAGAGAAAGGTTAAATAATGATCCAAGGCTATGTCACACAAAGTGCCATAGATGGAATTCAAACCAACCCAGGGAATATGACAGGATGCTTCCAACCTCAGGTGCCTTTTGTCCCCCAGATTATCTGACAAGGAAAAGACAAATTACATTTTGCTCAGCAGTCATTCTGATTCTACCAGACTTGTTAGTGTTCTCCAAAGCCTTCACCACAAAGACCTAAAGGCTCATCCTGAACTGAACATGGTCTTGGTCCATTGACCAGCCTCACCTTCCATCTTTCTTCCTGAAGTAAGGCAAGGTGGGTTGAAATATAGTAGAGTGAGCAGAGTGCCCAGGACCTACCTGGCAGACACACGACTTTGGATGACCATGAGCTTCAGTGTGGTACTGGGCTCCTTCTGGAAATGGTCTAGAAAGGTGACAGCATCAGCCAAGGAGAGCTCTACTCTGCCCAAAGCTTGGTGCCAGACGCTGAGGAACACAGGGTATCTGCCACAGTGTGAACAGAAGCCCAGAGCTTGTACTCACTTCTACTTGAAGAAACGGAGAAGCAAACCTTCTCTGGAAGAGAACCTTCCAGAGTCACACAGCAAATAAGCCAAGTAAGGCATTGCCTTGTGTATTGGTTACTCTTCTGTGGCTGCAATAAAGCATCCTGACCAAGACAACTTATAAAAGAAGGAGACGATTTAGGATATGGTTCCAGGGACGTGAATCCATCATGGCAGGGCAGCATTGTAACAAGCAGTGGGTATGGTGGTAGAGGTAGGAAGCTGAGAGATTCTATCATTAACTTACTCTTCAAGCAGAAAAACAATGAACTAATAGCAGAGTGAAGTTTTAAGCTCTCAAAGCCTACCCCCAGAGGCATACTTTCTCCTGCAAGCTCACACCTCTTAAATCACGCCAAACAGTGTCACCAACTGGGAATGAAATACTCAAATGCTTGAGAATATAGGGGGCATTTCTTATTCAACCCACCACCCCTTGAATCTAGTCCCCTTCCCTGGGGCAGCTGGAGCTGAGTACATGGTTTATGGTGTCCAGCTTTGGGTCAGGCTGATCCTGTTAACTAACACTGGTGACATTATACTATCTCTTTGTGCCACAGGTTCCTTTTTTTCTGTAGGAGGGGCCATGATTACAACAGACATAATAGAGTTGAAGACAGTATAGATAAGGTGACTAGAACGTTGTCTGGGACAGTGAGCACTAACAGAACTGGCCTAGCACTGTCAGGGTGGCCACTGCGAGTACAGTGGCCGTTGCTATGGCTACTGCTATTGCTGTTCAGACTGCATGGCTGCTGTTGCTACTGTTTGCACCAGTCTTGTCTCGGCTCATCAGCTCTGCCATAAAAGGAGAATTTATTGCGCAAACGGTCTGTAATTATTAATATTCTAGAACCCCGGAGGTGGGCTGAAGGAGAGGAAGCAAAGATCGGAGTTCATTCAGGAAAAAAGAACTTCCTTGAGGAAGGCTGGGGGAAAAGACCCAAAGGAGGAACGACCTGAGACATCTAATCTTGACATTCCAGATATTTGGCTCCCATTTGGTTTGGGATAATCAAGAACCAACACGTGGCCTGTGAAAAACTGTTTTACTTATCAATATATTTCCTAAAATGGATCCACGACACGAAAGATCCAAACTCTGTGGCCCTGTATGTCCCCTGTGGTCCTCTTTACTGTGACAGCCTGGGTCCATCCCGAGGTTCTTCACATGCATGGTTTTCAATGGCAGCATGAAGCACTGCCTGGCCCCTTCCTTCCTCTGTTCTTCCAAGGTGACATCACAGAGTCAATAAGGAAGAAACAACCAAAGGTAGAAGAGATGGGCCTGCGGCTTTGCCTGGGTGCTTCTCTCCTGCACACTCTGTGACAGGCACATCTTCGCTCTCCTTCCCCACGACTAAGGGAGATGGAAATGATGGCTGAAGTCCATACATCTTCTTGTTCTATGTGAGGATAAATCAGCCTATGTGACCCCATTATCACCAGCCCAGAATGCCCTATCTCTCCTACAAAGCCATATGACATTACTTTCAGTCCTAGAGTGCACAGTGTATTCATTTGTCTGTTCTCTGTGCCATGGAACACGGTTCCCCTTCCACCAATCTCTGCTCATTCTGAATGGCTAGGTTGGAGCACACTATCCAATACAGCACACAAAACCCATGATCCAATTGGGGTTTTGCTTTCCTTCCCACATGTTCCTTTATAGTCCTATTTATTCAACATCTCCTATGTATGTGCAGGCCTTGTTCTAGGCAGCAGAGAAAGTGGTGAATGCATGGACATGGGGGGAAAAATGGTATTACAGATAAGACCATTTCAAGGGCTAATGAGGGCAAGAGGAGGTAGCTTCGTGAAATTGGGAAACCCCTACAAGGAAAGAACTTCCTTGATGGAGGCTGGTGAAAGGGACCAGTTGGGAGAAGACCTGAAACCTCCACTCTGACAGCTTCGAGGCCAGGCTCCTCTTCAAGAGGAAAAACTCGTATGTCGGTGGCATTTTCACAGCCACCTATGGAAGGAGCAGGACAGAACACTCCAGGTAGATGGAACTACACAAAGATAGGAAGCCAGGCATGGTCTTGGTGTTTGGATGGGCAGAAAGCTTTCCAGGGGAGATACTTGAAGTATGCTGGCGTTTTAGCCAACTTGCTGTCATGGCCAGGTCTCATTCAATGGGCATCATATGTGCAGAGAGCAAATAAATGCACATGAGATAAGAGATTTAGCATAAGGCAGCTGTCTCTACCACTCATTGGCTGTGTGGCCTTAGGCAAGTGTTTTAATGACTCTGACCACAGCACGTGATCGTATTAATAGGCCTTAGAGTCAGTCAGATAATCATATTTTTGCTAATGTGCAAGAACATATTTAACTTTTATGAAGCTAATTTTTTCCTGTATGCCAAGTGAATGCCTGACAGTTTATGGTCCATGCATTATCACTACTATTGTGACTCATTTGTTTGTAAGTACCAACTGCACAGATTGTTTGGAATGATATACAATTTATAATCAGTAAGCAACATTTATTACAAACCTACTATGTACTGTAGTGGATGTTTCCTTCTTATCCCCGACTCCTGACCATTCCTTTAAATAAGGACTTTCTCTTGAGAATAGATCTCTAAGACTCTGAATTCAGTGCCCCTCTTTTCTCCAGCCAAGTTGCCCAGCTTTCAGCTGAATCAAGCAGAGGAGTCTTCCTTGGCATCTGAACTCTGAACTGGATCAAGACTGAAAAGAGGGAGGATTCATTCACTTTATCTATGGTGCCTAAAATATCTCTTCCTATACTGACTATTACTGTGACTCCTTCTCATTCTGGCCTCCAAAACTGAAGAAACTGGTGGCCCAATGGAACTTTTGTTTGTTTGTTTCTATTAATTCTAGAAGATCGTAATAGCTTCCCAACAGACTTCTGTCTGTTTAAACTAACCAGGTTATTTTCTTTCTCTTGCTACCAAAACTATAATCAATCCAGATGGTGATATTCACATTCATTCTCAGAAAGAATTTAACTGTAAATATTATTGTTCATTTTTATTATTGATGATGTGGTGGTATAAACTGCCCACAAGCTTTCTGCCTAAATTGATGGTAGATAAAGATGTCAAAAGCAAACAAGGAATGTATGTGTGTGTGTGTATAAATACACACATACATACATACATACATACATACATACATACATATCAACAATTAAAAGAGCCCACCAAGGAGGGTACTTGGAAAAAGGAAAGGTAAAGGAAAAAATTATGTAATTATATTTTAATTTTAAAAAAGCAAACCACATAAACTTTCCATTTCCTTTCCCAAGCCAATTCCAGCTACTTCCCTACACAACTACTACATAAGATGCTTGATTTTCAGTTAAAGGCTAGATCCTGTCTACAGTTGAAGATGATGGGCGATTGGGCTTTGGTTTTGTGTCTACTCTCGGGTCAGTGATGTGGTCGGATACAGAAAATGTCTGTCCTATTAGTAGTAGAGAACAGTGCCCGGTAGGCAGGCTCTCTGTCAACGCTGCTTCAGAATTCACTTCGTGCCTTCACATGTAGGATCCATGAGCTCCATTCTCAAGGTTGGTTCTAATGGAACAGGAAAGCAGAAAGGTAGAAAATAACAACAAGAGGTAATATTCCTGAGGGCTCAACAGGGTCCTGTACTTTTTCTGTAAGTCTTTGATTGCATGATTCTGTTGATTTTTCATTGATTATTTAGAGCATGCATGAAGACCATTGACTTATCTACTTGTATTATAATATTCGACTTGCTCAACATAGCCACTTCTTTAATGTTCTTTAAATGATTTCTGTTATGAAATAATAATTGTCTATGTTCCTTTCACAGCTTATAAGTGTCATCACATATAATTTACAAAATCGTGGAGACTAAGACAAGTTGTGTACTCTGTACCTCAGCACCTAAGAATGGACCAGTTTATACAATTCCTTGAGCCCTCCTGTGCTGGACACACATTGTGTGGCAGCTGGCTTTGCCACATCTCCAGTGAGGGTGGGACAGCACATATTTTCCTGCCATTTGAACTTGGATATGACCACGTGGCATGTTCTGACCACTGGGAAGTTGACAGACATGATGGAGTACCTGTTTTCTGAGCTGATATCTCAGACAGTATAGAGCATCCAGTCTCTTTCCTCCTCCAACAATTTGTTATGACAAGAATGCCAATCCAAAGAAGCTTTTCTGAGGATAATGAAACACTTCAAGTTCACCCAAGGCCTGGAGTCAAAGCCAGCAGACCTGTAGCTTAGCACAGAGGTGCCCCAAATCATCACAGCTGTGATGAAAAAAGAAAAACCTGTTTGCTGATGCAGATATATGGAGACAATTTCACATCCTTGATTAATCATTGACCATGGCATCTTATGACAACAGCCTGAATAGACCAAGACACAGGGACAGTAAGATAGCAGTTCTTGGTCCAATATCACATATGCTGTTGTGCAGATGATCCCATAGATGACTGTTTATACTTACAGTGTTCAATTGGGCAGATACAAGTACTACAAAGTCAGAGTAGAGGTCAGTGAAGTCCATTGTTATTTCTCCACATTTATTTTCTCTACAGTACTGACTGGGGATTGAACCCAGAGCCTCATATGTACTAGACAAACACTCTACTATTGAGCAAAGGCCCCCAACTTTTCCCACCTTCTAGAACATTTTATGATGAATAATATTTAATGGCCATGTAAGTCCCATTTTTCTCTCCAACAAGATATGAATTTATGAATAATTAAGTAGTCTTATCTTAGAGAAATACCCACAACACACACACACACACACACACACACACACACACACACACACACACACACACTTCCCAGCAGTTCTCCTTTTTAAGTGAACAGAATGCATAGAAAACTCTTTTAGGCAACAGTTCAGATGTCACCTTTAAAACATTACAGAATATGCACTGTTTCAAGGTACAGGATTAGAGAAAGTAGTGTTGAAACAATTCCAAATTGATGTGTTCTCTTATTTATTCAACAAACATGTGATTGTGCTTCGGGCTAAGGCCCACGTTCAATCTCTGAGATATGGTGCTGTTGACAGACCATTTTTGCTCCCAGGGACAATTCATACATTGAAATCTTAACCTCCAAAGTAATGTCCGTAGAAGATGAGGCTTTATGGTGTGAGCCTTCATGAGTGAGGTCCTTCATAAAAGAGACCTAAAAAAGGACTTGTGGGATCTTGGGTTCCCAAACCCCCAGAAATATGAGAAATCCATGCCTATTGTTGATAAGCCACTCTGACTATAGCATTCATAATATCAACCTGGATATATGAAATGCAGGGAATCAGGATTATGGTCCTTTGTCTTATGTATTTGTGGACTCAGTTGTGCAGATGTAATCTCACCGGCATCTGCCTGCAGTTTAGTGATGAGCACTTGTATAGATAGGAAAAGCATTCTTCCTGTAGGAAATGAAGAAATATCTACCTCAGACCTGGGAAAAATTAAGGAATTCTTTGTTGAGCAGGTGATGGTTTATTTTATTATGAATAGCAGACATCTGTGCGAATAATAAAATGTGGAGAAAAATAATAATTCAGTAAGCTAACTAAAAAAAATTTTTTTAAGTTAAGGTATTGCTGCAAATCTCCTCAGCAGCAGACAGGGCCAAAGCAATGTCTCAAATAGGAAAGAGCCAGTCACTGTCCCAGTTCCAGTCAGGAACAAAACTTTAGTCTACCCTCACTGACCATGATTCTGTCTTCTCAAGATCCCTCAGGCTTTCATTCAAGACACAGACTCCACGGTTAGGCAAAGCTGGGGTGCCTTTGAACACAACACTTGTGATTTCAATGTATTTGTTCTCCGTGACACAATTGCACTTGAACTGGGAGACAGAAGCTACAGTCCATCAACTAGGGGCCAAGGCGATGGCTCATGGGAGGACAATGCTTGCAGTGCAAGCATGATGGCCTGAGTTTGGATCCCAGGCAACTTCATGAAAAAGCTGGGTATGGTAGCATACATCTGCTACTCTGGTGATCTTATGGAGATGTGGGAGGAAGAGACAGGGAAACGTCTCAACTGGAAGCTCATGGTTCAGTTATCCCTGAGGGCTCAGGCTGATGGCAGAAATAGTAAGTGAGATTCTGCCTCAACAAGGTGCAAGGCAAGAGCCGACTCCGGAAAGTTGTCCTTTGACCTCTACATGTGAATCACTGTATGCATGTGCCCAAAGCCACATGCCACATACACTTTACATACACATAACCCCTTCCCTCCCTCGCTCCCTCCCTCCCCTCCTCTCTCTCTCTCTCTCTCTCTCTCTCTCTCTCTCTCTCTCTCTCTCTCTCTCTCTCTCTCTCACACACACACACACACACACACACACACCTCTGCCTACTCTCTTCCCATTGCATACTTTATGTCAGATAACTAAGCATAATAATGAAATACAATTCTGATTTGGGGCTCTCACCTTTTAGGAAGAAGAAAATTTTCTGTAATTACAATATTACACAAAGTGACCAGATGGAGCTGGAAATAATGTAAAATAAACCCTGGGATTTAATCAGCTTTTTAAGCATCACTAGTTAGGACAGTTGTTCGGGACTGCTATTTTCAGTAAAAAGCAAAACTCATTTCATGATCATTTCAAGGGTTAATTATTATCTTTTATTCAATGCACTCTTCTCCATTGCCTTTATTTTTATCTGCCAGTATACCAATGTGCAATGATTAGCATAAATTAAACAAAATTAATTTCATGGGTTACTAAATTATTTTCAACAGGCCTTTTTTTAATTTTCCTCTCAAAACACTTAAAGGTTAGGAATGGGTGAACAGTTGGCTGGCAGATTCAAACATCCCACTGCTCAGCCTCTGCTCAAAAAAAAAAAAGAGTGACTGATTTTTAGAAATCTTGGGTAGAAAAATACCTGGTGACACACGCCATCAGGAAAGATGTGTATCATTATAGAGTGACCTGTAGAGTCCCACAGACCTCAAAGCTGGGCAGCAAGGCACTCTACATGCAAACGTAGAGAACAGTGGCGCCAATTTGGCTGTACACTTCAAATGAGCCATTTCCAGTGTTCGGCCTGACATACTGTGACCTGCATGGCTCTGTTAACATTTATTCTTAACAACGTGAGTTTGTTGAATTTAGATAGTCTGCTCTTTTACCGCTTCTTCATTGGTGGGAACTCCATGTTCAGTAAGAGGCTCACCCATCTTGACTGACAGAAATAATGATTTCATCTTGACTGATAGAAACAATGTGAAACTAAGTCTCCTGCACACTGTGGTCAGGCTATCCCTGCACCTGCTTCTCATCTACCCCTTAGCCAGAACACTAAGTGCCCTACCCACTTCAATTCTTTCCCCAGCTCACACACTACTAGGGGATCCAGCTCCCGCTTCTGGAATCCATGCACACTGGGCATGCACAGGGCATACATACATACATGCAGGCAGGCAACCACTCATACACATAAAATGAAATAAATAAAATCTTCTTTTTCCTTTATAAGAAAGTGATGGAACTGCAAGAACAGAATGGGAAAGGAATAGCCAGATGGCTGAGAGAGTAAAGCCCACACATAGTATAGATAGCCCCTCCCCCACCTGTTCAAGAATGTTTAAGAAGAAGCAAGGAGAGATCAATTCAGATTAGGAGCCTAAACCACACTGACATTCTAAACAACTTGTAGTTTAGGCAACCATTGTATTTAAAAACAAAACGAAGTATAAGATGGTGTGAAAAAAATAAACAACCAAAAAAATTCCTATGTTTAGGGAAATTGCTAATGTATAATGATATACAAGTATGAAATAGAGTGACTTAACATTTTGCATGCTAACCTAGTGGTCATCACAGAAATCATACAAGTAACACTAAACAGACTGAACAGGTTACATTTATACTTACTCATTTATATCTGCAACAATATCAATTAAAGAAAGAGCAGCCATGAATTTTACAGAGAGAGAGAGAGAAATGGAGGACATGGAGGGAGGAGAGGGAACGGAGAAATGATACAATTGTACTGTAATTTCAAAAAACTAATCTTAAAGTGAACTTATAAAAATGTGTACCCTCCCCCAAAGAGCTTTTGTGACCTATTTTAGAGTAGAGCCACATTGTCCAAGGGAACTTGAGTTTGTATTCCCTGAACATATTCACTCATATGGTTTAGAATAAAGTATTTTCTTGTTTTAAGAAAAAAAAAAAAACAGGAAAAAAAAGAAAAAGAAATAGAATATAAAGATGTGGCTGGGTGGTTAAGAACACTTGATATTCTTGAAAAGGACCAAGGTTCAATTCCCAGCCCCCACATGGCAGTTCACAACCATTCATAACTCCCAATTCCAAAGGATATAAGGTCCTCTTCTGACCTCTGCAGGCTCCAAGCCCATGTGTAGTACTCAGACATACATGTGAGCCGAGCACTTACACACATACAATAAAATAAATTTAAAAAGAAGAACAAAGGGAAAATGGAGATTATACTCTTGAAATCGTCCAGGCATGCTGATGACAGCCCGGTATGCATAAAGGGTTACAATGTGGTTAAATGCCTGCCCTCAGCATGCCTGAGTTGCCTATGTTTCTTTGTGTGGGGCTGTGGCCTCAGAAGCTTTACACACACACCAACTGGTTATCCAATACCAAAGAGTCAGCCCTGAAATATATACATACACGTAACAACAGGCTACACAGCCTGTGTTTATGTATTTAGGAATATACATACATACATACATACATACATACATACATACATACACACACACACACACACACACACACACGTAACAATGATTAATGACAAAACAGTCCTTGAATTTGAACAAGGAGGGGTTTATGAAAGGTATAGGAAAGGAAAGGAGGAAATGACATAATTATAACCTCAATTAAAGAAATAGCAATACATTTTTAATAATAATAATTCTTAGTAATAATAAAGAATCTGTCTGCCACATGTTTGTTGGCCTGTGAGGAAGACAAGAATCTTGTAGAATACACACACACACACACACACACACACACACACACACACACACACACACACACACACCCTTGTTTGACAGAAAACCAACTGCCAAGTTTAAAAAGTGAAATGACTGCGTTGGCTTCCAGCCTCCAACAATCATCCTGAGATTACCTTGTTAGTAACAAACAGTGTGAACAATCCATGCATCCTGGGGAAACTGGACCTACTTATTTGTAGGTAGGACCCCCAAAAAATGGTTACAAGGCAGACATTAGCCATTACAATGGATCCCCTAAGTGGAAAGCAACCTATGGAAGAAATGTCAACAGAAGGATTTACTTAAGGAAGAAAGCAAAAAAGAAAACAAAATACTTCCTTCTCAAGACAGGAATGAGATTTGCATAGGAGCATAAGCCTCAGAGTGGTCTTTGTTTAGGTTTACCGCCCCCCTCTTCTTTTCCAAGTCCACTGTTAATTGGTCCTGAACCATCTGTCCCAGTAATATGTTGAGTCAACAGGGAAAGATGCGAAGCTGAGAGTGGAGACTGGTGGCAGCCACCTCTCCTAAGCACCTTATGTCCCAAGATTTCTCAGAACATGGGCAGATCCTTGCATACCCGCCACCCCACACCACACATGTATTTACAACCCTTTTCTTTGGACTGTGGGCATACTGTGACCAACTGCCTCATATTTTCACAGCTATGACTTCCCTGTCATAATGAACTATAGCCCTCAACTATGAGCCAAATAAACCCTTCCTCTCTTCTCCTCCGCACCTCCAACCCCCATCCCTGGAGCTGAGGACCAAACCCAAGGTCTTGCTCTTGCTAGGCAAGCACTCCGGCACTGAGCTAAAACTTCAACCCTTCCTCTCTTCAATAGCTTAGTCAGAGTATTGTATCAGCAATATGAAAAGAAGCTAAGACCGTGGTTATAGCCAAAGACAATAACTATACTAAATTTAAATATGCATTTATTGATGAATCTGTCAATATATGGATGAATCAGAGCCACAACTTTATGGACAAGGTAGTTTAGACAGCAGCTAAGCAGAAAAAGTGTAAGTCTTAGATTAATCTGAAAATGTAAAGATCAAAAAAGACTAACATGCTTCTCAATGGCTCATCCAAAACACTGGATCATTAATGAAGGACGTAAAGAAAGAGGCTTAAGGATTAACCAACCCTTAGGTAAGTATGAGCTCTGGCTACTTTTTGGCAAAGACTGGTGGCAAACAAGGATGCTATTAGTCTCAGCCAAGCCTGCTCAGGCCCCTCTCTACCACTGTCGACAGGGACTGGAAAGAAGCAAGCAAGGGGTGACTCAACAGAGAAAACCAGAGTTCTGGGGATTTTTCAAGTCAGAAAAAGCAGGCCTGGTTAACTGGGTATTTGCTGGAGAAAAAATGGATTACTATCATGAATACAAAGCACAGTCAGTCCCCTATGATGCATAGGATGCATTCCAGTGAATCTGGGGGTCGTGAGAACAGCTGTGTATGGAGTTATTTACACCACCTGGGAAGTTTTCCCAGACGGGAATATGATCGAAAAGTACAATTAAAACCCATCCTTTAAGAATTTTAATAATCCTATCAAAAAGTCTTTTGAATTCCTCGTGTATTGACATGTATCTCCCCACAGACACGCCGGTGAAGATAGAATCTATCCTGTCTTTTTACATCCACGCGTTGGTGCCTTTCATTGCATTAAAATCTCTCATTAGCTGAACAATTTCACTTGGTTGTAAGGATTATTTTGCTCTGTTTTGGCCCAAATCATTGTGCCAGTGACATCTCATGTGTCCCATGTGTATTTGTGTCCTTTAAGTATTTCTGAAAGTATATTATGGGGCTTTCCAAGTTCAAATTTCTTAAAATACATCATCCCTCTCCCCAAAATAATGCTGGCAGCGTTAACTAAGATATTAAGTTCTCTTGCTCTGGGGGCAGGAATTTTAGAAAGGCTGTGGGAAACCAGCACATAGCTCAACATTCAAAGACTCTGGCTCCTCTTAGTTAATGTCCGGGGGGAAGTTTATTATTTAATAAATGCAGCCTGATAGACAAAAATCTTTCAAAATACAGAATCCAGGGGATGACAAATAAAAGATACCCACGTAAGTAAGTTCTAATGCAAATGAAGAGGAGTTGTTTTGGTGGAGGGGGAGTGCTTCTAGGACTGCATATTCATTTATCCACCAAAGAATGATTTATTCAGCTTCTACTGGGTGCCTGGCATTGTACCAGATACTGTGGAAATATAGGCAAATAACACATGGTTTCTGTCTTTGAGGAACTGCCAATTTAGAAGGGGGAAAATGTGATATATAATTACATATATGTAGCATATAATTATATAGACATACATTCAGCAGGCTTTTTAATATACTGAGTACAGTGGAATAAAAGTGAAAATAGTTTAAAAGAATTTTTCAAGTTTAGACCAAGCCTGAGTTTTTAACGGCTTTACCCAACGTGCTCCTCTGGCAACTTTTACTCAGATCTGCACATTGGGAAAGGCATTCTATAGCTCTGCAGCCATCGAGCAATGGACGGACTGCCCTTTTACTTCTGGAAGGGTGTTTGGAACTGCTTCATCCTTTGAGAAATTCCTACAAAAATCAAAGCAGAGAGATTGGAGGGGGGCTTCAGAAAAAAGGCACCCCAAAGTATGGCCTTGGTATCCTGAGTGCTTTAAACTGAAGAGAATGTCCAGGCTTCTGAAGCATTCTCCCTTCCTGCCCTTCTCTTGCACTCCTGTCTCCCGTACTCCTTTGTCCAACTTTAGTTAGGTCACAGCAACCAAATCCTTCTTCTTTAAGGCAGGTCACCAAAACTAGACTCCCTCTTCCCTGAAGCGAGCCATGACACTTACAAATATATCTACCTTTCTCTGCTGGTTTGAGTGAGAATAGCCCAGATAGGCTAATATATTTGAATGTTTGGTTCCCAGTTGTTGGACTGTCGAGGAGGTGTAGTCTTGTTGGAGGAGGTGTGGCACTGGGGCATAGGCTTGAGGGTTCAAAAGCCCATGTCAGACCCAGTCTTGCTTTCTCTGTCTCCAGATGAGATGCAAGCTCTCGACCCTACTGCTTCAGCCTCATGTCTGACTGCCTGCCACCATGCTTCCCAGAAAGATAATCATGGACCAATCCTCTGAAACATTAAGCAAGCCCCCAGTCAAATGTTTTATTTTATGAGTTGCCTTGGTTATTGTGTTTTGTCACAGCAATAGGACAGTAACTGAGACACCTTCCCATGTCTTTCTTCATGGGAGATAGTCCTAAAGAATTATCTCACCTACATTGTCAGATAGGCCTATAGAGCCCTTCCTGAAGGATCCTTCTCCCTTCCTGGATGGAACGAATGCTATCCAGAAAGGCTAGGAAATTGGATACACCCAGGCCTTTATAGGTTTCCCTCATTGATCCATCACCATTAGAACACACCCCTTTTGTCCAGTCATATTTCCCACAGCTATTCATTCTTCATCACACCTAAGCATAAAATCAGTTCCCTATAATTTCAGTCTCTATTTCTGAAGGGTTCAATGTGAGAGAGAACTTTGACATAAATCTATGATGCTTTTATTTTGCTTTTTCTCTGGTTAGGAAAAAAAATGGCATTTATGATCCTTGTGATGGGCTGGGGATTACAATATGATTCTGCTCCCACTGTGACAAGGTCACCAACTGGGAATCACTGAACTTCCTCTCTGCCCTAGAGACTACTACCAGAGACGATGGAAAAACTTCCCACAGGCCTCTGTGAAGTTCTGCAAAGAATGCTCTAATTTCACTCATGGAATACAGTCAGACTTACTTTATCATGGATGGAATTTTGTGTGTATAATCTAGGGACCCAAAATGTCGTCTTAGGAAGGCGGAAGCAGTAGATAACATGTATCTATAGCTCTCCAAATGTATCTGTGGAGTCCTAGTCCTATATCTGACTCCAGTGACACCTGGCAAATGTTCAAATTTTGTACTCCATTTATATATTCCCAGAATAAGTTGTTTATATATTGATGCAAACTGCACACTGAAATTAGAGTAAGAAGGAACACCAGAGGAATAACTTATAATATCAAAGGATAATAGCTTAAAAACGTATAACCAAATGCACAAGAAAAGGACACAAGTAAATGACCAGTTTTACACACAGTGGGCTGCTGTTTAATCTGGAGGAACTGTTGGGTTTTCTTCTTCACACAAATATGATGCTTTGAATGGCATTTTGCTTTTGCTGTGCTGTAGAATCAAGCCAGGGCCTTTCACATATTAGTAAAGTGTTCTATTATTGAGGCACACACCCACCCTAAAATAATTTTCCTATGATCACTGTTTTTAATAGCATCTATTTATGTATCTACTCACAGGGATATATAATATTTATGTATATATTCACAAGGATATACATATATGTATATGTACATATATATGTATACATTAACAGGAGTGGGAATCAGAGTACAATTTTCAGGAGTCATTTTATCTTTCCGCCATGTGGGTCCTGAGGATGAAACTCAGGGCATCAGGCTTGGCAACAAACTCCTTTTCCCACTGAGCCACATCACCAGCCCATCACTTTATTACCTTCAAGTTGCAGGGCATTCCTTTAGAGAAGAATAAAGTAATTCACCCGGAAACATGATCAGTCAAGATGTAGCTTAGAAGGTGCTACAAAGGGTCTTGCAGAGTATGCTGGCCTGAGAGAATAGGTTCATAGGATTAATGATATAACCCAAATAATGTTATTTCAACTATGTTAATTCTCAGAGAATGAGCATCTCTATGACACTTGCTGTTATTTGAGATTCTGTGGTACCCAAACTTACTTTCAAAGTTCCCCACTATCCAGAATCCACCCCACCAATCCTTTCAGAGTTGTTCATATATTCAGAACACCACTTTTCTCATTCCTGTCCTATCATAGGCTTTGCAGGACTTCTCCACTGAAATGGTCACACCTGTAACTACTTCTGTGAGTAACCTTTGCCATAGCTCTTAAAGAAGATAATTCAAGGAATATACTTATGGCGCTGTCAGATCCCAGTAAATATTCACTAAGCAGTGGACATGTTGGGTAATTTCTGCGGAATTTTCAAGCCAGTCTCCCATCATCACCCAATCTTCAATAACACAATGGGACAAGGATTATTGTTCTGTTCTACAGACAAAGAAACTGAAATTAAATGTTACTGAGTAACTTTCGGCAAAAGTCATCTACACAACAATTCTAAGTATGATTTTTAAGGACCATCAAAACACAGTTTAAACATCTTAAGAAGGAAATGATAGGGATCAAACCAAGAGCCTTGTACATGCTGAGCTAATACTCTACCTACTCCTAGCCATAAATATCTATCGTCACATAATTTATTAAACCCCAACTATTATAATCTGCTTTTCACTGATGAGAACTAACTAAGCTCTGGAGGGTCAACAGCATGCTGCTGTGATAGTTTTGGTGTTAATGTGATTCTAATCCCCCAGTAAATAATTCAAATGTAGATCTAGATATTTCTGGAAAGGTACTTTCTGGTTGTGATTGGAATCCATAATCAATAGACCTTAAGAAAAAAATTTTCTAGAAGCCTTCACAAGCCTGCTCAGTCAACAGGTTGTAAGAGCAAGCCTGTGGTTTCCCTCAGACTGAAGACAAATCCACCTGTGACCAGGAGCAAACTCCTTCCCTGTATTGGAGAACTTCTCCCATGGGAGTGCCCAACCTCCTCCTCCTCCTCCTCCTGCTCTCTTCTTCCTCCTGCTCCTCCTCTTCCTCCTTCTCCCTCCTCCTCCTGCTCCTCTTCCTCCTCCTGCTCCTCCTCTTCTTCCTCCTCCTCATGCTCCTTCCCCTCCTCCTCCTCCATAGGACTTACATCCATCTCCCTCATAGGACTACAAGCCTGACTCCACCATAAACCAACTCCATAGCTTCCTTATTTTCCCATTAAGCTTTCATATCATAGACGTCAATTCCTTGACTAAGATGCCATGATATGTATCTCCTACTAGTCCCATTTCTTCAGTTATGCTCCAATCTCTGTGTTAAGAGACATAGTCCATCTCTGTGTTACTACTATCATGGCAGCCATCACTGCCATAACTCAGGTTATTGGATCTTGGCTTTGTCAGAGCCTCGTGGACTCAACTTAGCAGCTTCAGCCATATCCCCCATGAATTCATAAACAAGATGTCTTAATTAGGGTTTCTATTGCTGTGATGAAACACCATGACCATAAAGCAAGTTGAAGAGAGAAGGGTTTATTCAGACTTCCACATTGCTGTTCATACTGAAGGAAGTCAGGACAGGAACTCAAACAAAGTGGGATCCTGGAGGCAGGAGCTGATGCAGATGCCATGAAGCAGTGTTTCTTACTGGCTTGCTCCCCAGAGCTTGCTCAGCCTGCTTTCTTATAGAACCCAGGACCACCAGGCCTGGGATGGCATCACCCAGCATGAACTGGGCCCTCCCCCATTAACCACTAATTGAGAAAATGCCTTGCAACTGACTCTCATGGAGGCATTTCTTCAACTTGACACACAAAACCAGCCAGTACAAAGATATGCTTGTATTTATCCGGCTCTGCCTTTCATTTGCTCTTTTCCAGACACTGATAACAATGCTGTGAGCCTGTCCTGGTCCCAGCAAAGGACCAAGATCTTAAACATCACTATTTTATTCGATAGGTACAATTCATAAAGAGGTAAGATTCTTCCTGGTGCAAGGAAGAGTTCTCTGAGCACAAGAGAAGTCTAAAGATAGAATGGGCTCATCCAATAGATGGAAGGCTCTCCATCTGTCAGGCTACGGAAGCCCAAGTTCGAGTCTCTTGATAGGGAAGTTAGAATTCAGTTGGATGTGAACTCAAGATGACAAAACCTAAACTCCCTTATTCCAAAATCATGTTCGCTGGCAATTTGCATTCATTTTTCATCATATTCTAAGTTGCTGATAAGACTGTCCTCAAATGCCTGAATCTGTTCACACTTGGACCTTTTGCAAAATCATAAAAAAGCCAACAAAACTGTTTCCTTTTTTTGTTGTTTTGTTTTTAGCCTTCCTCAAGCGTACATAAGATAAAAGAAGCACATAATGCAAGCAAGTTAAATCAAAGTCAGTTTTCAACTATCCGTATCGAAGTTTGGAACCAATGGAAAGCAGCAAAGGACCAGCACGTTTGCTTATTTGTTTGTTTTGCCTTGAAACAGGGACTCACTATGTACCCGGAAGGGCCTGGAATTTGTTATGAAGACCAGGGTGGCCTCAAGCTCACCGAAACTGCCTGCCCGTGCCTCCTGAATACTGTACCTAAAAGCACATGCTGCCATGTGTTGCCAGGCCAGCATATTTTTGTCAACAGCTTTGAATTCTGTGACCCACCTTCTTTGTGAGGAGGGTAATCATGACTTAAAATGTGTCTACTCCTTAAATAAAATTCTGGTCCCTCTTCCTTTAAATAAAAATCTCTACATTAAATTTATTATGTTCTTAATTAAATGGAGTCAATCAGAATTAGCATCAATTTTTTTTCTGTTTAATTTTCCTCTGGACTTTCTAAAGTTCGGACCATTCAAGCAAGAATCTGAGTTAGAATAAGACAAAGTGAGCGCATGCAAATGCTCTCATAGTACATGGACCAGCATGGCACTAGCCCGTCTTTGTTAACAGCTGTGCTTTGCTCGATAGAGGAAGCTGACACAAAACCTGCCCAAAGCAGAGGGATCTGTGTCCTTTTGATCCTGAAATTGTTCAGGGACACCGCCAGTGAGGCTGTTTTGTGAGCAGTCAATATTTATTTTATTTTTAAATGATTTATTTTATTCTCTCTCTCTCTCTCTCTCTCTCTCTCTCTCTCTCTCTCTCTCTCTCTCTCTCTCTCTCTCTCTGTCTGCCTGTCTGTTAGCATATGCACACATGTGTACACAGGTGCCTGTGGAGAGGCCTTTAAAGGGCTTGGCATCCCTTGGAGCTGGAGTTACAGGCATTTTCAGCCACCAGAACTCTGTCCTGGGAACTAGACTCCTGTCCTCACAATTGAGCAATAAGCACTTGTAACTGCCGAGCCATTGCTCCAGCCTCAGGCAGCCAGTATTGAGACAGTCTGAGCTAAAAGGTCATTGAGTTAAAAGACAATGGCCTTTGTAAGGACTGCCCAGAAATTTTAGAGTGCTAGGGATAAGGCCTAAGCCACATGTATCTGACTCCTAAGGTGTGGATCAAGACTTAGCAGAGTGGGAGGGACTGTTTTTAATTGAGGCTTTAGTTCAAATAAGATTTTTCTTTTACCTTTCTTTTTATTTATTCTTTGTGTCTTTTATTCCATGCATCCCGTCCCTTTGTATCTGCCCTCTGCCCCTGCAATGCCACCCCCAAAATAAAAGAAAAGAAAATTTAAAAGAAAAGGAAACATCTTGTCCTGGATGCTGCAGTATGATATAGTGAGCCACGCCATAAATAAACCCTTTCAGATATCCATGTAAACCTTTCAGATGGCTTTAATGGAGTAGACCTGAGAAATGTTTGTGCTGTAGCAGATGTGTTTGAAATTCGTGTGGATCATGATTTTGTAGGTCAGGAAGACTTCATGAAAACAAGTCAGAAAAGTGGCTGATGCTAAGAAGCTGGAGTCCAACCTGGGCTACAAATCTGGGTAATTTACTATCAGGTTTTTGATGGCTACATGACAGATATTGGCTTAATGTAAAAATAAAGTTAAGGAAAAGAATGTATGTATGGGCAGTGATCTCATTAAAGGTGAATAAACATATGTATGAGCAACAGCAACAACCAAAAAGAAATTGGATGAAATAGTTCAAACAAAAATTTTAAATGTCATGAACTAGTTCAACTCAGGAAATGCTACACTCAGGACTGGGTGCTGGATTAAAGAGTAGCATCCCTGAGTTCTGGTTCCAGGTGCATATATAGCTACCTGTGACTTCATAGGCAAATTTACATAACTCTGGCTTTAGATGTCTCAACATCAGCTACTACTTGTCCAAAGTTTCCTTTTCTGAAAATATTTTTTGCACTTCTACAATTATTATCTTCCTTTAAAAAATGGTATTAGCACTTAACCCATTTCACAGATGAGGAGGTCAAGGCACAGAGAGCAGCCTGCCCTGGAGAGGGTCACTGAGCAAGAGGCCATAATCACCATGCCTTTGATCTAAAAAGACCTGAGCACTGAGTTAGATTTTCTCTCAGTGCCCTGCAGTTCCTGTGTGGGGTAGTCTAAAAGGCTAGGCTCAGAAGGAATGTCCCCTTGAAGAAATAGCTTTGAGGATGTGGTTTAAATGTATCTCTATGTTCCCCAGGGCACATATGACAGTAAGTCATGAGAAGACAGGGGATGGAAGCCATGGCTTTGGCACTAACCATGCTTCTTGGGACCAGGAATACGAGCCATCTTTAGTTTGCACTTTTCTGTGTGATTGCTCAATATTAGAGATCAAGAGTAGAGTTGATCACCTTCATGTGACTCTAAAGTGTATCTACTGTGTATCATGGTGGGCATTTAGAACATACTACATTTAGAACTAGATAGAGATCTCAGCCCATGGTTAAAAGCACAATCATGGCAGGGTGTGGTGGCACATCCATTTAATCCCAGCACTTAGGAGACAGAAGTAGGTGGATCTCTGTGAGTTCAAGACCAGCCTGGTCTACGAAGTGAGTTCCAGAACAGCCTGGTCTACAAAGTGAGTTCCAGGACAGCTAGGGCTACACAGAGAAACCCTGTCTTTAAAAACCAGAAAAAAAAAGAGAGTACAGGCACTTCTTACCCTCTCAGAGGATCTGAGTTCAGTTCCCAGCATGCAGGTTAGGGAGCATAAAACTTCCTGTAACTCCACCTCCAAGGTGATCCTCTGAAACCTTTTTCTGACCACCTCAGGTACCCATGCATATGACATACACACAGACACACATCCATAAATTAAAAAAAAATAAAACTTTTATGTTTAGTAGTAAGAAACTGCACATGGGTGAAGCATTTCCTTATTGAGGAAAAAAAATCTAGAGGAAATATTTAAGAATAAGTTCCAGTCATTCCCCTTATCTGAAGCTTTGCCTTTTGCTATTTCAGTTACCTACAGTCAGCCACAGTCTAAAAGTGGAAAATTCCCAAACAAGGAATTCATTTAAGAGCATCCTTCCTGCTATGTGGATAACTGATCTGCCTAATGTATCCATACAGTATACACTACCTTCCGGTTAGGTATGGAGAGGCTGGGTTGGAGCTCAGATTGACTATTGAGGGATTGCTGCATCTGTATGCAGGACTTGCTCCTGTCTGTGACTTCAGGTGTTCACTAGGGGTTTGGGTGGATAGCCCCTATGACAAGGGGCTGCTTGTTACAGTAATCTATGACCCAGCTCCCTGACACTCATGAACCCATCTCATCTCACACCCCTTTTTCCCTGTTTTCCCTTCTCCTCTTGCTGTACTTCCCAGAGCACAAGGCAAGCATGCCCGTGCACACAGAGGAAGAGCCTGACTATGCAGCTGTATAGCAGCTGGGCTGTACATAAAAGCAGAACCCTGACCCACAGAGTGCATCGACCTGCTCAGGAAGCCGAACCCTCAGCCCCAATAAACAAGCCAGGAAGGCAGCCTGCTGTAAATCAGATGTGTGGGAAGCCTGGGTTGCTATCTCTAGTGACAATCCAGGTCATAAACGGTAACTTTTGGAGTAATCCTCTCCTTGGTCAGGCCTTAATTAAAAGCTGACAGCTTCTCCAGTTTTGTTCCCATGTCCGACTTAGAACTAACTGAGGAAAGTGCAATGTATCTCTATACAATACAGGGGATCCTCTCTCGAGGGGCCTTTCTCTAGCTATCTAGGCCAGCAGCCTCCAGAAAGCAGTCGCGAGCCTTCTCTTTCTGCTAGGAAGCTTTGCTGCCCCTTGCCCAACTTTGACTCTGTTCACAGTAGCTGGCTTCCTTGCTATGATCTCTGAGTAAATTGCTTTGCTTGTTCTCATTTGGCTGCTCTTCATTTATTTTATGTATGTACAAATATATGCCACTAATATACACAGAGTCTGCTCTCTATATGGCCTCCCTCATAGAGTATATGTAATACATATCTAGTGTAACTACTTCTTGCTTTATTTAATGCTTTTCTTTAAATATAGTCCTTGTAAATTTTTATTTCAAGATTAGTTTCAACATTCACACAGAAAACTATGGATTTTTTAACATGCACCCAAATAATTGCCTATTTAAAATCTATCCGTTCTTTAAGAACCTAAAAATACTTCACAGGCTGCTAGTGAGGAGCACTGTGTAGTTGACGAACACTGAGTTCAGAGTGAAAGGAACAGTTTGCATTTACCTCCAGCTCTCACATCCTGTGTGTCCCAGGTAAATGACCTAACCTCTCTGAACCTCGTAGAGTCCTATCTGGAAAGATGATGACAGACCCATACTCACACAGTCATGGTAAAGGCATAATTCAGGGACTGCTACTTATGAATGCACCTGGCACAGATGGGTTATCAACATATACATATGTATGTCTATATGATCTCTGTGTGCATGTCCTATAATGTCTGTGTGTAACAGTACAGGTGTGTGTGTGTGCCATGAGTTCACATGTGGAAGTCAAGGGACAAGCTTGGGTTCTGGTGTTCATCGTCCACCATGTTCGAGGCAAGGCCTCTTGTTCATTGTAGCAAATGCCAAGTTAGCCAGCCCAAAAGCTTTCAGGGATTCCTCTTCTTCCTCCATGTCAACAAAGGAGTGCCTGCTACCATCTGGCTTTACGTGGGTTCAAAAAATCCTAGCTCAGCTCCTTAAAGCTTGGGCTTCAAGAAACCACGGGCTTTCTTTTCTGAGCCATCTCCTCAGCCCTATATTTATATTTTAATGCATGCAAAATAACAGCAAGCAGTGAGGGTGCAGGGTGTGTGTGTGTGTGTGTGTGTGTGTGTGTGTGTGTGTGTGTGTGTGTGAAGCACTAGAATTAGTGGGTTTGTATTCAAATGAGAATAGAGATTCTACCATCGGTTGGCTCTGCAGTAGCCAGAAAATGCTCATCTGTATTACCTTCATTAATTCACTGTCACTGAATCTCAGGCTGCCAAGGAGAAGGAAGGCTTTAAGCAGGAGGGAGCAGCAGTTCTAGCCATCCACAACCACACAAAACCATTGCCCCTCCCCCGTGTTCAATGACTGGCGAGCATTAAAAGCTGAGAAAGAGCGATTCAGCCCATGACCAAACAATCCCCAATCTATTCTCATACATTTTCCAGAAAAGACGGGGTCTCTTTCAAAAACTCTAAATAGACACTACCACCAAGAAATCTGGACCATGGAAATTGCAAGTGTGTGTTCGTTGTGTGTGCATAATTATTTTTTTAACAATATGCACACTAACCACTGACGCAGGTCAGGTTGTTTTAGAAAATGGCATACTTAAGGTTGTTCAATGGAAGGTCGTTTCATAAATAACTGCACAGATTAATTAGTCAATAAATGCATTTAAAAGATGAGTGAGGGGGCCAGCTTCCCCTCACGGTTGATGACTTAGAAGTAGAACTGGTAAGTTTGAGAGATGCTGGGAAGGACACAGACCCCTGTCTTATCAACCCCTGGAGACTGCAAATGTTCAAAGCAGCTGGAGGCAGCGAGGAAGCACCCGGCAGAGAGTCCATCCTGTAGAACAAGGGGAACCTAGGTGGACAAGAGTGACACAAAGCTGGGTCACCCGTTGCTGCTGTGCCTGGAGCCTAAGCACAGAGTCAGGCACCATCCACATCCCTGCTCTAAGAAATGGGATGGCCCAGCAGAGATGGCAGTTAAGACACTGCTGAACCCCCTTCCCCAGGCACACTTTTGCTGAGATTCTCTGCTCTGCTCTCTTGCAGTGTTCACAAATAGGTGACATTTTACCTTTAAGGAGGGGCACATCTTTCCCGAGATTCTATGCTCTGCTCCCTTGGAGTGTTCACAAATAGGTGACATTTTACCTTGAAGGAGAGGCACATCTTTCCCGAGATTCTATGCTCTGCTCTCTTGGAGTGTTCACAAATAGGTGACATTTTACCTTTAAGGAGAAGTAAGTACCTTATGCCTAAAGTCTGAAAAAGAAATTTTTTTTTGCCCTCTCTATAAACATCTATTTCCTTCCATTGACCTCAAGCTAATTTTTAGACAACACCTTGTGATTCTTGGGCATTGCCTCAACCCTCTTATTCCAGCATTTGGATATGTCCCTTTTCTATTCACTTCGCTTTGTTAATGTGGAGGCAGGCCATAGCTCAATGGTGGACACATGATAACAATGTGGACACAGATAGATAACATGGTAACACTTCCCACAGGCCAGCATGGGAAGGCATGTTGGTCACCACCCAGCTCAAGTCTTACAGACCCCCAAATAGAAGCTCAAAAGTGTTTCCATCCTGGCTGTCCTCTAGCCATGGGCAGACTGAGCCTCACCTTCCAACTCATAGCCCAGTGTGAGTGCCACTGTGGTCCACAAGAAAGCTGAGCAAAGCAAAGTCCTGAGCAATCAATACCCTTCTGAAAAATGCATTGTTCCTTAAATCTGGATATAGCAATGGGCATGCTCACTTACGGAAGTAAGGAAGTGGGTGGGATTGTCTTACAGAATAAGCCAGTCCCACTGAATGAGACTTTATCCGAAGATGCCATAAGACTCAAGAAAGAGGTGAGCAGGTCCTGGATTTCACAGGGTGGAGTTTATTAAGGATTTGCTGACAGCAAGACCATGGATATCCACAGTTTGGATCAAAGGAGTTCTCATATAATAGTCAGGGAAAGAAAAGTGACCTCATCCACACCAAAATACATCTGGTTTAGCTCAAACTGCTATCCAAAACACCGGACACATTAGTGCCAGAGTCCAGCTATAAAGCCCTGCACACCACACCAGTGGATTTTTTACAGTTTTTCTGGAAAACTGTGCAAGGAATACAGACCAAGCTGACTAAAGGAGCCACCATAGCAGTTGGACTCAAGGTAACTGGAGTCATAGCAAACTGCCTAAATAAGATAACATGGTGAGAGGGGAAAGGAATGTGGTATCAGGAAGAAGTGCATCAGAAAATCTGGGAGGTGAGGCAGAGCAAACTCTTTGTGCAGCAAGTGACCCATCAACTGCAGATCCTGATCTCAAAATGTTTAAAGCCAGCTTTCCCAGAAGCCTTGCATCCTAGTACACAAGAGGAAAGAGACAGCCATAGAGAATGTATACATGATGGACAGATGCAGAGATAATTAATAGTAAACTATCAGGTGGAAAAGAAACTGCAACCGATGGATTGATTGATTGGTTAGGGTATTGTTTTTCAGGCATGGTCTCCTGTAGCCCAGGTTGGCCTGCAACTCACAATACAACCAATGGTGATTCCAGCAAGGAATCAACAACCTTGATTCCTGCTGCTGCCCCTCAAGTGCTTAGATGACAAATGTTCACCGTTGAATCCAGAGCAAACTCCAAATATTTCTGTCCTCAAAAATTATGAAAAAGAAAAAAAAATACCCTACAGTTTGGGGCTATAGGAGTAATTTAATTACAGCAACAGTTAATGATTATATTTAGCTCTTAAGTTTCATTCATTATCACATGCTCCAATAACTCATATCAAGTGCCTAGTATTCTAATAATGCTATAATTCTTAGCTGACTGCAGCAAGAAACTATTTTCTTTGGTCAGGCTTCATAGATTACCTGGAGTAGCCTGTTTAGGCAGGAAAGATCCTATCAGCTACATCTTTGTATCTGTCATCAGAACCAAGGCTATGTGGCCAAGGGTGACTTAAAAACTACTTGTTAAATGCTAACTGAAGGTGAGTCGTGATCTAACCAGCTAAGAAAGGGGAGGAAATGGGGTCTCCAAAATGAATCTCCCCAGGACTTTTTGCCCTGGAAGTTTGCATACAAAGAATGAAACCACAGCATCAAATCAACGCCACATTTAAAAATCAAATGAGATCCAATTTTTATTGGAAAGACTTAGACATAGATCTGTGATCTTCGACTGTATGAAATACAGCCTATGTCATCATCAGCCAGAGCCTGAGACTACGGGGACAAAGTCCACAATTAGACAAAGCAGGCAGAATGCTGCCTCCTAGAAAAATGAAGTGCCTCAGACCATTTCCAATTTCAAAGCAAACATCATCTTTCAGGTTAAAAACAAAAGCACAAGCCCTCCAGCTTTCGCGGCTCACACTGTGCATTAAGCTTGTCATATTAACAGACGCTTCGTAAGTTCAGTCTTTATTCAATCTATTATTTGTTGTGTAACTGCACTGTTTAAAGGTAATAAATATTTACTTGTGGAGGAGTGACTGGGCCAACAGATACGAAAGTCAATCGGGGGAAAAAAATCAAGCTTAAAACTTAACATTTTTTCTTTGAAAGAAACTGGGGAGAAATGAGAGAGAGAGAAAGAGAGGGAGAGAGAGAGAGGGAGAGAGAGAGAGAGAGAGAGAGAGAGAGAGAGAGAGAGAGAGAGAGAGAGAGAGAGAGAACAATTCAGCTAGAGAGCAGGCGGGGGAGGGGAATTAACAAATCTTTGAAAAATAAAGCTGCATAATCTGCTATATTTCAGGCTGCCTTTATCCTCCAAATCCTCCATCTTTGTTTAAGCTATGAGCAGACTCTATAAAAATCAGCTCATTGGCTTTCCCATATTGTACACCTCCCTGCACAAATCAAAGCTCTGAATGAAAAGCTGATAATAAAAAAGAAGAGGAAGAAGAAAGCTCATCATCACCAGACACATGAGCAACCTGCTGGGTTTAGAAAATGGTTATTGTTTCTAATCCTCTCCTTTCTCTTGGGGAAGTAGATTGTCTTTCTAAAGAGCACACACTGGCCCCTGAGCTTGTTTTGATTGGGGATTTTATGCCACACAAAGTGTTTCCTTAACCCTGTGGGAGTGAACAGTAATGGTGAGACCCTTTCATAGAAGGACATAGCCCAGACCACCTTACACTGCTCTCATGGATGCCTCTGCTGAATACAATCTGGCCGCAGGACCATCAAGGAACTTGGGATCTGTTCCATCTCTTTTGCTTTTGTTTTTTAATGTTTATAATGAATCTGGCTTCCATTCAGAAATTTCAGAAAGAAATATATCCTCTCTGGCCTTTTGGCTCTCGCTTTTCTTCCAATGGCTGTCATTGTAGGGGGACTCTGAGATACCCAAGCTTCATGTCTCTCATGGTTCAGGGGCTTTGTAAGTCTTCAGCTCAAATCTGAGAGCCCCTTTATCCAGCTGTGGCCACAAGAATCTCTGCTCCATGGTAGATATTGCTACTAGCAGATACCCGCTAGTCTGTGTCATCTGCTGGGACAGAGGTCACTGTCAATCTTTGAATCCTTTAAGCCAAGTCCAGTGGGATAAGCAATGGTAAGACTTGCGGCACTTACCACCTTACAGGTTGCATTTTTAATCACTGTAATAGTAAAAACCACAAACAAAGAACTTTGCATACGTTTTCTCATTTATTCCTCTTCCCAGATCTCTAGGTGGTCACTAGTATCCACTGTCTCTTACAGCTGAGAAATGCAGGTTACTGAGGAGAAGCCAATCGCATACTGAGGGTGGAGTTGAGGTCAAGACTCACAGGCAACTTCAGAGCCTATTGGCTGTCATCTTTCTTAGCGGCTCCCCACACTGGATGGAATGAAATCAGAACAAGTTTGTGGAGAGCTATCCTTGTTCTTATGTCTACTATCACACGCTAAGCTTTTGTGACCTCACTCACTGTGAGGCATTCTGCATCCCATCGGCAGCCACCCTGCTCTCTGAAATCTGAGTTTGTTATGAGCCCCGCTGACTGCCAAGACCCTTGTCCCACAGAGTTCAAATGGCTTTTCTGAGTCCATATAGAATCAGATGCAGCCCTGGCTTTAGACTGAGGCCTGGACACTTTTTCTTAGTGGGATTTTGAGGGATTTTGAATTTGAGAGGAGGAGGGAAAGAAGGGAAGGGAGCAGCAAACGTGTAACTGATATGGGTTCACCAAAGAAGTGAGACAGGGATGGAGGAGGAGCAGGGCAATGAAGGAGTGGATGCAGCCTGGCCACCTGCACGCACAGGGGCGACTGGGGGACATTTGCCGGGACCAGAATGGAATGGGTTGAAAAGAATGAGGCAGAGTGGGTTGTAGTGCAGGGGAATGGATTAGAACGGAAAGGCACAGATTAGCATGGAAAGCAATGGGGTAGTGTGGACATCAATGGCTTAAAAAGGAAGAACTAGAATGGGGTGGAGTGAACGGGAAAAGAGTAAGGTGGAGTGGAAAGAATGGGGTGGGGTAGGGTGGAGTGGAGCGGAAGGAAGAGCAGTGGAATAGAACGGGATGGAATGGAAACAGCCAATTTCCCACTTGTCACAGACAGTTCTGTTTCAGCTTACATCCTGTTTCAATCTGTGTTACTCGTTATTAGTTAGATTGTGGGTCTCATCCATATGTGAAATCTCTAAGGTCCCATGAGATATTGGAGAAGGTGAGACCTTTTTGATGAACCATAAAAGACACCAGATCACCCTCCCCCCACTTTCCTGGTCTTTGCTCTCACTGTCCACACATGCGTAGGAAAGTCACGAGAGCACACAGAGACATGATAGCCTCCTCCAAGCCAGGAGGAGGGTCCTTATCCTGAATCAAATTAACCAGAAGCTTGATCTGAAACTTCAAGCTAAACGTCTGTGACTTAAGGCACCTGTGTGTGGTGCTCTCGTACCTTCCTGAAAAGTCTGACCTCCTCTCAACCTGCTTTAGCCTCCAAATCTCTTGGTTTTGCCTAGGCTACCTGCAACCTGAGAGAAATGTTTGCCCAGCAGCATCATCCTGATTCCATTCAAAAGCAGTGCTTTGGGAAAGCGATACACTACAAATGCAAGATACCTGGAGCATAACCAAATCCCTTCCCAAACCCCACCCAGTTGGCCTTGAAAAGCTGTGGGAGAATTCTAAGAGCATCTCAACAGGAATTCAGAGTCCGTGCTATGAGAAGTAGATCCGTGCCTTCCATGCTGGTTTGTAAAGAGTTTCACCCATCAATCCCAATCACTTAGATTCCCGTCTAATTATGGATTTGAACCAGCTGCATATAGAGAGAAGCATTCTGTCGCTGTGCTGACTGTTGTTGCTAGACACCAACTTTGTGGTTTCACCCCAACCCTTGCCTTTTGCATAGGCTTTGGGGCTTGGTGGGAGCTCTCTTGTATAAATGCAAATACAATTATGAGTTCTGCATCTTGGCACACCCTAAAATGGCAAAGGACAATGCTATTGCACTCATAGTAACAATGCACTGCCTGCTGTCCCCTGCAGAGCTCCAAATGTTTCTTCATTAGTGTGGGTTTGATCACAGTGCTCTTTGCCACTCTAGCTTCTATTCCCGAGCACAAGGAAGCTGAGAATGCTATACACTGTGTGATTATTAACCTACAGCCAGCAAATCACAGCCACTCAGTACGCTGTTTTAAACTCGTTTAATCCCTCATTAATAACCTTAATTATTATGCACTGATAGAGCAGGACTTCATCACATGGATAGCTTGAAATTACCATGGCAAACTCGTTACCATCCATAGCTATAGTTCCAAAGAAAAGTCAAACTGGAAACTAAGAAACTGCCCGAGACAAAAAGTTTTATTTTAATGGGTGATAGCTGAGAGCCTGAAATGATTTCTCATCTATACATACATCTGAAGCATCAGCTAGGAGGGTCCAAGGTGGGGGACACAATATGGGATGCTTTCATTCCTGAGATGAGGCTTGGCTACAAAGTAAAACTTACAAAGTGTAAGTTAAAAATGAGTACTACAGAGTTAGAAAACCAAATTATGCAATAAACCCACTTTGCACCTGAGTACTGTTTCTCTGCATTAGCTGGGCTTTACGGACAGGGAGAGAGATTGGTGCAGGGGGAGGCTTCAGAGGTCACTTACTCAGAGATCACTTGCTCAAATTTCACTAGCACCAGCCCTGGTTGGAACTAATTTTGTAAAAACTATTAAAGAAATGAAACTGTGAACCAAGTAACATCTGACTCAAGCCCCTTTTTAAATTGGACAGAGTTCGGATTAAATTTATGGCTCATAAAGCATGGAGTGCAAATCCAGTGAGGCTTCCTGAGTCCCAGGATGCCTTTTCCTACTTCTGAGACTTCGAAGAAGGAATAACTGACATCTGCCCTGGTTACTCACAATGACAAGGTAAACTGGAGGGATGTAAAAGTTAACACACGCTGCGTATGATGGCACACACCCTTAATCCCAGTGCTCAAGAGGCAGAGGGAGGTGTGTCTCTGTGTGTTAGAAGCCAGTCTGTGCTACATAGCAATTTACAGGACAGCCAGGGCCGTGTAGAAAGACCCTGTCTCAAACCAATGAAAGAAAGAAAGAAAGAAAGAAAGAAAGAAAGAAAGAAAGAAAGAAAGAAAGAAAGAAAGAAAGAAAGAAAGAAAGAAAGAAAGAAAGAAAGAAAGAAGGGGGAGGGAGGGAGGGAGGAAGGGAGGGAGGGAGGGAGGGAGGGGAGAAAAAGTTACTACATGAGGAAGATATGGTAAGTTGTATACCTAGAATGGATTTGAACAGATGGCCAACCATTAATATATATATATATTAACAAAAGGCTGTTTGAGGTTAGAATAGTACATAGGCTGGAATAGTATACTAAAGTAGAATAATATTCTTGGCATCTGATTTTCATGTAGGTCTGGAAGGTCTTATTTTATTTACTTTAGTTTTTATTTTTATTTTTATTTGTGTGTATGTGAGAGGTGGGCGGGGGTACTTGTAGAGGCCAGAAGAGGGTATCAGATCCCCTGGAGCTAGAATTACAGGAAGTTAGGAGCTGTCTGGTATAGGTGCTAGGAACTGAACTCAGGTCCTCTACATAGAGTAGCAAGTACTCTGGACATCTGAGCCCTTTCTTCAGCCCCTGGAAGCTCAATGGGCACCAATCAATTCCACCTACAAATCAGTCTAGACTTTGGGAACCAAGCTATGGGTCCAACAGGTAAATAACTGGGTTAAACAACAGAGCTTTAACAACTTGGAGTTTAATCCATCTGCCTCAAGGGGAAGAGCTGGGAGATGTCATGGAGCAACAACGGCACTGGATGCAGATGGATTGTCTGATACTAAAGGATTCAGGCTCAGTCACTGGTGCCACTCACTCATCCAGTCAGCACTGCAGTCATTTGGCGGCCATGTGGAAATACTCTTCTGATAAGAGGCTGGATGCTGCCTCTACTACTGTACACAAACCACCCTAGCCATCAAGGCAATAATTAACTTCATTTTGATGTTCCTAATTACCATGTTTACTTCTCACACTATCACAACATATTGGCTTATCTTTTAAAAATATTGTTATTAGTAGGAACAGATATAATGGATAAAAAGTCTCCGTGTTTGGGAGAGACGAAGCTGCAGGGAGATGACTCAAATTTTTAGAGGCAGCCTGGCCCGGGAAAAAGAAAATGGGTTTCGGAGTAAGAAGGCAAACAGAAACCACAGCTCAGATTCGACTCAGGCTCAGTTTTCTTACAATGTGAAGGAGAATTGCTGGCCCACATCAAATAAGAAGCATTCGGTAATCCTCTGAGCACAGTTAGTGGCACCCGGCAGCTTCTGCTTCAGTGGTGACTGTTACAACGCTAAGGGCATCTGATTACAACCTGCTTTGGGCAAAAGGGGTCCTCACTGTCCACTGGCTCCCTCTGCTTCCCTTAAAACACACCAGAGCTTTGAGCTTTGGAAATTACTTCTCTTTGGCCCTTATGGTATGCAGATGGCCTTGTCCAAGATTAGAGGCTCCCACTTAGCCTTTACGATTTAGACGGTCATTCTCAAATCGATAAAATTAATTTGGATTCTGCTAGACAAAATCCATACTGGTTTGCGTCAATTGTAAAGACACTTCTGATTTTCACAAAACCTACACAGACTCTGAAGGCTGCCAGAGGTGTTCACGGAGGGAGTGAAAAGCCTGTTTCCTTATGTATTAAGTGACAGAAGATGAAGAACATTTGGAAAATTAATGAACAACTGTTAGCAGCATTCAGTGTAGAAGAAATGAATATGTGAGTGGGTAAAATAACATTTGCGATCCCATATTGAATAAATTCCCCGCTTAGATTGTTTACTCAGGCTTTATGCAAATCTTCCCAGTTCTGGTTGGCTGATATTTCTAGGAATTTGGAGTCTTTTGATAAAGGGGGTAGTTTTGAATTCTGGGTCTCATTCTACTACAGTTTGGGAAAGTCTCTCTCATGTGGATTATCTGTCTCCTAACCTTTGTGATCGAAGTTCAGAAAAAACAATTGGGGTGGTAGAGGGGGAGGGGAGAGAGAGGAGGGGGAGGGGAAGGGGGAAAAGGGAGGAGAGCATCTTCCAACTCTCCTACATGGACTTTGTTTAACTAAACACTCTGATACATGCCTAAATTGTCTTTTTACAGAGCCTTGGAAACTCCCTTTGGTGATTTAACTGCACTGCATTCTCATGTTGCCGAGAATTTTTGAAGACATGAACAGCAAATACAAAGCCAGGAAAGAAAAGAGGGCATCTTTTGAAAATTTAACTAATTAATTTATTTATTTTACACCTCAGGTGCGGCAACCCCTCCCTTCTCTCCTCCCATTCTTCCCTTCCACCTCCCCTCTGCTCCCCACTCCCTCCCCTGACTCTGTATTCACTCAGAAAGGGGCAGGCCTCCCCTGGGCATCACCAAAGCATGGCATATCAAGCTGCCATAAGACCAAGCACCTTCCCCTGCATTCAGGCTGGGCAAGGCAATCCAGCATGAGGAATAGGTTCCCAGGAAGCAGACATAGCACCAGGGGACAGTCCCTGCTCCCACTGCCAGGAGTCCCACAAATAGGCCAAGCTACACACTGTCACATATATACATAGGGCCTAGGTTGGTCCCACGCAGACTCCCTGATCATTGGTTCAGACTCTGTGAGTTCCGATGAGCCAGGCTAGCCATGGATGTCCCTAACCCTTCTGGCTTCAACAATCTCTCCTCCCTCTCCTTAGCAGGGCTCCTGAGCTCAGTCCAATGTTTGGCCTTGGGTCTCGAAAACAGGGCATTTTTAACGGCTTTAAAACAACTGATTTTTAAGGAATAACTGAGTTTTATATCTGAATTCAAACTTTCAACTTTAAAAACTCCACAGTCAAAATGCATCGTGAAAGTGTGTATTTATTTCCTGAGTTAAATGAGGGAGGTTTAAATGTGCAGCAAAACAAAACAGAAGAGAACAAAAAGAATTTTTAGCAACAGAGTCCAATTCATGTGATTAATGGCAAGACAAAAATGAAGCTTGGCATTGGGGATGGGAAGGAGTTCCTGGAAATTTGACTGCCAGGCCTCAGTACATACGCCTTGGTTTTGTTTTAATAGCAGCACGCCATGGTCCCTTCCATTTTAAAGAGCTCAGCCGGTTTTGATTCTCTACCTGACAGTTTCTATCGTTCGTCTTCTGGTCGACAGCCAGCTGTTAAATGTGACTTTCATCTCATTGCGTTTAGATATATTCCTGACTTTACACTGCCCTGATCGTGCCACTTGCAAGCCCTGGAGGTTTTCTAGGTGTCTATCACAGTGAGTTCTCTGGTAACAGTTGCTTAGCTACATTGCAAATCTTTTGTTCTTTGCCATGGATCAATCCCACCAGGCCTCCGCTGGTGTGAGCTGTGCTTTTCATTGTCCCTCCATACCCTCTGCTCTTCCTGCTGCTCCACTCAGCATGCCCGGCACTAACTCAGGAACACTCCGCACAGGCTTCCTGTGTTTTGTCTCATGCTAATATGACACTTGTCTAATATAACTTGGGGAACTTCTTGAACATAACCACTCTGGTTGCTCATTCCTGTTGGAGGACTGTCCCCTGGATGGCATTCTACTCATGAATATGAATATACATTTTCTTCTATATGAAGCGACACAATTACTGTGTCCTGATGTCTTACTATAATGTACACACATAGTTTCACTGACAGGCTGACAGAAATTCAGCCCTAATGATTGCTTGGAATATCTCTGTAACCTGTGTATTTTATTTATGATTTTAAAAAGGCTTATCCTTCTGATGATAAATATAACTTTCCGTAATGAGAGCAAAATGCACAGTGCCACCCAGCATTCAACGGCCTGGAAAGATCGTCAGCCACAGTGTGGACATAAGCTGAGATTTACCTCTCTGCAGCAATCAGGAACGTAATTTGGTAATTATAAGTGGTTATAATCAAGTTGGCCTGGTGCTTCTTAGCTGGTAATCCACATATGTATACACAGAATTACAGGATTTTGATGTCTCCAGGGATACAGAGCTTGCTGTTGTTCTAAGATCATCTCATGTGGGAAAAGTATACTCTGGGAAGACCTTCCATCCAGGACAGGACAGGGAGAAGGCTGCTTGTGTACAGGTACCGGCCTCCAAGCCTGAAGACCTGGGTTTGACCCCAGGGACACACACGGGGAAAAGAGAGCACTGAACCCTGCAGGTTGTCACCAGGCCTCCTCCTCCTCGTGTGTGTGTGTGTGTGTGTGTGTGTGTGTGTGTGTGTGTGTGTGTGATGTAATAAAAATATTTTAAGGCACCACAGACTATTAGCTTGTTACACCTATTACTTCCAACTAGTTCTTAAATGCTATCTGTTGGTGGTTAGGAGGCAAAGACTACAAAGATATCTCCAAAACCTACATGGCATGTAAACATGCAACCAGGAACAATGCAAAACATGCGAGAGGTATGACATGTGTGCTGCCAGCCACAGGCAGGCAGAGACAGAGGGAGGGGGAGGGGTTCTTGTTGAGGGAACTAGAGATTGAAGTGGGCTGTGAAGGTTGAAGGTTGGAAAGGACAAATAGAACACCAAGGCAGATCCTGCCACCCCACATCCAAGCCCTTCTACCCTCCTAGCCTACATACAATGTCTCCATCTCTTTTGTCTCATCTCCAAGGCACATTTCCCAACCTTCTACATCTTTCTGGTGTGCTTCTCCTTAGGTCCTTCCCCTCCCTCCTCAACTGTCTCCTGCAGAGACTAGGGGAAGGCTCTCCCTGCTTCCCATGTGTGTCAGCCCATGTATTTTGCTCATAGTAGTTGTCACAAGAACCCATTTAACTTCAGAGGCAGGTGTAGCTTAAGGGAGTCCAGATGGACAATCCCTGGCTTATCACAGAGACATGAAGTGGGCAATGAGCTGTCCAAGGAGATAGCTGCCTTCCTGGGCAGTGGATACTGAAATGAGCTGATCTGGGAGTGGTCCCTTCCTCTGGATAGCCTTTAGTCACTAATAATTACTGTGTTCTTTTTATCTCATTAACCTTCAGGATTTAAAATCTGATCGACCCAGAGCACATGAACGAATAAGCAGACGTTTCTTACACAACAGCACTGGAGACAGTTATCCACCTAATGTGTCAAAGACAACATTAGACCCATTTTCCCCAGACTCCTCGGCTCTACTACCTACTCAGTGGCGAGCCTCCCAGAAAAGGGCAGTTTACAAGGCCCTCAAGCATCCAGATTTGAAGTTCTCTGACACAAAGTGTAGGGGGAAAAAAGACCTTTGAAAAGTCTGAAGTGTGAGCACAAGGGTAGATTCAGAGTTTCACATCAAAGGCTTGTGGCCAGGCCAGGCTCATCTCCCAGTTTCTCAGCCTGTGAGAAAGCATGAAGGGACTCTCAGGGCTCTGGGGCCTCCAGCACTCGTGCTAAGGATTCCATAGGCTCAAGCATACCAGTCTGTTTGAGACCTCAGAGCAGGGCTGGAGAGATGAGTTAGAGAAAGCAAGTTCAGTTCCCAGCATCTACATGGTGATTCAAAACCATCTGTAACTCCAGTTCTGAAGTATCTATTGCCCTCTTCTGGCCTCTGCAAGTACTGCATGCACATGGGACACAGACACAGCCGGGAAATCAGCCATACACACACAATCAAAAATAAATAAACCCCAAAACAATTAAAACCCAGAGCAGCTTCTTCCAGGTAAGTCCCAACCAAGCAAAAGTATTAACCATTTCCCATAAGTATCTTCTATGCCTCCCTTGGGATGCCCTGTTCTAGCCTTCTTCATGGCCCTGCTCACCTCTTCTGTTTACCTGAGTTCTACCTCTCTGCCATGTCTTTAACCTCTTGGGTGGCTTATCTTCTTGGGATTCACAGGACACTTGGTCTTGTGAGGCTTCTTAGGATGTCATTTGTTATAATACAGTTACACATATGCCATGTTCATGCGTGCGGGAGTCTCTTCCCACTGCCAAAGCATGCACTCACACAATGCCTTCTCCTTGACAGCAGAGGCACTTTGTGACTATGGCGGTAGCAGACCACACTACAGCTGCTACCTCCCGTGGAGGACAGACTTTGCTGATGTAATAGAAGTTCCTAATCAAATGTCCGGGGCTTGTTTAAAAAGGAAGGAAGGAAGAAAGAGAGAGAGAGAGAGAGAGGGAGGGAGGGAGGGAGAGAGGGAGGGAGGGAGGGAGGGAGGGAGGGAGGGAGGAAGGAAGGAAGGAAGGAAGGAAGGAAGGAAGGAAGGAAGGAAGGAAGGAAGGAAGGAAAGAGAGAGATGATAGATAGCCTAGATAGATAGATAGATAGATAGATAGATAGATAGATAGATAGATAGATAGATGATAGGTAGATAGATGATAGATAGGTAGGTAGATAGATAGATGATAGATAGATAGATAGATAGATAGATAGATAGATAGATAGATAGATAGATAGATAGATAGCCCCTTGAGTTGGCCTGGTATAAGCACTTGACACTTAAAGTCATAGAATTGAAATGAGGCAATTCCCTTGCTGGCCTTGAAGGAGCAAATTTCCGTGTTGTGTAGAGGACACACAGTAGGCGTTCAGCTGTCCCCCGGGCGTAACCTCGAGCAAGAAATTCTGTGCCACACGAATGGCATGGCTGTGGCACTCCTGGATTCAGGGCAGCCATGGTTGCCTGCACAAGACTGAGCCAGTCATTCCATTTCACCACAGAACGGGGAAGGGATCACGAAGTCCCGCCCCTATAGGAGGAGTTAATGGCAGTTGGTGGCTACAGGGAGAGTCATTTTTCTTTGGACAGAGGATAAGAACCAGTAGTTCACCCATGCCCCATGGGATGACCCCACACCCGTGCACATATGGACAGCATTAATTGGACTCCGTGAAGTTTTTTTTTTTTCTTTATTTTAAAGAGGACATGAAGTTGGGTTAACAATGTGTTAGGGGGATTTCAGGGGTATTGTAAGGAGAACAGCGGTAGGTATGGTCAAAATACTTTGTATCCATGTATGAAATTTTCAAAGAATCTGTAAAATCATTTTTTTAAAACAAGGGCTTTCCTCCTTAACCATTACAAAGAGCTGAATTCTGTCAACTATTGTTAGCCTCAGCTAGACCTCAGCTTCCATTAACACCATTTCAGCTTTGTGGTAACCTAAACCTCCAGGGCATCCAATTTGCCTACCCCGAGCTCCTGTCCCAGGAAAACAAAATGTATATGAGTCAGGAGTATGCAGCACTATGGTAGGCTGCCATCAACTAAAGAGCCACCAGAGAGGTTGCATCTCAGTGTTCTGCACATCACTGAATCCAAAGCTGTTAGTGACTCCAACTGCACAGGACTATAAACTATTTTAAAGATGGATCGAAGAACAAAACGCAATAAAATATAACCCACACCACCCATCTTCCTTCTAGATTATTCCTAATGAAAAAGAGAACAGAGAACATGTTTTTGCAAGTCAGTAACAACTAGAGTCTTGTGTCTTAAAACAACAATAACAAAATGAAGATATGGAGATGTGAGTTCTGCTTTTGGAATTAACTAGGTGGGTCGCTGTGAACGAGGCAGAACCGAGTCAGCTTCTGGATGTTATATACAAATAATCATTATAGCTATGATTTGTTCACTGTCTTTACATACCAGGAAGTGCTAGTGATAGATAAATACAGTTTTCATCGAAAATAGTAAGGCTCAGAGGGAAGAGGTATAATATACAGGATCATCACTGTTGAAGCTTCTGTGATCACAAGTCAGGTTTGTTGGATTCACAACCCTGGGTTATTTGCCTTGAAAGTAAGAGTTTAGTGTGTGCTTTCATTGTGAGAACTGTAAAGGGCTTCCACAGCACATGGCACAGAGAGACCCTCACAGAGGTGAGTCACATTGGAGTTCTTCTCCAGGAAGAGACAATGGCAGGGACCCCAAGCCCTGGCCAGGCAACTGCAGCCATCTGAAAACCCCCTTCACTCACAACCGTGAAAAGGGAGTCAGGCGCAAACTCTCTGAGCTTCAAAGATATTCTCAGGGCCCATTGGGGGTGAGCATAAATCTTCAAATTTATCTAAAGTTGAGCAAATTCACAATGACAAATGTAACAGTTCCTCTAAATTGAAGTTCATCGCTTGGCAGTCTGGGAGCTTTGGAGGAAGTGCCAGCAACAGGGACTTGGAAGGAAATAAATCTTCAGATCCCCTGAAAACATAGGGAGTTATTGTGGAAGACATATGGAGGATCCCATACTGCATGGAAGAAGAAAGCTTACAAATGTCAGCGTTGCCGCAGCAATGTCAGTAGGATGTCAGCAGTCCACGCTGAACTGTGAAAAGAAAGGGGAGCTGGAGGACCCATGGGCCGTGGAAAACTAAGTATTCTTAACCTGTGCTGTTCCTGGGAGGAGTGAGGGAAGAGGGGGAGGGCACAATTTCTTAGGATGGGAACAGGAATCCCTCTCATCCAATCAGGCAACAGTTCAAGAGCTTCTCTGTTTATCGATGTCCAGTAGGGCCATGAAGCAGGCTTCCAGGGGAGAAGAATTAGAACCTATATTCACTAGAATCTCACTTTCTTCATCACACCAAGTGTTGAGTGCAACACCTGCTTGAAACAGGTGGTAAGGATGGCGTGAGATACTGTCATTCAGCCCTGTGCAGCAGATATTAACAATGGGTCTCCCCCCCGCCCCCCGGCCACTTAGTATCAGTCACACAGGCTCCAGAGGGGAGCAGAACACAGTTCCTCGCATGTGCACCCTAATCAGACAGTCCTGATTGATCCAGGGCTTTTCCAAACGTCAAGCCATCATTAGAACACTTGTCATCTTAACTCCTTAACAAAGTTTGCTGTTGTGTGCAAACAACCAAAGATAAGAATCCAGTGAGTGACCCCCTCCCTCTTGAGAAGGCAGTACTCCTGTCTAAGGTACGCACTGTTTTCTTAAAGGCTTTTCTCTTCTCTCAAGTCTAAATCTATGCTGAAACCTTTTCTTAATGTAGACCTCAACTCTGCCTCATACTGAAAAAAACATTCATTATCTAATTATTTTTATGAAAATTATAACATCATAGCTAGAATTCCTTAGTTTGAACTGAAGGTGCCATCAATACCTGCATCTCTTTTAGACAAAAAGCACAGGTAACATAAAGTAGCCCATGTATTCCTTACTTCCCTGGGAATGGACCATCTTCCCCACTCCTGAAGGTACTGAACGGAGAGTGTGAGCCAATTGAACATTGCCCTGGCTGGTAACAAAGCCCAGCGCTAAGAATGAGAGGAACACCGTGGAACCATGAACAGTCCAGAGATGCGATGGGGCCTTGGGAAAGGTGCCGTACACAACTGATGAAAAACATGAGACTTCCTGGAACTTCGGCAACTAATGCCAATGAGACGACGCTGCAGATCACCCTGGGTTTATACATCTTTGAACAGTTTCACCACTGGGCCTGCTCCACGGGCCATTTTCTTAAATAAGGCACAGGGCTGGCCTGATAGTAGTTTAACAGGATAATTATCATGTGAAAACTAGCTGCCGCACTGCTGGGAACCTGAATAATAACTCTCATAATTACTGATTTTGGACCTGTCTTTAAAAATAAAATAAAATAGAATTCTAAGTACTCTGGCCTTTGCAGTGACTACAATCCGGTACAGGGTCTAAGTGTGGAGAGTGATGAAGGGTATAATTAGCGGTTTATTTGCATAATCAGTCAAATACTGTTTATCGTTTCTCTTATAGACCTATTGAAAGGCAGTAGATAAGCATGGGATGTTCACATATTTTAATGCACACAACCTTGAAAAAGTGGATTACTTAATTTTTTCAAAGCTTGAGAGTGGAACTGCCCTAAATGCCTTAAATGAGAAGAACTGAGTGTAGTCGGATGTACCAAATGCTGGAACTACTTCACACATGTGACATAACAAATATTTTCATAGGAAATTTGTGATGTACAATTGCATCTCTTGGATAGGTAGCTGACTTCAGTTTGTGGAATATGTCCAAGTATCTACTTATTCTGAAAGCACATACATGGGCAATTGGTCTTTGTGTGGAAAGTATTTCAGAAGGGTGATTTGTGTAAGGGACAGGACAGTGACATGGAGATGATGCTATGTGGGTCTGTGAGTGAGGAAAAGCCCCACACACTAGGCTGACCATAACTTTAGATGCTGAAAGCAAGTATATGTTCCCAGCATCAATGCAAGCCCATCCTGACATACCAAATGACATAGTTTTCAAAATGAAACCAAGGATCATATTAAAAGCAAGATTACTCAAAGGTCGGCATGAATAAGAAAGAGGAAAGAAAACATAATGCTCTGGGGACTCCAGATAACATATAGAATAGATTCTAGTTATAAGTGTGTTCTAGTTCATAAAATGGAGTAGTTCTAACACCATGCTGTGATGGCCTCACTTATTCCTTTAGATTTTTGAAGTGTTTGCATAAATGTCAATTGTCAAATTCACGTCGCCCTGACTTGTGAAAAAAACAAAGATATATATTGCAACAGAAAAGTTCCCATGTAAAACTGGGTTAAAATGGGCACTGAAAGAAGATAGACCATCATAAAGACAAACATATGGAGCATAACAGTTGTATGAAGTAGATGCTCTTGGAATGGAGGCATAACACGGTAAACTCCTAAATGCAAACACTCTAACAGGACTTCTGTGATTGAACGGTGACTCAGGAAACATATCTTGATAGGTAATTTTTTTCATGGGACTTCTACGGCCTTAACGCAATGCATCTGAATATCACTGTACATGTAGAAGAATAGTAATTTTTATTTAAAGCAATGTTTTATTTTTTATTAAATTTATTTATTTTACATCCCAACCATAGTTTCCAACCCCTGCCTCCTATTCCCTCCCTCAACCTCCCTTCACCACCCCCATCCATTCCTCTTTTTCTGTTCAGAAAAGGGCATGTCTCCCATGGATATCAACAAAATATGACACATGGAGTTGTGGTAATTTAACCTGATTTCAACGAATGCTTTCTTTCACTGCACCTGTATATGCAAGATGTGTTCTTGAAAACATGACATGGACATGATGATCCCACTCTGAGTGTGTGGTAAAGTATGTTTCAAATTGACATGCTCACTATAGTGCTGAGCATTAAGGGAAAGGTTCACAGTAAGAGACAAGGGGTATGTATCTCCAGGGCAAGGTGTGACTGGTGGACATGGGGGAGGAGGGGAATATGTGCAATCCCAACATTTAGGAGACAGAGGCTGGAGGGTTGGTGAGTTTGAGCAACCATACAGGGAGGTCCTGGCTCAAAGTAAAGCAAAACAAAGCAACACAAAATAAGAAAAGTTATGGCTAAGACTTGCTAAGATGTAATTCTTAGAAGTAATGGCTTGATTAGACCTTTAGCATCTCCTGAGAACAAGGTTTTATCTATTCATTTTTATGTATCCAGGGAACAGAAAATGACACATAGACCATCCTTGAATAGGGTTAAGTAAATAAATAGGTCTGTCCTGAAATTATGTCTAATGAGATCCATTCAATAAGATGTCAGCCTTTACTTACTCATTGCTCAGAACTACTTATTTTATACAACTTCATGATTTAATCACATTTTTTTATAGGCAAACACTCCAGTCGTGCATGGTCCAAAAACATTTAAAGAATTTATCAGCCCTAGTGCCTTGGGTGCCACTTTAGTTTCAAGTCTAAAATCTGAACCTCAAGCCCTGATTCTCTCTACAAATTTGCAAGTTATTGTATGATTTTTTTTTATATACAAGACAAGTTGCAGCAACTTGAGATTGTGTTAGTGCAAATGTTTTAAAGCATGGAAGAAATCATAGGTGCCACACTGTACCTACAACCACTATGCCTATAGCTAGATTACCCCACATGTTGACTTGCATTTGTATAACAGTGCTAGAGGATTCATCAAGTCCTTAAGCATATACAGAAAGCCTCATATTTGCTGGCTAGATGTGTAGCTTAGGGGTAGAGTGCTTGCCTCAGTACAAGGACCTGGGTGTGATCCCCCAACAACATGAAGAAGAGGAAGAAGAAAAGAGGAAGAAGAGGAAGAAGAGGAGGAAGAAGAAGGGGAGAAGAAACACATAAGAAAGAAAAGAAACCTTTAAAGCATGATACTATGATTAAAGTGTTTAATAATTAAGGTACACAGAATGTTTTGCTATAAAAATATCACTGAAAACAAACGTTAAGAAAATTAATAACGCAATTTCCCTAAATATTGACCTTTGTTGTTGTAGTTGTGAATGTACCTGAAATGGTTGCTCTCAGAAAAATTTTGAGACAAAATAGTGTAAAGCTAACAGCAATCATCATGTTTTGCATCAAATAAGGCATGCCTATCTCCTATTTATTCCTACCTTTGAATAATCTTATTTTTAATTCATTCCTTGTAGTGCAGTGCCTTGCTTGTCCCATTCTCAGTGCTGTTGCTATTACATTGGGATTAATAATATGCATGTATCTTTACCACTCTTACTAACTTGCAGGCTCCTTTAAGGCAGGCCAGAGATCACACCTGTTTGTATGCTCAATGCATACCCCACGCTGTAACATAGCAACCTGTGGATAGCTCATAATACAGACTTGAAGCTTCAACTCAGGCAGACTGTGATTTCTCTCTGTCTTCCGCTGCCTTTCTTGAAGGGGAACTCACATAGTTAGCTAAGCACGACAGAAGCAAGACTTTAGTGAGTCAAAATATATTATATACGACATGAGGTTTTATGTTCCAGTCCCATTCAGCTGCTCTTAAATCTTCACAGTTTCCTATTCAAACATGAACTGGGGTCATTCTGTCAAGGCTCAATATTTAACAAAGAAACAGAGTAGGACACAAACTTCTATGTGATCTTTGCATGGGCAGAGGGTGATTTTGTAGGAGAGTTCCTCTTCAGCTTTGGCTTAAGTTGGCTTACTTAGAAGCATGGAGACAGATGACCAGTAGAAAGCATATTGGAACTCTAGACTCTAATTGCTTCCTGGGCTAGCAAAATGGGTATGGTACCCTCTTGCAGTAGGCAGTCAGGCATATGATCATGAGAGAGAACAACCAATTTCCTGGGTGTATGTGGTGTGGAAATGACTTTAACTGTGTAAAGATGTGTTACATTTGTTCATGCTGTGGAATATTACATTAACTGTGTAAAGGTGTGTTACATTTATTTATGCTGCATTTGTTTAAAAGTGTAAGGATGTGTATTTAATTATGTAATGATGAGTTGCCTTTGTTTCACTTTGTCTGTGTAAGGCACCTGATTGGGCTAATAAAAAGCTAAGTGGCCAATAGCTAGGCAGGAGAAGAATAGGTGGGGCTGGCAGTCAGGGAGAATAAATAGGAGGAATCTAGGCTCAAGAGCAGAAAGAAAAGAGAAGGAGAAGAGAGCTGGGAGAAAGAGGGAGACACACTTGGAGCCAGAAGCTGGGCAGGAGCCAGCCAGCCAGCCATGGACACAGCAGGAAAGTAAGACATACAGAAAGAATGAAAGGTACAAAAGAGGTTAAGTTATAAGAGCTAGCAAGTAAAGAGCTAAGCTAAGACCAAGCATTCAAAACTAATAATAAGTCTCTGTGTCGTGATTTGGGAGCTGGTTGGTGGCCCAAAAGAAAAAGTCTGGTACACATATGGCTTTGTTAAGCAATACATTTTTTTTGTTTGCTTGTTTGTTTGATTTTTTTTTTAAGTTATGATGTTTTCAACATATACTTAGGGTTATCAGGTCATAATCCCACTGTGAACCAAGGAGCATCTTTATGATTATAACGCAAGTATGACATTACTAGACTAACATTTTACCTGGCACCCTTACCTTCAGGATAAAAAGTTCATGGTTAAGAGGGTCAGGTTAGTGTCTTCTTTCCCATATTGTTTATGGTGTGAGCCCCTATTGTCTAGAAACCAAGTGCCAATAGGACCGGCTGTCATTGTAACAATTGGGAAGTTCACCTTGCCTTTCCCATAACTCATTATGGAGTAGAGTCATTTTGGATTGATGCTCTTATGGAGGATACAAAAGTAGAAAAATACTACATAAAACTAAGGCCAGGAATGCTTTGCAGCAGCATTCAACCGTCACGGTCTCCAGAAAACACATAGCATACGTTTTCTTGTTTTGCCTCATTCAGACCTTCCAATAGAGATGTTGAAGACAGTCAGAGATCTGATTGTTTAAATCTATGTATTCCACAATTTTCACACTATGAAGAAAAGATGCAGCCACCACCTAAGATTCTATGAAAGCTTGATTTATAACATATATAGGGCAAATAAAAACTCACCAAACCCAAAAGATCAGTCATAAGTATGGGGACAATTGTATCTCCAATTTGGAAAGCACTTTAAATTTATTCAAAGCACTCTTTTGTCCATTACCTCATATGCTCATTAGTGTGGTATTTATCAGAGATGTGTCCCTCCATCTATTGTTATGGGCACTCTGTAACTTGTGATGACCTCAATATGAAACCACAAATGGGAAGATGCACATGCCCATTTTTTCTCCTTCAACAGGCTGTCAGTTCGTCTGTTACTGCAGGCTTTCTCTGAAGTCATTTTTTAATGACTAGTCTGAAACTTTCCATTAATGCCACAAGAATACATTGCCTGAGGATCTTCATTGATTGTACTAATTTAAGGCAAAAGTTTTAAATAAAATGATACAAAAAACACCCAGAAATTTTTATGAAAAACTTAATTCCTTCCAAAAGACGTCCACCATTCTCAAACAGCAGAAACTCAGGGTTATGAATGAATGAATTAATGAGTGAATGAATGAATGAATGAACGAATAAACTAATGAACTAGTAAAGTAACAAATGAACATTGAATGGAAACCTTCTTTGATCCTAACTTAATTTGCTTCAAATCTATCAACACTTAATGAACTCTGCAGTTGAAAAGGATAACTCAGTAAAATCACATTAGAGACCAGAGAACCCAAAACCACTTAATGTAACTCAAACTGTCCAGTGCCACTGAGACAATGACATCTGTGTCATTCTGCAATGGAGATGCCGCAGATACAGACAGGGATGCATTCCTGTCATTAACCATCATGGGCAGCTCTGAGGAAGTGAGTTCTTTCTTCAAAGAGGAAGTTTTAAATGAAATCAAAGGCAATTTCCTTTCATTGGCTCCCTGGGAAAGGAGATGCAGAACCGCAAGTTCCCAACCAGGTTACTGGCAATCGCTTTTGTTTTGTTGTTGTTTGTTTGTTTGTTTGTTTTGTTTTGTTTTGTTTTTGTTGTTGTTTTTAACCAGCATTTTATTTTCTCAAAATGGGACCTGGATATCACAACTCCTGATGGGCAGGTGTCATAACTGTAGTAGTTTGGGGGTTGCTTGTTTAGATCTTAATCTTCCATTAATACTTTTTTTCCCTCTCAATTGGCTACCAAATGCCTTAAACTAACTAAAGCCAGATATCTTTCTGCTCTGTGCCAAGTGGTGGAATGAATAGTGAAAACCTACCTTTATTTTAATTCCAAATGCCTATCATGCTGTAGGATGAATGCATTCACTTATGTAGCCATTCATTAACTCATGAAGTCATGCTCCCTTTTTGAACCAAGGCCGGCATTGAAGTAACTACATATACATTTCATAACACTACATGGTGTGGCCATGATTATTAACTTGGTTTTGTAAATGAAAAAAAAAAACTGAAGTTAAATGCATTCAATCAGACACAAAATAATTCTATGTAAATTGGGACCATGACACTGATGCTTTTGGGGGAGAAAGACAAATATACAGGAAACGAAATTACTTCATTAAGGACCAAATCTTCAAGACCAGCTGTTATGTCCCTCTTGCGGTGGCTCAGGACCTACAATTGCTGACCACATGAACTCTTCTAGGTTTCAGGAGAACACTGTGAAAATACTATTCATAGAAAGACACATGCACAGATTGTGGCCATGAATTGCCCTCACCCAGTATGCTGCAGTGGCTATTGCTCCAGGAAACTTTAAAGCATGGCCACATCCCTGTCACAGTAATTATTAAGGTAGGTGTCCAAATACCTTGTGCATGATATCAAGGAGGGATTTTCTCGGAAATATACTTTTAATCATGTAATAGTCTATAAAAGAGAAAGGAGAGAGAGAGAGAGAAAGAGAGAGAGAGAGAGAAATATGAAGGAAATGATTTTAGAATTCCTGTGCTACAACCACAGTACATGTAAGGGTGGGTGAGGTGAGCCAATAACAGTGAGGAGAGAGATCAAGGCTATTTGGACTGCAGAGAATTTTGATACCTTAGGGGAACATGTCTGAATATATAACACATAAAAACACACATTGCAAGGCAAGCCTGAAGAACTTAGTCAATATTGCAAAGCCATCAGAGCTTTCAGAAGAAAAACAGAGATGGGGGGAGAAAATCTAAAAAGGTGTGTGGTGATTGCTTCACAGCAGGACCAATTCACAATTCTTCTGGCTGCCTAATGAGACCTGGGGAGTATGGAAAATGAAGGTAGTTGTGGAGGTGGCATTCCTAAATTGTTTTATTTTGTTTATTTTATTTTATTTTATTTGGAAAGTAAAATGTCCTCCTAACAGCTAAAGTAGTGTTTGGTCATGACCTTGAAAGTGGATGGCCTTCCACAAATCTTCATTTTAGACCAGATGTGAAATCAAAATGGGATAACTTCTTGTACAATGGACAACTACTGGAAACCTCAGCTTAGAATTAAAATTATACAGAGTAGTTAAAGGAACAACCAAAAGTTTACCTAAATTGCCCAGGGTTTTGATCTAGAGGGAGCAATAGACTCATTTGTTTTCAGTCAAATAGAAATGGCTAAGTCTCGTGAAATATTTTCACTAGCTTGAAGTGCTGCTAAGAATCTTTGATATATCATCTCACTGAACTTTCACTTGTCCATGGAAGTTACCATGCAGCTGGGTTGAGTTCAGGGACCAACCTAAAAGTCCTCTTTCCTATGGAGAGGGCCAACAAGATGACATTTCTCATTCATTTCACCCCTCTCCAACTTTAACCAAGTTAACCAAGTTAATTAAACACTCTACTTCCAGAGGACGGAATGTTTAACCAGTCTTCCTTCCGCTTTCCTCTTCCGGCTTATGGGAACAGCATAAGTGGGAGTGGCTCCACTGGGCAGCTGGATGCAGGGAGAAGCAGAAACTCACTGTGGCTGTATTTTGCCTGGAAGTGCACAGCAGAGAGGTCTTGTGGGCATCTACCTGCCCAGGGAGCCTCAGCACCAAGCTCTACACACTGCACTTGGTGAGTCCCTACCAGAAGGCAGGTTTCTGGAATGCTCAAAAGGCTTGGTGAAGCCAGGGCTGTTCATAGTTGTCAATAATAATAGATGCTGGTGAGTGTGCTACAACTAACTAGTCCTAGGATCTTTGGTTATACCACCCCATTTTGCACAACCCAGGATGGTATTATTACGCCTGTTCTTTCCCATGGGAAACAGAGGTTCTATCATGTACTCCACATGGTCCTCTGGATCTCCCTCCAGAATCACTCCCCAGAAAATGTTTCCTGAATGAATTATGAGCCATATACATATTTCCTAAGAATGTAGCTGATACTGGCTGGGTCTGCTGAGAAGGCTCCCAGCAGCATGCCACTTAGATGATTCTGACAGTCATGAGAAAACAGAGCAGACACCACAGCTCTGCTCTGTACCTAAGAGGAGCAAAGAAAAGCAAGCTACTTTGAGCAGTGGGTGATCAAGCTAACTTATGATATTCTCCATGTACTATGCAGGGAAGGGACTAACAGCACCCCACACAGGGTTAGAGTCACAAAGCAGGCGTGAAGAGGGCTTTAAGGATATGGATCACTGACTTCCTGGGCCCTCTATCTTTAATAAAAGCATTGTAATTATTTGTGACCCTTCTACCTGTTACTCAAAATTGGCATATTGGTGAAGTCATTTCTTTTCCTTTAATTGTGGGGCGATGTAGGGACAGGGTGTGGGTGTGTATGTGAGAGAGAGACAGAGACAGAGAGGAGAAAAAACAGTAGACTGACCAATTGAGTTTGTAATTAACAGACTTGAGTCCCAGTGACACTGCTACCTACCCCCCACCCCTTCACCCTTCATCCCACCCACACCCCACCCCCTCCAAGCTGTACTTCCACGTAATCTCTCCTTACAAAATCAAAAGGATTCTTGGGGCTAGGATGGAGAATGGAGCTTAGTTGGTAAAGTGTCTGGGGCCTCAGGTTTGATCTTCAGCACCACATAAAAACAGATTTGGTAACACAGACCTGTAATCCCAGCACCCAAGAGATGGGTGCACTAACCCACAACTTCCCAGGGAGTACAAAGCCAGCCTGAGCTCTGTGCGATGATGTTGCAAAACAAAACAAAAAAGACCCACCTCCTTTTCAGCTTGAAGAAGGAAATACCTACCTCTAATCTGCTTCCCTCTGGAGAATCTCCTTCATCTAAGGGCGATCCACACCCCTGAAACTGCAAACCTCTACCTGCACCGGAAGGAGTGTAGCAGCAGGCCAGGAGCCTGGGACGCAGGGTCATACAGCTCAGTTTCTACATTTGTCCACTCTACGTCTCCGCACACTAAGTGCTGCACTCTCCTAGGAAGGTGCAGGCAATTTCCACATGAACCACTTATGCCCAGTCACATGCCATCTGTGGCCCCGCCCACCAGGATAGAGTAAGGTTGGGGAATTGAGTACCCTGAGCAGCCAGGTCAGGACAGAGGAGCTTTCTGGAAGGAGGCTTCCAGAAAGTACAATCACTTGTCAAAATTATTGCACTACTGGGTTTTTTTTTTCTTTTCTATTACAGTAGATCTCAATACATCCCAGAGCATTTGAAAATGACAACAGAGCACTGACTATGGATCAGGTTCATCCAGTATTGGAAAGTCTAACGAGCTGGGTTAAGGCTTGTTTTGCCACCCATTCCATTTGATGAACTAAACATTTCCCTAAATGTCTATTCACCTGTTCACTCACTCAAACTATTACTAAACACTGATTATAGCATGTGTGTTCTTGCATCAGCCTAAGAACTCAGCACTCTGCAAAACCTCCACCCCACTGGAGTTAGCATTAGAATAGAGGTAGACAAAAATGTAAGTAACCAAACACATAGTCCAGCATTGTGGTAGCTCACAGATAGGACATTTATAACTGCAAGGGCCCTCTAAGGACACAGATGAGGGTGAGAATAAGCTCTTCTAGGAAAGGCTGCAAAAAGGTGTAAAAAAAAAAAAAAAACACCAAGGGATATTTATTACTGTTTAGCATGGATAATTGGGGAAATTTTCCTACAAATAATAAAAAAAATCTATTAGGTAAGTCTTATTTTCCTATTAGAAATGCAAAGAAATCTGTTCCCTGGCAGTCACCAAGGAAAAAAACCTCAGCTTTGAGCCCAGGGACAGGCAGGCATCTTCCCAGCCTGGCACACTGCGCCTGCATCCCGAATGGGTTAAGGTGGCAGTGCTCGGGAGTACCATATAAACAGCGTGTCAGATGTTCTAGGCAAGTTTCATCTTCTCTGTATCCCAGTCCTGGGCTGTCAATCAGCTGTCACTGGTCCCCACATCAGCCGGGTGCGTACATCACCGGGCTGTCAGCGAGGCTGCTGATGAGACTCGGCTCCAGCCTGTCAATCATCTTTGTTTCTCTTCTCCACTCGGGAAATATTTTGGCTCAGAGAAACAAAGAGACCTGGGCCATGATGGTTCGCAGTCAAGCATTTCCTCCTGCGCATGGACATATGACTGCTCACTAGCACGGAGTCTGTCTCACCCGGGGGCGGGGAGTATCTGGGTACAGGGCAGACAGAGAGAAGAGCAAGCATCTGTTTTGTCCGTGCAGGCTTTAAAACTGTAATTCTAGTTAATTCTCTGAGCAGGCCCTTATGGGTCCTCCAACCGGCAAAGCCCAGGAACATAAAATCATGATAACTTGAAGTTATCTGAGCTCTGTCTCAGAAAATAAACAAATGACTGAATGCATAAACAAGTCAGCTCAGAGGGTGGTGGCTGCGGGGGCAGAAATCAGTCACCATTGACTAGGCAGCAGGGAAGGAAGAGTTGGTGCACTGCTGAGCTCATTCCATTCCCTACAATGCTGCTCTAGGGCCAGCAGTGCCTTGAGGAACTCACAAGGGAAAGGCAGAGCCGCCGTGAAGTGGGAATACCAGTACTGGCACCAGATCCTTCAGACCATTGGCTGGCATACCAACCCTCTCGTTCAAAATAGCCCATAACACCCAAATCCTAAATAGATGCCCCTAAAACAAGTTGCCACAGGAGAACAAGTCCTTGATGGTAGACTCTTTCCTTTGCTAACCCACAAAGTCACTACATGCCTATGTTAACATGATACATTAATATACCATGCAATAGATCCAGATAGTCCTAGATTATCTAAAAATATCCTTATATTAAAAACAAAGACACATTAGTCCCTAGTGACTTTTGAACATAATCAGCCGATATCAGTGTTTTGAACCATGGTTATCAGGAGCCTATTGCCTATCAGTTGTCAAGTGCTCTGAACAGACTGCTTCATGATGTGTACGTCCCATCATCACCTCTGGGTTTGTGACATGGGGCTGTTTTCCCCTCTGACAGGTGCTTCCATATGAGTGCTGCTGCCTCTGAAAGCACGTCTCTCTCTGATCTAAGTGGACATTAATTGCTTTTGTGTTGATGTATCTACGGCTCTTGGTCTGATAGTACAACCAGCAAATCTGATGCCTGACAAGTTGGCTGAACCTAATCAGGACAGATCAGCTGTTACCCAAGGTGCCACCGGCTGTAATTTTGGGATCTTTACAGAGTTATCACTCGCCAGAAAGACAAGGAACTATAATTCTGTCAACACTAATCCCAAACTGTATGTTCAAAGCAGCTGTGGCTTCCCCTGTGCGCAAGAAAAGATAGCACTTGTCAAATAAATACCTGAGATCACAGATAAGCGTGAATTTGAGGATGGGGCTGATCCTCTGATGGTGAGGGACTTTTTTTTTTTTAAGCAAACTTTCACAAGCAGAAGCATGAACCCTCAGGGATGAAAAGGGGTCGCAGACAAGACACATACCAAACCCTCATCCTTCTGCTGCCCACTTACTGGGCAATTTGGTGCGTATGTGTTCCACCCTCAAAATCATCAGATGTCCAAACAGTCTAAGCCTCAAAAGAAAATCTCACAGTGGTGACTTGGGCTCCCACTTAGCGACAGTGCCTTGGTGGGAAGCAAGCACATTGTCAGGGGCAGAGAGGCATTATCATCAAGCTGTCAGTTCAGGGTATTATGCTCAAACCCCTGTGGGGTCTTACAGTCACAAAAATAAGGGAGTATTAGGAAAATAAACTTCTTCCTTACTGTATCGCTTTGGTCCATCTTCCAAACAAAATGAAAGAGTTAATGTGGCATCATCTTCGAAAAATTCAGTGGCAAACGCATCCCACCAGAGGTTGTCACTGTCCTGCAAAGAGACAGGTAGGTCATTTATTTAACAAGCAAAGGCAAAAGCAGCAAATATGTCAAAGAGGGTGAGAAAAAGGGGGTTGGGATAACCACTAAGACAAACCAACAACAACGGTACAAAAAAAACCACCGGGGCTCCCTCCTTAGCATATGTGTGTGTGTGTGGGGGGGGGGGGGGGTTCTGAGAGGGGATGGGCAGTGTGTGGTCACTTTTCAAATTAATTGCTTCAAATGTGGATCAAAGGATCAAATTATAGTTCACTAGGCAAGCTAAAACCAACTCAACCAACTAAAAACTATTTCTGGAGGACACATTTGGAGAGATTTCTAAAATGTACTTTGAAATGCAATGTCTGTATCTTCATAAAAGGGTGGTTATTTGATATGAATACATTCAAGATTGTGGCTTTAGTTTTTGTAGGTTTGTTTGTTTGTTTTTCTGTCAGCTGTCTTGAGTCCATTTTTATTGATGGAAAACACACTATTACAACCAGATCAACAACTGTCATTTTTTAATGATTTGATCAAATAGGGACATTCATAGTTTCACTTTTTATACAATGATATCATTGTAACTAGACAGCCATTGCATCATTCACACACACACACACACACACACACACACACACACACACACACACACACACACACACCTATGCAGAGCAACAGTCTGCCTATGGATTTTCTTGAAGATTTTTTTTAAGGCAGCAACAGCTCACTTGTTTTTAAAACAATTATGAAAAAACAGAAAAGTTCAGGAGAATGCAGGCCTCCACGTCAGTCTGTTTGACTTTCCTTGAGTGTTCCCCTTGTTTATCTAGAAAACACTTTAGGAAGGATGTAGCTGAAGGACTTTGAATTTGTTGATCCCCAAGAGATGAAGGGGCCCATAGCAGAGGCTGAGGCAATATCCAGTTTAGTGTTATTTACCCTTCAAATTCTTAAGCAAAATCTTTCTCCAGAGATTGCCTGTCTACTCTGGTGCCAGACTGGAGAGAAGATGGCTCCCAGCTGCCTGTCAGATGAGTAGGGTGCAGAGGGGAATCACTGTTCACTATGTCCCCCAAGGCTGGGGCCCTGGTGGAGGGAGACACTACAGCCTCCCTGCTGACCAGTAAGCTGTTCTGCTTATGACAACCTTAAGTTGTCATCACTGGAAGACCTCAGGAAGGAGCCTTCATTCCTTACAAGAACAATTAAGAAGCCTGGGGAGATTGATGTCGCCCTCTCCCGCAGAACGGAAGAAGCTCAGACAAATGAACTTTTCCGTCTTCTTCCTCTGGATTCCACCCAATAGTCACATCAAGGCCAGTACTTTTCTTAAGAAAACACAACAGTAAACACAAAATCACCCCCAAAACAGTGCTCAGACTCTCATTCAAACTCCCACCCTGGTCTCCCTTGTAAAATATTTTATTGATCGTTTACTATGTTCGGTACCACAGAATATACATCTGAGTAAGAAATGGGTTCCATCCTACAAGCCCACTAGGGGAAATCAGATGAGCAATGTAAAGACAGCCTTGACCATTTCTGAGACCCCCATCATTCAAGATAAATACTGTGGAAGTTTCTGGAGCATTTAGAAAAGCCTATGAGTTTGGAAGTAGAAAACCAGTTTGGGAAATAAATCCCATTTTGGAATGCTGAACTCACTAGTTTATCTGAATTTAAGTTGCTATGGATAGATAGATAGATAGTTGATAGATAGATAGATAGATAGATAGATAGATAGATAGATAGATAGATAATAGATAGATAGATAGATAGATAGATAGATAGATAGATAGAAAAATAAATAAATAAATGATAACTATCAGCCCTTAATGGTATTCAGTGCCTGCCAAATGCTATACTAACTGATTTTTCTGTGTTTTCCAATGTAATCCACAAATCTCTTATTTTTATTTTCATTTTATTCTTTCTTCTTTAGCACAAGGATTAGCTTCTTAACATCAGGAGCTTCGTTTCTGTCCCGCCTTCTCCAGCCCATAGAACGGCATCAGGCCCGTGGTATTCTCAATAGAAGTGATCCCATGAATGAATGCAGCTGCTTGTACTGCTTTCTGAGCTTGGCAACTGCAGAAACTAAACCTTCAGGGGGAACTGGGACTTCCTGGGTATGCTCAGCCATCGAAAGGTGGAAATGGAACTTAGAATCAGAGCCCAGGATGTCTGCCTTTTCTGTACCTCTGCTCTGCTGCAGCCATCAGCCACAGCTCCTGAGCTGTATTAGTTAGGGATGGGGGGGGGGGAGATGAGGTTTTAGAAAGAGGGAGGGAGAAACAGCAAGAACATTCCACCCCAGGCCCCCTGCTGTTGTAGTACAGATTTACTGCCAGAACTCATGGCCAGGTTTGCTAGGTACTCTGTCACTGGTGGAATTTGCTCCTGTGGACAAGGCTCTCCTAGGACAAGCCTATGTCCTAGGCTTCCTATCTATTAAAACCCAGGTAGTTTAACTGACCGACTTCTTTGAAACTTGCAAATAACCACAACCACAAAAGAAGTCAAAATAACATCCACCTGGCAGGGTAGATGTGCGAGTGAACTAGGTTAGAGGCTGTGAAGCACCCACAGATGTGGAGTTTGGTGAGATCAAGAAAAAGCCTTCTCCCTGCTGCTGTCCATCACCACCTCTGCATCATTTCTGGAGCAGGAGATGGTCCATGCCCAAAAGAACTGCATCAAAATATAAATTCTACAAACCAATCTGCAAATGAATCGAGCTGCTTTTTCAGGTTTTGCCAGATTGTAACCCACACAAAACTTACCCCAGCATCTAGTTAAAGACCTGAGTGGAATCTAGAAAACCACCTTTCTGCCTTGCCCATTAGTTGGATGTCCATAGACTGGATTGGGTCACCACATCCATTTTCCTACAATGTGACTCTTGGTCTCTTGAGATGTCAGCTGCAGAACGACCAAGTACAAGACAAAAACTAAGAAACAGCCCAGGCTGACATGAGATAGTTGGGAGAAAAAGAAGAGGCCCGAGCTAAAACTAGTTTGTGAACTATCTGTGGATAGCCTTGTGTTTTCTCAGAAAAGATTCCACGGGAGTGAGCACAAGTTGTAACAGGCATATGACCCAAGGAGAGATGTCACTTGATCCAAACGAACCACAGAAGAACAGGTTTGCAAGGAGTAAGGCACATCAGTGGCAGCACCCTGGAACAATTGGTGTTATCACACAGCCTCAAAGAACACCCCACAAATAAAGATGGAATGTTTGAGTTCAGATTGCCAAGCACATGCAGTGCTGGCGTTTTTAGCTGACTGAGTTAATAAAACTTCTTATTGAACCCATATTTTATCTTAACCCAACTTGGGAAAACCCCTGGACAAAGCTGTCCAGAGAGCTTCACTGTTTGTTGATTCTTTGTTTCTTGGCTGATTTTCAACAATCATAGCTGTTTGCTATGTTTACAGCCAGCAAGACGGCCTAGTGAGTAAAGGTGCTTGCCATGCAAATCTGACAACCTACATTCAATCCTGGAACCCACAGTGGAAGGAGGGGACTGGCTCCTGACCCCTGAGAGTAGTTCTTTGGCTTCTGCATGCATGCCAGCTTATGACCAATCCTGTTTTCACATAGGCACATCTCTCTCTCTCTCTCTCTCTCTCTCTCTCTCTCTCTCACACACACACACACACACACACACACACAGTACTCGCTCACTCACCCACTCACTCATGCACTAATAATAACAACAATAATTTTTAAATCAAAAATTTCTGAGCTCTATTTTAAGTTAGAAAAGCATACACACACACACACACACACACACACACACACACATATATATATATATATATATACAAAGATTTGTACTTTTTTTTTCTTCGAGACAGGGTTTCTCTGTGTAGCTTTGCGCCTTTCCTGGAATTCGCTTTGGAGACCAGGCTGGCCTCGAACTCACAGAGATCCGCCTGGCTCTGCCTCCGCCTCCTGAGTGCTGGGATTAAAGGCGTGCTCCACCACCGCCTGGCTTGTACTTTTATATTAATCTTTAGTTATAAGGGTATAAATATTAATGTAGGGAAAGAAAGGATCTTGAAGAAAAAGCAAAAAAAAATTACTAACTATGAGCGTTGGACGGTCCTGTCTCAGCTGTGCATAAAGGAAGCTGTCTGTGGAAAGCCCACACACTGAGACCCCTAGGTTCAGATCGGGACCCATAACCCAGTATTTCCAAGTGTTTTACATGCAATAAACCACCTTGTATTCATAACTTCTCTAATTGTCTCCAACAAGTGGAGCTGGCAACCTTTTGGGAATTTATGTCCTTAACCTCTGTGTTACCCTAACTTGAATATATAAATCCTGTCTCTTAATGGCTTAATGACCTTCGCCAATCCACCTAACGCCTTTACATGTTTGTTGCTTTGGTAAGGGACTAATAACCCTGGTAGTCTGTGAGGACTGAGAAGAAAGCTACATGTCATGACTCTTTGATAAATTCTGTTCTGAATATTCATTATGATCTCATTTGACACTTACATCACTTGTAGAAAAGGAATCTGAATCCAAAAACATTAGGCTACTCAATAAAACTAAACGACAAAACAATGGTGCAAAAGTTTATATACGGTCTATCTAATTCCAATCCACATGCTCCCTTCCCTCCAGTTTCTGCTGAAATGGTGATTTTTTTTTTCCACCTTGCAACAGATCACAGGAGTTGGAACTAGCAGTCAGCTGGCATGCATTCAAGGATGCTTCTCAAGAAGTTTCTTCCTCCAGCCGTTTACAGATTAGGGTCTCCCCTGACTCGGCCACACACACGTTTTTCTGTTGCCAACATCTTCTCTTGCTGCCTGCTATGGCTCCTAGGATGGGGTAGCAATCTTGTAGAATAAATCTATGTAAGGAAAAAGCTAGGCCTTTCTCAAAATGACCAATTACAGCGAGAGTGACCCCTGCTGAACCACATTAGAACCTTCTGCAGAATGTCTAAGAATCCAACCTGGTAGGAACTTGGCTCTTAGCCATCTGGTTGCATCAGCAGCCATGTGTTACAGTGTCATTCTTGTAGCCTGGGAAATCTGGCAAGCACCAAATCTTGTTCTCCTCTTCTGCTGCCCCCTGGGCTAGGGAAGCTTGCCAATTTAGCCCCCATTGAAGTGCGCAGGAAACTACTGTTGACTCAGGGCCTTGCAGCATGCTTATGCACATGCCTGACTGTTGCAGTGTGCCGCCTTAAGGAAGGGCACTGGCCGTTGTTATCTTTTCCATCGCTGGCCAGATTTCTTCCTAGAAATGAGCCACCAAGAGGGGATCAAGAAACAGGAATGGACAGGAGAAGTCCTGACCCCAGCTAATGAGCTTCTTCCTGGAGTGCTGGAGGACTCTGAGGAGTCTGAGTGCAGAAGCACAGGGATGGAGGCAGCGTTTGTGTCAGGGCTTTGTACCACATTGCAACCTCCCTCTCTTCTACCAGCCAGGGCCACAGACATGCAGCTTAGAAGTTTGCAAAACCTGCCTCTCACCAACACTGCCATTCTGGAGTCACCTTTCAGGTATGGTTTCTCATAGTACAAGAACACATTGCTGACCATATTGAAATGAGGCAGGCTTTATTTACTTTAAAGACTAGAGAGCAGAGAACAGGATGATGAAGATCTGAGGCTCATTATACAGCACTGACAACTATTCAAATGATAAGCTGGATTCCTTTCTAATGAATTTAAATGATAAATAAAAATAAGTGCCCAGGGTCTCCATATCATACCGTATATTTCTCTCCTTTTCCCTGGAAGCAATTGTTTCTTAAAAATCATATGAATCTTGCAAGCCCAACTCTAATTTAAATGCATATTTGACCATAGCTATATGCAACCCTAGTGTTTCTAATGTTTTATTTAAATGCTAAAGTACATTATTCTTCTTTAAACATGAATTTTTGCTTTCTTTTTTTATTACATTAATTAATTTATTTATTGTGTGCATTGGGCGAGAGAAAGGGCTCACACCTGCCATACCACATGTGTGGAGGTCAGAGTACAACCTGTGGGAGTCAGTTCTCTCCTTCCACTCCGTGGATATCGGGGCTTGAACTCCCGTGGGTATCAGGGATTGAACTCGGGTCATCAGGCTTGGCAGCGGGACCTTTATCTGCTGAGCCATCAGGCTGGCCTCATAACCTTAATTGTTTTATTTGTTTGTTTAGTTTGTTCTGCTCTGCTAGGGATCATGCCTGGGATTTTGTGCGTGCTGGGTCAAGTGTTCTCTCACTGAGCGACATGCCCAGTCGTCAACCATCTATTTAGAGACCCATCCACTTTATAGCCTGGGGGCTCTTCTTGTCTTGTATAAGCCACGCACTAACACATGAAATGAATGTATTAAACTTTATTAAAACATTTTCCCACTAATGCCTTGCCATCACGACTGGCAGTGCTGTAGTGAGAACCTTTGCCACATCCCTTTCTGTGAGTGTGTAGGAATTTCTCAGGGACAGATACCTGAAGTGCCCTGAACTTAGGGAACATGCTGGGCTATTCTTCGGGTCTTTGATTAGGAAGACCTTGGACTTCTTTATTAAGGATTTCTCGTTTGATGGATGGATGCACAGGTAGAGACGAAACAAAGAGAACCTCTGAGTGATGTGTTTCCAAGTGGGATCAATAGTGAGAGCAACATAATTACAAAGCCAAGACCAGCTCTGCCAGGAGGAGGAGCAGTTACTTCGAAGCATCCAAGAAGTAACAATGGAACAGAACAATGAGTGGTAACATAAGTAAAGTTTGTCCATTCTTGTCTCAAAGGAGAAGGGTGTGTCAGGAGCTCTGTTACCCAAAGGGGGGGGGCACTCTTTGACACTGTAGTAAGAAAGAAGGCACAGGTTCTTTGTGGTCCTTTGCAGTGACCCAGAGAAAAGGAGCCCCGATGTTCCAGCACCCCCAACTCACATGCATTTCCTGTCCATGAACCTGTCACATGGCTTCCATTTGGGGGACCTGCCCTTTCCCAGCAAACATGCATTTCCTGTCCATGCTATTGTTTTGTATCTGAACTCCCTGCTTAGCGTTCAGTGGATATTAACAGGAAAACAAACTGGATCCCTTTCCCAACTCTAAAAACTACAACAGCATACAGTAACTTCCAGGTAAATAAACACAAAATTAACTAGGCCTGAACACTGGCAAGGGCTCTATTGTTGACAATTCTCATATATTTTAATTAGGTAAAAATATCATCGAAGTGCCTCTATCCTATATAATCCCCCATATGCATTTCAGCGATTAAAATTCTTATTCCTTTTGTCTCACTCACAGGTGAGCCCAAGTCCCACTGACAGCCAAGTCATACATCGGGATGGGAGACACACTCATGCCAAACAGCAGAAAAGATCCTTAATTATATTAAAAAATCCACAGAGGCATTTCCTCCCATCCGGATTCTCTCCCATCCCTGCTCTGTCCCTCTCCACCAAAAAAACATGATCCTGGTACTGGGGATGCCCCCCGGCATCTTTAACTTAAGCACTGACAGGTTACGGGGGATTTTTGCCAGAGTAATTATTTTTCAATTCAACAATAATGAGAAATTACCATGGCAACCACTCGTCACGTGGTGCACATATACCCCCTCCAAAGAATGAGCCACACTTAAAGCGTCTACTCCTTAAAAATGTGTGCGTGGTTTAATTAAACTAAAACAGGTCAAAGCAGGGAGTGTTGCGGAGGGGTCTGAAAGCAGGGAGGTGGTGGGCAGGGTGTTGACTGGCTTCAGTATCTCGTGGTCTAGACTGTAAGAAGAGCTCATGACACCCTGTCCTGTGCATCTACACTGGCAGCTCTATGCTAATTTGTATCTTACCTTCATTTCAGTCACTCCCATTTACACAAGTCAGCTAAACTCTTAGAATAAACTGAAGACAGAGCGAACGGGGTCACGCTTGCATTTCTAAATGTCCTTGTTGGTCTTCGCCTTATACTGAGATAGGAGACAGAAAAGTCCCCCGATACTGCCTCTTGTCTTTCCATGACCTTCAGGAGGTACTTGCAATCTGTTTTTCTGGACTGGAAGTCTTTATATTCTCCATTTGGTTTGGGGTTTATTTTTTTAGGACAGTGTCTCACTATGTGTCTGAGGCTTCTATGTAGCCCAAGCTAGCTTCAAGCTCATAGCAATCCTCTTGCCTCAGCATCCCAAACTATTGGGATTATAGGTTAGGAGCCACCATACTGGCTAAACTGCTCTACTATTGTAACCTCTATCCCGCTTTTCTCCCAGTTTGGGAATTTTAAAATAAGCCATGTTTATTCAGAACAGGGTCATCACTTAACACCGTGTTGGCCGCTGTTCTGAACTCTGCCCTTAGCACGGCTTCTTAAAACCTCAGAGCAGACCTTTTACACTAAGTCTCCTTACTGAGCCCATTTCACAGATGTTAGGAAACCAAGACTCGGAAGCTCAACACTGGTGCGGGAAGTTACACAGCAAAGGTGGGGGGAGTCCTTGCCTACATTTGAACTCATAACCACTACATCGCTACATACTTGTATCTAAATATCCCCCCGCCCCGCCAAATAACCTCATTTGCTTAAACATGCAGTTAATATTAATGTGCTGAATGTGGGTAACTTCCCCATCTGGAACACACAACCCAGAGCACGGCTCTTCATTGCTCCCACAGTTTGTGGGGGCACAGAAAGAAAAGTAAAGAGGTTGCGCCAATTTCCTTTGCTACCTCCTAACTGCGGAAGCATGTAATAGATACAGGCAGGAATTTTTAAACCTTTTTCCTCTTCCCCCTCCTCTTCCTTCCTTCTTTTCTTTCTTTGTTTTGTATTTATCTCTGCAATGTTTTAAGGGAAACAAAATCTTCCATGTTTTTTTTTTCTTCTCAAATTATCAACTCTGATTTCATTTATTCTCAGCTAAACTGTATTTTATTTGCTGGTAAAGGTTTGCTATCAGCCTAATAGACATCTTAAAACTGCATGTTGCCATGACAGTGAACTGTCCCTGTCACTAGAGACTCTTGGAAATTCGCTCACAATTCAAGGCTTTGCTTGGAGAAAGGGGTTGCTGTATTCTATTCAGTGCAAGGAGATGCTGCTGTGGGAAAGAGGCGGGTAAAACCACAGAGAGCCCTGGCTCTAAATCATACACTTCTGCAACGAAACACAGATCTGTGTCTTTTTCCCTGAAAATACCCGAGGAATTCATGTATTTCCTTCTCCGACACTAAATCACAATTAATTATGAATATTCCAAAAACAAATACTGCATTGGATCATCAAAAACAGTGGTGTGTGTGTGTGTGTGTGTGTGTGTGTGTTTACTCTCCCAAAATGAGCCCTTTGCCATCATACTTATCACAGTTGGAAGCAAATAATAATTTTTCCTTTCTACATTTAGATTCCTGTCAATTTCTTATCATCTTTACTTGAGTCTTATGTGTTTTACAGACAGACAAGACACAGGGCAGGTCTGTAACCCACAATAACATAATTACTTCTTGGCATTCTAGTCCACACAGTGTCCCTCTTGGGTTAGTATCTTTATTATCACAATTTCATGGAGAAATTTTAATCTCCAGGATATTTAGAAATGGACCCAAACCCGAAGAAGCTTATAGACTAACAAACACCCCAATACCAGGCATGAGAAACCCCTCTGTAGCTAAAAGTTTTCCTGTGCCTCACCTGGCCAGCAGTCAGGACAATCTCTCTCACCCACCAGTCCCGCAGCTGCTTAGACCCAAATAAACACAGACGGGCATTTGGAAGCTACAGAGTTGGTGAGATAAGGTTGGCTGGAGGCTTTTCCTATTTCCCTGATCTCTTTCACCCCTATATTTGGCTCCGTGTTTTTTATTTAATAAGACCATTTAGAAATTCGTCTACACCCCTTTTGAGTGGTTAGTAAGGGGAGTCCCAGAGATTCCCAAAGCAGTAGAGGCTATTGCTGGTGCTCTTGGCGGCTTCTCAGAGGCTCAAGGTAAGTCCCCATTGCTGAAGACACTATGCGTGTTATACACAAGCTCCAGAGGAACCAAGCTGAATCTGACCTGAAAGCCTCCTCATAGTACTGAAAGATGCCATGCAAGCTTCCAAAGGAGGGCAGCAACCAATAGTCCTACCCAGATGTGATGCCTATGAACCATAAGGACACTCAGCATGGAAGGGCACAATAACCTAAGGAGCAATAGTGGGACTCATATCTTGTCAATCTCCAACAAGTCTCTAATTGGACCTAGGCACATGCAAAAGGAAGGACATCACACCTTGTGCTGGAAACTTGGCCAGTTACTGGAGGCCAGGGAGGGCAGAGACCTGAGAGGAGAACCTATTACTGTCAATCTACTAAACCAGCACAATAGCTAACTGCATCTAAAATATTTATCACTCCACCCACAGGTAAGCATGGCTCTCACTCCTCAAAGAATCTTCTGGTTGCAACAGGTAGAAACCATTACAAGAAACCACAACTGGTCAAGTGCAGAGAACAAGTGAGTATGGAGTGCCCAGCCCCAGTGGCTATGTCTACAACACAACTCCAGCACCTAAGACTCAGAGAACATCAAGGAAGATGAGCCAAAACAACAACAACAACAAAAAAAAAAAAAAAAAAAAAAAACTACAAGAGCCAGAGGACCAGGAAATATGCTGTGGGATTGTGTCTCCTAGAAAGGACCAGAAGCTTCTCCCGGAGATACCTCAACAATAGGGCTGCCTACACAACACCAGCACTAGGACAATGCCAATAGACATGCTAACACGGGAGAGGGAAATCATATGGGGCCTCATCAATAGACAAAGCAATGCTGCCAACTGAGAAATGCTAAGAGCTAGGGAAATAGACTTCCCCAAGACTAAGCCTCCCAATTGGTTATTTAATACCAACAGGTCAGTCCTAAAATATGAATGCAAGTAACACTAAATGGACTGGGCGTGCAAACTGTGTGTGTCTGTCTGTCTGTCTTTGTCTGTGTCTATATTTGTGTCTGTGTGTCTCTGCATGGCACAATAACAGAAAAATAAATGAGGATTTTGAGAGGGAACAAAGGGGTAATAAATGGGAGGGGTTGGAAAGAGAAAGGGAGAGAGAAGAAAGTATGAAATTATATTATAATCAGGAAAAAAATAAGAAAAGAAAAAGACTCAAGGTCTCTGGCCAAGTAAGTGGCAACATGGGGGACTGTCTTAGGGTTTCTGTTGCTGCCACAAAACATCCTGAACATCAATCAAGTCAGGGAGGAAAGGGTTTACTTGGCTTACACTTCCACTTTGTTCATCACTGAATGAAATCAGGACAGGAACTCAAACAGGGCAAGGCCCTGGAGGCAGGAACTGATACAGAGCTATGGAGGGGTGCTGCTTACTGGCTTGCTTCCCATGCCTTGCTTAACCCACCTTCTTATAGAACCCAGGCCACCAGCCCAGGGATGGTACCACCCACCATGGGCTGGGCCCACCACCATTGATCACTAATTGTGAAAATGCCTTACAACTGGATCTCATGGAGGCATTTCCTCAACTGAGGCTTCTTCCTCTCTGATGACTCCAGCTTGTGTCAAGTTGTCACATAAAACTAGCCAGTTCAAGGACTTTCTGTGTAAATTCATTTTCTTATTTTATACTCAAGCATGGAGAAATGCAATCTAACATATCAAAAAATAATATACAGGAGACCCTATGTGAAGCTCTCTTGCAAATGATCCAGTGAGGTGTGATATCAGGTGCATAGGTCTCCTGGGTGACAATTCTAGAGTGTGGAGCACCACAGCTCAGATGGAATCACACCCTGATGTATAAGAGGTTCTAAACGGCAGAATCCTATGGTGAGGTAGTCACTTGTGTATCTGGAGAAAAACTCGCCACAGAATCACATGCAGCATTTTCTTCTCCAACATAAATACAAAGAACATGAGAACATTTTGGGGAAAACTTGCAAGATGCAACAGCTTTTTTATCTAGCCCACCCAAATGCATCAGCATAGTTGACCAAATGACAGAAAATCATGTCTTGGATCTGCACTAAATGTTAGAGAACTATGCCAGGACTGAGGCCTTAGAATGTCATTACAAAGCCCAGATATTTTTCTTTGGGGTTGGGGGAAAAAATGAGACATTCTTATGCACAAGTAAACTAAAATAGAGGAGACTCAGCACATCTTGGCGACATTCCAATGTCTCCTTTCCGTCCTCTTTGCAAGCCCTACCACTGGGCGGCCTGAATGACCTTCCTTACACACTTGACACCAAGTATTTCACAGTCCCCAGCTCTTCTCCAGGACTAGAGGACTGCAGTTTCAGCTGCCTGCTAACCTTCATCTTAACTACATGTGGACCCTGACTAGCCAAGACCACAGCCAGACCCTCCCAACTACAACTCCACTCTAATCTTGCCCTCTCTTCTCCCACTTGTGATGCACTCCCAACCCTGGAGATGCTTGAGTGGGCATTTTGAGATTTGTTGATTCCTTTCTTTTTCTGAGCCTAATGCCTCCAATTCATCTTCCAATCCCATGGATCTCTTTCCAATGGAACCCTGGAAATCCCACTCTATTTATTTCAACTCTTTACCACTCTTCCTCTCGACCTCAATATCTCCAGCCTGGACAGTGTGGTAGTTTTCTATTTCATATCTTCACTTGCACCCCTGAGCACTCTTGTAACCTCTTTAGAGAAGCCTGAAAGATCTGACAGTCACTGACCTGGATCCCTCCCTCATTTCTTAGCCTCCCCGTGGTCCCTTCACAGCTGAGAGAGTTCGATTTTTGCCACAGGCTCCTTCCTCCTGTCCTAGGCCACGCTCTACCTTCTACCAGGTGCTTTGGACCTGTTTCCACTCAGCCATGCAGTGTATGCTTTCCTGAGCTTGGTGTAGCTCTCGGCTCCTTGTCAATCTAATCCTAGGTTCCTTGTCTCTTCAGATCATGCAAAGTGTAGAAACCAGCTCCCTACAGTACCAGTCTGTTTTCCTCCAGGGAAGCACTTCACTGATAAGTTCGTTGTTTACTGTCTTGTCTATGAGGAAACGGTTCATAAGACCCTGTTTATATTTTGCTATGAAGCATAAGATGGGTGCCTACTAAATGACTGCCTGAATAAGTGAATATACAAGAAATGTAATAAACAATGAACAATAAAAAAGGATAAATTCACTGAAGAGAACGCTCTAATCTTTCTTTAAACTTCCACAGGGCGTTATTTAAAGTACTGTTTACATATGGCTTATAACATTGCAAACTCATTTGTACATTGTAATGTAAGGTGAAGACTGGCTGAAGAGGCAGAAAGGTAGGATTGAATGGGAATGGGGAACAAAACAGCAGGAGTGAACATGGGAAGGGGTTCTAACGGAGCAGTGTTAGGCAGCAGGCTAAGGTGGCGAGACCCCACTGTTCAAGACAGACAGAGGCTTGGCAAGGTTCAGATCGAGGCAAATATATAATAGAGTACCAGGGACTTAACAGAATCTTTATTCAGTTGAAATTTCTAAATAAATACACGCCATGAATTAAAAGAATTAAAAATGTTCATGCCCTTTGACTTAGTAATTTTATTCCTGGGAATCCATCCAGAGGACATAATCCAAGAATATGTAAATGCTTTATATGCAAAATTATTCACCACTGGAGTACTCATAATAGGGGGGAAAAAGGAACAACGTGCTTATCCTACCATGGAGGAATGATTCAAGAAACTATATGGACACTAGAAAGAAAATTGAAATCTTTAAAATATTGTTTACATGCAACTTATAGCACCACTACAGTATTTGCACATTATAATATAAAATGAAGAAGACTGGCTGGAGAGGCAGAATGATGGGACATAATGGAGAACAAAACAGAAGAAGCAGGGCTGGGCAATGGTGGTGCACACCTTTAATGCCAGCACTTGGGAGCCAGAGACAGGCAGATCTCTATGAGTTCGAGGCCAGCCTGGCCTACAGAGCTAGATCCAGGACAGGTGGGGGGGGGGGGGGGAACAGCAGAAACAGAAGCACACATGAGAAATGGATGAAAAACAGAAAGGGCATTGAGACCTGGTGAGACCCCATTGCTGAAGAGAACACTCATTTTGGCTACAGGACTTGGAAAAATCAATCTTTTTTTAAATTATTTTATTTTATTTTATTTTACCATACAATTCAGTTCTACATATCAGCCACGGATTCCCTTGTTCTCCCCCCTCTCGCCCCTTTCCCCTTTCCCCCAGCACACTCCCCATTCCCACCTCCTCCAGGGCAACTCCACCCCCCCCAGGACTGAGATCAACCTGGTAGATTCAGTCAAGGCAGGTCCAGTCCCCTCCTCCCAGGTCGAGCCAAGCGACCCTGCATAAGCCCCAGGTTTCAAACAGTCAACTCAGGCAATGAGCACAGGACCCCGGTCCCACTGCCTGGATGCCTCCCAAACACATCAAGCCAATCAACTGTCTCACCCATTCAGAGGGCTTGATCCAGTTGGTGGCCCCTCAGCCTTTGGTTCATAGTTCATGTATTTCCATTCGTTTGGCTATTTGTCCCTGTGCTTTATCCAACCTTGGTTTCAACAATTCTCGCTCATATAAACCCTCCTCTTTCTTGCTAATTAGACTCCCGGAGCTCCACCCGGGGCCTAGCCATGGATCTCTGCATCCAGATCCCTCAGTCATTGGATGGGGTTTCTAGCACAACAATTAGGATGTTTGGCCATCCCATCACCAGAGTACGTCAGTTCGGGCTGTCTCTTGACCATTGCCAGCAGTCTATTGTGGGAGTATCTTTGTGGATTTCTGTGGGCCTCTCTAGCACTTTGTTCCACTGCTGGTGGGAATGCAAGCTTGTACAACCACTTTGGAAATCAATATGGTGCTTTCTTAGAAAATTGGGAATCAATCTCCCCCAAAACCCACCTATACCACTCTTGGACATATACCCAAGGAATGCTCAATCATACCACAAGAGCACTTGCTCAGCTATGTTCATATCAGCATTTTATGTAATAGCCAAAACCTGGAAACAACCTAGATGCCCTTCAACTGAAGAATGGATAAATAAAATGTGGTACATATACACAATGGAATACTACTCAGCAGAGAAAAACAATGACATTACGAGGTTTGCAGGCAAATGGATGGATCTAGAAAAAATCATCCTGAGCGAGGTAACCCAGACTCAGAAAGACAAATATGGTATGTACTCACTCATAGGAGGAACTAGATGTGGAACAAGGATGACTGGACTGCTACTCACATCACCAGGGAGACTACCTGGAAAACAGGACCCCAAGAAAGACACAGGGATTGCCCAATGATGGAGAAATGGATGAGATCTACATGAACAACCTGGACATGAGTGGGGGTAATGAAGGGCGAGGGGCGAGGGAAAGAGAGCTTGGGGGAGCGGGAGATCCCAGCTGGATCAAGAACAGAGAGGGAGAACAAGAAATAGGAGACCATGGTAAATGAAGACCACATGAGAATAGGAAAACTCAATCTCAAACTAACCAGGAATCTTTATCCCTACCTTTCATAGTACCAGGAAGTGCTTGGAGAAAAAAGAAACCAGTGATCTTCCCCAGTGCTGGTACCTGTATGCTATAGTACTGACATTCCTGAAAAGATTTCCCCATTGGTATCACAGTGCCATGATGGTTATGGATTCAATCAACTACTTTTTGCTTGACTAGGGGGTCTGTTCAATGGGACAAATTTCATGCCTGGGACTATAAACCTGGTCAGGATGAATTATTTGATACATAGTATTGTGACAATTCATTTTCACACGTAAAAGGTTGATTATATCTCTAGTAATTAATATATGTTATGTGTGAAATAAGCATATGAATGTATAATATAACAAATTTTAAATGACTAGTAGAAAATAGAAGAAGAAATCTACCTTTTTGATACCAGAAACACAGGGCATTCTATAAACACACCAAGAGAACAGATCATATGAGATACAAACAATCCCTTTTGCATACCTCAAAATATTAACAGTTCAAATGTCAAAGGACTTGATGTACAATGTTGCAGTATAAGTGACTACAGTTGATGAGGACTAGTGTCTACCACAAATAACAAACAAGCAAAAATCACCTCAATATAAAATATCAGGGGATGTGAGCATATGATTTTCATAATGTAATCCAAAATTGTCAATAAAGCTATTTCTTTTGAAATTAAAAAAAAATGATAAAGCTAAGCTGCTTTGTACACACATCCATATCAATGTTAGGGTTTTTTTTTAATTATTATTCAATAAAATCGTGTGTTGGTAGACAACTGAGGAAACAGGGACTCTCTATCTACTTCTCCTCAGTGTCTTAAAGACCTGGGGAATGGCCTCAACAAAGCTCCGCAGACAAGTCCGTTATCCTCACACCTTCTCTCTGACGTCAGTGCAACCCAGCAGCCTCTTGTCTTTGAGCTTTCTGTCTTGGAGAGGTACTATTCTTGTCATCCATTCTTGTTTGTGGGAAATGTCTCTCATGGGCTGGTGTATGTATACACTTGTTGCTCAGCAGGAGGCACTGTTTGGGGAGGTTATATAACCTATGGGATGGGATTGAGCTGGAAGAGGTAGGTCAGTAGTGGAAGGCCTTTGAAACTTATGCCCACTTCTGAATTGAGTTTAGCTCTTTACTTATCTACTATGATGTGGAAAAAAACTATACTATAGGTTCCTACCATCAATGACAAAACTTCCCAGCCGTTACTCCTTTCCTGCCATGATGGACTGTGCCCTCTGAAACTGTGAGCCCAGATAAATGTCCCTTAAGTTGCTCTGAAAGATGTTCTGTCACGTGATGAGCAAAGTAACTAATAGACTCCAAAGAAGAGAGTAAGAAAACACTGTCAGTCATCCTTAGTAGGGGCAAATCTTTGACTTAGCATCCAGTGTCAAAGAGGCCTTCTACATGGATCAGTACCTCAGTGCCCAGTAGTTGTGTGTGAACTCTCAGGTCTATTATTGGAACTCTTTCCCAGAACAACCCACTGTTAACTTTGAGAGTCATCAAGCAATGTCACACACACACACACACACACACACACACACACACACACACACACACCACGAGTGAGAGAGAAAGAGAGAGAGAGAGAGAGAGAGAGAGAGAGAGAACACAAATGTGCTGTTTCATCTTCATGTTAATTGTATATAACACCTATACAATTCCTCTTCCTGTAAAACCTCTGTTGGTTATTCACAGCCTGGTTATTGTTCACTGATATTGTCCACACTGACAAGGCTGGTCTACCCTTCATTGCCCTGTCCTCACCCCATGCCTGGACTATCACTGATCCCATCTACCCACATATGATGGTCCTGAATCACTGATGCCAGCCCCTGGTAGAGCAGCTGATATCCAGAAAATATCCAATCTTTACCTAATCAGTTTTTGTTGAAAGGCATCAATGCTGGAGATGCAGTATCTCATACAGTGTCTTCTTTGTTTTATTTGTGATTTAACCAAATAGTTGTATATGTGAGAAAAATCCAACACTTGGGGAAGTTAGATAATTCACTCAAAATTATCCAGTAAGCAAGTACTAAAATAATAAATACATAAGAACTTTCTAACTTACAATGAGTGTACTTTCTATTTTGAATAAAACTGTATTTAACAAAATAAAAACGTTTATGAATGGTAAATATGTATGATAAATAGCATACGACAAACATGTAAACTTTGCCTACATAACTCTGGACTTCATGTTTTCATACTGGTGTGAAATAAAAACAATAGTAAGAATTACTACATCATTTCTATGGAGTGGGAAGTGTACACTGCTTTTCTAATACTTCTAGATGCACTAGAATTTACAAATGAAGAAATAAAGTTCAGGAAGGGTTAAGAAGTTTGATTAAGGCCTCTTTGAATGAAAACAAAATTCAAGCTTACAATATTGGGATGGTCAGTTTTGTATGTCCATTCATCTGAGCCACAGGCACTCAGATACTTGAGTACATGCTATTTTTTTTTAAAGATTTATTTATTTATTATATATACAGTGTAATGTCTGCATGTATCATTGCAGGCCAGAAGAGGGCACCAGATCTCATTACAGATGGTTGTGAGCCACCATGTGGTTGCTGGGAATTGAACTCAGAACCTCTGGAAGAACAGCCAGTGTTCTTAACCACTGAGCCATCTCTCCAGCCCGAGTACATGCTATTTTGAGTATGTCTGTGAGAGCATTTTCAATGTTGTTAACACTTGAGTTGGTAGCCTGTACAAAGTAGACCTTCTCTCTATGAGTGGGTTATCACTCAAGCAATTGAAAATTGGGTAGAACTAAAATGTTGTCCAAGAAGTAACATCAGGGATGAGATAGCTTAGTTGGTAAAGCACATATCTTTCTAGGCACAGAGTCCTGAGTTCAAACACATTTAAATGTTTAGTGTGGGGAATGGAGAAAATGGCTCAGCAGTTAAGAGCACTAACTGTTCTTCTAAATGACCCAGGTTCAATTTCCAGCATGCATGTGGTGGCTAACAACCATCTGTAACTCCAGTTATAGGTGACCTGACTCCCTCTGTCTCCTCAACAGGTGCCAAGTATGCACATGGTACACAGGTACATGTGCAAACAAAACACTCATAAATATAAAATAAAAATTAAAGCCAAGTATGGTGATGCTGGGGAAGCAGAAACATAGATCGGGGGCTCACTGTCTAGCCACTCTGGTCTACTTGGCAGGCTCCAGGCCTGTGAAAGATTCCATGTAAAAAAGAAAGAAAAGAACAAGAAAGAGAAAAGGATTTTTTAAAAAAGGTATACAGCACCTAAGGAACAGGTAAACACATGTACACACATACCACAACAACATGCATGAACATATACATACACATGCACAAAAGCAAAGATCTCTACTTGTCTGACTGCTTGGGCTTGAACTTCACCCTTGCCCTGGTCATGTACTCTAATGTAACATTATTGGACTTTGTGTCTCTTGGACATCTAGCTCTCTTGAGCTACCTGCAGATCTGTGGATTTATCAGCTTCCGTAACAGTATGAGTCAATCCCTTATCTGAGTTCTGTTTCCTTGGAGCCCTAACACTGTAGTATATACCCAAGCACTGGCATGCTACCATTCTCTATATTAAGTAAAAATAGAACTATTTTCCTCCAGGTAAAGAAGCAGCATTAATTATCAATAGTGTGTGGCAAGGGACTCACTAACACATTTCACTACATGTTATTTGTTTTGTTCCAACATCCCAGAAGCAGCGTTTTTTCCCTATTTGTTTACACCTTAGAAAAATCATACTACAGGATGGAGACAGGAAGAGGGGTGACTTGGGAGTTGCAGAAGCCTGGCTGGCTCTGTAGCTTTGACCCTGACTGTACTGATGATCTTGGATACATGATCTCACCTCTCTAGGAGGGGAGGCCATTCCCCTCAGTGCAAAATGCCAACTGCATAAACCTTACTGGTCCAGGGTGGGTGAGACTCATGTAGGAACAGAGGTGTGTTGCTTGCAATGCCTCTTTCCCAAACCACAGGACAGAAAGCAAAGAGAGCCGGGCTTCCAACCGGATGACCTGAGTTGGATCCCTGGGAGCCAGCCACCTGGTGGAAGGAGGCCCCTTTCAAAGGAGATGCTATGGCAGCCTCATCTGTTCCTTGTCCAGCCATCGTAACAGAAAGCTAAAAATGATTCCCAAGTCGTAAAGGGAATTATACTACATGATTGTAGAAGCTCGGAGAGTAATTCCAGCACAGGAGCAAGTGATTATACATTGCGACAAATTAAAAAACTCAAAAAAAAAAAAAGCAAAGAGAAAAACAAACACAACCCAAGACCCTTCAAACCCCTTAGAAATGCTATTTAATAAAGCAAACTCAATTTCCTATAGAATTTCAGTCGAGGAACATTTTGGCCCATAGAAGCAATTAGAGGCATCTATGATTTCAAGAAAACACAAAAACCAAGGACAAACACGATGACTTTGTAACAAGAGGCCACTTCTCATATCCCTGGCACCAAACCGCAGGACACGGAATAGCTGAAGGGCTTATCCGATGGTGCATGGCTAAGATCAGCCGAGACAGGAGCCCCAGAAGTCAGCTCTGCCTCTCCTTTTTGCTAGAACACAAAGAACATAAAGCTTCAAATAAAGTAAAGGCCAGGCATAAGCTGCCAAGTGAGGACAGGCTCCATGGGTGGCCCCTCTGGACCTCTATGATTTAATGAGAAGAAAATGTAAGGTCTGGCTTTGCTCTCTCTGGCCTTGGCGAGAGAGAATGTGGCCCCATTCCTAAGGCTGGATTTGATCAAGACTGTGTCGTGCCCCCCCCCCCCCCCCCGCCAGCCAGAAACATCTCGTGTAATTTTCAATGAGCAACATTCCTCAGAGTGGAAGCACATAAGTCACTTGCCTGTGATTTGGAACTTATTTGTTTTGGAAGATGAAGAACAGGACCAGTCTGCCCCACTGACACCAGTCCATACCCCCTCAGCCCCTGCATCCCTAGCTAGAGAGAATTCTTTCTGTTTTCCAAATACCACATGGTAACTTTTCCTTTTGGGGGGTCCTTTGCTTGTTCTTCACATCTTGAAGATGTGTCCTCTTTAATAACTAAGTTCCAGATGATATGTCATCTCTGAGAAGGAGCCTTTCTCAGCACCATCTAACTGAAGTGGCTGTAGTCACTGTCCCCTCATCCTGAAAGGAGCTTAGGACTGTTCAGAGAGATCTGCACCATTAACGTGCTCTTGTGTATGTTGGCTGCTTTAACCTGACCCCTGGCCCAGCCTCTGCTCTAGACCATAGACTCCCAGAAAGCAGAAGTTCTCTGGTCTCATTGTTTTTTTCCACTATATTCTCAACTCCTTGAACGATTTCTGGCAGACTCAATAATATCGGTAGACTGACCCGATGATTCAGTGGGTAGAAATATTTGCACCTGGCCCCATATGTTAAAAAGAAAGAACTGGGGGGCTGGAGAGATGGCTCACAGGTTAAGAGCACTGGCTGTTCTTCCAGAGGTCCTGAGTTCAATTCCCAGCAACCACATGGTGGCTCACAGCCATCAATAATGAGATCTGGTGCCCTCTTCTGGCATGCAGGCATACACACAGGCAGAACATTGTATGCATAATAAATAAATCTTTTTTTAAGAAAAGAAAAATAAATAAATAAAAAGAAAGACCTGACTTTGGTGAGTGCACTATTGTACACGTGTGCATACACACACACACACACACACACACACACACACACAATATTAAAATGTAAAAAAAAAAAAAAAAAAACTAAAAATAATATCAGCAGGAGACTAGAGGGATGTCTAAATGGTTAAGTGTGAACTGTTCTTGCAGGGGACCCAGTTCAGTTCCCAGCACCCACATCAGGTACCCCACATATACTTCTAACTCTAGCTCCAGGGGGTGCCATACTTCTGACCTCCACTATATATACACGTGTACTCGCCGGCACATGCTCACACACTGACATGCACATACACATAACTCAAACTAAAATTAATCTTAACAATAATATCAGTAGAATTAATACATAAACATGTGGGTTGCTCATGGTTTCTAGGGCCTTAGAAAGTCTGCCTTAGCCAAGAATCTGTTTCATTTGTTTACGTTTTCAAGTCTGTTGAGTGCTAAGTGTTTTCCAGGATCTGAGGCTGTGGCAGTGAATTAAGTCCGTCCTCTACCCACAAAGCATTCACAATGGAGACAGAAAGAAAGGGAAGGAAGCAGCCCAGCAGAGCAGCTCCAGGGGCAAAGCCTGTGGCTCTATGAAGGAAGGGCTGGGGCTCAGCTGCTGCTAATGCTACCTAGGTTGGGGTTGGGACAGCAGCACGGGATTGTGAGGTTCTCCCTGTGAAATACTGGGTAGGTAGTGTTCGAGACGTGCTGCAGTAAAGGGCCTAAATCGTTTGCTGTCTAGACTCTCCTCTCACTCAGAGATGGGAGTGTCAGAAGGGCTGGATCCTACAGAGATCTTAGAGGAGGCGTCTTTTCCGCACATTTCCCCCAACTTCTGGACGACGCTGGCTGTCCTTGCCATCTCATCTCTTGCCTTCCAGATGCATCATTCCAGTGTCTACTCACACCAGTTATGGTCTTCCTATATGTGTCTCAGTGAGTCTCTCACCTCCTCCTGCTACCTCTACTCCCCTCTTCCTCTTCTTCCTCCTGGCAATGCTCAAACTCAAGGCCTCGTGCTTATGCATGGGTGAGTGTTCATCACTGAGCTACACTCTGACCCGTTTTCCCCTCTTCTAAAGGCAATAGTCACTGGGCTAAAGATGAAGCTCAACCTTTGCACAATCCCTGACAGAGAGTAGGTGCTGAATAACAGTTTAATTGAGGCAGGCAGGATAGCTCAGTGGGGAAAGACGCTTGCTGCCAAGTGTCTAGCATAAATGAAGCACGGGGTTCAATTCCCACCCCCACATAAAATGAAGTGTGATGGTGGTGGTGTGAGAAGTGTCTAGCATGTATGAAGTTCTGCATTCAATTCTCACCCTGCACATAAAATGAGGTATGCCGGAGTGAGCATGCCTGTCATCCTAACATTTCGGAATTAGACGCCAGGAAATGAGGAACTTCAAGGTCACAACACTCAACAGCGTGGAGTACGAGACCAAACCTGGACTACATGATATCCTTATAGGACTATAGTCTCTAGTCCCACCCTAACACAGTTAGGTATTTGCCCTATTCACAGTGGAGCATGGGTGGGTAGGGCTACCCAGTCTTATCTCCGTGTGGGTGGCAGAGGGGGAATGAAAATGACCATCAGACAAACCCAGGCCACGCATGCTTAGAAAGAGCTGTGTGTTTCTTATAAAGCCATAAAAAGGTTTCAGATAATACATTTGCTTCAAAAAGCATAGATTCTCAAATGAGACTGATTTCAAGATGGGGTATCCCGTGGTGCACTTAGGGAAGGAAAGCAAATTGAAAAGCCATCACTCTCCTGGAGCAGCCAGGAGCTGCTAGCAGCAGCCCAAGTTCAAGTCCAGGACCCCAAAGCCAAGCACTAAGATGCCACCCTCCAGCTAGCCAGCCAGGCTGAGGCATTAGTTTCACGTTGTTCCCCTGAAATGGCAATATAGAAGAAACAGAGCTATGTGGAAAGCTCGGTGCCTGAAATAACCCTGCCATACAGAGAAACCAGAAGCAGGGAATGGAAGGGTCGGGTTCTCCTCAGCTAACTTTCGAGCTGGGGCGGCCCTGGACGAAAGGCTTTTCTACTCTCTAGTGTCACGTCCTTGGAGACTGATGCTCAGGCTAACCTTGCTGTATGTTTGAGCTCTGCTACCAGCCTAGCCTGTGAAATGTGAGAGTGGCACAGCCGCTCTTACTTGAAAGCTGTGATGATTAAATGATCATGCAATGTGCCTGGAAGGGAGAAGCACTCCATAATGGCTCGTTATTATTACTATTTTGCATTCAACAAATAATAATTGGGCTTTGACTACGTGTCAAACTGTGCATCAAGTGATGAGGATACAGTAAACATTTCTGCCCCCTCCCCCACAGGCTGAAGAGATGCAAGATCTGAAAGGACAAATTCACAAGCCCCCTTAATGGTAAGAGTGGGTGTGGAAGGTCAGCTTGTGCTATCAGCATATCACAAAGCTGCCATCAGTCAGGCTTGGTGCTTGAATTCCCTGGCCAATGAGCTTCCAGGATTTGATATTCTTTATCTCGGTGGACATCCCCCACTGTCCCCTTTGGTACTACGGAGCCTAGTGAGATGTCACGCACACATTAAGAGAAGCCCCTCTCCTGGGTGCTGGTGTGCCATGAAGGAAAGTGCCAGCCTGATTTTGGGTAACCTCCCTTTCAGAGGAGGACCAATTGGAGCCAAGTCTGGGCCAGGACAGCAAAACTATAGCACAAGAAGAAACTTCAGAAATGGCAGAGGAAGAGAGCTCTGGTTCCAGTACCAAATAGGACAAGGTGAGAATCCAGTGTTGCTGCGTCTAAGCTACAGGAACTTTGATCAACTACTAAACCTTCAAACCCTTAGTTTCCCAGTCTGTCAACAGAAATTGGATTACCAGCTCCCAAATCAGGTTTAGTAATCAAATAAGAAAGTGCTTATGAAGAGATTAGCATAACAATGCATGTAACAACACCTGGTAAATGACAGTCCTCATTATTGGGAAGTAGACAGGAAGGTGTATTAAAGTACAGGGAATCAAAAAGCAGATCCTGTCTCTTTGCTCAAAGTCCCAACCAGTATCTTCCAACCAATAGGGGGCAAAAGGCAATCTGTAGACTACTATAAGGGGCTGGAGATATGGCTTAGCAGTTATGAGCATTTGCTGCTCTGGCAAAGCACCAGGATTAGGTTCCCAGAACCCACATAACAGTCTATGAACTCCAGGCCCAGGAGATTTGATTCCCTCTTCTGGCCTCCATGGGTACTGCATGCACAAGATGCTACACACACTAGTAGGAAAACATAATACACATACAATTTAAAAATTAATTAAAGAAATAAATAGTAGTCTTTGAGACCCTCTATAATGTGTTGGTTCTCCTGGGACTCCCTTCCCATATTCAGTTCACTCCTGGAAACCCTCAATGTGCCTTGTACAATCAACTACAGACTGCCTTTGAACTAGCCAGCCCTCTTGTAGCAGACAGGACAGCAGGATGATAGCGAGATCTGGCTGCAGGATCTGGGCAGGGTCAAACCACTCTGTTTGAACCCCAACTTTGAGGCTTACATGACTAATGATTTGGGGCAAGTATTATAGAAAAATAGGAAATGTTCCCTCACACATGTGTATGAAGATATGGTTCCTGGAGGGCAGTGCTGTTTGAGACATTGTGGACTGTAGGTTCCTGAGCCACAGCTGGCAGAGGTAGGTCATTAGGGATCTTTCACAGTTATAGCCCAGACCCACTTCCAGCTTGAACTCTGCATCCGGTCTACAGCCTGCTGGGACCAGCTACCACAGTCCAAACCACTTTGCCCGCCATGTCTTTGCTGTTACAACAGACAGTATTCCCCTGGAATCATATTCAAAAACAGCATGTCTTCCTCATGTTGCTTCTGACAGGTATATGGTCATAGAATAAGAAAAGTCACTAATACAGTTCATCATGTAAATTCCTCTTTAATTTAACTAACCATGAAGTGGGAGGGATAATACATCTAATCAGTCTCATAAAACATCACCTTTCTTCATGATGAATATAAATAAATAAAGATAAATAAGCCTGAAAGCCAGATGTTGAATGGCTATGAGCTACTTACTGTCTAGCTGACACGTCATTCAAGTACTCTGTATACCTCATATCTAATTCATCCCAAATCCAAGTAGAAAAACATGAATTGTCCCCCTTTATAGATAGATAATGGGGCAACAATAACTAAAGCCGATCTCCCTTAGTTAGCTGTAGGGCCTTTCCCCTCAGTATTCTGTAGCAACAGCGTCAGACTCAAAGTCACTCAGGAGTTCATACATGACTCACGTTTGTGTACCGTCTTTATGGGCCCTGGGCCCCGTACTTTATTTGTTCACTAAACCCATGAGCACCCTCTGCCCTGCAGTGCAGAGACATATGGGTAGACTCCACTGACAGAGGAAGGGTGCTCAGTTTCCCTGAGGCCTGTATTATCAATGACTATCTCACAAACAAGTCAAGTGGAGACCTGAAAATACTGCCTGGGTGACCTAACCCCGAAGCTTTCTCTAACACTTAACTGTCTGGTGCATCTGTACATATAAAAACCACAGCGTGATGCCTGGTGGTGTGGCCCACTGGCATTTTTCATTCCTCCTGGGAATATACAATAATACCAAAGAGGCCACTGCAGGTGCAGAGTAAGTCTGCAGCATCTCCTCATCCATGTATGTCCCCAGCGCTCACAACAATGCAGCAAAACCAAATTATGTTGTGTCTTGGTCCACAAGCATCTTGTGATCTGAAATATGAAGTTGTAGAGATTGCCAGTGGGCAGGGAAATGCCTGAAAACTGTGCCACAAGCCAGTGCTCATATCCATGGTGTTTGGAGATCTGCTTTCTAGCAAATGCCCCCTAACGTTAGATTTGATTGGCACCATGAACGTTTAGCCATACTATACAAACAACACTGGTGCTGTTTTGTGGTGACGATAGCGGTATTATTGCCCAAACCTTTCCACATATGGCAAGAAGAACCATTGCTGAGCACTCTCTGCAAGTTGACCAGTGCAGCCTGCTCAGTTGTTTTATGAAACAGGTACTATGTGACAAAAGAGGAAACGGAGTGCTGGTTAGCAGCCCAAGCCTCAAACTCAAAAAAGTGTTCACTGCAGACAGGCTCATATAACCATTGTTTTACCAACTGGTTTGTTTCACATCCTGTATCTGGGTTCTGGGACCTGGAAAAAAAAAGTAAGATGGCACAGTTTCTAAAGGAGCATCCAGAAGTCATAGAATCTAGGATGCTCATCTCCCTAGCCTTTGGAGGAAGATACAAATGATCTCTTTGCGGGATCTCAGAGACTGGTCCCAAGCACAATATTCTCTTGGTGAATGACTTCAGATTTTATCCGTCATTCTTCTTGTGTTGAGTAACAGTGTGACAACCTCATCCATTCTTATTTCTCCCAATAGGGTTAGCCCCAGATCTGCCACATCCACCACCAGGAGTGTCTAACCTGCAGTCAGAGGGCTGCATGTCCCCTTGGAAAGCTATGACTGTTACTCAACACAAACCACACACTTATTTAAAATACTCTGAGGATTTTTAGCCAATTATGTTTAACTTGATTGTGCTGTTCTTAGGCCTGAACTTGATAGGAGACAATGTCATGACTTAATGACAAAATGATGGACATGCCTGGCAAGGTGGTTTGGTTTTTGTTGCCCTTTAAAAGAAGCAGGAGGAAAAGAAGACATCTGCTTTGCAGCAAACCTCTGACTTCCCAGGATGCACTGGTGAACGGATGACCTCAACATATGTGTGTGTACATATATATGTATTTATGCATGTATGTATGAGTATTTGCTAACCTCAATTTTGTAGAAATACTTTTGCATATCTCTGAAGAAATACTGTGGGCAGCTAAATTCAAAAAGAGCTAAAGAAAAGTCTATGGGCACATTGCACACAGCTTCTGAGAATCCCACAACTGAGCATGGAGTGACTCCAGCCTCTGAAAGAGGGACCAGAGACAACACAAAGCAGTGCCAACCCACTACCAGCCACTTCCCAGGTCCCAGTTCTTCCATAGGCCATGCCAGAAGGGATGAGTTGACTTTCTGGGAGGCTAAGCTGTGCTCTGAGTAGGGAAACAAAGACTTTGGGGTGAGGACAGTCAGGTCATCATAACACATGCATCCTTACACAGAAAGAGTCAGAAGCCCACTCTCTATCCACAGAGTAAGATGTACCAAGAAGCAGTACCGACTGCAGCTATCATGGCCGGCCATCCACTGCATCTGCCACCAACTGCAGTTATCATGGCTGGTCATCCACTGCATCTTCCACCAACTGCAGCTTCCTTTGCTGGCCATCCACTGCATCTGGCCCTGCTCTTTAATATTCCTAAGACAATCAGCTCTATCCAAGTACTGGACATGGTTTCTGGGAAATGTGTAGTGGGTAAACAAGCATGCTACCTGCTGCTCACTTGCCTATAGCCTCAGCCAGGGACACCAGTTATCCCCTTATCCCTTGACCTACACATCCCCACCAGGTGACAGGATTGTCAAAGCTTCCCACTGAGGAAACTTGCACACCCCACCCCCACCCCACCCCCATGCATGCTCGTTCGCATGCATGCACACACGCACGCACGCACAAACCTGCAGAAGTCCCTATTTCAGAGGCTGTTCCTGGAATCACATTAGATGCTTTCACTTATCCAGAATGTTTAAAGACTCTCGTGACCCTCGAATCAGTTTCACTTTTCCCTCATGTTTTCAAAGCAAAACTCAAGGGACTTTGCCCAAAATGAATTATGCAGGAGATATGATAAGATGAGATTCCACCTGCTGCTAAGGGAGCTGCCTTAGAAGAATGTAATCAGATATTCATTTCCTGGTACTAACAGCCATTAAAGGGGAGTGCTGATGTTTGGAACAAATACCTTAGGAAGAAAGTTTCAACATATGTATTCTAATTGAATTTCTTCCCAGGCAGAATGGAGTTGACAGAATCCCATATCCGTCACGATCCGTGGACTCTGTCAATCCCAAATCAGCCGATCTCACAACAATACTTTTCCGGATTCTTAATCCCCTTGTCAACCACTCCGGTTGCCAGGGAGACTCATTAGAGCTGCCGGCAAACGCCTTCTGACAGCGTCATTACAAACCACACAGTTCAGAGCATCTGCCCCGGCTCTTCTGTGAGTTTATCTGTTTGTTGCCCATTTTGCCCCAACTAGAACCCAAGAAAGAAGAGGTTATTTATCTGCTGTGCTCCCTAGACCTACCTCCCTGTCAGCCAGGGTCAGTTAGGAGCGGGCCCTAGTACATATTTACTGGCTACAAACCTCCAGTGTGTGGAGAAACAGGGTTGGGCTTGCAAAGGCAGCCTATCTGGATGGACATGTGCACCAATACATCTGTTTCCACAGAGCAAGCGGGAGCATCACCAGCGTTAAGGGCTAGGAAAGAGGCGGGACCAGTTCCCCAGATTCCTGCATTGGTCTCTTCACTGATGCTAACTCTGGCTGACTTAAGTCTTGAACTGGTTTCGCCTCCAAGGCTGGAGTCTTCTTGTATGGGGAAAGTCCATCTGTCATGAGGCACATGTTTCTGTTCCCCACACCAAGCCCTGTACCCTCTGCTCCCAGATCTGTGAGCATGGTGCTGTCATCAACTGCATGATGCTGGGTACTCCACCAAGTCCTAAGCTGTGATGCCGCCAGCAGGGGTCCGTTTCCTTCTCTCCTAAGATTAGAGAGCCTGGAAGGAAGGGGACTCACTGGTGAGAGTTAATAAAGTAAATCCCAAAACGGGAAAGAAAACTTTCCCATGGAAATCGACTGAGTTTCATTTTGCTCTGTTTGGACAATATGAAAAGCAAAGGGTTAAAAAAAATATAAAAATAAAAATAAAAACCCTAGGCAAACGTGCTGCCATTGAACTACACCCTGGCTCTGCGATTTAATTTTTAAAATTGTTGTCAAGGAAGATGTTGTCAAGGGTGCTGGAAGAGTACTCCCACTCCTTGTTTCAATCTTGGGCCCCTCTTTAATTCAGTGGTCACACACTGAGTCCACTGCGGTAGGGACTGAACTAGGACACGGGGATATTACGTAGTACAACAAAGACGCAATCCTGCCTCAGAAAGTATACACCCACAGAGAAAGAACCCTCGATAATCAATGCAGCATACAAAGATGATGGAGTGAGACTCACTAGGGTGCTTAAGGGGGCGGCGCGGGGACAAATCCTTGGTCAATCCCTAGTTCTGGCCCCTGGAAAGCAGAGGGGCTGGGGGTCCCATCTTGTTTTGAGTGTGGGAACAGTTTTGCTACTTTCCCAGACTTCTATAAGGATTCAGCATGCAGCTGTAGATAAATGGCTTAATAAAGCATGAGGCCCTTGTAATCACTCTGTATACCATAAGTATTGTTATTAGAAACAGGGACATGAGAACTCCAATTTAGAGCTGCTCCCAACTGTTTTAGTATAAGTAAAGCCTACCCCATCTCTATTCCTCTGAGGGGATGCGCACACTCTGTTGAGTGTCCAGGTCTGGACTCTGGGCTGGGAGTTAAGCATCAGAACCCAAATGGCTATACAGTATCTGACACTAATAAACTTTTGAGCCAGGCACAGTGGCACATGTTTGTAATCCAAGCTCTGAGAAGGGGGAGGCAGGAAAGTGAGTTTGAGGCCAGTCTGGGCTATATGGGTCTCCCCCCAGCCCCCAACACACAGGCAAAAATAAAGTCCCAAGCTTCCAAAATAGCCCTTCATGCACAGATCCACAGCAAGAGAAGCCGAGTTCCATCTCTCTCTCTCACTGGACCCTCTAATTTCAGAGAAGCAGGAAGGCAGGAGATTGTGATAACTGAACTGGGATTTCGGAGTAGCTACAGGAAGGGCTTGCTCCTGGTCATCAGGCTCCCCCACCTCAAGCATCCCAAGTAAATCTAAAGTCAACAGAATCTGCTTGCTATGCTAACATTTAAATCCCAAGCCCTTCTGTTCTGGAGATGTTCATGGGGGGTGAAATTATCCAGGCATCTGATCAAAAACAAAGAGAAACCAAACAGCACTTGAGATCCTAGACCATTTCCAAACCACTTATCCCCAGTAGATGTCCTGGCAAGCTTCTTCTCTGAGGCCATTGACAAGGCACAGGAGGGTGACCAACGGGAGGAAGGGATAGATGAACACACACCAAAAATAGATAGGTAAATAAATAAATAAATAAATAAATAAATAAATAAATAAATAAATAAATAAATAAATAAATAAATGCAAAAGATAGCTTAGAATCTGCAACTGTCTTTGGTCAAGAGCAAATCCCTGGGAACAGAGAGATGCGTTGTAACTGTCCCCATCCCTACCTCCACCCTCCTCAAATGGCTGGCAGTAAAGGGAGTAAAGACTGCTGTTCAATGAACTCCTTCCTGTCCGGGCTGGTCTGGAGGGGGCAGCCCACAGCAGTGCAGTGATTACAGTAGCAGTGGGGAGCCCGAGGAGCCTCCAGACCGGATTGCATTTTGGAATGCTCTGTATGGCTTTCTCAGCCGCTCGCTCCAGCAGCAGCAGTGGCAGCAGATTTACTCTCCTAATTATGTTTGGCTCTGGTTAAATTAGTTTGCATTCCCTGAACACACACTGACTGGGGGAGGGGCAGGAGGCAGGGGAGAGGTGGCCTGTGAAGATGCCAGGAGGTGGAAAGACTCTTGCCAGAGGATGATGCACACAGAGAACTAATGACCCAGGCTCAGGCAGCACAGGAGAGCCACCATAGAGTAGTTTGAGTACCCAGAAGAATGGGGTGCACTCTGTAAAACTTCAGTGCACGTGCTCACTTGTGCCCTCATTCATTCATGCAGCAAGTATTTATTGTTTACAAGGAATCAGATCTCAAAGAAGGAAAGGACACTCCAGTGATGCCAACATGGTTCCTTGATCGATCGGTATCCTCCTTTCATCGATACTGTTGTGACAAATACCCTAACAGAAAGCAACAGAGATGGGAGAAGGGTTTATTTGGCTTATAATTCCAGGTTGCTGTCCGTCCTCGCTGGGATGTCATAGAGACAGGAACTTGAGACAGCTGGTCACACCACACCACATCTATAGTCAAGAAACAGAAATGAGTGTGTCCATGCTGCCTGCTTGTTGGTGCTTATCCTCAGCTAGCTTTCTCCACTCCCACAATGCAGGGCCCAGCCTAGGGAATGGTGCTACTCACAATGGGCTGGATCTTCCTACATCAATCAACAATCAAGACACTCCCCTCCAGACACACCCACAAGTCAACCTGGTCTAGACAGTCCCTCACTGAAATTCTTCAGATTCTAGTCACATCAAGTTGATGGATAAACTGAGCCAACGCACTCACTGAACTCACATGCTTGTAGGAAAGGTGGATTACTATGTAGGAGAGACCGTTCTCCCCAGAGCGGGTGGCGCCTTCTAGTGGTGGCTCCATGTATTGAGTTCTGAGGAAGAAGCAATACTGCCTGCCTGCCTGCTGTAGCTACTTGCATATAAGTCTGTCTTTCCAGTTACGCTGCCATCAGAACCCAACTGAAGGCCAGTCACTGTCTAAGATTCCTCCAGACTTTCAGCGGCAGAATAGGACTCCTGAGGCATCCAGCCTTGTGGATTGGGCAGCTACTGGGCTCTCAGCCTCTCCAGCATGCAGATAGCCAGTATTGAATGATACAGCTCATATTGTGTAAGCTAATCTAATAAACCCCCTTCCGTAGTATGTACTCATTCTAAATGGCCTCTTCCTTTGGAGAACCCTAACACAGGGGGAAAGGTGCTGTTCAAACTCAAGTCTGGGCAACCCTGAAGTCTTCTTGCTGTCCCTGAAAAGTTATGCAAAGCAGTAGGGCAGAGTGAAGATGTTCTTTGCTTGATGCTTGTGATGGAATGTGCTGGATGGGTGAAATCCTGAAGCAACCTCTCAGGAAATACTAGACCCTGAGATTTCCTGTTCTTGCAGGTAATCCAGGGTCAAGGTGTATGCTCTTGCAGAATTAGCGAGAATGAATCAGTCACAGAAAATGGCTAGAACCTGAATCAATGAGCTTACTACAAAACTGTTTGATTGGGGTTTCCTAGGAATTGCCACCAGCAGACAAGCTGAGACAGCCCCACGTGCAGGTGGCAGCTCTATGTATACATATATGTACTAATGCCTCCTTTTTTATTCTGAGGCATTACTATTATGTAGGAAAGCCAAATTTCCTGGTTCTTAGAACAGACTCAAGTAAATACCTGTGATTATCAACTGTGGGTTAGCTTTCTTTACTGAAACTCAAGCCAACAACTCATACCACTATTGCAGTTAAGAGCGTTTTAGAATTTCCATAGTAAAACTTCCACAATAAAACCTATTCTTTTGAGTTTTAATGCCTTACCTATTTTTCACTTTGGTAAAGAACTGAAACTTAAAATGAGGATTGTCAAATCATGTTTTTCTTTTCTTTTCTTTCTTTTTTTTTTTTTTTTTAACAGAAGCCTTGCAAATAGAAGCAGCTGCTTTGGATTTATAAATACTGTAATCTTCTCCCAGCCTTGGATTTTTTTTCTGACAACATCCAGATCAAAACCAATTTAATTTTGAAAGATAGCTAATCAAGTAATTTGCTGGAGCACCTCTCCAGTCAGAAAAGGGGGTTGGGAGCTCCACTCTGAGAACTCAGCTCTGTGCTAAAGATTATGAGTTGACCGCCCAGGTTATCACAAAGTATTTGATCCTACTTTGCAGGAGCAAAACCTGCATCATATATTCACTCATCAACCAACCTGAGCACATTGCCTACCCATGTGGCAGGACATCTGCTTACACAGACCCAACTTGAAGCTCCCTACATTTTTGTGTGCAGCACTGTATTCCTTAAACATGCTGAGTTTTTCAGCCCATAGTAGACACATTCCCAAGTTTGAAAGCATTGAACAATATAATTTTGACTTCCATCTTGTAGACTTGTAACACCTTAGCACATACTCACACAACAGGAAGCATCACAGATTTGAGAATCTGCATAATGTGAGGCCACTGTAGTGGCCCTGCTTTGTCTTTTTATCCACTATATTGTGTGCACTTGGGCGTGCCTGTGTTCATGTGTGCATGTGTAGGGGATGTGTTTGTATGTAGAGGCCAGGGGACAACTTCAGCTGTCACTCCTCAGATACTGTCCACCAGGTTTATTTTGAGCTAGGGTCTCTTATTGGCCTATAACTCACTACGTGGCCTAGGCTGGATGGCCAGTGACCTGCAGGGATCCAACTATCTTTACCCCTCTAGCACTGTGATTACAAGTGTGTACCATTACACTTGGATTTTTAACTGAGTACTGGAGATCGGATGTAGATCGTTATGCTTCAAAGGCAAACACTTTACCAGCTAAGCCATCTCCACAGCCCTTATCTACTACATCTTATCTGCCATTTACTCTACAACAGGAATACAAGCTATCTGTGGAACTCATGACCCAGCAAAGACAATGTGGCAACCCCTTGGAATTTGTTCAGTACACACATTCCTGTTCTGTGCTAGGCTCTACTTAAAGTGGTCTATAAAACTTAATCACCATGACAACCATATAAGGTAGGTAGGTAGCAATTTGTACCCCAGCTTCATCTTCAGGCTTGAGCTAACTCTAGTGTTGGTCATGAGTTTCTGTTTTTCTATATGAAGGAAATAGATACTGATTAGAAATACTCATCATGTTCTAATGCAAGTGGAAACATCATGGATTTGATGATGGCTTCTGGTCTAGTGACTTCAGTACAAGCCATTTGTCTATTTGTTCTCTCTGAGAAGCTTTACTCTTGCTTTAGAGAGATGCATCATAACTACCAGGAAGACACAGCCTGGAAACATTGTTCTGCCAATGGACATTAAATGCAAAACCTTGGCCTTCCTCCCATTTCTCCTTGTCCCCCATCCTTTCCTATCATCTCTCCGAACTTAAATAGCTCTTTGGGATTGAGGAGGAATTATGAAAACTCTTTAAGAAGCTTGAAGAAAAAGAAGAAAAGGAATGTTACTATGTTTGCTATCAGGTTACTTCCCAGTGTTTCTAGAATACTCTGGTAGGAAAACACAGGGGCTTAGGATTCCAATCTCACCTCTGTTCCACCTGTGCTGTATCACTGAATCAGTTCCTTATGCTCTCTTAGCTGTCCTTTGAACAAAACCTTCAGAATGTTTTGAGTGAATTGGGTGCATTTGAAGTTCAGAAGATAGCTAAAGTGTTGTATCTAATATGATTACTTTATGAATGTCCACCTCCTCCCTGCTCCTACTTCCCTGTAAAATAACACTTTTTGTCTTCCCAAGAAAGCCTGCTACTGTTGCTGTCACATAATAGATAACCCATGAATGATTCCAAAGGGAAAGGGCCTCTCTACATCCCAAAGTCCTGGGAGGAGAGGATTTCCCTTATGCAGATTTACAAAGGAGGATGGGTTCCCACTATGGATGTCGACTCCATTTCATCAATGTCTCTGATCAAAGCTATTGGCCACAAACACTGCGAGGTTGGAAAACAGTTCCCCTGAGAGTAGGAAGCAGAAGCTCACATCCCTTCGAAGACCCTCCCTTGCAAGAGGAGTCAGGCCTCCGAAGACATATAGCCTTTGGGTTAGGGTGTGCCATAACAAGGATCAGGTTTTTGTAAATAAAGGTGGAGGGTAGTTATTTTCTTTGTATAGCTCAAGGATTTTATTCTCCAGATCAGGAAACTTTCTTCCAAATGTGCTAACTATAACCCATACCATCCTCCTTTTACCGCCACCCCCCAAACTGGAAAAGGAAAGCCGCTGAGAAGTGACAAACACGAGCCTTTAATTCAAGCCTTTGTGCCCTTCTCTGGTCCTTAAAGTATAGGAAATGATAGGGAGGTGGGGGCAGCATCACAACACCCTCTAATCAGGGCAGGGTGAATCTGTGAGCTCAAGTACCAAGTCTATATTCCTGGCTTCTGTGAGTTTACATCAAATCCGAATGTCCCTGCAATCTAATTGTACTCAAAGGTTCAGTAGGCCTCTAACTTCCACAAAGAGCCAAATCAACAAGCCATCTGCTCTGTTTTCTGGTTGGCCTTTCACATTTCTTATTTCTAGTGACTTTGGTCTTCACCCATGAGGAAGTTTTGTTCAAGTTAAAGAGGTTTTTGTCATGTAAACAGCTAGCTGCTCATACACACAAAAGCAGAGCATTTTGTTCATGGGTGTAAAAAGACCCAGGAAGGCCTAGATCCTGCAGCTAAGTAATTCGTAAATTATTACTAAGGGTTTTGAAATAATTCCTACCTGCAGGTTCTCACTTGTATCTAAAGAGACAGGATACCACCAACCAAAGCTCTCAATGGCCAACAAAACAATTTGAATAATAAGTAACAAAGGACAGATTATAGCCCAAGGTATAACAAACATCCTCATGAATTCACACTGCTATGAGGAACAGGTTGAATAACTAAGTGGGAGTGAAAGGAGAAATCTCCCAGGCAGAAGAATTATGCAGACCCATTTCTGAAGACGAAATACAAAAATCCTTGGTACGGTGTTTTTCTTGTTTTCCTCCCCAAACACATGACCCTAACAAATCAAGAGAACCCCAACAGACATATCCAAACTGAGGGGTATGGAGACCATTACTTCTCAAAACCATCAAGGCCACTAAAACCAAACAATGTCACTGGAGAGATAGCTCAAAGGTTAAGAGTACTTATTGCACAATCAGAGGACCAGAGGTTGGATCCCACTCTATTGTCCTAAGGACACCTGTAACTTCAGCTCTGAAGATTGCAGGGATTTTCTGACTTCCAACACAGTGGAGAAAATGGGAGGTCCAGGTTCTGGAGGCCATGCTACTAAGAAATAGGTAGAGAGTGATAGAGGAGAACACCTGATGCCTTAGCTATGTTCTGCTCTTCAAATGATGCACAGCTATGAGTAGAGGTGTACGCACTTGCATACACACATTCACATAAATTTATACACAGATACATGTACACAAATAAAATCTTTAGAAAACTCAAGGAATATCTCAAAAACCTGCCCCACTCAAGAGAATCTCATAATGTGGCATCCCAGAAAGGAGTCCTGATCCTTCACACACACACACACACACACATACAACTGAAGAGATTGGACTGTAGCTAATATTACCATGCCAGCTCATGGGTTGTTACTATGTCAGAACTCTTAACAACAATGAAAACTGGGCACAGAGTGCACAGGGATTCTCCACAGTCTTTAAAACTTTTATGGAAACCTAAAAGGTATAATAGAGAAAGTTTGCTTTTAAGAATATTTCTTTCCCATTTGACTTTTCTAATATTTTAATATACTGAGATACATCCCGAATCTTTCCAAATTAATATGCCTAATGAGCTGAAGAGATGTTACATTCTCTTGGGTCCTACTGTTCTCTAGAATACTTAGGGGCAGGAACAATGGTGGCTGTAGCTAGCTAGCATGCATTAGAGTGGCTCTGGGCATCGTGGTTTCTAATGAGCTAGCCTGCCAGTTCAGATATGACCATTATCATTTAAAAGCTATATAATCTTAGACAAATTATTTTATTTAAGGATATCTTGGTTTCTTTCACTGTAAAATGGGATCAGATATCAGCTAGTGTGTGGTGAGACTCTGAGGTGATACATGAACTGCTCAGCTGCTCAAAACACATGAGTTTTGTTATGACTTCTTAGGAGGGGGGCTTATACACACAGTGTACATCTTTGTGTGTGTGTACTGGTGTATGGGTCCATACTGAAGCCAGAGGTTGATGCTGAATGTCTTCCCCAATCATTCTCCACTTTATTTTTGTGGCAGGAGAGGTTCTGAACTTGGAGCTATCAGATTTGGCGAGACTGGCTAGCCAGTGAGCAATTGGAATCCTCTTGCCTCTGCCTCTGCAGTACTGGGATTATAATGTGTGTCACAGCATCTGACTTTTTACATGGGCCCTGGGGATTGAATTTGGGTCTTCAAGCTTACACACAGCACCTTAGTGACTGAGCCTTCTCTCCAGCCATGACTTTTTGAGGGCGTTCTCTAAGTCCTTTGTCTACAATGCAGCTATCCTGACACTTGATAATTCTGAGCTAACGAAGACAAAGAGGAGTTTAAAAGACTTGCTGTAGGTCACATACCCAAAGAATAACTGGATCAGGGGATCTTAGGAAATTAAGAATAAGATTTTGAGACATGGAGAGAAACAAGAGGATAAATCAGAATGGAATCCAAGAAAGGGGGGGGGGGGGTTTCAACAGATAAGAGGAAGAAACCAAAAACACACAATATAGCTTCAAGATTAATCTTGGCCTACACTGCAGTTTTATTAACAACTTCATGGTCAGTGATTATCATTTCCCAGGATATCTTGATGGAAGGGCCACCTCTGCCGCAGCCACAAAGACCCCAATCTCCCCCTCCCCATACCTCCCAAGGATGGGGACCTCAGGCCTCCTTCTCTGTTTAGCATTCTCTGTAAGAAACAAATGGCCCTCCTAACGTTCAGTTTCTGACTAAACTATGCAAACTTCCAGTGCTCGCCTCTTCCTCTGGCGTTGGCCTGGGAAGCTGGACTCTATCATTTGCAGTCCTCTCACTGACACTGATTCTTCCCTGCTTACTCAGCAGGAAACTGAGGGGATTTTTATTTTTCATCTGTCAGCCAACTGCACAATTAGGGAGAAAAAAAAAAGAAAAATGAAAGAAAATGCAAAGCTATCCAATATGAATAATTAAATCCTACAAAAGTGTGAAGGAAGCAGAAATGGGTCTCCCCCTCACACAGGGTGCTGTGAGTGCCCCAAGATGGAACATGATACCTAGAGGCCCTGCTGGCTTCATGTAGCACAGGAGAACTCAAGGTAACCAGGGTGCATTGGGGCTGAGGACGGCTGCAGCTACTCTCAAAGGCCAGAGGAAAGATGTCCACAGCACCAACCCCATGTTCCCTTCCTCTCCCATTGACAAGAAGTCCCACCTCAGTCTCACACAATCTCCTATGAGTGTCTGCCTCCCCTTATCACATTTCCATCAGAAACTTAGGCTCCTGCTCACAGGTCACCTACACCTGGGCTTTATACTAGACTTCATTTGTCTTCTTAAAGCTACAGAGAATTTCAGAGCAAAGAAATAAAACAAAAGCAAAGATTTAGGGGATGGGATTTTGGAACATCCTGAGTCTTCGTGAATTGACATCTTCTGGACTATTATAAAAGTCAACAGAGTGTGCTCAGAGCTTGGGATATACCTAAGGTTTTCAAATAAAACGATGGTCACTGGGGGGGCGGAGAGATGGCTCAGCAGAGGATGTGAACTTGGTTTTCCAGCATCTGCAGTGAGCAGGTCACAAGAGCCTAAAAGTCCAGCTACAGAAGACCTGAGACTGTCTTCTGGCCACTCGTGTGCATATACCCACACACATAAGTATATGCATAAGTAAAGGAAAAATCAGTTTTTTATGATGGAGCGTCACTGGGCATATCGACCATATTCCAGGGCAGGCCCCATGCCCAGGAGTACTTGACCAACACAAATAAATCAATGTATGCTTTCATGGACTATTTGCTTCATGTTGTTTGGTTTGGGCACTTTTTTGAGGGGAGTGGGGTCTTGCAGGTTTTTTGTTTGTTTGTTTTGTTTTTAAAAGAGAGAGAGAAAAAAAAAAGAAGACCATAAAATCAGGTAGGCATGAAGGTGGGAAAAATCTGAGAGGGGCTTGGGAAGAGGAAATATGATCAAAATATATTGTGTTACAAAAATTAACTTAAAGAATTATAAATAAATAAATCAATAAGGATAAATCTTTGCTCCCAAATCTAGGATACTTGGTTAAACTTGATTTCCTACAAGTTAGGATAGCTAGTTTAGTATAAGTAGGTCCTATACTATTTGGGAGTTGTGTGTACTTAAGCCACTGGTAAATATTAGTGCTTGTCGGAATCTCTAATGTGACTATGATTTTTTTTTTTGAACTCTGCTAATCTTAACTGCTGTACTATGCTTCTATGCTTGATATTTGAACAAATTATAGTGAAAAAAGGAAGGAAACAGTAGCAGAACAGGAAAATAAACTCAGGCTTCTGAAGTCAAGAAAGACGTGTCTCTACCTTACAGTCAAGAAACTTCATGGAAAGGGAAGCTAAGGAAGATAAGGGGATGCACTGTCCGGTTTAGTCTTTTTTTCTTTCTTTCTCTCTTTCTCTCTTTCTTTCTTTCTTTCTTTCTTTCTTTCTTTCTTTCTTTCTTTCTTTCTTTCTTCCTCTCTTTCTTTCTTTCTTCCTTCCTTCCTTCTTTCCTTCGTTCTTTCTCTCTCTTCCTTCCTTCCTTCCTTCCTTCCTTTCTTTTTTTTTTTTTTTTTTTTTTTTTTTTTTTTTTTTTTTGGTTTTTCGAGACAGGGTTTCTCTGCGTAGTTTTGCGCCTTTCCTGGAGCTCACTTGGTAGCCCAGGCTGGCCTCGAACTCACAGCGATCCGCCTGGCTCTGCCTCCCGAGTGCTGGGATTAAAGGCGTGCGCCACCACCGCCCGGCTCTTTCTTTCTTTCTTTCTTTCTTTCTTTCTTTCTTTCTTCCTCTCTTTCTTTCCACGGCAAGGTTTCTCTGTGTCCTGGAACTCACTCTGTAGACCAGGCTAGCCTTAAACTCACAGAAATCCACCTGCCGCTGCCTCCCGAGTGCTGAGATTAGAAGCGTGCGCCACCAACGCCCGGCTTTCAAAGTTTGGTCTTAGAGCTCATTTGCAGCACTGGCTGCTCTTGTGTGTGAGGTGCAGTGTCCTGAACCTACCTGGTGGCTCACAACTACCTGTAACTCTAGCTCCAGGAGATCCAATGCCCTCTTCTGCTATCCACATGCAACAGGCATGCATGCAGGACATATAAATGCATACAGGCAAAGCATTCGAATACATAAAAATAACCCCCAAATAAATAGAAAAAATTCACAGCAATGGACACATACCAGCTGGGCCAGTTCAGCACAACTCTAGCAGCAGGTAGTTGCTAGTGTAAACTTACTTTAGTGTACATAAACATGATGTGTTTGGTTTTTCCTTTGAATGGGCCTCATCTCACCAACTTTCTCCTCAATCATGGGTTAAATAAGTCTTTGACTTGTGATTATTTCACATTATATGATTAATTATTTTGCCTTTGACAAAACTTATCCATTTACAGTGTCTGCAGTGACCCCTAAGAGCATCAGGAAGTAGGATGATTGGGGTGTTGTGGGGTGCCAGGAAGTCATGGATGCAAGAGACTGGACCTTCAGGGTTGGAGATCCAGCTCAATGCATGCTTAGCACATACAGGTTCTGGGTTCCATCTCTAGTGATATACACTTGAGAGTGCAACACACACACACACACACACACACACACACACACACACACACACAGGAACAGGGAGGGAGGGGTCGGGAGACAGAATTCACATTTCTGAAGCCCAATTCTAATCATGCTGTTTGTCCTTCCCATGGACTTTGCCCCCGAACTTTGGTTGTGTAGGTTGAATAAGGCTTGTCCCAGGCTGTTTCCTGCCAAAGCCATTGCACATCCCAATACACTCCCTCCTTCCCTTTAAGGACCTACCCCAACTCTTCCTTCTTCCCTGTGTCTGGTTTAAATGAATACCTACCCTGTGGGCTCCTAAAAGGCTCTTGAATGTAACTACTCTCCCCTTGTGTTGAGTCCACTGCTTAATAGTTTGTAGCCTACATTCCATTGCCCTTGGTGAGGGCAGGACTAAAATTGCCTTTGATTTATTTACTGTGTATCCATTCCCAGCTGCAAGCAGAAGGGTGGCACAAATACTATAGGAAACCTCAAAACTATTGCCCAAGTAAATAAAAGTGGAAGTATATGAAGTAATCTCCAGCAGCAAAAGAGAGCACATTCAGAATCTAAGAACCACCGAGAAAGGCAACTGCCTTAAGGATAATCATTGCAGGACAGGTCCCTAAACTACCAGCCTCTCCAAGAATGAACTCAGTATCCTCAGGTTTCCTTCAACAAACTATATAGACCTAGTCAAAGTCTTTTTCCAACACTCATCCTATGAAACTGAATTATAAAACTGTATCGGACCATCTAGAACGGCAGAGGGTTCCATATATACAGGTTCTGCATTTCAGAGGTAGGAAAGCAAAGTATGTTTTGAACCCCACCTACCCAGCCACACCTGGAGAGAAGGCAATTAATGCTGAAAAGCTGTTTCAAGACCAGAGGCAAATTCAGGATGCTCCCCTAATGCTCGCCCCACCTCTAACCTCAATCCCATTTAATAGCTCCCAATGGAGGTCTAGGATCCTGTATCAGGCTTCCTGATTCCCGAAAGGCAGCCTGATTTTCTGTTCTCTCTTTCCAAAGTGCTCACTGCAGAGGCTGTGGTTTCCATTTGCGAACATCATCGGCTTCATGGTGGCACACGGGTGAATTAGTTGGATGGTGTTGACGGAAGAGGTCAGAGTCTCAGCAAGCATTAAGGATGGTACCTCCACTGCCCCCACCCACCACCACTACCAAGGGCCCATCTCTGCAGTGAGCACAAGCCTCCCAGCCTGGACTCTGCTTTGTGGAGAAAGTGGGCTGAAGGCAAGCATGCCAAGGCTCCCTCCTCCCTGTTCTTTTCTGACCAAACCAGACAGCCCCTTACAGCAGGCCTATATGCCTGCCTTTCTATTGTTCAGTGTTGTTTCCTGTACCTCATGAAAATGAATGAAACTTGTTAACAGAATCTCGGGGGGCGGGGGGGGGGGGAGAGACAGAAAAGCCTGGCCGGAGTCAGGACGTGGGTTTGATTCTTCCGGAGTGTGGTGGGATCGCGGAATGGGTGTGGCTACAAGTGGCCCGAGGGGTGCCACAGATAAAGCTGGGGCACAAGCCCCTGCGAAGAGTGGCTTCCTGTTGCCGTAAAATGTTCACTTTTCAGGAAACAAGTTAGATCTGTTTAAGGAGATATGCTCAGGTACTAGGAAGGGGCCAAAAACAAACACAAACATTCAAGCACGAAAATACAGTCTAGGCTTACGGAGGGGTATGCGCTGAGCCGGATGTGTTAAATAATCCTTTGTGGGTTTGTTTTGTGTTGTTCACTGAAAACTGGAGGTGGCAGTGCTGGGTTCTGTTCTCATTTGAAAAACAAGGAGACGTTTGGACAGGTTATGTGACTTCCCCAAGGTCTTAGGACAACATAGTGGCAGCAATAGAATTCACGTCCCGCTCAAATGTCAGAGCCCAAACTCTTAGCAAACTGGATACATTTGTTTGGAAATAAGTTGCAAGGGTTTGCATTTCTATTATCTTCTCTCCCCATGATACTCTGAAGAAACCAATTAGCTTACAAACCCAAGGACGCTTCCCCAAGCCACACAGCCAGGCAATGATTGGCAGGTTTGAAGAAAAGTGAACCGGGGACCCACTGCCAGCCCTGCAGCAGCGTTTGACGTCACCACTGGGGTTTGTGCAATGTGCTCCAACAGCAGCCACCGGCTCCTGACCAACCGGAAGCCCAATCTCTCTGTCAAGAGGCCTGCTGAGGCTTAGGTAAAGCACAGTGGACGTCTTCATCCAGTACAAAGGTCCTCATCACTGGCTCTAGAAACAAACCATTGTTTAGAGCAAAGTCTTCAGAATTCTGGGGTCCTGGGAACAATGGTTGAAGCCCACACAAAGGATTGTTAGACTGTGTCAGCCATAGTTTGGGTTGATCATGCTTTGGGCTGATGTTATTTGCTTCATATTGACTCAGAAATCACTAGCCCTAATTGGCTGTGTTCATTCACCACTTGCTCATATCTTAGTCCGTTTTCAGCTTGAGATTCCCCAGACCTAGATGCCAAGCTTTTGACTCAAATTATCCAATATATCAGTTTCTTCAGATCCAGGTAGGTAAATATGGTAACTGCTGATGTCTTAGGAGGTGCTGACTTTCTGAGATAGCTGTAATTTTAATAAGACTCTTTCCTAGAGTGTTTCTTGGGGGAGCGGGGAAGAACAAGTGTAAATGTATACTCAAGAAAAATGAGAGGCTACCGCAACTGGTAGCTGCTGGGAGGGGAGAGTGGGTTTTCTTTAGGAGTGGATCCCGTGCTTGGTTAAGCCACACTCCAGTGGAAGGCTACACACCCAAGGATATATGGAAAGCACAGACTGGGCTTCAGAAAAACAAAATTGAAATAAAGACACAAAATTGGATGGATAGGGAGGAGGGGGTGGGTCTGGGAGGAGTTGGGAGAGGAGTGAAGATGATCAAAATCCATTGTTTGAAATTCTCAAAGAATCGATTATTTTTAAAATCAGAAAATACAACAAAACAAAGGACAAAAGAGGCAGAGTCCAACTTATCGAGGGGGATTTAACCACAGAATAGAATTCAGTTTTCAGCTCAATCCAATGGGGCCAGTAAGATGGCTCAGTGAGGTAAAAGCACTTGCCAGAGAAGTGTGAGGACCCGAGTTCAAATCCCCAGACCCCACAGAAAAGCCCCAAGTACAGTGCAAATACCTGTAGCCCCAGTGTTTCTATGGTGGCATGGGAGGTGGAGACAGAAAAGCCTCTTGCCACCCCCATGCCCACTAGCCTGGCACAGGCAGTAGAAAACAATAAATAAACCTGTTTCAAACAAGAGGGAAGTCTAGGCCCTCTCTCTGAAAGGTTGTCTTCTGGATTCCAGATAGGCATGCACCCTTATTTACACAGAGGAATGTGCACACACACACACACACACACACACACACATACACACACAAAACTAAGCACTCATTTTGGTAGGTATCTGAACCAAGCAAGTTGCTGACATGGGTGCTGAAGGAAATGTATGTACTTTAGCTTTACAAGCAACCAATAATTTCTTGACAGTGGATCACGAGAAGAAGACTGAACAAGGGCTGAGCTGAAGGAAGGCAGAGTCGGGATATTGTTCTGTGCTCTCTCTTAGTCCTGCTTGGCCTCATTCATCTCGGTTTCCTTGTCTGTAAAAAAGGAAGTAACCCCGCACCTCCTGAGGAAGCCTGAATTCAGCACAGTATCCAGCCCAGGGGAACTGCTCTAATGTTGCTCTTTGCTGCTGCTATGGTTTAGGGATGGTGTCTCTAAAGAGTGTGTGTTAGAAAGCTGATCCTGATTCTGAGTGTGATGATGATAAGTGTTGTGAGCCCCTGAAAGGGTTGGGGCAGGGGCATGGTCCTCAGGTCATAGTGAGCATGGCTTTGGATGGAGTCTGTTATACTATTGTGATACTCTATTCTTATTCTGGCTGTCTTGATGTATGATCTCTCTCTCTCTCTCTCTCTCTCTCTCTCTCTCTCTCTCTCTCTCTCTCTTTCTCTCTCTCTCTCCCCCCATATTATTCTGCCATCTTCCATAGCACAGCCAGGTGTCCTCATTGGAGCCAGCATCACACTTTGTGGACTTTTAACACTTTTAACTATAAGCTAAATAAAGCTATTTTCTCATATTACTCAGTCTCAGGTAGTTAATACAGTTATAGAGAAGGGGCTACTACTTTTGCTGTTTGTTTTTAGACTTCTTGCAAAACGGTATATAATATGTAGGATATACTTTTATTCTGAGTTACATGCCAAATAGGCTGGGTTTTAAGAAAAAAAAAAAAACAGAATCCATGGGCTTCTCCCTTTAAGAACTACTGTTGAAGGTATGGAAGTCAGAGGAATTGATTATATTATTCTATTGTATATTCTTTGAATATGATTACTGATTGAGTTTTGAAGATGGTTTGCTAACTGGCCTATTCAAATGTGTAAATTAAGAATATATGAAGATATAAATTTTCTACAATGAGATTTTATATAACATATGTGTGTATGTATGTGTGTGTGTATATATATATATATATATGCATGTGTGTATGTATGTATGTAAGTATACACATATACAGAAAGAAAAGATGGAACAAAGACAAACAGACAGAAACAGACATTTGTAAAGCACTCTTCCCAGAGGTAAACAAAATGCAAAATGACACGTGGGATTAAGCCTCTGAAGCTGCTCTATGTACCCACTGTTGATACGGAGTCAAGAGTGATTCCTAACGTGATGTAGCTATTGTACTTGGTTCACACAATACAGGTAGTGGTTTGTGATCAATGAAGGTACAGTCTCCACGCAGAAAGGACGGCTGTACACCAACACTAAAAACTTCATGCCTATACTTTCCTTGCAGAAGACACGGCCTGCTGTGGATAGCTGTGGGGTATAATAGGGATTAGTGAGGCCTTCGGTGCAGTGAAGTTTTCAGTGGGGAGGGCGTCTTCCTCTTACCTCCAGGTGGTGGTTGGAGAAGAGAATCTGGAATTTTCTGGATTTTTCTCATTTACTGTTTTTTTTTGTTGTTGTTGTTGTGGTTGTTTGGTTGTTTGGTTGTTCGGTTGGTTTTTATATTAATTAGAAGCTATAAAACTAAGCACCTGTCAGCTAAGGACACACAGAAAAGGGCCCCGCAGACTGGGTAGTACTCTGGCTTAGGCAACCAGTGTGTCCTCTCACAGTGCTGGAGGCTGAAGTCCAAGCTGGGCACCAGCACAGACACTGCTAGTGTGGCTCTCCTCCTGTGTCCCCACAGTGTCACCGGTGTGATCATTAGCAGAAAGGGGGGCGGGGAGTGAAAGAGAGATAGAGACACAAGAGAGCCATACTATTGCCTTCATTTAACCCTAATTATCCCCCAAAGGGCAGTTATCGTTACATTAGGGCTAAGACACCACTATATTGATGGGTGCGGTCCAGTTCATCAACACTCGAGGCTAATATTTTTTTAATGCAGGTAGAACAATAAAATTCATCTATCTGTCAGCAATCGTGTACGTTGGCCAGAGTCCTTAGCTTGGAGTCAGGATTTTTGCTCACCAGCTTTACTGCATCTTCACACACACACACACACACACACACACACACTCTGAAAACTTTATCAAATGCTTATGAAGAGTTCAGCTTTCCCTGGAGGGAGCGGGTAGAGAACAATATGCAGACTCCTGACCTTGATGGGGGAGTAAACGAAAGATTCAGGTCAGGGAAAGAGCTGAGATAGGAGAGAGTCTGTTTGGGGCATGGAGGTTTGAAACTTGTGATCAGTTTGATGCAAGCTGATTCAAGAGGCAATTGGGAGCCGCTCTCAGTGTGAAGGATACCAGGGTGGCAATTGCTGCACGGAAAAATGATGCCTCTGGCTGTCTGTGGAAACATACAGAGGGAAAAGGCAGCGGAGGGAACAGGAAGGTGCTCAGTTGCCAGCCTGTGTTCTGGGGACTGTGCCAGCGAGGGAATTGTTCTGTGATTTCGCCTTTGCTGGTTTGTGGTGGGAGAGTTTTTGGCCCTCGGCACTCAGGCACTCAGCCCCTCTTCTTTGTCTGACAACTTGCCATGACGCTGTCGTGAAGTCTCATGGCCCCCAGGAAGCTGTCAGGATGGTTATTATTGTTATCATTACATTTACCAACCCCGTACGTACTCTGTGATAGGTTTCATAGGGAGATGGCTCGTGAAATTGCCAAGTGCGATGGAAGTGGTACTCTCCTCTGCATTCTCCAGGACTCCAAACTAAGCCACTGTGAAGCAATGAAACTTTCCCCGCATCTCCAAGGTGCCAGTTGACCCAAAGGTGACTTCAGCCCACATCTGTTTTGTCTTGGCTCCTGATTACTCTACATATGGATCTCTACCGTCCCTCTCTTCCCTGGGTTCATCAGAGCAATGCAATAATGTACCCACTGAGAACCTTGCAATGACCTGATCATTTGTCCCTTCCTCCCCTTGAGACTGTGATCTCCTTGAGGACAATGATCAGAGCGCCTTCATCTTTATCCTCATCATGTGCCCAGCTCAGAGGCACATGAATAGCAAATAAATGTCCATTGGGCTGGATTGAGTTCTATGTAGCATGAACAGCTAGCTGGACTTGGACAGTGAGGAAGCTCCTCTTTAAAGGGCAGCCAGTGGCAGAGAAGCTGCCATGGTGATCTTGTCTCTATGTGGTGTCAGTGTTATCTGTGAGTTCTCACTGGTGAAATTCTCTCAATTGTGGCTCAAAAATATTTGGGAGCAAATACATCTGTATTCAACATGTACAGACTTGTATTTTGTGTGTCTGTTCCCTAAACAAAACTGTACAAAACAACCTTCACAGTATACACATTTTCTTTAGTATTGTTAGTAATCTCAAGGTGCATTTGGAAAGATATGCCTAGGTTATATGTAAATACTATGACACAGTATACAAGGGATGTGTGCATCCTCTCATTCTGGCATCAATGAGAAGGGCATAGGACCAATCACCTTCAGGTACTAAAGGGGAAAAACTTCTGTGGGAACTCATTAAGACTCAGGAGAGATACCTGTGATTCTTGAATCTCTACCTTCAGTCCTCAAGACCACAGAACACTTTGGAAACCTGCGAGTAAACTTTGGAAGTGTTTGATGCTATACGGGCATCTATCACACAGAGCCTGGGAGCCTGGACTCTGCGGACAGACAGACAGAGAGACAGACAGACAGGCTGAGCTGCCTTCCCAGTGCCTCCTTGTGTTCCCGACTGTGCTGCTAAGTGAAGGCTGCTTCCCCTCCCCATGCTCTCGGCTGTAAAATCGTGTCAATGTTGGACCTTTCTTGTGGCATTTCTGTGCATGTTCACTAAAGGAATGAAAAGTGTTAGTAAAATACTGTGCAGAAGTTAGCTATTGGTAACTTTTTTCTTTTTGCATTACTGAAGGCTGAAATTTATTAGTATTTTTATATTTCAGGTTTCATTGCTGGCAAAAACCATGGATGGGTTTTTACAATATTATTTTAGGGCCTGGATCAGGTCCATCCTGGAACTAGATTGACAAGTCCCTCTGACTTGTGGTTGTAGCATCATTTTTTAAAGTCCTTACTCCTGGAATATAAGCCTAACATGTGTGTATAATTTCCTTACCCCATCAAAAGAATGGGCTGTAAATTCCTGCCTTGTGTATTTTGCAAGGTTAAAGTAGAATGTGATCTTTCACTGAAAAATGTAAACAGTTATGGTGTTATAATTATCATTATTATAGCCACACATAGAATATTTTAAGAGCCATATGGCTTTAATTAATCATGGGTAATAACTGAAGTTATCCTTCTAACCAGGAGTAAGGCTAGATGCTAAAAATAGCCTAAAGCCCAGGGTAGAACACAATGAGACAAGCTCTGATCTCTGTGTCCTACAGAGCCACCCCTTGGGCCCAGGAAGCCTGCCTTCACTCATGCTTTCTTTCCTCTGTACCTCCCTTTCTTCTTACTTCAGTGGCAGCCTTGCCTAGCGGTACAGGTCCCTGAGGAATAGCAGCTATCGGCAAATCAGGAATGATTATGGGATGCTTATAGCTAATGAACTACTTCATTTGCTACACCACAGAACTCCGACCAGACTTTGCTGTGATTCTCGGGCCCAAGTGAGCTGGACAGACAAACAAGCTGCTGCCACCCCCACCCCACCACTGATAGTCTGTAAGTCTTGTGTGTGGAGGACTGAGGTGGCTAAGGGACCTGCCATCACCATCCTCTTCCCTGTGCCCTGTCTTGATTTCCTTGTTTTCTCCCAGCTAGCTATCCACCTATCTGTCACGTATGGTGCAGGAGAAACAGCCGGAGATTTCTAAACACTAAATCCCTAGGGCAGTGGCTCTCAACCTATGGGTTGAGACCCCTTTGGGAATTACAGGACCTTGTCACAGAGGTCACCTAAGACCATCAGAAAATACACATTTACATGATGATTCATAAAACAGCAAAATTACAGTTATGAAGTAGTATTGAAAATAATTGTATGGTTGGGGGTCCTCATAACATGAGGGACAGTGTTATTTGGGCCGCAGCATTAAGAAGGTTGAGAACCATTGCCTTAGAAACTGCATGGAAAATGTATCTCTTGTCAAGGGGGATCTTTTCTGTCTGAATTTAAAAATTTAAATTCACATACAAAAGATGAAGTTGGTCTCTGTTTACAAAGTATTTTGCCATCTTATTCTGAAGACAAGCAAGCACGGGAACATTAATTCACACACACACACACACACACACACACACACACACACACACACACACACACACACTTTTAAACAATCGGTGTGCTGCATGGAATCATTAAAAAGTCATTAAAAAGAGGCAAAAAAGAAAGAAAAATAGGAAAAGAGAGAAAAATCAGAAAAGCTGACAAAATTCTGGAATCGTTAATTACAGCAAAATGCCAGCCACGATTCCTCTTGTCTCTGGATCTCAAATGTGACTCTAGACGGCACTCCCCAAGAGAGTGACAGATAGGATTTTATTCGTTTCAGCAGAACACAGATGCTGTTGAGTGAAGACCTCTGTAAGACTTTGAGGAAAGGAAGCTAGCGTAGACCCCTGGAGATGAAAACGGCCTTGAGCAGATTTTATTGAGGACCCAAGGGAAGCCTGGAGCCCCCAGTGGAGAGCAGCCACCTCCTCCTAGGCACCTATTTTTCTCCTCAGAGAACAAAAAGGAGGTCATTATAAGCCCTTTTATCTCCCACCACCCCCCTTTTTAACTTTCTTTTTATTTATTCTTTGTGTCTTTCACATCATGCATCTTGATCCCTATTCGTTTCCCATCCCTTTGCATCCACCCTCTGCCCTTGTACCCTCCTCTCCCCTCACCAAAATAAAATAAAATAAAATTTAAGAGAAAAAAAAAAGGAAAATTCAGTCTCGTCGTGGAAGCTGTAATGTGACACAGTGTGTCCTGGGCTCAATCCTTTTATCTATATATTTTACTTGCAAGTGTTCATTGCAAAGAGTCGTTGGTCTGGTTCGAGGCCTCTGATTTCTGCTGTACTATCAGTGCTGGGCCTCACTGGAGCTCCTCTTGGATATCCTGTTGTTGCCCTGTGTTGTGGGGATCCTGCAGCTTTGGGTCTACAAGACTGCTTGCCCCTTGCCCTTAAGATTTTTTTTTTTTTTTTTTTTTTTGGTTTTTCGAGACAGCGTTTCTCTGTGTAGCTTTGCGCCTTTCCTGGAACTCACTTGGTAGCCCAGGCTGGCCTCGAACTCACAGAGATCCGCCTGCCTCTGCCTCCCAAGTGCTGGGATTAAAGGCGTGCGCCACCACCGCCCGGCTGCCCTTAAGATTTTTTAACTGCTATTGAAAACGGGTTTGGTGGGAGGGATGAAACAGGCTTGTGGGGAGGATGTAAGACAATGTTTGTACTAAAAGCAGAGGTTCCTGAAGTCTGAAGAAACAAAGGTTTTCAACATGATGTGGCTTACTGGGGGTGGGGGGGTAGTAGGAAGAAAAAAACCTGGACACATTGTGCAGCACAGACGAATTGGGCTAGCCTGGGGTATGGGGACTGTCTACTCATTCACTAGCCACTCTGCCCCACAACCATGCCAGCTTCCATATCTGCCTGCTGTGTACGCCTTGTGCTGCAGTCTGGAGCAGGTCCTCACCGCACCTACAGCCAGGTGTCTGCTTCTCAGGTTGATAACTGTGTCCCTCATAGCAAAAGGGGTTTGTCACTCGGGTAAGGTTGTCCACCTACAGAGATGGGGTTGGAAAGATCTTGCATTTTAAGGCCCCGGACCAAGTTGTCAACGGAAGAACGGAGGCCTTCAATATATGTGTATATTTATTTCCAAGTCAGGCTTCCTCACATACCTTCTCCCTCCCTCCCTACCTCCTTTCCTGGACTGAAAGTCTAAGCTCACTGAGATCCTAGCCCACAGTAGTGCTACAAATGGGAGGAACCCTAAGTATCCCGTGGAAGAAAATCATCCAGTGTTCAGGAAGAAACAGGCTGACCAAGCCTTGCATGGCAGAAATGGACACTATAATAGGGCATGTCATTACAACTCGTTCTAACACATGAGTTTCTCATAGATGAACATAGCTTAAAACTAAACACATGCACACACACACCACATACCACACACCACACACACACACACACACACACACACACACACACACACACACACACACACACACACACACACACACGCTCCACTGCTCAACAGGTTCAGGAATAAAGACATCTGTCTAACACACACTCAGACACACAGACACACATGCACACATAAGCTCCACTGCTCAGCAGGTCCAGGAAGAGAGTGCTTACTGGCCTGGAAAGGGAAGGAAAACTTTCTCAGAGGCAAAGATGAGTGAAATAGAGAGCGGGCACGGTGGGCACAGTGACTCCTGGCTCCAGGGCTTCACTCCCCATTTAAAGTGCCTTCCCTTGTCCTCCACTTCACGGAGTGGATCTCTCCCCTCCCCTGGGATTTGCACAGATTCTTTGAGCAAACCACTTTAATCAGGGTCACGGCTGCCAGGCTCCGTGGCTGCATGTCCTCTACCTAAGCCATGGTGGTTCTTGGCTTCGGGAAATGATCTTAAACCTCTGATGGCCTGTACCCCCAATAAATAAATAAATAAATAAAAGACTATATGGGAAAGGCTGATAAACTAGTATTGATTTTCACAGATCATCCTTGTCAAAAGGATTTACTGATGTGTCGATGTGTGTTGTCAAGAGGATCATAGCAGGATGGCTTGAAGGATTTATAAGAAATCTACGGGCTTTAATACACTTGGCGGTAAATAACTAACAAGTACTGCCCATATTGATTCTTGTCATGTGGTCAATGCAATCTTTAGCCCACTAATTGTCAGTATTGACAAACAGTTCATGATCTAAATGAGCTGCTGGACATCCGTTAGACGTGGAGCGCTGGCAGAGGCTGTTCTTCCCTGCTGTTCTTAGTCTGTAGCTTATGGGGCAGCCTTGTAGGAAAGATGCAGAGAGGAGCCCAGCCCGGGGCGCTTAACTCTTCCTTGCTCTCAACTGTCACCGTGATGAAGAGAGAGGGCACTGTGCAAGGCCAGCAGCACCTAGCTCCAGGACACACTGACAGGAATCTCCTACAGGGAAGCTGACCACAAATGTCTCTTCCTAGAAGAGACCTTCCAAGTCACAGCACCCCGGGGGTGCTACAACTCAGGCTCTCCAATCACTCCTTATATTAACAAGTCCCCCCTTATCCATCATGAGTGGATACATTTGTCCGTTTACCTACGATGGGATGGCTAAAGCTCTGTTTTCCAACTGTACATGTATTGCTTAAAGTTGAGGAAAAGATAAGTTGAGTGGTTATGCATCATATTTGACAGGATGATAAACATTGACATGGATCAATGGCTTAATGGTAGAGTGTTTGCCTAGTGTGAAAGAGGTTCGGGGCTTGATCCTCAGCACAGGAAAGGAAAGAGGGGGTGGGAGGAGAGGGGAAGAGACAGAGATAATAAAGCTTGGCATACATTCTAGGAACCTTACAATAGAAGGTCCAAGCAGCTCATGAACGCTACTGCCTTCCCCAAACAAGAGTTGAATTGAGGCTCAAATTCCAGTCCCGTCACTTTTAGAAGTGAGAGCCCACCCTACCTGTTCCCATCAATCCATTCTTAGTACAAAAAGAACCTGTTAGCGTACGGATTTGGTGAAAGGACTTAGCAAATTCACCATGGCACATGCATCTGTTATAAGAAAGTCACAATCTTCCAGAATTTGTGAGTTCCTTTCCCCGGCCCCCTTCAGTCTGCAAACATTTACTGAGCACTAACCAGGAGGCAAGTGTGGCCCATGATTATGTTTCATGGTTGATCCACATCCAACCACCAAGGAAAGTGCCTCACCACAGCTGTCCAGTTAATGTTTTTGAAAAGATTGATTGGGGTTCCCTCCACCCAGTGGACCACCCTTTAGATCAACCCACTATATTGTTTTAATAGAACATCCAAATATTGTTATTGGCTATTCTATTAGTCTCAATGGAGTATTCATTAAATCTGAAATAAATCTTTAGATAAAGGGTGTGTGCCAGAACGGGTTTTACACAATGATCATTCAAAATCTGTTATAATCTGGCATTATGTCACATTTGGCTACCCTCTATTCTTGCATAAATGCTTATTGTCTCTCCTCCTAAGCATTCTAGATGAATTTAGCAGAATAACTGTGAGTTCTTATCACAGTAGGGACATATCAACCTGTTAGCCGTGTCTAATGTTTCCATAAAGCCTTCTGTTCTCAGCTGGGGAGGGAAACTATAAAAACCAGTTTCTAAATGTGGCTAGGAAGAATAAAGGAGAGCATGCATGCGTTCACTTATCTTTGAAAACATCTTAAAATTGGAAGCCACACTATAGAGACACAAAGTTGATGTCACTCTCTTAGTTAGTAAAATTAAGCGAGGTTCTCCACAGGCTTCTGGAAGCCGCTCTAAATACTTTTAGGAATTATTTTCCTCCTGAGGCCTGCCCCATCACACCTCCATCTTTTTCTTGCTAACAGAGAACTTTGGAATTACTACAAGCCACCTTAAGCTCTGTCCTCTGGATGAAGGCTTCCAGCCCCATCTTTTATAACTTCTCACCATCTTTTCTGATAATTGAGGTTTAGCACGTTGACATCAGCAAAGCACCTAGCCTGGGTATCTGGAGACTGTGACTGACATTCCGTTGTCAGAGATGTGGCTTCTCTCGGAAGTGACATTCTGTCTGATCTTACAAATGCCTCCAATGTTCAATTATCACCAGCCATTTGGGTGAGTGACAAGATATCAAGGGGAAATTCTTTCCAGATCACTTCCTTTCCTCTCCGTTCCTTTCTCTCTTAACATAGGAAAGACTGCATAATCTTTACCATGGTAGTTAGCTAGCTTTTTAACACAGGATTGCTTGGTTTGTTCCCCCAAATATCCCATCAGATCTTCCACCTTCTAGGGAAGTCCTTTCTTCTTTGATGCAATGTTTAATCATTTTGGAGATGGGAGTGCATGATCATGTGTGTGTGTGTGTGTGTGTGTGTGTGTGTGTGTGTGTGTGTGTGTGTGTGTGTATACATACTTCATTGTAGTGGGTAGCCTGTGTGTTTTTTCAGGAGTTAGCCAAGTTTATTTTTGTTGTGAAACAGAATATCATTTTTGTTTGTTTCTGTTTTTGTTTTCAAGACAGTGTTTCTCTGTGTAGTTTTGGTGCCTGTCCTGGATCTCACTCTGTAGACCAGGCTGGCCTTGAACCCATGAAGATCCACCTGGCTCTGCTTCATGAGTACTGGGATTAAAGGCATGTGCTACCGCCGCCCTGCTGAAACCGAATATCTTACTGGGACCTGGTACTCACTGATTCAGCTAGTCTGGATGACTAGTAAACTCTATGGATGCTCGTGTTTCTGCTCCCCAGTGATGGGCTTACAAGCATATACTGCCAGGTCCAGCCTATATATGGGTGCTGGGGTTTGAACTCAGGTCCTCGTGCTTGTTTAGCAGGCACTTTGCCTCACCAAAGGAGCTATCTCTGTAGCCCCAGGGTTTAATCTCTTGCACACCTACAGCACTAACCTTCAAGAAGAAAACAAGAGTAAAACTTGACATTGGAATCAATAGCTGTGATAGATAATTAGATAACAGTAAATACAAATACTGTATAAATAGATTTCCGTTTCAATTAAAGAAGTAACAACTGCTCTGAAGACTAGCTTAGGAAAATAAGTTTATTGCAAGCTAGGTTTGGAATGATTAATTAAAGAGAATAAGAGGATAAAAATAGTGTATCCCATTATTATGAAAATGTAGTACCATAATTGTATTTACCAGAAGCTTTCTTTCAAATATTGTGCCAACATTTCTTCATTAATCTTGATAACTTTGCAAGAAAGTAAAGGAGCAAAAATGATTGTTTAAATATCATCAATGGGCCCTCTTAAGGAAAATCTGTCTCCAAAATTGAAGGTGCACTCCAGTAATGAACTGGTCCTGGATTAATTGTATTAAAAAGGAACACAAAACATAGTCTTAAGATTTTCAATGTGAGTCAAGAATTTTGTATGAGAGCTATGCATGGTAGTGCCTGCCTTTAATCCCAGCACTCAGGAAGTAGAGGCAGGCAGATCTCTGAGTTCAAGGCCAGTCTGGTCTACAGAGTGAATCCCAGGAAGCCAGGGCTGCCCAAGGAAATCAAAACCAAAAAACAAACAAACAACAACAACAACAACAAAATGTTTGTTCTCTGATCTTCAATCAATAAAATCTCAGTATAAAAGGAAATGGTGAAGTATAGAACATGGAGAATGTTTTTAATGACAGGCATTTCTGATGCATGTGTGTGTCTCAGTTTACTTATGTGTATGATAGAGATGCATGTAGCAATTAAGATGCAGGGTGACTATAAGGATTAAACCAGTTATATCTAGAAAGAGGCTTAGAAGAGAGCCCAGTGCACAGAGAACACTCAGTAATTGATTCCCAAAATGATGATGGTTACCATCAAGACACACTATGATATAAGTAAGCTTCCTTCCTATTTCCTCTAGAATCTCAACACTCAAAGGAAGGAGGGGCCTTTCAAGCATGCTTCAAACACCTGCACAGAGGTCCTTTAAATCACCCAACACCTACAAAAGACTACTCTGAACTCATCATGAACATAGCACTCTAGATTGACCCAGAACCTGTTATTTCCAAAGGATAGTTATGTGTGCTATCCTCAGCAAGCTTTCCCACCTCCTCGTGGGGCCTAGAACTTAAAGTGAGCAGAATCATTGACATGGCGCAACAGGTACAGGCACTTATTGTCAATCCTGATGACCTGAATTCAATCCCTGGAGTCCCCATGGCAAGGGACAACTGACTCCAGCAAGTTGTCCTCTGACCTTGACAAATATCCTGTAAGACACACACATACACTGAATAAATAAATAAATAAATAAATACATACATACATACATACATACATACATACATACATACATGTAAAAACATGAAGTTGTCAAGTTGAGTAATTGAGAGAATGGAAGGCCAAACAGAATAAGTGATACACTAGGTCATTGGCAAGTGAGAGACCAAGAAGATTCAATTTCTTTCTATTTTCAATGGATTTCTATGTAAACTTTTTTTGGCTTGTGCTATTTTATTTTATTATTCCATTGACTACCCACATTGATTTCATCTTCCCAAGACCACCTTGATTTTCCTTCAGAAACATTACTTGCTACATAGAAGGTGCCGGGGGGTGGGAGGGTCTACCAAGCTACTTTGGAAGAGGGAACTTGTGGGCTACCCTTTCAGCTCTTTACTGTCTCTGGGTGGCCTACACTGATAGGCTAATCTTGATGCGGAGACTCAGACAGCAGAACTCTTTCTTTAATCACTTTGAATCTTAACTAGCAAGAACCAGCTTGGGAGGAGGAGCGGCTTCCGTCCAGTGTCTGCATTCCAATGAGATGGGGTGGGGTGTCATTTCTCAGCTAACAGCTCTCCTTTAATCCCCTCCAGCCTCAACTTCCCTGCTTGTTCTCATGCACCTCCTGGAGCCCTCCAATTGCCTTAACTTGCATGGTCTTTTCAGCTTTGCAGAAGCCCAAGCTGATGCAGCACTGCTGTGAGTTCTTCCTTAGTTTTCAATATAATCAGGGTGGAAACAAAACAAAACAAAAACAGTAAGCACTTAATAATTTTTTTTAAAGATACAGTGAAATGCTACCATCCAGAGTTCAAGTGATATGGTGAGCACGAGATAAAACGTGGGCACTCCTTGGGTCCTGAAAAATGAGCACAGCTGCAACCCATCTCTTCAAAACTCACAGACTCTAATGCTGACATGAAGATCCAAGGCTTCCTCCAAAAGCAAAAGCAAATTAACTTGAGGAGGTAATGCTCAATTAATGGAAGAGAATTTGAAGAACTATCCTCTATATGTTTCAGTCACATAAATAGGTTATTCAGCCTGTGTTCATATCAGCCCCGACAATTCTCACAGAGCTGGAGAGCATGCACTTTAATAAGTGCCTGTAGTTTTGCAAAACACAGTAGCATTTTCACTGCAGTCATGAGGTTTATTATCAGAATGGCTGTGTAAAATCCTCCTGGGTTTAGAAGAAGATGTTCCAGCTGAGAGTTAAGACCGCCGCGCTGGTCAGTCCTCTCACTTGAGATTGCAAACTCTCCTTCACACTGCTGCTGTGATGAGTGACATTAGCATGGGATGGAGAATGGAGGGGAAGGGCAGGACACAGGGGAGCCTCAGAGAATTCCGACCTTCACTCAGCCTTACACCATTCACCAAACATCAATGGAGTACTCCGAGGTCTTATAGGAAGCTAGATAGAATAAATTCAAAATATTTCTAAGGTTATATGGCCTCTATAGAAATCTAATATGCTTTCCAATGGAACTGCCACTTTTTCAATGGACTGCTTTGTCAGATTCTCTTATCGCTCAGTTTGTACAGCAGAGAGTCTCCGCCTTTCCCATTGTTCTCCTCTTGCCTCTGTAACTCATTCTTCAAGAATTAAACCAAGATCACTACAGCAGGAAAGAACCCATTTCATAAGTCCTCAATAGTAGATTCCAGTTACCACTCTCATAAGTCCCTTCACTTTTTCTTTATAACATGACAATACTGTGATTATTATTTGGCATAATTATTTGATAAATTATTATTGCCCATGTTGGGCTAAAAACCTTAGAAGAACTATGAGCCTGTAGCTATTGCATTGTTTTATCTTCCTTTAATAAAAATAAAAGAATAAAATCATTTTCTAATGTTTGGTATTTAAATCTTACTTCCAATGACTAGGCACATGGCTGCCCCACATAGAGATAATAATAATATTAATACATTTTACATGCTAACACATCATACACACACATACTTCAGATATCAACTCACTCATTTTTCCCAACTTCAAAAAATGCCTTTAACATGGATCATGCTTTTTTAGTTATGGCATGACATTTAGCTCACATTCTTCATGAGCTTCCACTTTTGACCTTCGTAGCAAAACAGAGCAATCAAACATGGGTTTTGAATACACAAAATATGCAGCTGGAGAGATGGGTCAGCAGTTACAAACACTCACTGCTTTGCTACAGGATGACAGTTTGGTTCCCAACACTCGAGTTGGATGGTTCACAACCACCTTTAACTCCATCTCGAGGGGATCTGATGTCCCCTTCTGGATTCCATGGACACCTGTGCTCACACATGCACATGCACACACATACACAAATATGTCCAAATATATACCCAATATGTAAGTAGAGTTTGTGTGGGTTTCTTCTTATATATGTAATCTCAACATTCTTTTTCTTCCTTGCATTTTTATTATCCACACTGTCATTGTTACATACATTATGCTTAGTAGAAAAATTAACTACCTCAGTTGTTTAAAATCTATGCTTTGAAATTGTGCCAATTCTTGTAACCCAAGTCTATATGGCTTGTTGTCAGTGTATATTGCCAACAAGATTGTGTTCTCTATTTAAGGAGGTACAAGCCTATTTGTCTGGAGGGGTACCCATTTTTGAGCATGTAACAAATTCTCAGTAAATATTGGTCCAAATAAAAGGCTTTAAAATTTTTTATGGTGGAGGAGGATTGGCATACTCATGTCTCTAATCTAAATCTTGAAATTGACTGCTTTTAATCTTATGATTTCATTTCCTTCTTGGTTCACCTACCTACTCTTTCCTGATAGAGAGATGCAATCCTTGTTGTCCCCTGTCTCCTATATGATTTAATGCCACGAATATGATTAATGTGCTACTCAACCTCCTGCTTGTATCGCTAATCACAGTGTTAAAGGAGAGTGGACCCGCTACTAAATGCCATTCCAGCAAATGCCATGTCTCTCTGTCCTTGCTTTCTTTGTGTCTTTTAGGACCTGTGGGGCTATTGCAATTCAAGCTAATTTTGCAAGGCAGATTTGAAGAGACCAGACGATGCAAGGTGAAGCGCTGTTCCCAGTATTAGTCCCCAGGCTTATAATTTATGTCCATAAACAAAACTATACATTTCCTTACCGTATAATTGCAACCCCGAGCTCCATCTACACGCAAAGTCCCACTCCAAGTACTCTCCATATGCCTGCACTGATACCGGCTTTTTAAAATCCTAGAAGTGGTAATGTTTATCATCATTCCCTTTTCCTTGTAGTGGAGAAACCACAAAGAGATTAACCAACTAGCCAAAGGATCAACTGAAGTGGTTTTCATCTGGAGTTTCTACTTTGCCTCTAGGTATCTGCTTACATGAACTCTGTGTAGCAATCAAAGTGCTCTGATGTTCGGCTATTGCGTTTTAAAACTTCCCCAGAACATGTCATAAGGGACAGCCATGCTCTGTGACTGTGTCAGAGGCTTGATGCTGAGCTTCTCCTCTACCAAGCATCCCAGTGTTCAGCTGACCACCATGAGCTTTACTCACATCTCACCGCTATGGGGAACAGCTGGAAGGCTGGTCTCCACTGAGACGGTCTCTCTGTCTGCAGAGTCCTGGGGCCTCTGCATAAGCCAACTTGACAGGGAAGCAAGGTCAGATCTACGGCTGATAACTGTGTCCTTTTGCAGTAGCTTCATGGTCCATGCAGTGACAGGCCAGCAGAACACAGACAAGGAAGCAGACCTTGCTCTAAGTGGGATGACTGCTCAGGAATCTGGGCATATCTTCTCTGCCACATCAAGCACTGCAGCGAACTACAGCCTCAGAAAGGTAACAGAGTCACGATACAGCGTCTTATTTTTCTTTTGTCATGTTTTTCTTACATTTATTTACTTATTTGAGGTGGGGCATGTGTGTATGCATATGTGTGCAGAAATCTGAGTGTCATGCCTCCGGTATGGAAGGCAGAGAACAACTTGTAAGAGTTCATTATCTCCTTCTACCATGTGGGTCCCAGAGACTGAACTCTGGTGGTCAGGCTTGGAGGCAAGGCCCTTAACCCGCTGAGCCATCTTGCTGGACCCAAGAGTCCTACTTATTTTGGTGTGTGTGTGTGTGTGTGTGTGTGTGTGTGTGTGTGTGTGTGTGTGTGTGTTGTTGTTGTTGTTGTTGTTGTTGTTAAAGTTAGCATTGTTGATGCTTTTTTTTAGACATGAAGGTAGAGAGGCTAGAACAGTGGCTCTCTACCTTTCTAATGCCGAGACCCTTTAATACAGTTCCTCTTCTTGTGGTGACCCCCCCAACCATAAAATTATGTTGTTGCTACTTCATAACTATAATGTTGCTACTGTCATGAATTGTAATGTAATAAATATCTGATATGCAGCTGCCAAGGGGTTCTGACCCACAGGTTGAGAGCCTCTGAGATAGAGCCAGGCCTCAGTGGTTAATAACACCCACTTTTCTCTTGCAGAGTATTTAGGTTTGGTTCCTGTGGTAATATTGTTTTTCCCAAAATATTTTGCACCCAATAAACTTATCTGGGGTCAGAGAACAGAACAGCCACTAGATATAGAGGCCAGAAAATGGTGGCACACACACCTTTAATCCTAGCATTCTGAGGGTGGAGATCTGTCTGGATCTCTGTAAGTTCAAAGCCAGACTGGAAACAGCCAGGCATGGTGACACATGCCTTTAATCCCAGGAAGTGTTGGCAAGAAGCAGAAAGGCATATAAGGCATGAGGACTAGGAACTAGCCTGGTTAAGCTTTTAGGCTTTTGAGTAGCAGTTCAGCTGAGATCCATTGTGATAAGGCCTCAGAAGCTTCCAGTCTGAGGAAATAGAATCAGCTGAGGAATTGGCGAGGTGAGGAAGCTGTGGCTTGTTCTGCTTCTCTGATCTTCCAGCATTCACCCCAATATCTGGCTCCATGTTTGATTTTATTAATAAGACCTTTTAAGATTTGTGCTATAGGTTACCAGCATTCACAACCAACTGTTCCAAAGGATCTGATCTTAAGACTGCCTTGCATGCACATGGTGCGCATAAACTCATCCAAGCAAAAACACATATGAATACATAAAAATTAAAGAACTAATTAAAAATAAAATTTAAAAAGAAAGTAAGGTAGAAGAACCAGAATCTCAAATTCTGTGGGGCATTTTGACCCTTGTCTCCAGGATGGGGTCACAGGACTGGGCTATGCTCACTTTGCCAAGGAAGAAAGCCCCTCTATGGACAATGAGAAACCAAAGCTGAGAGGAGTGAGGGGACTTTTCCATAGGAGAAGTTGTGATCAATCCTAAGAAGAAGCTTGTACAATTTTTTTTTCTATTTGACTAAACTATAGTGTCTCCTTCTGATTTTATAGAGGATTGATCAGAAGACAGGTAACACTAATTTAATCAGCACATGCAGTTCCAAGACAGTTACTCCCGCTTAACATGGGTCCCTGATGACTCATGGTTAATTTAGTAAACCATGATGGCCACAGTGGCACAGAGAAGGAATCTCTGAAGAAAGGAAATGTGAGCTGAGACCTGAGCAACAGGAAGGATTCAAGCCCAGGCCAGGCCAAGCTCTCCCTCTCTCTTTCTCTCTCTCCCTTGGACACCTGCTTTGCAACTGGGGCCAGATTAGTGTTCTTCAAACTGTGTCTAAAAATCAACTTGCAAAGACATGATTGACATTTTGAAACAGAGCGGTACAAGCGAGCCAGTGGAGTCCATCCCATGAAGAAGGGGAGCACTTTCTGTGACTCCTTCATCTCAGATGTGGTCTCAGTACATTTTCACATGCACACGCATGTCTGCCTTTATAAGGAGTGTCATAGAATGCATATCTTCACAAGTGAATATCATAGAAGAAATAAAAGTCTGAAAGTCACTAGGCAGGGCAACTTTATCTGTGTATATTTCTCAAGCTGAAGAGATGTGATTGGTAGATGGAGAGTGACTTCTGCAGCAAGTTTATACAAAACAGTTCTTTAATCATGATCCAGAAGAAAAGGACTCTTATGTTGTATCCTGCATAATTATCGGCTCATGGGCTCTTATTCTATCATGGGAAACATTTGACACTGACAAACAAATTTGGTCAAATGAAAACCTTCCTTGACCCTCAACTTCCTGCCTTCAGGGGGAAAGAATCAGCCTGAAAATGCCCCCACAACTCAACTCAGTTCAGGCATTCTGTATTCATTTGAAGTAGTATTTTTTAAAATGAAAGTTTATTGCCTCGACAGCATTTTGGCTGTTCTTTCAATTTGATGTGTAACATGAGCAATTCTTATTTTGTTAAATGTAATGATGTCTAGAAATTAATTGTCAAGAGCATATCTTAAAATACAAATGTGATCACTATTCTATCAATGAGAAATGAATCCAGAGGACAATGTCTGCAAAACTAAAGAGGTGATTTAGGGACACAGGATAAATTTGGGGACGAGATGTGGTGAGGGAACCTAGAGTTCCCTTTGCATTGGGGAAATTTTGCAGAATTCCATGATTACACATTTTATATATATATATATATATATATATATATATATATATAGAGAGAGAGAGAGAGAGAGAGAGAGAGAGAGAGAGATACATATGTATGTACACATTCAGCCAACAGAAAGACTCTCCCCCCACTTCCTCCCTACCAGCTATAACCCCTAAGTCTCATGCAGTTCAGGCTGATTTCAACTCCCTCTGTAGCTATAACCTGCTGAGGAGTCTGACCTTCTGCTGATCTTGACTCCGCCTCCCAAGTGCTGGGATTGTAGGGCTGTTGCACCATGCTCAGTTTTAGGCATTGCTGGAGACAGAGCCCAGTACTTCATGCATGTTAGCAAGCCCTTTACCAACTAAGCTACATCCTCAACCCCAAGAAGATCTACATCTTTATCCTCTAAATGCAGAGGTATCTTATGTAAAAAAGGGGATCAATTCCCTAAATGTTTAGAAATTAGTACTTAAATGAATAACAAATAAAGAATAAAATTCAAAAATGAACCTTTGGGGAAAATGTATTATGTCCTCAAAATATTGGAAATGAAGTAACCACATACTGTCTTCTATCGTTTTTTAAGGTTTTCTGATTGTGATTTTTGTACAGTCATAGAGGCCCTATAATCTTTTAAAACCACTTTTCAGAAGGCCAGGAATTAAGGCACAAGTCTGTTATCTCAGAACGGGATAGATGGAGGCACAGGGCTCAAGGGTTCAAGGCCACTCATCTTTAACTACACATAGACTTCAAGCCTAGTCTGGGCCATATGAGACCTGAAGGAAATGACTATTGATTATGTTGTATCAGGCATAATTATTGACCATAATTATTTAGAATTTTTCTAAAACTATAATAATGATGATAGTAATGAATAAAAGCAGGTGTGCGTGTGTGTTGAGTGTGTGTGTGTATGTGTGCTGAACTTAGTGTATCACATACTAGACAAGTACTCTACCACTGAGTTTTATCTCCAGCCCTAAAAGCAAGTTTTTTTTTTTTTTTTTTTTTTTTTTTTTTTTTTTTTTTTGGTTTTTCGAGACAGGGTTTCTCTGTGTAGCTTTGCGCCTTTCCTGGAGCTCACTTGGTAGCCCAGGCTGGCCTCGAACTCACAGAGATCCACCTGCCTCCGCCTCCCGAGTGCTGGGATTAAAGGCGTGCGCCACCAACGCCCGGCTAAAAGCAAGTTTTAATAATTCATTAATTCAAAAATATTTCTTGGCTGCCTACTTAGCGTGGTGAACTAGCCGAGGTTCCCTGGAGTTTACGGTTTAGCTGGAGAGGAAGAAGGACAAGCAAACAAACAAGGGAATGAGACTGCTGTGCATTGTGATAAGTGCCACAAGGGGAAAAAGCAGTCAGCGGTGACTTCAGTGGCACAGGTCAAGGGAACCTCTGAGGAAGTGACATTTGAGCTGAGATCTGAATGGCAGGAAGGAGTCAGCCTGTGCAAACTTGCAGGCTGAGCTTTTCTGTGGGGAGCCTGGAGGGCAGAGACCTCCAGAGGAAACAGGCTGGCCTATTCTGACCAGCAGTGGGAAGATGCAGAATGGGGACTTTCACATCCCTGGTGTTCCTGTCCTTGTGAATTGTGCTTCCTTCGTTTAACAGCTTTGCTCCTCTTCCTTCTGGTGTAAAATGTTAAGGAAAGGGAGAATTGAAGTAAATTTATGGTTTTTTTTCCACATGATATGTACCCAAATTTCTGGATAGTGCTGCTCTTTATGTTTTTTGACCTGTGAGTAGAGTGTATATGTGTTTGTGTGTTCGTGTGTGTGTGTGTGTGCACGCGCGCGCGCGCGCGCACGCGCGCGCACATGCATATGGAAGCCAAAGGTCTACTTGAGGAATCTTCCACCACTGCTCCCACCTTATCTTTTTGAAATGAGCCCAGCACTCACTGATTGGCTAGCCTGGTTTGCCACCCAGTGCTGGAATCCTCCTCTCGCCTCCAAATCCTAGAGTTGCAGACCTGTGCACCTGTAGTAGTTTTACTACATGGGGCTAGGGAATCTAAACTCGGGTCCTTAAGTTTGTATAGCAGGCACTTTGCTTACTGAACCGTCTCTCCAGCCCTTACATTTTGTTATTTAAGTTACAGATCAAAATGTTTTAGTAAAAAATTTTTTTCATTTGGTTAGTGAAGGGATTTCGGTCCATTTCCACCTTGAGCTTGATTTTTCCCAATGCAGAATTCCCATCTGCAGTGATCTTGTCACATGCTAAATATTTACAGGCATTTGTTTGCACTTCTTTATCTCCATGAGATGATTTTCAGTGTGCACACTAATCATCAAGTGCTTTACAGCTGTAAAAGGAAAAGTCACACTTTTGTCGTAAGAGAATGTGCAAAATGGGAGATGTCATCCAAAACACTTTACTTTCTCTGCACCTTCCTGGGTTTTCCACTCCACCATAGGCATTGTGGAGTTCGGGTCATTTCTGAAGACATTGAAGGTTCGGGTTAATTATGGCAGAGGGGTTAGATTTAGTTATTCTGAGGGGTTCAGGTAAATGTTCCCATATCATGAGGGCTGTTTTTATCTCCTTTTCTTTTTCTTTCTTTTTTTTTTCACCCCTTTTCCAAAAGAGCTAAAAAGAGACTTCAGTCTTTAAAGCCATTGGCCTTTCATGTGGAATATTTGAACTTTACCCTTGGTGCCTAAAAAGTGGAAACAATTTTAACATTTAAAAAATATGTGGCCCAAAGAGAGTGTCACTCTGTGGTAGATTGCTTGCATAGCGTGCATTAGGCTGTGTCCCATCCTCAGCACCAACACAAGAAAGAAAAGAAAAACAGACCAGAATTCCTAAGGGAAAACCTTGGGCAAAACACCCAAGTTCTCTGAGTCTCATTTTCTCAGTAGAAGTTGTGGCCTCTGTGACTAAATAATGGAATGCCAAGTGAGCTGCGAGGAAAGAATTCTGTAGTTCAGATCAGTTCTCTCAGCCTGGCATGTTCCTGGTCATGTTTTTCACCTGAGAAACAGCCAATGTGCTTTCAGAAAAGTTGGTGTTGGCTCCAGAGAGATCACACCAAGCTTAGCTGGGATACTTCGTAGCTGATGACTATGAGGTCTCATTATAGAGCGAGCATCAAAGGAACACTGAATAGTACTACAAGGAAGGTTAAACTGGATAGAGTGTACCTGTCCATGCACAGCTGTCCTAAATACTCATGATTAGTTTACAAGAGATGTCACTGATCTGAGGTAGGCAGGTTAACATTGGTTAAAGTACATGGAGCGTAGTCTGTTGGCTGTGAACTTTGCACATCCACTTATACAAAAACAAACAACAAAAATTCAGGGGGAGCATTCATATCAGATCCAGAGACAAAGCAAATCAGCTGGTTACTGGGAGAGTACTTTAAGTGAGACACATCTTAAAGACCTTCTAGAACTTTCTTTTAGGTCTCATTTTAAATATTTTCTCTCAAGACATCATCCAGCATCTGATGGGAGCAGATATGGAGACCCACAGCCAAACACTAGGCAGAGCCAGGGGAACCCCAGCAGAAGAAGGGAAGGAAGAATTACATAAGCCAGAGGGGTCGAGGACAAATATGAGAACACAGGCCACAGAATCAATGAAGCAGGGCTCACAAGTGCTCACAGAGAGAAAAGTGACAATCACCTCTATGGGTCTAAGCTAGGTCCTCTGTATATACATTATGGTTGTGTAGCTGGGCATTCTTGTGGGATTGCTAACAATGGGAGTGGGTATGTCTCTGATTCCTTTGCCTCCTCTTGGGACCCTTTTCACCTACTCGGTTGCCTCGTCCAGCCTTGATACGAGGGTTTGTGCCTAGTGCTGTAACTCGTCATGGCGTGTTAGGTTGATATCCCTGAAAGGCCTGTGTTTTTCTGAAGGGAAACAGAAGAGGGGTGGATCTGGGGGGAAAGGGAAGTGAGGGGGAGGACTGGAAAGAGTGGAAACTGTAGTCAGGATGCAATGTACAAGAGAAGAATAAAAAAATCCCCTCAGGAGCCTTGTCTCCACGTACCTTCTATATCATGTTGGTTCTGTCTCATCTATGCTCACATATTAATAACCAGAATTTTTGAATACATGCTATATGCCAGGCCATGACCAACACATGTCACATATGCTAGCTCATTGCATCTTCATAGCTGCCCAATCATACAGATAATGATGTTTTTCTCTGGGTCACACAGCTAATGGTGTCAGGGATGGCCAATATCATACATAGCCTGTCAGTCTAGTGGCCTTGCAAACAGCTCTGGAGATGTGCACTGCCTACCAGGACTCAATCCATTCAATCCAAGCCCTCCTTGGAGTCTTCCTGAACAACTGAGCTCCTCTAGGTGAGGACCACACTCCATTCAGTACCATCACCACCATCCTCCCGATGTCTCTGCCAATTGCCACCAAGTGTGATACATGCAAGTGGACAAAACAACTGGTAGGGACTAATCCCCAACCTTCATTTTACAGATCAGAAACGGGAGGCAAGGGTTAGTGACCAGCCCAATGGTCAATGCTGGTAAGCATGGGGGTGTCTTTTTTTATGCATAAGCAAGCTTTTTTCAGGGATTTTTTATTGTTTACCATCTTGCTTCTTCATCAACATCTCCCTGAAATCATAGCCCCCACATCTGTCCCCAGCCAGGTCTTAAATTCATTTTTCCTGAACTGATTTAAGTCTTCAATAAGAGGAGAGTTTTAAAAACACAATAAGATAAAAGGAAGAAAGGAAAGAATGAAGGGAGGGGAGGAAGGAAGGGAGGGAGGAAAGAAGGAAAGAAGGAAAGAAGAAGGGAAGAAGGAAGATTAAATATAAACCACCTAGATAGAAAGTCAAACCTAGAAACATAGATACAGGGAGCTACTATCCAGAGCAGAGATGAAGCCTGCACCAGTCTTCATAATTACCTCTCTGACTGGGACTCCACAGAGCCACACCTTTGAACTAAACAAGAAAAACAAATAAATAAATAAGCCTCTCTGCTGATTAGCAAGGTATCGCAGCTGCCGAGCCAGCCTCTGCTGCCGAACTTCCTGTCCTATCATCATTCCTGATGTTTGTTTCTTCTCCCAGCCGAGATGAAGAGAAAACTGAATTGTGCTTCTAGTGTACAATCTTACCTAATTATGCCAGCTGATCACTTAAAAGTAATGTTTGCACACAGACCGGGAACATGCTTACAAGAACCAGCTGCTTGATAAAGGCTATAAGCAAGGATTTGATTCCTTTTCAAAGGAGTGTTAACTATTTACATCTATTTTTAAACACGGCGCAGCACAACATGAGTGACTGCGAAGTGATGCCGCCATGCTCTAGTTTCACGGGGCGAGCGTATTTGGAAATAAAGGTATATTTCAATGAGTAGAAAGGACTGCCCTGCCTCTCACTGCTCTGGGATATCCTTCTGAGGAAAGGAATGCTATTGTCCCTTGGTTTTAGACACAAATGAAAGATGACCTCAGAATAAGTGGAGAGATTGTATTGATTGTATTTATACTTGTGTGTGATTGAACTGTACATGTGTGTGTCCAGGAGTGCTTTCCTGTAAAGCAGAATGGTCTGAATTGGACGTAGTTAGCTTTTAGATTTGGAATACTTAGTGTACCATGCTCAACCTAGGTACATGCATTAACCAAGTTATTTCCTAGGTGGGATCAGTAATATGGTCTACTTGACAGGATTGAGAATCACTCAGGAGATAAACCTCTGGATGCATCTTTGAGAGAATTTCTAGATTGGATTAATTGAGGCCAGAAGACCCACCCTAACCACAGGGAGCACCATTCCAGGGGCTGTGCTCCCAGACTGAACTAACATGAGAAAACATCAGGCACCAGCACTCACTTCTCTCTGCTCTCCCACTTCAAATGCAATGCTACCAACTGCCTCAAGCTCCTGCCACCAGGAGGGACTGTACCCCAGAACTGTGAGCCAAAAACCAAACAAACAAATCACCTTCATTCTTCGAGTTACTTTGTCAGACATTTTGTCCTGGCCATGAGGACAGTAAGTAACGTGCTGGGCTACTGGGCTGAATGAATGAGATAATACACATGCAAGTTGAGTCCATGCTTCGCAAAACTCAGGTAAGCTGTGCACAATGATTGACAAATATTCAGTGATACTGGATACTAGCATCTATCCCAATATCGTCTCACTAAAAACACACACGACACTAAGTATAACCACCACAATTTTTGTTACACCTGACAGTATTAAGTTTCAAGAGGTGGAGTACAAACCTTTCTAAACCTGTGTAATCTCAGTTTGGTCAGAGCCCCAAAGTCTGTGGGTCACCTTTCCTTCCGCTGTCCACATATTCTATGGCCAAGTTTATGTGTTCTTCACTCATCGAGTTTCTGAGGCATCTATTCACAGCACAGGTACTCATCTGTGCATGTAAGACCAGCAGGAGTTTTATTTAAGAGAGTGAATGACATCTGGGTGCCAACTATGTCTAGGAGTGAATCTGGGCACTCGGGGAAAAAAGTAAATGAGACAGTGAACATTTCTGTTTGCTTAGGTGACATGGAGGAGAGAGAAAATAAGGAAACCATGCTATCTTGTGTCATAGGTACTATTGGTACAGAAGTGGTTCTTCACATGTGGTAAGTGCCGTGTGTCGGGGGGGGGGGGGGGGGTAATACGGGATGACAGAGAAGTGAATGTTGTGTTCCTGACTGCAGATAGGAAGTTCTGAGAAGGCAGACTTCCTGGAAGAGGTGGCTGTAGTGAAATTCTTTGAAGGATGTGCAACTTAACTGGCAGATGATTCAGGAATGACACTACAGAAAACAAGAAGATACACATTTTACAGTATAGTGAGGCTTTTTAAGGACATAGAATAAAAAATTATTATTTTTCTTAAATATGACTCCTCACCACGGCTTATATGTTTAAAGATGCTTAGGCCATTTACCAAGTGAAGAGATAAACTAAACAGAGATAATAGCAAAAATTGTAACCTGGGGACAGAAATATGGTTATTTAGATTAGTGGCCCAGAGCATGAGATACAAAATGTCTGCTCTTGCATTCAAAAGGAAAACACAGAAGCAAGAGCATCTATTAACCACATCCAATCTGTGACGCACACGGGTCTGTGAGTAAATTCATGCTAACCAAAAACACTTGCAAGATTTGGGGGTGAATAGAAACCCTCCTTTTTTGTAGGATTCAAAGATGGAATGTGCTTTGGGTTTGATTCTGTATCCATAGTGAGAGGCAGGACCAAAATTCATCACGTGTAAAGGCAACATCACTACCATATCTAGTTTGCCTTGGGATGGTGCTTAGTCATTGGTCCGTGTATTCATTGATACTTTCCAATCAATATTGATTATTTTAAGTGGTTGGGAATGAAGGTGTGTTATGAATGAATTGGTTGCTATTTTTTCTTTACTGAGCTCAGGGTAATAATGGTTGTTGCAGCCAAAGCAGTCAGTAAGAGGGACCTTGGTGCAGCAAGCCTGTAACCCCAGCTAGTGAGGAGTCTGAGGCAAGAGGATCACAGTTTGAGACTTATCTATATAGCAACACCCCATCTCAAAATAAAAAAAAAAGTAAAGAGGTGAGGATGAAGTTTCTTGGCAGATTGCTACTCTGTCATATGCAAAAATCCTGGACTCAACCCCAGAATTAAAAAAAAAAAAAAGCAAGGTAGTAGCATATGCCTTTAATTCCAGCATTCAGGAGGCAGAGGCAGGTGGTTATCTATGAGTTCAGGGCTGGCATTGTTTACAGAGTGAGTTCCAGGACAGTCAAAGCTACCCAGTGAAACCTTGTCTTGAAAAACCAAACCAAACCAAAGAATCTCTCAAGTATAACAGAAAGCCTGAATCCAGCCCTGTGCTGGACAGTTCTAGGCAATAGATTTCACCCTCAGTGCTCAGTCATCTCACATCTACATTCAGGGGTCATCATGGGAAGTAAACAATATATGAGGTGCTAGATACAGGTAACCAATTCCCATACGTTTAATAAATAGCAGTTACTTTTCCATTTTCTCTAAAATGTCTAAATATAACTATAGCATCCCAAATAGTTATTAATCACTTATATTCTTTCTTGTTAGGATGGAATGTTCTGTAGATATCTATTAGGTCCAATTGGGTCATGACATCGGTTAAGTCCTTTATTTCTCTGTTAGGTTTCGATTTGGGAGATCTGTCCAGTGGTGAAAGTGGGGTGTTGAGATCTCCCACTATTAATGTGTGGGGTTTTATATGTGGTTTAAGCTTTAGTAATGTTTCTTTTACATATGTGGGTGCCCTTATGTTTGGGGCATATATGTTCAGAATTGAAACTTCATCTTGGTCGATCTTTCCTGTGACGAGGATGTAATGTCCTTCTTGATCTCTTTTGATTGATTTTAGTTTGAAGTCTATTTTGTTGGATATCAGGATGGCTACCCCTGCTTGTTTCTTAAGACCATTTGATTGAAAAGTCTTTTCCCAGCCTTTTATTCTTAGGTAGTGTCTATCTTTGAATTTGAGATGTGTTTCTTGTATGCAGCAGAAGGATGGGTCCTGCTTTCGTATCCATTCTGTAAGTCTATGTCTTTTTATAGGTGAATTAAGTCCGTTGATATTAAGGGATATTAATGACCAGTGATTCTTCATCTCTGTTATTTTTGGTGGTAGTGTGTGTGTACTTCTCTTCTTTGGGGTTTACTGTTGTGGCTTTATCTATTGCCTGTGTTTTCAAGTGTGTATCTGACTTCCCTCGGTTGGAATTTTCCTTCTAGTGCTTTCTGTAGGGCTGGGTTTGTGGATAGGTATTGTTTAAATCTGGCTTTGTCTTCGAATGTCTTGTTCCTTCCGTCTATGATGATTGAAAGTTTTGCTGGGTATATTAGTCTGGGCTGACATCCATGGTCTCTTAGTGTCTGCATTACATCTGTCCAGGTCCTTCTGGCTTTCAAAGTCTCCATTGAGAAATCGGGTGTTATTCTGATGGGTTTACCTTTATAGGTCACTTGGCCTTTTTCCTTGGCTGCTCTTAATATTCTTTCTTTATTCTGTACATTTAGTTGTTTAATTATTATGTGTCGAGGGGACTTTTTTTGGGGGTCTAGTCTGTTTGGTGTTCTATAGGCTTCTTGTATCTTCATAGGCATTTCCTTCTTTAAGTTGGGAAAGTTTTCTTCTATAATTTTGTTGAATATATTTTCTGTGCCTTTGAGTTGGTATTCTTCACCTTCTTCTATCCCTATAATTCGTAAGTTTGGTCTTTTTATGGTGTCCCAGATTTCTTGGACATTTTGGTTCATGGCTTTGTTGGCTTTAGTGTTTCCTTCGACTGATGGAACTATTTCTTCTACTGTATCTTCAATGCCAGAAATCCTCTCTTCCATCTCTTGCATTCTGTTGGTTATACTTGCATCCGAAGTTCCTGATCTTTTACTCAGGTTTTCTATTTCCAGCATTCCCTCTGTTTGTGTCTTTTTCATTTTTTCAATTTCCCTTTTCAGATCTTGGACTGTTTCCTTTGTTTGTTTCATTGCTTTTTCATGATTTTCTTTCAGTGCTTTATTGTTTTCTTCCAGGATTTTAATGTTTTCTTCCAGGACTTTATTGTTTTCTTGGAGGGCTTTATTGTTTTCTTCTAATTTGTTTGCCCTTTCCTCTAGTTGTTTACAGCGTTCTTCCAATTTTCTTGTCTTTTCCTCTACACAAGCCTCTACCTTCTTCATGAAGTTACTCATAAGGCTACTTTCTTCTGCTTCTTCCAATTTTTGGTGTTCAGGTCTAGATGTTGGAGGCGAGCTAGGTTCTGGTGATGCTGTATTGCTCTTCATTTTGCTGTATGTACTTCTGCTTTGACGTCTGCCCATCTCCTTGTGATTCCTTCTTGGTCTTATCAGTGGACTTGTTTCACAAAGAGCTGACAGACTCAGGAAGACTCTCTCTCTTGTCCAAAAGGGAGTTCTCTTGTCCAACTCTCTGGTCCAGAAGGGAAGTCGTCGGGGCTATTAATCACTTATAAAAAGCATTCCATATGTGAAATCACATGCATGTATACAGTATAGATCGCCACATATAATCTCATGTATATTCAAATAATTAATATCACTAATAATGATTTAACTCTAATGTTCTATCAGTCTACCTAATCTAGATAATATATATATAATTATATAATCTCTCTATACATAATCTAGATAATATAATCTATAATGCAGGTTATAATCTATAACTAATTATAGCTCTAACATTAAGGTTAAAAAACAATAGAGGCTAGAGAGATGGCTCAGTGGTTATGAGCTTGTATTGCTCTTGTGGAGGACCTAAGCTAGGTTCATAGGCCTCATCTCAAGCTCTAGAAGGTCTGAAGCCTTCTTCTAATTTCTTCAGATACTTACACTTCTGTGCACATACTCACACATAGTCATAGATAAATACATATAATTTTAAAAGAAGCATAAAATCTTTAAAATCGATAACAACATTCAGAGGATAATTTAAAAGACTGCCTTTTAAATTAGACATTCATCCCAGAACTGAAACACATCTGAGCATATTCAGCTGCCATAGTTGCCTATCCCCAACCTTGCAGGTGGCCTTTACTTCAGGGTAAGCAAAAGCCAAAGAACAAAAATAAAGTTGGGCTTCCAAGCTGCTGGGCATGTCCAACAATGAAGTCAATATTCTCCTTCCCAGAGGCTCATCTGCATTTCTCATTTCCACAAATTCATAAATACAGAAACTTCTCCCCCCACAATATGAATATTCACCAGTAAACAGAAGAATTAGATTGTTATGCAAAAGACATTGTCTCTCTGGTGCATGGAAATTCCCTCTGCCTCACTCTGCTGAGCAAGGCTCCTCCTGCCCCAGGGTTCTGCAAGACAGAATGCATCAATGTGTATTTCTAACTACTGCTAAGCCTTAGTGCTCCTATTCATTGTGAAAAGAGCAAATTAGCTTCCTAAGCCTACGATTTTGATTTATAATTTATTATATTAGTCATTTTTCTCAGAATGCCCAAAAAATATGCTATATTCAACATATTGAAACATTTTGGACCAAGAAAGAAAGAAGCCAAGAAAGCAGAAAGATAAGAGAGGTGAGGGGTAAAGGGGAGAGGAAAAGGGAAGTGGAGAGAAGGTAGGGGAGAGGGGAGGGGCAGAGGAGGGCAAAGGTAATGGAGTTTTCAATGCAAGTGGGTAGAGTCTAGAGAGGCATCAAGACTACCATCTGAACAGCAACGACAAGGTGGGGAATTCAAGGTTGATTAAATCCTGAACCAGGCTTGATTGGTGCAGAGATTCAATCATAATCATGGTTCAGACACAGGAATGGAGTGGGAGATTCCCTGTAAGATTCTGGAGCCTGAAGAAAGCACAAAACAGACACACAGAAATTGTTTGGGATTTCTCACTTGCTATTCATCCTTGCCCTCTGCCATACTTTAAGGAATGTTCAGAAGACAAAAAGACTTCCCACAGCCACCAGCACCAAAACGCAAGGGTCCAGATCAGTTATGTTCCTCAGCTCTCTCCCAGCAGGCCCTGCTATCCCTCAGGAGAGGCTGCCCATGTAGGCAACTGGTGGCTGGTGGCTGCATTTGAGGCAAGTCAGAACAGCTGGCTGCAGGGTAAGATTATTAAACAGAAGCTGGAATTAGGAAAGGTGAGGGAAATTAGTATGAAGATGCATATAAAAGATGCCATTTAGAAGTTGCTCTAAAATATAATCAGAATTATCCTCCCATTCTTGGAGAGACAAAACAAAAATCTAGCAAACAACAACCAAAAAACAAAATTGCTCAAGGATCTATGCAGAAGAAGAGATGGAAAGATTCTAAGAGCCGGACGGAGGTGGTGGACGACTCCAAGGAAACAGTGTTTTTCAGTCACAACAGGACTGGCACATGTATGAACTTACAGAGACTGTAACAGCATGAATAAAACCTGCACAGGTTCAAACTAGACAAAATGCCAGTGTGGAGACAGGGAGTGGGCACAATTTCCCATCCCTAACCAAGAAGCTGTTTTCAGTGGACAGCTGCTGGGAAAGGGAGAATCCATTTTCTTCAACAAAGTGATGCTAGGTATATCTACCAAAGACATTCAATTCAGTTCATTAGATTTGTTGCCCAGGGTGGGCTGGCGAGATGGCTCAGTGGTTAGCAGTGCACACTGCTTTGCTGATCTCAGTTTGGTTCCCAGGACCTGCATTGGGTGGCTCACAACTGCCTGTGACTTCAACACCAGGCAGATCCAATGTTTCCATAGGCACTTTCGTGTATGCACATACCCACACACAAGCACACACATACACCACATACAGATGAGTGAAAGAAATCTTGGGGAAAAAAAGTTTACTATGCAAATCAATGTCAAAGGGGCCTTATTTGTAGAAAAAAATTAAACATTCTCATACGCATGTACACATATCTGGGATGTGAGTGGATCACAAAAATGATCTGCTTGCAGTTGAGTATTTACATTTTTGTCTGAACTGAAAAGTCAGCGTTGTCTTGCTTTTCTTGTTTCAAGCTTCGGTACATATGTCCAGGCCTTGACAGTAGGCAGTAGGGAGAAGAGAGTTTCACAGGTGCAGAGAGTCATGCAGAAGTCCTAAAGCTGTCAGCATTTGGGTCCCTGGCCAAATGACATGCCCTGGTTGGGCCACATCTGGAGAGACCCTTTAGTGATTTTCCACGCTGTGATCTACTGCCACCCAGGGACAGGCACAGCTGTTCTCCCCTCTTGAGTTGCTGACAGGTTTTGTGTTCCCTGTCTCTTCTGGGCTTTTTCTCTTGCTCCACCAACTACTTCACTGAGCAATTTCACTTGGATCCTATCTCAAACTTTCACTTCCTCTCCTGTCTCCAGGATGTCTCCCTCAGTTCCCTGTCCCCAGTCCTCTCTTTCCAGGAGTTCCACCTCAATGCTCCCAGTGTTTCCATCTTCTGTTGGTATGACTTTCTTTCGCATCATCTGGAGACAGTGTGGTATCCAAACTTCCAGTCAAAGCCCTTATCTGCCTACCGTCTTGATGTATTTGCATGTCCATACTTCCTTTACTGAAGAAGCCAGGCTGGGGAACTCAGTGTCTTTCCTGTCCCCTCTCTTCTCTATTGTCAGGGATTTGCTCACACTCTGATAGAGAGGTCCATGCCCCCACCCCCACCCCCTTTCAAATCTGTGCCTGTCTGCACACTCTGGGTAGGAAGGGTCTCTTCTTCCAACTGTCATCTATAACCTCCCTCTCTGGGAGGCACAGGATGACTTTGAACACCGTCTTATTTTCAGCTCCCACATACTGAGGTAACCATGCCCAGTTTTATGTGGTACAAGGAATTGAAGCCAGGGCTCCATGCATGCTAGGTAATCACTCTACCCATGGAGCCATATTTCCTAGCTCACTTGTACCATTAAAATCCCATCTGAAAGGACAGGGATGTCACAGACAAGGTGTAACCTAAAGAATCCAAGGGAACAGAAGAGATTCAGTGAGTGAAATCCTTAACTGAATTTTGGAAGATGGAAACCCAACAGAGAAATATGGACACTGTTGTTGAATGGGGAGAGACCAGGACTTCTTCAGCCCAAAGACAAGGACACCAACATGTAGCCAGCCAATTCCCGACAGGAACCGAGAACACCTCAGAACTTGAGAAAGTGGCCAGTGACGGTGCTTGAGACCTGAAGCTCCAATGACTGAGTCTCTCCATGCCAGGGCTCCTGCCCACTTCCTCCTTCCTCCCTAGGACCCCAACTGCCTCCTGAGCATAGAAAATCTCATGCACACGAAGCCAGGAGTTGGAAAGTTCTTGTTAAGATAGTTCAAAAGGATATGGGAAAAAGAAGCTCTACAAACTGCCGTGTAGGTCACTCCGGTGAAAGACAATGCTAGTTGACTACCCAGCCATGGATGGCAGAAATCACCACTTGTATGGACCAGCTTTGAAGCACACACGCTTATGCTGAGCACCTCTTGATTATGGATTCCTGGGAGCTCAAGGTTTCCTAGATTTGTGCTAAGTTTTCAAAGCAGCACAAGAGATAAACACAAACAGACAAAGGGTAGAAACAAACAAAATAAATGGCTCAGGAGGCAGAGGAAGAAAACCTCTTTCTTTTAAAAAAGCACCATTTAATTTTTTAAAATCATGTCTATATGTGTTTTGATAAAAATAAGTTAATATTGAAAGCACTCTGATTCTTGGGGGTATAATAGAGTTGCACTAGAAATATTATTCTCATGGTTAAAATCTATGTGTGATGTTGGGAAGTAATTAAATGACGCTGACCTCGGCTTTTCAACTGTGAAATTGCCATGGTAATATACTAACTCACAGAGTTGTTTTGAGAATTAAAAGGAGATGATGTAACAGTGTGTATATTCTGTGCTAAATAAATGATTTGAAAAGGCTTTTTATTACCAGTAGTTCTTGCCATTTTGGAAAATGAAAGTTTGGCATATTATATTTTCTCTAGAAAAATGGGTCCATATACATACATGTGTGCAGAGACAGTATCTAACACACTATTCCAAAGGAACTCAGACTCTGCCAAACAAATGCTCCCTGAAGTTAAACGTCTCCACTGCGTGGAAATCACCAGTGGCAGGGGAGTGGGTGGGTGGAGAAGTGAGCCATTGCTTGGGAAAAGACCTCATCTAATCCTGTGTATGCCAAACGGAGATGATTCCGTGGGACCAGAGGTAAAAATGTCACCTGATCCGAGGGCTCCAATCAAGCCTCCAGTTAAATCTTTTGTTTTATAAGACTTCCCTTTGTCATGGTGTCTTTTCACAGCAATAGAACACTGACTAAGACAAGCCCCACCCCTTGACTGGTTGTCCAAACCTTCTTGCAGGGTCCCAGAATTGCAGCTGTCATTCATGCGACTGCCTAATTCTTCTGTTTCTAGTCTTTTCTGCCCCACTGCCAGAACAAACTTGTACAAATGTACATTTGTAGATTGTCCCTACTCTCTTCTAATCTCTCCAATGACTTTCATCAATCAAAGGAAAACGTAAAACTGTTATGCCCTGTGAGATCTGTGTGCCCTGGCTCAACTCTAAGACTGATTCCATCTGCAGGTTGCTTTTATCAAAATTCTCCAGCACTTCCTTCTTCCTCAATATTAGTCCTGTGCTGTGCTGTGGTGTGTGTGTGTGTGTGTGTGTGTGTGTGTGTGTGTGTGTGTGTGTGTGTGAGAGAGAGAGAGAGAGAGAGAGAGAGAGAGAGAGAGAGAGAGAGCATGTGTGAAAGTGTGTGTTAGAAGATTAGAAGTCAACATTAAGTATTTTTCCTCATTGCTCTCCACCTTCAGTTTTTGTGAAAGGGTCCATTGTTAGGCCCGAAGCTCACCGATTTGGTTAGTCTGGCTGGCCCGGAAGATTCAAGAGTCTGCCTTATTGTCACTGGGATTATAGGCACATGCAGATGTGCACCCAATCTTTCCCATGGATGTTGGGATCTGAACTGGGGTCCTCACGCTTACACAGCAAGCATTTTGCCAACAGAACCACCCCCAAGTCCTTGTCCTACACTGTTAAAGAAAAAGTGTTTCCTTCCATCCCTGGTGTGTACACATAACAAAGAGAAAACAACCTTGCAGTGGGGGATGGGTGTGGTTGGGGTTGGGGACAAAGTGCTGAAAGCAATATCTGAGATTCAATAGAGCCAGGATCACATCCAGGGTAGTCTAACTGCAGGTTCCATATTTCTTCAGCCCCACTAATTAAATGCTTATTGAATGCTTGGGTGCCCAGCAATAGGAAGGAGAGAAGCTACCAGTCCTCTCTAAGGACAGCTGCTGGTACTTTCCAGGAGATCTGCATGCCCTTCACAGGAAGCAACCATGGCCTCTAGGTTCTTCCTTTCTAGGAAACCACCAGAAACCCTTGTCTTAAATCCTGTAGCCATGGAAAGCCAAAGCCATCATAAGCCTGAGGTCAGCACAGGTTAATTGGATATTCCTTTCATGGACCAAATGGATTAACCCTGACTGTGAGTCAACATTGGACCTCTCGGATCAGGTGACATTTTTGTCTCTGGTCCCACAGAATCATCTCTGTTCGGCCTACACAGGATTAAATGCAGTCCTTACGCAACCAGTGGCTCACTTCTCCACCCACCCACTCCCCTGCCACTGAAGAATTCTGGGTGATTAAAAAGAAGAGAAAAGGAAGGGCCTCATCATTAAAGTTGAAAGGGAGGGGCCTCATCATTAAAGACTTTTCTGTACAGTACAGATATTAAGTTCATTATCATCATGTCAGGAAACATGGCGGCATGCAGGCAAGCACTGGAGCAGAACCTAAGAGCTTCATTCTAGTCCACAGGCAGAGAGAGAGAGAGAGAAAGAGACAGAGACAGAGACACAGACAGAGAGACAGAGAGGGAGAGAGAGAGGCAGGGCTTGGCATGGACTTTTGAAACCTTACAGCCCAACCCCAGTGTCAAACTTCCTCCAACAAGGCCACACCTACTTCAACAAGGCCACACCTCCTAATCCTTCTAATTCTTTCAAATAGTGCCACTCCCTTGTGACTAAGCATTCAAATATGTGAGTATATGGGTGCCATTCTTATTCAACCCACCATAGTGGATGTGGGAAGAGTTGAATTCAGCACAACCAGGGTCCCTTCCTAAACAGTGTGAGATGGAAAAATAAAATCACAGAGAAGCCCAAGTGGCTGAGCCAAGTTCACAAAACAGCATACCCCTGGCACTGACAAATGTGACAGTCAAAGTTGCTTCTCTCCTCTTCTTTACCAGTACTGAGCTCTCAAATTTTAGTTGAGTACAGGAGCAGGCACACGAACACACACACACACACACACACACACACACACACACACACACACACACACACTGTCTATTCCAGTCTCCTTGAAGATAAGAATGACCACATGTCCAGGTTTTAGCAAGTGGGAAGTCAGTAAATACAGTGTACATGTATACTGATTGGTCTCAGATATTGACCACTCTTCATACACGCGCATACTACTTTTGCTCACATTCAGTTTGGACGCATAATAACACAGGTTTGACCCAAGCTTGGACTACTATCTCCATCTCTAGGGCAGAACTCATGTATTGAGACTGGAGCACTCAGATAGAACCTTCTGTCTTCCTTAGCCTGGTGATGATCCCCTTGGAGTCCCGTCTATGGACATTCTCAACAGGTTTCATAATGAAATGTCAATTTGCTCAAAAGGTTAGTAGTCTGTTGCTCTCAGCTGAACCCAGTCCTGGTTGTCAACGGATAATACAAACAATAAATATTGGGACAGTAATTAATGTTTGATATGTTCCGGGTAGTGCAGAGAGATCGTTAGACATTCCATGTCCTTTAGTCATAGTAACCTCAAGATGGTGGTATTAGAGTAACCACAGACTGCATAGAAAGTAAAGCTGATGTAGTGAAGGGTCAAGTGATTTGACCATGATCACTTGTCTGGCTCATAATTGGCAGGGTTGGAGCAGCTAGAATTTGACTATGGAGACACACTAATGAGACACAGGGTAGGACACACTGATGAAATTATAGGGGAAGTGGAATAGCTTTGACCTTCTTATATGGTAGCATTCTATTTTTACCTTTTAGGATGACACTAATATAAAGGAGTCACATCAGAGTCCTCAAACCGGGCCTTTTACGGTCCAGCTTCTTTAGAGCGCCTATTTGTGAATTTTGTATATGTCAAGCATAGTGACACTAACTCTGCATTTGCAGTGTAACTCCCAATTTTATAATGAAGTAAAATTATACACCCTAAGCCTTGGAAGTGATTAGAATAGAGATCAGTGTGTAGATTGAGTTTGGGAGCTGCATTTTAACACTCTACCATCAGTGCTCTGCGGAAGGCTACTCTCCGTGATCATCAGACTCCAGGGACCTGAGTAAGTAGCAACAGCATTGCTGATAAATGATGCGATGAATGCACAGGAGTCAGCCAGACATGAGGTGGGGACACACTGCCATCCTGGAGAACAAACCTTCAGAGCATATCAACGGCTTGGAAAACAACTACAAATTCAGAGACTCATAAATTTTCACTGTCCATTGAATTATATGAGTTAATCTTCATCTTTAAGCCGAAAGGACTAAGAGCCATTTGGGGGGACTGGGAGGACATCTCAGTTCAGTTCCGTCAGTGGTACAAGCCTGGGAACCCGAGTTCAGTCCCCACAGTTGATATTTTAAAAAGCCAGGACATGGTGGCATGAGTTTGTAATTCGAGTGCTGGGAGGTAGAGACAGTCAGATCACTGGGGTGCTCTGGCCAGCTGCCATCGCTTAAAGTGGTGAGTTAAAAAGGAAAAAAAAAGTGCACAGTGGTACCCAAGGAACAACACCCCAAATAATCCTCTAGTTTCCATATGAATGCACACATGTTCATATTTAACTGCACACGTGCAGAAGAAGAGGAGAAGGAACAAAATGGAAGATGAGGAGAAGTAGAAGAAAGGAAGGAAGAAAAACCATCTAAGGCATTAGAGTAGAGTGTCATTACCTCCAGGTGTGTCTGCACGGGCATTCCCTGATAGAAGAACCACTCTGAGTGTAGGTGGTACTATCCACTGGACTGGAGGCCAGGACTGGATTAAGGACAGAAAAGGAGAGCTGAACACTAGCATTTCTCCCTCTTTCTACACCCTGGTCTGCCCAGATGTGAGCAAGCAGGTTCACACTTTTGAACAGCAGCTTTGAGATTCCCCTACCACCATGTCTTCCCTTAGGTTGCTTCTTATAAGGCCTTTGGTCACAACAAGAGAACAGTAACTAATACAAGTACAGCATGCATCATCACAGAAGTTCATTGACATCCCCGCTTTACTCAAAATGAGACTGAAATAGTGATAGGAAAACCAGGTCTGAGTCCTTTCTGCTTCCAATGATCTGCTGTTGGATAATATATATTTGAGGGAGAAAAACATACATTTATATTAATTTCAAGGCACAGCAATCTGAAAAGAAATAACCAAATATGCTCTGTGAATTGTAATCAGAAAAGTTAAATCTATATGATGCTTAGGCAATGAGACATTTCAGAAAATTCCCTGGAAATCATACAAGGTTTCTACCTAGTCAATGGAAGATGGAACCTTTCTTATAACTTAGCATTATTATCATTACCATTGTTATTATTTGAGACAGTTTTATAGCTGAAAACCATTCACTTCTCATCATCGGTGTCAATGAGAAATAGGCACCAATATGACAGTGCACAGACCAGAATTGCTCAATGAATTTCCTTTAACTTTTAGTCATTCCCTGCATGTGTGCTCCCTGGGCACCTGTCAGGGTCTGATGACTTTACTTGCAATGAACCCTTTAATACTAATGGTGTCCCCTTGTCACCACCCCCTCACACACTTTCTACCACTCTTCCTCATCTCACTCAAGTCTTTCGCGGCTCCCTGGTACCTATGCCCCCCCCCAGCCTCCTCTTGTGGACCTTCCTTCCAACTCCTCCCATGTCCCATTTGCTACACCCATATCCCCTGAGTCTCTTACTCACACATTCCTCACTCAGGAATGAAGACATCTATCTGCTCAGCTGTCCCCTTCTAAAATGGTCCTCCCTGGACATCTTCTCTAAAATGTGGCTCCTTACTTTTTGATGGGTTTTCCATTATGCCATTTCTTTCTTCCTGACACTCTAGCACATATTTGTTCATTTACTTAAAATTCTGTCTCCTCTGTGAGGGGAGGCTGGCTGACTTCCGGAGCTTGCCTCAACAGTTGGTTCACATTAATTGAACAAATAATAAATAAAGGTCATATGGTGTTAGTGAGAGGCCTCAGCAAATAAAGGTGCTTGCTAGGGAAACCTTGAGTTCTGTATTCGAGTCTATGCAAAAAGGAAGGAGAGAATAAACTTCACAATGTTGTCCCCTGACATCCACACACATGCCCACATGCATACTCCCCTATATACTAATAAATAAAAATTTAATAGTTACTGTATGAATCAATAAACTTCCTAGGGGCAGCAAACATGCTAAGTCTGAAATATGTAAATGAGTTGGCCAAAGATGTCTAGGTTCTTGAGAAAAATCCTAATAGGTATGACTATGGCATCACACCTGCACAACATGGCTGACCCAGAGTGCAGGTAGATGTCTTCACACAGTATGGGTCCTGCATTATAGCAGAAGCCTGTCTAACCTTTAATGTCCTTACTGGTACAGGAATATGACCCCTTCCATACCAGATAGAAGAAAGAGGGGCTTATCTTGTCCACTACTTCATTTCTAACATCTACTAACACAGTAATTGGTGCACGCAAATATTAGTTGAAGCAATCAGGGATTATATTAAGACCATTCCTCACATCAGGAAACCAACTTTCCCAGGTCACTCAACTGGTATATGCTGCATATACAACCTAAATACGCACTGATTGATTCCAGTTGCTTGTCTCGAATCCTACAAAGAAAATGGGAGAGATGGCTTGTTTTGGGCATCTACTTTCTATAATATGAGCACTGGTATTTTAAGTGAAGGCCTTGCTTATGTGGTATGAAAGGTATAGAAATCAGTTTACAGTTTGAGTTTTGAAATGCGTGTATCCTCACATTGCCATTACACTTGTCAAAACACGAGCATTTTCTAGAAAATTTTCTCGGGCTTCTTGCCAAGCCAATCCCAACTGCCATTAAAGATGGGCTTGCCTGTTCTCAAAGTTATAGTCATTCTTTGGGTGCGATATTTTGATTCGGGATGATTAAAAAAATAGGCTTATTTTTCAAAGATGGAACCCTTCCTCCAAGCTCCATTAAACATCTGTTCTCCTGATTGTCATACAGGGTATCTGTATTATAGCCGTGCACTGGGAAGTGTTTACCATTGGGGCATTCATGGACAGTGAAGAAGAGAACCCTGGTGCACAGTGTTTCCTGACTTCTGTGGCATAAATACATCCACTGGGGCCAAGGCTAAGCTGCCAATATTAGCAGAGAGTGCAAAAGAGGTGTCCACGGTGGGTACTTGAGATCCAGCTCCAGTACACCATGTGAAAATTCACCAGGAGAATCGATCAATTGAGGGTGCTGCCAGTTTCACATTACTATGGCCCAATACCTGACGGAAATGAGTTAGAGGAAGAAAGGTTTACTTTGGTTCACAATTTCAGAGATATTTGAGTTCATTATGATAAGAGTTCATTAAGGAGTGATGGACAGAAGCTTGAGGATACAGTGAATTCACATGGTACAGACCAGAGAGCGAAGAGCTCTGAAAACCAGACATATCCTTCAAAGGTACACCTCTAGTTATCTGCTTCTGCTAGCTAGGCCTCATCTCTGAGAGGCTTATATAGTGGTTTGAATGAGAATGACTCCCATAGGCTCATATATTTGATAGTTTGATTCCTTTTTGGTGGACTGTCGAGGAGGATTAGGAGGTGTGGCCTTGTTAGAGGAGGTGTGTCTCTGGGAGTGAGTCGGCTTTGAGGTTTCAAAAGCCCATGCCATCTCCTATTGTGGATCAGATGTCAGTTCTCAGCTACTGCTCCAGCATCATGCCTGTCGGTCTGATACCATATCCCCTGCTGTGATGATCATGGAGTAACCCTCTGAAACTGCTAAGCAAGCCCCCAATTAAATGCTTTCTTCTATAAATTGTCCTGGTCATGGTGTCTGTTCACAGGAATAGAACAGAACTAAGACAGTTACATAGCCTTCAAAATAGTGCAATAAAATGGGATGCTTAAAATATAGGGTAGTAGCTGGGTGGAGGTGGCACATGCCTTTAATCCCAGCATTCAGGAGGCAGAGGCAGGCAGATCTTTGTGAGTTCAAGGCCAGCCTGGTCTACAGAGTGAAAGGAAAGGTGCAAAGCTACACAAAGAAACCTTGTCTTGAAACTCCAACCTCTCCTCCCCCCCAAAAAACCCCACAAAACATGGAGCAGTAAAGAACATAAAGGACATTTCAGACTCAAACCAGAAGGGAAAATGGAAGTTCATCAGATTTAAAAATTTTCCCCCAACATGTTTTTATTAATTATTTGGGAATTTCATACAGGGGAGCCCAATCCCATAAAAATTCTTCCCAGGTCTACCCTCCCTCCGCTCCCCCCAAACAAAAGAAAACAAAACAAAACAGCAAGTCCAGTTTGTGTTGACCATATCCTCATTGGACTATGGTCAGGCTTCCAGTGGCCGGCCCCTTAAAGGATCCTGAGAGAGAGAGGAAAGAGAAAAGGGCAGCCACCAGCCCCATGACTTGTGTCTTCTGTCCCCTCCCACCTCTCTTGCCTACCCCCCAAGCCCATGCTGCTTGGGACTTGAAATCTGTGGCTGAAGGGCTATCAACCACACAGCTTCAGAATTAATCAACCACACTGCCTGCCCAAACCTACCCAATCTCCTTCATCCAGCATTTCCTTTTTGGAATCCTCTCAGAAGTTTTTTTCAATTACCTCCTTCCCTAAATGGAGTTGGATGGGGGCAATGAGTACTGAGTTGGTCTTTACTTTTTGGAGAGACTTTTTGATCCAGTGAGTTCCCCACCCCTCAAGTAATTGAGTTTGGGTCCTGGTTGGTTGTTTTATTTTTTTTTCCGCCAAAATTTTAGCCCTCCCCACCCTGAGTCTGAAATGCTGACTATCCAATTGAAAAAAAAAAGGGTAAGCACCAACTTTTTTAAACCAGCCTTGCAACAAGAAATCAACATTTCCTGTTATGAAACCAAAAATAATGAGAGGAAGAAATGAGACCATAGAAAAAATGTAGTACACTGGAGAAGGCCCAATTTGATCTCTTAAATCTCCATTAAAAAAATTCTGAGAGTCTTAAAAAACGTATTCACAGAATTTTTACTTGCCAAGTTTACTCCTTCCATCTGGGTATCAAAGCCCTTCAAAGCTGGCCATTATCTTGCCTGACCGTTGTTATAAACAGGCCATTCTCACTGCTTACATGGAAGCCAAGGGTCTTCCCTATGTTCAGACCTCCCCTCTTCTTCACTTAAAAAGAGATTGTTCTCATTGTCTGAAATAACTTCCATTTTGCCATACTCCCCTCTGAGCCATTCAGGCCTTTCACTGACTGAGTTCCTCCTCGGTGCCCATGCTATGCTAAGAGTTTAGTGCATGGAATTGTTACATCCTTAGGACAAGATCTCCATTTGGAGAATGATGTCACTCCAGCTCATAAAAGGTAAATAATCAAGCAGTGTGTGTGTGTGTGTGTATCACTTTTTATAGCTGAAGTTTAGATGCTTTCACTTCTGTAGGAATGTCCAATTAAAATCTCAAGAACTCACTGGGCTGTTAGCCTTATGATGATCAATCTTTTATAGTCTAAGCTGTTATGTAACCATAGCCTACCCAGTTCAATTCCACATACCACCTTGTATTTCCTAAAGGGTTTCTAGTTCAGACCTGTAGCAAGGCAGGGAAGAGAACAGGTCTCTGGATTTCTTCAGTTTTGTCTGAAAACCTTGGCCATTTACTCCCAGTATGAATTTAAGCAATTCAAGTAACTTCAGAATATTTGAAATACTAAGACCCACCTTGGGGACCTATCATGCATAGTTAATAAAATGATGTATGTGAAGTACCAAGCCCTATACTAAGCACATAGTGTGTCCTAAAGAAATTCAATGAAGGGCTAGGAGTTCTGCTCAATGGTGAGCACTTGCCTAGCATGGGCAAGATAATAGGTTTTAATCCTAGCACCATATGCACACACAAAATAAAATAAATGCTAATTGTTTTTATTCAAGTCAAAGCCTGTGTTTGACTGATAAAGTAATTGCCCCCTAGACATCTTCTTTATCCATGCCTCAGCACAGTCTTTCTCTGTGTGCACTCAGGGTTTGACTACATGACTTGTTTTGGTCTATAGAATATTAGAAAACAAGATTAACGTAGAGACTTGAAAATCATTTGCAAGTTAGTATTGCTTTCCTAGAATTCTACTTTTATGTGGGCTAGGTTGATAGAGACATGTGACTCAACAAACATGCAATACCAAGAGTTAGCCATGTCCCTGAGTTAATACCCTCATCCAGCCCCAAATATAGCAGCCATCTAAGTGACATTTGACAAGAACAAAAAGGTTACTTGACTCAGGACAGAGAACGGTGGTAAGGCACAGGATTATGAGCAAATAAAACAGCTCTTATTCCAAGCTACCACACTTTGGGGTGGTACATTAGGCAAACATGTGTAGTTCTCCTTTAAACTTCCAATGTTTATTATATTGGCTCATCTTAGTATATGTGCATACTTTCTGGAAAATGGAAAATCTGTAGGAGAGATGGGGAGACCTTAGAAGATAAGAAGAAGGCTTCTTACTTCCAGAGCATCTCAGCATGTCTAATGGAAGTTGGACTCAATTTTCCTTTAAGAAAAAGCACAGTCTTGTCACATGAACAGCTAAAATACTTTGGCATCTTCTCAGACTACGTGCACTCTCCCAACATGGCATTTTTCTGACTTGGAAATACAGGATGTAAACTTTGTAGGGAGAGGCACATTCCATCTCCAATGTTGGGAGAGGCTGACCCTCTCTCTTATTAGAAGAAAATAGAAATGGAGATAAGCCAGCGGCAGATGCAGACTCTCAAACTTATCATCACCACTCTGTTAGGCTCCAGCTCAAGTCTCTCTAGATGCGCACTGAGCCATATTGACACTGCGTAGTTCTACATCTGGAAAAAACCACTTTTAAACTTCATTGCACAAGCAAACTTATGGCTTCCTTTTGGCCTTTAAAGACAAAGACCTACTTTTGTGAAAACTACAGTGAAGGGCTTTGGAGGAAGGTTCAGGAGCTCTTGTTGGGACTGTAACACACTTCTTGTTGTATACCCAAAGAACACCTGAAGTTCATTGTCACCTGAGGAAGACACCAGGGGAAGCACCTTGCTGTGGACTGACCAGAGCACCCTGAGATTATAAACCTGTCTCCCTGCCTGGCAAAGCACACAGCTCCAGTGTGGGCAAAAGGACATTAATCTGTTTTCCATTAATGCTAATAAATGATTCAGCCTTCCATGTGGAGTGAAAAATAAAGAGTGAAAGCATACTTCATGCGTCTTGGAAGAGTTTCCTCTAAAAGCACCTCTCGCCTGCACCCCTGAGGAGCTTTTCCCTTTCCTTTCCAGCCCTCTTCCATGCATCGAAGGGAAGGTGGGTTTTGCTCTGTGTTGCTTAGAAATTCTCACAGGCAATCAATATCACCTTTCCCGTGTGTGTCCCGCCACGAAGGGACTGCAAACACTCCATGCCAACAGGGGACTTGGAATTTCATATAAGCAGGGGGCAAAGTGTTTCTGAGCATCTTGTGTTCCAGCACTTGATGTACGAGCTCCGATGTAAGCAGAATTGTGACCCACTTTGGCGGGAATTAGCTTCGCTATGTATGAGGAAACTGAGGCTGAGAAAGCTAATTCATTTTCCCAAGGTAATGAATGGCTCACAATTGAAGTTAAGCGATGTATCATGATTAGTTGTGGACAGAGGTGAGCCGCTAGTTAATTTAGAACACAGGACCACACCAACCCAGCCATGTAAGAAATCTTAAACTAAAAAGGTGGGTTGTTCAAAGTTTTAGCTTTGTATGTGCCAGGAACAATGCTGTGAGATCACTTGTGTTTCCTTAATTAAATGATGAGGTGTTTATACCCTCAATATACAGGCAAGGAAGCACCTCCATCTGGATATGATCCCAGCTCCTTATAAACAGGTCGGTGAAACACACACACACACACACACACACACACACACACACACACACACAATCAGAAAGAAAGTCATGCAATCACTTCCCAGATGAATAGCTGAGGATCTGGGAGTTGAGGAACTCAACCTCAAAATCCAGCAGAGCCAAGCAGGAGGCAAGTTGTACAGACTAGAAATAAACCTGACACCTAGGTCAGGTCACACGGAAAGGACCTTAAATGACAATGTAGGACATGAACTTATGCATATGTGCTATGATCACAATCATGTAAATCTTTACAAGTGAGCCTGAAGACAAATAGACGCAGTCAGCAATGGTGGCACATGCCTGCAATTCCAGCATTTGGTCAAGGGAGGCAGGAAGACCAAAGGTTGAGGGTTGTCCTTGGCCACATAGTGAACTCAAGGCCAGCTTGGGCTATGTGAGACCCTGCCCCCTCCAAATAAACAAACGAACAAAAACTAAGCACACAATTAGATAGAAATATGAATGATAGCAATACTTTCAGTCTCATCGTGCCTAGCCACTGAGCCTGTATTTGGGAAGCCATGGTAAACAACAGAGAAGTTCAGCACTGGGGTGGGGAGGGGGAGGAAGCCACACCCACCCTGTAGCTTTTGTAATTCACTTACAACACTGAGGGTATCTGGGACTATGTGGCCACAGTTAAAGCATAGATGGACCCTCAGGTCTAACACAATTATGTTCAAATCCTGCCTCTGTCCTGTGTCAACATGTTTCATGACCTAACTTATTTAGCCTATCTCAGTCTCAGCAAAGAACCCAACTCACCAAGACTACAGAGTGCATTACAGTGCCGGTGTGAAGAACACTGTGTATAAGAAAGCAATAGATCTTGGCAAGGTGGGTGAATGCTCCACCCTGCCAGAGTATGACCAGGGACCCCCTTCTCCAATGGCGGCATCTGGTGCTTCCCTGTTTTCAGATGCTGGCTCCAGGGAGGGGGCTCTACGAGGAAAAGATGGGCACCAGTAACACAGCCTGGATCAGTGGAGCATCTGAGGGTATTGACTTGGTCACAGCAGCATTTCCCTGTTTGTGCATGCACACTCAAACCCAGGATCCAGGAGATAGTCTGAATCTCATGCAAACTCAGAACCTGTGAAATTGTGTTTTGATTGGGTACACCACATATGCCCGGCCTTATCTACCCAAGTCTCTAAGGAAAATTATAGAATACTTTTTTTTTTTTAGCCCCTGCAGAAAAAGATTCAGTTATTACAGTTTTTAAAATTCAGGGCAGGCATGACCATAGCTAGCCCTGACATTTCTGAACAGACTTGCGTTTCCAGGGAAAGCATGCTAACACAGTTAGTGCTCTGAGGTCTGTTTTAGCACACAGAAAATACAAGTGGATTCACAGAACAATCAGGATTTTCTCTTGAATATCTGAAGCAGAAAAAGCACATATTTAAATTAGATGATGACATGGCTTATTCAAATCCTCCCACCTGGTGAAACAACTCATTGAATGCCATTATCTATCATGTGGATACCGTCTTAACAGGTGTTTGTGAATCCTGGAGAAGTTGTCACATGTGAATAAGACTCTAATTCTCACACAGCTACCTTTGAATGAGAACATTACTTTTCATCTCAAACACAACTAACGCAAGTAGAAAAAAAAATCCGAGATGTGTTATGTATTATGTATTCTCACCTAGACTGAATGGAGACTTTCTCCTCTTTACCCTTCCTTAAGACAAGATGGGGTGTGTGATAAATGTATTGTAAATTCTAAAGTCCTCCACAAATATCAGTTGTGCTGAAAATTAAGCTTTGCATTTACCCTCGACTCAAGCAACAACAAAAACTTCAAAACAGAAGGAAGCCAGTGGGTCACAGGGCCCAACTTCCCATTTTCAAATGGGCCTCTACAAAAGAAAACTAGATGACATTTTAAATAGACCACTTTCCAATTAAATGTCAACTGCTAAGATGCAACCTACAGCATCATAAAGTCTTAGAACCCAAAGCCTTTCCCCCAGCTTCTCCAAGAGGCCATGAGGACCAAAGCGGAATTCCAGTACTCTTATCTATAAAAGTCCATTGCTGGGCACCTTTGGGGGGACTTGTCTATTTCCATAGCTTTGGTGAGCATAGTTTAACTATAATATTTCCAAATGCTTCTAAGTCAGCTTTATAATTCTACTCCATGTGTAATTTTTGACCTATAGTCAACAGATATAAAATAGAATAGAACAGCCCAAGCCCCAAATCCCAATTGCTGGGTAGGAACCTAAGCCTTGCCTGACAAATACCTCCTCCCAAATATAAAATATGATTTCCCGACCTCGTGGGACTTATTGGATGACAGGAAAAGTCAAGAAAATTATACAACAAATGCAACTAAGAATGTCAAAGAAGAAAGAAGAAAAAAAGCAAGGCCAATCCAGTTCAGCAGAGGAAACAAACTGAAAAAATAGATCTTATTTTGTAGTTTCTAGCAATTAAAAGAACTCCATTGTCTAGAGAGTTGTTTAAAATATGCACAGGCCAGCTAATTTATACTCACATTGTTCAAAAGTTGTGCTGAAAAATGATTGAAAGTACACACTTTGGAAAATATTTTAAATGTGCACGATTGACCTCTGGATCAAAATCTAGAATTCACAAGTGTTCTTTCCATAGAAGCCATGATGGTGGCTCTCACAAAGACCTCCAGCTGGAGAACAAGGCATAAGCTCCTAGCCCTGGAGATCTCTGCTTTGTATTCCTGCTTTTAAAGCTAGATCACCGAACCCTCTAAAGGCTCAATGTGGCAAAGAAATGAGGGGCTCTGGAACAGAAATTTCCACCCTTGAATCCAAGCTGTGCACCACAATGGTTGCTCTGTTGTTTTCACCCCTAATATGATATGATAAGGATCACATGAGGAGATGGGTATTATCACAGAGCCTAATCAAAAGTAAGTCTACTGAGAAGGAAATTTTTTGTTAGACTCAGACTGAGAAGGAAATATTGCAAAGGAAAAAGTAAGGCGCACCATGATCTCACCACATAGTCATAATCTATCATCTATCTATCTATCTGTCTATCTATCATCTATCAATCAATGTATCTATCTGTCTATTTAATATATCTAATATACCTGTCATCTCTCTGTTATTTCCAGCTATCATTTATCTATTTATCATCTATCTATGTCTCTATGCATCACTCATCTATAAATCTACCATCTACCTATCAATCAGCTATCTATTATTTATACATCTATCATCTGTCTACCTATCAATCATCTATCTATCATTATTATCTATCTATACAGTCAGTCACCTAGCTATCTACCCATTGCATACCTATCACTATCCCGCAGTGGTTTTCTTTCCCCTTCATCATTGCTAGCCTCACAGCAATGAATTAATACACAAATGTGCAGTCCACTAATGTTTAGTTAGGTCACCTTTCTCTTTGCTCTGACAAAATCCTGGGCAACAGCAGCTTGTAGAAGACAGGGCTTCTTTACCTTCAATCTGAAGGGGCCCATTATTATGGCAGGGAAGGGGTCAGGGAAGAAACAAGAGGCAGCTGCTCCCATTGCTTCATCAGTCAAGAAACAGTAGACAGGCTAAGAAACTACAAAGTCCACCCCTATCTGGGGACCAAGTATTCAAAAACATAAGCCTTTAGGGGACATTTCACATTTAAACAACAACTTAGAACAGCATACACACTCTCCTCACAAATACTTTGTTCAATGTCTATATTCATTTTATGATATCAGTAGCCATTTCCTGGGGTTTTTGTTGTTGATGATGGTGTTTACATTTTGTTGTTGTTTGGTTTTTGAGACAGGATTTCTCTGTGAAGCCCTGGCTGTCCCAGAACTTACTTTGTGAACTTGGCTCACCTCAAACTCTGCCTCACAGGTGTTGGGACTTGAGGTGTGTGCCACCACCACCAGGCTTCATTTCCTGAGTTTTTAAAGCACTGAGTTTGTTCCCAATTTCAGTGCCAATAACAACATTAGAATAAATGTTTTTGAGAGTCTAGGTTGTCCATACACTGCATTATATATCCTGAGAAGACATTTTCTCTGCATATACTTCTTAAGGTGAGGAACTATGTCTGTCTGCTTAAAAATATAGCCTATTATCCTTCCACACTATCCTTCCTTTATTTCAGTTGTTATCTAATGGCATAAGAGTGATGTCACGTTATTGTGTGCATTTAAAAAAAAAAAAAAAAAAAAAAAAGCTTTGTTTCCCTATTGAGAGCGATCAGCGCTACATCAAGTGACAGGTCCAGAAGAGAAAAGGGGCTGGTTCACTTCCCCCAATTTCCCACAGTGCTTCATTTCTAATTCTTTTGTGATAATGTCCTGTCATTAAAAATCATGGTCCGTCATTAAAAACCATCTTTTCATCAACACTTTATTTTACATTCTACAACTCCAAAAAGCAACACTGAACCACTCTGTACCTCCTCGGAGCCGCCTCCATAATAAAAATACTAAGCCCTTTTCAGTTATTTTCCTGCTAAGCCTCTGCCTCCCTCAAGACAAACATTCTACCACCCAATGACATCCTCAGCCAAGCCGCTAATTCTCTAAGTCCTTGAGGTGCAGATATGTTTAATTTTCAAGAAATAGTAACGATTGAGTCTGGATTCAAGAAAATACTTCCCACACCTTTTCCCAACCTATTCCCCAGCCCCCACCCTCTTTTAAGCTGTTATTCAAAGTGCTCCTTTCCCACTCCCACTGTTGGATTTCCTTACAGCATTAGCCTACCTTTCAGAACACCACTTTCCCCTAACCTACACCACCTAATGATTCTTTCTGCCTGCATCCATTTGATTCCAGGCTTGCTTCAGTACTAAACTTTCAAAGCAAATAGAATGTGGTCTGTGGTTTAAAAACACAAGAAGGAAGACTGCATCATTGTGTGTTTCTGCTAATGGCAGGCCAAGAGTAAACACTCCTAAGCAGATACTACAGAATCTATGGCCCACTGGGGGAAAGTTCACTTTGGCTCTTAGGAGTCAACAGCTGAGATGCAAAGAATGAGTGTTTCAACCCAGACCTGGGTTGGAGATCTGGGTGGGTGGGGCAAGGTCTCAACTTCCAGATGGTGCAGCTGGGGAGTAAGGACTGAATAAGGTTGGCAGTCTTTGTTCTAAGTCTCCTGGAGGTCCTGGGTCTTGCAGGACAGAAATAAGATGCAGATCTCATGCTCCCCAAGTGCACACTGAGCTGTTCCTGAGCCATCACCACAGCTGTCCTGAGTGTGATCAAGTGTGATCAAGCTGATCCTTAGCTTGTTCGTGAAAAATTTTGATGGTCAGTCCATTTCCTGTGAGCATCGGGGGCTGGTTTCAGCCTCTCAGTACCAGCTTTCTTCGCACAGAAGCAATGATAACAGTACAGAAGACTTCTGTGTTATGGTTGCAGATATCTGTTATTATATAGATCACATAAAATCTAAGGCTTCCTCAAACAAAATAACATGCTAGTTTAAAGATTCTAATTAGCTTTAGTTTCCATCTTAAGATGGTTAACTAAGTCATTCCAAGGAATAGGATGTGTGTTCCACTAGGCCCAACAGAAAAGGCTGGTTTTATGGGCAGATGAAGACTAAATAAAGTAGAAATAAAATTGCAAGGAGCAGATTTGATCTGTTAAGGTGTTTTCCTTGTAAGATGGAGACATACAATAAAAGGCAGCTACTGATTGGCTAACATTGGATCACTGCTAGACACTTTTAATAAGGATTAAATGGTATAGGGATGGAAGACAGAGGGAATGTCATTATTTTGCCTGCTGAAAATATCTCACTTGGGAAATCTAACCATTTATCTCGTTTCTCTCCCTATCTCAGAAGGCCAAGTACTCAGCTATTTCAGCTTCCTGGTATGGAGCTTTAGTGTGATTGGCTCCATTCTGATGTTTATTCTGCCCTGTTGGGTTCCAGTACAGGAGTATAGACAAAAATGCCAATATAAAACACAGCTCTTACTCCAAAGAGAATAAGAGATAGTTTATGCTGAGCTAAATATGAATAACCATGGTATAGCATCATGGATTTGGGCCCAAATGACAGGTTCCATATGGAAGTTGTTCCATGAAAAAATTCCACATGTACGTTTATACTCAAAGGACAAAAGAAAGTCATAAGTTGAGGCCTTTCCCAAATCTGTTGGTGAGGAGGCTACCAGGTAAACAGGTTGCAGCAAGGTGGGAAAATCTCTCCCAATGGTTTTAGTTTTTAGCTGATCATAGTCTTAGCTTTGGAACTGATAGAAGCTAATGATATGCTATGTTAATGCACTCAAAAAGGTTTACCTGATAACTGAAAGAATACAGATACAGAGGTGGGAGATTAATGGCTATTAAGGGGAGCGAAGGTAGCACAGATAATTTTTTTAAATGTACTCTGACAATTTCATACATGTATATCGTACATTCTGGTTACATTCATCCCTCAGCCCCACCCCATATCCTCCTTCCTCCCTTATCTATCAAGCCTTCTGATCATCAAGTGCATCATGTCTCTTTGTTTTTGTTTGTGCTCTGTGACCCACTTGGTTTAACCAGGGCCCCTTATAATGGCATGAATGTGACACTATCCCCCTGGAGTAAGAGCAGCACATCAGTGGCAACATCACTGATAACAATGGCTTCCTACGGTCTAGAAGTGCTGAACTGTCATTAAGCTGCCCTGAGTAGAGTAGGGGTGCCATAAGCCCCACCTTCTTCTATGACTAAGTGTAGTGCTGCAGCCTAACACAGATAATTTTGGCTCTGGCTCCTCAACAGACAACTCTAAGATCATGAAATTCTAATCAATTTTAAAAAACCTTCAGTACAGGTGTGGCATTTTCTGGTAATTTCAGATAACAAAGGCAATAGCCACTTACGATTTTTATGTAACATTTATTGTCTCAAATCCATTGTTTTTCTTCCAACTATAATCTATAATGGCAACAGTTATACCAATACCCATTAGCACCAATATAGTAGTATCAATGACAATAGCATAGGAACTTATGAATACTCACTGTGTCTCCAGCACTCTGCTGGCTGGTTCATCTATAATAGCTCATCAATTCATCAATTTTTGGGCCAGGTTCTTAAGAATCCTCAACTATGGAAACCTCAATGAGGAGACTGTCAGAGAATTCAAATAATTTTCTTAAGAAGAAATGATAAAATGCAAGGTTGAATTTTAGGGCCAGATCTGTTGCATGTTCACTCAGGGGTTTTTTGTTTGTTTTATTTTTTGTTTGTTTGTTTGTTTTTCCTCTCTCTTTCTCTATACACCACATGACCTAAGACTTTGGCCCATTCTTGCCATTATTCATACTCCATGACACACTCAGTGTGCTACCCAGTCAATAGTTTAAAACACGAGCGCTCATCTGTGAGCTCTGTAGCCACCTGTTTTCTAAAAAGAGGACAAAATGCATTCCTCTCCTTCCCAGTGCCACAGATTGCAAATGCTTGAACTCTAAGAACTAGTTGTGTTTGACTCATTGGCAATGGGTCTGAACCTTCCTGTATTTTATGGCCTAAATGCATGGAAATCAGGCCTTTGAAGGATGTTTTGTTCCTTTCCTGTGATGGTAGGAAAGTATTTCTAGAGCTATAAAAACACTGACTATGCAAATTTGGGGTGCATTTGTATGTTAAAAATATACAAAAGCAGTCCTGTAAGCCCGGTGGAAAGGAGCTAGAGGAGATGTTTCAATTGCAAGACATAAACTCCCCACATCTCCTCATTAATTCCACCCTGTCGTTTACATGGAAATGAAGTATGAAGTATCTCCTTTGTATGAAGATCACAAAGCCAAATCAACTGCAAGGACAGTGCAGGTGACTCAGCAAATATCCCTTGCCATCAAACTGATCCTTTATTTCAAGAGCCTCTGTGGATTCTTGATACCAAGGTCACTCATGGCTCTGTCCCCATATGGATGTCCGTCAGTGTGAATCCCTCAGATGTGTACAAACAACACTCTCCTTTGATGATTGGGTGCACGACATTGGACATTTATCTATTTGAATCCATCTCCTCTGTAGGACGTGTTGCAGCTTTGATTTTCAATGTGCCACATGCCCAAAACGTAAAGAGCTAAGGTTCTAGTCAGTTGGTCCCCAAGGTATGAGAAAAACTTCTATGCCTAATGTCATAGTATGGAAGGAGAGGGAACAAGGGTATGAAGGGCAGGGAGCATCTTAAAAACAAGATAAAGAGGTAAGTGCAAAAGCAGATCAATTGAAGAAGACATTTAGTGACTCACAAATATAAAACCAAACAAAGATGTTTATTTCTCCCCCTGGCAAAGCCTGAGTGTAGAGGAGAATATCAGCAGCAACCAATGACACCACTTAACAGAGACCAGGGTGCAGCCACTGGCCTTCCCATTTATTCTAATGGACCAGCTGCCCAGGGCTGCGGAAAGCTTCCTGGTACCCATACTTTGTGCTAAAACCCTTTGAAATATTCACACTTCCAGCTTGTAGCCCCCTTAAGCGCACTGACCAAATTATGGAAAGAATTCTTATCATCAAAGACATTAATCACAGTGTTCAGAACGTTACATCAAGTATTAAGTCACTGAACTTCTGGAGAGGAACTGTCATCTTACTGACTGAAAGAATACTCAACAAGTGTTGATAATTATGCAAAATGTTCTGTAGAATCCCTCTAAGGTAATGTTCTGTAAACATATGTTAAAGTGCAGGTGATAAGATGAAGCATAAATGTATATTACAAGTACCATACCTTATAAGGCAAAAAAAAAAAAGTTAAGAGAAGGGAAACCAAAAGGTTCTAAGCCAAATACTTAGTTGTTGATGTCTCTGGGTAGTGAAATGCTGAGATCTGTCTGCTTTTTAAATCCATGCATTTGTTCCTGTCTTTTAAACTCTTTAAAAAAAAAACAAACTTGTATTACAGTGAAAATCAGGAAGGAGAACTACATGAAAGGCCTTGTATAGAAGTCGTAAATTAAGTATTTTAAAATAAGGCTGCATAAGGGCTGGAGCGATGGCTCAGCTGTTCAAGGCTAGGCTTGCAACCAAAATGAGGCTACATAATACAGAGATTCCAAACGCAGTGTAGAGAAGTCCGTGTGTATATATTATGATCTAATTAATGGCATTCTATCCAATCTTATTTAAAATTTCAATGTTTTAAAGCAATTCCAAACATCTTGGGTATTCAGATATTTGGCACAAGTGTCTGAGAAAACAGTGGATGCAATCCATGTGTTTCCAGAGAAATAATGTACACATGGATGGACATTGCAGGAAGGCAGAGCCCAGGCTTTTATCTGGAAGAACTCTCCAGCTTTAGGGGTATCCAACAGTGCCTAAGTAACCTGCTTAGAGCGGAGTCAAGCAGAAGCTACAAGTCTATGGAGGGAGAACCAAAGAGAAGCTGTTTCTTCACCATCCTTTCTCTCTCCTCCATCTCAGTAGATCACACCAACATTCACACAGTGGCTGAAGACAGATGCTTGAATCTCCTCTCTCCTTCACCAAACACCGCCAGCTACATCTCAGATTCATCCTCCCATCCTCGACATCATCACCTAGTCCAAGGCCACAGAAGGGGTTCCTAAACTACCATTCTCCTTCCTGTAATTTGTCCCCTGCACTGTCAACAGAAAGATGTATCCACCCGGGAAATTAAGTTATACCATTCCCTGCTTGGATGCTTTGCAAAAGCTTTTCAGTGGTGCCGGAGAGGTGGCTTGGCCATTAAGTGCACTGCGGCTCTCCTAGAGGATCTGACTTAGGTTCCCACCATCCACATGAAATGGCTCCTAACCCCTGTGACTCAGTACCAGAATATCCAACCTCTATGAGCATGTACATACACATGGCACTCGCGTGCGTGCACACACACACATTAAAATAATTAAAAAAAACTTTTCTCAGGACACCATAATAAACTCCCTAACTGCACATTGATTCCTTGTTCCCTCTCTCTCTCTCTCTCTCTCTCTCTCTCTCTCTCTCTCTCTCTCTCTCTCTCTCTCTCTCTCTCTCTCTCTGACTCTCTCTCTCTCTCTCTCTCTCTTTCTCTCTCTCTCTCTCTCTCTCTCTCTCTCTCTCTCTCTCTCTCTCTCTCTCTCTCTCCACTCTCCTCTTACCACTGGCTTCTGCCTGTTATTTCTCCACCATTTCTAGTCTTTGTTTAAATATCAGTTCCCCAAGTAGGAACACCACAGCAAAGGATGAAGCTTCAAAGGACACTTCATGACATGACTATTTTTGTCCAAAAACAGCTCATTGTTTGAAGGGTGGGTATTGGAAAGATCTTGCCCGTGCTTCCTTCCTATCCCCTATCATCCATGGAAGAGATCTTTTCTCCTCTAAATGAACCTGCCACCAGGCTCCTGGCCTGACTAGTGACCCCTTTTCCTGCACCGGTTAGTCATAGAGTGAACATCCGCATGCAGGCCAATGATTTAAGTAAAGACCACCTGTGGAAACCGTCCATGCCTTTAGCAATGGTCTCCAAGAAAGTGAAGTCCCTTCTACCTAAAATTTCAAAAAATGCTAATGAGCTTTGAATCTGTCTATCCATTGGCTATATCAATAGGAAGCAGGCTCCATGGGTCCGTAGTGGGTAAACTTGATGCTAGAGATACTGTTTGTTAAGTCTGGGCCTCTGGAGCTCCTGCATAAGGTAAGGTTTCTGTGGATCTCTTTGAAGATGCTCAGTTGGCTATGTTCCCTCCACATGCATATACCAAGCCAGAGGCCCCCAAGACTGATGAAATGACCAGATGCTTTGAAACATGTGCCTCACCAGGTCCTATTTCTTACCCTGCCTACTTGATAAGTGTACTTGGATAAGCAACTTAAGTTGAGTGAGGCTCATTTCCTCCTGGCATGAAAGAAAGAAGAAAAGAAAAATTACAGTTTCTGTCTGCCACACAGAAATACCTATGAGATTAAGTACGTGAATGTGTAGAAGAACTCTTGAAGAAGCTTGGCACTTTAGATAAAAGATACATGATTTATCAGAAGTTACTTCCTCCCTTTCCTTACCATAAAGAATCTGGGAATGCCAGTGTAGAAATTTTAACATTCTAAGAACCAAAAAGAAAACCAAAGAATTATCCCCGACCCCCATTTCCTTCATGCTGCTATCTGGGGGACCAGCCTATGTAAGCTTTTTTAATGATGTCTTATTGCGGCTAGCATGGCTCAGGATCCAGGGCTCATCCCAAATTCTGGATTAGTAGAAGGTGGATGGTGGAACCATTCACAGAAATAAGGGTTAGAGGAAGAAAACAAGATAATGGGTGTGGTTGTTTGGATAATAAATGTCCCCCCATGGTCTCTCACATTTGAACGCCTAGTTTCCAGTTGGGGACCCAATATGGGGAGGCTTAGGAGGTGGGGCTTTGTTGGAGGTAGTGTGTCACTGAGGGTGAGTTTTGACAGTTTAAAGACTTCTCCTATTTGAATTTGCTCTCTCTGCTCCCTGTTAGTGGTTCAAGATACAAGCCCTCAGCTCTCAGATTCCAGTTCCAGCCTCCATGTCTACCATCTGTTGTCATATTACCAATATCATTATGGACCCCAATCCCATGGATCTATAACCCCAAAATTACACTTCTATCTATAAGTAGCCTTTATCACAGTGTTTTATCACAGTAATAGAAAATGCAATGGGTCTAGTTTAGGACTTGGAAGTCTGTGATATCAGCTCTGCACTAAAGTATACATTTTCAGAAGCCATCTGTACATTGCACTGAAGTGGCTTCAGACCTGAAGACAGGTACTGGGAGGAAAGGCATAGACAAGCAGTGAGAAGGTACCTGTGCACTTGTGTTTGGGTGTAATGGGGAGGTGCAACTATTTGGGAGGAATACATCAACTGAATGTGAAACTCATTCAGAATGGTTCCTCTAGAAAATCCCACACATATCAGGGTAGAGCAAAGCAGAATGGTACTGATAACCAGTTAGCCACCACCTGCTTTGGGGGTTATCAGAACTAATTTTTAACCTTTGCCAATTTCTATGGCATAAATACCCCACCACCCTGAATTTCAAGCTATCAAGACAGTCTGAGCAGGAAAGCCGTCAGAAGTCAATGGGTCTCACAAGCAGTTGTGAACCAGATCCATCACAAGGCAGACTGACAAGAGGGAGAACGGGAAAGAGCAGAAAGTCAAGAACAACAAAACTGGTCAAATAAAAATACCCAGGACAACAGCCATAAAACCAGGAGATCTGCTTTCTCTTTAGTGACAAGAATTCACAGGTCAAAGACAGACGTGACAAGTATCATTCTGTTTGGCATGTGGGTGAGTAGCCTCAAAGGCAGATTCAGAGTACAAGCAGACATGGCGTCAGGCTGGCTTAAGAGAAAGGAGGTGATCCTTAGAAAGCACTGGCTTAGAAAGACTGGGAGATGGAAACGGTGTCTTTCCTGGGTTTGGAGTCAAGGAAGGGATAAGGCATTATCTGAGATTCAGGAGCAACTGAAGTATAGTAGCCCAAACAGTGAGACCATGGGCCACCAGTATCAAGGAGAAGGAAGCCAGCCGGGTGGGCAGGAACTTCACAGAGTGCTAGAAAAAGAAAGAGACTTCTGGGCAATGTTCTGCCTACAGGCTTGTGACTGTGGCTAATGTGAAAGAAACTTCAAGGCAGCTTGAGTTCCGATGTCACAGACGGTCAAGAGCAATCATGATCATGGCATGTTCTAGCTTTGTGATCTCTAGCAAGATTCATTTCTTAGCTATTAATATGGCGCTGACAGCAGTCCGCCTCATCATGATGGGTTTTTATGGAGGTGCAATGAACAGAAACATACAAAAGACACAGTGTCCCCGGCCCCAAGAACACCCTAGGCACACTCTGGTTTCCTCATCCCACCCTTACAACACCAAGGCATTTAGACTAAAATCACAATGGCATCCTGTGCTCTAGCTATGACTGGCGAGGAAGGAAGTGCTGCCTCAGGCCTGCATGTCACACAGCACAAGAGAGGGTAAACAGGATGGCTCCTTCTTCCCCTCACACACACTGAAATGCATTGCTGACATAAGGAACTGTCACACACATAGGCTGAGCTAAGAATGGCTACACGTAGAAAGATCCATTCATAAATATCTCGAGAAACATCTGGACAAAAGACGCTAAATGAATGTCCACCATCACTTCCGATTACATATTCTATTACGATGGGGATCTATGGGGGAAAATAACTATACATAACTCCAGAAAAAATACTTTGAAATTAGCTTGGTCTAGCTTTTCTTAATCTGACACTACTATTCTTAGGGTTTTATGAACTCACTTTTCTATATAAGAGTAACATTTGTTTTAAATTCCTTTACTGGTTCCTCTGAGGCCAAAACCTTTATTTTCTTCGCATAAATATAACCAAGTGAAAGTCAGTCAGGATTATCTAAATCAAATTAGCCATCCAAACATTTAAAGAAACAGTGGTTACTATATCCTGGATTTCCTGTAAATATCATTGGTTTATACTCATTGGCCAGAATTTAGAAAATGGTACAAGGAAAGATCATTCTATCTTGCGGGAAAACTTGTGCCCACATCTCCGTTTCTGTAGCAGTAGACACAGCTCCTAAGTCGTAAGCAAGCAAAGAAAGCCCTCTTTCCTCAGTATCAATATTTTTTAAGCTCTGCAAGTATTACCCTTTTATTCTATTGCAAATGGAATAGATGTTTCCTTGCATAGGGAGCAATAAGCATTAATAATATGCATTACTATAATTCCTCTAGTTATTCATTTTAATTTCTAATGCAACAAAATGAAATGAAAGCCTATGGATTGAGAAAATGGTATCTGTAAACTATGTGTCTGATGAGTGGCTAACATACAACTGTAAAGAAAATATACAGGCCAGTAATAGAAAAAGCAAACAGCTTAGCTTTAAAAAGGGACAAAGGCCTGAACACAACAGTAGAGCTGGCCCTGGCAGTGTGAGTGCAGATGAGCCCACCCAAGAGCATGGGCGCAGAACTGGTGGCCCTGTTCCTTGTTGCCTACTGCATTGGGTGAGCTAGCTTGGGCAGTGCTGGAGAGCTCACCCTGGTGGTGAAGATGAGGGAGAGCTGGTGGGTGACCAACCCAGCTACCACCCAGGCCCAGAATCAGGGCTATGATTAGCCCACTCCAACATTCATCTCTTCTGTGGATGGTTGGATTGTGTGAAGGAGCCAGATCTTCACATCCAATGCTACAGGATCTCCTTGACACAGAATAACAACAGGATATCCAGGAGGAGTCCCAGTGAGGGTCCAGTATCCACAGGGAAGCAGAAGCCAGAGGCCTTGAGCCAGACCAACAATCCATTACAATAAACACTTACAAAAAAAAAGATGTATGGACTAAGAGATATACTGTGTAACTCACTGGGCCATACTACAGCCTCCATGCTGAGAGCTTCTTTTTCTTTTTCTTTTTTCTTGTTTTGTTTTGTTTGTTTGCTTTGCTTCGGGGCTATACTTTTAAATTTTGTTTTGTTTGCAGGGGGTCACAAATGTAGATAAACTAGGCTAGAGGAAGGAGAGATGAGTGGGATCAGGAAGCCTGTTGTGAAATCCACAAAGAATTGATAAAAAGTTACACACCCCACCCCCTAAAAAATGGGTGAAGGGTCTGCAAAGACATTCCTCCAGGAAGACATAAAAATGATCAACAGATACACAAAAAGTTGATTAGCATCACCAGGCATCAGGATGAATCAAAACTCCTCGGAGATACCAGCACACTTGTTATGATGGCTATTATAAAAATGTCAAAGCATGCTAAATGTTAGCAAGGAGACAGAGGAAAAGGAACCCTGATACACTTAACACATGAGTGTCTAGACAATTTCGGAGGACACAGGAGCGCAAAACTGCTTTCACCAAGATCTGCACCATTTGCCTTTTTCCCGTGTTGACATTTGTATTGCTGACACACAGCAATGGTGGGAAAGCTGGGGAGATTTAACCAAACGACGGTGTTGGTCTCACACTGCATGGGACTGGTTGTTCTCTCACGGCTGCCCTGTGCTTCGATTCCCAAACAATTGCTTAATGAAGCAGTAAAAATTACAAATTGGACTGTGTCTCTACTTGAGCATATGCATTTTTAATATTCTCTGAGGGGAAAAAAAAAGTGGAGACTGTCCTTAGGAGGAACTGAAAAGCTCCTAAGCCAGGCAGCAGCTCATTTCATGTGCTATTGTTTGAGTTGAAAGAATAACCAGTGAGCTACAGTCACCATAGTCACCCACAGGGTGTTTGGTGGACACCTCTCAAGTGAATATGCAAGCCAAACACAGCAAGGAAAACACCTAGGGGGGTTCTTGCCAATGGTGGACTTTGAACTTTGAGAAAGTTACATTATAGAAAATTCCTATCTCCTTCTCGGAACATGACAGCTTCCCAGCTCTTAAAGACTTTTCTAATGAGATCCATAGTGAGGCTAATGAACGTGATTTTTTTTTTTTTTTTAATTTTTGCTGTTGCACAATGAAATGTGTCAAATTTGGGAAATATGCAAAACTCGGTGAACTGCTGTTTTCCAAATAACCAGTGCATGATATTACAGATTCATAAGTGGATAAAATAGCTGTTTAAAGTGTGAGACAGAATAACGAACTTTACTAATACAGCACAAAGACCTAACTGATGTATTTTCAGATTCCATCCTGAACCCAACCTTAAAGGAACTATTTATAGAGTTGGTGCAGGAGCAAAGGTGAATGTTTGTAATTACCTCAAGGGACTGTTGGTATGTCTCCACCCTTTCCAACCACATGTCTATTTTTTCCCCCAAAAACAGCATGGCAACAGATTGAACATAGAAATTAATATGTGAATCCATCTATTTCCCACTAAAAAAATGTTAACGTTATGTTCACACAAGCAAAACAATCTCAAACAACAGGCCTTTAGGTCCTCAAACCTTTAAAAGGGAATGTTGTGGTATCCTGATGCCAGAAGCGTTGGAATTATGGTTTAATAAATGGAAGTTAAATTTAGAAAACATTTTTTGATCCATCAGCTTGGATAAACTTTTTCAAATTAACAATAACAAGCCTTGATGACAACACATGGGACTCCTGCTTCAAATGCTGAAGAGAATGTCGCTTTGGTTTAGTCACTTTGAAGTAAAACAAAGCTGTGGTTTTTTTGCAGGGGGAAACAGGGTTGGTAGGGATTGACTCCAGGAACTCACACTCGCACACACTACACACAAGGTCTACCACTGAGCTACGCTAAACACAGTATTTCTACATTCATGGCTTGACTTCTGTAGGTTCAGTTTCCTATGATCAATCACAATGCAAACATATTAAATAGAAATTTCTAGAAATGAGCGTGCACGCATGCTCAGATAGAGTCTCAAGTAGTCCAGGCTGGCCTTGAACATCTATGTAGTTGAGGATAATGACCTTCAACTAATCCTCCATTCTCCACCTCTTAAGTGCCTGGGTGCTGGGATTACAGGCATATGCCATGATGCACTGTTTATGTGGTGTTGAGGATCAAAACCTAGGGCATTGTGCATGCTAGGGAAGTACTCTACTAACCAAGCAATATCCCAGTCCAGTTGAAGATTGAATTGTGTACTATTCTGAGTAGTGTAGTGACAAGATCTCGTCCAGTCATGGCTAGGACATAAATCATTTCTTTGTACAATGTAACCCCCTGTATATGCTTCCTGATCATTTATCATTTAATAGTAACCCTCTCATTTATCAGATCTAGTACCACAGTATCACAGTGCTTGTGTTTAAGTGGCCCAAATTTTATGAACAGTGACCTCAAAGCACAGGGTGGGGTATTGACAATTTTGTAGTTATAATTACTCTATTTATTACTACTTACTATTATCAATCTCTTGCTTTGTCTAATTTACAAATTAAAATTTGGGTTTAGTACTATCCAAGACTCAAGTACTCACTCCCCCTTGAGTAAGGGGCCACTGCTATAACTTAGATCTTGGCTTCTACAGGGTCATTCTCTAATGACTCAGTTCTGCCACTGGAACACGGCAAAAGTCACAGCGGAGGTATAAATGCACTGGCATGGCTATGTTCCAGCAAAAGCTTGTCCATATTTAAATTGTATATATTTTGTGAATCAAAATGGACTTACAAAAAAAAAAAACCCAAAAAACTAAAATGGACTCACTATGTTGATGTAAAATAAGTAAGTAAATAAGTAAATCAATTAACCAATACAAAGCTAGAAGGCTGTGAAGGTGAGATACCATGCACACATGTCTAATAACAAGATTTACTCCAAGAGATGTAGCCAGAAACACAAACTTGCACAAAGGCAACTGTTACCTTACTCAAAAACCCTGGAGGACATCTGCCCAGCAACCAATGGTCCAATCTTGTAGCCAAGGAATGTGTCTCCCTTGGCATTTGGCCCTTTGACTTTTAAAACCCTTGGCTCCTTGAGTCTCCATTTAGCATGGTGCTCTGGGGTGTGGTGCTCAATCTCAAACACATTATCTTTGGAGAACCTTGTTCTCTTCTTAGTCAACTTGACACAACTAACTTGCCTTGGAGTCTAACAACTCTCCAGTTGTGTAGCTGGGTAACTCTGCTCTGAAGAAATGCTCACATCTGTCCAGTGTTCTGATCACTACCTGCATTAATCCACTTCCTCCTTGGTCCTGTATGGTGAATACCACTGGTTTCTTTTCTTTATAGATGAAAAAATTGAAGTCAGAGAGGTTGAGTAGCTCATCCACAGTCATACAACAGAACATTCCCTGTAGCATCATTTTTTGTAGCACAAATCCTAGAAATGACCCAAATGTTTAGAGACGCTAAACTCTACATTTGAATTGGTGGATTTCTTTGTAAAGATGCCCCACAATGAACTCCAGCTTTCATCTTTGCCTATACAAAATTTCCAGACATCCCTCTTTAAAGCTTTTATTGACTGTGTAGGTCTATGATGGCCCTTCCTCTTTTTAACATCATAACACATTACCATTGGAGCTGTGGCTCTTCATGGATGTGTGCCAAGGTAACATATGCTGTAGAACTTGCAAAGTAGGAGGTCTTTCTTAGTGTTTCTTTGCTTTGTCTTCTATCCATGTAGATTAGAAGATACTTCTGGATTGGGAAGTAACAGGCAGTAATTTTACATTTTTACTCAGTGCAAGGATCTCTCGGCCAGTTCCACCTTTACTGCTCCCTTCCAGACTCCAAACTAATGTTATTTGAAGTCACTTTTGCTGACCTACAATGTCTTCCCAGAGGTGTCCAGAGCAAGCTGAAATGACTCCCTCTGCTCCAATTACACCAGAGTCCTTGCAATTCCCCATGACAAAGACATTTCCACTACCTGTCAAGCTTTTGCATAGCTCTTCTCCCTGCTAGAACCCTGAAATGTTGGTCACATTCATTTTCTGATCTCTCTGGTCAAATATCCCCTCACAAGTGAGGTTTCTTCTGACATCACTAAATAAGGAAATCACACACACACACACACACACACACACACACACACACACAATCTCTATCTTCCTATACTCAAACAGGCCTCCTGTCACTTCTCACACTCCTTGTGTTTGTTGCATGTTTATCATCTCTTTTCACTCTGCCCAGACTAAAATGATGGAGCTGTTTGATAAATACATTGATACCGCCTTAGTTCATCAGCCTCTCAATATTGCTACTTAGGAAAATTGCTCTGGAGTACTGATACATAGCAAACAGTACCCCATGTGTGGCTGCTTAAACACTTGTCCAGCATGTTCTCCTGAAAGCCTCATAACAGTCCAAGAGATAGCATAAGATGAATATGCCTCATGTACAAATGAGGAAACTGAGGCACTGGGGTGGTAGGGTAAGCTACTTGCTCAAGTTCTAGGTTCTATGGCAGGTTACAGAGTTCAGTCAAGGATAGGACTTGCCTTTTGGGCTTCATTGGATAAAAAAGTAAGCATACATAAGGAAGGACAAAGCTTGTACAAAGTTTGGTGCTCTCAAACTTGCTATCTGCAAATACTAATGTGTTATGTGTACTGCTCCCACAATGCACTACATGTCAAGCAAGAATTGACCCCAAAATGGATGCACAGAAGGAGCCTCCTCTGAGTAGTTGGGGGAACAACTCAGGTGGAAAGAGGACTTTGCGCCCACAAGGGACTTTCCTTAAACATAGCTTGGGAAGGGCGTTTGCTGTGTCCACTTTCTGATCAGATAACAGTTTGACACTAATTCTTCTACTTTCTGTGGGCACCAAAGCCAGCCCTGGACGTTATCGCCTGTCGGTTATCTGTGTCGCCTGAAGGAACTCAGGCAAGGTACAGGAAAAAGGTGGGGGTATTGTTGTAGCTTCCTGCTGGCCTGCGCACTGGCCTATTGTTGCTGTTATTTTTTTTTAAGCTATCACATCACAATTATTTCGGCAACATCCTCTTTCCATCCTGGATCTGATATAGTATTTATTGAACTACACAAACTGCGTCAATGTGCGGTTCTTTCTGTGTTATTGCACATGACTGCATATTCTTAAGGATACATTTCTACTGAATCCATTAAAAGATTTTGCTAATTGTAAAACTACTTCTGGGGCAAATTTAACAGCTACCCTTTGTTTTATTTGTGTAACAAATGATTATTTTAAAAATATTTTGCTTATTGCTGTGTGACCAGCCAACTGCTACAGCTTGAAATCAAATGAAACTTTGTTTAATCACTATAGTTAAAAAAACAAACAAAAAAAAATGTTGGCCAGGTGGCGGTGGTACACTCAGGAGGGAGAGGCAGTGGGTCTCTGTGAGTTTGAGGCCAGCCTGGTCTACAGAGTGAGTTCCAGGATAGCCAAGGCTATACAATTAATAATGAAATACCAGAGATGTTGATAATAAAACAGTAGCCCAACTGACATTATCTGAGGTCTTTGAACTTGTTAGGTGCTATGCAAACTATTTAATACAACATTTCAAAAACATTTTTTGCTTGTCTCTAATTTCCTGACAAGTTCTTATCTCATTGGACAAAGGAGGAATCTTCTCAGAAATTAGTAAAGATGGGACCCAAAAGCCTGCCCAGACTTAACTTCAAACATATAGAATGCACCAGAATGTAGTTCTCTAAAGACACAGTCCCTTCCTCACTGTGTACTTCTGCTGAGGTAAACACCGAGAAAAAAAAAATGGATGGATTTTTGGTGCTCTGGTAAGGATTCTTCCCTCTCAGCTTCACAAACACTTCCTGCCAGTTCTCTATAACCCCTCAAAGCATTTCATCCTATGGAGACCTTTAAGAAATGCATCACAGAAACATGTTCAGCCCTATCCAGAGCCCTGGTCTTCTAGGTAATAGTAGCAACACTGTAGTGGCTTCCATGGCTCAGCTCATTGGCTGTCTGATTATCTGGGTGACATTCAGAAGTCTCTGTCTAATTCATGCATCTGGCCAAATGGCGGGAAATGGCACTTTCTCCTCTCTGAATACAGAAACCCAGTATGATGTGCTGGTCTGTTCTGAAACGTCCACACTCATAAACAAGGCCTAAGGCTGCCACCCCATCAGCTGTGCATCATAGGCAACTCAACATCTCCATTGTTAGTTAGTTCTTCCAGGAAAGCAGAGAAGAGCGGAGCAAAAAAGTAGCCACAAGCTCTGTGATTCTTCTGCAGTGTCCTATGATGATCTCATTCAATGAGCATACACTCCGTGACAGACTGTTCAGTAAGACATTGATGATGCTGAAGTCACATGGACAGCTATCCACATCTGAGGACTAAGTCAGTGTTGAGCAATTTATACCATATCCATCGACACAGTGGCCTTGGTGCTATCATATAGTTCATGACCTCACAAATCCATATCTGCCCAATGAAAACAAACTGGATGACAAAGCATCATCATTACAGTTTGAAAAAATAAACTTTAAGTTATTTTCTAGTAGGCTTTTACACAAGGATTATTTCGCCTACTACCATAGGCAGGGTTAAGAAAAAGCCTTTCTGCAAAGCAAGTGACTTTGTTAAGATGTGAAGAGCATACCCCTGCTAGACAATGAACCTATAAAGAATATATGCATGAAATGCAATCACTGGAATGTTCATAAAAATTTACCTCCTACCTCTACATTGTTTCTATTCTCTTATTTCATCACTTGTACAGATGAAGAAAATCAGGTATACTGCACAAAGGTATAACAGACATGGAAAAAGAATATGGGAACTGACTGTCAGGACCCAGTCAATGAGACAATTAGTCACTGAAGTCAGGTCCTTCCACCTCAGTACCATAGACACTGAGTGGGCTAATTCACTGCTGAAGGACTGTCCTATATATTGTCTGATGTTTAACATCATCTCTGGCTTCTACTTATCGATCCTTCTAGTATATCCTATATATCTAGTATATCTTATATATCTAGTATATTCTATAGCTTCTAGAAAGAAGCTTTTCCTCTAGTCATAACATAGTCAAAGTGCCAAGTGTCCCCTACCCACATGTGAGCAAAGATACACAATACAGGAGGGACATTGGCCCTTCCACTCTCCTGAAAGCCAAAGCCTAGCTCAGGCTGCTTCTCTTGTCTTCCAGGAGTCCACTGGCTTCTAACAGCCTTCTTCTAGTGACAGGTAGGGCTAGACTGTGGACATTCTGATGCATGGAAGAGCAAGTAGAGAACTAAACTGACTCTCTGACCAGCTGGTCCAAGCCTTGACTTTGGTCAAGTTACCCCATCACATTAGACTTCAACTTCCACCTCTGTGAGATGGCAAGTGATACTCCGTGCAAAGTTGCTGTAAGAAAGAAAGGATGTGAAGGGGATGCTACAAAGTAAGTGCCTAGTGACAACTTCTTTCAACTTTCCATTTGTACCAGTCCAAGGGAATTGTTTATAAGAACAGATTCACTCCTTGGGCTAGAATATATTCACATATTTGTTAGATGGAAATAGAACTAAAAAACTCCTTCAAGATTTTAATGAGTCCTGAGTAATGCTCTATTTTTTCCATTTTTGGCTTTTAGATTTCTCCCCTAAATATTTGGAATCTAAGGTTGATCCCACTGTAACTATAGAAACAGCCTATCTTGTGTGGATCCAAGAGCCCACTGGCTCTGGCTCCGGCCCTTGTGAATTCTCTCCAAACAGCCCTATCAGCAACCCACACTGTTTGTATCCATCAGTGGTTTCTGAAAGACTTCCAGTTTCCCACGGGAATATAAGGAAATTGGAATTATTAAGCCAACGATAAAAGAAATGGGCACAAAGCCACCATCTCCTGGCCCCTGACGTCCAGCAAATTGGATATTCTTTGTGTAAGGTGCAGAAAGATGCCAAGCCCTACGAAGGTTGGTCATCAGGAAAAGGAAAAGGACATGGAAAGGGAAGAGCTCACAGAAGGCCACTGACAGCCCAGCAAAACTATATCCACCACCGGTGCTTCCGGGGCTGCCTACATGAGCCCGGTCACAGAAGGTCCTGGCTCTGCCAGCCAAGGACAGATGAGGAGAAAAGCAAGCAAGCCTTGGCTTTTATTAGCAAAGTGAGCAGACTCCTTAAGAGTATTGATGTATTGACTAATGAGGCTGACATCCAGCGTGAGGAGTGCTTACATGCTTAAAGGGCAAGAGTTACAAATCAACAAGGTATTAATTTAATTCCTCTTTGAAAAGGTGCCAAAGGTAGCAAAGGCAGAATGAGAGCAGCATTTGTCATGCTTGCTTCAATCTCCTTTCACCCTGGACTCACTCCGCTGCAGATCCATAAACACGGTGCATGGAAGGCCAAGGCTGCGGGCTTGGGCAAAGAGCAGACTATCCTCTTCTTTGTCTGGTTTTCTAACTCTTGGTGCAGCCTAGGGAATGGGCCTTTTTTGCTAATTGCCTCCCACACCCATCACTTCCTGAAGCAACTGGGGAGTCAACTACTTTGTGCCATAGCTGATATCTGTCTAACTTCACAGCTGCTTCTAGATGGCACTGTCCATGTCTTCTGCCTGAAGGCACATGTGACTGTGTTCTGTCTAGTAGGAGGTGAATGCAATGGATACCCCTTCGAAGCCCCCTTACATTCCCTTCACATGCCTTCTGGGTTGCATGGATAACGAGGCCAAGGTTTCCCTGGGCTGAGTAATCAAGAACACAACTCTTGCACTGTCAGGATCTGGTCCCAACAGCTCGTATACAGTAAGTGAGAGGAAGAGGGAAAGGAGCCTGGGTTGTCACTGGGGCAGCAGGATTTGAAGGTTTTTCTTGTAGTAGCTGCTCTAACCTGGCAAATCCACATTACTCTTTTTTTCCATTTTACAAGTCTGCTGGACAGACATACTGAAAATGCCAGGTAAATTCTGTAATAGGCAAGCTGGAGAACAAACACAGGGGGAAATCAGAGTGACTCATTCTATCAAAATCCAGCTCTGCCTTCAGATGTGATAATGAGGACTCCATTAAACAAAGCAGGTTGCGTGGACTTCTCTTACACATCCAAAATGAAACTTTAGATCTCTACCTTTCTTGGTGCCAGATGATCTATACAGGTTGTATTTTAAGTAAATATTAAAGGCTGCACTGAGCCTGTTACCACTAGAGTGTTAAAGACCTCTCCCAAGGCACCAGGAATAAATGCAAAAGAATTTATGAGCCAGACAAGTCCAAGGAACTTTAGACACCTCTCCAACAGTGGCCCATGCTCAGGCTTCACTTGGTTGCCTTGAGATGTCTCTGTGACTCCGAGAGTATCAGAACTCAGAAGCTTCTCCTTCCACCCTCAGATGCTGAAAATCCTTGCATACTTTCTGGGACCCAGATATACTTTCAGAAGTCCCTCTGTAGTTGGCCTGAATCATAGGGACTCTGGGTTTGTCTGATGGCAGGTCCAGGACCACAACCAAGAGTATCCCCAGGCTGCTCCTGTGAGAAGTCACAGCCTTCACAAGAAGAGATTTTCACCTGGGATGCATGCCCTCACACATGGAGCCACAGTCCTCTCAATGGAAGGGAGATATCTCCATTTCACACTTCTTAAACTAACCCAACCTCACCTCATACCAGAAACAAAGTGGACAAGAGAACGTTCAGTCTCCACTCCACCAGGCAGTGTGGGCATGATCCAGTTTCATGTTGGAAAAAGAAGAGAAGGGATAATCATTTCCCAGAGCCCAGGGGTAAGATCTTCTGTTCTCTCTTTCATTCATGCTAGCCTTCCCACTGACCCATGGATACTCCAGACTCACACCGCCTTTGTGTTCACTGCTTTCTCCAGCTGAGGCATTCTTTGGCAGGCCTCTGTGAGATACCTTGCCTAACTGTATGTCTCTGTTCCACTGTTCCCTCTGACAGGCTTCCTAAATCAGCTCCCCAGTCCAGTCCCTCTCCAAACCATTTAATTTTTCTTCAAAGGCCTTATCTCTGCATGGAAGTACAGCAACTGCTCTAGCCCAACATGGTATCTACTGTCTGATAAGGGCTGGAGACCTGGGGAAAGGGAAGTCGATTATGTAGATTTGCTCCTAAATACCATTTGAAAGTGATCAGTGCCGGGCTGTGGTGGCGCACGCCTTTAATCCCAGCACTCGGGAGGCAGAGCCAGGAGGATCTCTGTGAGTTCGAGGCCAGCCTGGGCTACCAAGTGAGTCCCAGGAGAGGCACAAAGCTACACAGAGAAACCCTGTCTCGAAAAACCAAAAAAAAAAAAAGAAAAGAAAAAGAAAAAAAAAAGTGATCAGTAACTCAAAAGGCATCAATCTAGAAAACAAACAGGACAGACACATGGTTCACGTGTAGGGTCATAAAAATGGTGGTGACAGGGCCTGAGAAGATGATTCGGTGGGTAAAGCCCTTGCCACACAAGCACAAGGATTGTGGTTTGGAACTCCAGCATCTCTAAAAATTCTGGATGGCCGAGGAAGCCCACTTGCAATTCTAGGAAACAGAAAGCAAAAGTGGAATCCTTAAGCAAACTGGCTTGCTAAACCAGCCTTATGGGCAAGTTCCAGGTTTAACAGAGGGATCATGCCTCCATGAATAAGATGAAAAGCAACTGAAGACCCTAACTCTACCTTGAGCCTCTATATATACATGCATAGATATGCATGTGCACCCACACACATGTGCCCATACCTACATTGTGGCCATATGTGTGCAAATATGCATGCATATACAAGTGTACACCACACACACACACACACACACGCACACACGCACGCACGCACGCACGCACTCACGCATGCATGCATACATGCATTTTTAAAATGTAGGACACAAAGCCGCCTTCACTTGCAACCTCAATGAGAAGTATTTGATTAAAGAAAAAAAATTATAAATTTGAGAATGGAATTATAACAGTTCTTTGCTTTTTAAGCCCTGTACACTATTTCCTCTTATTTTATTAATATTAAGAATACACTTAACACTGAAAATAAATGTGAAAGACATGATCAATTAAATCAAAGGATTTTGTAACGGATTGGAAGGTAACAGAAAACCGTTAGCTGATATTCTCATTTGTCAGATGAAGAAAGTCAAGCCTCAATGAGGAGTGAATTACTCAAGGACATGCTCAAGGTCAGTCAAATGGAGAGACAGAAAAAAGCAGAACTTAACTTCAGGCTCCTGCTTTCCCAGGCATGGTTGTATAATCAAACAAAGAGAAAGGCACAAAGGGAACTGGGGTGGAAAAAAACGAGTCTTCACTGATGACCCAATAGTACAATATGCTAAGTCTCTCATGTTTCAGTGACAACACCAGGGTGGCCATTTGTGTCCCTGTATCAATCATCAATCAGCCCTGAAATACTTGAAGCAGAAATGGATGTGGTTTATATAGTGGCATAAGCCATCTTTTCCAGAGATGGTCACACTAATATGCAAATTACCACATTTGCTTTTCTGACCTGGCAATCTGGACATTCCTATGGAACAGTGTGAATCTGTTCTATCTTCCAGTGTCTGGGTGAATTTTTTTTAACTGCCTTGCCAAACCAAAGCTAACAGATGTGACACCTGAGGGCTGAGATAGACCAGCAGGTAAAGGCACTGGTCACTGATCCTGACTAATGCAAGTACAAATGCAAGCTGTCCTCTGACTTCCACTCACAAACACCCCCCCCCCACACCTTTCCCTGACCAAATAAATAAAATAAAATATGTATTTTTTTTAAAAGAGGTGATACCTAAGGCTGTAAGAGGCAACGTGGCCTCTTGATGAATGGTGGGAACCGAGCCACCATGCTGTGAGGAAGATCAGAGCCCAAAGAGGAGTTGTGCAGGTGTTCTGGACAACAGGCAACCCAGGTCGGAAGCTGCCAATGGCTAGTGTTCATTGCCAGTCATAGGAGTAAGCAAGCTTTCATCCCATCTAATTCATCTAATTCCACTTTGAAAACCTCCACGATCACTGAGCGATACCCGCAAAGTCCTAGCTAATCACAGATTCATAAGCAAAACAAAGACTTGTTCTTTCATGACAGCATGGAACTAAGGAAACTAGGGGAGCAGCCAGTGAAGCAGGTGGCATACACAGAGGTGCTGTGTTTTCTAGGGAAAGAGGGATTACTGGGGAGAGATAGAAATCACTACCTCTGGAAATAGAAAAATAAGCACTAGTAACTCACATGCCGAAGAAGCTGGTAGCATTAAGATTTCAAGGTGTTTGTGGAAGGACGGTACCGTAATCAGTAATCAGATAGCTGTAAGACATTTTAAAACAATGTAGTCCTAAGATAGAACACCTGCCTTGGGCATTCCTATGCACAGGACAGATATCAGTAACCAGTGACAGCATTCTATTCTTGTCTAGTTCTGACAGCTTGAAGAACAATCCACTAGTGTTTCTTGGGTTTGTCACCTGAAGTGAAATCCACTTGCTATCACTCAAAATATCAAAATGAAGAAAGATTGTCATCCTAAGGTCCCCTAAGGTACATGGATTTTCCACTTTTCTGTTAGCCACACTAAACTATTTATATTAATTATTTGACTGAATCTTAACTGGCTATCTTATCTAATTCTGTCTTCAGGGTAATACTCATTTCATTTCAGGTTAATTTGAGACCCCGTAAACACAACATATTTGACTGGAATCTCCAAGTTTTAATACATTACCAAGAACAAACCTCTGTACTCAGGGCATCTTAACAGTGATAATTTGTCATTATTCAAAAGCACTAATTGTTTCAAAATCAGATTCTCAGGTTTTAGGGGCACCATTTAAGATGCTGGAATTCAAATCAATACATGCTAACTGAGTAAATTTTACTGATTAAAATGCAGAGCAAATACTACTATCTATACAGACTCTTACCACAGCCAGGCCGGCTCAATATCTAGGTCTCTTCAGGAAATGACCCAACTCTGGTACCAAAGCAAGATGGCAGAGTCTTCCACCAAAGCAAAACCAATACATGGTTAATTTTACTTGCCAATCTGACTACATTCAGATTCCTAGGAGATTAGTAAAACATATCTGGGCACATCTACTGAGATGATTAGATCATGTGTGCTCTGGGCTAATAAAATTAAACCCACTGATGATTCAGAATTTAGATAAGAGGGAACTTATTAGAGGAAATGGATTTTTTTTTAGATTTAGTAATTTTTATTTATGAGGGTGTGTGTGTGTGTGTGTGTGGTATGTGTGTGTACCTGCATGAGTTAATGTGTACCATGTCTGTGAAGGTGCCTTGCAGAGGCCAGAAAAGGGTGTCTCATCCCATGGAACTAGAGTTATAAGCTGTTGTGAGTCACCCAATGTGGGCTCTTGGAACTGAACTGAGGTCTTCTGTAAGAGCAGCAAGAGCTCTTAACTACTGAGGCATCTCTTCAGGCTGGAGATGTACCTGGGTCCTGATGTCTTTCTGCTAATCTTCCCTGACTCCTGTCCATTATAGGTAGGCAGGAAAGATCACTATACCCACTGTGCTATGACGCTTTATCTCAACATAGACCCATAGCAAATGGCCAAGTGACTGTGGATTGAAACTTGTGAAATTTTAAGTCCAGATAAATCCTTTCCTCTCTTGTTTTTCTCAGGCATTTGGCATAGCAACAATAAGACCATGTAACACAATGATGAGATTGATCTTCATGACAAAGAAACAGGTGATGCTAGGAGGGGTGATGGTTATGGAGGTGATGATGTTGAAGACAGTGATATTATTGATGATGGCGATGATAATGACATCACTGATCATACTGAATCACACAGCTGCTGCTCCCATTTGTCATAAGTGCCTCTCTGCCTCAGCAAAGTTGCTTCATTTAGTTCTGAGTCACGCTATTAGGTAGGCATAGTTATTTCCATGGTTGCTACTATTATCATCCCTGACATCGGGCAAAAAAGCTAAGACCTAGAGTGTTTAAATAACTTCCCCCAAACACACAAACAGAATAATAGTTTAAAATTGAAAATAAATCAATATAAAAATTTTGAACAATAGTTCACAAATGCCTGGATATATGGGAAAGGTAGACTTGTTATGCTGACTGTTTTGAACTGGAGGTAGCTTCATATACACACATACAGGCACACACACACACACACACACACACACACACACACACACACACACACAAACATTCTTCAGAAAGAAGTGTGGTCCAAGAGAAAAGGAAATCACAGGCATGGTGGAACTTCTGACCACCATGCCAATGAGCGCCATCCAATAGTATTACTGGTTCATCAGATTCCAAGAGGGCCTAGACAAAATGCCACCCTGTTTCAAAATGTAGAAACCAATTCCTCTTCACTCAGGTGACTAGGCTGAGGAGTGGCTGCCCTGGGTCAAGCAGTCTGGTATGAGGGCCTGAATTCTTAACCACTAGAGTACAGGTGCTCCTGAAAATTATGTTTTTTTATTAAATTAGGAATTTCCTACATCACAAAGGACAAACCTGGAGTCTGAAGCTGATTGTGACTGGTAAAATAGTTGGTACTTTCTCCATGGACATCATTGATCATTCTCCATTGTGAATGTTGAGGCGGACTCCTCTATCTCAAGTTCTGAATGTGTGAATCTAGAAAGTCAAGGTGGCGATCCAACGCATCACTGTGTGCTCCCATTGTCTGTCTGTCTGCAGCCTTTCCTAAGACATGCATCTCCGTTCCTGGGACTAGTTTGCTCAGAGTGACTGAGACAAACCAGTGTGAGTGGGTGACAGTGTTGGGGTGTCAGCCAGCAACAACCCTGGAAGTGAACATGGCTCTTCCTTACTCTCCACGGATGCTTTCTAGGACAAAGCAGGACATGGAGTTTTGTATCCACTCCTGGCAGAGAGGACCACTCAACTCAGAGATGAATCTGGGAGATATCAAAGACTCTGGGAACTCACTACATCTGACAGAGGGGTCAGTGCCTTTCTAGTGTAAAGGAAACAGAAGAAAAGCTATGGGTGAGACATGGAGCAGAGCTCCTGCATCCATGACACAAAAAGATTTGAAATGGTACTAAGATTCCAAGGTTGTCGGAACTGGAAACTGAAACATCAGGTCCATCCAACTTCCATATCTTACAGAAAAGTGATGCCCAAGAGGGCAAGTGGCTTTTTAAACATCACAAAATTGATTTGGGTCTCAGCAGATTTGAATTCTGCTGAGAGGAGCGCAGGTGAATAGGGGTGGCCTCATCTGGAGTTGCCACGCTCCCTCCTATCACTCTACCACATGCAAAGACTACTCATTGTCTGACAGCCCCTGTGCTCAGTCCACTGACTCCTTGCAGTCCCATCTGAGGCCTTCACGAACTGTTTCCTGTGCTGGTGGTGCTCTTCCCGCAAATGTCTGCCTGTTGTGGTAAGGTTTACAACCTTAGGAAAGGCTGCAAACAGACAGACACAAGGAACATACAGTGATGCTTTTGGATCATCACCTTGACTTTCTAGATCATTTTACACATTCAGAGCCTGAGATAGAAGAGTCCCCCTCAACATTCGCAATGGAGAATGATCAAAGACGCCGGGAAGAAAGTGCCAAACTATTTACTGGTCACAATCAGCCTCAGACTCCAGGTGGAACTCTCTCCCATCAGCTCTCACATTGTTAAACGTCAGGGTATTTGTGAGGCAGTTGCCAATTGGCAAATTATGTTGAAAACAAAAGTAATAAGCAGTCAAAATTCCCCAGGTGTGTTGTTACATTTTATTACAGGTACTCTTGTGGTTATCTGTGTCTCCTGCACCTATGGTGAAAATATTCTTTAACTGTGTATATCTCTTTCCCAATTCCACATTCTGTGTAATCAGATTGGTAGCTTGAGCTGGCCTTTGTAAGAATATAGATGGTCCCCAAATAATGACTTCTTGACTTAAGATGTTTCAGCTTTATGATGATATGAAAACAGTATGCATTTAAGAGAAATTATAGGTGGGATTTGAATTCACATCTTCTCAGAGGCTTGCAGGATACAATTCCATACTCTTGTGATGCCTGGTGATGGCAGTGAGATTCAGCTTTGAGTCAGACCTGAGACCACCAGAAGAAGTATAATGTGTGGTCACATTTGTGATGTGCAGAAGTTTAGTCATATTAAGCATGTTTTCTCTTTCTAGTATATATCAACTGATGATAGATTTGTGGGGATATAACTCAATCAGAAATCAAGATGTACCTGTGTTTATACCACAGAAATTGGTATCAGTTGCAACCAAGGGCTTAGATCTTGTTATGTTGATTGTCTGGGTTTAAGAATGTATGTAATAAACAATGTTAATAATGCAGATTAAGTAGAAAAATGTGTTGTATTATGTGCCATTAACTATGAAGAGCTGAAAACTTGATGGAATATTCTTCTGATATTTAGGAACTATAAACTACTGCAGAAAAACAGTAACTCTTGTCATTGATGAATGAATGGGGTTCAGAAATTCACCTCTGCAGCTTTAGTTTTTTTTCCTTGCTCATTAATGTGAGAGAAACTGTCAGCCGGTATCCCTGTCACATCTATGCTTATTAATCAATTAAAATTAGTATTTAGCTATGACTACTTAAGTTTAGCAAACATCAATGGGAGCAATATGGGGAGAATTTCCTGGCTACATAACATTTTTAATAAAGAGTACTGTGGATTTTCTTATTATTCCTAAGCTGTAAATTGCATTTTTCTATCAGTAAAATCCATACAGTAAACTTAAGTATGCATATCAATGCACTTTTTTTTTAAGATCTGGCTGTTGAACATCATATATCAGCATATTAGAGGTAATGCTTCTCAAGTTGACATGTGTCACAGTTCAAATGCCATGTAGCCAAAGAGGGTATCTCTGACACCATTACTTAAAGTCATAGCTATCATAGCTCTAGTCCCTGACTTCATTTTCTTTTTCTTCACAGTATTTTTCATTTTTAATCTTTATTGTTTTTTTATAACACAGGAATATCTAACATGTAGCCTTTGGGGGCAGGCATCTTTGATTAGCATGCTTGGGATGTTCATCCACACTGCAGTGAGTACCAAAATCTGTTCTTAGTTATTGATTCTCTTGTATGGACATATTACATATGATTAAGGTTCATTAGATAAAACACTGGGGGGATTTTTGCTTTTGACAATTATAAGCAGTGAGAATATCATAAAACATCAGCTCCTTCCATGAATCAGATAGAGCCATGAAAAACCAAGATCTTTGAAGAAAAACATTTATGATAAAAATGTATGGCAATACCAAAAGATATTGATTATACATATCATGGTAATATATAGGCTGAAAAGCATTCAGATTTTATAGTCCAGATTTTACACTTAGGAAAAATACTTAGAATTCATTTTAGGAAAGAAAAGTGATAAGACTGCAAAGCTCTGTAAAATGCCTATGTATAATTTTGCTACTTCAAAGATGCACATTCCCCAATATCAGTCTGATGGCTCAATGTATTCTTTACAATCATATTTGATCTACCTTCTCTGCCCAGATGTCATGGTCATTACGCATACGCAAATGTTAAAAACTGAAGTATCAAAATTTGCCTAACAGGAATAAGTAACTTGGGAAAAAATGGGAAGCAGAGATGGATCACTCTTTGGCTTCTCAAAATTAAACAGTTAAGGTTAGGAGGCAGAGAGAATGTGCATCCGGCAAGATACATTCCCAAAGACGGAACTGAATATGAACCAAATAAAGCAGACCTGCTCATGGCCCAGAATCATCCATAGGTTACTTGAAAAATAGTATCTCATCAACACTTGTGATGGCACACAGGTTATACTTTTTGGAAAATTCTGGATAAGTCTGATTCAGAAAATAATTCTGCAAATGATAAATCTTGGGGATGCTTAATCAACTTGTTTCATGTATAGTTATGTGTATGGATACGTAAGAATGGCACTGGAGAAAAAATGTGACTAGAGCTGGGTGGTGGTGGCACCACCTTTAATACCAGCACTGGGGAGGCCGAGGCAGGCAGATCTCTTTGAGTTCAAGGCCAGCCTGGTCTACAGAGTGAGATCCAGGACAGGCACCAAAACTACACAGAGAAACCCTGTTTCAAAAAACAATAACAAAAAACAAACAAACAAATGTGTCTAGCAAAGTCTAAAATGGTTCTTTCAGAGTTTAAAGCAAAAATTCTATGTGGTAAGAAAAGGTATCAAGAACAACCAAAAGCAAGCTGGTGAGACAGACCACCATGGCTACCAGACAGGCAAAAATAAACAATGAAAGCTATGGACCAGAAAGCAAGCACATTTAAAATTGCCAGCAAATAGCCACTGGAAAGGGAAGTGGGCCAAGCATAGAACAGCTGAAGATGATGTGGAAAGACTTACTACCAGGAACTCATTAAATACAGTCCAGTTAAGGGGTAGGGATCAGGACATAGCTTCTGGCTTATCAGCATGTTGATCTATGTGTAACCAGATAATGTCATTCTATTCCTAATACTCTATAAAAATGAATTGATTGACATCAGACCAATTTTAATTGTCACAGTTACTAGATAATAAGCAGGTCTGAGAGCCTCCTGCAGACCTTCTGAATCAGAGAGTTTAGAGTGAAGCCAAGTAATAGCAAAGAATATTAAAATCTGTGAGGATAAAAAAAGAGCTTAGGGTTGACTTTACTTTAAATTATTTTTAAAAATCAACCACATTTTTGCATGAATCATATATTTAGTCACTAGCAGAATTTCTTCCAATTTTATAATGGAAAATTCTGTCCAGTTGCAGAGGCTTTATATACAGTCATCTGATATGGACTGAACTAGAGGAGGAAGAACAGTATTGCTATGGATGACTCAGAAGCCTGCACCAGAAGGGAGGGGTGGCTCTAAGGAGCCAGTAAACAGGCAGGACTGGCCTTCCCAGGCATGACAAGTCAAAATCAGAGCCTTTAAAAATGATGCTTGCCCCAAGAAAGCAGCATACAGCACATTAACGCCATTGTTCCCACAGAGATTCATGCAAAAATGTGGTTGATTGATTTTTTAAAACAATTTAAAGTAAAACCAACCCAAAGTTCTTCTCTTTTTTTGTCCTCACAAACTTTAATATTCTTTGCTATTACTTGGCTTTGCTCTAAACTCTCTGATTCAGAAGGTCTGCAGGAGGCTCAACATCCTTCTCTTCATCCCCGAGCCTGTTGATTCTAAGAAGCCAGGTAGGTTCTTAGACCCTTCAGTCTTAGGCAACAAATACATCTGCACAAGACACAAAACCTCAACAGGGACACCAGAGGCAAAACATTGGTGGGTGGGGGCTCTGACCCACATCTGGGACTCCAGTCCTTCATGGTTCCTTGCACAAGCAACGCAGTGGTCCCAAATCACCTTTCAGTACCACATTTTCGATGGACTGAACATTTTGATAAAGTGACTATGCCCACACTGACATGGCTCTTATGTACCCTAAGTGTGAATTTCATAAACAATTAGCAACTGGGTCTATGTTGTTCCCTGAAATCTATCAAGGTGACTGTTATCTTACATGACAGTGGTAGAGTACTGAACAGAAGTCTGGGGATAGATGTATCCACCCTAACACTGCCCCTAATGTTTGCCCTACTTCATCTTCCTTGAAGAAGCCTAAACTTTGAATATACACAGGAGTTTTGGAAGATGAAACCTAAAGTTTAAAAGATAAAATGTTGGTAAAGCCATGCTAACAAATCCACATTGCACCTGTTCTATATGGGACATTTTTCCCCCTACTAATAGACGATTAAATGTAAATCCTAATGTACATTCCATTTTACATGCAATATGGGCTAGTTACTGTTGCTATGGAAACCTCCACTTTTGCATTTACTGATTTTAATTCTGTGACATTTGCTGACTTTAGTACAATGTAAAGTTTATAAATATAACATACAGGTTTGTAGAGCTTTTTTTTAAGAATTCAATTTGCATAGCTAATTCCATCACAAATCTCTAGGTGTATTAGAGGGAAAGGCATTAGACCGATCCTAACTAATGGTAATCAGCAAACAACAGACTATTTCCAGAAACAACTATTTCTATTGATCCTCAGAAAGCTCCTTTCATTAAATGAACGTTCTATCCATTGTATCAGCTTTTTTAGCCATTGAGTCAGTGACTGTTTCTCAATGTGGAATTAGTAGAGTGCTTTTATTCATTCAAAATACCTTCAACGCTGTTGTTTCCTTTTATATTTAACAAAAACCTGGTGAGAGAAACAAGCCAGGCTTGGTGAAAGAAAGCACAAGGCCGCACTTTGGGGACTACTTCCAACCCAGAGTGATCCCTGGGCTTTCTGCTAAGCTTTCAGTGGCTCCTTGCAAATCAACCTCTTCCTCATCTTCATTCCTGGGTCCAGTTGTCTTTGCATCTTTAGACTCTAGCACAGTTTCCTGTGCATGAGATAAACACACACACTCTGTAACTGCCATAAACTCTTTTCTATTCTGGGCTTACTGAGATACAGAAATTGAGAGGGACCCAGTGAGCAAACCGTCTAAAGTTATCTGCCAACATTTGTTGCAGATATTTCAAGTTATTTTATTTTCCATGGAAAAGGGGAGCACATGCCTTGACATACTTATGGAAGGCAGAGGACAATTTATGGGATCCAGCCCTCTCCTTCCACATTGTGGGCCTTAGGAATCGAACTCAGTTCATCAGGTTTAGTAACAAGTGCCTTTACTTGCTGAACCATCTTGCTGGTCCTCATTCATCAACTTATTAAAAGTAGCTACATCATTAGGAGCTTCCTGAACTGATATGCAAAGATAAAAATGTGTGTCATCATCATAGATGCATAAAAAATCAGTGATTTGGGGAGGCTTTTGTGAAGAGCCCTGATTCAGATAATCCAATGCATACATATAAGTATATAGAAAACAAAAACATACATAAGAACATTCTAAGTGATAACATAAAAGTCTATGCATCTAATGAGAGGGACAGATTTATCCAACATTTGTTGAGTCTCTCCATTGTGCCAGACACTGCTTAGCAATCTTGGAATAGTAAAGTATCTACTATTGTATCTGAAGATGACAATAGTGGATGAAAGAAAACTCTAATGCCACACTTAAGACGTCTAGAGAAAAGCAACACCGGCTAACAAAGTGGCAGTGGGCTTAAGAGAATCATGAGAGCTTTTCAACCACAAGAAGCACTAGAGAACAGGGCCACTGATAACTCATGAGACATAATGAGTCTCTAAAAATGGTGAAGAGAGTGAACGTTTTATCTGCTTTACAAAACACAAGAACAAACTGGTACATGATGAAGATGTCAGCTAAGGAAAAGCAAAGCAGGAACAAGGAAGAGCAAGGGGATGGGTAACAATGCATCAGGCAGCTCAGCAGAGGCAGAGAGGACCCAGGAGTTTAAGAGTGGGCAGGCCTTCTGGTGTGCTGTTATGGCCATTTCAAGCAGACCCTAGGAAGTAGGTGGAGTGTCCATGATTAAACCAAAGGCTGCTTGAGGCTTGAAGTCACTGGCACCTGCTGCTGACAAGAACAGATGGTCATGAAACCTGGAAAACCTCTTCTTTCCTTATCCCAGCAACGTTTGAGTACACAGTCTCCAACACCCGCCATGTCCAGTCCATTGCCTATGGAGTTCACTGTCACCTCTACCTGGGCAAGCTAACATCTTTTTCCAGCTTGACTTTCTTCATCTGCTTTTAAATTCTGCCAAACAATTCTTTATACAGCAGCCAGAGAAGTGTGTATAAAGTGGTATCCCAATTGTGAACTGTCCCTCACACCTCCAGCAAAAGGAGGACATATATCCAGAACATGGAATTCAAGAAAAATAACAATCTGAACCCATAGCCCTGCCTGTCCACTCAAACATGGCCTGACCACACCATGTCTTCAGCTTCTCATTGCTTCCTGCAGATCATCTTTGCTGTCTGAACTAGATCGAGATGGCTGGACCTCCTGCCATAGGACCTTAACACTAGTCCCTTCTCTTTCAGAATGCCACCTTCATACCTTACATCACATTTGTCTGTTTAAGTCTTATGTGTTCTTTTTCAAAAGTATGTTTATTTGCTTATTTGGTTAGTCTGGGCATACATGTGTGTGCATGCTGGTGGAGGCCAGAGGACAACTTCCAGTTGTCTTTCTCCCCCACCCCCACCCCCGCCCAACCTTTGTAGAGGCAGAATCTTTCTCCTTCCATGTTTCTTTCATGCTGTGTACCCTAGAGTAGTTGGCCAGGAAGCATCCAGGCAATTCCCCTGTCTCTTCCTTTTATCCCACCAAGGGCTGCTAGGAATGCAAATGCATGCCACCAGTTTTGGCTTTTCATGTGGGTTCCAGAGGCTGACCCCAAGTCATCAGGCTTGCATGGGAAGGGCTTTCCCTACTGTGTATCCTATCAGTCCTCATTGGTTCTTTATAAAACTTCACATCTGTAAAAGATCTAAATTAGTTGAGAAGAAGAGCATGCTAGCTGGAGAGAACAAAGGCTCAAGATGTCACTGAACACACACATCTGGGACAGGTTTAGTGGTGTTTGGTGGGCTTCTGTACATAGGAGTCTACAAATGTGAAGATTATTCTATGCTTGAAGGTGCTGATGCCATGGTACCCCATGCTTGGGCTCTCCAGCCAGCTATCCTACAACTATGTAACCCCATAGCTTCTAAATTCTTTTTCAGTGATTATCTCACTGATCACTAAGAGTCCTAGTAAAGAGAAAGGCATCCTAGAAACTTGGAGCCACATTAACTTCTGCACCAAATTCCATTCACACTGCAATCTCTGAACATGATACAGGCAAAACTTTAAATGCGACTATCTCCCCAACTCCCATGTATTGGTGCTTTGCCCTAGGAGGATGCTATTTGGAGATAGGGCCTGTAGGACATGGGGCCTAGAGAGAGGCTTTTGGGTCATTGGGCATGTATGTTTGAATAGAATCATAGGACTCTGACCCCTTCATCTTCCTTTTTTGCTACCCTGCCATGAAGCAAGCTGCTCACCCCACATATGCTTCTGACTGTTACCTTCCAGAACCCTACCAGAGGTCTTAAAGCAATGGGTCCTCCTGACCTCAGACTAAGACTTCTAAACAAGGAACCCAATGAGCCTTTTATCTTTATCTCAGACATTTTGTTCTAGCAGTAGAAGACTGGATCACACAGGGCCCAAGCATGGGCCACCATGGCAGCATCACCTTCAAGCACAGAGTAATCTTCGTGTCTGTAGACTCCCATGTACAGAGGTCAGCCAAACACCACTAAACCTTACCCAGACCTGTGTGTCCAGTGGCATCTTGGGCCTCCATTCCCTCTGACCAGCATGCTTTTATTCCCAACCATTCTAAATCCTACGACCCCTCTAGGACCATTTTCATCAATCTCCATGGCACAGGATCCCAATTCCTTCCTATATGCCCTAAATTCTAGTGACAAAAGATGTCACCACCCTTAAAATCCTTCATGTTTTCAGTCAAAATGTGATGAGCATCAGTTAGACTCCAGGTCCTGTGTTTGCTGAGTTACTGAATTAAATAACAAGCAGTCTCCTGCACCGCTGGATAGTTTCTGTACTGTGAATGGCAGCAGGCCAAGGTGATAGAAGAAAGAGGCTGAAATCCAGAACTCTCTATGAAGCCAAAGGAGCTAATGCTGGCCAGGAAGAACAGGAGACCAAGCATCAAGTCCCACACACAGAAAGGCTGCTGGCTCACTCTCAGGGAACTCTTCACAGAACTCACACAGATGGATCTCTGTGTCTTACATGAAAGACAGACATTGGGCCTGTTTGCATGGACACCACTGAGTTCCCACTGTCTTTACACATCAGAGCCTGCTTCTCCACTGGTAGTCATCATTCCATCTAGAATATTCTGGATTCTTTTGTTTTGTTTTGTTTTGTTTGCCCCTAACCATGGATTCTGTATGAATGACACATGTACAGTCCTTGAGCTCAAGAAATATACAGAGGTGTAGCCCTCGCAATGGATTTCTCAAGATATACTTGGTGGGCTCCTGGTGGAGGATGAGAACCCCTGAGAAACATTCGATCTCTTCAGGCTTTAATTTCTTCATCTATGAAGGTGGCATTGTCTAGAGAAGTGGTTCTCAACCTGTGGATCAAGACCCCTTAGGGGGGGCAAATAACCCCTTCACAGGGGTTGCCTAAGACCATTAGAAAACACAGGTACTGGCAACGTGACTCATAACAGTAACAAAATTACAGTTATGAAGTAGCAATGAAAATAATTTTGTGGTTGGGGGTCACTACAACATGAAAAATTGTATCAAAAGGCTGCAGCATTAGGAAGGTTGAGAACCACTGACCTAGAAGGTAATGGAGTTGAGCCATAAGGTTCTTCTCTGGACTTGGGCAGTCTGGATCAAGCCATGGAACAGAAGATCTTGCTGTCTCTGAAACCCTGGCATGATGGCACAGTCCCATTCAGTCTTGGTTTTATGGTCTGAGAGGTGGGGATCATCTAAGGCATATGGTTCAGTAGAGTCAACAATGCAACAGCACCTGGGCACAGGACTGGGCACACAGCCAGTACTCAACAAATCATTATCATTGTCCTTGTGTTTTCCTCGGCTAATCCCCTGCCTCAGTTTTATAGACTCCTAGCCATTCAAAGCTTTGGACAACCTACTTTTTCCTGAGTTCTCTTAGCATCATCTAGCTATACACCACAGGCAAGGGAGAGGGATTTGGATTTTTTTTTTTAATTCACTATGTAATAAGCTGGAAACTTCACAAAATCGCTATGGGCTATGGTCAACGTCTTGTTAAGGATTAAATTTTCTACCTATTCACAGACAATTTCTCATGGCCAGGTAAATAAAAGGGATTAATTTTGAAACATCTTAGCTTTCAAGCAGACTTAGAGGAACAGCCCTTTTCCTCTCCCTCACTCCAGGTTTCGATTCCAATGGGTTAAGGAATCTGGTTATAGCCATGATTAGGACATTGACGCTTCCTGCCTCTACCTCCCTCCTTGTAGCTGCTTAAGGAGCTCCATTACTCTAAACATCATCAGATATACAGCATCATCAGCAAGTAAACGGTGCCCCAGATTACATATTTAGATCACAATTGATGACATGAAAAAGAATTTCAGATGAGTGTGTTTTTTAATGTCTCAGTAGCCCAATCCTTATTGAACACTTGCCCTTGCTGCTTCAGCAAACCCCTCATGGCCCCTTATCATAGCTAGATGCCTAGCTAGCTGTCTTCCCTCCTAGGCTGAGAGCATCCTGAGGACAGGCCTTCCCTGTGGTCCTTCATCCTTGAGCACATAATAAAGAAAACACAGCAGCTACTGATGAATGAATAAACCAGTGCAGTTCAATCCCAGACACCACAGGGTGCCACTGAGACTGCTACTTCTTAAATGGTTTTAAAACCAAAGCCATAATAAAACTAACAGCAGAGTCCTTTCTTCTCTGCCTTTCTCCTGCCTCCATAAAAAAAAGAAAAAAGAAAAGAAAAAAATCACAGGAAATGTAGAATTGGGGCTAGAAACCATTCCCCATTCACTCTTTGCCCACCCACCCCCATCCTCTCATTATACCCAAAGTATCTGGTATCCCTTCAATGAAGGCTCCAGAGAGTGGGTAATATTATATAGGGTTGAGTTCCTGATAAATACAATGGAGTGAACTAAAGTAGAGATTTCAGTTTCTAACTATAAACCGCTTGACATATTTTTCTTTCAGACAAACGCCTGGAAATATAATAAACTATATTTTCATGTTTATTTGTTTCAAATACAGTATTTTTTCAACAGATAAATGCAAAGTTGTGAGTCCAGGAAAAATAGGTTTAAATCACCCTCCCAGCAAGCAGTGTCTAAAACAGCACACATAAGAGATCATTTCAAAGCAGTTTAATGCACTTAGCCAACAGACATTAGCAGTCTTTGCAGAATAAACTAACACTACTTAAGCTTATTTTCCAGTCCCGGTTCAGATGAATTTTAACCTCTCTGAAAAATCTGATGGTCTAGAGGACCCCCTGAACTCCATAATTGTAGAACACTGTGCATTTGCACTGCTTCCATGATGACAGAAAAAAGCAATCTCTGGGCCTTCCTCTAGACATGGGTTCTAAGACAGTGTGCATGGTGCATTTGGTCTTCCGGCTCCAGCCTGTTTGGGCAGAAAAGCAAGTCTCCACATACTGTGACTCAGCAGGATGCTCTCACCCAAGGAGGTGGGAGAAAAACAGGCAGAGGAGGCCCTGAGGAACTCGAAGGCATGCTGCGGACCTTGATGTCATATTCAATGTAGCAAATTCAAAACAGAAACCAACCTCAGGGCCATCATAGACTCCAGGGTGGAAGCGAGAACCTTAGAGTCTCTATCAGGTGGAATACAGGGGCATCAGAGGAGGAAACAGGCAAAGGAAAGGGAGAGGCCTTTCCAAAGCCGCCAACAGCTTAGGTTAAGACGCAGAGGAAGGGATGAGAAAGCTTCAAGACAATCCCCAAGTGAACCAAGGGCTGCAAGCCTGCAATTTACAAGGAAGACCCTGTAAGGAGGGAGTGGACACTGTTGAGACTGAGCCTGGTCATCTGCCTACATTGTTTCACTCAGCACTAGGGATGTTCTTCTCATGGAGAGTGAGTCACAGGCACTCAAGTTCATCCCCTGAGTGTGGCCAGGCTCAGCGTGCTACGTTTCTCTCCTCCCTTGACTCAGTGTCACATCACTGCAGGGTCTTTGGATCACTCTGGCTGCCAGCTGAGGAAGTATCCCCAGAATCCATATCAAGTCCTGCTTGTTTCTCTCCAGAGGTCTTAATTCTACCATAAGGAAGAAGATGCAGGGCTGGAAAGTCTGGACCTCGTCTCCAAAATAGCTGCGGGAAGTTCCTTTCCCCACAGTGGGGACCTCAGTGGTACACAAAGACAGTGCATCACGGGACAAATTATATAACCATGGCCAACAGTAATTTTGTATCTTAAAAAAAAAATACCATGAAAATTTATCCTTTGCCTCAGACACACAAGGCTAAAAATAGCACAGTCAGCCAGCAAATGTGTAGAATTTTTCTTTTGTGCATCTCTCCATCCACCAAAGCCCTCCTCTGAAGGAAGAGACAAGACAGACAGGAGACCTTGTTCCACAAGAAACCACAGTGACCTTGAGTGAAGATAGAGCAAATTGTTTTTCTCTGGACCCCACACACCTTCATTTATTCCCTTTGTCCAACAGCAGAAGCCAGCACTGACTGATTTCGTATTATGTGCCAGAGTTTGGCTGAAAAACCAAAAGGTCTTTTCTCCTGCAATGTCCTAAAACAACCCTGTAGAGTGGAGATGACTGATAGTCCCTTTTACAGAAGGGAAAACCAAGTCACAGCAGAGGAAAGTCATAGTGCCACAGGTCTGCTTGCACTTTTACTAGTGAAGCCCATCTTATCATTTCTAAAGCATAAAGAGCAGCAACAGCCCTGGGTGGGCATGCCAACACTTCCATACTCTACCCTTGACTTTCTACCCAGAATCAGTTCTTACCACTTTCAACAACCCACCTGCCACACACACACACACACACACACACACACACACACACTTACACCCTAAGCCCTACTATGCCCAAAGCTCCACTCTTCAAACATAACATCACCTTCCAAGGGTCAATTTCCTTGCATTTGCTGTTCCTTCTACCTAAGGCACCCTCTGAAACATCCTTTCTGAATTGGCAAATTCCCTTGCGTCCTTCAAGAACTTCCTTCTTGATAAACAATTACTGTGTCCCTGCTAAGTTCCTATGAAACAGGAACACTGCCCTCTCCATCTCTGGCCCAGGAGCAGCACACTGAGAATATGTGGCATATCTATCAAATGGAAAACTACAGTAAGTGTGGCTAATGTTCTTTGTGATACAAGAGTTGTGCTAAATACTTTGTAAAATTTATCTCAGACAGTCTTCATAACCTGGAGGCATAGTTCTACCATCAGTAACTATTACCCACGAGGACAATCAAGACAAAGAGAGGTTACATTAACTTACCTTAGGTTGTTCAACCACTAAACAAAGAAATAAATTGGCATGGCTTCAGAAGTTAAGTACTTAATGCAAACGCCACGGTAGGTGTGATACAACTGACCATTTCCGTGTCGTAGATACACAAAGCTTGAGGCTGCTTTACAGCATACATATTGCCTACAGGAAAACAGTGATAATTCAGAAACTAATTACAAAATGGTAGCCCCTGTGAAATGTGCCTTTAAAAAATGGTTGGCATTGGACACAGCCAATATCAATTGCTGTGGGGAGGAACAGGAGCATGAATAAGCTAGTACCTGACCCCAAGGATCCCTTCGATCCTGTGAGGACAATAAAACAGCACTGCATACACCTCCTGACATAGCCCAATTTGGAAGCAACTCTTTCTCCTTGAATCAAAAAGATGTCCTTCAAACAGAATCATAAATTAACGCACTGCACCCAGACTAGCCAGTTCTAGATCAACACTGACTCTTAACATTAATTTCAGCTCCCTCTTTCCAATGAATCGTGCGAAAGTCTTTTGATTTACGGACCTTTGTGTGAGGCTGTCTGCCTCTTCACTTAGAAATAATACAAAAGAAAGAAATGCGGGGGGGAAATAGCATCCGTCCACAAATGGGGAGGGGAAGTCAGCCTTAAAAAGGACCAAACCCCTGGGTTCAGGGTCTCTGGCTAGCATTAAATGGTACTGGAAATCACAGCTTCCAGCTAATTCCTTTACACTTGCATTCCTTCGTATTGCTGGGGAGAATGCTGATTGCTATGAATATCGAACTAATTGAATACAAACTACAGTAAAAGGGACCAAATAATTGTGTGTGTGTGTGTGTGTGTGTGTGTGTGTGTGTGTGTACACGTGTCCCTGTGTTTTTAATTATAATTCACAATAAACAGAAGCCTGAATAATTCAGACAACTAGAATTACATCTTAGAAGTTTAAAGACAAGGTAAAAAATGTTCATTATTTTACCTAAAAGAGTTGGAGTCAAAAAGATGCTCATGGCCTGTGAGATGGCTCAGCAGGTAAACATGCAAGCTTGACAACCTGAGTTCGATGCCCAGACCCACATGGTGGAAAGAGAGCTGGCTGCCTCCATTTGTGCTCTGACCTCCACAGGCACGTGTGGTACAAATTCATCTGTATATATACACAAATCAACAAAACATCTAACACAAAAGTTAAAGAAGAAAAGAATGCTCAAATGTGTTCACAAGCAAGTAAAATTGTATATGTATGACTATGTATGGGTGCTTTAAATCCAACAGCCAAAATGTTAGCAGCAATCTTTGCATGGTAAAATTAAAAAGGGTATGTATTTACTATTTCATCATAGCTGTATTTTACAAATACTTTACAATGACAACGTACGGATGCTTTTCACATCTAAAAGTACATATTTGAAAGTGCATGCAATGACATTTAAAATAAATTGGCAAAGAAAATAATCTTAGATTAAAACACAGAGACTTATTTGTCCATGTTTTAGCATCAACAGATTCATATTATGGAGCACAACTACTTTTCAGGTGTTTGGAAAGCTAGAAAAAGAGAGAAAAGAAGCTTGGTGAGTCCAGGGTTTTGTGAGATCCCAGGACACACTGGGGGCTGGCAAGAGGCTCAGTGCAGGACAATTCTAGTTTCTGGGGCTTCTCAGTTGACCTCAAAACCATCAGGGAAACCTTACCTATGTCTGGACTCTGCACTTCAGAATCAGAAGCTTGGGGTAGACAACCTCTAACAACTATTCCAGTTCAGAAAGCCCAAGATTCACTAACTTGAAAACAATAGTTTTTGCCAAATCAGAGCCTTTAAATGCCGGTAATATGCACAATTGCTTCACTCCAGTCCTGAGTAAGAAGTTCCAGCCAACTGCAAGTTAATCATGGTTAAGATGAAAAGGCAGAAGAATGGATGCTTTCTTGTGTGTGCTGCCAAGTGGTCTACCTGGTTCATTTGTTTAGCTTTTGCTTGTCTATACAACTTTTCAGTATCACAATACAATCCTCATGAGTCCTAATAAGTGACCTACATTGGCAAGGAAAATTTAACAAGATCTGTCCCCTCTAGAGAGTGAGCAAGCAAGAGAGAGAGAGAGAGAGAGAGAGAGAGAGAGAGAGAGAGAGAGAGAGAGAGAGAGAGAGACTGAGAGACAGAAAGAATGTAATCTACAAATAATTTGATATATTCTAACTAGGCAATATATATCTACAGAAAGTATGAACAGTTATTTATTAACACAGAACTCTTAATAAAAAATCTCAAGTGCCTAATGAATGAAGTATTGAAAAATATATGTCATGTAGTTAAGGAGACTCCACTGTGAAATCTGGGGGACAGGTAAGCACGATGCTGTGATTTAAAGGAAAGCAGGGACAGGTGCCATGAGTACAGAGAACCTGATCCCTCTGTCCAGATGGAGACTGCACAGAGCAGCTTGGTGCATCCCTGAAGTACCATGTGCATGTCTACTGTGAACGTGATTTAGTGGGGAAGCAATTATCATTCTAGACACACAGGGGTGCCTCTGGACACCTAGTACTGACCTAGCTCCTTTGAGTAGCCAGCATAGGCTGCATATTGGGAGGTGTTCCTGTCCAGAAGAAATGGTCCATCGAGGCCAAGAGAACTGGGCTCCCCAGCCCTCTCTTGGCATTGCTGCTTAGACAGCCCCACATAGGCAGTGGTGAAAAGGATCACATCAATGTTCAGTTGTCCCCACTGAGTTCTTAGATGAAGCGAACCCCAACCACAATCTTTTCCCAATGGGATGGAGTGCACATGATCTCATATAACATTTAATACTTAGCCATGGCTATTCTAAGAGATAATCACGATCTGGGGCTCGGGGGAGATATGGGCACCGTATCAAGCCATCACTCTTCGTGACTTCGTCACATGACAGTAGATTGTTACTGTGTCATCATTACTATGCAATCAGGAAGAGCCCTAAGAGAAAAATCACATACATAGAGGGCACCAAAAAACACACGGTGGGGAATGTCACAGTAGGTTCTGGTCATGAAGTTAGGTGAGGATAGGAAGCTGAATTTTGCACTGCTCACAGCACTGAACTTCCTGAAAGAGCAGAGAACAGGTACGTCACTGCAATCACCATAGTTCCGTTGAACACCTGTTCCATAGTAGGAATGTTACAAACATCTGCCATTCGTAGTATAAAAGTCAGTCTAAGAAACCACAACCCAGAAAAGTTATGGAATTTCCCCACGATTTCACGCCAAGTAGGAGATAGACACAAGGCTTGGGGCTGAATCTGTTTCATTGGAAGCAATATTGATGTTGGAGTCTCTCTTTTCCAAGAAATGGGAAAAGGTCTGGTGGCAAAATAAAAATAATAATTATCATCATCATCATCATCATCGTTGTCGTCTTCATCTATTATGCTGTCCTCACCATAAGCTACACATACACAAAAATACTGAACGCCACTATGACTGGGATAAGCATCCCCACTAAACACACACCATATATATATATATATAATATATATATTATATATATATATATTAGCAAATATAGTGTTAATATAGATCACAACACCATAAACTGATGTGATTATCCGTATTTTCTGTTGTGCAAATCACTTCAGGTAAGTTCTTTGGTGGCCCTCGAAGAAAGTTCTACAAATGCAAAATGATGTAGGAAATGCAATCTCTATGGGTCTTAGACAGATCCTGAGAGAGGAGGAGAAAAGGAGATAGAAAGAGGGGGAGAGGAGGGGAGGAGAGTGGAAGAGGGAGGAGAGGGGAACGGAGGAGGGGGGAAGATCATAAGTGAGGAAGAAAGGGTGAGGAAGAGAGGGGGAGGGGGAGATTGGGAGAAAGTCACGGACATATCAAGTAAGACCTCTAGGATCACTAACATTATTTTTAATCAGATGTCAGAAGATTCACACCACCCAGGCTCACAGAGACAGATCTCTTTTCTCGGATTGTCATGTTCTACAGGCGGCGATGTCTCCCTGGTTGATAGGCCTCACAGAGTTGTCTCCAACTGGAACTGCAGGCAACCGAATTGTGTAAGAGTATGGGCAAATGACGTGTCACCCTAAACAGTAGTAAAACAATGTAATTTCCTTCATCAACATGTCATCCACATGCAGAGGGGACAGGCAAGATGACTAACAGGACAACTATGTCCCTGCCCTCACAGAGCTTCTTATACTCTTCATGACAGGCAAAAATTAAGGACACAAAGAAGACACCAGTATCCCTGTAGATGGACCAATCCATTGGATAACCTCATACCTAGGAGTATGAAACCAGCACAAATTTGATGGGATGTTTTTGGTTTGTTTAAGTGTGGGAACAGGAGTTGGGAGGGGATGAGGAGGTGGGTGTGGGAGGAGTTGAGAAGAGAGTAGGAATTGGATATGATCAAAAGACATTATGTGAAATTCCCAAAGAATGAATAAAACTATGAAGATGATAAAGAAGAGGAGGCAGAAGCAAAGCAGCAGCAAATACCTGCTTACAAAGATTCCTGTGAAGTAAACCAAGAGGACGTGTGAGAGGAAGAGTGACCAGAATGACCCTATCTTGAGGGAAATTGAGGAACACCTCTCTGGGAAGGCGACACTTGAGTTAATCATCAGAGGTCCTATACACTGAGACTTTTACCCTTCCTGTTCGTGTGTTTGTTTGTTTGTTTGTTTGTTTGTTTGTTTGTTTGTTTGTTTGTGATACAAAACTGATCTCCTGTAAAGAAGACCAGGACACTGGCGAATTCTAACCTAGATTAGGTTTCCGATAATGATGTGTTATTCGAGAGGAGGCTGGCGGTGGCAGAGTCCCCAGCAAAGGGCAAAGGCTGAGATGAGACCCTGAGCAACTGTCAAATTAACAGATCAAAGAGCAGGCCCTCTGGACAAGGAAGGGAATGGAGAGGTTGGTCTTAAAGCTGGAGTAGGCTCTCAGAAGCCTCTGCTGCCTGAGAGGGGAAACACCAAATATAGCACCTGGGCTTTGTATGAAGAAGGGATTGTATGCTGGATGGAAGCCAGCCGGAAACACAGGCTATCTCACTCCAGAAAAGTGGCCATGGGGACCATGACATCATCAGGACAAGGAAGATCAGCCTTCAGAAGGGTCTGTCCACTCTCTAATCCTCTGCTTTCTCCTTTTAATTGGAAGGCTGACACTTCAAAGGAGGAGGATGGAATGTCATGGGGCAATAAAATGCAGGCTGTTGCTGCAGATCCCCTAGGAGGATGTGGGCAGCCAAGGTAGGCACAGCCAGAACAGAGCTCTACCTGCCTGTGTAAATGTGAGAAGTCAGAAGGTCCAGCCCCTCGAGATTCTAGGATGCTCCTGTGGGGACTTATGCAGCCTTATCTCTTAAGGGAGAACCAGTATGCACGCATGCCAGGCACAGGAGAGGATCAAAGGAGGAGATCCATCTTATCCCTAGTCAGAGGCAGGCATTTGTGCAGACTGTGGTCTCTATGGTGGCCAGAGTGGGCTGCAAGCTTGGGAAGGAAACCTCTTCTCCCCCAGAGAACTATAGACATTAGCAGGAGACACCCTGGCTACAGTTTTGGAATGGGTTGGATAATATAAAAAGAAACTCAAACATAGGAGTTGTTGCTCTTATTCCTCTCCTATTCGGAACTGATTATCTGCAAAGGAAGCCCTTTCTATGCCAAATTTGAATTCCAATTTAATCTCCTAATACATGTATTGGCTCCTCTTGCCAACTGAGAAACCATCAAAACTGGAATCCTGTCTTTTCTCGTTCTTCTACTATTTAAATTAACCCAGAGTGGGGCCTGGTGGGGCATGCCTGTAATCCCAGCATTCAGGAAGCTGAAACAGGAAAACAGATCCAAGTTCAAGGTCAACCCAACTCTACATAATGAGTAGCAGGCCACTCAGAGCTACACATTAAGACATTGTCCCCAAAAGCACAATGTACAAACAAAAAAGACAACCCAAATATCAGCATTAACCATCAACCACTAGAGAGAAAAGTAGATACATTTTAAGTTAAAAAAATATATAAAAAATAAAACTATCGAGTGGCCATACAGTTTCAGAGACCCTTCTGGTACAATGAATTCATCAAGTATTTTTCTATAGGGCACATGATTCAGAGTCTTTCTCAATAACAAAGGTATATTTTCCATTCCTGACCTTTCAGATAGTTTCGTAGAATCTTGTTCTTCATATCAGAGTCATGTATGTCATATGTGGTAGCTACTCCCTAAGTTACCTCTGTAAGTCAACACATCCTGGGATAAAACATTGGCATTAAAAAGTTTGTGCAGTTGAAATGAGACTCCTGCTGGTAGATCTTATTTCTAGAGGTGCTGTGGCAGAGAGGAAGGAACTCTGAAGCTGAGTGCAGTCACCTGGGTCACCTAACACAAATGGTTTAAACACCCAGTTTACTTCTCAGTGGAAATAGAGCAGTTAGCACCTACCTCACCAAGGACTGTCCCCAGCAGGGTAAACACACCACAAATGACAATAATAATCCTTCCACCTTTCTTTCAGGATGTCCCTTTCTGCTCATAGACACCCATGACATGTTCCTACAAATCCATTATGGTGCCTCACAATGCTGGTACATCTCTAAGTCTCCTTCCATCTTCCAGTCACAAGCTTCTAAAGGGTAGAATAAGTCTCAATTCTCTCTGTGTTCCCAGAGCCTGATGTTGAAACTGTCTGAAATATGGGAATTCTTTGAAGGAATAACTGAATTTTGAGTATTCAGATTTGCCTATGTTCTGATGGATGCTGCCAGAATTTACATTTAAAAAAAAAATAACGCTAGGTGGTGATGGTGCATGCCTTTGATACCAGCATCCAGAGGCAGAGGCAGTTGGATCTCTGAGTTTGAGGCCAGCCTGGTCTACAGAGTGAGTTCCAGGACAGTCAAGGCTACACGGAGAAAACCTGTCTTAAAAGAAAAACAAAGCAACAACAACAAAAACAAAACTCTAGGTTCAAACAAATAAAAAGCAAAACAAAAAGAAAATGTCATAGCCACAAAAAGGGGATGTTGTAGCTGTTCGGTTTATGTTTTGTTTGCTTACTCCCCAAAGGGTACTCTGTCCTCCTTCTGAAAAATAAGTTAATAGGGATGATTGCAATAAAAGGAGACTTACAGCAGCATTCTCCACACAATTTCAGTTAATTTCTTTCTGAAAACACAAAAAAGTAAGTGCTCAAATATCTACATCATGTTTAAAGCCTACTTCATAAATGTGTGTTGATTTCACCTGATAAGAATCTGTGTCGACTAGAGTGGGAAGATTTTTTTCTTCTTCTTCTTGGCTCCCTACAAATAGTTAGTTTGCAGCAATTTTTAATTAAAAACAGTTCCTGTAGTAAGAAAATGGGGTGGGGTGGGGTGGGAGCCCTCAGGAGAAGGAACTAGCCCTGTGGTTTGTGTTTTGAGGCCATGTAGGTGGCTTGAAAAATAAGGAGTTTGGAAGTTCGTATTTTAAAAACTGCACTGTTGGTTTGATTTAACATTTTCAAAATGGCTGATCTCACCAATACCAGTCCCTCCTCCACCCCTCAGCACCCTCCTTCAGAAAACGTGGGCAGTCCCCTTTTGTTACTGAACATTGAAAACCTTTCATACAATATAGCTCAGGGTACTGGCAAATTTTCCCTCTGAGTTCCTAGGGGGAGAGATCACCCAAGTATTTCAACAGTTTTCTTCTTTTCTACCCACCCAAAGTAGCTAATCTTGTGGTGACCAGGTTCCATCAGAATCATCAAGGGTACTGAGCTTTTCTGTGAATAAACATGGTCCTCCGACCTGGAACCCTGTGTCTAAGTATATACCAATGTAGCTGAAATAAAAGAGGGCAAAGCACGCTCCCCTCCCCTCTCACCAATCCCTAGGGAGTCCTAGAGCTGAGCTGAGGAAGAGTGAAAAATAGTAGATTTGAATGTCAAGGTCTTCAAACATTTGGAAGCCTTCATATTAAATCCTGTAAAACTAAACACTATAATTATAATAAAATCCTCCTGTGAGCTGCTTTCCATTGTAGTCACAGTTTTCTCATTTGCAATAGGATGTATGATGTTGATTAAAAAACAACAACAACAACAACATAAGGATAAAATCCGTGCAGTGACAACATGAAAAAAAAAAAAAGAGTTCAAAACACCTTCTTTGTAATGGAAACAGTTTTGGCCATTGGCATTGAAGGAACAAGACGTTGAAAACTTACCTACAGTAACAAAGCATTGTGTAAGTCATCGCGATGAACTGACTTACATTCTGCAATAATCCAATGTTAGCCAAGTCTCTACTCCAATTCATATTCACTAGGACCCTCGACAGCACACCTATATTTTCCTTTCACAGTGTAGACTTCAGGATTTTTTTTAATGGCTGTTTTTGTTTTTGTTGTGGCTTTTCACAGAATGAATCCTGAAGTCTTTAGGAGATATTTTTAATGTCCTATCTGATTGGAGTCTCTGCACCACGTTAAACTATATAACTTTGCAGTCGTGTTGTTCCAAAAGAAATTTGCACAGTGTAACTATTCAAATAAATGGATTTTGAAAGACATGGGGGTCAATGTATGGCAGAGTGCTAAACAGAAAATGTAACCCTTTCTCCACTGCTCATGAAAAACAGTGACACAGAGCTCAAAGTTTCTCTTAATTTAGTTTTAGAGTGAGGCAGCTTGGCGGGTGGCGGTGGGGCGGGGACTTCCCACGTTTATCCAAATCTCCTAAGATGTTAGTGTGGCCAAGAGATTTTATTTCCTAGCATAGGCATCCACAGGTAAAATAGATGTGAGCACTTGTTTACATTGTAATGAGCTTGCATTCCCTCCCAAAGAGGTTAGGTCCAATTTCTTAAACTTTTGCTTGACTGCAAAGATTAGGGAGCTAAATGACCCCATGATAATAGCATAAACATGGGGGAGATGAGGTGAGGCCTTGCAGGGACAGATGCCCACAGCAACTATAGCTCCTCAGGGGGTCCGGGGCCCCTCACAGATACAGAGCTGTCATTGTAATTTCAATGACAAGCTTCTGGAGTTCTCTCTACCTGCTCTTTTATCTCCAGGAAGCCCAGGTTGCCAGTCAGCAAATGTTAATTGAAGACCTACTTAGTCCAGCAGTGGCTTGCTATCCCAGCGGCGCCAGCTCTACCAAGCTGGGCAGGACTCAGGCTTTCAAGTTTTCTACAGGAAGAGCTGATTCTTTCACTACCTTTTGTAAGTTTGAGCTAAACACCACCCACAGAACACAACGTCTGCAGGCTTCACTCTGTTTCTTAAGACTTTCTCAGATTAAGGCAAAACCATTTTGAGTTTTCAAATTGAAGGGAAATGGCAGGGAAATCCAGACTCCAGGCCAGCTAGTTACTAAGTGACACGAACAAGCTCGAAGTAGGATCAACTCTCTACCCAATGCTCTTTAAACCAATACTACCCAGTGTCTGAAATGTCCACAGGCGAATAGGCGAATATTCTGGGGTCAATAACTCAAGGGGGAATGAACAATGTCAGGATTCTGTACTAGTTTATCACCAGTTCATTTCCTTTTTCTTCCCCTCAACTTTAATAGAGTGCTAAGTACATGTTCGAAAGAGAATACAAAGTTGAGAGAGAGAGAGAGAGAGAGAGAGAGAGAGAGAGAGAGAGAGAGAGAGAGAGAGATCAGGAGCTAATAAAATAGTACTGTACCATGCATATAAGAGTGAGAGAGGCAAGAGACAGAGGAGATGCTAATGATTGTATGTACTGGCTAAATTCGAAAAGTTATCACTCAACAATCTATTTAATTTGTGTGTGAGCAGACAGGTCATTCTAGCAGTATGTGTGACTATAACCAGTTCCTCTTCAGGTTGTAGGACAACTGAATTATAAATAACCACCATTGGTAAAGCTATCTGTAGCTTTTTTATGCAAAGTTATTTTTTCTCTAACTACATATTATTATCAAATTTTAATATTTAATGTGAATACTTAGATAGACATATATATTAGAAGCAATTAATAATTATTATTCTTTTTTATATGATAGGAAAACAAATTTCTTGTACTGAGACAAGGTGTCAATGTAATTCTGTGGATAATTACTTTAAAAAGACTTAATAAGAGGGTACACGTATGGAGGTTAGTTCCAGAATACACTGAAAAATAGTTTGCAGCACATTGTTGTCAGGATGAATTAAAAATTCAAAGATTTGTCAAAGCAAGCTTGCCTTTCCCAGTTCTTAAGCTCTACTAAGAGCAAAATCTTTCCGAGTCATAGTCTGTAATTCAAAAGTTGGAAGTTCCTGGGTTTAGCTCTCAAGAAAGATTAATGCATCATTTTGGGAAAGCATTCTACTAATGGCTCACTTTCCAAACATCTCAAACATGAAACATCTTCCATCTTAGGGATTTGTATGGAGACCAGTGTGGAAGGGAGGTCTCCAGCTCAAAGCTAGCTCCTCGGGCTGTGGAAGGGTTCAGAGGCACTCAGAAGTAAGAATAGCTACCATGCTTCACCCACAGGAGAATGAAAGACACTTTCCACAAGGCCTCAACAACTTTCTAAGTCAACTGGACACACACAGGCTCTCTTTAAATCCTGTGTTCAAGAATTAAGCGATCATGGCCCAGAGTCTCTTCAATTTTTTTTTTTAAGAAATAATCATACTTAGCAAAAAGTTGTTCTTTCTTAATCAAAGTTTTATTGCAATTACTGGATGCCTCAATTGTAAGACATTCCCAATTCTCCCAATTCTGAAAGCAGCCTTTGCCAACAGATAGCTCAGACAGGGACCGAAGATTCCAACACACTGCTACGAAGATGGAAATTGAAGATACAAACTGTAACACACATACAAAGCAACACACTAAAGGCACACACACACACACACACACACACACACACACACACACACACACACACAATCCTGTTTACTGCCAAGAACTCGGCATGCTAAACATAAGAGTTTACACTGTACAGGAGCTTCTGGCTTCTAGAAAGAGTCACAGTGCCAGCAATTATATTTAACATCCATGGTGCATTAACATATAAAGAAAATAACAGTGATAAAGACAACCAGGCTTTTAAAAAAACACAAGCTCTTGTCCAGCAGTTAGCCAATCAGAAAGCAGGTCACATCTTGTTAGCCCTATTCAATACATTAAACATCAGGAATTCTCTATGGCTCCGCAGACAATTCAAAGCAAGTGTGTTTTATTTTATCATATAAACTTATTTGAACCCTTTCCTAGAGTTAAAAGTCAACCTTCAATCTAAATACCTACCAAAGCTATTCCCCCAACACCTCTGGGGCATGATTCTTCTGGGTGTTTGGACTCTGCAGAGAAAACTCAATTCCCAGACTTCTACTTCCTCAAGAGGCTTTGACACACCTACAATAAACACCAACACCGAGTCCCAACTTACAGGCAGATGAGCACAAGGCAGCACCCTTTGCCCCTCAACCAGCCCAGAGAAAAATTAAATATTTAAATTGTGAGCAAGAAGTCTGGAGTTTTGCATTGGGAAAGTTCTGAAGAAGTCCTGGACTGGCCCACTGCCTGGGAGGCTCTGTCTCCCTCTCTCAGGAGGAGATCACAAATGCCTGAAACTGTTGCTGGCTTGAATGGAGAACCAGCTCCTGTCCCAAGGTAGAGTCTTTGGGAGGCACAACCGTCAGAGAGAAAAGCATAGAACTGTCTTAATCAACCTGTTTCTGAATTTAACACAGAAACAGGCAAACGTGTGTGTGTGTGTGTGTGTGTGTGTGTGTGTGTGTGTGTGTGTGTGTGTGTCCCACCCCACCTCCAGGGAGTTCTGAGAAGTAGGCAGGGCTCCTCTCTTGTCCCTTTTACCTCAATTTTAGTCACTTTGAAAAAGTAAGTGCAGGTCAAAACAGACTTCCTCTGGAATTTGCAATTATATGTATATATTATATTACACAGACACACACAGCGAGATGCAAACATTCACAAATCTTTTGCAATTTATATCTCAACAAACAGGACCATCTCTAAGCCTATAAACATCAGAGTTCTAGACAACCTGCATTTCTAGAGACCCCTGCATGTGAACCAAGTGCTGGTTTGTCTATTTCCAGATTCTAAGATTCCGGCAGAAACTGTCCCCGGCTCCAAGAGTTACTGTCCCTGGAAACCCGGCATTCAAACTCGTGCGCTTATTTCCACCTACGTGGTAGTAGCTGCTGGGACACTTCCCATAGAATTCAGCCAAGAACCCCAGGAAAAGCCCATGCACAGTTTTTTTTAAAAAATCCACAAACACACGCCAAGGTTGAAGAACTTACCTCTGTGCGAGACTGCAGTCTCTTGTTCATCTCATAGATTCGGTACTCTGGCTGTACCATGTATGGTGTATGTCTCCTATAAAATGGGCCGAAAGGAGAAGAATAGAAGGGGTCATGTGGTGTGCTGGACATCTTGCCTGCTTGTCGAAAATCAAGCTTAACAGAGTATCAGGAACGTCCATGCAGAGCACATGGGCTGTGTTCTTCACAGTACAAAGTAGACGCACGCACACACGCTCACACACACACAGAGGCAGGCAGGCAGGCAGGCTGAACACACTGGCTGGGAAGTGCTGTGGGAGCCCTCTATAGCGAGAGAGGAGAGGGAGCGAGGAGGGAGGGAGGGAGGGAGAGAGCGCGGGAGGGGAGGGAGCGCTGGAGCTCAGAGAGGGAGAGAGCGGAGGTTGGAGGTTGGGAGGGAGGAAGGGAGGAAAGGAAGGAGGAAAGGAGGAGGGAGAAGGGGGAGAGGGAGTTGAGAGAGAGAGAGAGAGAGAGAGAGAGAGAGAGAGAGAGAGAGAGAGAGAGAGAGAGAGAGAGAGAGAGCTGGATAGCTAGAGGCACACTGCTTGTTTTTAAAGAAGCAGTTGGTGAAGAGGTCATTTCCTGTCCACACTGTAGACTAGTTCAAAAATATAATTCTCCTCATAGTCTGACAAGAGGTCTAAGGCTGAGTTTTAATTTTTTTCCCTCTAGCCAAGACCTTGCACAGTCTGATTGCTAAGCTTGTTAGCATAGAGGTGGGTTCATCCACTGCCTGAGCCTCTCGCCCCTGACAAGCCACACTGTGGTAATGTATCAGAAATAGGATGACTCTCAAACACAGCAACCCTGGCACTCTGGTCCCTCTGAGTTGGGCTGGTGATTCACTCCCTTGGGAAGATTCCTCTGGCCTCTCACCTCCCTACAGAGTTTTGGCTGTACCTGAGGTACCTCAGATAGCCAGCTGTGTCTTAGCATTCCCCTCCCCCCTTCCAAACTATCCATATGCCCAGCCCCCTTGCTGTCCTCCCAAAGCTTAGTCAAGCCCTTTTAAAGGTGGTTTTAAGGAGACCTACATTTAGGTTACCTGCACAGTCTTAGAAAAAAAACAGTATCACCCCGACCTGAATGTGGGGCCATCTAAAATCCATCCAAGAGGCAATGGGCTTTTATTTCTACAAGAAAAAAAAATTCCAAAAAACAGACTGCCAGTAGGATAGAAAAAGCAAAGGAGAAAACTTCCTACAAAAATGACCATGGAAAATACAGTTGAATAAGAAATTTCTGGTGGAATGTATTGTCCCCCAAGTAACATGCCCAACTCTTATGGGGATGAGGGCTTTGCTTCCCAAGAATGGCCAAGTCTATGAATCTTAATTGTGGTATACAACAAATGGAGGAAACCCCAGATAGCCCATGGGAGGAGAGATTAGCTAAAAGAGTTGGGGGATCTAGAAAAGACCCACTTGTGCTGGCTCGAGGGTTAACCTGATATATGACACTTAAACAAAGCCCAGGTACAGAAAATAGAAATGCACAGAGTTCATACCTAGCTAAGTCAGTGGTATTAAGGGGGGAGGGGGGACAAAGACCATCAAAAGGCAAGAAAAATGCAAGAAAGACCTGAATGCAAATGCATGCAAATGAGACATTTCTTCTTTTTAATAATCAGATTAATTAACTTTCTGCCCCAGTCATGGCTTGGGGTATTTTAGAGTCACTAGCCAACAGGGGAATAGGTGTTGTTAATTTACCCCAGGAAAAAATGTCTCCAAATTGCTGTCTTGTCAGTCTTGTCTCCCACCTACAAGAAACGTTTGCTGAGTCCACCCCAAACTTCCAGCAGTATAGCCCAGCACCCTCGCTTCACTTGCCAGGATGGGATTAGGCGAGGTATTACTCTCAGGCTGCTCAGAACATGTGTCTGGAGACCCCAAGGCAGGCCAGCATGCTGGGTTTCAAGTTTCATTACAAATCCAAAAGCTGGGCCAAATTTGCTGCAAGGTTTGTCAAAACACAGGACCTCCTAAAGAAGAGATTTTAAACAAATTTGGCGTGATTTATGTTTCAGTATGGTGGCCATTGCAAAAGCCAACGGTTCCTTGTGCATAAATTCCCCCAGTAAAGACATTCCTAGAGCTCAGAGCCTGCCTGAGTTTGTGTTTGCCTCTTCATCTCAGGATGAGGCTCAAAGGAGCTCCTAGGCAGGTGTGTACAGTCCAGCAGTGGTCAAATCCCATCCAGAAGGAGAGCTGTGCTCCCATTCGAGCAAGCTTTGCTCTGGGTTTTTGTTGCAAAGCACTCCCAGCTTTCACTGGGAATATTTGCTGTTTGTATCTAAAAAATCCACATACAACTTTCCAAGATGTGCTCCTCTTCTATGGATTTGCAGCCTTGTACCTTTAAGAGACCTCAAACTGGTCTCCTGCTCACAGATTTATAGTCATCTTTTTGCTTGCAATCCATCCTTCCTCCAATCAGAAAACAGACACTGCCCATATCCAGTGCTCTTGCTTTTAGCATCTCATTGCCAGTAGAAAAATATTCAGGTTCTCTATATTCATGCTACCCTGGCATTTGGGGCTGGAGAAGACCTTGAGTTCCCATTCATTCATTCATTCTCGCTCATTCATTCATTTGTCCATTATGACTTATTTATTTGAGTTTTTTTTTATTATTCTTCAGCTGAGACAGCGAGAAAGATGGTTTATTGTACACGAGTTACACTTGGCCTCAAGTGAGATCGGAACTAGTCCAGAATGCCATAAGTCCAGGGCAGAAAGCCGGCGGGACTGTTTTGGTTGTAATGAACGCAAAGTCTCTCAGGTGGTCTCTGCAAGCCGATGGTGATGTTCCAGGTCCATCAGACTTGTAGCGATAGTAGCACACAGTCCAGCAACTTGCACCAAAGTCCCAGCCTTCAGCATCCCTTGCTTCGGCTCCTCCAGCCTCGAGGTGCACAAGCCCTGTTTACTTGGACCCCTGCCTTGTCTTTCTCCTCTCGCACTTCAGCCTGAGCAAATTCGCTTCTTCCTCCACTTCGCTCTCCTTGCCCAGGAGTTCCAAGGAAGATGGCACTAAGGCTGATGTATTTGAGATCTTTTATCCTTTTCAAGGAAATAATCTTTCCTTCATGTGTGACACATTTATGTTTTTGTCCCTTCTTTACCTGCAAATATCCATTCCTCATTCTACTCAGTTAAATTACTTCCTTCTGCATTAACCTTTTAAAATGTATTTACTATTACGGTATGTTGGGGGGGGTGCATATGGAAATATGTCAGGGGACAACTTTGTGGAGCCAGCTCTCTCCTCTCACATTTACATAGATTCCAGGGATCAAAAGCACATCTCTCAAGGTTACTGAGGTCAGTGCCTTTACCTACCTACTAAACCAACTCACTGGTCCCATCTATTAACCTTTTCTAATTCATCATTACTTATTCAGCTATCTTTTCACAATGGATAAGGAGAGCTCCAAAATCTACCTCAGTTATCACCTCTGCTGTGAGGACAGGGATAGTGCATAGCTCATAAGATTGCTGCTAAGGATCTATCAGAACCTTTGCCTGTGTGCTCAAGCACAGTTATCATCATGGGGTACTTGTTTCTAGCTTAGGGGCTAAAGAACACAGGCAGGCTGAAGCTGGCAGAGCAGAAAGGCTACCTCTCTAGTGACTGACTATAACGGAGACACCTCAGAGAAGAACTGGTCAACAATGGGAGCATCATTTCAAGTTGTAGCACATGCTGGGAAGGAAATAAATTAAAATGGAGATTAATTAATAAATTAAATGGAGTATGGTGGCTCAGGCTTTTAATCCCAGAACTCGAGAGGCAGCAGAGATCTCTTAGTTCGAGGTCAGCCTGGTCTACAGAGGGCGTTACGGGACATCATGGGCTACACAGAGAAAGCCTTGAAAAACCAAACAATGAGAAATCAAAAAAAAAAAATCTTCCTTTGGGTCAGCTGTGTTTCTTCTTTGTTCTCCACTCTGAGGACTTCCACAGGAAAAGTGACACTTGCTACCAATTGTTAGAATGTATTCCAACCAGATTATGTGCTGAAGACTCAGAACTTGGATTACAAGTAGAATATTCTCAGTTATTTTCACAATCCATCTATGGGGCTGATTTGATTACTGTCCCCATATTACAGATATGAAAACTGAGGCTGCAGGAAACTAAGAAAGTTCTGCAAGAGCATGCAGTGAGCAAGTATTAGAGACAAGGTTCACACACCCTTTGCCTGTTTGGGCTTGAGCATTTCCTCATCCTGAGAGCACCCCAGTGGCCATTGAGGGAGCTTAAGAGGTATGGACTAATGAAATGGGGAGACAAGCAGAGGGATAAAGAGGCTCTTGTCCTAGACTTTATTCTTCATCCTGTACACCCTCAGCTCTCCACAGCTCCCCCTTACCATTCTGGATCCTTCTCTGGAAGTCTGGTCTAGCCCTTCCTGCCCACCTCATTGTCCACAGTCTCCAGCCCCTGCTGCATGCTGACTCTGAAACATCTGCTTCCTGGTTGCCTTTGCCTTGTCCTTTCCTTGCCTGCTTCATGAGGAACCAACTTTGAGTCTGCTCTGTCTGACCCGCAAGTAGAGGAAATGAAGTGCTCATCAACCCTTTAGTGCAAATAGGAAAATTCAACATGGTGATGTCTCTCTACCAACAAAGCATGCCCAAGTAGAAGGCCAGGTGACTGTTGTACGCCCACAGCAATTAAGTAATGCTTATTTACATATTACTTTACATTTTGAGCATTGCCTAAATTCTAAACATCCTCCCACAGATATTCTAGGTGCCCTAAGCAGTCACCTAGCTCCTTCAGCTCAGAACCTAAGCTAAAATCGCTTACATTTAGTGCACAGAATGCTTGTTTTGCCTTCCACGGAAATATTTCCCTGCAGCTTCAAAAGTGAAGAATTTCACCAAGTCCAGTTCTCATCTTCATCTTCCCATGGAAAACCAACATGTCTGATAGCTCTTTGCCCTGCCCCTGGCTGCATGGCAGCTGGATCTTCCCTGCCTTCCATTCCCCCGGGGCCTTCACCATCCAAGGTCCCAACTTCCTCCTTGACTTGTGTTTCCACTGTTCATTGACAGCTTTGCCAGTTCCTTCTACTCGGCGCTCTTCAGAAAGCTAATTTTCTCACCCTTCTTCAGGGCTCCCTCTCTGCCCTTCCTGACCTGTGCCTGGGGCCTTACACCTTTAGTCTGCCTTTAACTCAACACACTACCTGGTACATGCAAGGTGCAGCAGAACTATGTGGGAAGGGAAAGACCTATAAACACAATCTCTGCTTTCTAATGACTAAACAGGGTGCCAGCAGCAAGCCCAGGGGGTCATGGAGGTTTTATTTCTCAAGTCTGGGGTCTTTACAGGGGAAAAGCAGTCAGGAATAGTTTTCAAGGACAAACATTGGAGTTTCACCAGCCATCCTTGAATCATGGCACCTACATTCAGCTGTGTGACTGCAGCCCCTAATTTCTCTGTGATTCAGTGTTTTTGTCTGTAAAATGGCACCAATAGCAATTCTATAGTTCTTACCAAGATGATATAAACTGATGAATGTAAGTCGATTGTAACTGTATCTGGCATTCATTATATGATTATAGTCATTAATATTTTATTAGAAGAGTTTACAAGAATGAACTAATAACAGAAATCAAGATAAATTAACAACATGGAGCTCAGAGAACAGGCTGGAGTGAGAAATGTTCATCAGCTATAGAGATGGGACAGAAAACACCAAAGTCATCATATGACATGCATCTTCAGGTTTATAAATGAGAGCAAGTAGGAATCCATCCAACTACACAAATCAAGGAAGGCTTCACAATGGAAGTACCTCCTTGAGGATCTTTCATGGGGACAAAGCAGAAAAGCTAAGAAGTATCATAGCAAGCAGAAGAGACACCATGCAAATAAGCATGCTTGACATCAAAGATGAGAGGAAACTGGGAAGAAGTGGAAACCGTGAAGAGGTGAATCTAATCCTAAGTTATCATGAATTAGAGAGGGAGGTAGGGGAGTGGGAATGGAGGGGGGACATGGAAATGTTATAAATAGAGTACTCAGTTATGAAACTCTCAGCATGTAAGTTATAAAAATAATACTCTAATGATGAGAGAGAGAGAGAAAAAGAGAGAGAGAGATGAAGCCAATGTTAGAATAGCATCCATGCCATTGAAGGAGATTTGCACATTGTTACTTAAGTGCTGAATAATCCATGTATGTCAATGTTCTCCAACAGAAGTAGTGCAGTAGTACCTACTAAAGGGAGCCGTGTTAAACTGACTTCCACAGTATGGTCCAGGCACTCCAGCAATGGCTGTCTCATACCAGAGAGATGGAGAACTTGGTAGTTGTTCATTCTGTAAGGCTACATTCCTCAGAAGTCCCAATCTATAGATAGAGGCCTGGAGTATTCCTGGAGAGCTACTAGTCTTCAGTCTCTGCTAGAAGCCCAAAGAAGCTTATTTTCCTATCAGTAAATGAAACAGAAACAGCAACAATGGAGTGGATGAATGAATGTATTAGCAAGAGTGAAGGTCAAGATGATGTCAGGATGGGGAGCATTCCTTTTGCCAGCTACCAGAATGTGCTGCTCACATTTAGGGTGGCTATTCCCATAGCAATTGGGACAATCAAGTCAACCCCTCAACAAATATGCCAAAGGCCAACTTGACATAGGCAATCCCTCAAGTTGGCTATTAAACGAATCAACACAATCCGGAATGACAATGCCATTATTTTTCTCAAGCAACTTGATTTATAGATGGAGGGTAGATTAAATTCAGACAGACTCAAGAACTGAGCTGGTTGTGGAGTTGATTTCATCCACCAACAGAATCCCCAGCATGCGTCAAAAACTTCTCTGTGGTAAGGAATCTTAATCCTCAGCTCCACATGTTTACAATCACTATGGAAACACTTCTGGATGTGTCCAGGAGGGTGTTTCCAAAAAGATTAGGTAGAAAGGAAGGATTCACTCCAAACTGGATGGTACCATCTCATGGGTTGGATTCCTGGACTGAGTCAAAGGAGAACAGGCCCTAAGCCCAGCATTCATTGCTCTCTGCTTCTTGGCTGTAGGTACAATGCAGTCAGCCAACTTATATTCTAGCTACTATGATTTCTCTGACATGAAGGAATGTAAGCATTTATCTTATAATCCAAGCAAACCAATCTTCATTAAGTTGTTTTTGGGGGATTTTGTTTATTTATTGTGTTGCCTTTTTGCTTTTTTTTTTTTTTTAAAGTATTTCATCAAGAAAAGAAACTAAAATCCCCTTGCAGAGCATGAAATAGAGGCTTTAAGGGTTTCCTCGTTGCTTCTGGATGATACCTGTTAAAAGGCTCATTGGCGCTATAGACCCTAAAAGTAATTTTTGCAACAGCATCCCTGGTTGCTATGCAGCCCTTGGAAATGCACAGTCTACCTGGAACTTGAGGAGGGTGTTGCTAGGTCACAGTCAAAGAGCTTGGAGCTCTCTCAGTCCTGAAGCTGAAGAAGCATTTGGATTCTCTATGGTGGTCACTACTGCTCTCTAATGTCTTCCTCACAAAAAATAAAAATAAAATCTAACAAACACTGTAGAAGGCCATCCTCAGTGAAGATGGCTCGGTTTTGAAGAATCGGTAGTCCATAGCCCAGAGCCTGGACCATTCAACACAGAGTTGTCCTTTGACAGGTCGAACATCTGTAATGAGCCTCTCCTTTATAACTTGAAAGAGTATGCTAGTTGGGCCTCTGACTCCATAACATCTGTCCTTTCCCTACCTTTCCAGCCACATCAGGGCCGCCCCCATCCCATCCACTTCCCACAATACTTCTGCCACTTCATGTTTGGGATATATCAAACGCTTTGCTCTAAACTTTAAAATCATCAATCTGTTCTTGGGTTATGGTATGGACTAGATTTTCTGAAATCTTTTTTTTTTTCATTTTTTTATTAAGAATTTTCTATTCACTTTACATACTAACCACAGATTCCCCCCTCTTCTCTCTCCACATCCTCCAGCGTTCCCCCCTCCCCAACCAGCCCTCCATCCCCACATTTTCCAAATCAAGGTCTCCCATCGGGAGTCAGCAGAGCCTGGCACACTCAGCTGAGACAGGTCCAAGCCCCTCTCCCCTGCACCAAAGCTGTGCAAAGTGTCACAACCTAGGCAAATTTCTGAAGTCTTAATCTCTTCTCAACTAAGGATATTTACCCTTTGGAGAGGCCATCCATGGCCAAATTATCTTAATAACTCATCCATATTCCATCATACCCTATCTACATTGCTGTTCATTGTATTCACATCTGTCCTTGCTCTTGTTCACTGCCATGAGGACTGAAGGTCCCACATGGGCCCATGATGGGTTGGCTTTATAATCTAAGTGCCCTTAAAGTTCAACATGAGGCTTGGCATGTGTGGATGCTCAGGATATTTTTGTGCATTAAATGGTTAAAAGTTGAATGAAAATGTAGAAGCTGTCCTAACAAATGACAACCCTAATCCAGGGCCAGGCTATCATATAGCAAGGATGTATAAAATCTCTTATTTAATTATTTACTTATTTGTGAAGAATAGATTCATTGGGTTCTAATTACAAGTCAGGTGTGATGTTATAGACTGAGCAAAAGAAAAAAAAAAAAGGAATGGCAGCAAATTTGATAACTTGAAGGTTTCCCGGGCCTAAGGAGATAACTCAGTGGGTGGGCTGCCTATTGCAGGGTCTTAAGCCCTACTGAGGGGCTTAGTTCAGTCCTTCAACCATGCATGTTTGCAGCACAAATCTTAAAAGGTCTTATTAATAAATCGAACCCGGTGCCAGGTATTGGGGTGAAGGCTGGAAGATCAGAGAAGCAGAACAAGCCACAGCCACCTCACCTCGCCAATTCCTCAGCTGATCCTGTTTCCTCAGACTGGAAGCCTCTGAGTCCTCATCCAGAATTAATCTCAGCTGAATGGCTGCTAAAAGCCTAAAAGCTTAACCAGCCTCTAGTTCGTCATCCTCACGCCTTAAATACCTTTCTGCTTTTTGCCATCATTTCCTGGGATTAAAGGCTCTTGTTACCACACCTGGCTGTTTCCAGCGTGGCCTTGAACTCACAGAGATCCAGACAGATTTCTGCCTGTAGAATGCTAGGATTAAAGGTATGTGTGCCACCTTTTTCTGGCCTCTGTATCTAGTGGCTGTTCTGTTCTCTGACCCTAGATAAGTTTATCAGGGTGCACAATATTTTGGGGAACACAATATCGCCACACATGTTGGAAGGAAAGGATCATTTCTGTAAATTGTCCTCTAATCTCCACATGAACACCATGACACATGTTCACCCCCACACACAAAGTAGTAAATAAATAAATAAATAAATAAATAAATAAATAAATAAATAAATAAATAAATAAAAAGTTTAAAAGAGTCATAAAGAGAGTGGGAAGCTAGGTAAAAGCGATTAATATGTAAGCCTGTCAACATGAGTTTGTTAAAGCCCAGGAATCCATGTAAAGTGGAGGAGAGAATTGATTCCACAAAGTCGTCCTCTATCTTCCGTACATGTGTGTGCCTATATACATATATTAAACACACACACACGTTAAATTAAAAATTTCCAAAAAGGTCTCTGTCCAGAAGCCCTTTCCCTGGAGCACTGTTTGCCATGGGGAATCCTTTAGGATCCCAAAAGATCACAGAGCTGCTTCTGAGACTTCTGTAATCCTCTCCGACCTATGGAGGACCATATGGCCAGTGCCTAAGCCTCTCCATTCTTGAACTAGAATTGTCCCTTCTTTGCTGTGTTAATTAGGTTAAGTCAGGTCCCTGCTGTTACCTTTAGTCCATCTCTTTGTACAGATAGGAGTGTTCATTTAATGCAGAACTCACGATTAATCATTTCTGGTCCATAGTGATAAGTAGTTGTTGTGAAGTGTCAGACTTTTCTAACACACTTTATAAATATTAACTCACAGAATCCTTACAAAGATCCCATAAGAAAAAAGAGAGTCGGGAGGCAGAGCCAGGCGAATCGCTGTGAGTTCGAGGCCAGCCTGGGCTACCAAGTGAGCTCCAGGAAAGGCGCAAAGCTACACAGAGAAACCCTGTCTCGAAAAACCAAAAAAAAAAAAAAAGAAAAAAGAGAGTTACTGTTTCTATTTTCAAGATTAGGAAACATCACCACAGACAGGTCAGGGGACCTGCCTGAGGTTACACAGGTAATAATGGGTGGAATGAGAAGTAAACTAGGGCAGGCTGACTCCTTTCTATTTCTTGCTGTCAATCAAGACAGCCCACAGCCTGTGTTTGTACGCACATTCAATTGTGAGCTGCTAGGGAACGGGCCTGTTCAAGTACATGGTTATCAGCTGTACAACACATCGTATTCATAAGAGAAGAAAGCATGTAGCAAAAGAATAAAGACAGGGTTTCACTCAAAACTCTTGCTTATAAGTAAAAGAAATCCTGCTCTGAATGTCCCACACACAAAGAAGTAAAGAGATTTGCTAACATAATTGAAAAAAAAAATCATAAGCACATGTATTCAGGTACAGGAGGATCCAGGGTTCCAAACTATGTTCCAGAGTCTTTGACCCTGTGGCTGTATCATTGACCTTTCTGTTCCTTGGCAGCCTCTCTCCTTTCAGTAACTGTGGGCACAGCTAGGATTGTCACAGAAAGAAAGGTTTTCATTGTAGATTACAACAAAAGCCTTAGCTTGGTGTCTCACTGACTAGTGTCAACATAGCCTTCATCTAAGCCAGTCTCCATGGCTGAGGGTGTGGCCAGTCCTAGGTCACATGTGTACTCTTCTAGCCCAAAACAGACCAGGCCTTCCTATGTCCACAGTCCTACAGAAATGGCAAGTCCTCTTCCACAGAAGTGAGTATGAGGTGAATCACAACTCACCCACACACAGACACTTTATATCCATTACCCATGAATGTGAGTGTCTTCATAAAAAAGGCTTGTGTGTATGTTGCTATGAGGAGTTCACACTGGATTAGGTTGGATGCTCAATCTAATGACTGCTGTCCATGTGCAAAAAGGAAACGCAGCAAGGAGGATGGAGGCAGGATTAAAGTGAGGCTACTCCTAGCTCAGGGGTTCTAGGGACTGCCGGAACCCAACCAAATTCAGGGAAAGCCATGGAAGACCTCTGCCCCGGAGTGTCAGAGGAGCCCTGCAGCAGCAGGACATCCCAAGAGAACATATTTCTGAAGAACCAAGCTACCCAAAGCGTGGTACTTTACTAAAAGAAAGAAGGTCCATGCAAAATCTGAAATCCAGGCACTAAGAGGCTCACAGCCCAAAGCAGTGTAGCTGGAGGTAGTTCCTGAGACTCTGCCTATTGTCTAGTCCTACAATAATAAGGGCATAATAATAGCAATAAGAGCAGCAGGGCAGGTAAAGGCTCCTGCTACCAAGCTGATGACCTGAAAGAGAGGAGAAGACAAACTCTACTAATTGTTCTTTGACCTCCATCCACATGCTTGCTGTGGGACATGCCCACCCACACGTTAAGTACACACACTCAAGAATTTTTCTTTTAAGAAAAACCTTTTGCTGTCTGCCTACTAGATGCCATACAAATGTAAAGTCTGAGACCATAAGTGAAATTGTATCTTGGGATCCTCCTAACAGTCTGCAGAGTTAGATGTGCATGAAGGGCTAGCATGCACGATCCATGGTCCTCACATAGGTAAGATCCATGAAAGTAGGTTATGTGTATGTAATTAAATGTTGTAGATTCTCTTCCCACAAACTGATACTCACCCCCCTCCACACACACCCATGCATGTCCTTGTATGGAATGCAGTAGATAATGAGTATTTCACAATTGAGTAAATCTCCACATCTCTGACCATTCATTACCAGTTTCGTTCTAACACATAAGCTTGAGCATCATATTGTGTGGTCTTTTTCCTGTGCTCTGTTTTACCTGGCCTCACTTTTTTCTTAAGCTTGTATGCTCTTTTCTTTCTTTTTTTTTATTAATTAAATTTATTTGTTTATTTTACATCCAGACAGCAGTTTTCCATCCCTCCTCTCCTCCCATTTCTTCCCCACACCTCCCTTCTGCCCCTCCCAATCCACTCCTCTTCTGTTTCTGTTTAGAAAGGGGCAGGCCTCCCATGGGTATCAACAAAGCAAGGCATATCAAGTTGAGGTAGGATTTGTATTAAGACTTGACAAGGCAATCCAGTATGAGGAATAGGTTCCCAAGAACCAACTAAAGTGTTAGGAACAGCCCCTGCTCCATCTGCTAGGAGTCCCAAAAGTAAACCAAGCTTCATAACTGTCACTCATATGTAGAGGGCCTAGACTAGTCCCATGCAGGCTTCCTGGCTGTCAGTCTAGGCTCTGGGAGTTCCAGTGAGTCAGGTTAGTTGTTTCTGTGGGTTTTCTTGTGATGTCTTTGACCGCTCCCCTGGAAGTCCTGCCTGGTCACAGGAGATAGCCTGGCCTCACTTTTAGCTGCTCCCATCCCCTCCACCTGCCCCAGGCACGCACTTCCTGAGTCCCTTGCACTGTTACAGAGCTACACAGAAAGACTTCGGGATTTGTTTCTGACTTCAGGCTTCTGAAGACATCCTATGTGCCCAGGAATAATAATGCTCTGTGCAGTTTCCCAGATCCCACCACCAACAAACTTGGAACTGGACAAGTTTTGAATGAAGGAGCCCTTGTGCTGATGCCTGTTGGGAACTGACTTTATTATTCAGACTGACACCTGAAGAAGTGTGTGTGTGTGTGTGTGTGTGTGTGTGTGTGTGTGTGTGTGTGTGTGTTTCCTTCATAGCAGTCCTATCTTAATCCAAGATCAAACAATGTATTTTGAAAAATAACCGTACGTAATGGTCCACTTCCCAGAACTGACCAGGTTGGCGCCTGTCATTGCCTTTGAAGAGCTGAATGACTGAGGTAGGGGAGACACTGCTCTGTTCCTGAAAACGGCACTTACTGTCATGACTGTGTGCTGGGGACAAGTCATTTATCCACTGCTTTCATCTGGCCACTTCTTGCTTTTGACAAATTTGTGTTCTGAGTGGACTGTCCTTAACATAGTCATCATTTTTAAGCGATGTGGGAATGACTGTCACAAACAGACCTTCACTGCCTTAACTGTCTCCTCCTCTAGATGTTTCCATTTTTCCCCCAATTCGAGTAACCCTGGAGTGAATACTCTTACATCATTTTGTGCATCTACATGAACCTATAACAGAATCCTGAAAGCAATATCATTTTCAAGCAATGGGTAGGCCACGGCAAAGCATTTGCTTCATACTGCCAAATGGCCTTGCGAATCAGTTGCCTCACTAACTTGCCACCAGCCTTTAATTTGTATTTCAGTCTCGTGTTGGTAAACATGATACATACTTCTGAAGGAAACTGGCCCAATGCTTAGTGGTACAAAGCAAATGTTAAATGCACCTGGATACCTCAGCGGCACGTGTTGAGCAGAAGGACCTAACAGTACATCTCCCTTCTGTGGGGAACTGTCCAGCCAAGACACCCAGCTGTGAGGTGGCAGAAGCCAGTACCATGTGTGGACATGCAGTGGTGTGTCTGTCTTCTGCGCTTTCACAATTCTTAGTTCCAGGACAAGTATCTGGTGTTCGTCCTTTAGCACAGGACACACACACTCCTTTTTTGCTTGCTTCCTTTTCCTTCTTTCTTTTTTCCTTCTTATGTAGGTTTTCCTTGATTCTCTAATTCAAAACACAACTTTTTCTTTGATTCTTTAACTGGACAAGAATCCCTTAGCCTTCTAGGTAGAAACTAACACTCACACAGTGTCTCCTACTTAGCACCACGTGCCAAACTAAGTTGAGATGAATTTATTGATATCTAGCAAGCAATTCAATATGTATGGCATGCTGAGCAATATGTTATCAGATACAAGCTCATTTCCAAATAAATCCATACTACATCCACAGTAGCTTGCCTGCTCAGTTCAGTTCCTCAACCTTTTGCTGCATCATGGTGCACCAGGTACTAGGCAGGTGCTGGTGACTGTGATGATGAATGTGTATGAGTGTATTTTCATGTCCATGTAGATGTGCACACACATGCATGTGCAGGTGCAGGTAGAAATCAGGGGTGAATATCAGACATTTCCTCAACTGCTCTCCACATTTTAAACTACTTTTTAAGTATGTGTATATATGTGTGTCTGTGTTGGGGCATGTACATATGTGAGTGTGGGTTCCTGTGGAATCCAGAAGAGTGTATTGAATCTCCTGGAGCTGGAGTTACAGGAAGTTATAGACCATCTCATATGGTTGCTGGGGACCAGACTCAGGTCCTCTTCAAGAGCAGGGAGTACTCTTAACACCTGAGCCATCTCTCCCAGCCTCTCCACCTTATTTTTGAGAGAATGGTCTCACTACAAAACTGGGTTGGCTTATTTAGCTGCTCTGCCTGTCAAGCCAGCCTCAGAGATCCTCTTGTATCTGCCTCCTTAGCGCAGGGATTATAGGCATGCAGTTCTGTCCTAGACTTTTTATGTGGGTGCTGCGATGAGGCACTGTGATTTTCATGCTTGTGTGACAAGTACTTACTGATAAAACTACCTTCCTAGTCTGTGATCATTCATTTTGTGTGTCAGTTTGACTGAGTCACATACAAAGATGGTTAGTCAAACATTATTCTGGATGTGCCCATGAGGGTCCTTCTGGAGATTAGTATTTGAACAGAAAGACAGAGTAAAATAGATTTTTTTTAATTTATTTATTCATTATGTATACAGTGGTCTGCCTGCATGTATGTCTGCAGGCCAGAAGAAAGCATCAGATCTCATTATAGATGGTTGTGAGCCACCATGTGGGTACTGGGAATTGAACTCAGGTCCTCTGGAAGAAAAGCCAGTGCTCTTAACCTCTGAGCCATCTCTCCAGCCCCCAGAGTAAAGCAGATTGTGGGGATTAACACTATATTGCCTGAGAGACCTGCAATGGGCTCCCTGAGGCTGATGCCAAACAGACAATGTTTAGTCTCCTCAGGACCCACCCACCACCCTGTCATTGCACTCATGTCCCATCTGACCTACAAAGAGGAAGTGTAAATGACAACCCATGGAGGGTTGCATTATGTTCCTGAAGAGGTGCTTGCATTTTCTAATTTACAAAATCAGAGAAATCAAGGGAGCCTATGTAGGATGTATAGAAATGGGGTGGAATAATATGGAAGAAACATAACTTTATCAATACAAGCCTTTCAAGCAAGGTTCCACACTAAATGCTGCAGATTAGGAGTCAGAAAGGTTTTGTTCACTTGTTTGTTTGAAACATGTACCAAACATTGGTGCACAAGAAGCAAGATAGAAATACCAGGCCTGCCTTGAAGTAGGTATGCACTGGCAGTTCTTGCTGTCGATTTGATACAACTAAGTCACCTTAGTGAAGAGAGAACTCAATTAAGAATTGCCTCCATTGGATTGGCCTATGGGGATTTCTGTGGGGCAGTATCTTGGTTGATAATTGATGTAGGCAGACATAGCCCATTGTAGGCAGTACCATCCCTCGGCAGGTGGTCCTGTGATGTATAAAAATGCTGTATGAACATAGCCATTAAATAAGCCAGTCACTAGCATTCCTCTGCTCTTTTTGCTTCAGTTCCTGCCTTAAGTTCCTGATGTCACTTCTGTCAATAATGGACTGTGACCTGTAAACTGAAATAAACTCTTGCCTTTCTTAAGTAGCTCATGGTCAGAGTGTTTTATCAGAGCAACAGAAAACAGGCTAGAGTAGTGATATTGTTTGGGTCCTAGGCTGACCCCTACAGGTGAGTCAGCAGCACAAATCCTTTGAATTTGAGAGCAAGGCCTTTCACCATCTACAGATATTCACTCTTTTTGAGGAGCAGTTTTTGGCCTTCTACTGGGCCTTAATACAAGTTAGACCTTGAATTGCTAAGTTACCACGAAAGCTGGGATTGAAGACTAGCAGTTATAGTTACAACTTAGTATATATAATATCTTCCCTATTCATGATAGACTAGAAGAAAGAAACTCAGTCTCCAGACATCTAGACATAAAGAAATCTTAAGGAAACTAGTTACTCAGATTTTTTATCGTTACACATTGCATACATGCATAGAAATATAACACTGTTCCCCATAAAACGTGGCATTATCACATGTAAATTTAAGAGAAAGAACTTAATCAGAGAAAGCCAACTGCCCAATGGTCCTCACTTTTGTTACACTATCTTTTTTCACCCTAGATTTTACCCATGTTCTCATGCTGAGCCCCTACAATCAGTCGACAAAAAGAAGCAAAGTTAGGTTATGTTTTAAAATGGATCTCCATGGTATGCAGGTGCCAATGAATGTGGGCAACCTTTCTGCTCCATCCCTGAAAGACAGCGGTAAAGGGAGATCCTTCCAGAGGGTAAAATTTTAAGCAGTGCATCTGGTTTTTCACTTTGCCTGCAAGAAAAGATGGCTAGCTGTGTGATTATGTGCTAATTCATGGGCTGCAGCAAATTATTTGGGTAGATGACCAGGGATTTGGAAGGAACATGACTAGAAAACACTTAACAAGGGAACCTGGAGAAGAAATCTGTGGATTGACTTCTCCAAATAGACAAAACAATGAAGATACTTTTCTTGTGGCCATGCTCACCAAAGGATGACCTGAGCAGGAGAGAGTGGATGGAAGGACCCATTTGCTGACTGTCAAGGATTTTCCTTACCCAGGCTACCCCGTCATTTCTCAATGAGATCATGAAGGAAGTAGTTCTGGACCTGAGAACAGAGCTTACTCCTGGCATCAGCAGCATGGCCTTGTACTCAACAGAGTCAACCTGGTTGGAAATGCTGTTGAGCACCCAATCTACCTGCAGCAGAAATCAACAGTGAGTCTTCAGACGGATAATACCCCCTGGAGGTTGAACTCAACTATTTGATGGAATGCTGATTGCATTGGACCACTCCCATCATGGAAGAAATGGACAATGTTTTGTTCTTATTTTAATTTCTTTGCATATGAATTTGCTATACAGAATGCAATGCTGCTGTCAGAATTCTCATCCACAGACTTCTAACATGCCTTACACAACATCATTATAGCACACACAACTTTTTTTTATCATTAAGAAACACATATCACAGACAAAAAAAATCTGTGCCAGTCGACCTATGCACATGGAATCCATGATTCTTGCCCTGTTTTCTACTATCCAGAAACAGATGGCCTGACAGAATGGTTGACTGGCCTCTGACAACTCAGATACAGTACCAGCTGGGTGACAATATCTTGCAGGAATGGAATAAGATTCTCAATAAATCTGTATGTACTCCAAATCTACACAGTATACAGTGAATGCCAGAATACAGGAATCACATATCTAAGAATCAAATTGTAAAACCTGAGAGTATCAGCATCCATTTTACCCCTAGTGACCCATGAGCAATGTATTTGTTTCCAGTTCCTACACCTTTGTACTCTACTGCCCTAGTGATTTTAGCTCCATAGGAGAAATACTTCTTCTGGGAAACACAATGATTCCATTGAGCTGGAAATTAAAGCTTCCCCCTGCTACTTGGTTCTCCTTATGCTTTTGAAAACACAGTAAAGAGAGATATCCTGTGTGAACTGGAGTGATTGATCCTGAAAAACAAGGACAAATTGGGCTGTTTTTCCATAGAAGCAAGGATGGGGGTCTGGGAATGCAAGAGATTCCCTAGATGAGCAGTGACTATGCTCAGTAATTGAATCCAGGTGGGATTACTGATAGGCAGGATGCTTCCAGAGTAAATTACCAGGTTACCTCACCATGTACACATACATAAACAGCTAAGGTGCTTACTGAAGGCAAAACCAATGCAGATTTGATACTGAGGGAAGGTAGCACCAAGTACCAGATCCAACCATGAAACCAGAGAGTTAAGAATAATTGTCCTGAGTACTTCACTTTTTTAAAGATTCTTTCCTGTGTGCACATCTGCAGTAAGAAGTCAAAGAGGTGGCTGGGGTTATAGCTCAGTCGTAGAGTACTCACCTAGCATGCACAAAGTCCTAAAGATCAGTCCATGACACTGGAAGAAATAAAGTGAAGAAGTAAAGTAGGTAAGACTACCTACATATTTCTATTATGAACAGGAATGGTATGAACACAGTATTATTAATAATTATACTATTTTGACAGCAATATTAATTTGCTCAATGAACACCGTGGCCAAAAGCAACTCAGGTAGGAAAGAGTTTGTTTGGCCTACACTTTCAGGTGACAATGCTCTTTTGAGGGAAATCACTGAAGGAACTCGAGGTGGTAAGCTGGAACAGAAACCATGGAGGGACGCTGCTTACTGCTTTGCTCTTTGCCTTGTGTTCAACTGCTATTCTTATATAGTGCAGGCCTATTTGCCTAGGGTTGGTACCACCCCCAATGGACTAGGTCTTCCTACAACAAGTATCAGTCAAGACATTCTCTGACATGCCCACAGGCTCACTGAATGGAGGCAGTTCTTCAACGAAGGTTCCCTTCTCCCACTTGACTCTATGTTGTATTAAGTTGACAACAGAAACTAACTAGGACAATACCTTCAGCTGAAAATATTTTAAAATGATGAATTATTGATAGATGATTCAATGCATTGATCCAGGCAACACTCAAGAACTCATCATTGAGAGAGACAAAAAGACAAAGCCCTCAAGGAGCTCAGTGGTAGTCCATGTGCCTATCAGGTGATGATCAGTGGGAAATGGAGTAATCAGAACAAAAGTTTAGGGCTTCAGGGGTACAGGGATTTATGCCATTCCCTGGGAAGGCTTCCAATGGCAGTCAGTAGACTCTGAATCATTTCAGGTTGAAAGTATTACTCTTTTATTGACTATGTCCTTCCTGAGAGAGTTACACAAACACAAGACAAGTGATACAAGAAAAAAATGAGCAAGAAACCCCACAAAACTCAGATAGAAAAATCTCACAGATGCATTCATCAAATGCTTCATGCATGCCTTTATGAAACTACAGACACACCTTTATTTTTAAATTGTAAAACTTTTTAATTGTAATTATAATTACAGAAGACCTCAAAGGTTGTCTTGAAATTTTACAGGAATGAAGAAGTGATTAAAATCAGTCATTTGGGGGTCTGGTGAGATAACTCAGTGTGTGAAGGCATTTGCTGCAAAGTTTAGCAACCTAAATTTGATCCTTGGGACCCAAGGTGGTGAGAGAGAGCCAACTCTAATTTTCTTACTTCCACAGGCATGCTGTGGCAACCCCCTCCACAAAGAAATAAATTCAATATATTTTTGAGATAATATAATGTAACATTTTCTTCTTCCATTTCTTCCCTCCAAACCTTCCATATACCTCTCCTTGTTCACTTTCAAATTCATTGCCTCTTTTTCATTAACTGTTATTACATGCATAAATGTATATGCATATATGTATATATTCATGAATATAATCTGCTCAGTCTATATAATGTCACTTGTATGTATGTTTTCAAGGCTGACCATTTGGTATTGGATAATCAATTGGTGTGCTCTTCCTTGGGGAAGACTATTTTTTCTGCTTTCAGCAGCCTTTAGTTGTCTATCATTCCTTGTGTAGGGTTGAGGCCTAATGAGCCCCATTTGATATGATGTGTCCATTGTTGTCCTTGTTCAGCTCATGTTTAGGCAGCCTTGTTGGTGAGAACTTATGGGTATAACTTCTGACATTACTATGAGACATTATCTTATAACACAGAGATCTTCTGGCTCTTATAATCTTTCCACCACCTTTTCTACAATGTTTCCTGAGCCTTAGGTATGAGAGTATTTTGTAGATGTAGCCACTGGGACTGAGCTCCACAACACTGCATTTTTTGGGTGCTGCTTTCTGTAGTGGTTTCTGTCTGTTACAACGAAAAGTGTTCTTGATGGTGTGTGAAGACTACACTTTGTATAAGAACAACTGTTTAGATTGTGGTTGGGAGTTGTGCTGGTTTAGTTAAATAGCTGTAGGTTCTCCTCCAATATCCATGACTTCACTAGCTGAGTTTTCCAGTATCAAACAGGCTTCCTTCTTGTTGAGTAGGTCTTTAGTCCAATTAGAGAGCTGTTGTAGTAACTTTTTTAATTATTCATTGAGTCCTAAAACGTACTAATATGTTAACCTATTTCTTTCTAGGAACTGTTTATGCATACCTATGCTAATTTGAATTATGAAGGCAATAAAATACACATAGTATTACATCTGCTTTACTCAACATTATCATCCACTTACTTATTCATTAATTTTTGAAAACATAAATTATAAACAATCATACAATAATAGAGTTTTTGTGATACTCTGAATGAATTAACCATCTCTTTATAGTTGGAGTTTTAGGAAATTTCCAGGTCTTTGCTCTTTTGACTAGTACTATTTTGAGCACTTATTGCAAGTCTTCAACTTTGTCTCTCCATCATTCCATTAGCTATACCTTCTCTTGGTCCTATGAGAAAGACAAGAAAATAGTATGAGTGATGTCAGAATCTTGTCAGAGAAAGTGCCTGAAGAAGGAAAAGAGAGTGGCAGGAGGACCCTAGCAGAGATACCTAACCATTTTACAGATATGTATGGGCCCTGCCAAGGGAGAGAAGGCCTTAGTCCAAAGTGCGGTTCTAGGAACATTCTAGAAGTCTAATAGCATGTACTCACATTAGAGCTGCTTGTCAGTGGAGTTGTATCTTTCATCAGGAATCTCCTTCCCAGCTTCCCTCCTCTGTCAACCACTGGCTGGAGCAGCTCATTAGATGGCATCTTGGTACTGAAGGAATGGTGGGCATCAGGGCATCAGAGAGCTGCTGGAGTCTTTAGCTACTAAATCTTCGGCCATTCAGAGATGGGAGAGGCTTGTTTTCATGGCTACCATGGAAAAGAATCTATATATGAAGAATGGTATGTTCTAAAGGTTAGAAGCAATCTTCTGAATTTTGAAAAGCATTACCAATTATTTTTTCAATTTGACAGGTATCTATAATTATGAGTGTAACTTTTAAAAATAAAGAATAAAATGTCATATACCCTGGTAACTGACTTAAATCAGGAAACTGTCAGATGTATTTTAGTGGAAAACACTGATACATACACTCACAGAGAGAAAAGTAGTTCTATTGCCACAGTAGCTCATCGTCACTCTAAAGCAGCCCTCCCGCCTACTTTTCTAGCTCTATTTATATAATGGAATCTTCTCTCAGTAACTTAAATTGATCCTTAAAACAAATGTTGGCAAGGATGTGGGAAAAAGGGGGACCCTCATTCACTGTTGGTGGGATTACAACCTGTGCAGCCACCATGGAAATAAGCGTGGAGAATTCTCAAAAAACTAAAAGTAAATCTACTGTATGACCCAGTGATATCACTCTTGGGCGTACGCTCTGAGGACTTGATATGCTACTATAGAGAAACAGTTCAGTCATGTTTGTTGCCTGTCTTTTCACAGCAGCTAGACAATGGAAACAACCTAATATCACTCAACTGCTGAATGGATAATGAAAATGTGGCACACATGCATAATTCTATTGAGCTGCAAAGAAGAATGAAATCACAAAATGTGCAGGTAAGTGAATGGGACTAGAAAATATTACACCTAGTTGAGGGAACCCAGGCCAGAAAGGCAAACACCGTGGGTCTTACTTATCTGTGGACCTGAGCTCTGAAACACTAGGTGGGAATATATAACCTGTAGTAAACTCAAACCAGGGAGGTAAAAAAGGGAGATGGGGAAGAGCTACAGAGGGGGAAATAGCAGGATGCAGATGATAAAAAGGGGAACAGTGGAAAGGGGGGATTAATGGGGGGCAGGAAAAGGAGATCAATGCAAAATGAGAGGGAGGGAAGAAGGATGAATAATATTAAGGATGTTTGAAAAAAGTCATAGGAAAACATTTTATAAGTTTTCTTAAAAATACACATATAACATTTATGGCATAATTTCATCTAAATTCTCTCTCTCTCTCTCTCTCTCTCTCTCTCTCTCTCTCTCTCTCTCTCCCTCTCACTCTCTCTCTGTGTGTGTGTGTGTGTGTGTGTGTGTGTGTGTGTGTGTGTGTTTGGCATATATGGCATAAATTCATCTAAACTATATGTACACATCTACAATATAATTCCTACATCTAATGCTCAAGGAAAATCTGTTAAGAAAGGGCAGAAATACTGTAGAATAAGAAGACCAGGCTCCCCTCTACCAGATAGTGTCCTCTAGACATGACAGGCAAGATGCATGCATAAAATGTCAACACTGTGGTTGCCTAAACAAGACATGCATATGACAATACCAGTCAACATACCATTGTGGAAGGGGAAAATTTCACAATGCTCCATCCACCCCCAAATGAAGAGCTACAGGCAGTAATGGCTGCTGAGAGAGGGAGAACCCATAACTTGATAGGTTACCTGATCCAAAGTAGTCAGTCTAAACATATGTACATACATAGATCAACACTAAATAGATTCAGTAGGTTATGTGCATATATGTAACAATAATAAGAAAAAAATAATAGATCATGATTTGAGAGGAAGTAGGGGAAATGTGGGAGGAGCTGGAAAGAGAGGTATAAAAATCATGTAAATATAGCATACGTGAAATTTTCAAAAAGCTAGAAAAATTACATTTTGGAGTTCTCTTTAGCCTAACAGAATCTTGATAAGGAATTGTTTAATTCACAAGTCAGTTCAACAGTTTGCATCATGACCCAATCATAGAGAATCTCCTCCTTCACCATGTCTTTAACCTGTGGCCTGTCTCTTCCCTTTATGGTAGGGTTTCTGATATCGCTTTGCACTTGTCTACTGACCGACCATCCCCATCCTCTTCTAGGCACCCTGCTTTAGAACCTGTTCTGTAGAATATCGTCAAGATAATCTAATTCAAGTTCAGTCCTGAGCTGCCTCATTTGTGCCCAGAATCCTTTCAAGGTCAATGACATAAATGATCAGCATAGAGTTTCTACAATAGAACACTAACACAGATCCCAGAAACATCCCCGCTTATGGGATGAATTGGTTTCCCAGGGTTGCTATGGCAAAGTGCCACAGACTCCATGGCTTCAAATCAACAGTATTCATTATCTCACAGTTCTGGAGCTCTGGGATTCCAAATGAAGGCTGTGACTGGACTGGTGCTTCTCAGGGCTCTGAGGAAGCTCCTCTTCATGCCTCTCTCCCAGCCTGCAGTGCCCGATGTGTTCTTTGGATGTGATTTTAGTTATAGTTTTCTTTCCCGATGTATATACATAGATCAGTTTGCTTTCACATATTTTAAAATTATCTCTCTCTCTCTCTCTCTCTCTCTCTCTCTCTCTCTCTCTCTCTCTCAGTGTTTGTGTGTGTGTGTGTGTGTGTGTGTGTGTGTGTGTGTGTGTGTGTGTGTGTGTACATGCATGTGAATGCCCAAGGAGTCAGGGAAAAGGGTATCAGATCCCCTGGAGCCAAAGTTACAGGTGAATGTGTGCTACCTGGTGTGGGTACTGGGAATCAAACTCTGGTCCTAGGAAAGAGTACTCTTAACTGCTGAGCCATTTCTGCAGCTCTTCATATTGTGTTCTTACAAGATGTCCTAAGTTAGGAGCCTCCCCAGCTCCTGTGTAATCAAATTTAAATTTAAAGAATCATGCAAGCAATGGCCCGACTTCCAAGCAAAGTCATACTCTGGGTTTAAGTCTTCACCATCGCCTTTGTGCAGGGAAGTAACTCAACCCATAACAATGGCATGCTGTCAAAATTCCCTCCATAGCAAAATGTGAGGGCTACTAACATATGTTTTAAGTAAAGCCAAATGAATTCCACTTGAAGGATTGTATTTTATTCTGACATGATTTTCTTTCTATCATTTTAGTATTGAAGTGGTCTTCGCTTTAGTGACGGAGACACAGTAACAAATAACAATGAATAATAAATATTCTCCAAAGGAGAAGAAATAAAAAGTTGGCAACTTTTTGAAATTGCACTTAAAAGAAATGGGGTATAAAACCTTTTGATCATGTGCCTTTATTAGAAAAACAAATTGAGTAAAGAATGTATTTTTTTCATTAGGTTTGAACTTTAAATAGTCCCTAAAAGTGATTTTTAAACAATTAGAAAAACATAAACTGTCATTTTATTGATTTATTTAATCACATAATTTTAGTTTTTTGTATGTTTTGAGATAGGGTCTCATGTATCCCAGGCTGGGATCAAACTTACTGTGTAACTGAAGATGACCTTGAACTCTTGATCTTTTGTCTCTGCCTCTCAAGTGCTGGAATTACAGGTTAATGGCACTCCACCACATGCCAAGTGTTATGAGGTGCTGGACCTCAAATCCAGGGCATCCTGTATGATTAGAAACCACTCTAAAAACTGAACGATATCCCCAGTCCTTATTAATGACCCAAATTAGGACCAATTTTACTAAAATTGTCAATTAACATTTGGTGATAATGGGTTCTTAAAGTCTTTACTATTTTGGTAATTCATGATTTAATATAGGGATAAAGTAATTTAAAAACCAGGATTAGGAATTTAGCTCAGTGTACTTGCCCACTAAGTATAAGGCCCTGGGTTCATTGCTCAACTCAAAAACAAAACAAAACGAAAGAAAAATTAGGACCTATGTTCAATTTATTTCAAAACTTATCATAGTTGAGAGGACTGGGTGTTTTCCAGAAGGTACCCACCATGTTAAAGTGGGTCTTCCTATCTGAATTACAACAATTGATACAACCCTCCATAGATATTCCCAGTGGCCAGCCTGGTGTATATAATTCCTCACCAAAGCTCTCTTCTTGGGTGATTCTAGGTTGTATGGAGATGACGATGAAAAGTGTTTGTCATAGTAAGACCCCTTGGTCTGTTCAAGTCAGAGATTCTGGCCCTGAATTCACTAAACAGGGACCCTAGTGACTCCCCACCCCCACCCCCACATTTATCAGTTACTTTCATTATAAATAATTCATTCTAATTGTTTGAGGCCCTACTATGTGTGCAAAGGAATGTGATAACTGCAGTTGTTGAACCAAATGCTATTGTTACCAACTTATTACGTCTCCTTATTGGTTCCTGAACATCCTTCTAAAATGCCCCTCAAGTGTACAATGATTTCAGAGTTACATTGCCGACAGCCCAGAATCCTGAGGCAAATCCTCTAGCTTCATATTTTGTTTGACCTTACTTTTCAGTTGTCCAATAACTTGTACACTTGGAGGAAGCAGAAGCAAGTGCATCTGTTGCAAACTAAGGGGGGCAGGGAACAACAGTCTTATCCTCGTCTTGAGTCATATCCCTAAATTCAGTAAATGCAAATGTATTTTCTTTGATGAATTCATCCCATTGTCCAAGCTGCATTGTTTGTGTCTGCATTGATGCCAAACCCAATGTGTAGAGTGAAGTCTGTGAAGGCAACTGGACTGACAGCATTGTCTCCCACGGATGCTCTCTAGAAGTGGGTTTTTGTAATGGTTCCTGGGATATCTGACCAAGCATTACTCTAGGTGTGTACATGAAGGTGTTTGGGAAGACACTAACCCATAGTGAGAGGTCTTGATGTGGAATGGCTCCTAATGGCCTAGTACTGAATTCTTGGGTTCCATCCTGTTATTGAGATACAGTGGGATCTCTGGGAGGTGGTCCTGGGACATTGTTAGTTCATTCAGGCATGCTTTTGAAGGGTACTTGGAGACTCTATCCCTCTTCTTCCTCTTTTTGATGTGTCACAGCTATGTGGTAACCAGCTATTCTTCAACTTTACTCCCTATCATAATGAGCCACCCAATCACATACCCAGAAGCATTAAGCCTAACCAACCCTGCATAGAGCCATCTACAACTATGAGCCCAATTAAGTTTTTTTTTCCTTAAAAGTTGATTGTCGCAGGTAATTTGCCACAGTAACCGAGAGCTGACTAACACTCCTCCTTTAAGGTAAATGGGCCCCCTGCAAACAGTTATAATGCTGACTGGAACAAAAAGACCACCTCTCCCACAGCCTGTCCTGGAAGTCACCTGACAACATCCCATCATGCTATCAGTTTTCTCTGGGTCTCCAGGTAATAGATTTCTGTGAAAAGTTTCACTTGTCATCTGCCTCCTGCTCCACATGGCCGGTCAAGGACAGGGGGACAGTAGTGCAGACAGGTAGTTTTCAAGCCTGATTATAATTATGTCATGATACTAACACACACTATTGATGAATTCCCATGCTGCTATGTGAAAAGGTAAAATATGTTTCAGTGTGCAACCAAATGGCTGAAATAGGAACTGGCACATTCAAACAGTTCTGCATTTCAGAAATACATAGCCTATATGTATATATTTCTCTCTCTCTCTCTCTCTCTCTCTCTCTCTCTCTCTCTCTCTCTCTCTCTCTCTCTCTCTGTGTGTGTGTGTGTGTGTGTGTGTGTGTGTGTGTGTGTATATTTGGCATAAAAATGAGTAACAATGTTTTACAGGAAAGTAGTCATTTGGAAATTTCTCCATTTAAAGTAAAACTTGGGATTGTCATCCACGTTTACTTTAAGATGTGAGTGGGTCACCTCTCCCGACTCAGCCAGTAGGCAGCACTCATTTTGCTTTTGCAATGTTTATTATAGCCATATATATCCTAAGACAAGTTAAATATTGCAACACCCCTTTTGTTAACAATGCAAATGACCCCAGTATTGTCACAGGGTTCCACAACGCACCAAGCTTCAGTAGTCAGCATGGTCAGTGACCCAGATTTTACCTGGCTTCCTCTTGAGAGGATGAAGCTCTCCCGAGCCTCCGATGCTGAAGCCATCATTCTTCTACCATTGAGGTCTCCACACTGGCCCCTTAGTTTCAACTCCTACCACATTCAAATCTAAGGTATTCATCCAACTCATTTTGCTATATATGAGTTTTGTTGCAATAATGTTTCTAGTTTTAAAAACAAACGTTTTAGTCAAGTGATATGGTTCCCTAGGTAAAGGCACCTGCCACCAAACTGACAACATTTTTATCTACTGGAATCTAAATTAATGGCTCTTTAAGAGAAAATTAAGATAATGATAAAGCTGAATCATTCTTGCAGTTCCAGGTTACAGTGTTTGGTGCATCAGATGTGGTGGCCAGAGGTTCCCTGCTTTGGGAGTTATAGGGAGAAATAAAAGAGAAGGACATTATATGATGCTGTAGGTCACAATGTGGCCCAGCAGGGAGTGATGTACCCATTATCATATTTAGAATGTGGCTGCACACTGGGGATTAAATGATTAAAATTAGTAAAAACAAACAGGATCCTTGAACATATATGAAAAGGGACAAAGGGACCCTCTCTGTCAAAGTGGGCATTCACTATAGGACTAATTCCCATTTGACAGTTTTAGTGTGTACTTGAGCCATGTCAAAGGTTGCATGTATTAACTCCTTTATTCAGGAAGTGAGCACTCTCATGGCTCAGATAGGGTTAAGTCACTTGTCCAAGGTCACCTAGCAAGTGGCTAAGCCACAACTGGAACCCCCTTGTATTATTCTACCATCTTTGATGTTACACAGTGTGCTACAGGTCACTTTCAGCCAAGACAGTCACCATGGCAAACAGTGGTATGCATATCCAAGCATTGTAGTAGAAGGGCTGTCCCTAAACTGGTTGTTCATTTGGTAGCTCTCTGAACTGTGAACATCAGGCCTCAGACCATTAAGCATTTTAGAATCTCTTTGGATGTTATCTTTTATTGGTGCTTTGCCCACCAAACCAATGACAGAAGAGGTTTGAAGTCCAGTATTATTAATTATAAGATGTCCCACAGCATCCAGGCTGCCTATCAGGTAGATTTCCTATAATCTGGTCCATGCTAGTCTCTTCTAAACTGGTTGGAGGCTAGCATCTCCTGTTACCATGGAAGTACTGATAAAATATCCAACTCTCCGGTGCCTAGGCCATGCACAGATGGAGAGTTCTCCAGATGCCCTGTTACATGTGAGGTCTGCCTGAACACCTACTGATTAATTCACAGGACATGTTCTTTTGAAAAATTCTTCAGTTGCTACAGGAATAATCTCCAAAATCTATCTACCTATAGGAATCTAATTAGAGCCATCATTTTGTTAAAGTCACTGCTACTTTTCTTTAATCAGAGACAGTCCATTTCCCTTCTGGACATTTTCCCTTCCTGAAGCAAGCTTTTCTACTGCAAAGGACACCGGGGGAGGTGGGGCAAAAAGGGAAGGGCTTGCCTTGCCCCATCACCTCTGTCTCTGGTGGCTGATTCAGGAATGACAGGCACAAGAGTAGAAATTATAACTATCACCTCAGAGTACCCTTGTTTAAAACCCTGAATTGTTTTCCTTAACTTAGAGTAAAACCCAACTATTCACCTGGCGGCTCAAGGAGGCCATGTGGATGTTGCTAACTTCTGTAAACGCTTCAGTCTTTTTTTTTCTTATAATGTTCCCACTTTCATTTGATTTCAGCCCTCCTGATCTTGTTTTTTTTCCCCCTGTCTGAATTCTTTCCTCCAGGACTCCCTAGTCTAGCTTCTGAGTGTATAAAACACAGTCAACTAAGTTAAAAGGCAAGTGGAATGTTGGCGAAAATTCTTGCAAACTAACTGACAGAAGATAGATGATACCCTTATGTTTAGTTTCACAAATCCATACAAAAAGCATCCAGTAGATACCTAACGCATAAGCAGACAGTTGACACAGTACAGCCAATGAGAGTATGAAAAGGCATTCAACAGTGGTGACCAAGAATATTAAAGTCAATATGAATTATCTTTCTTACTGTATTCAATAACATGAAGATTTGATATTGACCAGAAAAAGGGGGAAAGCTGCTGTTATCACCGAAGAACAATGTTCAAGAAGAACTGGCAAGATGGCACAGTGGATAGAGGCACTTGCCACCAACCTGAGCACTTGAGTTTATCCTGGAACCCACATGGTGGAAGGAGAGAACCAACTCTTGCAAGTTGTCCTTTGCTTTTCACAAGTGAACCATGGCATGTGTATAGATACACATTAAAATGAAAAAAAAAGTTCAAGGATTATGATGGTTTGAAAGGTAATTTGTTAATATCAAAAAAATGTATGTGGGAGCTGGAGACATACAGCTGTTGGGTGCTGTATAGGATGTGTGAGACCCTCTCTTTGATTTCCACTACCAGACACACAAAATAACTTATGACACATAGTTTCAATAGTTTCTCAGTTAGGCATCTGTAATAATTGGACTTTCTCTGAAAGCAATTAAGTGCCTTTTGTGTTAATTGCTCTTCTGTATATTTTTCCATTTGGAACTTGCACTCTTACGCCCCTTGCTGGATTTTCTACTATAAGAGTGTTCCCTGAATAAGATTTGGAGCTGAAGAGAAACCCAGAGGCCACTAAAACACACTTCATCACACAAGAACTTCTGAACTCCTTTATCATCTCACAAGCAGAAGTACTGACAACGTCACCATCTTTCCTCAGCAATGGCCCAGTCCCCAGGAGTCTGCATTCATTCCTTCATAAACTGATAAAAGGGCGAACGAAATAATCGCATTTGGTTTCAATAGCAGAACTCGTCAGTCTTCAACTCAATTAGCAAATGTTTATTGATCACCTATATTTAGTAGACACTACTCTAGCTATCCTTCCTCAATTCTTTCACTGGTCCTTCCTTGTGAAATCATAGATAACTTTCAAGGAATCTAGAGAAGAACCAAGGCCAGCCACCAAAGCCCACAGCAAATGGACCGACATTCTCCTTTGCTGGAGGAAAATTCTGTCTTTAAATTTATATAGGACAGGAGATGTAGCTAAGCAGTTAAAAGCATGTAGTGTTCTTACAGAGGACCTGAGCTCTGGTTCTCAGCATCCATTTTGGACAGCTCACAACCATTTGTAACTCCAGCTCCAGGGAGAATCCAACGCCCTCTACTGGCCTCCAAGGGCAGTGTATATCCATACACAGATATATTCATACATACATAATTAAAAAATAAAATCTTTTATATATATGTATTAAGTTTTAAGAAGTTAACCAGAAGTCCATATTTAATATAGCTTTTAACCCACTCTTGCCAAAATATACATATGTATAAATATAATGCATTTCCTCACACATATATTGTATATGAATGAACATGGCTATAATACTTGGGAAATATACATTTGGATATACTTATTTACTGAAAATACAGAGTTTTCCAATTATTTTATTTTTTTCTGTTTTCTAACTTTCATTTTTTTTTCAGGAGCATGTGTGGTATTTTGAGAGAATAGCTCATATTCTTCAGTCTAGCCCCAAACTCCTGATTCTCCTGATCCACTTTCCTAATGCTAGGTTAGTATCCATGTGCCCCCACACTAAGTTTCTATTTTCTATAATATACTACTCAAGGAAATAACCCCAGAAGGGAAACAATCCCTTTCATAACAGTTAGAATACTCCCAGTTTCCCCTTGGTATCTTCTCTGTCAGTTCTGAATCTTATGAGTTAGGCACCTAGTCTTCTAGAAAGTCTTCTACCCTGGATAATCATTGCTTCAGCTGGAAACACTGATAGTAATCACCAACATGATAGGCTTTTCAGTTTTTGGATTAGAGAGGACTGAGGAAGAGGATCCCTCAGCACTTACTTCCACTCTTAGTAAGTACCCTCAGTGTCAGTTCATTTCATGTCTTTCTTCTCTACTTCTGCACACAAATGGCTAACAGCAATTAACCACTAGGGAGTCTATAAAAGCCATCACCGTGCACCCAGGAGTTGCCAGGGCGAGTCCCAGTTTCAAATATTTCATCCCGTTGCCAAACCTCCCATGCTGATTTTGATTTAGGATTCATGGTTTTCTGCAGGCTCCTACTCCTTTTGTCATTTGGTCATAATATCCAACATTTTTTAGCACCTGCTATGTGTTATCCAATTTTCTGAAATGAAAAATAGCTCTAAGACCCTGACACACAGTCATATGCAGTTTCAAACTTCCCTCAGAGTCAAAGCCTCATGCCTTGAATTGGGCCGTTATCTGTCTTCTGGTGGTCAGACAGCCTTGGTTAAATAGAACAGCAGAAGGGCTTCTTAACCAAAACATGTTTTCCAACACTAGTGATATTTAGGATTCAGTGTAAAAAAGAAGTAACGGTGCTAAGTACATTTTATAAATTGAATGTAAGTTGATAAAAACTGTACTAAAATAGAGGAGTATAGACCATTCATACTAACACAAACTTAGGCAAAAAATCTTTAATAAAATATTAGTAGATGAAATCTAATAATACATTAAATGAATTAATAAATTTATATTATATTTATATAAATGAAATAAATATGACTACAACCATATGTGTTTGTTTTAGGAATGTAAAGCCACTGAAATATGAGGAGTTGGGTCCATAAAATTGATTATAGGAATAGGTCCAAAGAGGAAAATCATGATTATTTGAAATTATAATATGCATATATTTATATATGTAAAAAGAAATTGATTAAAGTAAGAATTCTATTAGGATTTCTATTAAAATAAGAAATACAAGCCGGGCGTTGGTGGCGCACGCCTTTAATCCCAGCACTCGGGAGGCAGAGCCAGGCGGATCTCTGTGAGTTCGAGGCCAGCCTGGGCTACCAAGTGAGCTCCAGGAAAGGCGCAAAGCTACACAGAGAAACCCTGTCTCGAAAAACCAAAAAAAAAAAAAAAAAAATTAAAAATTAAAATAAGAAATACATATTGGCTGCACATACGTAAAAATGAGCATAGAACATTGAGAACAAAGCCAGACACTTTCATACTGAAGTCAGGACTAAGAAGAATTATGTCTACCATTTCCAAACCAACATAATGATTAAATTAGTTTTATTTATTAACCTTGTTTTGGAATGCAAAATTAAGCAAGAAAAAGCATCCCCAAACACAAGAATAGCTGGAGGAAAGTAAAATTCACTTCTAAAATAAAATATTAGGGTTAAAGAGATGGTTCAGTGAGTAAGAGCTCTTACAGTGAAAGCAAAAGGAACTGAGTTCAAATCTCCATTATGCATAGAAAGCTCATGTGGTCATATCTTGCTGAACCTCTTGAATCCTGCCTTTAGGGGAGGCAGTGCATGTACATGAATAAAAAAGCTTGTTTAATTAATTACTTACTTTAATGAATTTGACCATGATTATTTGGGTTGGTGGTCTTTCTCCTCCCATCTTTGGGATTAACAGTCTCTGTTCCCCAGAGACAAGGTTCAAGAAGTTCATCATTGGATGTGAGAAAAACAAGGCTTGTATAGTTCAGGAGTAGGGGGTTTCCAAATGGGGGATTTGGTGGGCAAAGTAGGTGGGGTTACAGGAGCAGAACATAAGCATAACAAGTTAGTCCTACACAGGCTCCTGAAACAAAGACATGGTTGCAAGGTGAGCATTAACAAGGTAGTCATAACAATGGGCAGTCATAACAACAGGTGGTCCTAACAAGGTAGTCATATGACCTTTTGAAGCAAAAGCAGGAACAGGATGCAAGATGATTATAAAACACTTTTTGAAACAAAAACATGATAGTAATTCCTGGAACATGCAGTACAGAACCATTTGTAGTTAAGGTTACAGATGGGACATAGAGAAATAGAGGTTTAATAATAAACATGAATAAACCTAGTTTGTATATATATGTGTGTGTTTACTACCTATTTACTAAAATTAATAGTATCTACTAAAAATACTACTATTACTAAAAACACTATATATTTATATATTTTTACTATAAAATGGCTTTTATGCCTAACATGGAAGAAGGTTGATTCTTTAGGACAAGCATATCCCAGGAGTTTGTTGGCCAGCCAGCCTAGCTGAAATGATGAATTTCTGGTTCAGTAGGAGAGATCATGTCTCACAAAGTAGGATGGAGGCATCAGGTGTCTTCCTTAGCCTCTGCATGCAGGCACCCCTACACACACACTCCCCTACAAGCACTATACATATTATGTATACAATATATATATAGCACACAAAATTTTTAGAAGATAAGAAGTTATGCATGTAGCTGGGCATGGAGACATGCACTTTTAATCCTAGCACCAAAGATGCAGAGGTAGGTATATCTCTGTTGAGTTGAATGTTGTCTTGGTATACATAGCAAATTCCAGGCCAACCAGAGATACATAGTGAGACCTTATCTCACCAAAAAAAAAAAAAAATCATACATCTAGAAACATAAGAGATGAAAAAGAAATCATTCAAAAAATTAGCAAAACACAGATTGTAACACAAACCAGTAAAATCCAATTGTTTTCACATATTAAAACAAGAGCCAGATAGAACACATAAAGAAAGACATGATTCATTTGATTTAAAAAGGCAATACCTTTGTGTAAATTTAACCATTATATTGGTTGCTTTCTGTTGTGGTGATAAAATACCATGGTCAAGAGCAATTTATGGAAGAAAGAGTTTTTGTTGGCTTAAGGCAATAGAGGGTCAAGAGTTCATCATGGCCGGAAGGATAGAGGCAAGCTGCTTGTACAGCTACAGAGGCAGGAAGCTGAGAGCTCCTATCTCCAACCACACACAAAAAGTAGAGAGTGAACTGGAGTTGGAGCAAGGCAATGGCGTTCTTCCTCCTGCAAGGCTTTATCTCCACCCCAAACAGCATCACCAACTGGGGACCAAGTGATCAAACATCTGAGCCCATGGGGGACATTTCTCATCCAAACCACCATAGTTTCCTTTTCTTTTATTCTCCTTTTTTTTCTTTACCTGCCCCACCCTCTTTCTCTCTTTTATGACAAGGCTTCACTCTGTAGCCCAGATTGATGAACTCAGGGCATCCCTCTTGTTTCTGCTGTCTCCAAGTAGTGGATTAAATGGGCATCAGCCACTATGTCTGGCAACAATTAGTTTTCTAATAAGAATATTTTGGCTAGACCCCAATGCACAATTAAACAAAAGAAAGTCAAGATATGATTTAGACTCAATAAGCTATAGAGATGCAAATTTTTCCTGCATTCACCTCGATGTGTGATGTGAATTGTGTGCTATTTTAAAGTAAAGGTGCATGAATGCAGCACATACCTACTCACATTCATAAGAATCAAATGATGAAGAATAAGCCACAAATTAAAAGAAAATGGTTACCCCTGGGGAACTGTTTTTGTAACTTCTTTTCATGGATTCAACTTTGGAACTAAGCAAATAATTTATATGATTTTAAAACAAAATTAAGCTTCAAAAGGGCAATTACTACTAACAAAAAATAAAGTGAAAGCAGGTGAATTTCACTGTGTCTTGTGTCAGATTCACAAAAGAAAAAAGAAATGCAAGTATTTGTAATGTAACTGTTTCACTCCTGGTGTGAGATACCCTAGGACCAAAGAGCCACTCTCCCAGCCAGCAGGGAAACTTCTGAAAGGAAGTGCTCAGTTCATGATGACAGTGTTGCTATTCTGAGACGCGGTAAGCACTGAGAAATAATGTAATTGAACAGTTATGTGAAATGTGAATTTTACCAATCCTATGAAAAAGGACTCCTCAGAAATAAGTGACCTATTTTTTTTTCAATAAGCAAATTTAGGGAAGAAACAAGGAGTTTATAGATTACAATAAACTTGAAATATTATCAAACAGTTCTTATACATGGATTAGTAGCTTGCCACTTGGGTTGTATTTGGTTATTTTATAATTTGCATTTGCAGAGAACACAGGACCTTTGTTTCCTGCTAAAATTTCTAAACAACTTCTCAAAGCTTGACCAGAGCTCCCTGCTAAAAGGGTTCCCAAGAAAGATGAAGTGCCAGAGGCCTCCCAGGTATGGTTCTGCAGCCTCCCTTTCCAGTGGTGGTTGGCCCCTTCTGCCAGGTTTGGCCCTGGAGGGTCTCCAGCACTGCAGCAACTGCACCATATTTACTGGACAGGGCTCCTATGCAGATGTGCAGTTCAGGTCTGGGCCTCAAAAGCATCAAGTCTTCCATTCCTGATCATCTCAGTTGAGTTCTTTGCCTGATAGTTCAGTCTTAGTGAACCCTGTTAGATTAAAACCACCTGAAGATTTTGAAGTAAGTTCATGGATGATAGATGATAGATAGATAGATAGATAGATAGATAGATAGATAGATAGATAGATAGATAGATAGATAGATAGGAGCATCAGATTGGTATATGGTTGTGCTGTGTATCAGTATTTTGAAGTGGTCTCAATTCAGCATCCAACATCCAAGGGCAGCAGCCAGGAATAAACCAGGGGCCATGGCTTTGTACTAAGGTGACATAGGGGGATCACATGCCCTAAGAGATCACAATAAATAAACTTCTGACCAGTTTATTTGTGTCACCAATTTTTTAACATTTGTGTGTGTGTGTGTGTGTTTGTGTGTGTATATGTGTGTGTGTGTGTGTGTGTGTGTGTGTGTGTGTGTGTGTGTGTGTGTGTGTGTGTGTACATGGGCTCTTATAGAGGTCAGAGGACAACTTGCAGGAGTTGGTTCTCTCCTTCCACCACATGGATTCCAGGGATCAAAGTCAGGTGGTCAGGCTTTGAGGCAGTTGCCTTTACCGACCAAATCACCCCTGGGTCCCTATTTGAGTCCCTCTTTTAGAGGTCTGTTCTTTTTTCCAATATCTCTGAACATGTTCTGGGATTACTTGTTTAATCATTGACAAGCAACAGTGGCTTGAGGAAGTCACCTATTGGTTGGATGTCAGGCATTGACATAATTTGATTGACTGTTGCCACTAACTTGACTGACATCCCATTAGTGCAAGAACAGGAAATAAATATTATCTACATAGCCCCCACGATAGTGTATTCCTATTCTTTACTCCTCCAAGATTGAGAATCTGAACTGTTTCCATGGTTACAAAGACTTCTCACCGAGTCAGAGGGCAAAATGAACATGGAGTGGGGCAGTGGCTTTTGTCTGGGGCCACAGGCGTTGGGATGGTATTTGTGAACTCTACCTTAGGCAGAGAAACCTATTCACACTAGGGTGCTATGAGTCGCATGGGTCTCCCAATCCTATTCATATCCCCATCCTCACATAAATTTCGGCTAGTTTGTCATTGCTCAAAAGATAAGATTCTTCCTTCTATAAAGCCCTGACAACCTTTACCAGTATAATGTGTCTCCTGCAAAGACAGCAGATCCTTGGCTTAGCACACTCTTCCTCACGCTCTCTTCTTTGACTGGCAAACTCTGCATTTTCCCCTGGAGCCTCCCATTTATCACTCCTCTCCTCTCCTCTTTGTAGTCTTGATGCTCCTATCAGAATTTATATTCCAACCCAAATCCTCCCTGGCGTTTATACTATTACATTGATTGTTTATCTGCCTTTCTCCCTTGCTGGGCTGTAAGGTCTTTAATGGCAAGACACATGTGGTATTTACTTTTATAATCCTAGGGACCCAAAGCACAACACACACGTACACACACACACAAACACACACACACACACACACACACACACACACACACACACACACACATATTCAAAATAAAGGAAACTGCCCATGAAGTATTCTTGCTCTGAAAGTGTGTGATCCAGGGGCTGGAGATGTTGCTCGGTATATAAAATGCAAGTATGAGGACTGGAGTTTGGATCCCCAGAACCCACAGTGGAAAAAGGAAAAGGTTGGTGGAAGTGATTGACAGTTTGAAATCCCAGATCCAGGAGAGGGAAAGACAGGGATTCCTGGGCCAAGGTATATTGTTAGGATAACTGAATCTGTGAGCTAAAGACCTCATCTGAATGAGTAAGGTGGAAACTGAGCAAAGAAGACTACCAACACATCCAGGTGCATGTTTACCCATATACACATGAACAGGCATGAATGGAAAACACATATTCATGCATAAAAATGTAAAACATAACTCGAAGCTGAGTTTTGCAGATCTGCCTTATTGTTGAAAGAAGAGCCAGAAACGGGGAAATCAGAGGCATGGCAGTATTAAGACATGAACATCCAGTTGATTCTAAGGACAGCTAACCCGGTTTCTTCAATATGACCGAGGCAAGAAAGACAGGGATAAGATGGGGACTCTTTGAGAATAAGATAGGCAAACATGAACAGTAACCAAATGCAATGTGCAAACCAATTATGCAGGCATCGTAAAATGAATCGGGAAATCTTACTATGCAGAGGGTATTAGATGATATTGTTATTAATGTTTACTGGGGATAAGAGTGGTGTTTTGGTTACAGCTTAATAAAATGGTCTTATTAAAGGGCAAACAATGTGACACATTTTATTTAAGCTACTGCAGCAACATTTTAAAGATAGAAAATTACGCAGCTAAAGCACAAATAAGGCACGGTTGAGTGTGTGGCACAAGAAAACTAAAGCCATTGCTCTTTGTCCCTCTTAACTAGCACAAAATTCCTTGAATTTCCTCAGTGGTAGGAATGGACTTAGTTATTCATGAAAGCATCTTTCAGCCATGCATGTGTTTATGCTAATGAAGCACTCCAGGAAGATCCTTCCTAGGCTGAAGGATAAAAGCTGAACCCAGGAGAACCAATTGTGTGATCAGAAAATAGAACTCCAAGTTTCACCCTCAGACCTCCAGAAAGGGGAGAGGATGGAGGTTTGTTTCATTGCCAATGGCCAAGGATTTAGTCATGTCTCTTTATGAGCTGCAATAAAAAGCTGTCAAAGATCTGGAGAAGTAGTTCAGGTGGTTGGTGTGGTTGCTTAGCATGCACAGAGTCCTGGTTTCTGTCTCTAGTACTGCATATACTGAGTGTGATGGTTCATCATGGAATTCTAGCTCTTGGAGGGTAGGTGCAGGGAAATTAAGAGTTTGTGGATGACCCTGCTACATAGTGAGTTAGAGGCCAGCCTGGGCTACATGAGGACCTTTTGTATATATTAAATATATAAACTTAGTATATATATTTATAACATATTATAGTATAGTATAGAAAATACATAATGTATTTATAATATATAACATATATTAAATATATTCAGTATGTATATTTACTATATACTTAAATATATATTTTACATAAACAAATAAATAAGCAAGCACTTTCCCCAGTTCTGTAGGTTTTATTCAATCACATTTATTCAGTGTGGTAGGGGACAGGTATAGCATGGAAACAAGTGAATTTGTTGACAGCCAGGCAGACATGTAGGAACCCCTCTGTGTCTGTCATCTGGACTGGGAGAAGTCTTGTGGGATGGGGGCTTTGACTTTTTGAGTCTGAGCTAACTTGAAGCAATTGAGGTCAAAATGGAATTGGATTGTAGGACTTCCAGATGGTGTCAGACAAGTGGATAAGTGATTCTTGTTGGAAAGGGATACAGGGTAATTACAGCTAAAGATGGACAATTGTTGAATCAGATTGGGGTTCATTAGACTATCATATTTTGTTTGGGTGTTTCAAAATGCCCCTATCAAAAAAGTATTAAGAAATTGAAATACTCTTTCAGATCAATTTGTTCATTCAGAGAAAATACTTGTAACCTTTAGGCATCCTTATGGGATGTAGTGATACTGAATCCCAAAATTAACTGTACATGTGCTGTAACATTGAATATTTTCACATGCATTTAGGGAGCATTTGTATGCCTTCTTTGCCAACAGTTATTCTAAGGTATTTTATGAAGGGAAGTAAAAAATTTGTCCATAAAAGGACTTATAGAAGAAGGTTTATGCCATCTTTATTCAGAATAACAAAAATATAAAAATAAGCAAGCCAAATATCCATCCACATGAAAATAAATAAAATGGGAGCTTGTTGTATGATGGAATATTTCTTAGCAATAAAAAAAAGAACAAACTACCATTACATGGAACAACATAAATGAGTCTCAAAAACACCATGCTGAATGAAAGAAGCCAGACACAAAAGAAAACATGCTTTATGATGTGGGCAAGATTGATTGTAGGTATAGATATAAAAATAACGGTTGCTATGGGAAGAGAATAGAATGGCAAAAGAAAATGTTCTAGGCAGGCAGCAATGTTGTATTAACTTGACTAGGTTATTTACACAGAAATGTGTTTGTTAAAATTCAAATTCTTGGACTGGAGAGATGGCTTAGTAGTAGACAGTACTGGCTGTACAATCGTGGAAATCAGAGTCTGGACCAGCAGCCATGTTACAAGCCTGGTATTTGGTAAATCCCAGTAACCCCATTTCTGTCAGGATCGGACACCCTCTTGCCACTTTTTTATGCAGAGACACCTGCACTCATATACCCATGTAGATACACTCTCACACACATGAATAAATACAATACACCTTGAAACAATAAAAATAGTACATCCTCCAACTCAGTGCTTAAGATGCATGCATTTCCCTGTGTCTACGTGTACTTTGGGGATGGTAACTCAGAGGACTGCATGGTCAGAGGTGGAGTCTTAGACATTCACTGGGCAGTCGCTTTCAGGCAGAGAGGCGTGCTTTCCTGTCTCTGTCCAGGTATGAGCCTGTCACTCATGCCGGTCCAGCACCCTTCACCAAGGCATTCGTACACAGCAGCTGACTTCCTCTGAGATCTCCACTCTTCTTTGCTGCAGTCAGATCCAGCATTCTCAGCATGACACCATGGAAACGGCACTGGCTTTCTGTGTGGGCACCAGTGACCTTGCCATCGCCACCCTCCTTGGATACAGAGGCAGGGATATTAGCTGTAAGTGGGCTGCACTGGATGGCAAGAAACACAGGGGAGAAGCGTGTGTCACTTCTCAGCTCAAGGAGCTATCCGGGGGAGTTCAAGGTTTTCTGTTCTCCCAACTCACCTGCTGGCTTTCTCTGAGAAGTAAGCCGCATTCAGAGAAGGACAGGCTAGCTGAAAAGCAATGTTTTGTACTTTGCTGTTGGTTTTGGTGTATAAGCACTGATGTATGTTGAATCAACGGGATCTGCTTGTCCTTTAATACAATGCACTACTCTTTCTCAGACCAGAGGACTGTGGTCCTCATTTTACCAGTTAGAAAATAAGCTTGCAGGTATTAAGGGGCTTGGGAAAGGCTGGTGAGTGGCGGATCTGGGTGTGCAGGCCATACCCCTCTGACCTCACCATATGAATGCCTCTGGTCTATCTTCACACTGGAGCATCATCTTGCTTACCTTCAGTGGCAGCTCCTAACGAGCTCCAACTGGGTGGCAGCGGGCAAACACTCTCCTCACCCTTGAGGCGGGTACTCGTGAGATGCCTCTGCAGGGACCTCTACATCTGCCCAGCCAGATAAAGTCTGTGCTGTAGCCTGACGTAGCTAGCGTGCCGCCTGCTGCCCTTCGTCAGCTGCCTTCCTTCCTTCCATTTCTGCATTCTTTCTTCACCAGCATGTTCTTCACTTGTCCAGGAAACTCTTGAACATCAAATCATCAAGTAAACCCAATTGTGAGAAACTCAAACTGAGACAATAAGGTGTAGACATCCAGCATTTGACTTTACAACCTATTCTCCTACTATTCTATTGGTTATAGGTTAAACTGACTGAAATTGTGATGATGGACCACGTTTTAATTTATAAAAATGTCCACCAAATCAGAGCAACTGTATGTGTGCATGAAAATCCATATAAATCAGTACAAGAAATTGTATAAATACGTAAGATATACATATCTGTACATGATATGAAACATCACATACCTTTAATAATGTGAAGGGTCTGGCTGACTGCTTGATCTTTACAAATACAAAGCCTTTGTTTATAGTCACCCATAAAGTCCCTCCAGTAACTGTATCACCCACTTGGTAAAAAAAAAAAAAAATCCAAGTTGTCTAGAATGAAACAGGTCTCCCATAATCTTCTTGCTCAGTCCATTCTTCTGGCTCATTCTCTGTTCCCTTTGTTGTCTCAATATTACTAAATCACTTAGAACTAACTAATAAAGAACGGCATGCTCTTTTACATTAGCAAGCCTTTCCCCTCCCCCACTGGCAAAGGCTCTTTTTTTATCCTTTTACGAAAGTTTAACACCAATCCCTTGGAGGCGGGCCAACTCTACTCCAGTAGGATCTAAATTTGATTGCATCTGTATAGACCTTATTTTCAAATAAAGTCACATTCATAGGCATGAGTGTTTAGGATTTGAACATAGCTGTTTTGGGTACAGAAAATTCATTCTACAAAAGAGCTGGAACCAGGGCCGAGGAGATGGCTCAGTGGGTAGGAATGCTTGCTGGACAAGCCTGAGGACCCGAGCCAGGAACTTAGTACCGATATCAAAAGCTAGGCCTGTAGACATGCGTCTATAACCCCAGCTTGGGGGAGGAAAGAACAGGCAGATCCTAAGAGGGCTAGGCAGGCTAGCCACAGTGGGCAGCTCCTTGTTCAGTGAGAGGTTCTGTCTGAAAGTAATAAAGTAGAGAATGGAGAAAGATAAGGAAAACACCTGAAGTGCTACTTAGGCCTCAGTATGTATGCACACAGGCACACTTGTCTGTATGTACCACACATGCATGTATAACATCTATATAACACATACACATACAGAGAGAGAGAGAGAGAGAGAGAGAGAGAGAGAGAGAGAGAGAGAGAGAGAGAGAGAGAGAGAGAACACCAACGCTTGGTGGAGATTTTACCAGGTGATTGATTATTGGAAGAATGTAGAGATATTGTCCAGCCTGCAGGCTTTGACAAACTGTGTGTGACTACTGAATACTGCGAGGGCAGTGACACTGAGATCTCTATGAGGAATCTAGAAAAGGATCAAATATCAAAGACAGATGAGTGTTCTGTTTCAGACATATCTTGAGAGGCCTCAGAACTCTCAGTTGTCAGGGTGGAATTTGACAAATGGGGTTGGACGTCTGGGGGTAGAGTTTTGATGTGAACACAGAGAAGGCAGCATGTCTCAGTACATGTGAGGAGCATAGAGTGACCAGCACAAGCTTCGTATACTCAGCCTCCCCCTTGCTAGATGAATGTAAGAGTGACTTATCTCCATATTGGGAAATGCTTTCACTTGAAGACTATTCTAACATGCTCATAAACCCCCAATCAAAATGCTCCAAATTTCAGGCTCTTGAACACTAAAATAATGCAAAGTGAAAAACTCCACATATGACTGCATGCAGATGATCTGCCTTCAATGCAGATATGCTTAGAACATTGTATAAAATCACCTCTTGGAGGCCGGGCGGTGGTGGCGCACGCCTTTAATCCCAGCACTCGGGAGGCAGAGCCGGGCGGATCTCTGTGAGTTCGAGGCCAGCCTGGGCTACCAAGTGAGTCCCAGGAAAGGCGCAAAGCTACACAGGGAAACCCTGTCTCGAAAAACCAAAAAAAAAAAAAAAAAAAATCACCTCTTGGCTGTGTGTGTGTCAGACGTGCACAAAATATAAATGAACTTCATACCCTGATAGAATATATGCATTATAGACTTTTACATGCACTCAAATACTTCAAGACCAAAAAAAAAAAAATCAGAATTTGGAAATTCTTCTGGTTGCAAATATTTTGGGTAAAGTTCACTCAACCTGAGTATGCACTCAAAATCAGTTCTTATAATAATTCTGGGATGAGATAAAGTAACTTCTTCTAGGCTCCCTGGCTTACAAGGGGGAAAGCATCAGAGAAGCCCAGGGCTCCACATTAGAATGGCAGCCACTCTGTGTCTCCATCACCTCTCAGAAGGTCCTTGGTTCAGGCTCCCCTTTACCATGCTTGTTTTCTTGTCCACGGCCACTGGTGCCTCTCATTCAACAGATGAGCACCTGTCTCAGGTAGATGAGCCATTTTTCTCGGCTCCAAAGATCATGCATCTCAGGAAGTAGACAGCCATGAAAATACACAGATTGAAAAGGTTCTCTCTTTCCAACATTATATGGCATTATTTTTTCCAAAGGAAAGAAAGAACATATCTCTGAACTTGATATGCCTACGTTAAAAATATTTTTAGTTTTTTTTTATGTGTATGAGTGTTTTGCTTCCAAGTTGTATGTACTCCATTTGCATGCCAAGTGCCTGCATCAGATGCTCTGGCACTAGAATTACAGATGGTTGTTAGCCCATGGGTGCTGGGAGTTGAACCCAGGTCCTCTGGAAGAGTAATAACTGCTCTTAACTACTGAGCCATCTCTGTATTTGCCTAGATTTTCAAGTCCTATGTGGAAGCAAGATAGTGGCTGCCAATGCCCACTCAGTTCTTATACATGAAAGCATAATTCCAGATATCACCTCTACAAGGTTGACCAAAATAAAATAAATTAGAAAGGGGAGATGAGGTACAGGGCTCAAATTCCTGATCCTCCTGCCTTTGCCTCCTTCAGCAAATCCTACTGGTATGCAGCACCACTACCAGCCCAGACTCAGAAGGACAAACATGGTATGTACTCACTCATAAGTGGATACTGGATGTAAAACAAAGAACAACCAGACTATAGCCCACAGCTCCAAAGAAGCTAGCTAACAAGGAGGACCCTAAGAGGGATGCATGGATAGCCCTGGGAAGGAGAAATAGATGAGCTCTCCTGAGTAAACTGGGGATGAGGGGAGCAATAGAGGGTAGGAGATGGGGGTTGAGAATACAAGGGAATGGGATGGTCGAGCTGGAACAGGGACAGAGTGGGAAAGCAATGAAAGAGATATCTTGATAGATGGTGCTAGGGAAGTTCCTAGGAATCCACAAGGATGACTCTAGCTTAGACTACTAGCAATAATGGAGAGGGTGCCTGAGTTGGCCTACCCAGACAATCATATTGGTGAATACCCTAACTGTCATCATAGAGCCTTCATCCAGTAACTGATGGAAGCAGATGCAGAGATCCACAGCCAAGCACCAGAAGTCCAGTCAAAGAGAGGGAATAAGGATTCTATGAACAAGGGGCATCACAATCATGCTGGGGAAACTTACAGAGACAACCAAACCAAGCTAGTGAGAACTCATGAACTTAAGACCAACAGCTGTGGAGCCTGCATGGACTAGACTCTCTGCATAAACCAGACAGTTGTGTAGCTGGGTCTGTTTAAGGGGCCCCTGGCAGTGGGATCAGAATTTATGCCGGGTGCATGAACTGGTTTTTTTTTTTTTTTGGAGCCCATTACCTATGGTGGGACACCTTGCACAGCCTTGATGGAGGGGGAAGGGCTTGGACCTGCCTCAACTGAATGTACCAGGTTTTGTTGACTCCCTATAGGAGGCCTTACCTTTTCAGAGGAGGGGCTGGGGAATTGGCTGTGGGGAGGGTTGGGGGAGCAGGAGGAGGGCTGAGAGGGGGATCTGTAGTTGTTATGTTAAAAAGAATAAAAAATTTCTTAATTAAAAAAAGTAAAAGGAATAAATTGAAGAAGAGAAGTAGCCTTACACTTATAAGCCCTAAATGTTATTAATTATAACAATAAACATGATATTGGGATTATGTAATCAATTTCCAGGATTAGACATGTTTAATTTAGTTCATTATTAACACAATAGCTACTCCATAGATATTAATAAATAGTAATATTTGCATTTATTTATTACATGTATGTGTTTCCTCATATACATACCATGGCACACATGTGGACATCAGAGGACAACTTGCAGGAGTTGGTTCTTTCCATTCACCATGTAGGGTCCAGGAATCAAATTCTGGTCATTAGGCTTTACAGCAAGCACATTTACCAGCTTAGCCATCTTGCTAGCCAAAAATTATTTCATAAAGAAAAGTGGGCTAAGAAAATTTGGAGTTGAATAAATTTACTTATTAGAGAATCTGTCATGTCTTTTGATATATGAGCACATCAAGTACTCAGCCCTTAGCAAGAGAGATTACATGAATGAATATTCACTAAACTTACTTAAATACAAATAAAATCATCATTTGCCTAATACTGAAACTTAAGATAATCAAATATTTCTGAGTTTCCTTCTTTGTCTGCTTTCTGTTTTAAACCTTGACACCAACTATATTGTTCTTTAATACGTAGTTAAATTTCATTTACTACAATGTAAACGATATATAGTCAGTAAGTTTTTATTGTGACTTAACTGTGTATCAGGACACTGCTCTAGGCACCAGGATTCTGAAGATGGGGAAGACAACAAATTAGCCCATATAGGAACACGCCCTTCTAAAGTAGAGTGTCACCTCCCTCATCTGATTAGACATTCAAGCATTGCAATTCTTTTTCTTATTGAGTTTGTTTGAACTTTATTTTCAGTGCACTTTGCCCAGCCCAGAGAGCTAAAAGTTAGTGAAATTAGTTCACTAATTTTGTAAATTAAAACAAAGCACACGAAGAGAAAAAAGATGGCTCCGGAATTAGCACACACTACCTCTGAGTGGGGGCAACAGTGAGAGGTACAGCAACAGCAACAATGTGGTTACAGAAACAAAACACCTGGCTTCCATTCTGTGTTTATTCAGTATTGTTCACACTGCAACACATTCTTTAGCAAGCTCACTAGGTTTAATCCCATCCTATAGAGTCAATCTAAGGCAAGGTTGGCCAGTATAGGGTTGCACACTGCACCTTTTTGTTCCATGGAATTCTTCCTTTGCATAGAGAAAACAGGAGAACTGGAGCAACTCTCCAGGAAGAAGAGGTCAAAAGATTGAGAACAGACACAAACTGAGACGTACGGAGTTGTCTCACAGTGCACGTATCACCTACCACTTCAACTTATCATTGTGTGCATGTCTTATTTCCAATACTTTTGTGAATAGGGAATATGCCTCACCCCTTTTTGTATCATTCAAGCACAGGAGAAATGAAGCAGTTGTTAATACAAAACCTCAGAAATGCTAAGCATTGACGATCCAGGAGCTAGAAAGTTATACATAGATGAGTGAATCCCCTGTCACCCCCACCCTGCGGCCTGGCTTCCTCTGGCTCTTTGCATTCTGCCCGTGGCCTCATGAACCACACCAAACCTTGCCTTTGCAGACCCTTCTATTTCCATCTTCCACCAGTTGCTTTTGGTTCTCTCTGAATCCAGCCGCTAGCATGGAACCCACACTTGCTACAAAACAACCCAGCCAAGCCACTCTTAGCCAAAGAACTACCCCAGCTAAACAAAACGCATCCTACATGTAACACAAAAGCAAGGTTGTGACTCTTTCTCAAGTCAGGATGAGTAGCAGGACTTTGTGATAGGAAGAAGTGTGTGTGTGTGTGTATGCAGTGGAGGCTACAAGTACTGTAGCCATTAGGCTAGAATATAGAATATAAGAGCCAGTCATTAGTGTGATGTTTGACACAGCAGAAATGTCTACTGTCAAGGAAACATTCATTTTCAGATCAAACTGGTAGTCTCTAAGGAAAGGCTGCCTTAACCACATCCCCCCCCCACACCATCTGAGTAATCTTGTCGCTGGCACCTGGGTGCTACTTTCTCTACTTTATGGTTTATGACAACGTCTCCAGTAAAAGCCACAGGGACTCCGGCTCTGTTGACACCTGTCTGTAATTTCTCCTGTCTTCTTAGGAAACTAAGATTAGGTGTGGGTGTTGTCAGCTGAACTGAAGCAGGGCAATGCTTAAGAGAGATGCTCTGAGGAAAGGCATCCATCAGAGTGTTCAGTCTGGCTGGTAGCATTGAGAACAAGTTTCCCACTCCTGGCATCCTGCCAAACCTACCTCTGTCCCAGTGGTGTCCTTTCCCAGTGGCATCGCTGCCTGCTTGACATCAGACTATTACACAACTGTTTCACAGATGGTTGGGTACTTTCGTAGTTGTCCTTTATGTATGACTGAAACGCCAGTAAGTCCCAGCCTTGTCAGGAAGCCTTCGCCACAATACCTGACGCATCATCTAGGTGAGTTTGAAGCTGTGAGACAGTGTGCACTGGAGTCAGGAGAACTTGAATTCAAATGCATGTCCAACACCAATCACAGAATCCCAGACAGCACTGAGCATCAGTTTTGTACCTGTGGGGACAATAATCATGTCCAGACAAAATAATTTGCGATATAATGGAATCATTGGAAATGAGCCAAGTGTCTCCCAGGGGCTGGTCATATAAATCATGGCGCATCTACAGCTACAGTCCGGCCAATTCTAATGCATCTTTTGCAGTTGAAGGAGCTCTGCTATGCTGCTCTCTATTCCTTTTCTGCATTTCCCCTTATTTTCCATAGGAAGGAAGAGTGATTGTTGTTACTGATGAAGTCAGGAATGAGAAGTAGGGCATACTCAGTGCTCACTTTTATTTTAAAAGCAGGTTACCCATGGGGTCCTTATCCCTCAGGGAGCAAGATCCACCTGTCCACTGCTACCTGGGGCTTGGGAGGACGATTTGTCCAATTTCAGGGTTAGATGCTAAGAAATCTACAAGTCTCTGGCTTAATCAGAGACTAAGGTCACATTCATATCTCACATAATTCAGAACTTATGTAAGAAAGAATATTGATCTAGGGTCTTCTTTATGCCCTAATATACTACACTGGAATAATTCAATCCAAGTTGAAAATAATTTGGTAATATTTTTGATACACAATGATAAAACAGTATTTATAGGATAAGGAAGAAATAACAGAATAGAAAATAAGTTCTGATTCTGTTCTTGTTTAAAATACAAAAATTTATGGATATTCACTATGCTTTTAATGGAAATATATCTGTATGGCTTCATGAACTCAATAATGGTTCTTTTGGAGACATAAGCTAATTGGTATTTTTAAATATTCTTTTTGTAAGGTTCTAAAATAAAAGTCTATTTTATTTATAAAAGACTAAAATTTATTTGTTTGTCAATGGTAAAAATCACTTTCAGAATTCTCAAAAATAGTGGGCTGGAAGTGGATGGTAGTAGATACTTGGTAACCACAAGGTCCTGGGTTCAATCTCAGCATTAAAATAATTGTCAAAACTACAAATGTCATACAATTCTCTTTTTTTTTGAGTTTGTTGCTTAGAATATTTATTCAAGTCAGAAGTAATTATCAGTTTGGCTAGAGACCATCTGGTGTCACTGATTTTAAATGGAAAAATTTCCACAAACTGAGAGTCCCTCTGAGTTTCAGAATACTAAGGATGAAATAAACAAGTGCCTTCGAAAGGTTTTATGCTCGGTATGCATTAATGAAAAGGGAGGATGGAGTGACTAATAAACAGTTGACATGGGAATATGGAATTGTCCAGACGGAGAGTACCTAAGGAATGCTAGGGCCTAGTGATGGGAGGTCAAGCCAGGCACCATAATCAAGCAGGCATCATGATCAGGCATGACCTCCTTCTTGTTATTAGTTGCTATTAATTGCATCCTTCACTCCAAGGAGCCCTAACACATTTGTCAGAAAAGATGACCTCCTCTGCTCATGTCTTCTCTCTCTGAGCCATCCATTTATTTCACATTGAGGAAATGAGATATGTAGAGATCAGGGACATATAGAGTCACCTAGCCTAGGACGGAGCCTGACACTCAATCTTGAGCTTAGCCCAGAATACTTACTGAGCCTTATGCATGAGAAATCATTGTCCCTGTGTGGCTGTGACAGGGCAGGAGAGGACAGTCACCTGCCTTTACCATGTTTACTCTCTGCTAGTGTTTCTCTGAGGTGTGGCAGAAGAAAACAAAACCACAAAGTACTGAAAAACAAAATAACTGATTTGCAAGGAAAGAATAGAGGAAAAGAACAGATCTGTGATTGGAAAGACCGAGAAACATAGGATTCAACTGGATACACCAATAAAACAAGTATTACAAACACTAGCTTAGACACAATGGGTGTACTGTGGAAATTAGCAGATGAAAAAGCAAGTCTGCACTGTCTTCAAATCATTTCTAACCCAAACATTTACGTACAGTCATTTGATTGAGATTAAATTCAGGTGTTAATTTCCCCCATCCCATCCCCTCGTTGAGATGGTATCTCTCTATGTAGCTATGTCTGGCCTGGAACTTACTACACAGATGAGGTTAACCTGGAATTTGTAGAGATCCTCCTGTCTCTGTCTTTGGAGGACCAGGGCTACAGGCACTCACCTCCAGAGCCAATCCCCCAAGGCCTCTTTTTATTTGTTATTTTGAGATAGGAGTTCACTAAGTTGTCCAGGCTGACTTTGAACTCACTCTGTATCCCAGGCAGGCCTTGAGCATGCTGTCCTCCTGCCTCAGCCTCCAGAGTAGCTGGTATAAATAGCCTTTATTGATGGTTTAGAATTACTCTTTCTCAAATTCCATAGAGAAGAGCTGAAATAGATTCAGCTGAAATACTCTTCAGGAACAGGCCACCCTCAGCTAGAGAAGCTGAATCAGGAGCCACCCTCAGCTAGAGAAGCTGAATCAGGAGCCCAATAGCAATGCACGGAACAAAGAAAATTCTTTTTATAGACTTTTGTCTTGTTTTGGGTGTGTAGCCCTAGCTGACCTGGAACTTGTTATATAGGCTAGGCTGGCTTCAAACTCACAGCGATCAGCCTGCTTACCTTAGATATTAATTTTAGTGATATTAAACACATAAATTTATGTTATGCAATACATAAATTTATTAGAGATGCTATCTGACTTATGGTACAAATTACTTCTCAACAAACCCACAGTAAATTGAAAGCACTGTAGGTCAATTGTATTTGACACACCTACCTACCCAACCACCGAGCTGGTCAACCCAGAATGCTGTGGGGGCTAAGCTGTTTCATCATGTGGCTGACTGGGGATTGTAACTTGAGAAAAAAGAGGTGTCAATACTGCATGTTGCTAATCAAGGACAAGATCCTTATTCAAAAATTAACATACAACTTTCATCAAGTGTGTTTTGCTTTTGCATTGAAAGTTGCAAAAGCATGTGATGAAGCCTTCTGTCAGGGGCCATCTTCCAACCATCTCATGTCACGTGGATCAGTACCACAATATTTGTCAGACTCTGCACTCATGCACATACATGATCTTACTTGGTCTCCTCAAATCATATGGAGTAGATAATAGTATCCACATTTTATAAACAATAACAACAAGCTTTTAGAATTGCAGTTAAATTTTTATTTCCCAGCGAGGCAATCATCTCAGTGGTTTATATGCATTATCTGACTTATGGGCCAATTAGTGTGCTCAAGTCATCCAGTTCCTTGGTAATGCAGCATGTATGGAGTCTGAAGCCAAGGCCATTTGGTTGAAGAGAAAATTGAATATATGACACAGAATGGGGGAGGGCAGGGTAGAGAGGTACGTGGTACCTGCCCACTAATGTTATACTTCAAAATGTTATGGGATGGGTAGTGGAGAGATGGCTTGATAGTTAGGAACACATACTGCCCTTGCGGAGGCCAGGGATTCTATTCCCGCCACCTACATTGGGCAGCTCACAATCAACTCCAGCTGCCAGGGGTCCAATACCTTCTTCTGGTATCTGTGCTCACCTACTTCATGTGAACATACCTCCCCACCCTACCCACATAGACACCTACACATAATTAAAAATAAAATAAATCTTTACAAATTGTCCAGGAGCACTAAAATTTGGAAACACATAACAAGATCTCTCTGAGGTCAAGGGATAGAAAGTCATATGAACCTTGGGCACAGGGCAGGTACTTCAGATTGCAGTTGTCTCAAAGAGCAGAGAAGAAGGTACAATTCAGATTGTTCCTGGAAGCAATGAATGTAAAGCCTCATGTGACTCAGTAAATATAGAACAATTCCTTTAAAGTTACCAGGAAGGGCAGAAGAAACAAATGTCTGCTCCATTATCCACCTGAACAGTGGGGCTGTTGTGGCTCGCACATGGACTGATTTCCTCAGCAGGGAAGTCCAGATCTCAGGGCTTTCCCAATTAGCTGTGGAACGAAGAAACTCGGGAGTTGCTTAAGCAACTGAGATCTCCATCACTCAGATCTAACCAGAAGAATGCAAAATGCTCTTCTTGTGTAATGGATCAAGCGAGCCTGGCACATACAGAGCACTCTTTGATGGTATTCTTTCTGAGAAAAAGCCATGACTTTGCTTTGGTATTGGCCTCAGGTAACTTATGAAACAAGCAAGGCATTCATCATACATTGTTTTAATGCACCATAATGTTATTATTTGTCAACACAAAAACAAGCTCTCACATCAAAGGGGATAATCAACGGTTTATTCTGGAACCAAATATAAGTGACCAGGGCCCAAGAACATAGACTAAGGTTACCCCAAATTCTATTTTCTAATGAGCTAACAGCTCCATGAGGTTTTACAGTAACTGAACAAAGAAAATCGGAAATCAGGATTCTTTTCAAATACATTAGTGGACATATCAGGTAGGCATGTCACAGACAAGTGGGGAAATTTCATCTCTAGGTCTCAGATGCTATCTGATGGCAGTCTTACCCTTTTGTTTGAGGAGAACAATGGGCCTATTTTTACCTAATGGTCACAAAGATATTAGGTCACATATGTAGGAAGGGTATGACTAGCTAAGGAGAGGGCTAAATATGCCTGAGATCATTGGTTCAAGATTTGGAATATTCCATCTTCTCCACATCGATGAAGCTCTGACCAGTCTGGCAGCAGGTTTCATTGTAAACAGCAGTTCCTTCCAGGAACTTTCATTCATAGATTAAAAGCAAGTCTTGGAGGCATCTTTGTGGTTCTGATCCTTTAGAACTTGATGTTAGGCCCTTGGATATCAAGGTAGGTGGTTGAAATGACATCCTGCTGCCATTGGGTATGTCCCTAAGCCAATATGATCATTGTCTTTATATAAACAAAAACCAAAACCTTTGGACACAGAGACATTGCCAAGGGGAATACCATGAAAACTTGATAGCATTTCCACAGATAGTGAACTTGGAAAAAAAGATAAAATTGGAAAGGAGAATTAAAAATCAAATATATATATATATATATATATATATATATATGGTGTAGTGTTTGTGATTTGATAGGGTGACTGTAACAGTGTTTGCAAGCATGGAGCTTAAAAAGTACTCTCTGGTGGTTCTGGAGTCTGAGTCTAAGAACAAGTGGGCATGTCTGGTTCCTTTCTGGGATGTGAACAAAAATCGATTGCAAGCCTTTTTCAGGCTTCTGGTGCTATGCCAGCAATCTTTGGTGTTCCTTGGTCTGCAGGTGTGTTGGTATTTCCCTGACCTTTGCATCTCATTCTCTTCCTGTCAAAATTCCAGTTTGTAATAAGGACACTAGGCATATTGGAGTAGGGACCCATCTTTCTCCCATATGACCTCAGAGTGAGTAATTATATCTGCAATGGCTCAACTTTTGAGTCTTTTTCTTAGGACCTTGGGGTTAGGTCTTCAGACTATAATTTGGGGGAATATACTCCAACCCATAGCATTTGGTGTGGGTGGAGAATGAGAAAATTGGGCTAGATGGATAGATGAGTTGGATTTTGGTAACTTGAGACTCCGAATCAGGCATGTGTTTACCCCTAAGCACACTGACTGTTTGCTTGTGAAACTGAAGTGTTTCTGGAGCTTGTAGAAAAGCCAAATTCTTAAAGATAACATATTACTTGTGGGGCACCATAAGATGCAATTGTTTTCGTCCATAGAGCCACTTGGGAATAATCAGACTTACCTAGAGACAAAAGTCTTCAAGATAGATTTGCTAGTTTTCGTCTATGCTAATGCTTCTTTGCTTTTATTGGCCAATAAATTAGAGACACAGAAGAATGCATACAATTAAAAAAAATTCAGTAACTGATTACTTATCCTTTGTTAATGAGGAAAGACTTACTTTTGGGAGAACAAACAACCCAACATTTGCTTGCATTACTTATTGTTATTTAAAACATTATTCTGGGGCTAGGTAGGGTTGGAAGGCCAGTGTTAATGGGCATGTTGAGTTGTATAGGCACAGTTCAGGGTTCATTCCCTAGCACCAAGGCATTCATAGACAGATCATATAATAATGAATATTCTCATTACTACAGAAATTTCAGTAATATGCTATTATGGATAGCTGAAGTTATAGAGATATTGAAAATAACGTGATGATGAGGTGGGAATGTAAAAACTTATCTATAAAGCAAATAAACTTCAAAAAATAAGATAATTTCAATTTATAAATAAGTTCTAAGATTAATAACAAAAGAGAGAGTCGTTTTTGAAAACAACACAAATCCTAAATAATGAAATAAAGTAGATCAGTATTATAATAGAAGATCATAATGGAAGTGTCATCTGAGTATTAATAAATAATAAAACTAAAGGAATGAGATTTTGTTATCTGGTCATATTTTCAAAGATTAAAAATTGCCTGATATTGGCAATTCACATGGAAAACACCATGTGGGGAGATTTGCCAATATGCTTCAAATCTTCAACATGTGTACTCTTTGATCCAGTCATTCTCAACTTAAGAACTACTCTAAACAAGTCAATAAGGATTATGCGATAATATACTTAATGGCAAAGGAAATAGAAACAAAATAATAGCTAATATTTAATGAATTATGTTCTAGTTATAATAATAAGTACTTTGCATGTATTAACCGGCTTAGTTCCTAAATACCTTGACATGAATACTTCTATCATTATTTATTACTATTTGCCATGGATATTACCATTTTACAGCCTTGAAAACTGTTTTGTAGAGAAGTTAAGCAATTTAACTAATTTCCTTGGAGATTATGAAAGGAAGTTCATTGTACTATTGTTGATAATAACAAAAATATGTGCATCACCTATCAGATTAGGTAGGTGATTAAAGCTGGGCACATTTACACTCTGTTTGAAAGAATTAAACCTACAAAGAAAGAAGTGTGGAAAAATAACCATGATTTATTGTCAAATGGAGTAAAACAGCCACAGGCATTGTGTGTGTATTCTCAGGAGACTGACTCCAGGATGCTCCCTAGATATCAAATCCAAGGATGCCCAAGTCCCTTGTATAGAACACTATGGGGTTTTCTTAAAGCCCAAAAGCATCCTCCCATGTGCTTGAAATCATCCACATCTCCTGATACATAACACAATGTAAATGCCACACAGACAGGGCTTACAATGTATTATTTATGAAGGAATGACAAGAAAAACATCTAGATACATTCAGTGTAGTTCCACATTTTTTTTTTCAGGTATTCCAATCTATGGTTGATTGAATCTGCAAATTCAGAACCCTTGGATATAGGTCCCACCGGCGCAGAATGCCACCTGAAATTAACTAAATATACATCAGCATTTCAATTTTGGTTCTAAGTGTCACAGTTGATTCTATTGGGAAAGATTACAAGCTCCACACTGTGAGATGGACAAGGCTTTAACTTTAATAGTTGCTGCTGTGGCTGTCTGGGAAGGTACATCTCTTCTTCATCTGAATCCTATTGTGAGATGTGACAAAACAGTCACACAAAGACAGCCCTTGGGGTGGACCAATGGTCCCTGTACTGGGGACTTGGTCCTCAGTGCACTATTGCCCAGAGTTGCGATCTGCAGGAAACAAGGCTTAAAGTGGGACCACTTTAGGACACTGATGGGGTAGCTGGCCTCTGAAGGAAATAGACTGCGTTCTTTTGCTAATTCTTACAGAAGCCCAGGCTTAAACCTCAAGCATCCATTTTTTTCTGAGCAAGCTTAATCTCTCTCTTCTTCCGTAGTTCCTGTTAGGTATCACGAGACCTCATAAGAGCCAATGCTAGCCTGGGTCAGGTATGTCATTGTAGCAACACAAAGTTAAGTAGTGCAGTAAAAAATGACACCATTATTACTGAGGTTCCCATTAGAGAGCACCCAGGGACAAGCGAGTTCCAGCCTCTTGACCTCAACCTTAGGAAACAGCCTTTGAAGCTAAGGTTGCCCTATGGAAAGGGCTGAGACAAGGATTCTCATTCTTGCCCATTCGGCAAATCTGGTTAAGACACTGATCTTCAGCTAGGATGGAGGAGTGAGATAATGGGCAGAGTGAGGTCAGAGTGACAGAGAAATCAAATCCACTTGGAAGGAAATGCTCACCCAAGTAAATAATTACTTATTACGATCTATGATTCCAAGGATATTCAAGCCTTAGTCTGTGGGACCTGTGGTAGTTATCTCCACAGACTGGAATGAGGAGGCTATCTTGGATTATCAGGTTAGCTTAAATGTTCCAACTGTTAGCAGAGGTGTCTTATTGTACTTGCTTGATGTAGAATCACACTCCGTAGCCCAAGCTGGCTTAAATCTCACTCTGTAGCCCAGAATAGTCTTGAATCCTTTACAATCTTCCTGCCTCATCCTCCAAAGTTAAAATGATAAAGGTGAGCTAGCCATCATCATGATGCCCAGACAGTAGTATCCTTGTAGGGGATAGACAGAGACGTGGCTACAGAAGAGGAAAAGATGATATAATTTAGGAGTCCTAGGAGAGATGCAGAGACCTAGAGATGGTCTACGGCCAGCTTTTAGGATGGAGGGACAATCCATGAGGCAAAGACTGCAGAAGCTATTAGAAGCTGGACAAAGCAAATGGAGGATGAGAAGGAGCCAGCCCTGCCAACATCTTGACTTTGCCCATCAAAACAATGTCACTCTTGTAGAAGCATAATAAATCTGTGTTGGTTAGGACACTGTATAAGTGTTAATTCATTATAATACCCAAAGTAAATGAATATATGATACTCAAAACTGGAATCAACTCCCCCCCCCCTTATGAGTTGGAAATGGTTAGATCAATTGTTCAAGGCTAGCCTTGGTTACAGCATGAGTTAGGCTAGCCTGGACTGTGTGAGAACTTCTTTCAAAAACCAAGAAATCAACAATAGTTAAAAAAGAACAAAAACAAAAATTTAAAATGTTTGCATCTTCACAAAAAGATCCATAGGATTCTATTCATCATAGTTAGCAGTAGCCAGCTAAAGTCTTTTCCTGTTTGTATATAACACCAAGAATTCTCTGTTCAAAGAAAACATCCTTCCTTTCAAACATAGTGAGGACACTGTGAGGTTTTATTCACCTGGCATTGTGGAAATTGGCAAAAGCATTATCAGTAAACAGTCCAAATCCTGAAACACACCTTTAAAATGCCAACAATTCAACATTTTATCATTTTCTTGTTGTTTTTTTTTCCAAAAGATTATGGGTTCCTATGTTTCTTTAATACACCACCTGCAAAGATTCAAACCTCGAGTACTTTGTTTTTAATCATAGTTTTTCTTTATTGTTAAGAATTTATACATGAATACAATGAAATATTATATCCATCCCTATCTCTCACCTTCAACTCACCCCATCACCCTAACATATCCTTCTCCAAACTTAGTGTCTTTTATTCTATTTTAATAACCCCACTACATGCTGCCCATATATGCATGAGCATGGAGCATGCACTAGAGTATGGGTAACCTCCCAGAAGGAATACCTGTAGCAGGAATCTTAAAAGTTCTTATTAATAAAATCAAACCCAAGGCCAGTTATTGGGGTCAATGCTGGTAGATCAGAGAGACAGAACAAGCCACAGCTATCTCACCTTGCCAATTCCTCAGCTGGTCCTGTTTCCTCAGACTGGAAGCTTCTGTGTCCTCATCCAGAATGAATCTCAGCTGAACTGTGCTGCTCGAAAGCCTGAAGCTTAACCAGCCACATGCTTAACCAGCCAAAAGCTTCTAGTTTCTGGTCCTCACGCCTTATATATCTTTCTGCTTTCTACCACCACTCTCTGGGATTAAAGGCTGGCTTTCTGGGATTAAAGGTGTGTGTCACCATGCCTGGCTGTTTCCAATGTGGCCTTGAACTCACAGAGATCCAGAGGGATTTCTGTCTCTGGAATGCTAGGATTAAAGGCGTGTGCTATCACTGCCTAACTAGTGGCTTTTCTGTTCTCTGACCCCAGATAAGTTTATTAAGGTACATGATATTTTGGGGAACACAATACCACCATGAATACCTCAGGAAAGGATGAGTCTCCCCTGCCCCCCGCCCCTGCAACTATCAACTGTCAATAGCTCCATGGATAAAGGTCAGGCCTGGAGAACACCTTCTTCATCTATTCTAACTGGTTTGATCTTGTGCAAACAGCCACAAATGCTGTGGAATTCATACATGCCGGAGCCATGCCCTGTCCAGCACTCCTCCTCATCTGCAGGCCCTGATTTCCGTTTCTCCCTCCCCTTCAGAAGTGTTCCCTGAGCATCCTTGGTTAGCATCCCTGCCTGTCTAGACTTCACTGTCACTTCCCCTCGTCCTCCCTCCTCATCTCCCTCCCTCCCTTTCTGTATTCCTCTCCCTCCTTTTCTTCTCTCCTTTCTTTTTTTCTTTAAGTCCTTTACTGAGGCTGTTAAATGTGGCTGTATAAAACAGGACCCAGGTATTCAAACACCGCCCCCCCACCCAGCACACTGAGATGTGGATATCAGGCAGCTAACTTGTATTTCAAACTCCCCTGAAGTTCTCTGGTGTCTGAATCCCACAGGCAGATTATTCTAATTGCCTCTCTCCTGCTCTCTGGATGGCTGGGTCACCTCCACCCACTGCTTCTCCTCTGGCTTGCTCGCTTGCAGCAAGCTCTGGCCTTTTAAAATTGCTGCTTCTAATGTGCTACCAAAATAGGGAATCAGAAAACGAAGCTTGTAACAATAGCTTCTGAAAGAAGAGCTAAGCTTCCTAAATGCTTTTCTTGTGAGTAGATCTTGGGGACAAGTGCATTTATTTGGGGCGGGGGGCATGAATTGGGGACATGCATAGTGGATCAGCAAGACCTGGTCAGCTAGTTATCAGTTTTTGAATTTCCGTCTCTCCCTCCCCCTCCCCCTCCCCCCTCTCTCTTTCTTTTTCCTATCTGTCCAGCTACGAGTTCTAAAGGCAGTTGTATCCTACCAATATAGATTTTAAATAGGCTTGATTTCTTGTGCACCTACTGTATGCCAGATACCACAAGTTCTGTTCCACATGGAGTCTCGGCTGGCATAGTGCATCCAGTAGAATACATGGCACCTCATTTCCTACTCAAAGGTGTGAAATGGAAAACCTGAATCCTGCTTGTCACTGTACACATCTCCTTCTGAGGCTGGGACAAAAGGGCAGGGCTGTCTCTGCTGATTCTCCGGAACACAAATGCTAACAAATGTATCTTGTTAGTCTGCTGTCAGGAGCAAGATGTGTATCAGGGAGGCTGTGTGTCTGAAGACACTAGAATAATTCCCTTCTGATAAGTTTCCATTTTATAGAGAAGCCGAGATGCTGCCAGAAGCTTCCTAAGGGGTGAGCTCCAAGCACTGGAACATGGGATGAGATGTGTGTGCATTTCTGAGAAAGACTAAGGCCAGGTGAGCCCCGCCCATGTGGGCACCCAGGCCTTATAACAGAGACCAGAGAGACTGGCAACCTAGTGTAGGTTTCAATTACATTTTCAAATGCCCAGAAATGTGTTGCTAATGGGCTCCCCCCACCCCGACCACCACCCTTTCTTGTGGGTGGGAAAAAAGGGTTTTCCTGGATCTATTCAGGGGCGGTTGTTGGAAGTCGGAGATGTAGGCAGTGCTGCATTAGGTTTTCTTACAAATTCTTCATTTGTCCAGCCCACATTCCAGAAGAGAACCCAGAAGGGAATTTCTGAAGGTGCCCGTGACTCCTGCAAAAGGTATGTTATGGGTTCAATGGTCAAATACACATCGATTCCTTGGATAATACCAAACTCAGACTCCATTCTTTCCCGTGTTGATGTCTTCTTTCATAACACGAGGACAGACTTGCCATCCCCGTCCTTCTTTATACTGAAAAACGTTCTACTTTTTACTGATCTCAAACTATATTTAAACTCTAAATTCTTTTCTCTACCCCCCAGGGATCACCAGGCAGGCTCCTCCGAATAACGGCTAATGAAATAAAGAGAAGTCGTGTGATTTTTTTCCAACAAAGAAATACCATTTCAGCTTGCAAACTAATTCCATTTGTGATTTAGAGGGCCTGGGCACCTTCCTCGAAAACCTCCCTGGGGAAAGGATGGATGGCCATCGCGATATTGCATGAAAATTAGTATCAGGCCACAAATTATTGGACCCCATTAGGAATTTCTTTTAGGTAAATTAAGGTTATATATCACAATCTTCCAAGAGCCTTGGATGTTTTGAATCCTCCAAATTAAGAGAGCATTTAAGATTTCCTGTAATCTAATACTGGAAATGATTAAAATACAAGGCCTGGTTCTTACAAACCTGGCTTCTCTTGAGCAGCAGCCTCATTTGAATAAAGAAAGAAAAGAGAGGAAACTAGAGGAGGGATTTCATAATTGAAAGGCTTTTGGGAAAGACACATGGTCTTGTGGTTAGCATGTAATACACACTGAACACACTAATTATTCAGAAAATATAGGAGATATGTACTGCTGGGTATTCATATGTTCACAACGTGCATTTGTGTGTGAACCTGCACGTGTGCATGTGCTTGCATACACGTGTGTTCACCAACATATATTTGTGTATGTGTCTGCATGTGTGTGTATGCCCGGTTATTGTGTGTGTGCCTGAATATTCATTTCAAGCCACACAAGGTAGTTTATATTTCCTGCAGGCACACATATCTGTATTTATGTCCCATGTCTTTATGTATTCAGTAATCAGGTTTAAGCTGAATTTTATTGTGTTTTCTACATCCTTTAAGTAGCAAGTTGATATTAAACTCTAGCATGTACCATCATTCATGCAGTATTATGGAAATGTATACATCACTGTCCAACACAACCATTTCCATAATTTACATTTTATCTTAAGTTTATAAGCATTTTAGCCATGTCTGCATTCTCCTCAACAACTTCCCTTCGGAGTCATTTTCCCTCTGTCCCTCTGTCCCTCTGTATCACCTGGTATGGCCCAGCTCACATGACCATCAGGTGAGAGTTAAAATATTTTTTATAAATATTATTTATTCTAAATAAGAGAGGGTCCTTGAAGCTGTTTGCCCCTCAAGTGATTGTGTGCAAGGAGAAGAGATGAGTGCAGTAGTTGTCCTTACACTGTCTTTTGTCCCTTTCTCATCCTCTAACTATCGTCAAAGCCCGTCTCACATAATGACCTTTCCCAGACCTCCTAGATGACATCACATAAGAGCTTTGGACTGGAGGGAAGAGACCAGGTCTTCCTTCCAGAACTGCTACTGTCAGCTAAGCCTAAACTAACTGGGGTCCAGCTAGCAGCTGTATGTAACCTCAGCTCTACATGTTACCTAGTTTCATCTTCCCAGACCTGTGATGCTGATACAGTTGTTCCCTGATATCTACAGGGGATTGCTGCCAGGATCCCCGATGCACAGCAAATTCTGCCAATACTTCAGTCCCCTGGATAGTAAAAACTGAGTGAGTGCAGCAACGTTTGCCTGTAACCTTAGTGATAGTGGGTGGAGATGGATGTATCCTGGAGCTTCACAGGCTAGTTAGTCCAGTCAAAACCGTGAGCTCTGGGTTCAGTGAGAGACCTTGTCTCAATGAATAAGATGGAGGTTTATGGAAGAATAATTCCAAGTGTTAGAGCACAGGCTTGAACCTTTAGGCCTCATGCCATAGCCTGAGTCAGGTCACACCTCCCTACAGCTCTCTCTAGGACAGAGAGTTAAGAAGTAGTCTGTGCTGTGAGTTGACAGCTCTCAATTTATGGCACCTGGGCCCTCCATACTCTTTGTCACCTATGCTATGTTGAACTAAATCACTTGATTTGAAACTTACCACCACCTCTAACAAGTTCTAAAGGGTCAGGCCTTTCATTCATTCAGGGGGATGGCTCTAAACACTCCTTGGGGACATTTGCTCAGGGAGGTGTTCTGAAGGATGCTCCCAAAGAGGCTTCTCTACCCCGTGCTACTATTCTCTCTGTCTCCTTTCTAGATTTTAAAGGAAATTGTCTCTGTCCCTTTAACTACCCCCAATAATGATTAGATTTCCACGTATTGTACTGTTTCTGTCTAATGGTCCCCCTCCAATTTTGAGGTTTGAGCTTAGCTTTGAGGCCCATTCATTCTAATGAACTTTATTTCTGGAAGTAATTATGAACTATGTGTCAGCTTCCTTTCTGGGCTTATCACCATTATAACATGAACATCAACCTCTGGCCTCCACAAGTGTGCACAAGGGCAAGAACACTAGTAAACACATGTGCATATATATGTCCATATGCACACAGATCTCTCTCTCTTTCTCTCTCTCTCTGACACACACACAAACACACACACACACACACACACACACAACATAGTGTATGCATAGAACCTGGGCATATCCTTTGGTATAAATCAAACCACCTCTAGATTATTATAATACCTAATGCAATGTCACTGCTCCATAACTATCACATTGCTGGGTAATAATGGCAAGGGAATGCCAGTATGTGTTTAGTATAGATGCAGCTCTTGTCCTATTCTTCCCCGAATACATTCAATCCAAAGTTAATCCAGTCTGCAGATACTAACCACAGGAGCACAGATGGAAGACTGTCCCTTGTTAGCTCCACTCCAGAGTAGGAAAAAGGGGTTCAGAGAAGTGAAATGATCTGACCATTAGTGGAACTAAAGTTTGAACACTATCCCCGGTGTTACCAGTCCAGGATAGGTCAACTACCAGGTTCAGTTGCTTTGTTGGATGGGACTCCACATTTCCTTCTTGATGCACTAGTTTATGGTAGTTTCCATTTCTCTCAGTTTGCATGCCAAGTTTTCAAGAGGAAGCTAAAACCTCACAGATCCATGCTGGGATTCTACCGCAGAGTTCACAGTGGCTATAACTACAATGTCAAGCTTAAGAAGTTAGCACAAGCCATAAACTAGATGTTGCCTTCAAGAAATTATTCCCCATTCCCAATGGAAAAATTACTAGTGAGATTCTACTTTTGGTATTTTTGGTGTGGTTTTCTAAATTTACTATTATTATATTTGTGTGGGGGTGGCATTTGTGCCAGCCACAGCATGCATGTGAAGGTCAGAAGATAGCTCTGTGGAGTCAGTTCTCTCCCCCCACCTTTGCAAGGGTGCCAAGGGTGGACCTCAGGTTGTCTGGCTTGCATGGCAAACCTGCAGAGTCCTCTCACAGGACCGTTGGTTCTTAATCTATGCCAATGTGCTTTAAATGTCGACCACATTCTAGAAATGCTACTTTTCTAGAAATTCACACTTGCAGATTGGGGTAGAATATCCATATATTGCTCAGGTGAAACTTTTACATATTGCTGCCTTAGATCTGGATCATTTCTTAAAGGCTAATATGTTGAAGGCTTGGTCTCCAGTGGGTTTAAAAAAATCATAGAAAATTCAGGAAGGAGGGCTTCATTGGAAGAAGTAGGACTTTAGGACTTGAGAGGACACTGGGACCCCGGCCCCTGCTCTCCATTCCCTAGTCACCAGGCAGCAAGTGTCTTCCACCAGGCACTTCTACCATGGTATACTGTTTTTCCACAGATCAGATAACCAAGTGTGAACTGAAATATCTGGAATCATGAACCAAAAGACACCTCCCTCCTTTGGAAGAAGTTTCCTTGGGTATTCAGTTACAGTTACATAAGGCTAACACAGAGATTTATTGAAATGAATATCTGGAAATACGTGGCTTTGTCTTTGGGTGAACAGGGCTTAAAAACCTTTGGTTGTATAACATAATTCTTTATTGATTCTTTGGGAATTTCACATCATGCACCCCAACCCCCTTCACCTCCCAGTCCCTTTATATCCACCCCCACCCCTGCAGTGTCCTCCCAAAAGAAACTCCCCCCAAATAAATTAAAAGTAAAAAAGAAACAAACACAAAAAGTTATGTCGCTCCTGTCTTTCCCATCTCTCCACCACTTCTTCATTCATCCTAGTAGTATTGGTAGTATTGGGAGCTGAGGTGTCACGCAATATGCCCTTTTGTCCAATCAGCCCCACCTGAAAATATTCATTGTGACGAGTCATTGGTCTGATTTAAGGCCTCTGATCTCTGGCACATCAGCATCACTGGACCCTCACTGAAACTCCTCTCGGATGTCCTGCTGCTGCCCTGAGTCACAGGGATCCTGCCGTTATTGTTCCATAGGACCAGTCCCTTCATGTGCTCCAGCAGGTCATAGATGAGGTAGATGTTAGGGTGGGCTAGCCCAAGGCCCAGGACATGGGTCTAAGTGGTAGCTGAGATGGCCAGCTGCTGGGACTGCCACTCTCAGCTGAGGGGCAGAGTCACCTCTCTTAGGCTCATGGCATCAGGGCCAGCTCTCCCATACCTGTGGTGGTGGTGGGGGGAGCATCTCTCCTGAATGGAGAGGGGTCAGCTCTCTCATGAGAGTAGGGCCAGTTCTCCTGCTGAAATATATAGTGAGGGGCAGGGCCAGCTATCCCAGGGACAGTGAAGGGTGGGGCCAACTCAGCATGGCCCTCAGGTTTCAACACATGTGGTTCCTATGACTCCCTGTGGTAACCTGTGGTCAATGGACATCAACACAGTTCTCAGCTGCAACAGGCACACAGACCCAGACATGGCCCAAGGCAGCAGCTCTGGCCCAGACATCACATGGCCTGGGTGGTAGGTGGCAGTACAGGCCACCCAGATCAGTATGGCACTAGCACTGACAATGGGTGGCATGGCCCTAGGAAACCAACATGGCCACAGGTTGCTGCCTACCTAGACCCTGGGCATCTGTGTGGCCTTTGATGGCAAGGTGGGCCACAGACATCAACAGAGTCCTAGGCTGTGGTAGAACCATGGACTCAGACATGATCCTCTGTGAAAGCCCCGTCTTGGATGTCGCTATGGCACCTTGTGGCAGCACAGGCCACTCACATCTGTATGGTCCCAGCTGTAGCACAATCCTCAGACTCCCACCTGGCTTCAGGTGATGGCCCAGATCCTGAGTATTTGCATGGTCTTTGGTGGTAGCATGAGCCACAGGCATCAACACAGACTGTGACATGGTCCTCTGCAGCAACCAAGTCCCAGACATTACCACAGCCCCGGGGGACAGCGTAGGCCACTCAGATCAGCATGGCCCTGGCAGCAGCATGGTTCTCTGACACCAACATGGACTCAAGTGGCTGACCAGACCCCGGCCATGAACATGGCCTTCGGTGGTCACTGAAGACATGGACATCGATATAGACCCTGGCTGCTGGAGGGCTATGGAAGCAGACATGGCTCTTGGCAGCAACTTAGGCCTGGATGTCATCATGGCTCTTGCAACAGCATAGCCCTCAGACACAACATGGCCAGGGTGACAGCCCAGACCCAGAGCATTCTTGTGGTCTTTGGTGGCAACATGAGTCATGGATGTCAACACAGACCCCCGCTGTGGTAGGACCACGGACCCAGACATAGCTCTTGGCTGCAGTCTGGGCCTGGACATCACCCTGGCCCCAAGTGGCCAGCAGGCCGCCTACATCAGTCTGTTCCTCACCACCTTCACTTCCTCAGTTCTGCCTCTTTCCATGGCACATGAACCACTCTGCTTCTCTTTCTCTCTCATTTCTCCACCACATATTTTCTCATCTTTATGGGACCTACCTGCCCGGCCCCTTATAGCACAAGGGGAGCCTGTGGATGTCTTCCACCAACCTGGCCTGTGAGAACCCAGGTTGGCCCATGGGTGTCTTTCACCTACCTGAGCCAAGTGGCACCATTGTATCTGGGTTGGTTTTTTTTTTGTTGTTGTTGTTGTTGTTTTTTGTTGTTTTTTTTTTTTTTTTAAATTTCTATGACTTCTGTGAAAACAATGAAGAAAGATTCCTCAGAGATGGATCTAAGTGGCACAGGTTCCCAGCAGGTTTAGCAGTGATTAAGACATTCTTTCTAGGGTTGTCCCTGACGTCCCTCCAGGGTGGCCTTAAAAGAAAAACATTGCATCTGTACCTTATTTTAATTATACACCACAATTTTACAATTTTTTTTACAGAGTTCTGAAAGCCAAAAAATTGAAAGTTGAAAACTGGGATCTCTTTACAAAAGCCACTGGGCTGAAAACCTTACCTTTTTATCTCAGGTGGTATGCTAATATGCTTTCCTGCAGAAATAGCAAGGCTGAATTGACATCAATAATGAGTTGCTTGTCTCAAATTTAGGTAATTCTGATTTTCAAAATGTCTGCAATTCCAGCACACAGTTTGAAATGGCTGGGGGATACAGTGACCTGCACCTGACTCAAGAATCCATGTTCCTCAAACCTCACAAGTTTGCTACTCAGTTTTATCCCTGGATCACTCTCCCCACTAGATGGTCCAGTTAAACTTCTCTCTCATGACCCTCATCACTTTAGATTTGTCAAAAGAGTGCATAGGACAATCTTAGGGGAAAGTGACTAGACATACAGCCTCAGTGAAAAACAAAGTAAAAATTGTGAGACAATAATTGGCAGATGAATACACTGTTTCCCCCTTTACCTAGAAAACAGCTACGGTGCTGAGTTAGAATTACCTTTGCTGTTTATATCTTATGTGGCTTTCTCTTACTGCTCATATTTTTTTTTTGTGTGCCTAGAGCATGCATGGGGGCTGATGGTATAGGGCATACTGTTATAGATAGATATGTGCCCTAACCTCGGTAAGCATTCCGTCACTAAGATGCCAAGAAGCACATCAGGAAGAGAAATTGCTCAGGCATCCTGAGGTAGGCAAATGAGTCTCTTCTAGCAAATATTTATTTTCCTACTTCCAACACAAATAGTATGAGAGAACATTACTAGTAAGGTTATCAATGGAGGACAGGTTGTTCAAGGAGACGTCGGCAAATCATCACCTTGTGGCTTTGTCCTGTTAGATCACAAGCTCATTGGGCAGCTTTCCATCCTGATGCAGCAGGCCTTGCTCCTCCCTCCTCTGGACTATTGGGTCTTTCTGCACTCATTGGCTTCTTTGTAGTAGGCAAAGAGCCAGTGTAGAGGAGGAAGGCAGCCAGGAGGACCATTCCTTCAGATAGACGTTTACACATTGACTCCCACATCACACACTCGGTGACCAATTTCTGAGGAATTGTGCTCTGGATGAACACACTCTGAAAAGGTTAACGTGGAAACAAATGGCTTCTGTCCGCTGCTTTTCTTCAGATTTGTTACTGTCTTTTCTTCCTTCCTTCCTTCCTTCCTTCCTTTCTTCCTTCTCTCATACTTCTTTCTTTTCTCCCTCCCTCCCCTTCCCTTCCTCCTGTCCTCCATTCCTTACTTTCTTCGGACATGGGTTTCATGGAGACCAGGGTAGCCTTGAGATGATTGATCCCCGTCCTTCTAGTGCTGGCTTACAAGCATATGCTACCAGTTTATATGCCTGGTTCATACAGTGATGGGGATGGAATCCAGGACTTTGTGCACTGACGCAAGTACTCTACCAACTAAGGTATGTCTCCCACCCCTAGAATGATATCAAGAGAGACACAGGAGAAACACTGGCACCAAGAGCTGGAAGCGGAGTGCTCTGAACTGCATGCACAAACACTAAGAGCAGTTTCACTTGTATTCAAAAGGGAGATGATTGGAGTTACCGTGCTCATGTGAGGAGTAAGTTTGGTCATGTAGGTACAGACTTGAAATGAGTTCGTAGAGCTGAGCATAGTAGTTCATATCTGTAATCACAACATGGGAGAGAACTGAGGCAGGAGGATCACTACATGTTTCATGACGTCTGTGCTACATGGTGGATGCGGGGCCAGAAGGGCTGCAGGGCAAGACCCTGTCTTAAAAAAAAATCAAAGTGTCACATGTATTAAGAAGTCCACATCATAAATTATAATTCTGTCATTCCCCCTAACCGTTCAGCTTACCCACTCCCCATCTTTTTCTGAGCTTTTAAGATTAAAGAAACAAGCTACAGTTTCAGGCTCACCTTTGCAGGTGAGCAGAGCTCTCTTTCCACTACTCTGGCAGGACATCTCACAATTAAAAACTAAACTAAAATGTCACTCTTCAGGTTTTTATTTTAACCAGTCCACAATTTTTTTTTCATCTGCCTTTGCCTTTCAGAAAGCCTGCAGCTGACGGCAGGGAAGGCAGGCGACAGCAGCCTTTAGATGTCTTGGATTCTTGAATTTTCTGCCTCTTATTAAAATTCCATCTCACCCATCGCCTGATCCCACAGGCCCCTGCCGCAGCTCCTACAGAGCTGAGCCCGTTCAGGTTTGATTCATTTATTCATCAAACATTTAATCTCCTACATACCGGGCACTGCACCAGGCTCTGCACCGGCTGGGTGCATAAGGGAGCATTTCTATTTCTGGAGAGCTCAGTTTAAGAGCAGTAGATACATATGTGTGCACATGCACACACACTGGCACATGTACATGCATACATACACAAACACAAATGGGCATACATACACACTAAAATAGGTACACATGTGCACAAATACATACTTGAGCACACATACACATATAGACACACTCACACTCATACACACATATATACACAAGTATGCACACACACATGGACACACATACATACACACATTACACACACACACACACACACACATATATATACAGGAATGTATACTCATATACACACGTATACGTACATTGGCACATATATACATACACACACTCATACAAACACACACACTCATGCATGCACACACACATCTTATGAATCTATAGAAAAATGCTATGAGCAAGGCTTATCACAGAGTAGACAGGAGATGACATATGGGTATGGGAGAAGCAATAAAAAAAGTTCTTTCAAGGAGACAACCTGCCACTTAGCTCAAAGGGGCAAAAGTTACCAAAAGTCTCTTACTTTCTCTGACAATGCTGCCCTCCATTGTGCTCTCTCTGTCTCTCTCCATCTCTGTCTCTGTTTCTCTCTGTGTGTCTGCTTTTCTCTCTGTGTGTCTGTCTCCTTCTCTCTCTCTTCTTCTCTTCCTCTCTCTCCCCCCTCTTTCTCTGCCTCTTCTCCATTTGTACCTTCTCTGTGTCATTCTCTCTCTTTTTTCCTCTGTTGCCTCTGAGTGACTCTATCTCCTTTCTGTCTCTCTGTGTCTGTCTGTCTGTCTGTCTGTCTTCTTTCGTCTCTCTCTCAAATACTTACCTCCTTTCCTGGGCTTACTCACCACAGTACTTCTACTGTCTTACAACATCCGGTGCATAATACACACTTGTCATGGGTTGAATTTCATTGTCTCCAAAATTCACATTGACATCTTAAGCCTTACCATCTCGAGGATAGCTGTTTTAAAGAGGTAAACTAAAGTGAGGTCTTATGGGGATTCTAATCTAATATCACGAGCATGTTTAGAAGAGATTAGGACATAGACATGGAGAGATGATTGTGTGATCACATAGGGAGAAGGTGCCATCTATACGTCAAGGGCAAGGAACTTAAGCCTCTCACGTCTGGACCTGGGGCTTTTTTTAGCTGCCAGGGTGGTGAGTAAAATTTCTGTTGTCTAAGCCACCAGTCTCTGTGTTTTGTCATGACATCTCTGGCAAACTAATGCAAAACTCAAATTTTACTTGTTGAACAAATGAATGGTGATGGCATTGCAAATGGAAACTGAACAGTCCTTCTTTGTGACTAATTCATGGAGTCCCGGGAGGCTGCCAGCTTATTAACTGGCACACAGTAGAAGCTCAGTAGAAATGAGGGGGTTTGCTAATTAGCATTAACTCATCTCCAAAGAACAGAATGGATGTTTTGTTTTGTTGGTAAAGGTAGGAAAGTTTGGTTCAACTTGACTCCCATGATTTGACTGTGACAATTAAGGAGTAAGAAGGCAAGGCAAGGAACATTCCCTAATCACCTCTCAGTGGGCTCAGGGCTTTCCCACAATTACTGAACGTAATGCTCGTAATTTATGAAGCAGGTGTTAATGTGTCTGTTTCGCAAATGGTGTAAGTGAGACTAGAAGAATCGGGTGGCTTGTCTAGGAGCCTACATCTTATTGTGTTTCATCTCCAAAAATCAGTATTGGTCCAGAACTTCTCTTTTCCTTGAATATTTGGAGTCAGCTAGCTCGTTGGCTCTCCTCAGCAGTTCTGTGAAGAACTAAGTGACTTACTTGCCATCATGTATGCATGATTACTTTACATTGAACAATTTCAGTTCTGCTCTAGAAAATAGAAGCTAAGTGGAGAAGCATGAAGCTTGTGAGACACAGTAGACATGAACTGACAAGAATATGGTTGGCCTTCCATAGCCTATGGAAATCAAAGACATGGAAAAATTGCAAGCAGGTATAGCGTTTTCTCTTGACATTGTTACCTAGGCACTACAGTATAACAGCTATTTACATAGCATTTCTAGTCTCCTCTATCAGTAATTAGAGAGTGGGATGTGATAGTGATTGCCTATAATACCAGCACTCATGGGGCAGAGTTCGAGGCAATCTTGGAGTACATAGCAAGGGTCAGTCAATTAAACACACAAACACACCAAAGGTTGGGGATCTGACTCAGTGGAACAGTGCTTGCCTAGCATGCATAAAGCCCTAGGCACAATCTCCAGCACTGCTAAGTAAATAAATTATACAGGAGGATGTGCATAGTTTATATGCAAATGCTTTATCACTTTACATAAGGGTCTGGAAAATTTGTAGATTCAGAGGTCCCTGGGAGTCCTGGAATAAACTCCCCCATAGACACCAAAAGATGAGTACATGTATGTGGCATACATAGATAAAAGAAATGAAAATATATAAGGATGTTTAAATTGTAAGCAATGAAAAGATTCATTCATAAGACACAATCATACTGGCTGTGGGAGATGGTGCCATACCCTGTGGCTTTGTGTATGTTCTGCCAAAGGAGCTTAGATAAAACCATAGCTTCCCAGCAGATAGCTGCCAGTGAGACTTCTTGTCTGGGAACACTTACTTCTCCCCCTGATACTGCTTGACAGCCCCTCACCCCCACCCCTTTCATCTCTCCAGTGGAGGAAGAGCTTTTGGTATGGTGGCCACCTGCCTATCATGTTCCTCATTGATCCTCAATTCTGGATGGCATGGCTAAAGCCTTACGGCATTCTATCTTAAGTGTTCCAACCTCCAAAACTGTCCCCATGTATCTTAGTAGGCTTCTAAAACTTGACAATTCTGTCTCAGCTTTGTCTGAGTTTCCCTGATATTGCACTCAAGGCCACAGTAACAGCAAGGTAAGTTTCACACACAACACCAACCATGGTATATATATTTAACTCTACATCCTTCATGATAATGACCTTGGCTCTGTCCCTACACCTGCTAATAGAGAAGTGTTTCTTCCTGAGAAACTCTCCCTACCAAAATGCTTCCTGATGGGAGTTTTGGTTCCATACTATATCTAATTGTTGATTTCCATTTATATCAAAGATATCCAAAATGAATCACTTTTTAAAAATTTATTTATTTATTTATTTATTTATTTATTTATTTATTTATTTATTTATTTATTTATTTTGTATACAGCATGTATGACCAGAAGAGGGCACCAGATCTCATTACAGATGGTTGTGAGCCACCATGTGGTTGCTGGGAATTGAACTCAGGACCTCTGGAAGAGCAGTCAGTGCTCTTAGCCTCTGAGCCATCTCTCCAGCCCATGAATCATTTTTTAAGTCACAAGTACAGAGTAGGTTGGGAAGTGGTCATTGTGATGTAAGTCCTTGCCTCATCTGTTCAGATCTAAATCCCTGGAGTTGACTCTCCCACTGAGAACATTAACTACTTTACCTGAAAATTGGATGATTTTTATAACCTCTGTCCTTCCCACTAGGACCAATGGTAAGAAAGCTTGACCTAGACCTGGTCCAGACTCCAACAAGAGGAGCCAGAACCAACTGGCTACTTGTACAGCAATGTTGTATCTGGCAATTATAGCCAGCAATGTCTTACTGCATTTTCTAAATGTCCTTCCGAATATATTGTATCTTTGGACAACACTATCTGAGAGTGGAATCTATTTGCTAAACTCTTCAGAAGATAGAAGTTATTAACTTCATAACCACATGCTCACACAATGCAAATAGGTATTGGACCGTCAAAGCCTATTCCTCTTGCTAATTGTGTGACCTTATGCAAAGTGCTTTTAACATCCATGAAACAAAGAAAAAAGTTGTCCCTCTTTATAGGACAGTGATGAGACAGTCTCTCAGATGCCAAAACCTCATGCAGTACCCAGAACATCCTTACCTAGAATAGTTGCTACTATTAATTGTGCTACTATTAACACCTCAACGCAGCTACCAACTTTTCACAACATCAATCCTCTCTTCTCCACTTACCACTTCCCTAATCTTTCTTGCAGTGTGGATGTAGAATGATTCCACTCTCCCATTTTCTCCTACTAATTCACAACCTTAGAGTTTTCCCTTATGATGCTAACGGAAGGAATTTCTAAAAGAATTCAAGACCCCACTTAATGATGAATTCCAGTGCCAGTAAATAATGCTTTTTATCCACCCGGACAGATGAACTCCTATAACAGCTATTATTTTTGTATACTCAGATCTACTTTGTTACATAAGATCTGGCTTCAGTCTTACTTCTCAGAAGAAAGATGAAACCTCTTGGGGAATCTGCTGTGAATCACCGCCTCTATTTCTGCAGAGCGTCTGGCTCTTGCTGAATCTAGAAGTCAAGCCAGTGCTTCTCAGAGAAGCCAAATCCCCACCCACCAACACCTCGGGAAGAAACCTGGGCAAGGGATGGGCAGGGCTCTTAGCAACAGCAGTGCCTGGTGGGGGAGGGCAGCAAAAGCTTCCCTGGGTTAAAAAAAAAAAAAAAAGACTCCTTAAGGATGCTCCATTCTCTCAGAGAGACTTTGCTTCCACAAACCCAACATGTGAGCCTGAGGAGGCATCCATATGGGAGGCTTTCAGGGAAACGACAGGCCTGGATTCAACACCAGACCCTTAGACTCAGCTCAGTTTCTTACAGAGGCTCAGTCAAGGTAGGAGAATTTGGAAATGCCTACACAATTTAGAAGAAGTCTGTAGTTGACACGGTAGACTAGGAGCTGCTTGGTCTGTACTTTTGGTAAATTTGTAATTATCCAGTGACAGACATATGTTTTCTCTCCACAATTGGAAGAAGCCTTACTTACATAAACTAATTGTGACATTTGGAAGAAGGAAGTAAATGCAGAGAGGTCACGGGATTCGTCCAGATCCACAAAACCAGGAACCCACGAGGGCCATGGATCCCTGAGGGATTAAGAACCTCCAGCCCCCCACCCCCACCCCCACACTTCCTTGAAATAGCTGAATTTGCTCTCTGGAGTCATGGAAGACACTTCAAGTGCCAGGACTCTGTTTCCTTGGGTGTTCACCCCAACTCTAGGGCCAGTTCTCACTTCTGTGAGGAGCCAGGTCAGGAGAAGAGCTGGAAAGACCTGCCTCTGGTTCTCCAAAAGGATGTATGAAAGATTCAGAATCAAATGCAGACAATCTCACTCCCAAACAGACTACAGTTACAGACCTGAAGCCAGGACCATCTTCATTTCTAGTGTTGTCCTCCTCCTATGCAGCTCTGAGATCTGGTTCTCTCAAGTACTCTTCAGCCTGGTGAGGTCTTTCTTGTGGGCTATTTGCCCAAGTCTGGTAGTGGTACCTCCCTTGGTTTTGTTCACTGGGATTACTACTCACTGGTTTCCACTGGTTCTGGAGGTAAGGTCAATCTTATGTCAAATTGAAGTCTTTCCAGAATTTCAGTTGGTGTTACTGCCACTGCTCAAGTCTCGTCATTTCTACCCTTTCTTGAAGATAGAGTCAACATTCTTACCTTCAGGATCTGAGAGACTATAGGATCCAGAATAAAGATCTCAAGCTACAATGCATGCAAAACTCAGCTTAGGATGGATTTTGTCCAGCCCTTCTGGCCAAGCACGTTAATTGAAAGTGCATGCATGTCCACTTGCTTCACAAAAGAGGAGTTACTCTTTATGCCTTAATTTTACCCCAACAGCCCAGAACACATCAGACTGGTGAATGTCATTGTTTGTGTGATAACTGTTTGTGGGTAAGTCATCTAGCGCTGAGAGATGGCACCCTCTTAGAGTGACTGGGGGTTGTTAGCACTTCATAGTCTATGCCTCTCCCTTCCATTCAGTCATTTGAGTACCCAGTTAGGCTGTGCCGGAGGTCTTTGAATTTGTAATTCTTGACAGCATTACCTCAACCCCAACCATTATCCTCCCTGCTTCTTGACTCTCATTTTTGAAAATCACCCAACTTGGGTTCCCTTCATGCTTTTTCCCCATGAAACCTGGGCCTTTCTCAGTCATTCACTGGATATGTTCTGTTGAAGACAACACAAGAGAGTAATGTCACACACACCCAGCGACAGTGCCTTTGTCATCTCCACAGGTAACACCAGCACATGACCCAGTGGGATCACAAACTGAGGCTCACCAAGAATGTTTAGAAATTAACTAGTCAGAGGGACTGATAAACCAACATAGATTCATTGGCTTTCCTGGAAATAGCACCACACTGTGTCTGCTTTCCGAGGAGAGCTCGCAGGCAGGGGAACATGCAGATGAATGAACAAAGGTGCTAGTAGTTCTCTGATGCTTTGGTCACGTCAGAGCATCTCTCTGAACCATTAGCCCCATCGCCTTTAAAAAGAACATGAGTCAGCTGTTCTGCCCTTGATTATCATGAAAACATAGATCTGCACAATGACTTGCATATAAAGTCAAAGCATTTCTTTCACAATATCCAAACAACAGCAGGGACGTGCCCATCGGCGGGTGAATAGTTGAGCCAACTACTGTGTAATTCATATGATGGGCTATTGCACAGCATTAAAAGGAACATACCATCATCACATCAGGAACATAAGTAGATATCATGGATCACAAGGCTTGTACAATAAGCCAGAGGCACATTTGATTCTATTTATATAAATCTAACCTAGTCCATAGAGACAATGGGAGTTCAGTGGTTGTTTAAACCAAGACTAGGGGTGAAGAGAGAGAGAAATTCTAAAGGGCCTTGGAGAAAACTCGGGGCATGGTGGACATTCTCCAGATGATTCTGCCAGTGGTTTGATGGATCCATAACTCTGTCAAAACTTATCAAAATGTACTGTTTAAATGCATGTAGTTTACTGCAGTAAAATTATTCCTTGATACATTTGAAAAAAGCTATATTAGATGCTAGGATATGGCTAAGTCAGAAAAATACTTTCTGCCTAAACATGAGATCCCTAAGTTTAGATCCCCAGCACCCATCTAACAAGCTGAGTACATTCGTACAAATCTATAATTCCAGCCTGAAAGACAGAGACAGGAGAATCCTTGGGACTTGCTAGCCAGTCAGTCTCACTACAGCAAAGAGATCCTGGTAGAAAGCTATTGAAGAAAATACCACTAAACAGCCTCTGGGTTCTACATTCACAGATATATATATATATATATATATATATATATATATATAGAGAGAGAGAGAGAGAGAGAGAGATATAGATATATAGATATAGATATAGATATATAGATATAGATAGATATAGATATATAGATATATACACACATGTATGTATATATACACACTCTGCAAAGATAACCCCTACAATGGTTACAAAACATTTAATGGTAAGGGACTCATTCTACCTCTGCCCTGTTTATGCAGTAATTCTTATTTTTAAAACGCAGAAAAGAATTGATACTAAGATTAGTACATTAAGGAAGAGTCCTATAGTGTCATTATCCATAGAAATCAGTATTTCTTCATGTAACTTTAACTATGCCTACAGTCATTTTTAATTTAGCATAGTAGTATATGTGTTGTGATGAAACCATATATGTGAAAGCATGTTATATAAATAATACAAAACATATAAAGTTATATAAATGCTTTAGTTGATGGCCTACTACAAAAAATAAGAGAAAGGAAAAGAAACAAGCAGCCTTACTTAGTATGCATATGATATAAATTCCTCTCAGTGTCTAGAGAGACAGTCCCTACCCAAGAAATCCATCTTTGCAGAATCTAAGTTCTCACGGACATCAACTTTTAATTTCTGCTCCTCACATTTGTGTGGACCTGAGATGGTCCCCTCCTTTTCTGATGTCTGGTCAACTTCAGCATCCTCCATTCCCTTTCAGATTTCAATCCATCACTGGGTGTTCAGTACGCATGGTTTTTCTAGCAAGGACCAGGAGAGACTACTTCTGATAAATGGGGAGAGTGTGAGCGAACAACATCTTTTATCTTAATACCAAATACAAAGTTCTGTCTCCCACAGTCCACTCTTGACCTCATTCAACAATTTCATTCAGCTTCCCCATCATTATCTTAATAGGCATCTACCTACCATTTACCAAAATGCAGTAAGTGGGGTGATCATTTTTCTAAAGATAAAAATGACACCTCTATTCTTTCTCTCAAGCAGATGCTAGAGTAGACTTTTATTTTTTTAACTGGAATTCTTCGGGATGGTTCTGAGCTCTAGCTTTGTCTATAACAGTTGGGGAGACAAGGAGTTAAAACATCAAGAAGAGAATTTGACCACTGAAGACCTGGACTCCCGATAGCTCAGTGCAAATGAAAACAGCCAGTTTTCTTTCTTTTTTTTCTAGCTTTAATTATCTGTGTAATTACCTCAGTCCATATAGAGACAGCCTCAGAAACTCAAGAAAGGCAGTTTTTTCCCTTCAATACATCAGTGTCACAGACAGCAACATTTATTGTGTGCTGATTGTGTACATTAAATATTGAGAGACATGCAGAAACTTACAATAGATGCTACTCAGAATATCTTAATGACCGGGTTACAGCCACATGACCATTGGAATAATTGATAGATGCCAGGCATCACACAGCAGTAAGGATGCAAGACCATATAATATGGGATTTAAAAAATGTACAGTCAGCAAACAAGAATGAACAAGTCAGAAGAAGGCTGGAGCTAATTGCTTGTATGGCTCTGACTTGTAAGTTTGGTAAGATTTCAGTGAAGAGATAGTTAAGGCATAGTGCTTGTCAGTCAATAAATGGTTGGTGGATAACTGCTTCACGCCAGATACTTTCTCTTAAGATGTTTGTCCAGTAATTATCATGGACTTTAAGTGAGATGCTTTAACAATTCAAAATCATTCAGTCTACTGAGCTGAGAGGACAATGTTTGATTATTTGAGACACAGGAGAAGGGTATTCATTTGGTGTAAGCAGGTAAATCCATGGTGGGGTACAGTCCTTCTTTATGCTTTTGTCCTTTACACTGTCTCTTACAAAAAAGAAACAGGACAAGTCTGTGTTGACATTCATTTATAGCCCTCTTCTGTGTCTCCTACAAGAAACAAAGGGCAACTTTCTCACATTCCAGGGACAGAAGCACAGAACCTAAGCCAAGAAGATAATGTAAACAGAGAGGTTGGCAAACAATGTGACTAGGATAACACTTATCTCCTTCAATAATGAGGTTCATATTCTAGAAAGGAGAATTCCAATATTAGGTTGCTATCTCCATGCCTGTGAACAGGTAGAATCACCTGGTGGTATTATATAAGGCCTCAGATCTGTGGAAGGTTTGTTTCCTTCAAGATTAATCTCCAACATCAATATATTAATTCACACTCAGGTATGTTTATTGAGTTGAATGTCCTGTTGAGCATGGCAAGGCCCTCTCTTGCTATAGAGCAACTTACTAAGGGAGCCAAGCCTTAAGAAGATTTGTGTCTTGGGGTTACTATTGCTGTGATAAAACACCATGACCAAAAGCAACTTGGGGAGAAAAGGGTTTTGTTCATCCAGCAGCTTGTAGTCCATCATCCAGGTAAATCAGGGCAGGAACTTGGGGGCAGGAACTGATGCAGAGGCCATGGAAGAGTGCTGCTTAGGGGCTTTCTCCCAATGACTTGCTCAGTCTGCCTTCTTGTAGCATCCAAAATCACCAGCCCAGGGGTGGTATTGCACACAGTGAGCTGAGCCCTTTCATATCAATCATCAGTCAAGAAGATGTACTGAAGGCATGCCCACAGACCAATTTGTTGAGACCATTTTCTCAGTTGTGCTTCTCTCTACTCAAAGGACTCTAGCTTGTGCCAAGATGACATAAAACTAGCCAACATAGTGCAGAACAAGCATGGATTAGAGTGAAATGAGTTTGTCCTGATTTCAATGTTCACCTGGTTTATTCCAGTGAGTTCATCTTGCTGCCAAGCCTGAAAGAGACAAATGTGTACTTGTATTATTATTTTCAGAAGAGCACAGTTCAGTTACCTTAGGGGCTCTTTCCTGCTGTATTATGAATCTTCTCTTCTGCTTCCTTTCAAGGAAGTCTTAGTGATAGTCCATGACCTAAGGATCATTATCTGTTTTTGGAAAGCCTTTACCATCTTTAGTATGGTTATCTCCACCATTAACGTTATGTCTGAGCTTTCAGAGGAAGAGTAATTTTATTTATCCTTCCTTTTATTTATACTTTTGTAATATAAGTAATTATTCTACAGAACCCTCAATTCTCAAAAATAAGGGAGCAAAGATATTCATTGAATATGAAAAAAATGTCACTAGACCTGGAACCACAACATGGTGGTTGTAATGAACAGAGATGTAGAAGAACAGAAGAACAACATTACAGTAGGGAATGGAGGATGGAGAAAACAAGTTGAGAATTTGGCTATCCCTGGGTTGGTGCCTCAGCACACAATGACACCAAGACATTTGCTCAGATTCTCTTCTTCAGAGGTAGAAGTTGAGATGTCCTTCATCCACTTTTCAAGTTCCAAATAAACATTCTTTTCATCTTTCCATGTATGATATAAAATGATGGAAAGGACCTAGAATGAAAAAAATGGTAGAAGGGCAGGAAAGGTAGAAGAGAAAATGGAAAGAAGGAAGAATGTTTATACTTGCGATGCAAAGTCTAGATTAGATTCCTGACTCTGCCATTCAACACCTGTGTTACCTGCACAAAATAGTCACCCCTTTACTAAGGTCAAGTTTCTCTTCTGAGCAACAGAGAGGCCATATCCCTCTTCTCATTGGTATAAGTTAAAGGATCAACCAACAGATTATATATTGCACTGGGGATTTGAATGATCATGGATTGTAAATATCTAAATAGGTTTGTAGACATACAATAGAGCAGTCACATGAACTATTAATCAAATAACTGAAATTTTACATCCATAATAAAGGTTTTCTTGGTTTCTTTTATCATGACTGGCTCTGTGTCACCACACTTCTATTATACAAGATACTATTACCACAGTACTCACATATCCTACCATTATTTTTAAATTCTTGTTTCTTACTAGATTTGGAGTTCCTTATTAGCAGGTGTCTTTGCCTATCCAAAGATGAAACTTCAAGGCTAGTACTGGTATCTACATGATGAAATCTTTACCAATATTATAAAATAAGTGCATTCATAAATGCAGACCTCCAGAGTTTCCAGAAACTCAGAAATTGGAGGAATTTCTTTTATCATTTCTGTTAAAATGATAAAAAATGAAAACTCTGAATTCCCAAGAATCAGGAGATGTGGCATTTGCAGTCTTGGGTTTCCAGATGTGTCTACAATTTACTTCAACAGGGCAGCTCTCCCAGGTAAAGTCACCTGTGAAGAGTCTGGTTTGTGAAGGAGTAGCAGAATCTACAAGTTGACAATCCTTAGAGCTGGAACCACATGTCTGAAATGAACAGAGTTAGCAAAGAATGGCATTACAGTAGAGAAAGGAGGATGTGACAAACAAGGTATGGGAACTCTCCACATCCTTGAGAGCCAAGAAGTACTCTGGATTTCTAATTTTGGCAGGAATATTTGCATACACATGATGAATATATAATGTAGGGTATCCAAGATTAAACAAATTCATTGATGCTTGGCCATATATTATACACCAAGTTTAAAGGTAAGTTCAGATAAATTGTTACCATCTCTGCATTTTGATACACCCTGTCTGTAGCTAGAGTTTTCCTGGTCCTACCTGGCCCATGGTCAGGACAAGTCTCTCTCACCCACCAGTCCCACAGCTGCTCAGACCCAACCAAGTAAACACACAGAGACTTATATTGCTTACAAACTGTATGGCCACAACAGGCTTCTTTTTATCTAGTTCTTATATTTTAAATTAACCCATATCTATTAGTCTATAAGTTGCCACATGGCTCGTGGCTTACCGGTACCTTACATCTCAGTTTCCATGGTGGCGGCTAGCAGCGTCTCTCTGACTCAGCCTTCCACTTCCCAGAAGTCTCCTCTCTCTTTGTCCCACCTATACTTCCTGCCTGGCTACTGGTAAATCAGTGTTTTATTTATTAACCTATCAGAGCAACACATTTAACATACAGAACATCCCACGGCACCTGTCCCATGAGGTCAGATGTGGAGTTTCTCACTTGTTGTTATGTAGACTCTTCAAAGTATTTCCAATTTGGGTGTGTCCTACATTTTATATTTTTGATGTAGTAATGAGCAATGTTTATTGGTTCCTATAATTCTCTATTGTGCATTTCTGGGGTGTAAAGCTCTGCTAGGCTTTACTGTTTGCTTTCTTTCAAAGTCTAGGTTGAACATTAATCTCCAGTATAATGTTACTAACAGATGAGATTTAGGGGATAAGGTTTTTGGGAATTTATTAAGTCTTCATGAATAAGGTTAGTGTCCTGCAACAGAGACTTCGGTAGGGCTGGCTGGCCCTTTCACACCTCTGCCCCCTCTGCCATGTGAGACACAACAGGAAAGTGCTACATGACTGTCAAGAGTCCTCACCAGACACTAATTTTGCCAATATTTGATCATTGACTTCCTAAGGCTTTAGACATGTGAGAAATAAATGTTTCTTCTTCATAAATCGTATAGCCTCAGGTGCTTTGTTATAGCATCACCAATAGTGAGACAAGTTCCAACTCCTTACTGATCTGAAAAAAAAAATGAATCACCAACTTCCCCTCCATTCTTGGACTTTTATTGACAACTTCTTGTCACCAGGTATAATTTTAGAGCAAAAATTGGTGTGTGTGTGTGTGTGTGTGTGTGTGTGTGTGTGTGTGTGTGTGTTCATAGTATTTTAGAAGTAGTAAACTGGCTTCTCTCTCATATATACAGAAAAAAAAAAAGAAACTGAGGGAGAACTTGAGGAGGGACAAGGAATTTGAAGAATTCAGAGCTCAGTGACTTCATATACTCCCTATTGAAGGCTAGCACACGATTGGGTTTTAATATTAATGGACAGTAATTCATTGGTAATGGAAACATTTTCTGTGCTTTAGTTTGAAAAGACTATAATGAAGCAAGTTCAATGGATTTTCCCCACCAATTTTATTAAATACATTTTAATTTAAATATTGATTGAGTTTGATGAGTTGTTTAAGTACACATACCTACTATAATCCCTAGTAAGATATTGGACACATCATTTTCTTGGACTTTTCCTGTATGTATTGCTGTGGAATAATCCTCTTGTATACTGTAAAGACTTGTCACTTGAATTGTTTTAATAAAATGCTGATTGGCCAGTAGCTGGGCAGGAAGTATAGGTGGGTGACCAAACTAAGAATGATAGGAAGGAGAAGGGTGGAGTCAGGGGTGGAGTCAAGGGTGGAGTCTGCATCCAGCCAGATGCAGAGGGAGCAGGAGATGAATGTGCCATGGTATCACCACGTGGCAAAGCTAAAAAATATGGGTTAATTTAAATGTATGAGTTATCCAGTAACAAGCTTGAGCTATCAGCTGAGCATGCATAATTCATATTCAGCCTCTGAGTCCATTATTTGGGACCAGGCTATCAAGACAGGAAATGGCCTTTTACAATGTATCTTTTTGGTATTGCAGTTGATGTTGTGCCTCTAAGTGAATAGATGCTAGTATTTTGAGGCCCATGGATTGCTTCTTAGAATCTGCTGAAAGTTATATACTGAGTTATCACTGAGACCTGAAATTGGAAGCACATGCATGGATTTCAGTTCAAGGACCCCAAGTTACAACTTTGTAATTCTCTTATTAACTAATTGTAAATCTTTTTTGCATGCTGACTGGGAGCTCTGCATTGGGTATTGGACAGAGAGGACTAAAGAAACATGGCATTGTTTTTGTTGCATTGCTTTTATAGCAAGGACAAAGGCCACAAAGAAGAAGGCCACAGAGATGAATGTAGCAAGGACAATAATCAACCTGGGTGTGGTGATGAGTCATCAGAACTTTATAGATACTCATGGGGCTCAAGGAAACCTCTCTGAGGAGATGGTTTGGTGAGTCTGAGGATAAAGGAAAGCAAGTTACATCAGAGATAGAGAAGACCCTTCTAGAAGAGACACATCATCTGTCTGCTGCTCTAATTGCATTTCCACTCCTGCACACCACATTCTGAATGTTGATTTCATCCATTTGCAAAGTAGGCCAAGCACTAAGGGAGAATTGACATCCTCACAGAACATGGCTTTTAGGGCCTGCAAGAGAGCTTTTCTGGTTATCTCTTGAAGGTACAAAATCGATTGGTTTGAATAACAATTTTATTTTTCTCTCATGATTTGTGTGGGCTGGAAATTCAGAGGGCTTTGCCAGATAGTTCTTGTACAGGGCACCTCATGAATTCACAATTAGGCTTGGAAATACCTGGAAGAGTGAGAGCTGGCCACACATCTCTTTGTTAATGTGGTCTCAGGAATTCTCTACAAGGTACTCATGGGGAGACTTCTTTGGACTTCCTTCCAGCCTGTGAACCTCAAGGTATTTGTACTGCTTTTACAGCAGTTGGAGGCTTCAAGAGTGAAGGTTTCAGGAGTAAATGCTCTCTGAGAAAGAAGCTAAACTGCCCTTTTTAACTCAGGCTTCAAGTCTTTGTTCACCAGTAAGTCAATCAATCAATTAACTTTTTAAAAAGGTTTCAAGGAGGAATATGTAAATATATGTATATGTGTGTATGCATGCATGCATGAATTTGTGTGTGTGTGTGTGTGTGTGTGTGTGTGTGTATGTATGTATGTGTATTTGATGGGAGAGTATTAAGAGTCTAGGAGAGTACATGGGATAGCAGATATTGCAATGGCCTTTGGAACATGGGGCTAGTGGGTTTGAATGGCAGTTGAAGGAGGAGAGTAAGGGGACTGAGGAGGGCTCTAGGAAACAAAAAAACTGTGGATGAGAGGTAAGAGGACTCCTTCAGGAGCTTTGGTGGAGAGATGAAAGCACCAATTTAGATATATTTAGTCACACACACACACAAAAGAAAATGGTAAGAACAGAAAAGTTTTTACTTAATTAGTCTAAATAACAAGAGCATTTTCTCAAAAAGTTCAAAGGTGAATGATTCAGTGGTGGCTAATAGCATTCTCTATGACAACAGTCATCTCTATAACTCATGCTATTTAACTATTTAGCATGCTAAATAGCTGCCGCCGCTGCCGTCTTCTTCTTCTTCTTCTTCTTCTTCTTCTTCTTCTTCTTCTTCTTCTTCTTCTTCTTCTTCTTCTCTTCCTCCTCTTCCTCCTCTTCCTCCTCCTCCTCTTCCTCCTCCTCCTCTTTCTTGTTTGTTTTTGGAGACAGGATTTCTTTGTGTAGGCTTGACTGTTCTGGAACTTGACTGTCCAGGCTGACCTCACAGGGATCCACCTGCCTCTGCTTCTGAGTGCTGGGATTAAAGGCATACATTATCACCACCTGACCATGTTAGACCTCTTATAAATAATTGTCTTTCATTCAGATCTAAGTATTAGATAATTATCTAGCACTGTTTGGGGACAAAAGTTAACCATCTTTTTTTCCTGAGATATTTTCTTTAAATGTGGAGCAATCTATGTAGCCCTCCCATGATGTCTCATAGACTGCATCTTTTTTTTGAACGCTTTTTTTATTTTATAATTTAATTTAATTTTACATATTAGCCATGGATTCCCTTGTTCTCCCCCCTCCCGACCCCCCCCTTCCCCCCAGCTCACCCCCCGATTCCCATCTCCTCCAGGGCAAAGACTCCCCTGAGGATTGAGATCAACCTGGTAGATTCAGTCCAGGCAGGTCCAGTCCCCTCCTCCCAGGCTGAGCCAAGTGTCCCTGCATAAGCCCCAGGTTTCAAACAGCCAACTCATACACTGAGTACAGGACCTAGTCCCACTGCCTGGATGCTTCCCAAACAGAACAAGCTAATCAACTGCATAGACTGCATCTTGATCCCAGATTTCAACCAAAGACTGGAAGAAAGAACACACGATTGTTACTTTTGGCTTAGGAAATATATATATATATATATATATATATATATATATATATATATATATATATATATATCATATGAAGGTGAGTGGAAGCTGGAGGAAGGGCCAGTAATAATAAGAGAATAATGGGACCAATGGATTTATAATGAAATTAAAAATTGTTAAATCAATTATTTGAAAGACAGAATCTAGACAGACACATATTCTGAACAGTCTATGAGAGTGCCTAGATGTCCCCTTATCAATGGGAGAGTAAGATAGGTGAAGAAAATCATCATTAAGATAAGAATGAGAATCTAAAAAAATAAGAAATTCTATTCATGGGGATAGCAATGACCCCTCAAATGGGACAGGAATCCTGGTAGGAAAGATGGCAAAAACTAGCTAGTAATTAAATTCTTTATAAATTAGAGGAGGTATAATTTTCCTATACCAGAAGTAAAGGCATATGTGGCCCACAACAGTATAAGCTTATATGGAAAAATGAGAAACCCCAGTTTTTAAGGGGAACCTCAACTCTGGGCTCACATTCTCCAGCAAGAGTAATTCATGTTACTAATCTTTCTAGCCATGTTGGCACACTATACAAGGTTTCCTAATTTTTTCCAAAGTCATCAAGACAAAACACAAATTCTTTAATATGTCTTACAAAGTTCTTTCTATATTGTGTCTGTAAATATTTCCATTTTGGGAAGTTTCTCCAAACTCTTGGTCATGTTTCCTTAAGAGAAAAATATTTCTTTGGATTTGTATCCTTGAAGCATAACTACTTATATACTACAGAATCAACATATTGTTTTCTAATAAGAAAATGCATTAAAATGGATATAAATGAAATAGATGCATTATGTGAGCAGCTATGATCTAGAACAACAGTTCTCAACCTGTGGGTCATGACCTCTTTGGAGATCGAAAGACCCTTTCACAGAGGTCATCTAAGACCTTTGAAAAGCAGAGATATTTACATTATGATTTATAACAGTAGCAAAAATATAGTTGTGAAGTAGCAAGGAAAACAGTTTTATGGTTGGGAGTCATCACAACGTGAGGAACTGTGTTGAAGGGTTCCAGCATTAGGAAGGTTGAGAACCACTGCTCTACAAAGTCAAAGGGAACTGGTTCTGAAATAGACAAGTCCACCTTTACAGCTGAAGACTTCAATAGCTATCTATCTAGTCTGTCAACTAACAAGAAAGGCAGTAAAGCTCCAGAAAGGCTCCACAACATACTCAGACAATGGGGCCTGATTGGTACTCATAAGACATGTCACCCAACAGCAGCGGAACACTCAAGTGTGCAGAGAACAAATACCAAAATGGATCACTTCTTGCCACTGGGTTATTTCAACTGTCCCTGGCCCTGAATTTGATCACCAGACTAGAAAAATATAAACATACCAAGCAAAGAAAAGTGAAATTATGTAGAGTATATCCTCCAGCAACACTATAATCAAACTAGAAATCAATAACAGGAGTAAATGTAAAAAATCCCAAGCTAACAACACACTTCTAATAATCCATGAGGCAAAGAAATCTCAGTGGACACATTAAACAATATGAGACTGAAGGAAAATAAAAATCTAGCAGACAGAGATCCTTGGGACACAGCTGAAGCCATGCCAAAAGGGAGACTGCAGCATTAAATAAAAGAGCTAATGAAAACAAGAGCAGAAACCACTGAATTCCCACCCAGACACAATAGCGGCTGGAGCTGCAGCTCAGCTGGGACAGTACTCGCCCAGCATGCACCAGTTCTGTATTTAATGCCCAACACCTCGTGAACCAAGCATGGGGATGCACACAAATCATCTCAGCATTTGGGAGTTGGAGACAGGAGGACCAAAACTTTGAATCCTTCTGAGCTCCATAGCATCATGAGATCTTATCAAAAACAAACAAAAGCAGAAAAAATGAAGAAGATAAATAAATGAAACAAATAAGTCATTCTTTGAACAGATCAATAAAATTAACGAAATTTTCAGCAGGGCTTAAAAAGGAAAAGATCACAGATTACCACCCAGGAACCAAATAGTATCTATTACAGACTGATTCTATAGACTTTAGAATAATAACTAGGGAACTTTATCAATAACCCGAACACCACGCAACAGGTATCAAATGGACAAATTCCATGAGAAACAAGCCAAATCCAGTGAAATAGCATGAAATAGAAAATAACCTCACAACACATAAGGAATTTGAATGTGCAGTATAAAAGCCATCTGAATGTCTACACGGTCTCCCTGTAGAATTTTTCAAATGTTTAGAGAGGAACCATATCTCCTATGAACAAAGAAAATAATATTCAATTTTTTAATATAAAGTTAGTACTTTTGTAACCAAATGAAGGCTGTCTTAAACTAAAAACTGCAGACCGATATTTTTCAATGGTATAAACACAAAAAACCTAACCAAAACCAAAGGAGATAGTTCAGTGGTAGAGCTCTCGACTAGCACCCATGAGATACTGTGTTTGACGCCGAACAGAAGAAATAAAAAAGATGGAAAAAACTAACGAAGTATTAGAAAACAGAATTAAGCAACTGGAGCATATAAAAAAGAATTATATACTATGGCCAAGTGTTGTTTATTCTGGTTATATAAGACTGGTTGGAAAATATTTGTTATATGCCGAATTAAACAGGCTAAAAAAATTCACGATTCTATCAATTAATACAGAAAAGATTTGAGACAAAATTCTCAGATTCATTTATTGTAGCCCTCTTAGATATAGGAGTGATGAAGAAAAAGGATATCTCAAAGAAATGCTAACATTTTTCTTAATGATGAAAGATTGTTTCCTCTTAAGCTCAATACTAGGCAAGGATGTCCGTTTTTTGTTTTTTGTTTTTTTAACTTAGGGAGTCTGGACATGTTCATGTAGAGTTCTTCCTAAGCATGCTCAGTTAAGAAATCTACTCCTGAACATGATATATATTTTTTATTTTTGGAAGGTTTCATATGTTTGTAGAATGTATATTTTTATTAAGAATTTTTTAAATTCATTTTACATACCAATCACAGATCCCCCTCTTCCCTCCTCCCACCTCTCCAGCCTTTCCCCCAACTCACACCCTATTCCCTCCTACAAGAAGGTAAGGCCTCCCACGGGGAGTCAGCAGAGCCTGGTACATTCAGTAGAGGCAGGTCCAAGACCCTCCTCCTGCCTCAAGTCTGTGCAAGGTTTCCCATCATAGGTAGTGGGCTCCAAAAAGCCAGCTCATACACAAGGGATGGATCCTCATCATACTTGCGGGGGGGGGGGGGGGGCTTAAGCAGTTCAAGCTACACAACTGTCTCACTTATGCAGAGGGCCTAGTCTAGTCCCATGCAGGTTCCATAGCTGTTGGTCTAAAGTTCATGAGTCCCCACTAGTTTGTATAGGTTGTCAACTGTAGGTTTCCCCATCATCATCTCGATGCCACTTGCTCATAGAATCCCTCTTCTCTCTCTTCAACTGCACTCCTGGAGCTCGGCCTAGTGTTTGGCTGTGAATCTCTGCATCTGCTTCCATCAGTGGCTGGAGAAAGGCTCTGTGATGACAGTTAGGGTGTTCACCGATCTGATTACTTAGGTAAACCAGTTCAGGCACCCTCTCCACTATTGCTAGTAGTCTAAGCTGGGGTCATCCTTGTGGATTCCTGGGAACTTCCCTAGCACCTGGTTTCTCCCTATCCCCATGAAGTCTCGCTCTATTATGGTATCTCTTTCGTTGCTCTCCTACTCTGTCCCTGTTCCAGCTCAACCATCCTGTTCCCTTACGTTCTTAACCCACCATCACCTCCCCTCCATTGCCTCCCCCCATCCCCAGTTTACTCTTGGAGATCTCATCTATTTCCACTTCCCAGGGCGATCCATTATGTCCCTCTTAGGGTCCCCCTTGTTAGCTAGACTCTCTGGAGCTGTGGTTTGTAGTCTGGTTATCCTTTTCTTTACAGCTAGTATCCACTTGAGTGAGTACATACCATGTGTGTCCTTCTGAGTCTGGGTTACCTCACTCAGGATGATATTTTCTGTTCCAAAGGTTGTCTGATCTTAACTGTTCTTGTTCAACACACTGTTAGAACCTCTAGTTAGGGGTTGTGCTGGTTAATATTGTCAACACGATGGGATCTAGAATCATGTAGGGGACACTCTGGGCTTGAGAGGGATAGTACCTGTAACAGATTATCTAGAGTAGGTTAACTGATGTGGGGAAGAGCCACACCAATAGCAGCGTGTGCCATCCCAAAGGCTGGTGTTCTGGGTTGAAACGCAAATGTGAACTTAATGTCAGCTGTCATCTTTCTCTGATTCCTGACTGTAGATATAATGTGATCAACTGCCTCAAGCTACCATTATGTTCATGCCATGATAGACTGTGCCCTGGGACTGTACATCAAGATAACTACCCCCCCTCCTTAAGTTGCTTTCATCAATACTTTGTCTTACCAGCAAGAAAAGTAACACAAAGACATAAGAAAAGAACGAGATCTCATCTACGGCTTTCAGAAGGTGAGCTCTACCAACAGCAGCATGAGTCTGGAAGAGAATCTTAGAATCTAGAAAGAAAGGTAACCAGGAAACACCCCAGTTATAGCATATGGATCCCGAGCAGAGGACTCAGGCAAGTCATGTGTCCTGACACACAGGAACTGTGAGACATGAGAGGTCCTAAATGCTGTTGCTAGAATTTCTAGCATAGCAATCAGTAAGAGGAACATATGGGAAAGTTTAATTGGAAAACTTTCTGTTCAGAATGATTATAAACTCCAGAAAAGCATACTGGGTGTAGCTCATATTAGAGCATGTGGTTCACATGGATGTAACTCTGGGATCAAACCTCATAAGTAAATAAATAAAGAATAATATAAACCATATTTTTAGGATTCTCAAAGTTCACTATAAAATAAGTAAAGCATGTTATAAAACATGGTAGTTGATAGATACATAGAGTTTATGTTCTCTGTTTACAGTGATAACTAATTGAATTACATATCAGAAAATACCAATAAGATAATGAGAAAGATAATTCATATTTTGTAATTAAACAATCCATTTTTAAAAGATTCAAGAGTCAACAAATAAAAAGTGAGATTGATATTCTTAATTGAATGAGACTAGAATATAATATGTTGAAGTTAAGGGAGGAAATTTCAATGAATTATATCTGAAATTATTACATAAGAAAGAGAGAACTGAAAATCAGTTATCTATTTTTTCAAATTAAAGAGCTCAAAAAGCTGAACCAAATTAAATACTATTGAAGTCTAATAGAAATACCACTCTTAAAAAACAATGAAATAGAAAATGTTATTCTACATAATAAAACACTTAATTAAAAATTCTCTCTGAAAATTTGTTATTTCACTTTTTTTTTGTCTTTTTGTTACTTTGATTTTCATTTTTGTAGGTTTTTTTTTAAGAAAGAGTGAGCAAAAATAAAGTTGGGTGGGTATGGAGGTGGAAAGTTCTAACAGGAGTTTGAGAGGAAAAATACAATAAAAATACATGTATTTAATATATAACACATATATGTGCGTTGGTGGTGGTGCATGTTTTTTTATTTTATAATTTAATTTAATTTTACATATCAGCCATGGATTCCCTTGTTCTCCCCCCTCCCGACCCCCCCCTCGCCTTCCCCCCAGCCTACTCCCCATTCCCATCTCCTCCAGGGCAAAGACTCACCTGAGGATTGAGTTCAACCTGGTAGATTCAGTCCAAGTAGGTCCAGTTCCCTCCTCCCAGGCTGAGCCAAGTGTCCCTATATAAGCCCCAGGTTTCAAACAGCCAACTCATGCACTGAGTACAGGACCTGGTCCCACTGCCTGGATGCCTCCCAAACAGATCAAGCTAATCAACTGTCTCACTTATCCAGTGGGCCTGATCCAGTTTGGGGATCCTCAGCTATTGGTTCATAGTTCATGTGTTTCCATTCGTTTGGCTATTTGTCCCTGTGCTTTATTCAACCTTGGTCTCAACAATTCTTGCTCATACATACCCTCTTCTTTCTTGCCAGTTGGACTCCTGGAGCTCCACCTGGGGCCTGGCCGTGGATCTCTGCATCTTGTTCCCTCAGTCATTGGATGGGGTTTCTATCACAACGATTAGGGTGTTTGGACATACTATCACCAGAGTAGGTCAGTTCGGGCTTTCTCTCGACCATTTGCCAGCAGCTCCCATCCTGCCCCGGACCTTCCATCTGGACAAAAGGTGAGTGCCTGAGCTCAGCCTAGATCCCATCCCTGGGCACCAGCCATTCCAGGGAAGACCTGCCCAACTTGGCCCCAGGTTCTGGCCATTGGGCAGGATCCCCTCCACCTCCACCGGGAAGGCTCTCCTCCAAGACCCCCGGCAGACCCTGTAATCTCCGCGCCCTGCCCCCACGCCCATCTGCCCAAGACCCCAGCCACTTCCTGAGACTTAGAGACCAGCCCCCAGCTCCCATCCTGCCCTGGACCTCCCATCTGGACAAGAGCTCCCATCCCACCCCAGAGTTCCCATCTGGACAAGAGAGAGAGACTTCCTGAATCTGTCAGCTCTATCTGGACCAAGTGTGCTGATAAGACCAAGAACGAAACCACAAAGAGATGGACAGATGTCAAGGCAAAAGTACATATAACAAAATGAAGAGCAATACAGTATTACCAGAACCTAACCCTCCTCCAACATCTAGACCTGAACATCAAAAAATAGAAGAAGCAGAAGAAACCAGTCTTATGAATAACATCATGAAGAAGGTAGAGGCTTATATAGAAGGAATCACAAATGAAATTGAGGAAAAGACAAACAAAAAATTGGAAGAATGCTATAAAAAACTAGAGGAAAGGACAAATAAAGCAGAAGAAAACAATAAAGCCCTGGAAGAAAACAAAAAAGCCCTGAAAGAAAATCATGAAAAAGCAATGAAACAGATGAAGGAAACAGTCCAATACCTGAAAGGGGAAACAGAAAAAAATGAAGAAGACACAAACAGAGGGAATGCTGGAAATAGAAAATCTGAGTAAACGAATGGGAACTTCAGATGCAAGTATAACCAACAGAATGCAAGAGATGGAAGAGAGGATCTCTGGCATTGAAAATATGGTAGAAGAAATAGATTCATCAGTCAAAGAAAACACTAAAGCCAATAAAGTCATGACACAAAATGTCCAAGAAATTTGGGACACCATGAAAAGACCAAACCTACGAATAATATGGTGGTGCATGTTTTTAATTCTAGTACTCAGGAGGCAGAGGCAGGTGGATCTCTAAGTTCAAGGCCAGCCTGGTCTACAGAGTGAGTTCCAGGACAACCAGGGCTACACAGAGAAATCCTGTCTCAAAACACTCCCAAATATATATATTATATATATATATTATATATATTTATATATATTTAAAAAAGAAAAAAATAAGTAATAGTAAAAAACCTGTCACTGAATTGATCAATTAAAAGAAGAAAATGCATGTTACCATCCTCAGTAGTTTTGATGTAATGGGCTTTGTAATGGGCATAATCTCATAGCGAGTGGTACTATTAGGAGGTGTGGCTTTGTTGTGGTGAGTATGGCTGTGTTGGAGGAAGTGTGTCTATATAGGAGCGGGTTTTGAGACCTCTTTTGCTCAAGCTTCTCTCAGTCGACTTCCTGTTGCTTGCAAGATGTGGGACTCTCAGCTGTACCTCCAGCACAATCTGTCTTCTTGCTGCCGTGGTGCCCGTCATCATGATAATGGGCTGAACCTCTGAAACTGTAAGCAAGCTACCCTAATTAAATGTTTCCTTTAGGAGAGTTGCTGTGGTCATGGTGTCTCTTCACAGCAATAAAAATCCTAACTAAGATACCATCTATTGTGGAGTAAAAATGGTTACTGGAGACCACCCACATTTGGAAAGGTAATAAAGGAACATTTTAACAGCACCATGTCAATAAAATGCAGCAAGATATCTAAAATTGATTTTAAAATTGATGAATTCCTTAAAATTACAACTTAACAAAGCCAGCAATAGGTGGTCGAAATATCTGAATAGATTTGTATTTTCTAAGTGCCTGATTGTTATGAGAAATATTTCTCATCTGGAAAAATATCCAAGGCCAGACAAAGTCCATCAAATCAGATAAAATGCTGTGCTTTAGAGAATAAACAATCTACACAAACCCTTTCAAGCAAAAAGAAAACAAGGGGATTCTCGCCTTATTTTTTCATTATAACAGTATCACACAGACACAAAATATGACAAAGATTTTATAAGAAAAAAGTATTGACATGCATCAGGATCCCTCATATAAACAGAGATAAACATCCTTAATGATTACACATCATACCTCAGTTTAGCATAATTAGTTTAGCATTTGAAAGGCAACATGAGCAACCTTCCATAGTCACAATGCAAAGAAAAGTTATATGGCCAAATCAACACATGCATAAAATCTGTTCACGATATAACTAACTCTTGGGAAACTGGAATCAGAAGAAAAATTCCTCCATTGGATCGAAGCTACATATAGTCTCAAGCTAACACCATACTTAGTTGTGAAATATGAAGCCACTTCACCAAGGGATCAGAGGCAAAGCAAAGCTATCCACTCTCAGTATGTCTCTCCAGTCTTGCACTCAAGGCTGTAACCAATTCAGTAACTCAAGAAAAGAAAAAGCTATGTGAATGAAGAAGAAAAACCTCCCATTTACAAGCAGTACAATTGCTGTGCAGAAAATCAAGCCAACTTCTTGTGATAGCTAATCTTGGTTGTCAACTTGATTACATATTGAATCAATTAAAATCCAAGCTTATGGGCATGCCTAGTGAGGGATTTTCTTTTCTTTTTTTTTCATTTTTCTTTATTAATAAATTGTCTACTCACTCCACATACTATCCACAGAACCCCCCCTTCTCCCTCCTCCCACCCCCCAGCCCTTTTTCCCAAGCCACCCCGCATCCCCACATCCCCCACATCGAGGTCTCCCATGGGAAGTCAGCAGAGCCCAGCACACTGAGCCTAGGCAGGTCCAAGCCCCTTCCCACTTCACCAAGGCTGTGCAAGGTGTCACACCCCAGGCACCGGTTTCCAGAAGCCTGCCCATAGACCAGGGATGGATCTCGATTCCCCTGCCTGGGTGTTTCCCAAACAGTTGGAGCCAAACAACTGTCTTCCATATCCAGAGGCCTAGTTCAGTCCCATGGGGGCTCTACAGCCACCAGTCCACAGTTCATGGGCTTCCACTAGTGTGACTGGTCATCTCTGCACGTCCTCCCATCATGATCTCAATGTCCCTCACCTGCAGTATCTCTCCTCTCTCTCATCAATTGGATTCCTGGAGCTCAGCCTGGTGCCTGGCCATGGATCTCTGTATCTGCCTCCATCTGTCACTGGACAAAAGCTCTATGATGACAGCTAGGTTATTTGCTAGGCTGGTCACCAGAGTAGACTGGTTCAGGCACCCTCTGGACCACTGCCAGCAGACCAAGGTGGGGTCAACCTTGTGGATTCCTGAGAGCCTCCCCAGCACCCTGCCTCTTCCTATTCCCATGATGTCCACATCTATCATGGTATCTTCTTCCCTGCTCTCCCACTCTGTCCCTGTTCCAGCTTGACCCTCCCATTTCTCTATGTTCTCATCCCCCACTCCTCGCCCTCTGCCACACACCACCCCCAGTCCACTCATGTATATCTCATCCACTTCTCTTTCACAGTGTGTCCCTCCTAGGGTCTTTCCCTGTTAGCTAAACTCTCTGGAGTTGTGGGTTGCAGTCTGGCCATCCCTTCCTGTGAAGGATTTTCTTAATCATGTTATTTGTGGCAGAAAGACCCACCCTAAATCTGAGCCACACCTTCTGGTGGCAGTGTGCATAAAAGGACGTGGAAGAAAGAAACTCTGCTCTTCACCTTCTTGTCCTCAGTCTAGCATGTAAATCTCTCCTGTTGCTGTGGCCTGTATCAAATCCAACTTCTTCTGGATTACAATGTAGCATAGACTGAAGAGTAGCAGCTCTTGATGATTCCTTCAAGACCAGGTTGGAAATTCAGAGACATCCAGCCTTGTGGGCTTAACAACTACCAGATTCTCAGCCTTTTCTTCCTGAGACAGCCATTGCTGGACTACTCCAACAACATCCTGTAAGCCAGTACACACACACACACACACACACACACACACACACACACACACACATATGTATATACATATATATATATATTTCACTCTATCAGTTCTGCTCCTTTTAAGAGAACCATGACTAATATACTGTCTTTCACTCAAAAAAATTATAAGAATATAAGAAGAAATGAATGAATTTAAGAACACCTTGGGATATACGATTAAAACACAATCACTAGCTATATTTCATTGAGGGTACAAATAATCTCAAGAGAAAAAGTCCATTCAATAGATTGTAATAGAACTGATAGATAAGTAAGAAAAAGAATGCCTAGACTATTTCTCATGCTATACAGAAAACTGAGATGGAGAATTATTGCAGATATTCCTTTACATTGTGTGAAGATGTGTCACAATGATTGGTTTAATAAAGAGCTGAATGACCAATAACTACCAGGAAGAGGTTAAGTGGGACTTCTAAAAACAGAAAAGACTCAGAAAGGAAGAAAGGCAGAGCCGCCAGCCAGACACAGAGGGCGCAAGACATACAGGAGGAGAGGTAAGAGCCGTGAGCCAAGGGACAGCACATTAGATGAATAGAAATGGGTTAACTTAAGTTATAAGAGCTAGTTAGAAACAAGTCTAAGCTATAGGCTGAGCTTTCATAATCAATAATAAGTCTCCACATTGTTTTTTGTGAGCTGGCAGCTCAAAGAAGAATCCAGTTACAGAATATAAATCTAAACACAAAGGCTAATACAAACTTGGGGAAAATATTGCCAACCCACAACCAGTAAAGATTTTGATTTCCTGGGAAAGACACAGAAATCTAGAACCACAAGAAAAATATATTTAATTATCATAAAAATTTTCTAAAGAAATAATGAAGGTACAATTAAAAAATAAAAGAAAATCATGGAGACACAGAAATGTCAAAACCAATTTGTACCTATGTCTCTATAGGCATATTTAAGTATAGGAATTTAAATTCAAAATACATGTATGTCACTATGAAAAAGTGTAATGGGCAGAGGATATAAACATATCATTACAAAGAAAACAGGACTGACTGGTAGGTGTGAAAAGGTGCCTAATTAGGAAATGTATGCATGATATTTAAAGATATAATGAGATATCTACCTGTAAAAGTAATTAAAATTAGACTGGTGTATTCGTTACTTTTCTATTGCTATGATACAACACCATGACCAAAGGCCACTTGCAGAGGAGTGACTTTACTTTGGCTTACAGTTTCACAGTGAGAGTCTACGATGGTGTGGAAGGGCAGCAGATGGCTGAAGCAGAAGCTTACAGATCACATCCTCAACCATGCACAAAACAGAGTGGATGGTGACCTCTCCAAGCCTGCCTCCAGTAACAAAGCCCTCCTCTAACAAGTCTGTATCTCCCCATAACCTCCCCAAACAGCACCACGAATTGTGGACCATTGCTCAAATACCTGAGCCTATGGGGGATGTTTTTTACTCCAACCACAATCTGTAACATGAAAGAAATGAAGATGAAAGTGAGAAGAGAGACCCTGTGGCAGTCGCCTTTCAATCACAACAAAAACCTGAGATGCTCAACTTCCAAAGAGAAAATGTTTGCTCTGGCTCACAGTTTTGGAGGTTTTCATCTATGTTTGGTTGGTTCTGCTGTTTTGGGTCTGTGGCAGGGATGAACACCATGGAAGAAGCGTGTGGGAGATCAAATTACTCCCTTCATGGCCAGAAAAGGAAGAGAATAGAGAGAAGGAAACTGGCTTTCACAGTTTTTTCAAGAGCATAAGCCCAACGATTAAATCCTCACAGTGGGTCTTCCTCACAATGTTGCCAAGATAGGAATTAGATCTCTAACAAATGGTCCTTTGGAGACATCCTAGATCCAAATTACTACACCAGCTAAAACAATCTTACATTTCTTAAGTCAACAAGTATGCAACAAATGCTTCCAAGTTAAAAATTCACCTGCTATTGATCCAGCAGTTTCAGACTGCATATTTTAACAAGGAAAAAAAAATCAAATGCCTACTAATCTTTGTAGGGAAATGTTTATAGTAGAAATATTCAAACTACAAACTTGAGACAACCCAAATGTCTGTCAATAAAAGAATGACTAACATGTATGGAAAACTAAAATCAAATATGGTGGCTCATACCTGTAGTCCCAACACTAGGGAGGTAAAGGCAGGAAGATCAGAAGTCAAGGTCTGCAGGATGTTTACCTACCAACCCCACAGTTCTCCAGAGTGAGAGCAGCAGGAAATATTAGATAGAAGGATTTAGAATGTGGAGATAAACAGAAAATATAGGATAGCCTTGAGAGGGCCTGGAACCTAGTCCAACAAGCCCTGACTGTCTCTGTCCTAAGGTATTTATAGAAATGCCAAGGCGTGGAGCAAAAGACCTCCCCGCAGCACAACCAAGTGCAGACCATCTCAGACACCTGCACTCAGACCCGTGGTCTAATCATCCTCTCTATGCAGACCTGCTGGGTAAAGCCACTAGGAACCTGAAAACGGGCTCCCACAAAGGTCATTCTTAGCTACACAGCTTATGAGTCCTTGAATGGATGAGCAAGGGTGATTTTTGAGGATTGTGCTTAGCATTGTTTTCCAAATTAGAAAACAGCTTGGCTGACTGCTCAAAAACATCAAGGCCTAACTCAGTCCTAAAGAGACTGAGAACTCATCAAGTAAGTGATACCAAAGACCTAAAGGGTACATAGTAGTACAGAGAGGAAGATGGGAAGAGAGGAGCAAGGAAACACATGGTTTCACCCAAGAATAGACAGACACTCTATTTTTACTCATGTGGCCCAGAATAAAAGAAGCTCACTAATTTTTATATGCTAAATTTTACTCCGGTCCTCATCAAGTTCCTGTGCGAGACAGACAGAGCTTCCCAACAGAATCGAGGGCCATCCTGAGATGTAAAGGAACTTGTCTTAAAAAATCTTGTAGATTATGCTAGTAAACATCATTTAGAACTAAAAAAGAATAAAGTATCAACAGAAACGGCATGGGTGAATTTTACAGGTATTTAAACAAAGAATCCAGGTATGCATACACACACACACACACACACACACACACACACACACACACACACACACACACACACGGGGGGGGGGGGCGGGGCAAGAATATTATCACATTTATATAAATTACAAGAGAAAGCAAAAGTAATTGATAGTGATAAAAGTCGAAGTGGTTGATTCAAATGCCATAGAATCGACTCAAAATGGACTTAAATAAAGGAATTTTCAGGACTGATTAAAATATTCTCTTACTTGGCAATTATTTTACAATTATGTACAGTTACTCAAAAATAATTAAACCAAACACTTAAGTGGAATTTATTGTCTGTAAATTATGCCTCAATAAAATAGAAGCTAAAATAAGATAAAAATTTCAAGGACTACTTTATTTATTTCACATGATGTTGCATACCATTGGTTTGCTAATAGCTTCAGTATAATCTTTTCAGAATGGTTAACCATAATTGAGGAAGATTTATTTTTCTAACAAACTGTCTCACAAATTTATTTTACTTTCCCCACTTCTTATGAATAATCTTACTATCATGTCACTGTTTATAGGGGCAAAATGCCAGTTTTGTCCTTGGTTCCTTTTGTGCTTGTTTTAATAGTATCCTCTTCAGTACAACTACATTTCTTGGGAAAAAAATTCCAGGTGGTTTGTCCATTTTGTGCAAATCAGCTTAATTAAGACCAATCGATATAGCCATCATTCAACTGGGCAATGGGTGTTTTCAGTGAGTTAGGATATGGTTAAAACAAAACAAAAATCATGAGGGCTTGACAAGCTCTTCCTGCGGATGAACATATACAATGCTGGTTGGAGTTATCATTATTAGTTAGACACACGCCATTTTGGAAGAGGGACCTCAACTGAGAAAATGTCTCCACCAAATTGGCCTGTGGTGCACTTTCTTGATTGATGATATAGGAAGGCCCAACTGTGAGTGGTATCATCTCAGGGTTAGTGTTCTTGGTTGCTATGAGAAAGAAGGCTGAACAAACAATGAGGAGCAAGCCAGTAAGCACTTCTCCAAGGCCTCAGCATCAGTTACGGCCTCCAAGTTCTTACCTTGAGTCTCTGTCTTGACTTCCCTGGGAGATGGACTACAAGCTGGAAGGTGAAATAAACCCTTTTCTCTCCAAGTTGCTTTTGGTCATTTGTTTCATCACAGCAAGAGGTGTGCACAAAGATAGCATTTTATCTTTACTTCGGGACACCTCACTGTGTGTTAGGGGCCTCTGTTGACTTCCTTTCTTCTCCCTTTCTGTATCACTACTTCCCCTTTAGATCTCTGAAGTCACTTCTTTGGAGAGTTCTTTGACTCTCTGGGTATAGTTTAGCTTTTAGGATTTTATCTAGCAATAAGACAAACCATTTGCCAGTTTAGACAAAAGTGTTAAGTACACTCATTAAAAGTCACTCTTAGGTTCTATCTCCCCTCCTTTGCAAGCTTCCTAATCCCATGGCTCTTTGCTCCTTTCCTGAACTGTATGGAGATTCCAAAGGAAGCACACCTACCTGAAGATTCAAAGCTAATATCCACAAATGAGGGAACACATTCAATATTTGTCTTTCAGGGTGTGGGTTACCTGACTCTGAATGATTGCTTCTAGCCCTACTTATTAATCTGCAGACTTTATACTTTTGTTTTCTTAATCACTGAGTAATATTCCATGGTGTAAATGTACCACATTTTCACTACTTAATTATCAGTTGATGGACACCAAGGCTGTTTTCATTTCCTGGCCATTGTGAATAGAGCAGAAATGAACACGGGTCAGCAGGTGTCTCTAATGGATACAGAGTCCTTTGAGTATATGTCAGTCATATAGATGGATCCTCTGGTACATATGTTTAGCTTTTTTGAAGAATTGCCACACTGTTTGCCACAGTGGTTGCACAAGTTATATTTTCATCAGCCGTTAATAAGAGTTTCCTTTTGCCCACATCCACTCCAACTTGTCTTCTTTTTCTTCTCCTCCTCCTCCTTCTCCTCTCCCTCTTCTTCTTTTTTATGATTGTGGTAAGAGAAAAATATCAATGTAATTTTAATTTTAGTTTCTCTGATAGCTAAGGATTTTGAAAACTTTTTAGTGTACTATACAGAAACTTTGTAGTTTCATGAGGTCCTGTTTCTTAATTGTTTGTCTTAATAGCTCTACTAATTGAAGTCCTATTCAGAAAGTCCTTTCCTGTGCCAATGAGCTCAAATATATTCACTAATTTCTCTTCTATCAGATCTTATTTTGAGATCCTTGACTTATCTGGAGTTGAATTTTGTGCAGGGTGAGAGAAAATTATCCCGGAACAAGAAGAGTTAAATTAGAGTGATATAAGGGAGTACAGGGTATAGGAGGGAATACAGAAAAAGATAAATCACACTAAAGATCTTGGGAAAAAGTCATATAGAAACACACCACTCAAGAAACTTTCTAAAACACATACACATATATACAAAAAGTTAAAATGGAATTATATTAATGGGGCAGTAATGTTCCTTCTAAACACAACATGAAAATCAACAGGCCAGTACTGGGCATGGGAACTTTTCCAATAAAAGGGAAGGCCATTCTTGCCCAGGAAGGAAGGACTAAAGTGTGGAGAGAAATGGCATATGCAAGACACTTTGCAAAGTTAGTATTTATGGATATTTTGTTGATGAATCAGGTAGACAGCACGCCAGAGAAAAAGAAGATTCAAGGAATACTCCCAGATTTGTGCATGCAACTAGTAGATGAATAATGAGTCATCCAGTGAGAGTGAAGAAATGGGGGAGAGAAGTTGGGGTGAGGTGACACATTGGGTCCACACTGGATCAAGAGTTCAAATTTGTCATTATTGGTATAATAGGTATATAGTGTTTGATCATTTTAAATTTGAGGCATTTCATCTCATAGAGAATATGAGCCTACTGTGGGAGATAATATATGCTGTTCCTTCAAAACATGGCATTACAGCACTGCCCATCAAGGCCAGGAATCTCATTTTTCTGCCCTACAAATATGAGTTTAGATGTGTGCTTTGCTTTGGCCTCATAGGATACCAGAAAATGTGACTCAACATAGCCTTGGAAAGTCTCCTTGGCTGTGCCATGATCATCACCATGGAAACCAACTGGGGCTAGCTTCTCAGTAACAGTGGACATGCACCACCACGGTGATGATATTCCAACCACTAGACATGTGTCAGGCTACCTTTTGTCATACAGACCTGCTGAAGCCAGCCCAGAGTGAAATGCAGGCAAGCAGAGGAAAAACTATTGTAGTCACTAAGTCACATAAGCAACACCTAAATAATTCATGTGCCTAAATCCAAAACGGATAAGTTCCCAAGTCACAGACTGCATCTTCCTTCACCTCAGCCCTAAGTTCCTGGCTTTCCCATCATTCCAAGGCTAGGCTATATTCGTATATTAGTAGTCCTGGACCAGGAACTGTTTCTTAAAGCATGTGGGTCTGAAGACCCACTCATTTTGTAAAAATTCAATCCCCCCTTGATCCTCCTTTCTCTCCTTCTCTTGTTGATGAGACAATGTTGCTGTAAAAGCAACCAACAGAAATCCAATTCCGTCTCCAGGGAAATTTATAGAAAAAAATCTTGCTATGCCAGTGTTTTTCCATGGCAATAGGAAGCACATGGGATCTCAGGAGGGGCATCCATCACAGTGTGCTGCATTGTAGTGCAGGAATTGGCATTTTCTCCAATTCCTCAATGCATAGTTAAGAGCAAAATAAATGTAAAGATATGAGGTCCAGGCTACTGCTGACATGCTGTCCCCTGAGAAGCATACCACTGGCTTAAGAAAAAGCAAGAAAAGCAAAATACAAGACCAAGCCCCCAAAGTGAGGAACATAGAGTCCTAGAGGTTTCTGAATTGAAACCCACACTCAAAGCAAGGTTCAAAGATATACATAGGGTCAACAGGCTCAGCCACTGCAGCTCACGTAGACCACAAGGACTGAGGTGTAGCACTGAGACTCAAGAGAGAACAGGAAGAGAGAAAGGGCAGCTACACAGCCTGGCTTTAGAAAGCTGGGGTCCTGCTCTCTAGACCCTGTGCTATCTCTGTGATTATATAATACTGGACATGCCTTGTCACACCCATCAAGGAAGCCCCATTAAACTCATGATTAACCATGAACACTTTCACACAAGACTCACTGTTTAGAGCCAGAGTTAGTGCCCAGACATAGGGCACAATTCACTGAAACATGGCACCCTGACATTGTGAAAAATAGCAGAACAGGGTAGTCTCTCTGGCTTCCTTCTGTTTGTCTCTCCCAAAGCAATCCACGAAGGGATCCACTGACGTTCTCTAAAGTAGATCCTAAAATCCTCATTCTAGAGGTGCCCCTGTTTACATAGACAAAAGGGACACACTTATATCTGAAGTTGTAGAGACACAAAGAAGTATCTGAAGAGGCAGAAGATGCAAAGGTCTGATGCTCCCAGTTTATTCCTATTGGATCATTTTCCCCTTGTCCAATCATGCATCTCTACAACCATTCACTTTTCCATTAGATTTAACATAAAGACACCAGTTTTCTTGTTTGGGCTTCATTTCTGAAGTCTCTTGTCTTGTATAAAACTCTGTAATGTGTTTATACTTTTGTTTGTCTTTTATGGGAAAATCCAGCCATGAGCTTAATGATAGTGAGTGTACCCCTCATCAGCCAGGGACAAGAGGAACATGTCAGGTGACTGGAGTTTAGATGTTGAGAGAAGAACAGTTCTAGAGACTAAGATCTAGAGTTTACTGCAGGTGACTCCACAGAGTAGTGGAAGACTTCGATCCCACATCCACATTCATGGCACCAAGGATTTCTCTACATATGATTTACTTAAACTGACTACAGTGCTAGGAGGGGAAGGCCAGTACTCTGACACCTCTGTTGCCAATGGTGAGACTGAAATGAATTATGTGGTTTCTCAAGCCCCCAAACCAGGAAGGGATGACACTTAGATTTAAAACCTAGTCTGTCAGATTTCTGAATCTCCTGCTTTTATATTTTTAATCTTGTTGGAATATAAGACCTAAATAGAATATCTTTGATGGTGGAAAGGGTACCACGATGCTTTCTGGAAGAAAAAATAGTAGTCAGCTATAAAACACCAGTTTAAGCAATGGGATGGATTCTTCCTCTTCATGAGCCCGTATTTATTTAAGCTTTGTGTGACATGGGAACCTTCGTATGGAGGCAAGCCGGAGCGAAATAGTGAGAGATTTCACCACTCTACTCAGAGCACTGCAATTTAAAGCTCGTGGGTTATTTATTTCTGGAATTTACCATTTACTATTTTTAGACAGTGGTAACAGAAACCACACAAAGCAAAACTGTGCATAAGGCTGAACTACCACACTGATTTTGGATGCTCTTGAAATATGTTAGGAGAAGCTCATGTAAAAAAAAAAATCCCTGACACTCACAAGGAATAAGGAAGAGAGTGATGGACACACACAGCACATGGACAGTTTAACAGAGAGCTTTTGCAGAAGCCTGTGTCTCTTGTCCTTGTTTCTCCTTGGGCGAGGCTCTCCCCATCCAACCCACCTAGCACAACCCTACCTATCAAGGAAGGTCTATAAACAAAATGATACTCATAAGGTACTTAGCTCAATGAGCACACAGGGAGGACTCAATGAGCACATGGGGAAGACTTAATGAGCACACAGGGAGGACTCAATGAGCACTGGGGAGGACTCAATGAGCACTGCTTATAATAGGTTACTCTTTTCAAAGACAATTGAAACATCTGTGCATCTAAACTACAGAAGGTGATAATCCTGTTTTGTAACCCCCTTTCCTATCCTTCCAGTCTGTAGCTCAGAAGAAACACATCCTGATTTAAGGTACAATGATCTGCCAGCTTACCAGCTACCCCTACTTAGCAGCTACCCCGACTAGAATGTAAATTTGGATCCTTTAACAATCTGTATCCTGCTAGGATGTCACTGCCAGGAGCTGGCCTCCAATGTCTCTGGCAACCAGACGACAGAGCCTCTTACTGTAAGTTACCAACGAACACTCCAGGCTTTAGCATTCAGTACTTCCATGTGAAAGGTGTCTCTGTATCCATTAGGGGGACACACTGTTATAAATGAGGCCTCTTAGAGGAATTGAGTTTTTACCCTCTCTAAGAAAAAGGAACCACCCTCATTCAGGGGAGCCACTTACTGCAGATGAGGACGTGTGGACTGGCCTGCTTTGGGGCTCCTTCATCAGGTACTGTCAAGTTGCCTTTAGGTGAAAGAAAGACAAAGAAGCCTGAGGAGTCCATGCTGCTTCCAGGCACTCCGGAGCTTAGGTCTTCAAGGCACTCTACACAAATCAACTAATGAACACTTCATCACACAGCATGTTGTCTCCCCAGGGATGGCAAGCTCTAGGCTTCAATCCTGCAGCAGCCACTTGAAAGGGGCTGGGTAATTTTCAGTTAACAATTACATCTGTGATTGTGACTCCCGAAAGAGGGACCTTCAAACCCCCAGGCCTTTCTCTGAAGAAATTCTTCCTGTATGTTTGTTGAATGACTGTCTGAGTCATACTGAAGGCAGATCATTAAATGAGGCCCTAGCTGGACCCTTCACTTCCCCTAGGTGTCATCAATGCCACCTTCTTCTGAAGAAGCTCTTTCCAGGGCTGCCTTAGGACTTGTAGTATGAAACACATAGAGACTTTATTAGGAGTTGCTCCCTAGAGAAATGCTCTTGGTGGAGATGTGTGCGTGCCTTTTCCGAGACATACGGTAAGCCACTCTGCTGTGGGCACTGTCGGAAGAAGCAAGCCTGAAAGCTTGAATATTCTGCTTTAGGAGAAACACTTCCTTTTCCAAGAAAACTTTATTGTAAAGGTACAAAGGCAAAAGTTGGAAGTGTAGGTTCCTTTTTCAGACTGGAGATAGAGAACATTTAAAAACCTTATGTGACTGTTTCTTCTTAAAGTACTAGAAAAGATAACATGCTTTCTGGTTGTATCCATTTACAGTGATTTAAAGGGCTTGTTTTGGACCCCATTAATAGTATGTTCTGATACTTGGGAAAATATGAAATGAACTGCCTGTCTCCACAAGGACAGGCTGTGTAGCCAGAGCAGTTTTTTCTAAAAATCTTCCTTTTACCTTTTACATGTTACTTAGCACCATTGTTCAAATATATCCAATAGCTCCCCCCCCCACCCCTGAAACAAAGTAAATAAGATGTGTTCTCCAGTCTTTTTAAGTCTGGAAGGTAAACAAGCAATCAGATGGAAGTGTCTTGTTTTCTAGGAAAAGTGAGTGTCTTGAGTACTGGGCGGGGAAAGAAGAAGGAAGGGATGATAAGGAACCCCAAAACCTGTTGTTGACCCTCCAGCAATCGCTTGCATTTCAGTGGGTTGACCTGCAGCAGCCAGGCGTCCCCCTGCAAAGCCCCATATTGGTCACAAACTCTACAATTTTAAGATGCTTAGAGAGACTTCATTTCGGGTTGGGATTTAGCTCAGTGGCAGAGCGCTTGCCTAGCAAGCACAAGGCCCTGGGTTTGGTCCTCAGCTCGGGGGTGGAGGGTGGGGAAGAGAGAGAGACTTCATTTCTGAGCAGTCTTTCCACCGCCCACATTAGGAGGTGGTGCTCACTTCCTAGTGAAGGAAAAGGAGAACATAGAAAGTTTGGGGAAGAGAGAGGGAGATATAAAAGACGAGGAGAAAGGATTTGGCCATGTGTGTAAAGTGATGTATACTTTTAATTCCAGAACCTAGGAGGCAGAAGCTGGAGGTCTTCTGTGAGTTCAAGGCCAGCCTGCTCTATATAGCGAGTTCCAGGTCAGTCAGGGTTACATAGTGATACCATGTCTCTTGTCTCAACAGCGACAAACATTGTCCATGCTACAATCCATCTGAAAATACTCAGTTCTATCCAGGTACAGGTGTCCTTAAATGGCCCAAGTCTTTCATCTACCACAGAAACACCGAAGTTTAAGCTAATGGGCTGATGTGAGGTGAGCAGCCAGGAGGAAGGCATGCCCTGCTTCCTAAGCTTCTTGTCCCAGATCCTACTCCTAGTCCATCCTTTCTTGCCTAGTTGATTACTCTGTCGAACTCTGCCTCTTCTCTATAAGTAAACTGGCCAAGGGTGAGCGTCAGTATCTCTAGCCTTTGAGTGTTAAGCCCAGGCCACCTGTGCAGACCTTCCTGCTTTCTCCAAAGCACACTGTACCCATGGGAAAGTCTGTCACTTGCTCAGACTCATGCCTTATCCTGACTTGAGAACTGTGGTCAAGATTTGGATTTAGGATTTAGATGGACTTTGCTTTGTGGCTGCACCTGCCCACAGCTTAGACATAGACAAATTACACTACATGGACTCTTTGGTTATTTATTATTTCATGATAAAGGGGCTATGGTGTTTGCAGTGCAACACTGTGGAGAGGACTGAAGGGTCTAGTTAAGGATCCAGGCTCAGCTCATTTTAGGGAAATTTAGAGCCCATTAGGGAAAGCTACTTCTCTGGCTGGGGTGGGTATTTAACATTCAATGCTACCAGAACATAAGATCATTGATCCAATTGGGCTGGTCAGCCACCTAGGTAAGGGAATACCCCTCAGGAAGACAGAACCATCACTAGGAAGGCGGGCTCGCCTTAGGCTGTAGTGGGTAGCCATTCCAGCTTGGATCTGGAAGTTCCAACCCCCATTGAGACTCTGGCAACTGTCACGCCTACAAGGCAGGGCCAAGGGAGGTGTCTGGAGACCTGAGACCTGGATGAGCGAGCACTCTCTCTGTTCCTGGACCCTAGACAATGGAGGTTGACTGAGCAGAGCTCCAGAGAACACCGTTGGACTGCGATACACCTTCCCCAGACCCCCGTGATCTACCTATCCCTTCATTTGTAAGTCACCCACTAAATAAATCTTCCTTTTAACTACGTGGAGTGGCCTTAATAATTTCACCAATATCTGTTTTCCAACATGGGGCACGGACCCATGACCCTGAGATTAAGAGTCTCATGCTCTACCGACTGGCTGCACCAATTTGATCCCGAGAGTATGTTGGGCTTCTAAGACATTTCCATTTGGAAGCTTGTCTTCTTGGCACAAGGTGGCCTACTGGGCAAAGAACTGCCCTTGCCTTGACGGCTGACAGTACAAATGCAATGCTGTCCTTCCTGGACAAGCGGGACACAAGGAAAGTGACCACTATACTCTGCCAAGACAGAGTAAGATGGTCTTTCAGAATTCCTGCTTCTGAAAATGGTCTGTCAGATACTCTAGGCCTGTAGCCAATTTGAATGCACCAACAATGGTGAGAAACATTAGGTGACTGTCCAGGCTGCCAGCTGTCTCTGTCTACTCTTGCAAGACTCCCAAAAGTTGCTTGAATCCATCTTCCATTTCTCAGGTACCATTATGTTCCTTCTCAGGTCTTTGATGGGATTGAAGACTAGCGGTTACAGTTACAATTTAGTGTATATAATATCTTAGATAGAACATATTAAGTATTAGATTTAGGTTGGATGATCTTTATAACATGCCATTTACCTATGCTCTATACTTCTCTGGATTTCAGTATGTGTTTCTTGCTTGATATTGTTTGCATTGGTTGTAGTTCCATCTTATCTAGGTCATTATCCCTCATTATTCCTGGACAATAGTTGATAACCATTCCTTTGTATATAGTCTTGTACTAGTTTAGAACCTTCTTATTTAGACAAAAAGGGGAAGATGTAGTGGGTAGCCATTCCAGCTTGGATCTGGAAGTTCCAACCCCCATTGAGACTCTGGCAACTGTCACGCCTACAAGGCGGGGCCAAGGGAGGCGTCTGGAGACCCGAGACCTGGATGGGCGAGCGCTCTCTCTGTTCCTGGACCCTAGATGGTGGAGGTTGACTGAGCAGAGCTCCAGAGAACACCCAGCGGTGTTCTGCAATACACCTTCCCCAGACCCCCACAATCTACCTATCCCTTCATTTGTTAGTCACCCACTAAATAAATCTTCCTTTCAACTATGTGGAGTGGCCTTAATAATTTCACCAATATTAGGCCATGTTTAAAAGGTAGGTGGAACAATTGTCCTTTCATGAAATACTCTATCATTCCTTCCCAGAACATCTGCCTCCTAACACAGTTCCTGTGAGTACCATGGAGTTCACCTGGTCTGCCCACCTGTCTGAGTCCTGCTTCAGAGAGTTGTAACTATTTTTTTTCCTCTGCTTTTGTCTCTTTTCCCCCCAGATGCTGGCAAGAGTCCAAGCATGATTGATTGGGGCCCATGCTTGATCCTTTCAGCTTTCTTACTCTTCCTGTCAAGCCTGTTCCTCACCATGCTGCTGCCCACCACCATGTGGTTGACCTTCATGATGACTTAAGCTGAAGAGTATGGCATTTGTTTATTTCCTTTTGTTCTCTATTCTCCTCCTCCAGGTAGCTACTAATATATATATCTTGCCTACCCCAGGCAAGATTACATCCGTGAGCTTCTGCTTGTTACATTCTTAAGTTCCTTTATTAATGAGACTAAGGACTCCAAGAAGGGTTCCCAGTTTCCCTGGTCTCATTGGCACATACCTATACAAACACTCATTGAAAGAGGGAAGGAAAGAAGGGGAGAAGGAAGGAGAAAGAAGGGTGACATAAAGGAAAGAGATAGCATCATAAATGGTGGATGGTGCTTATGGCTAGATTTACATCTAATGATTAATTTAAATATATGAACAAATACATTTTCCCATTAAGCAATATTCTTGAAATTCTGTCATTTTAATGTAAAGGAAAATCTGAAGCAATTCTCATGCTTTCATCTTCTGAGAAAGAAATGTAAACATGTTGTGTTCAAATTATATGCTAGTATATATTTCCCTCCTGCTCTATTTCTGCTATCATGGCTAGATGATCACTCTGGACATGGAGCTAGGTCCCTTGCGTATCTCATGCCATTGACTATGACAAAGAGCCTCATAACAGCATATGGGATAAGCACTCTCATCACCCCAGGCTCCCCAGTGAAGACACTGGTTGAAGGAGAGTGGGTCATGAAAGCAGCATGTGGTGGAGCTGATCCAAATCCAGCAGCTTCCCACTCTTAGGCTCGTTCACTATCACACCACACTTTATTGCTTTCTCTGCTCCAGAAAAAGAAACTACTTAAGATTCTAGGGTAGTTGGCAATATATTGGTTTTCATAATGCAAGGTTTGGGTTACAGTGGAGGAAATAGACAGCACAGAGATCCTTACCATCTTAGCCCTCCACTTAGGAAAACAAGCGACCATGCATACACCTTTTACATTTATGTATTATAAATCAGGCACCATGGAGGCCAAACCTGATTATAGTGTAATTTTTAAGAAAGCACAGTTTTGAAGGAGAAAAGGAATGCAGAAGATTGCATTCTTATTTAGGATGGGACAGAGATTCGATGCAAGAGGAAATAAGTAACCTTGAGTATGACAGAATGATTCTCTAGCAGAGGGGTCTTCTTAAGCTGGCTTTGGAACATCATATCCCAAAGAAAGGAGGCATCTTCTTGATGAGTCCAGGCGAGTGGGAAGGCTGGGAAGCTGTATGTGTGCCATATCTGGGGTGGAGGGCAGAGACATGCTTTGGAGATGTTGGTTTGTATAAGATCTTCTCTGGATTCTTAGGTTAATTACTCACTGAGCTCTGCAGGACTGCATGTCATAAAACAGCATTGTAATTTTGTTCCCCCAAAGTATGATTGCCAATGTTGAAATAAAGGAAGAGATAGCATCATAGATGGTGTTATTTTGTCTACCACATAATATGTATCTTAATATCAATAGTGGATTAATCAGAAAGGCAGTGGGCATAGCAAAAAAGAACAACAATCTGTATACAACAGGACCCCTCTTCTCTCTACCCCCTGTACCCTGAGCTTAGGGAGAGAAAATAGTGCTTAGAACTCCCTATTTGCATGTCATTCATGAAGATGATACTCACAATATTGAAAAACTGATGGGGCAGATACTCAGCAATAAAGAGAAGCCTGGGGATAGTGGTACCTTCTTAGTGAGGGTGAAGGAAGGACGAGCTGATATGGAATCCAGGCACAGAGATGCTCAGCAATGGTCCAGCAGTTAGGAGAGGAGACTGTGTCTTTGCTTTCTAGTCATGAACCACGTTCCCCAATGTTGCATTTTTGTGGTAGTCCCCTCTCCTCAGCCTCCATAGGCTCTAAAGTAGAGTGCTTGATCCACACAGACATGAAGCAATAGACATGGTGTCATTTTGGTCAAAGATCTGATTTTTCAGAGGTAGCAAAGACAGATTTTTTTTTTTGGCTTGGAAAACTTGGGCAGGATCAAGCATAATTAAAAATGCATATTCTCTTTATATGAAGGACTACTTCTTCCTTTATATTTCTAATGTTCCATCCTGATGGTAGAGTGTGGAAAGCTAGACACAATGATCATAAAGTAAAACTTAAAAAAAAAGATTCTGACTCAAAAACAAGAGGTAAAAAAATGAATGAATAGAATGCTAATAATAAACAGATAACATCTCAAATGCCAATTTGATTCCATCAATTAGAAGCAATGTTTGAGATTTGCTTGTGGTCACTAGATCTGTGAGTGGAAGATCAGAATTTTACTGAAACAGAAAATTCTTGAGTAGCAACAGCTTTGGGAGCCTCCCTGGGTCCTGATCCTGGTGCTTCCTGATCATAACCTGGTGCTTGTATGATATGAGGAGTTCCCACATGTCTGGAATTTTTCCAACCAGACAGTATCCCATGACTACCCCCATTTCCTAGTACAGATGCAACTAATTTTTTTCTTTCTCTATTTTTGTTATCAAGCTACAAGACTCTGGGCATGGAGTATGTGTACCCTATGTCATGAAGCCTCACAAAAGCCTATATATAGTTTCTCATTGGGTGTACTAGTTACTTTTTTCATTTGCAGTGACCAAATATTTGACAAGAAGCAGTTTAGTTATAGAGATAACAACATACATTGACTCACAGTGTGAGGGTACAGGTACAGCCTATCAAGGTGGGAAGAGCTTCTTGCTCATGTGAGCAAACAGACAAAGAAGAATGCTAGTTCTCCCCTCCCTCTTTTAATTCAGTCCATGAAACCAGCCCATGAGGTGCTGCCACCCCTATTCAGGACAGGTCTTTGCCCCCACTGAATCCTCTCCAGAAATTTCATCACTGACACACCCAAAGGCATGCTTCACTAGTGTTCTGAGCATTTCCTGACCCAAGCAAGATGGCAGTGAAGATTGTCCCATAGAGTAGACCAATCATAATCACTTCTCAATGTTCAAACTGGAGTCTTCACCCTCTGGGGTATATTTGATACTTTATACATAGTGCTGATTACATTCTTGACCCAATCTCTTAAGAATTTAGTCAGTAGCTATATCTACATTCCATATGTACGCAATAATTCATGCCCATGTTCACTGAAGCACCATTTTATATCAAGAAAAACTTCATTTAAACACTCACTAGCAGGGAATTGGCAAAATAAAGCATTGACATACCCTATAGAGATGCATTTCTATCCTGCTGTGGGAAGATGAGTGTAACAATGTCAATTAATGTTAAGTGTTTCTTTTATTACATAGATGGGTGTACCTACACTCACAGCCCATGCAATTAGACAATGTTAACTCTACCCCTGGTTATAGGCAGGTCTGTCCTTGTATCAAACCTAACCATTCCATGAAGCTCCATCTCTCTCTCTAAGGAAGTTTATTCTGATGGCACACATGGTCTAGTTCATGTCAATGAGTAAAAAATTATTGGCTTGAGTATCTGAGGAAAATATGAAAACTAAAGTTTTCTGGATTTTCTGAGATGCATTCTAGAAATCACCTTTGCTCTGCCTTGATATAGACATGGGGGCATATAGCCTGGGGATGCTAGCAAGTGTCTCCTTGCAGCCAAGATGGAAAGCCAACCTCTCATCAAGGACACCAGAAAGGCAGACAGGAATGAGTGAGAAGCCAGGCCTCTGAAAACACAGCTACGCCACCGAGTCAGACAGATAGCAAACCAAACTCCTCCTTTGAACCCTAGTGACTTTAGTAAACAAATCCTGTTTCATACACAGGGCAGTGGAGCTGGGTTTTGGACTAGTTTTGATGGAAATATGTGCTGTAAACAAAGTACAAGGGGATAAAAGGGGGAAAATGGTAGATTGCATCATGCCATTCATTCCAAAAATAAAGTAATATTTTAATAGATTTAGTTTGTAGTTTTTCTTGCATGCATGCAGGAGCGTGTGTGTGTGTGTGTGTGTGTGTGTGTGTGTGTGTGTGTGTGTAAAACATGAGTGCAGTACCTACTCAGGCCAGAAGAGGGTAGTGGAATCCCTGAAACGGTAGCTATGGATGGTTGCAGGTTGCAGGTGATTGGTGAGAAAGGAATTGAGTCCGGGTCTTCCATAAGACTAGCAAGTGCTCTTCACCCCAAGCCATCTTTTCAGAACCTAAAACATCTTTTAAATGAATATATGCAAATGCACTTGAATATACACAGAAAATTTCTGTAAACGCACACAAGGCTCTTCATTGGAATTACCTCTGAGGTATGGGTTAGAAAGAACTAAGATTAAAGCGGACATCTTCATTGGTGTTTGGCATGTTTTGGCTTGGTATTTAAACTAGTCAGTTATAGAAGGCCATTGATAATTCTAGTTTTAATGCATATTGTCTTTGCATCCAGAAATAGTCCCACAAAGGAATAGCCTGGGCCTACTGAGTAGCTGCTTGCACAGATGAAAGAAGGTACAATCAGGAAAAGTAGCTCCCCTCCAGATCACACAATTTCCTTACTAAGAAGAGAGAACACATGGTATTCACACCCCTCAATCAGGGGCAGTCAGGAGCAGGCTATGGGCACCAGCCTGAGATCAGAGGCTGATCTGATTGCCATACTTATCTACATCATGAACTCATGTCTAGAAAGTCTTACTGAGAAAGAGAAAGAGCAGGCTACTGACTAGAGAGGATGATGGGGGCACAGGGGTGGGAGTAGGAAGGTTTCACCAAAAAACACAATTTTCAGTTATTATTGTTGTTAATATAGTCAACGTCTCACATTATCCTCAAACTCACTATGTGGCAAAGAATAGTCTTGAACTTGTGGTAATCCTCCTGACTCAGCCCACAAAGTGCTGGGATCACAGCTGTGAAACACAGTACCAGGATATTCCACTTTCTGTAGAGTCCAGCATGACTGTAGTTAATTATAAAAATGTATTATTGGCTTTAAATTTGCTAAGACTGGGCATCTTAAATATTCTGACTACATATAAAAAAGCTAATTAATCTTGATGTGTTAATCATTCCATAATATACATATATAAATAAATGTCACATGGTACACATTGACTATATGAACATTCTGTGTGACAATCACACCTCAACAAAGGTATGCATCTTAATCCATCTTCTGTTATTAACATGGAATATCTGAGACTAAGTTACTTATAAAGAAAATAGCTGATTTTGGCTGTCCCTATTCTCACGTGTACTGGTCATTCTTCCTGCTTTTCTCTAAAACTGCTCTTGCAAACAGTTCTCAAACATGACCTTCGTAGTCTTGCTCTTTATTGTTATCTATATGTTTTCCTGCTATTTCTCAATGGGAACTCATGAACTGCCTCCGCATGAGCACTTCAGATCCATCTTTTCATTGAAGAGCCCAGACTACATTGAGGTCAGGACCACATTGTTCCCATGTTAGAGGTGAGAAATCTGTGTCTCCATCAGTAAGGATAGTATGCCACATTCACATCAACCAATTACTGGCTCATGTTCGCCCTTTCTTTCTTCCTTCCTTCCTTTCTTCCTTCCTTCCTTCCTTCCTTCCTTCCTTCCTTCCTTCCTTCCTTCCTTCCTTCCTTCCTTTCTTTCTTTCTTCCTTCCTTCCTCCCTCCCTCCTCTCTCTCTCTCTCTCTCTCTCTCTCTCTCTCTCTCTCTCTCTCTCTCTTCACTTTTTCTTTTGGTTTGTTTTTGAAACAGAGTCTTATGTGTAACCCGTGCTGGCCTAGAACTCCCTAGATAGCTGATGATGACCTGAACTTCTACTTCAATTGCCTCTAGCCCCAACAGCCAGGATGACAAGTGTGGGCCACCACTTCCTGTTTGTGCTGAGCTGGAGACTAACCCAAGGTTTCATGCATGCTAGGCAAACCCCTTCTCAACTGATCCTATATAAATGGTTTTTCCTGACAACACTGTTGGGCTCCAAAAAACATCAAGCATAGCCTTGAAAGAAGAGAAGCCACAAGAGAGGAGCCAGCCTGAGGTGTGTGACAGGAACGGAAGAAAAGCCTATACCCATGAAGCATTTGGAGGACATCATTGGGCTGTTTCCATTCATGGGCCTCAGTTCCTCCAGAAGCCATTCTGAACCACAGAGGTCAAAATAAAACACAGTCATTAATCCTGTGCCCTCACCCTCAGACTCAACACTGGCCAGAACAACCTGACTCAGCTCTCCTGAATCTGGAGGGGGAGAATAAAACTCAAAGGCACCGAGACACAGGCAGTTTGTACCACAGGTAGTTAGTGGAACCCAAAGTCCTGTCTTTGTGTATTCATACACTCTCTGTCTAAGAGGGTGCAGTTTACTTATAACTGTAACCAAAATGACTCCACAAAGATCCCTTGATGGAGGAATGGCTTGTTTGGGCTCCTGATGGTTTACCCAGCATGGAAGGGAAGGCATGGGGAAGTAGTAGAAGCATTTAGCAGAGGCTTGTCCACATGGCACAGATCACAGCAAAGACAGAAGAATGACAGCCACAGAGTGGCTTGCCCCCAGTGACTGATGGCTGCCAGCCAGGCCGCATCTTCTGAAGGCTCCACAGCCTTGAAAATAATGCTGCCAGTCCAGAAACAAGTGTTCCAAATGAGCCAGTGGGGACATTTCACATTTAAGCCATAACAGGGAATATTTTTTAAAAAATTACTATTAAGAACAACTGCCCTACAATCTCACAATTCTACTTCGGGGCATAGCCAAGGGAAATGAAATGAGTATGTTTAAAGCATTTCCATGTTTCTCGTGACACCATTCAAAATAGCCAGGAGATGGAAACACCCTGTCTATCAAGTGATGAGTAAATTAAAAAAAAAAAACTGTGGTAAATACACACCATGGAATATAATTCAGCCCTAAGAAATGAAAACCTGTCACACGGGACCACATAACAGAACTGAAGATCATTAAGTAAAACAGACAAGACACAGAAAGAAAGTCATCCCATGATCCCACTCATGTGAAATCTAAAAAAGATGATCTTATCGGAGATGTTAGGAGTAGAATGGTGACTCCGCAAAGCTTGGGGATAGAAGTGGGTAGAAGGCATGAGGGAACTGGATTAATGGGCACAATGCTATAGCTAGCTCGGATAAGTAAGCTTTTGTGTTTTATTGCAGAGCTGATACTGTACATGCTTTAAACATTCTAAGAAGGGAATTTGAAGGTTTTCACCACAAAGAGATGATGAAGAGATGAACATGTTTACTCCAACATATGCAAGACAAACATTAAAATATCATATACAAACAAACACGTGCACCTTTTGTGTCTAGTAAAAAATAAATAAATAAAAGACTGTAAGTGTCAGAAATCGTGCTATGAAACAGTGTCATGAAATCACAGTAGCTGTGGTTGCCTGCATAAGACCTATAGAAGATGAAGCCAGTCAACTCTCCAACCTGGAGAAGAGATCCTCAAGACCCCACTCTAGCAGAGGAGCTTTGGCAGGGGATGGCCCCTGAAGGAGGGGGAATGAGTTTTCTTCAACAGTGTAGCCTATAGTAGGCTGCTCCCAATTCAGAGAATAGCCTTACCCATGCTCACATAGTCAGCACTGATCATACCTGGTTGGTTAGTTTAAAAGAAGAGGAGGAGGAGGAGGAGGAGGAGGAGGAGGAGGAGGAGGAGGAGGAGGAGGAGGAAAAAAGAAAATAAATGAGGTTAAGAGAAGGATGTGAGAGAATAGGGGAGGAGGTGAAGAAGGGAGAGAAGATGGGTGTGGTCATGTATGACATTATTGAAGAATCTGCAACAATAAAAATTAAATAAATTAAGTTTAAAATGTATAATACTATATAGTTCAAAGTTGAGTTAGGCTATTTGCAAAGCTGAGGTGCACAGAGCAGTTCACACACACACATACACACACACACATCACACACACACACACACACACACACACACACACACAATGTCCCCATTACAAAGGTCAAGGGACTAAGGCACTGAGACCTATAGTCTGGAGTCGCTGTGCCTATTCCTAAACAGACAGGAAAGAAAAAGACGCCTGAATGGTGCTATTACGGTGGCTAATTAAATTTCTTCTTTGCCGTTACAATGCCTTCCGTTTTGAGGATCATTACTTTCCTTGTAGCCTCTTTCAAGAGCTCAGTTTAGGATTTTAAGTTAAGAAAACCGCAAAGCAAGCCTTAAAGCCACAGGCTGCCCTGCTGCCTAGATGGGAAACGCTCTGGGAGCAGAGGGAGAAACGCAAAGCACAAGCTGCTGTATCTTTGGAAATCTGTGAACCGAAAAGGAAAGGGAAAAAAATGCTGTTTTACAGGAGGCGATCCCACGCATTTACAGTGTTTACAGATGCGGGTATGCTTGCATGTAACCCTCAGCTAATATTGAAATGCCAAGGTGCTCCGTTCCTGTTTAATATTCATTTATCCTGCCAGACGTCAGATCTGCCTGAGGTGAGCCAGGATTCTGACGTATGTGTAAGTAAGCTGGCACAAAGTGCGTGAGGTTAGGATGGCATTGGGGTGAAAGGAGCCATGAGCTGTACCTAATAGAGAAGGATGCGGTGGATAGCTCAGCCTGGTGTAATTCCTTGTTTTTAGCTTGAAATGGGCTGTTGTAGGGTCATTTACACCATGGAAATTGGCTTCTCTTTGCCTTTAGAAAGCCAGGGTATGACTTACTTTGCCAATGAGGTGACAAGTTATCTGACAAAAGCAACAGAAGCTAGATTGATTTGGTCATGACTCCTCCCATCAGAGTAGGAGAGGCATGCCGGGAAAAGCATACTGGAACCACACATAGTATATGATGCTGGAAGGTGGGGCAGCACCCCTAACATTTTGACAGAACAGGGAGCAGAGATCAGACAGGACCCAGTTCAGTTCAGTTAGGTCCCAGGTCCCAAGGATTCTATTACTTCCCCCAGACAGTGCCACCAGCTGGAGACGGAGTATTTCAGACACATGATCTTGTTAAGGACATTCAACGCATACCATCCAGATAACTAGCATCACCTTGAAGAACCGACGCCGAGAAAAAAAAATCGTGTCTCATTCCTATCTTCAGTATGTCAGCATGGCGCTGACGTCTGATAAGTGAAGTTTGTTGACTGACAAAGCAAAGGACGGTCCCAAATTACTCCCTTCTTCTCAGTTACTGGTAAGCGTGAAAGATAAGCAACGATACTTAACTGAAACACAGCTACATAAAACAGGTACCAGAAGCCTAGAGAAACGGCAGCGAAAACAAACTGTAGACGGAGAGCCCTGTGTTGCTTAAGGCTCTGTGTGATGACACACTGCATACATGATGATTGGTGCATATGATTATAATGGAGCTGGAAAGGTCCTCGACTCTTCCAACATGGTAGTTGCAGCAATACCCTTGAGCAAAGCATTACTCATGGTTTTGTAGCAACACATAGGGTGACCTAATGGGGAAGATCAGAGATGTTCAGACACACAGGTGACAAGATGCCTAACAAAAGTCGCTTAAGGAAGGAAAGGTTTATATGCGGTATGTTTAGAGTGAATATGGTAGATCACGGAGGGGAGGCCTAGGGGTAGGAGGCTGAAGTGGCTGGTCATCTGCAGTTAGGAAGCAGAGAGGCTGATAGGAACTGGATATAAACACTGACAGGGCCAGGATATGAAACTGTAAGGTCTGTGCCCTGTGACTCGCTCACTGCATTGAGGTTCAACCCCTTAAAGTGGTGGTTCTCAACCTGTGGATCACGACCCCTTTGGGGGGGGTCAAACAACCCTTTCACAGGGGTCACCTGAGACCATCGGAAAGCAGATATTTACATTACATTTCACACCAGTAGCAAAATTACATTTATGAAGTAGCAACAAAAATAATTTTATGGTTGGGGTCACCACAACATGAGGAACTGCGTTAAAGGGCCGCAGCATTAGGAAGATTGAGTACCACTGCCTTAAAGGTTTCACAACTGTCCAAAGCAGTGCCACCAGCTGAGAGCAAGCATTCAAGCACTGGACCATACAGGAGACATTTCCCATTCAAACCACAAGCATCATGTTCCAGCTACCTACAGGAGCCAGGCAACTGTCTGTATCCTGGGAGCCATGGCTTATGTCTTGTATTCAAGGCATATAGTAGGCTATGCCATGTGGGTTTGTGAAGTCCATTCTATAGTGTTCACACAGAACAAAACTGCCTGAGGACAAGCTTCTCAGAACCCACCTACATCAGCAAGCAGCATTCCACTCCAGCACATGTGATGTCCAGTTGTCATCTTGACAGATTAAGGAATACGGAAGGGGCTGGGAAGGTGGCTCGGTGGATAAAGGTACTTGCTACCAAGTCTGACGACATAATTTTGAGTCAATAAACCAACGTGGTAGAGAGAGAGAACTGACCCTTGCAAGTTGTCTCCTGATCTCCATAGGTAATACAAAAAAAGAATGCAAAAAGTTAATAAGAGCTGACTGGATTGGTTAACTTTTCTCATGGCTGAGAGCAAACGGAGACAAAAAAAAAAAAAACCAAAAAACAAAACCCAGGGTGTGTGGTGGCTCACAGTTCAGAGGTTCACAGTCCATTGCCGTGGAGAAGGCATGGCCATATATAAATGCCAAAAGAAAAGTTAAAAAAAAAAAAAAAACATACCTAAGACTTTAATAGGGCACGAGAATTTCAAGGCTTTTCAAAAAGGATAAACTGAATTGAACATGGGTTGCGCTATCCCATAATCTGAATCAAAAGGAGAAAGGTGAAAGGCAAATGAACCCTGGGATGCACGTTGTCTGTTTCTCGTTGCCAAGGGCTAAGTTGTTCCTGCCGCCATGCCTTCTCCACGGCAATGGACTGTTATCCTCTGAACTGTGAGCCACCACATACCCTGGGGGTTTTTTTGTTTGTTTTTTTGTTGTTGTTGTTTGTTTGTTTGTTTGTTTTGTCTCCATTTGCTCTCAGTCATGAGAAAAGTTAACCAATCCAGTCAGCTCTTATTAACTTTTTGCATTCTTTTTTTGTTTTACTAGTGATGGCACCCAGGACTTCATCCTGCTAGGTGAGGGCTTCCACACTGAGCAATATTTCCAGCCTTCAACCAAACCAGACAAATGTATCTGATCTCTACATGACAGCTCAATGACTAAGAGGCTGATTAGGGGTTGAAGGCTCTCTATTGTGAACTAAAATCCTGGCTCACTATTCGGACCCTTCAGGATAGCACACTGCTCCCAAGCAAAAGTGAAATTCTGAATAGCCTAGCCAGCCAGGTAGAATGCTGAACATTATTTCAGCAGATGATAACTGCAGTTGGAGCATTAAAAAAAAAATCTGCTGACACTTGGAAACGTGTGTTGCCTTAAGTGAATAATAACAAAAATGTGTTTTTCATTAGAAATTGAGAGGAGTTGACTGTGAGACTTGAATAATAAGGATCCCCCTTATTAAGTTGCTCAGGTTCAGTTTTATCCTCTTCAAAGTATTCCATTCAAAAGAAAGCATTAAGAAAAGCTTGTTGGACGGTGGGGTAAAGGATGCATCAATACTCTGTGGCAAATCTACAGACAGAGCCTGTTCTGAGCCTTCCGTGTATGACTCCTCTTGCTCTCAACCCACCCACCCCCATCCCTTACTCTGTAGCTATGAGAATGCTCAAAAGTCAAGACTAGGTTAAGAGGGGACCAGGAGGAATGTTTTAGATGAAATCAGATGTGACCCCCGGCTTTAGGTGCCTTTGCTGAGCATGGTTTTAATTACAGGACTCGGGCAGCTTCCCCGTCTTACCATTGCTGTAAGTCAGTACACTTCTCCAGCTGCCCACAGCCGGCCAGCCTGCCAGCAGGAAGGGTTTACAGCCTCGCACTCCATTAAAAAAATAAATAAGTCAGAAGCCCCCAGGCCGTCACGTGTTTGGAAGCAATGAAACTACAGCCCATTTACCTCTCCTAAGACATTTCTAGTCCCAGCCCACTCAGGCCTTACCAGCCGCAGCAAACCTTACTATGAAGGAATTAAAATTCTTTTGCTCTGAGGCAGTAGTCTGGTTTAGGGCAAATGGCCCAGAGCTGAAGCCCGAGGGCTCATCCAGTGTTTTCTGAGTTTCATAAAAAATTGCCTCGCCTTAATGGAAGGGGAAGTTTTGTGCCTTTAAGACCTGTAGGTACTTCAGGCCAAGCTCCAGTTTTTTAATGATGCCGTCGTTGAAGCACTAAGGGTGAGGTTGCTTCCGATGCAGGGGACATGAGGTTCATAGATGTGAAAGTTTGGGCTGAGTACCACGGGGAAAATATCCTAAGTCACTGGAAAGAAAGACACAAGGGAACTACTGACCGGAAGCCAAAAGTTGCCTTCAAGACTCAGAAAAGTTGGAGCCCTGGGCTAGAGCAGGGACCAGCCAAGAAAGCTCCGCCTTAAGCAGGGAAAGCTTTGGTGTGATGAGTAATTCCCTGTGTTAACTTGCTGAGGCTACAGCACCCAGCAATTTAGTCAAACACTTTCTACTCGGCGTCATGGGGTGTTTGTGTCTTTTGTTGTTGTTTTGTATATTTAATGATTTTATTAGTATGCGATGTGAGGATTCTTTTCTGGTCCCCTGTGTGTTCTGTGTTGACATTCTGTATGCCTCTTGCACCTTGGTAGGCATCTCTTCACTTAGAAAAATTATCTTCCATAACTTTGTTGAAAATATTTTTGTGTTTTAATCTGTTTCTTCTTCTTCTTCTACGCATATGATATACAGGTTTGTTCTATTATAGTATCCCAGAGCTCCTACATGTTTTGTGCTTGAGTTTTTTTTTTAATTTAATATTTTCTGCAACATCTGGAGTAATCCATTTCATATACCTTATCTTCAAGACCTGACATTCTCGCCCCACTTGAACCGATCTATTAGCAAGGCTTTTCTCCAAGCTTTTGCTTGACTTCCTGAATTTTTTTGAGTTTTATTTTAGTTTGGCTTTCCTTTGGAGAGTTTATCTCCTTTTTAATTTCTATATTTATATCTTGGATTGTTCTCATTATTTCATCCAACTGTGTGTTTCTACAGTCTTCATTCAGGCATTTATTCATATCCTCTTTGAGTTCCTTAAACACATTTATAACTGCTATTTTGAAATAATTCTTGTATATCAGTTGTTACAATATTATAACTGAGGTGATGGTTTCTGGAGGAGACATATTGTATTGGTTTTGCTGTTTTTGCAATGAGTCCTAGGCATCTAGAATTAAGTCACTGGTGTTTGTTGGTATGGGTATCTGGTCTCACCTTTGCTGAAAGGGTATTTAGATCTTTGTTTGCTGTGGTTCCAACCTGTCAGGTTCTAGGACAGCTCAGTAGAGTTTAGCTTTCCTTTCAGTCTTGGAGCCACTCTGTTGCTGTGAAAATGTGGTGTCATCAGTGGTCTCTGCTCAGATAGGGAACAGTACAACTTTTGGACCAGGTGCCGCTCCACACAGTCCTGGATTGGGACAGAAGGCAGTGGCTGACTGGTGGGCAAGTGGGTGAACTGAGTTTGGGATTTCTTCCCTAGAATTTGAGTTGGTACTCTATATAGTCCCACATCGGTGCCATGGATGTGGTAACTGATACGCAGAAAGGCTGGGTTCTATTAGTTTTGTCTCCCATAGTTGAAATTTACCTGCATATCGACAAGAAATTTTGTTCCATTTGTAACATAAAACAAAACTAAAAACAACATAATCCTATGGCCCTGCCTTGTACCCCAAAACAGACACAATCCTGAGGTCTCACAGAACTAGGAATAAACAATGCTCCCCAAACTAAATTGCTTCTGAAAAGAATAACAAAACACATTTTTATAAGGCTGTGTGTTTTCTTCTTTTATGACACTTGAAATCTCATTGGAGAGGCAAGACCATGACACTAACACAGGCAAAGCAAGGCCATTTGTTATTCACAGCTAGATCTGGCTCACAAGCTCTGCAAGATTCCAAAGGGGCTGGACTTCAGGCAATGCTAGAGTTTGCTTCCATATCCAGTCCTCTCTCCTTCCCTTCATCCCTCCCTCCCTCCCTCCCCTTCCCCTACTCTCTCTCCTATATTTCAGGTTTACTTTGTACCTAATCCAAGTCCATTCCTTTGTGAGAACAGGACACAGACTTGATTCAAACAAGGTCCCTGACCTTAGCGTGCCTAAGGAGGGAAACTGGCTTTGAAGAATGGAGACTTGAGCTAGGCCTTGAAAGACAACAGCTGAAGGCTACATTTTGTATAACAAACAATGGATTTAACACATTTATTGTAGCATGAATTATGTGGTTGCCTGAAAACCTTGAAGTTTTTAAGCCTTCTATTTTATCTTTGTTAATAGAAAAAGAAGGGTGCTTGGTGTTTGGTTTTTTTCCTATTGTCAAGTCATAAGCACATGAAGGGTGGGGAACAAGGGGACTCTGTGGCAGGGACGTAACCGTTCTCATCATATGCCTATGTATAAACACAGTCACTTTGGCATTTTCTTATCTCTTTTCTACATTATGTACTAGATATATACATAAAGTTGTTTAGTTTGGTCTTCTCTTACTAGTTTCTCCAGAATTTTCATTTTACAAAATCTTGTACAAGCACATTTTTCAAAAAGTCTAAATGACAAAAAAAAAAAAACATAAAAAAATTCCTATCATTTTATATCTAGATTTCTCCTAGCTTTCCCTTATTAAGACTGGCCTAATAATAGCTTTTTATAAGCTCAGTATTTATGAGTTTTAGCGTTTCATGAATGAAAGGAGCTTTTAGAGGTCATTGAGTCCAACCATGTCAATTTTCAAAAAGCAACAACAACAACAACAAAAAACAGTATGAATGGACAGTTAGCTGAATCCCTTCAAGCCATGCTCCTTAGCATTTCCTATGAATGGGAATCATCCAAGGGTTTTATTAAAATACAGATTATGGTTCAGTAGGACTGGGGTGGAGCTTCTGACAAGCTTTGAAGCGATATTCAAATATGATTTATGCATCAGATAGAAAGATCTGAGTCTAATTGTGTCTGTGCAAAGCCCCATTATGAACATCTACTCCATACTTCTCCTTCCTAGGGGAAGGCTACACTGGCCAATCAGACCACTGTGTGGAAGTTTTTAAAGTGAAGCTTAATTCTGTTATCATGGTTTTAGGCTATCTTTTCTGCCAGCCATTAGAGACATGCAAGGTATTGCAGAATACCCAATTGGTAGAAAGATTAAATGGAAATTCAGCGATGAGGGGAAGCATCTAACATCTGCTGACCTTGAGGGTCTTTTCAAGGCCAAGGTCAAGGTTTCAGAATTAATATTGAATACTTTGAATGTTCAGCTGAACAACTAGCACCCTGTCTCAGCTTTAAGATCCTCTCAGAAAAGTTACATGGCCAGACAGAAATGACTGGCCCTTTTTGCTAGACCAGAGAGGAGTTACAGATCCAGGAGGTAGCCAGCACTGTCATCTGAAAGCAATCCCCCACTCTTGGGAAAATAAAGTATCACATTTGTGAAATTTTCAGACACATCATTTGCATTTGAAGAAAATGTCAGAATTATTGAGCATGAGACAGGAAGCAAAAGTAAAAAAATGTAAATGGTTGGGGTGTCTTTACAAAAGGAAGAGAGTGTCGTTAGCTTCTGCTACACATGCACACTTCCCTGTGCAAGGTTTTCAGATGGTAATGTTCTCCTTGAAACACCCTAAATGCCTGAATCCTAAGTTTCAAATTGTTACTGTGTGATGAGCTTGTGCCCCAGTGAGCAAGGAAGGGCGGCTTTTCCTCATGCAAGCCACATTGAAACCCCTGCTTTCAAAATTTGGCTTGAGTTTCCCCAAAGCTGGGGGCGCTGGCTATTTCAACAGAATGCCAGCGAGATGTCTGAGAGATGCTCAGGGGGTGTAGCCAAGCCAGTGTCAGACTCGGTGTCTGCACTCGCTGTGCCAGATACAGTCAGTTTTGTCTCTCGGAGCTGGACACCCTGAGGAGTCTGTCCCAAATCAAGCTGGTGACTGACCTCTCCCTGCTGCTACGGTTTAAACATGCCACGTCTTCCACAGGCTCAAGTGTGAAGTGCTTAGTCCCCAGATGGTGGCTATTTTAGGAGGTTCTAGAATCTTTGGGAGGGGGAGCCTATCTGGTGGAAGTGGATCACTTGTCCCTAGTTCTGTTTTGTCTGCCATGGAGCAAGGATCTCTTTCCTGTCACATGCCTCCACTGCCGTGACATCCTTCCTCCATGTGTGGGTCCAAGTCACTGCAGGAGAAACCAGCTAAAATGAGGAAGAAAATAAATCTTTCTTCCCGCAAGTTGTTTATGGCAGGTCCAATAGCAATGAAGGTCCCGTTCCTGCTTCAGAATACATTCATTTTATGTCACCATCCTCCTCTTACACTCTGCTCTCTGTCTCACATCGAGACCTGTCAATGATTCCATTCCAAATGATTCAAAAGTTTAAACCTTTGCTCTCCACTCAAGGTCTAGCAGTCTTGGCCCTTAGAAGGAAAACTATTACATTTTTAAAAGTTATTTATTTGTTGTGTGTCTGCTTGCCACAGTGCATGCATGGTGCAAGTCAGATGGCAGCTTTTGAAAGCTGGCACACTCCTTCTACCATGAGGGTCCAGGGAATCAAACTTGGGTGGTCAGACTTAGCAGCAAGCACCTTAATCTACTGAGTCATCTTGCCAGCCTTAGCTTTGTCCTTTCTGGTGCGTCCTCCTTCCTAATGTCACACTATTCATCCTATAGAGCATGTATTTTTCAATGCCAAGACAGGAGTCTTTGACTATAGCCCAAAGGCCGCACATCCTCACCTGGCATTCAGGGTCTTCCGTGAACACTCCCAGGTTTTCTGGTCAACTTCACCCTCATTGATCCTGCAGTATGGTCTCATTCAAACACTCTGTTGTTTGAATCTTAGGTGGTCTTTTAATAATAATAAAAAAAACCCAGAGCCAGATATCAGGGTGAAAGCTGAAAGATCAGAGAAGCAGAGCAGCCAGCCACTAGTTCTTACCTCTACGAAATCCTCAGCCTAAAGAGTAAGTTCCTGTTTCCTCATGTGTTATATACCTTTCTCTGCCCAGCCATGTCACTTCCTGGGATTAAAGGCATGTGTGCTTCCCAGTACTGGGATTATAGGTGTGTGCCACCACTGCCTGGCTCTGTTTCCAATGTGGCCTTGAATTCATAGAGATCCGGATGGATCTCAGCCTCCTGAGTGATAGGATTAAGGGCATGTGTCACTACTGCCTGACCTCTATGTCTAATCTAGTGGCTGGCTCTATCCTCTGATCCTCAGGCAAGTTTATTAGGGTACACTATATATTGCCACAACCCTACATTCTTGAAAGACATGAAGAGGAAGACACATTGCATGGTGCTTTGGTTCATAACCCAGCTCAACAATTCCTAAGTTATGTAGGATGTTGAATTTGGAGCAGACTCCTGAATTTTTAAATAAGGACACAACTAGTAGCTGCCTCCTAAAGCCACTCTAAGGTTCAATTTTAGCTCAGGATCTTAAGAGCTCAAAAGAGGACTGCTCCTGATTATCCAAGACAAGACATCAAGCTATCTGAAGACTCACGAGCCTTCCTGCAATTAGTGAAAAATCTGGCATCTTGGAGCAGAGAACTAGCCCAACAGCTTAAAAGGATAGTCATCTGCAAGGGAAGACAGGACATGAGCACTTGCTCATGCGGGCACATGTAGGACAATTGGAATACTTAGGCACGGAAGGGCAAACTTCGCTTGCTGGGGACCAGAGAAGAAGGGACGTTTACTCCTCTTTGCAGGTTTCTTCTCCATGGCCCCTTGTTGGAGAGTCTTAAGAAAGCATCCTTCAGAATGCTGGCCTGAGACTTGCAGCCCTTACAAATGGACATCAAGTATAACCAGAGCTCTATGAACAAATGAAAACTTAACAGGTTAATGACTTAATCTGCCTTGCAATTGTACAAGGCTTAATTTTTTATTTTAAATTTATATCATTTAGGCTAGGAATCCTTAGCCATATGTATTAATGAAGAGAAAAAAAATCACTGTCTAATAATTAGGCTTCTTTCCTGTGAGTTTGTTTCTTGGTGTTAGCAGAAAATACCCAGCCAAATATGAGACATTGAAATTTTCATTATATGGACACTTTGTATATGATTCATACATATCTTGTCATCCTATTAGCAATATGGTTAATAATCCCATTTTACAGATGATAAACTGATGCTTAGAGGTTAAAGTTTAAGACTAAAGGGAAATATTGTCAACATGAAGATATATATGTGAATATATGTATACATATACAAAGCTGTAGTAGACAGAGAACAGAAGCAGATGGATGAGTGAGGTAGATATTGTAGCCCTCCTCTATCCTATGAGCAATCTGAATAACAGATTAATTTATAAGACCATATACATGCTACTGGTAAGCTAGCTTAGCAGGCAAAAACACTTGTCATGCAAACCTGAAGCCTGAAAACTGAGTTTGATCCCAGATCCCATGGTGGAAAGACAGAACTGATGCTCAAAAGTTGTCTTCTCACCTCTACACTGTGCACGTGCACCCCAACACACACACACACACACACACACACACACACACACACACACACACACACACACTATGCACAGAGATAGAAACAGAGGACATGCAGATATCCAGATTTTGTGGTATATCCATAATCCCAGTGTTGGAAACTGAGGCAGGAGGCTTATGACTTTAAGGTCAGCCTGAAACACATAGCTAGATAGTCTCAAAAACCACATAGATGTGATCTGGTTTGTGTTTTGATGTCATTTTTTTTTTTGCTCTTCTTCCTTCCTTCCTTCCCTTTTTTTTTTTTTTTGAGACAGGGTTTCACCTAATTTCACACTGGCCTCCAACAGTCTATATAGCTGTGGCTGGCCTCGAAGAACTCCTGATCTTCCTCCCTTCATCTCCCAAGTGCTGGGTTAACTGATTCTAGTCTTCAAATGATGACCACCCTTTACGGTATACTTTCAAATAAAGTCATAGTAGTTCCCCTTCCCCTCCTTGACACCCACAAGATTCATGGCACCTGCACTCTGGCCCTGGGGTTCAAGGAGAGCATGTTCTAGGGTCCATCTCTGATCACTGCCAGGTTCTCTGTTGGTCATGTGTACTTGGTAGTCTTTGTCAAGGCCAACAAGACTCACTGTTAAGCTTCTTATGAGACACATTTTCCCCATCTTGGAAATGGAGTTGACACTACTCAAGGAGAAGAAACCCACTTCAGAAGACACTAGGTCCAGAAATGAGCTCCAAGAAAGTTTTCAACCTAAATCAAATCAGCTTATCCAACCCTGGAGATTGGCATGTGAGGACATGCTTTCCCTCTCTGCACCCTCTGCTTTCTTCTTCTCAAGCTATTTGAATTGTATTAAAAAAACTGCATTGAAAACACATTTAACAAATCTCACGGCTATTAAGTGAGCATAACCATAAAAATGATAATTGATCTTTTGGCAAGAATATGGGAAAATAGGCTCTTTTCTAATAACTTACAGATTTATGAATGGACATGTTTTATGTGTCTATATATGTTCACTTTAAGTAATGTTTGACTTTTAAATTTTACTTATTGTTTGTGTGGGTGAACATGCCCATGCTGTAGTATACATGTTGGGGTTAGAGGACAACCTGAGGACATCCATCTCCACCATGTGGGTCCTGAGAAGCAAACTCGAGTCATCGGGATTGGTGGTAAGCAACTTTACCTGGTGAACCATCACTTCTCTCACCAGTTCTATCTACTTATACTTTAACACTCACATTTTATGACTCTTATGTAAATAATCAAGAATTTGTGGGGGAAACAAGCCAATAAGAGCATCCTATCTGAACATCAAAACTTGGAAATTATCTAAACACGCCAATGAAGAGAAACTACATAGTGATATATTTATACAAAACAGTTGTTTTTTTTTAATCTAGGAAGATTTTAAATAAAATCACAGATATTGACAGGATAAAATTTTTATGAATTATTACTGAGGAAAATATAGATTATAAATTTTAGGTATAATTTCATTTTACACATAAAAGTGTAGATTTGTATGCATGCAGAGAAAATGGTAAGACTATGACCCAATGCATCACCAAAGATAAAAATATTGTTACAATTCTTTCTTCATGTGTATGTATGTGTGGTGTGTGTATTTGTGTGTTCACATTCACATGTGTTGTTGCATGTGCCTGTGCAGGTCCACATGTGTAGGAGATCCAAGGCTATTTTTGGAGTCTCCCTTGATTACTCTCTACCTATCCTTGAGGCTAGGTCATTCATTTGAACCCAGAGCACACCCATATGGGAGAGTCTAGCTAGCCAAACTGCTCCAGTATTTCTATCTCTGCCTTCTAAGCTAGAATTGAAGGCAGATCACATGCTCATCTTAAGTTATGTCAGTTCTGGGGACCTGAACTTACTTTGTCCACTGAGCGCCAATAATAGTTTCTAAGATTTTTATTACATTAAACATGTTATTAAATTATTATTAACAAATAATCAATTTTAAATATCTGATATTGTGAATTATTTAAATATTGCATTATAGAAAGATGAACAAAGAGAGGAAACACAGTATCATCACTCACTATAATGTAGTCACTCTCTTTATTATACTACTGAGCATCTTCCTTTGTAGTCTATCTTTAGCTGTTGTTTCTTCCTTTACATTCTAGTCACCAGAATAAACACGTTTCTAAATCTTGCTTTCATCCCATAATATTCTGTTGGTGTTTAATTTTCCTAGGTTACTGTTAAGTATTTGTATTAACATTCATAGTGGATAATATTTTAAATATTCACTGCACTTCTGCTGTAGGATAATGCTCTTGTACACTGTTTTAATAAAACATTGATTGGGCAGTAGCCAGGCAGGAAGTATAGGCAGGGTGTGCAGAGGAGAAGAATGCTGGAAACAGGAAGGGCAGAGGAGGAGTTGCCAGCCAGACACAGAGGAAGCAAGATGAAAAGGCAGGACTGAGAAAAGGTACCAAGCCATGTGGCTAAACATAAATAAGAATTATGGGTTAATTTAAGTGCAAGAGCTAGTCAGTAAGAAGCCTGAGCTAATGGCCAAGTAGTTATAATTAATATAAGTCTCTGTGTGTTTACTTGAGCTCAAGCAGCTGCAGGATGCAGGAGGAAGAGATTTATCTGGACTGTGGGAGCCCAGGTGGGACCTGAGAAACCTTCTGACTACAAATGGTGCCCAGATGTGGTGGCAAGAATTTCCACCTAAAATCTGAGAGAGCTTAAGTAGAGATTATAAATGTAGATAAGAGCACCTTCTAGTTCATGTCACTCTTGGCAGACCACAGCACAGTGACGTCTCCCCTGGCCATGTGGGTTCACAGCTTGTGGGCCTGACCTACAGCATGGTGGATTCCTACCACCACCCTACACAGAGGTGACGCCAAGTTTCCAAGCCACACAACATGCTGCATGACAGATTTAGCTTTTGCTAGTACAGAAATACCAAAAAGGTTTCTCGGCTACACACTGCTGGATGGAGTCATAGACCCACTGCTTCCCAGAATCAGTGGTAAGCATGGATCCCAGAGCTAGTGGTAAATGTACCACCGCCATTTGGGGATACTTAGGTGGGTAGAGTCAGCATCCAAGGTTGCCGCATTGGTCTTAGCCACTCAGCTTAGTGGTTTAAAATCTCTACTGGTCAAAGAAGGATTATAGATTCACAATAAGACAGATTCAGATAGAGTAAAACACTAAACAGTTTACAATGTGTGTAAAAATGTATGTAGGCTTGGAAGAGAAAGGAAAAGGGAATATATACAGTTATATAAAGAAATAGATAATTTTAAAACTAAAGTCTTTAAAGAGACAATAAGAATAATAAAAATAAGCCGTGTAAAGATGGAAATCACACAGAGAGTCTGAATTATCTTGTCTTTGGGATTTTTAACTGCAGAAAGGCATTTGATTGTAATGGCTGCTAAGTAAAACACACACACACACACACACACAAATATATATATATATATATATATATATATATATATATATGATATCTTGACTTCAAAATTTGTGTCTAAGGATACATTGTTTTTGTTTCCACAGAAGATGAGAACCTGTGGATTGCTTCCAGGCTAATATGGTTTGATCAGCCAAGACCCCCTGAGAGGTCTCCAGTGACACCATGACCCAGATGATCCAACATCTAGAATGGCTTCAAGGCAACTGGCTCAGACAATGCAGCCTCACAGACTGTTCCAATCAGGAACTGACCATAATTCTTTATTTTCTCAGGATCCCCATAAGATTGCCAGCACCTCCATCCAGCAGGAAGTATTATGAGGAACTATGCCCAAATTCCCAAAATATTGTTTATAAATGTTTATTTTTATTTAAAAGGGGTGAATTATAAATGCAATCTCTTTCTAAAGAAGAAAAGGGGATATTATAGATATGATAGGATAAAAGGGTAGATTATTGAATCTACTTTTAAATAGCAACAACTTGTTTGAAATGTTTTACATTGCTATTGATTTTAGTTTATTGATACAAATTTAAGGTTAATTTTATTATATTGTATATATATAATACATATATATTTCTACTCTTGTTTAAGGTATTATGCTTATACAACTCATTTAAAATTATAATGTATAATTTAAAAATAGGGATTAATAATTAGTTATCTATGAAAATCAAACTTATAGTCATGTTAGTTAAGGTTTTTAGGTATACATAGATATATTTCAATTAGATGGATAATCTTCAAACACTTCAAAGATCTACAGAATAGGGCTTTTAAAATGTTTTGTGAATTTAGATTTTTCTGGACAATGAGACACATCTTCTCCTGGCAGTACCAATGTACTTTGAAGAGGAAGATGGGCATTAAAGATGCTTCATATGGAGTCTGCTTTCTTTATGGCAAAAATAGCCATTTGGACAACAAACTGTTCTTGCCTGGACTGCTTGACAAAATGTTTTATCAACTGGATATGCAGTACTCATAGGAAGGTGACCACTGAATTTTGCAAGAGGAGATGATCCTTCAGGTTCTTGCTTCAAAGAGAAGACTGCCAGATAGTCTACAGGACACATGGAGAAGCTACTAAAAAACTCTAGGTCTATTGGCTGAAGATGAATGCCCCAATGTTGCAGAGGAACTTTGGGTAATTGTCTCTCTCATTCTAGATTTTTGGAAGTTGCTTACAGTGTACTTCCTATTTATTTAGGTAATACATCCTTCTTGGTGGGGTCTTTGATGTAGTTGAAGAATAAATAGTTATAGTTATAATTTTTCTTGGGTATGATAAAAGATAAATTAGATATGAAACTTTAGACTCACAAATATAGGCTAGATGATAGAATGTTTTCTTTAATTTTGCCAAATACAAATAGACTAGATATTGTAACTGTAATGCTTACTTAATAACTTACTTAATAACTATATACTATTATATATAATTTTAATATGTTAAAATTAAAACCTTCCATTTTGATTAGACAAAGAAGGGGAAATGCTGTGAGACAATGCTCTTGTATACTGCTTTAATAAACCACTGATTGGGCAGTAACCAGGCAAGAAGAATAGATGGGGTGAGCAGATGAGGAGAATGTTGGGAAGTGGAAGGACAGAGGAGGAGTCGCCAACTAGACAGAGGAAGCAAGATGAAAAGGCAGAACTGAGAAAAGGTACCAAGCCATGTGGCTAAACATAAATAAGAATTATGGGTTAATTTAAGTGTAAGAGCTAATCAGTAAAAAGCCTGAGCTAATGGCCAAGCAGTTGTAAATAATATAAGCCTCTGTGTGTTTACTTGGGATCAAGCAGCTGCAGGATGTAGGAGGGAGAGATTTGTCTGGACTGCAGGGGCCCAGGCAAAATTGGATAAACCTTCCAACTATGCACTTCTTTGTCTAACTATTTCCACAATGTTGGACATCCAGGCAGTGTCCAATTATTTTAAAAAAATGTGTTGCAGAAAATGTATTGTAGAAAATCATCTTCTGAGAACTCCCCAGATAAGGACCTATTTTGTCTTCTAAAAAAGACTCTTCTAAAGGTGAAGGACAGTTGACTGCATGAAAGCTATCATTCCCTCTCCACAAACTCTACCACACACCTCCATGTTCAACCTGTCTCTCACCAGTATCCTTCCATACAGCAGGCATGCTGTGAGCATCCACCTCTGCCCAACAATTGAGATAGATCAGCCTTTCAAGCTGAAGAAAATGGGAAGCTTCTGATACCTGGAAGAAGGCTGGGACTGGGCCAAGAGCCTTAGGTAGACACAGCCCTTTCCAGTAACTCCTAAGTGCAGCCCAAGGCCCTATGGCCATCATTAAAATCAATATCTGACCCTGAGCCTGATATTTTCAGAGGAGCTAAGCCATCTTCTTCCATCCAAGGCTAGAAGGATGTGATAGAGATAGACTGGCCTGTGGATCCAGAGACCACAGTTCCACCAACTGGATATTCAATTCTAAGAAGATCATCCCCACACAAAGGGGGATATGAGGACTTACTCTGCCTGGAAGGTGAAAGTCTTCTAAGGGGAAATGAGGAGGGAGTTGTTTGTGACTCCAGAGTGCTGTGCACTTATGAGGTACCAAGATCATCCTCCTTTACAAAAGTGAGAAACAACAACGCACTCTGCTTGTTATGCTCATGGCATCTGAAGGCAGAAGGCATTGTTTCAGCCTCAATTGCACATTTATTGGGTGTCTGCTGGATACAAAGTTGGATTGTAGGCACACGGGATGCAAAAGTGAATAAAACCAATAAAACCTTTTATAGAACATCACCTTCTAGTGGTTGACAAAGGCATGAGGATGCAAGTGAACAAAATGACTTCAGAAAAGTGATGTAAAGGAATAGATGATAAAGTAGAGTGTGATGACAGAGGGTAAAGAAGTGAGGGATACTGATGTTTGCTAGAGGGTGAACAGAAAGTCCCCAGAGGCAATCATGATGCACAGGCCTAAGAGTTACAAAGGAATGAATGGAGATCTTCCGTGACCAGAAAGTGCACAGCAGAGAGAAAGAGAAAACGTTAAGCTTACAGGCCTCTGAGGAAGAAATGATCAGTTTGAAGACTGAGCCTTTGGGATTTAGTTACAGCAACTCCAGGAGAAAAGACAAATATGATAAGCCCATGGACCTTCAAGGGGGGTTTTAAAACAAGCTTCATTATTCCTTGGTCTACAAAGAGCCCTCAATTAGGCAATATATGCTCTATCAGGGGCAATATCTCTCCCAGGGGAGCACACAAAAATTTTAAACTTTTCCAATGAGAGGCAGAAATACACACAAGATGCACCAATATATAAATTTTTATGAAGTTGAAGGAGTTATTAGGGAAAAATATAAAAAAAAAAAGTTCTTCAAGAATAATGAAAAACTATTTGAGAAATACTGAGTTAGATTCAGTCAGGATCTAGTATGGGGACATTCCAAGGTAAGTGAAGAGCTTCCTTTCATAAAAATTACCTTGAATTCCAAGTCCTCTGATTCTGTCTTGCACCAGTATCTACTAGGAGTGCCTGAGAGTCATACATGAAGGGTCCATCAAGAAGGTGGTTTGTTGACAGCGAAATCCTTAACCTTTGAAACTCAGCTGTGTCAAGAGATGCACTAATATGTGGATATAAAGATAAGTGTTTCTAGGATGTGAATTAATACTATGTCCATTTAGCAGAATAACAACAGTAGGTTCTTATCTAGGATCTATGACCTAGACAGTCACAGGTTGTTGACCTCACTAATGATATCAAGGATGAGTTCTTTCTTGAGGAGTGGGTCTTAACTCCAATAAGAAACTGGCTGGTTATTTCCATAATATCCACGCCACTATTGCATTGGTGAGCATATTTTGTCAGGTCATTCACTATTACAGCTTGCAGGGTTCACAACTGTGTAAGACTGTTGATTACTTTATCTCCTGGTAGCATGCATAGCACATTTTAGGACCATGAGATCTAGCCAGTAGAGATGAAGCTTCTAGTTTTGTACCAACTTGATATTTCCATATTCTGTGACTCAAGTTTTATCTTCAGCAACATTGTCTTATGGTGAAATTATAGAAGGTAACCAAGAGCGATGACAATATCTTGTAATGTGTGGGAATTAAAGCACAGAGCCACAAATGGTCAACATTAAGAGACTATGGAGGACTCAGTCCTAAGTGGATTTCTTTACCATACTCCTTCCAAGGGTCAAAAATCATCAGAGAAGGGAATCAGAAAGATTGTGAGAGCCAGAGATACTGGAGGACTATAGCAAAACAGTGTTTCTTTGGATGTGACACATGAATTAAAGGTGGCTGTGACTATGTACACAAAATCAAACCAGACAAAATTGCAGCACAGATAGGGGAGGGGGTTATGAAGTCCTACCCCTAGGTGAAGAACTAATGGAAATTGGGAGAGGGAGAGTTGGGTTTCTTCAGGAATGAGACTGTTGAGAGGCTATCCATGCTCCAGTAGACAGCCCCATCATATACTAAGTGGATTTAAAAACAAAAGGGCACATGGAACTTGGAGGGACTGATGGTGGGGAATAGGGAAGAGTTAGAGGGGGGAATTGGAGATGGATTTGATCAATTATAAGCATGTATAAAGTTCTCAAACAATAAAAAACAATCGAGAAGAGAAGAAAGAAGCAGGGACAAGAAAACTACTCAGCTGTGTTCATGAACCATCTCTGGCCCAACCTCACTAACAACAACAAAAAACAGTGTTTCAGCAAGAATTTTTGTTCACAAAAATAAATGCCGTAATTGAGCAGTACCAGGCTGGTAGGGAATCTGCACAATGACCTTGAGTCTGCTTCCTTCTTTGTGATCTAAAAACTCTGCCACCACAACTGGAATCCAGGCAGCTGTCAGGCAAGGAGGACATGCTGCTTTCCTTTGAGTTCATCTCTAAAATCTGTGTGTATTACTCTATTCAAATCCCATCACAGATGCCAATGCAATTGCATGAAAAGTTAAAAATAACATTATCAGTACAACAAAGAGTCCAGGTTAATGTTGGCAAAGGGTCCTAGTCTAGGTGACAGGCTGCAGTGGTTTGAATGAGAATGGTTTACATTTATTTGAATGCTTGGACCCTAATGGTGGAACTGTTTGGGGAAGAATTAGGAGGTGTGGCCTTGTTGGAGGATGCGTGTCACCAGCAATGGGCTTTGAGGTTTTAAAAGCTTGCACCAGGCTCAGATTCTCTCTCAGCCTCCAATTTATAGAACTGCTCCAGCACCAAGCCTACTTGCCTGCTGTCATCCTCCCTGTCATGGTGATCATGGACTCACCCTCTGTAAGTGGAGGCAAACCCCTAATTAAATGTTTTCTTTTATAAGTTGCCTTTGGTTATGATATCTTTCATAGTAATAGAAAGGTAACTAAAACACAGGATTTCATGGATCTATTTCTTTGGCCTCTGTGATGGCTAATTTTTCTGTATGGTATGATAGTTTAAATGATAAATGCCCCCATAGTCTAGGGCATTTAAATGTCTGGTCCCCAGTTGGTGGTCCTGGTTGAGGAGGCTTAGGAGGCAGGGCTTGCTGGAGGAAGCATGTCACCGAGTGGAGGGCGATACCATCAAGACTTGTGCCATTTTTGAGTTTGTTCTCTCCTTCCTGTTTGTGGTTCGAGACTTGAGCCCTCAGCTCTCAGCTTCCAGCACCATTCACCATGTCTGTTGGCTGCCACACTTCCCTGCCAGGATGGCCATAAACTCTTATGCCTCTGGAACTGCAAGCCTAAAATAAACTATTCTTTATAAGTTGCCTTGTTCATGGCATTTGGTCACAGCATTCGAAAAGTAACTAACACAGTGAGTTTGACTTGACTTAGGAAGGCCAGGTAACTGTGGAGCATTGTTAAACTCAGTCTAAGGAAGCTTTGGGGATGACACCACTTTCCTAAAAAAGAACAAACTCAAGAGCTGTAGGACACTTAGTGACCAGATATCTGTCAGTAGAACCCAGTTCCAAACTGTTACTTCCACTCCACTACCCTGGACTGGCCCCAAATCCACATCTACCAGAACCTTAGAACAAGACATCATTTGAAAATATGGTCTTTGCAAATGTAATAAATTGGCTGAAGATGGAGTCTTAGAAGAATTGGGCAGCTGGACCTAAAGTCTAATATGTCTATTGTTTTCATTAGAAGCAAAGATACCCAGAGAGATTAAAGGAAGAGAGATCAGATGGTGATGAAGGCAGAAACTGAACGGCTTCATCTACGCACACCAACAAACACTAAGCCTTGTTAACAGTCACCAGAAGCTAGAAAGAGGGAAGAAAAGATTCCTTGTAAGATGAATTGCTAAACAGTTTTATTAATAAAAAAAACTTGGAGCCAGATATTGGGGTAAAAACTGAGAGATCAGGAAAGCAGAAAGAAGCCAGCCATGTTCTTACTGCTAGAAATCCTCAGCCAAAGAGAGATCTACTTCCTGTATACCCATGCCTATATGCCTTCCTGTCCCTGCCCTTTTACTTCCTCTCTCCACCCAGCTACATCACTTCCTGTCTGTTTATACTGACCTCCGGACCTCCATGGTTAGTACTGGAATTAAAGGTGTGTGCCACCATGCTCTTCCCAATGTGGCCTTGAACTCACAGAGATCTGGATCTCTGTCTCCTGAATGCTAGGATTAAAGGTGTGTGCTACCATTGCCTGACCTCTATGTTTAATATAGTAGCTAGCTTTTTTCTCTGATCTTCAGATAAGCTTTATTGGGGTGCACAAATAAAGTATCACCACAATTCTTCCCTGCAGCCTACAGGAGGCATGTGGCTTTGTCAACAGCTTGGTTCAGACATCTGGTCTCCATGCTGAAGATTTCTGTTGCATCAGCCACTGACTGTGTTTGTGGTACTTTGGCACAGTGGTCCCGGGAGACAGCACACCAGCTCTCTGAAACTTGGTCCTGTCTATGCCTTGACCAGTCCAACATGCCAACATGGACTGAGTTATCCAGACTCCTCAATGCAGGGGCTCCAGGGGAAATGACAGACTAAGACGGGACTGCTGGCCCAGGCCTGTAATCCCAGATACTTGGAGAGCTGAGTTAGGAGGACTACCAGTTCAAGGCCTGTCTGGGTTACAAGTGAGTTCCAGGACAGCCTGTGTTGTGTCAACGTGTTCACTTGCCACTTTGCCTGGTGTATCAAATATATCCCTCCTTACCTCACATCACTTCCCCAAATCTGCAAATTCTACACATACTTCCATAAATGTCTGCCACATAAAAATCCAGGACCATCTCTAGTCATTCTTATTTACCAGTCCCAATTTAGAAACAAAATTAGTTTACATAATGTATTAAAGTGAGTGTCCCCTGAAGTCTGGAAAACCAGTGTTAGACACTCTCCACAGCTGAAGTTGCCTTCCCAGTCACAGATTTATGCTTTCTCTTTGGGGATGATAATCTCAGCTCCAGCAGCCTACTGTTAGCCATACCCTGAACATTTCCTTCCAAAGATACCCAGATCCCTCTTCCCATTGCCCCATGGAGCCGGTCAACTCCCAGCATAACATCTAGGATCTCCTTTCAACCACGCTTTGTTCATTCCCAGGCACAAGTGAGCAGAGATAATTTATTATGTCCTGTTCTCTGTACAAATCCAGGCACACTCAGCACTCTGTAAATACTGAGTTGGGAGGAATGTGCCGAAGCATGAAGTTGTTTGACAGAGTGGAGAGCAAGGGATTACATGCTTCCAACCACAACACTGGTCTTACTTTAATGTAGACATTCTAACAATGACAACACCTTTCCAACATGCTTTCACATATGTGTAATCATTCAATCTCATACTCACAGTAGCTGAATAAATATTATCCACAGCTAATATCTGAATGTGAGCCTTATTTCTCACTGCCAGCTTATGAACACAAATACATAGCCTGGTGTCTTTAAACTGAATCTAAAAGATAATAATTCAAAGGCTATTGAAGACTCTAAATGTATGCAAAAGTGCATTGTAAGACAAAGGTCTCCTCTAGACCTCGTCCTTTCATCAAGACACTTATCAACAGTGACAACTTTCTCTTTGCTAGTCCTACTGTGTGTGACTCTATTTCCCAATGGGAACCTTGGAATGGTGTCAACTAATCGTATTGATGTCTGTACTTGCCCAGTCTCATCTATAGTGAAGGAGTGTGAGCGTGATTTGTTGAATGGGAATATGAACTTTTAGCAGATCTGGTCATTTGGACTTTGCTTTATAGCCAGCCCTCTTTTTGGTGAAAACCCTTAATGTGCATTTGGGTTTCCTTCCCTAATTGTATTCTGAAATGCCGGTCAAAATGAAAGAATGTGCTTAATGTAAAGAAATTTAACATTCTACCTATATACTTAGATTTTCACCCTGAAACCAACTCCCCCACACCGTGTGTGTGTGTGTGTGTGTGTGTGTGTGTGTGTGTGTGTGTACATTTGGTTTGATTTCTATTGCTGCAGTAAAGACCACAACTATAAGCAACTTGTGGAGTAAAGGTTTGTTTGGCTTACATGCCCTGATCACAGTCTGTCACTGAGGAAAGCCAAGGCAGGACCTGAGACCACAGCAGAAGCCGAGACCACGAAGGTACACTGCTTCCTGACTTGCCCTTCTCAGCTCACTCAGCTTGTCTTTCCTTGCAACCCAGGACCACCTGTCCAGGGGCGACACTACCCACAAAAGGCTGAGTCCTCCCATATCAACCACCAATTAAGAAAGTACCCACAAAGACTTCTCAAAAGGCCATTCTAAGGGAGGCATCTTCTCCATCGAGGTTCCCTCCTCCCAGATGACTCTAGAGTCTAAGTTAAAAAAAAAAAAGCACAGCATGTATAAGGATAGAACAATTATCCTGAGGAAAACATAGGGCATGCCTCTGAATCTGACTACAAAGTAATGTGTCCTTGTTACTGCACTAGCAGAGAGCTGGGGGCTACTCGTCTGTCAAGTTCTTTGTGGCTGAAATTGACCTGCAACGTGCTCTGTCATTATAATCCACATGTGACAAAGTGAAGCGTGAACTTGTGCTTTATGTTAGGGATTGCTGCTCTTCTCCTCCTTCCAAGAAGCTCCCTCAATTCATGCACAGTCCAACTCCTATCGCGCACTGTGATTTAGAAGTCGAGGCCTGCCTCCATCCCAAAAAGCTGACCTGTCCCTGTGGAATTACAGCCCCACGGGTGGGGGATGGGGAGAAATCAACTGAAGAAGAAGATGAGCAGATGAGCAGGACCATAGTTTGCAGGGCTCACTGCACAGTCTGCCCATGCATGATGCATGCATGCATGCTAACTGGAAATCGGTCCTCTAGGGTGTGCAATGTTTCTCAGAGAGTTTGGACTCTGCTTATCGAAAAGATTCACTGGCAGCTCCTCACACCCCTTGCCTGTTGACCTTTTATGGGCTGAGCCCACATGCCTGACTAACTGATTGGTTCCAGCTGCAGCTATATTTTCTACCTTCCTTGTTACTTAATTGATCCTGGCTGTGCCTGGTCCTGCAAGGAGCCCTCCCAGACCTTGCAACATGTGCTATATATCCTGTGTGGACTCCTGTGTCCTGACGAGGAACATAAAAAACCAGAAATGGCAGGAGACAAGGGGAGGGGAAAGCCGGACAGAACACTCTGAATGCAAATAACTTGGCTCTCTGTGGATTTCCTCAAGCACTGTCCGCTGCATCCGGGATCGACTGACTTTCTTCCCGCAGCCTGCTCATCTCTAGAGACTTAGATTTTTCCCTTTAAACTTTAAAAGCTATAATCATGGACAGAGATTTAAAGACGAAAGGAAAAAGCTCAAAACAACAAATGCTTCCTTCACTCATCCTTTGTTCTTTCAGCCACATGTACTAAGTTCTTTCTAAATCCTTGGCACGGTCCTGGCCTCCAGGGAAGCAGGTGAACTCAGAGGCCCTGCCTTTGGTACAGCTCTCAATCTTACAGAAAAGTGCAGACACAAAAGGAAAAAGTATTGTAGGCTTATGATAGCCTAGCGCAGCATCTCTTGATGTAGGATCAGGGGCCTCAGATAATTCCAAGACCCTCTGAGAGGATCTGTGAGGCCCAAACTCATCTCACAGTAAAGCAAGCAGGTCATCTGCCTTTCTGCCTTCATTCTCCGCCATGTGCAAAGGGGAGTCTCTGGAGACGTTGTGCCCTGTGAATTCAGCACTGATGGAATGCAGAACCAGAGCGAACAACCCAGTCATCCTCTACAAAGCTCAAACCAGACCCTACTCTTGCATTTTTAGTAATTCTTCACAAAATGTTTTTTTTAATCATTGATAGGCTTGCTTCTTTTAGATGAGTAAACAAGTATGCAACAAATTCTCAGAACTGACTTCTAATGCAGTGGGTATGGACAGACATAACACACGTAAGCAAAGAACACACGAGCCCAACATCTTTGGGGAATCTCAATAACTTTGGAATAGCCTCAGACTGTCAAGAAGCAGCAAAACAAATAAAATAGCACAGAGAGAACCTGCATCTCCTTTGCCCAACTCCCCTTAGTGGCACATCACAATATTCCTTTGTCACAACTTGCAGTTTGGCACTAATTCAATACTATTAGCCATATATCTTATTTGTCTGGGCTTATACATACACAAATACATATATATGTCTCATATTTATAAGCACACACAACACACATACACACACTACACAATACTACACACATGCTACACACTTATACACATATCATATACTACAATACACATACACACTACACACACATATATGTGTGTGTAGTGTGTATGTGTGTGTGTGTGTGTGTGTGTGTGTGTGTGTGTGTGTATGAAAAGGGTCACTCTACACAATCCAGGCTGGTTTCAGACCTGGAGCTCTGCTGTCTCAGCCTCCTGAATGCTAAGATTACAGGCATATGCAACTCTATTCAGCTCATTTATAGAATTTTTACATGGGTCTCTCTCTCTCTCTCTCTCTCTCTCTCTCTCTCTCTCTCTCTCTCTCTCTCTTTCTCTCTCTCTCTTTCTCTCTCTTTCTCTCTCTCTCTCTCTCTCTCTCTCTCTCTCTCTCTCTCTCTCTCTCTGTACATAAACAGTTCTATAAAGTCTTATCACATCTATAGATTCACATAGTTGCTATTGGACCTGGATGCAGAACTATTCACACCGCATCACACCCAGCCTTGCTGTGTGCCCTTTATAGTTACACCCCACTCCCAGTTCTACTTCCCTCAGACTGTGGATTTGTTCTGTATGAATGGAATGGATATACTCAAGTGGAACCACACAGAAGAAAGCACTCTGAGACAGCTTCGGTGTTAAGAATGCTTGGTGCTCCTCCAGATGACCAGAGCTTGTTTCTCAGCACCCACGTGGGGCAGCTCACCTATAACCCTAGCTCTAGGAGATCCTATGCCCTCTTCTGGCTTTGCAGGCATAGCATACAATCCCACCCACCCCAACACCCACACACACTTACACAGTTTTAAAAAATTCCAGTCCAGAAACTGTGTACATCGTTGGGTTTTTTTTTTTTTCATTTGCTAAGTAGTACTCAACTAAATGTAGGTACCAGTTTGTCCATCACCAATTAAGGGGCATTTGAACTGTTTTTAGTGTTTGATTGTTAGAGGTAATCTACTCTGAGTGATTTATTTATAGGTTTTCATGTACGCATATTTTTTTCTTTTTCTAGGCTAAATGCCCAGAACATGTATTCAGTGGTTTATGTGATTCAGTGGGTTATGTGGGAGAGTATTTTTAGGTATATAAGAAACAGCCTGATATTTCCAGAGTGGTTGTAGTGTTTCCTTCCCATCCACACTGTGTAAGAGACCATTTGCTCCACATTCTCTTCCATACTTTTTACTGTCGGTGTGTTTTAATTCGGCTATTCTAGTGGGAGTGTGATGATATATCATTGAAACTGTGATTTGAATCCCTAAGAACCAATCGCAGGGAGTTTCTTTTCATATGTTTATCATATCTACCATTGAGTAAGTGTTCTTACAAGGCCTTTACCCACATTTTATCAAATTGTTTATTAACTTACGGTTTAGTTCAAAGTGTTCTTTTATATATGGGACACAAGCATTTTAAAAGACATAGTTGCCAATGTTTTTCTTCCTGTTGTAGGGCTTTTCAAAAACACAGTTTGTTGACTTTTTTAGTGAATCATGCCTTTGTCATCAAGCCCAAGAATTCTCTCCCTTGCCCTAGGTTGTGAAGATTTTCTTATAAATATTTTTTAAGCATGTGAAATGTTCTCTTAAAAAGTTTTAAAAACTACAAGCTACACATGTGTGCAACACTTTCAAAGTGAAATGTTCTTTATAAAGCTTCAAAAACTGTAAGCCTAAGAGTGTGTACAACACTTTCAAAGTGTAGAAGTGGGACCTTGAATTAGAACTTGTTTGTGAAGAAGAAGAAGAAAATGTGGTAAGAGAGGAGATGGAATGAGGTTTCCCAGCGAAGCAGAATCCCAAGTCAGCACATGGTGTTCCGGGGGTGGGGGGGGGGACGACAAAGAATGGCTTCTCTCTTTCTTCCTCACCCTCTTCTCCTTCTCTTTCTCTCCTTCTCTTGGTGTAAGAAAGGATAGGACAAAGGCATCTTAAATAGTTAGAGCAACTGAACAGAGGCCGATGGAGACGAAGATGTATGCTGCTGGGTTAGTAGCATCCGTGTCCCCCAGAGATGTGGAAGTGGGTGGAAGGAGCAGAGATGGGAGATGGTGTAGGTGCGGTGGGAGGGAGAGGTCAGCTGTGAACAGGCCAGGGTGTTCTGTGGAAAGGCTGTCCCATAGCCTCCGTAGAATGTTTTTCCATTGCAGACTGAACCTTACTGCAGTCAGTTAATTACGACAGCCATTTTTTGTCAGATCAAAATGATTTCTCAGCACTATCTGTGGAGTCACGATCTCATTGACTTTAAGCCATGAATGAAGAGTGGGCTGTAGCAGGAATCTTAAAAGTTCTTATTAATAAAATCAAACCTGAGGCCAAGTATTGGGGTGAACACTGGAAGATCAGAGAGACAGAACAAGCCACAGCTAACCTCACCTGGCCAACCTCTCAGCTGGTCTTGTTTCCTCAGACTGGAAGCCTCTGTGTCCTCATATCTGAATGGCTCTCAGCTGAACTGTGCTGCTCAAAACCTAAAAGCTTAACCAGCCAAATGCTTCTAGTTCCTGGTCTTCACGCCTTATATGCCTTTCTGCTATCTGCTCTCACTCCCTGGGATTAAAGGTTCATTTTCTGGGATTAAAGGCATCAGTCACCATGCTTGGCTATATCCTTGAACATATGGATTTCTGCCTCTGGAATGCTAGGATTAAAGGCATGAGTGCCACCATTTTCTAGCCTTTGTATCTAGTGGCTTTTCTGTTCTCTGACCCCAGATAAGTTTATTAGAGTACACAATATTTTGGGGAACACAATACCACCACATTTCCCCCTTTTGTCTAAAATTTTAAAAAAGCTTATAACTAACACTAGAAAAACTATCCAATAAGTATATACAATATATACACAGTCAAGATTACATTAACAATGTCTAGTCCATTAACATTTGATAGATTCAGATAAAAAACTCCATTATATATATTAACAATGTCCAGTCTAGTAACATTTGATAAACTCAGATAAAAATTTTCATTACTTATCTTATGTAAAACAAGTAGTTCCTTTTTAAAAGTAGATTCAATTTTTATCTTATATCCATAGTGGGCAGTAGGGTAAGGAACAGAGTTCAGTTTCTATGCACCTGGCTCAGTACAGCAAATGCTTCACCACTCCCCCTGAGGACAAGAAAAATTTTTCTCGGAATGCCATCCCTGCCAGCCTCCTTTTTAAGTAGCTGTGGCCAGTGGCATTTGGATGGTGGCTCAGTCAAGTAGCACACACAGACATCCACACCAGCTTCTCTGTTCTCTCTCGCCTCTGTCTTGAAGCATTTCAGTCAGATGACCCTGTTTGTCAAAAGACTGGGACAAAGTGGGCCTCGGGCTCCACTGAGAGAACAGCTACCCACATCAGGAATACCTGTTTGGAAATCTATGTAATCCATCACTAAGTTTCTAAAAAGCCCCTCACGGTAGGAAATTTGTTACAATGGCTAGCACGGTGATGCTAACCCTCCTTGAGGAAAGTGGTCCCACTGTGTGTCTCTCCTGCTCTGCCCCCTGGAGCTGTCCTCACAGGCAAACACCACCATTTGGTTTGCTGTTTATTTTGTAATGGCCGTTTGCTCAGTATCATGATCAAATGATCACCTTTAGGAAATAACAAAGTACAGATTTAAAAAAAGAAGAAGAAAGAAAACTACACTAAGCCCCCTTTTCTGGAGGACAATCCTTTACACTCTACCCACAGAGAAGAAACCAAACCAACTGGTTAGACATGGAGTCCCTGATGCCTAAAACATGTCTTTGCAGCAGCTAGGAACTGCCCCTGTGACTGGCTGGGCTCACAAGCCAGTTTCCATCACTATTCCTGATATGGGGAGCTGTTCTCCATAATAGAGCCTGAGGCATCCTTTTCCTCAGCCTTGTGATAACTAGGGTCACTGGATGGAAAGGCTTCTAGTTGGAGGAGAAAGGAGAGCAGAGGATCTGTGTAGATGTCTGTGTCTGTGTGTGCCGCCTGACTGAACCTTCATGCAGGTGCCCCTGGCCATGCCTACTTGACTGGTAGGGATGGCATTCTGAGGAAAATCACACTGGTCCTTAGGGGCAGCTATGAAGTGCTTGCTATATTGAGCTTGGTACACAGGAAGCAAACACATTGTTCATTCCATGTCCTCATACCCAAACTTTATTGATGGCATAAAGTCAACAGGATTTTGGCTCTGTAGCTAGTCTTGGGAAATCTTCATGATCTGACAAAACCTTTGTCATAATTACCTTCTCGAAATCAGCTATAGTCCAGACTGGGAAGTATTCTGAGAGTTTTGCCATTTCTTTTGATGGCTCCTGCTCTCCTGTGTGCTACCTTTGCTTTCTGGCGGTATTAAAGCATCCTGCCTGGCTAGAGACAGTTCAGTACATCAGAGTGTTGGTTGTGCAGGCATGGTGTCATATGTTTGGAGGCCCAACACTCATGTGCAAGCTGGGTGTGGTCACATGTGCACCTGCAAGCCTCATTCTGTGAGGGACAGATAGGAGAATCACTGGAGCTTGGCCACAGTGACCTCACTGCAGGTGCAGTGAGAGACCCTGTCTCAGTGGTCAAATATCACCAAGAAAGACCTCTGCTGTCAGCAGCAGTGCTCCACATTCATGTAAATAACCCTCCTCCCATGCATACAACCTCCTGTTCCTGCTGTAGCCATGCTACCACTACAACCACCATAGACATCTTAGTTTCATAGTTTGGCAAAGGACGGTGGTAGGGGAGACTAGTTTCTTCTTTCTTCAGTTTCTTCCTTTCACAGGTCCAGTGTTTGAAAATTGGTTGGTGTCATTGCCAAAATCATCATAGCTTCTACCACCTCCAAAAACATTCCCTTCATTGTTGAATCCATTGGAGCCACGTCCACAGCCACCGAACTCACCATCACCACAGCTGCCATCAAGGCCACTATGGACATGGAAGGTTGCTACCTCCACCAAAGCCATTTCCAAGAGCTACTTGAAATTCCAGCTAGATAAGCCACCAGCATCTGCTTCTACTGGTTGCTCAAGTCACAGAAGGGTTATCTGTGGGGACCGAGAGTCACCAGGCTTATGCAGAAAGGGTCTTTACCCTCCGAGCCATTTCACCAGCCTCCGAACAATTACTTCTTAAGCCTCCTACAAACAGAGACATTCAGCAACTTTTCCAAAGTAACAGAGCTAGCAGGAAACTGAAGGGGACTGCAATCCAGCCCAGAGTGTCTCAGGATGCTGTGCTCTTCCTATTTTCTAGATCACCCTTCACCAGCCAATCTAATTCCTTAACTATCATTGTTCATTGCTGTCCTTTCTTTTGACATCTACAAATAGCCCCACTTACGTTTAACTAAAATGGTTGGTATCACTATTGGATAAGATATAGTTCATTATAAGAAATGCTCAATTCTCACACTTGTCAACACAGGGTGGAGGCTTATATCGATCCTGTAAGCAGAATATATACCAATCAGGTCTGAAGGTACCTGAGCACTGGAATATTGTACTCACAGAGACTTCTGTTTAAAAAGCTCAAGTTTTGGGACTCAATCAAAGGGCTACAAACATAGTATTATCCATCACAAGATAAAATCAACTTCATCCACTCATTCTTTGAATTATCTCTTGGAACTTTGTTGGTCAGCCTGCTATTGTGATTTCCTATAGGAAGAAAAAGACTGACATGATGCCTCCTGTCAAAGAGCTTCTGTTCAGAGAGACACAAACAGTGATATTCTGTCCTGAAGTCACAGGCGACAGACAAGCACTTTGGGGGCAGTTTGAAGAGAGCCGTGGTTACTAGACAGGCTTCCATCTTATGCTACATTAACGCCGTGAGCATTGTGATGGTTGTTTCTGGTGTATCTTATAGAATGAAGATATGCAAAGAGTTCTGAAGTCTCAGAAGAGGAACAGCCATTAATGATGGGAAGATAGAGAAAGCTTAATAAAAGTAGGGATATTTAGGGTGAATTCTGAAAAATAAATGGAAGTTGCTAGAGAAAAGGAAAATTCATTCCAAATGGAGTCAAAACATGCTCAATGTCATAGTGCTGAGAGAGAGGCAAGTGAGCCATTGCTGCAAGGTGAGGAAAGGCTGGTTACTGGCCACGTAAGTGCTACAAGGGAGAGCTCTGACAGAGGTAGAGGGTGAAGCATTGGTCTAAGTTCAGAGAAAACTTCACAGGGAAGGTTAAGTTTGCATCAAAGAACAAAGTAGTTGCAAAGATGTTTGAAGTTCTTCACTTTGCTTCATTGCGACAAAATTCTTTGTTCCTGAGAATTGTAAAAGGCATCTTGGGATATCTGCTAGCCTGGGGAGTAGACTGCTTCCTCTTACTGGAGAAGCACTGTATAGAACCTGTATAATTTTATATCATCTGTATGAAAGCCATTAGGAGAAAGACTTGGTCATCTCATATGGTCACAGTATCTCTGAGAAAGAGTTTTGGTTAATGTTTTTGCTACAATAAAAGATTTGACAATCCTTTCTGTGGATTCATCTTGGACCACATCATTAGGTACATGTCTAACTGCTTCTTCCTCAGGACTGTTATGACACAGAGGAGGAAATAATCAGAGTTCCAGTAAAGCATGACTTGAAAAATATGCCTTTCATCTAAACATATAGGGAAGTGTTGATTTGTTGTTCTTTGGAGCAACAAAAATGAAAAGGACAAGGGATCTTACTAAACAGTTAGATAGGTGTGTGTGTGTGTGTGTGTGTGTGTGTGTGTGTGTACAGAGACAACACACACACACACACACACACACACACACACATGTATACATGGCTACAGGTGCTTGGAGGCTAGAAGAGCATGTCAGGTATCCTGCTCAATCACTTTCCACCTTATTCCTTTAATACAGAGACTCTCACTGAGCCCAGAGCTAGGGTGGCAGCCAGTAATCTCTAGTGACTTTTCTTTCTTGTCCATCCTGGTATCTATCCTTGTCTAAATTGGTGTCACAGGGAAGGATGACCAGGGCCCAGCTCTAAAATCCAAACTCAGATCCTAATGCTTGCTTTCTCTTTATGGCTAGAAAATGGGACTCAACTCTGCCCATCATAAATCTATGCTTGCTTATTCACAGAAGTCTTTACAGTGGTGTCTCCTCACATTGTCCCTTGCATTCCTAAAAGGAGCTCACTCAGTGAAAGTCTGTTTAAACTCTTGGGCATATACCCAAGGGATGCTCAATCATACCACAAGGACACTTGTTCAACTATGTTCATAGCAGCATTTTTCATAATATCCAGAATGTGGAAACAACCTAGATGCTCCTCAACCAAAGAATGGATAAAGAAAATGGGGTACACAATGGAGTATTACTCAGTCATTAAAAAAATGACATCATGAAATTTGCAGTGAAATGGATTGAACTAGGAAAACAAACATCCTAAGTGAGGTAACCTAGACCCAGAAAATCAAACATGGTTTTTACTCACTTATAAGTGGATATTAGATGTAAAACAAAGGATAACTAGACTACAATCTACAGCTCCAGAGAAGTTATCTAACAAGGAGGACCCTAAGAGGGATGCATGGATTGCCAGGAAGGGGAAATAGATGAGATCTCCTGGAGCCTTCATCCAGTAACTAATGGAAGCAGATATAAAGATCCACAGCCAAAAACCAGGCCAAGCTCCAGGAGTCCAGCTGAAGAGAGGGAGGAGGAATTATATGAAAAAGGAGGGTCAAGATCACTATGGGGAAATCTACAGAGACAACTGAACCAAGCTCTTGGGAACTCATGAACGCTAGACCAACAGCTGGGGAGCCTGTATGGGACCAAACTAGGCCCTCTGCATAAGTGAGACAGCTGTGTAGCTTGGTTTGTTTGAGGGGCCCCTGGCAATAGGATCAGGATTTATTCCTGGTGCATGAGCTGGCTTTTTGGAGCCCATTACCTATGGTGAGATGCCTTGCTCAGCCTTGATGCAGGGGGAAGGAGTTGGTCCTGTCTCAACTGAATGTAATAGGCTTTGTTGACTCTCCATGGGAGCCCTTTTGGAGGAGTAGAGGGGGTGGGGTTGGGGTGGGGGAGGCTGCATGGGAGCGGGAAAAGGGATGGGAGAGGGAACTGTAGTTGGTATGGAAAACGGAAAAAAAATTTAAATAAATAAAAAGAAAGTCTGGGTGATACAACTATCTAGCTTTGTTTTGACAGATCTTAAACAAACTGATATATATCAGGTGTATTTGTGGGCACCGAGTATGCAAAAAATATAACTCTTGTTCCTGCATAGAGGATGCAGGAATTACCATATGAGGCAAGGGAACCAAATAGGGTGGGAATAAGAAAAGAGATGCTGAGCTCAAGCAAGGAATGCTAGGGAAGACATCTGAAGAAAGAAGTCAGTCTGGATTGAGGGGAAAAAATCAGAAAAATCACCAGAGTCAAAAGCTTGCATGTGCAAGGAGAAATGTGGTCCATTTGGAGAAAGCAAGGGACAATGTGGTACCTCCTTACAGTCACAAATGGCTTCTAGCACCTGGAGCAAAGAGAATCCTTGTAAGGAAAGAGAGAACACTGGTAGATAACCAGAGGCCAGAGGTTCTCGTCCTCGGCATTTGTGGATTGCATAAGTAGGGTACTAATTAGAGTCCTGGCAAGAAACTGAAAACATCAACCCAAACAACCGAACAGTCTTCACAGAGCAGGCTGAATGGATGATCAGGGATCTAAGCACTAAGAACCAGAAGGAACTAGTACTGCTTCCAGGCCTGAGGAAGCAGTGGCATAAAAGGGGATTTGAGTCTGGCTGAATGGGCTGTCTATCACGAGATGTTGCTAGAAAGGGGCCTATCCATGTCTGGGACCTTGCACATGGCCCCTCCCTATCTTCCTGCCTTCCTCTCTACTCAGTACTTTCATGATGGTTCATGAGACTGTCAACTTGACAAGACCCGGATACCTGTGGAGGATTATCTAGATTATGCTATCCTCTGGCAATGACCGTGAGGGACTCTCTAGATTAGGTAGTGGAGGTAGGAAGACAGTGCTCCAAGTCTGCAAAGCACCATTCCATAGCCTAGGGTCCTAAACTGAGAACAAGGAGAAAGCAAGCTGAGCATGAATAGTCCTTGCTCTCTGCTTCCTGATTGCAGATGCAATGTGACCAACTGCCTTAAAATCCTGCTGTCTCAACTTCCCAGCTATGAAGGGCTGTCCCCTCAAACTGTGGCAGAAAATAAACCTTTTCTTCCTTAAGTAGCCTTTGTCAGGTATTTTGATATAACAATAAGACAAGTAACTGATACAACTTCCAACTGGGAAAAATCAGCCAAGAACCAGTGGGCAAAGGTGCCCTATGGAGGTGGGACCAGACCTCAAGATAAAAGCTTCTTCCTGTTGGCCCTATGTCCAAAGAGCAGCTGAGCCAGTGCCGGCCTTTGTGGACATCCACACGACCTCAGTCAAAAGATTAATATCTCATGAGACATGACACTTACATACATAGTACACACAGGCAAATTTCATTATGAGAAGGTTCACATAATAACGGGGTTGTTTTCCTACATTTTGTTAAAAGCATTCCCACTGATGAAAACCATCTTTGGGAGAGTGAGATAAGTCAGTCAGTAAAGGCACCTGTGGCCAAGCCTGATGACCTGAGTTCAATCCCCAGGACCCAGTGATAGAAGGTGAGAACAAACACTCAAACGCTGTCCTCTGACCTTTATACTGTATGCTCACCCAGAGAGAGACACACACTAAAATACAATTTAAAAACATCTGCCTTCTTAGAGTCTCAAATTAGAACTAGTCTTCTGAGAATCCCTGGGCTACTTATTGGATCCACAGAACAGTTCATGGGACGCTAGATGAGTTTTCTTGAGTGACAGATGGGTTCAGGGGAGCTACTGGAAAGGAGATAATGTCAGTGGAAAAATAAAGAGCAAGAAGGGCAGCGTGTGCAGAGCACTTACAGAGGCCCGTCATGTGAAGCTCCACCCAGCCGCCAAGTTTCTTTGTGTAGGCTGTAGACAAGGATCCATCAGAAACCCACGAGACAATGGGTCCAGACTTCAGACTGACGGCCTTCTCACACCAGTGCCTACAGTCTTCTCACAAAAGCCACCTTGTCTTTGTGTGCATGCAGTCTCAGCACTGCATTTAAAAACTACCTTTAGAAAATAGGCAGAAATACCTTTTTCCTTTTTCTTCTGCTGCTATTGGTCTCAATGCATGTGTCACAGGCTATATCTCACTCATGCCCAGTCTCTGAAGCAATTCTGGGAAAATAAACCTCACATGATAAACAGTGTAACCTTTAGTTTCCCAATAGCCATTAAATAAATGAGGATTTTACCAAAAACATGTTTCTGTAGGTCCCAGCTGTGTAAAGCGTTTCTATAACAAGACAACAAAGCCCTGCTTTTATAGGCTCCTAAGGAAAGAAACAGCTGTCGCAGGAAGAGTTATTTCTTCTTAGAAATATACAATAAAACGTGATCTAAAAGAATGCAAAAAATGAGGCATATAAATTCTCTTTTACATGCTTAGTTCAAGGGCCATATGAGAAACTTCTGGAAAGTGTTGTCACCCCTGGATTCTTGTGTTGCCATGGAACCCAGTTCTTCTTCCTTACAGGCTTCACCTGAAAGATCACCAAGGCAACTATGATAGGAAAAGGAATCATCTTCAGGATATGCCAATTTCCACACGCTAGTACGAGGCAGCCCTTAACAGCCAAGTCAGCATTAAGCCAGCTGCTTCCATAGACTTGTCCTACATACTCATTTATTGGAGCTGGGGCTAAACTTCTGGGGACTCCAGGAAATGTTTGCTCTAAAGCTCTCCTGAGCTTCCTTGTAATGCTTCAAATTAAAAGAATTGACACAAGTTAGGGGATTAGCCTAATTCACCTGTTCTTTTTTTTCTATCAACTAAATTTTTAAAAATGTATTTATTCTTTGCCCCTCTCCTCCCAGCCCCTCCCACCACCTCCACTCTGTCCCCCTCATTCCATTCCTCCTCTATTTCTGTCTAAATTTTCTTCTGACTGTTTCATACTTATAAACAAAGCATTCTTATTGTTCTCGCCTGACCCTTTCTATCTCCTTCTCTGCCCATTCATGCTCTCCCTTAGCAATCTGTCCCCCACATTTATATCTTTTTGCTTTGTTTGTGTCCCTCTGAGTCTGATCAAGGCCATCTGTGTGACTGTCCATTGGTGCCTGGTGGGTTCACCAGTGGGCACAATTGGAGACAAGCACACTCCATCTCCCAGAGCCTAGAAGCATCTAATAGCTCAGAAGTAAGGGGTGGCGGGGTCCTGATCCCCAATTCCATGCATGACTGACCACTGAAACCTGACTTGTGCAGATCCAGTGTAAATTATTGCAACTGCTGTGAGGTCAGGATTCTGTTGGTTATGTCATGTTGAGAGGCTAGGTTTGACTGTCTTTTGGATCTTGTATTCTTTCTATCCTCATTCCACAGTGTTCTCTAAACCCTAAAGGTAATGGTAGAAATAACTTGTTGAGGGCTGAATGTTCACTCATCACTTATTCTCGGCATTTTCGGCAGCCATCAGCCTCTGCATTACCACTGGTCACTGAAAACAGAGACTTCTCTGACTAGAGTCCCTTTGTTATACTAGCCATGTAGAGTGAAGCAACAGAGCAGGGCAGATTCTAGTTCAATTTTATAACCAGATTACAGAACATAACTCTGTGTGTAAATCTTTCTTGTCACTTCTGCTTGTTAGCTGCCTCTAAGAGTTCCCAAAGTCTTCCTTCTGACTCTAGTCTTACTTCGTGGAGCCGGAAAATTCTTCCTTCCATCTGGTAGACGTGTTCATCGAATTAACCATACTGCATATCACATGTCCTTTGCCCACACTTACCTTCTGAAGTTCTCACATCAGACTCCAGATACCTTGACCCACGGTGGTCCTGATCCAATGTCATTATGTCTTGCAGTCTTTGTTCGATACATTAGAATATAGTTTGGATGTGCTGAGAGCACACAAGCTGATAACTGTGTTGACAAAATTGGGAAGACATTAATTGTGCAGGTTGACACAACCAATTGACAGTAGAGCCAGGAGACTGTACACCTTAAAAGATTGACACACTATCAAGAGACAGTGTAGGTATGGCATATGTTGCTTCCCTTGGTTGTAATACCAACCTTTCTTGTGAGGACTCCACTTCAGAATTCAGCCAGCACCCAGCAGGATTTTTCTTTTGCATCACTGTTACAAAAGTACTTGGCAGATGGAACTAATAGGAGGATTGACTTTGGCTCATGGCTTCAGAGAACTGTTTGGTCGCAGCATATGGGCCAATAACATGGTGGCAGGAGAATGTAGCAGATGAGTGCTGTTACCTTTACGGCTGACCAGCAAGTGGCCAGGGATCATGTGGCTAGACAAATATGCCCCAAGTGATCCTCTTCTTTTAGATAGCCCCATTGCATTTCCACAACCTCCTATAATAACAGCAAAACCTGGGGACCAAGCATTCCCCAAGAGCCTCTGCATATTAGTATTACATATTCAAACTCTACCAGAACCATCATTTTTCTTTTGTTCTCAAACATATGCAGAAGTATAAATAACACCAATGAATCCCCACCTATTACTTCAGCTGACTTCAACACCACCATCTCATGTTCAAGTATTTTTTTCCTCTTAGAGAGGAAGCCGCACAAGGAGTTCATACTTTACCCAAAGGACCATGGGGAGTTGCTGACATGTATCAAAACATAAAAATGGCAGTCATATTTATTTTTGAGGTCAAGTCTCACCGATCTTTGAGTGGAAGATAGATGAGAAAGGAGCAAGACTAACTTCAAGGGTACCAAGAAGGTGGTATAAGATAGGAAAGGGAATCATCTAGTGCAAAAGTGAAAGCAAGTAATTCTCACTTTACCACAGTGCAAGCAGAGTTCATGCAGAAAAGAATGCTGTTTATAATGTATTAGGAATTAAACTTGACCCTCCATTCACCATGCTCCACTAACCTCCAGATGGAAGGATCTCACAGATGTGTGTTGTTATTTTAATGAATAGTATTTACACACACACACACACACACACACACACACACACACACACACACACACACACACAAGCAAATCTACATGGTTCTTTAAGAGTCATCACCACTTCCAGCATTAACCACCAATGAATGTTTCTCTCAGCTACTTTGCTTTCTCATTGAGGCTGTTCAAATGTCAGTGGTTTTAGCACCAAACATAACCTTTACAAGTTTGCACCAGAGTTTCCCCAACAAAGCCTGTGGATGACTCTCTGTTCCAGTGGCCAATGGGAAAATTTAATGCACAGACAGAGTTCGGGCATCAATGTAAAACTACCTCCGAGACACCTGCCATGTCTGAGGGCTTGCAGTTAGCCAGTGAGGCTTGCTCACACTCAAATGTCAAGCAAGGAACAGTCACTCACTTCCTGGCTTGCTGATCAGAATAGTTAGAGAAAGTGTACTTAAGGGCAAGTGTTCTTGCAGATCAAGACTGAAGAAAATGAAGAATCTGATTCCACACAGTTTCTATTCTGACCAGAGAGAAAGGCCATCAACAAATAATGCATGAAATGGTGGTTAGCACTGTAGAAAACATTAATCATGAAGAGAAGCACAGGAATGGATGGAATCCATATGCCTGGAGAATCCCAGAGAATGAGGAGATCCTATTTTATGTGAGTGATGAGGAAAGAGCCTCAGTCACTTTTTTTACTCAGAAATACTGGAAGAAACTGCTCTAAATGGTGACAGGATACAGATGGTCATTATCTGTATAGTCCACAGCTGTGATTTTGCCTGTAGGTAAAATTCATTTCTAACCACCATGTTCTGATTTCCTTTCTGTTGCAGTGATAAAACACTCTGACCGACAGCAACTTAGGGGAAGAAAGAACTCATTTGGCTTACCCTTCTAGGTCACAGTCATCACCGAGGGCTTAAAAAAAAGAATGAACCTGAAGTTTCAGGTTCTGGGATGCAGCTCGATGCTTCCTCACCCGGGTTCCTGCTCAGTTGTCTTAGTCAGCCTCAGACCACCTGTCCAGGCAATGGCACTGACTGCCATGGCTTGGGTCTTCATACATCAACTGATAATCGAGACAATCACCCCACATACATTGACCACACACTAATCTGATCTTCTCCCTCAGCTGAAACTCCCTTCTTAGGTGAGTCTAGGCTGAATCAAATTGCCAAATCCATTCTTGTGGCACATTCATGGTCACTTGAGGACTTGTGCAGAGTCCAGGAGTGCACATTCCCAGTCAGGGTCCAGTGAAGGGCTGTTCTGCCTTGCTGCCTCTGCTCTTATATCATGAGCAAATGTCTTTTTCATTCCATTTATCACAATTAGTTTCAATTAATTTTTTTCTCTTGTTAGAGATGTGCTTTTCAAAACGGAACCTAAGTACATTGCCTACGGGCTGGCTAGTAGAGATGCAAACTCCGTATGGGTTGGCTAGTAAAGATGCACATTGCCTATGGGCTGGGTAGTATAGACACTATGATGAAACTTTCAGAGAAGCTGCATGCGTTAGAGTATCATGTCAATAACCAACAGTATGTCTTTAAAGGATGTTTTAAAGGGAGTGGAGAGATGGCTCAGTAGTTAAGAACACTTGCTGCTCTTGCAGAAGACCTAGGAGGTTCCCTTCCCAATACCCACATGCTGCTTCACAGCCATCCTTAACCAGTTGAAGGGGGCTCTTGACTTCTGTGGGTTCCTGCATGCACACAGTGAACATACCTATGCTTACACACACACACACACACACACACACACGTACATAAAATAAAGAATTGTTTAAAGTTGTGTCTTTAAACAAAACTACACACACACACAAAATTGCAAGGTAGTAAGTTAACACAAGGGAAACCTGATCCCATGTTTTGCCTAGAGGGAATGGTTCCATAGACCTTATTTCTGTTTCTTAAGTGACTTCATAGGCCACACACCATAGACAATGGTGATGACCACCTACATTGCCTCTGTTCTCTTTCTATACTGAAAGGAAGCTTTCATGTTTTTGAAAAACCCTACACTATTAAGTTAAGCAGATCCATATCTTAACCTGAGTTCTGCTGTTTATATCGATGTAATTTGGGGCCAGGTTGTTAATCTTATTGGTCTCAGTTTTATAATCTGTAAAATAGATATAACAGCACCCACCTTGTGGAGTCATTGTAGAGGATAAATGCAATAACACATGGACACTAATTTGGGAGCACATAGTAGGTAACACTTAAATTGAAATATCTCAGTTTTCTATTTGGTTATGTCTTGTTATTGGAAAATGTATAATGGAAAATAATAACTTGCATATATTTTTTAAAAACAATCAATTTTAATTAAAAAATATTGCATGCCTGCACTGCAGAAATCGAAAGATATGAAGAACATTCATGAACACTTTTACCTTTGTAGCTTTTCCTGTAAAAAGTAACAGGTGTGACCCACTGTATATGTTTCTAGAAGATTTATATGTAAGCCTAAGTGTCATGTATGTAAATGCTTCCAGGGAGGAGTTTTATTTTAACTTTACATATTTAACTTTGCATCTTGCATTAGTTACTTTTTTCATTGTTACGACAAAACACTTGACGGCAACCATCTAAGAGAAGAAGGATTGATTGTTTGACTCATGGTTTCCGAGGGCTCAACCCATGGTTTCTTGGCCTCATGCATAGGCAGAACACAATGGGAATATGTTGAGGAAGACAACTTTTCACTTCATGGCAGCAGGAAGCAGACTGTAAAACATGAAAGGACCAAAGACAAGATACCTCCAAACATTCACCCCAGATACCTAATTTCTATAGCTAAGCCTCATTTTTTAAAGTCTCTAGAACCTCTCAATCAGCTTGGGACCAGGTATTTAATGTATGAGCTGTATAGGGACAGTTCACATTCAGAGCATCAGATTTTAAAATCAATGCCCAGAGCAATTCTAGGTCACAGTTTGGTTTGAGCTGTGTCTTACAGTTGCTGGGTACAGCAGTAGTGCTTGGCCATTGGATGCAAATCTCTGTCAGCTGTGAAGATAAGTGACATCATGAAATCCACAGGTAGAACTAGAAAATATTATTCTGAGTGAGGTAACCTAGGCCCAGAAAGCCAAATATCATATGCTCTCTCATATTTGTGGATCGTGGCTCTGACTCTTTGGGTTTGAGTTTATAAGCTGAAGCCACAGAAGTCAGGAAAGTAGATAGGGACTGTGAGATTGGGAGGAAGGGGAGCTCTAGAGAAATGGATAGTAGGATACAAGTGCTCTGAAAGGGAGATAAGGACATTATTAGTGAAAGGGGATAGAGGTAAGACAAGGGGGCAGGGTGGAGAGAAGAGAGACAACACCAAGCATGTTTGAACTAGATATGTTGGAAACATAAGATGAGAGAGAGAGAGAGAGAGAGAGAGAGAGAGAGAGAGAGAGAGAGAGATGCCAAGGATAGGAAAACTCCCTTCAAACTGTTGTTAGAGGGGAGTTCCAGGGGATTCCTCAAATAAAATAGGCTATTTACATTGCCCTTGGTTACCTACCATAATATGAAGGTAAGACCTACTGCTGAATTGTAAACACAGGATTTGGAGAAATCAAGCTGGAATTGACCTGGAAGCCTCCTCTTTGAGGACTAACTCCAATAGCACCAGAAGGAGCCATGCAAGTTGCCAAGGGAGAAAAACAATCAGTAGTCCTACCCAGATGTAAAGCCTATGAATCACAATGGTCCACCCAGCAAGATATTTCAAAAGGTACAATAGTGGCACTTTCATATTGGGGGCAACCTACAGCTGTTTAATTATACCTAAAGCCCTTTCAATTAGGGGGAAAACCAGAGGACTAAGATAATTGATGCTATGGATTGTCTTCTAAACATGACAGGGATGTTGCAGCCATGAAATTTCAACAATTTGGTTGCCTAAACAAGACCTGCATAATGGCCACACCAGTCGATGTGCCAATTTAGATGGAGGAAATTTCCCAAGGCCCTACCCCTTAGATCAGTGGTTCTTAACATTCCTAATGCTGCAGCCCTTTAATACAGTTCCTCAGGTTGTGGTAACCCCCAGCCATAAAATTATTTTTGTTGCTACTCCATAACTGTAATTTTGCTACTGTAATATAATAATGTAAATATCTGTGTTTTCTGATGGTTTAGGTGACTCTTGTGAAAAGATCATTTGACTTGCAAAAGGGTTGTGACACACAGGCTGAGAACCACTGCTTTAGATGAATAGCTATGGGGAATTAATGGCTGCAGAGAAAGGTAGGGGAGGTAGAATTAGTGCCTCCCCCCCCCAGGAACAGTAAGATAGGCTATCAAATCTCAAATTGTCAGCACCAAGCACATGTACATACAAGCAACACTAAGTGGACTCAGTAGGTTTCTTGTGTGTGTGTGTGTGTGTGTGTGTGTGTGTGTGTGTGTGTGTGTGTGTGTGTGTGTATTTATAATTATAAAAGAAGAGTTGATGAATTAGGGAGTTAGGTGTAGAAAGAGTTGAAAGGTGTAGAGGAAGAGTAGAAACTATGTAAATAGAGTACTCCTGGATGAATTTCTCAGCAAAATAAATACATAAATTTTAAAAAAGAAAGGTTAAGGATTGGCTGGTGAATTGTTGTTGTTGTTGTTGTTGTTGTTGAGATAACTGAGAAAGTTACTAGGAAACAATGACATCAACAACACTTTCTCCGTCTACTATCTCTCTATGTTTCCAGAAACTCATATATGAGTTGTTCCAGATGCTGGGGCCAAGCAAGAGGTTTGGAAGGACAGAAGCAGTACACCCATCTTGGGGAGGAAACAATGCCCCTTTGTTAGGGAGATGTAGTGGTTTATTCCTTCTTGCATTTCTCCTCTGTAGTTCCACAGTGTGGTGCCAGGACCTGTGAGTCTCTGGGCAGTGGACCCTCGGAGCTGACACAGCCCTGGTACTGTCCCCAAGGCACATTAGGGAGGATCGGGCCTGCTGAGTTGGGAAAGTGAACTACACAGTAGAGAAACCACCATCATCAAGTAAAGAAGAATGAAAATGAAATTTCCAGCCTCCCTGATATTAAAGGAAATAATGTGCCACTTCTTATCTCCAAATACTGTTGCTAAATTAAATCCCTGCCTGCTTTACTGGGAGCTGAAGGTTGAATAATAAAAGTTAATTGAGTGAGGCTCGAGGGGACAGAGCCATCCTCCCCAGTTAGTTACATACTGCAGAGTGTGGGGGGCTCATGCCTGTCATCCTTGAGGTTGGGAGGTGATACAGGAGGATTGACGCAGGCTAGCTTGGGCTACAAAGTAAAGTTCCAGATCAGGCTGGACTGCCAAGTAAACCTTATTTCATATGAACAAATGAACAAACAAACAAAAGACATGTGGAAGTCCAGGGGTGAAGTAAGCACAGCACACGAAGGACAGGTGAGCCTCAGAGACTGCAAAGGAAAGTGACAGTGTTCACTATGGCTGTCCCTTATCCCAGACCATGTTCAAGAGTGTGCTCTTCATTGTAACAACTCAAGATGACTCCAGTGTGAGTTCAGGGTAGGTTGATCAAGAAAGAAAAGGTGTGAAATGATGGGCACATTTTACATGAATCTCTTTGGCACAATTGTAGAGAAATTCATGGAGAAGACTAAGTGGGGGCCTCTCAGAAGTACATTACAACTGCCTAGGAGGAGGAAATGGCACCTTCAACTAGAAATGGAACAATTCATGGGATGGAATTGAAACATAGCAAAGACTCTGGCCAGACCTGAGGGCATCTCTACTATCTATGATAACACAGATGGCATGGCCCTGTGGCCCTCCTTGAGGGGTTTTGTTCCCTGAGATAAGCATCCCTGTGATGACCAGGGGACATGAGAGAAATCGGGAATTTCACTCTGACAGTCTGAAAAATGAGGCGCTGTTGAGACATGTGGCTAAAGGTGAAGAGGCGGATGTGTGATGCAAGAGAGAAGAATCTGTGAGTTGCACTGAAGTGAGCAAAGGTTTCTCTGTCTTCGGAGTTTAAATTCCTCTTACATCCTTTGCTTTTATAGATGATGCTAATGACTATGAAAGTGGTGGCTATGACATTCAGTACTGTTGACCAATAATCACTTTGTTCTAGGCACACGGGTACTCTATTTTGTTTAGTTATTATGATAGCACTGTAGGTTTGCTTGCTATTCTACTTTATGGTTGAGAGATTGAGGCCTAGGAGCACATAGCCAATCAGTCTCAGAGGCATAAACCACATATAGATGATTTGTTTATAAAATGGGAACACTGATCATATTTAAATTACAGGGTTATTGTGATGGTCAGATTTGCAACAACAATAAGTGACATTTGTGAAGCATCTATTATACACTAGGCACCGATTTACTGTTTGTTTTTTATTTGTTCTTTGGTGATGCTGGGAGACAAACCCAGAGACTTGTATATGTCAGGTAAATGCTCTATCACTAAGTTACAAGCCCAGCCATAGACACCATTTTAAAGGTTGTTTCATTTAATTCTTGCAACAAGATTATGTGATAATGTTATTACTACACCCATTTTAGAGATGATAAAACAAAGGTGCAGAGAATGTAAATAATATCCTATATCTGTGAGTTAAAGATAAGAGTATATCCTGAGATGTCAAGATCCAGAATCCATGGTCTTATCTATTCCATGAAACCAATTATTTCATGTTGTGGAATATTATTTTAAGACATGTTACATTTGTTTATGCTATGGAATATCTGTCTAATGATGTAAAGATGTGTTGCATCCTTTTATGCTGCATTTGTTTAGTTCTGAGAAGCTGTATTACTTTGCCTGTCTAAAACACCTGATTTGTCTAATAAAGAGTGGAATGGCCAATAGCAAAGCAGGAGAAAGGATAGGTGAGGCTGGCAGGCAGAGAGAATAAATAGATTGAGAAACAGAGAAAAAAAGATTGAAGGAATGAGAAAAGAAAGAGGCAGACATCAGGGGCTAGTCACCCAGCTACACAGCAAGCCATGGAGTCAGAAATAATGAAAGGTATATAGAAATAGAGAAAGGTAAAAGCCCAGAGGCAAAAGATAGATGGGATAATTTAAGTTAAGAAAAACTGGCTAGAAATAAGCCAAGTTAAGGCCAGGCATTCATAAGAAAGAATAAGCGTCCAAGTGTTATTTGTTTGGGAGCTGGGTGGCAGGTCCCTCAAAAGAGAAAAAAAAAAAACCAACAACAATTTTAGATTTGTAAAGTGACTAAGACAATTATTGATATAATCCAAGAAATTAAAAAGTCTCAGGACTTTACCAGGGACATTGACCCTCATTCATATTACAGGGTCAGAGCTAATGTGGAAGATCTATCATTAGGTGTGTGCTCACAGTGTTTGTTAAATGAATTAACAAGTGGATGAGTTCTCAGTAAGCGTAGGAAACTGATCAGAATGAGAGCCAAGCCACCAGTATCTCTCACATGTTCTGTCATTTTCTGTCTTGGTCTCTGTTCATTCATTGCAAATGTGTTGGGTGAACCAGTAAAGATGTCAGTGAGGGCTGGGATATGGCTCAGAGTGTAGAGCACTTGCCTATCATGCAGGGAGTCCTGGGTTTGATCCTCAGTAAAGCTCACACTAGGTGTGGGATTCATATGCATAATCCCAAATATTAGAAAGTGGAATCAGGAGGATTAGGAGTCCATGGTCATTTCTTGGAACTACATAGTGGTTTCAAGACCACCGTGGGTGCATGAGACTCTATCTCAAAACAAAACAAGATGTCAAATGGTATGCAGCTGGATTCTGCTCCTTGACAGACATTACTAATCCTTCACCACAGTCACCTTGCACTATCTGCTCTAGGAAATCACCAGTGATACCACTAAAGATACAACCTGTTAGCTAATCCAGAACTCCTGGACCCTTGAAGACCCTTACAGCTCTGTTGTGGGATAATCTTCTTGTACACTATGAAGGTATGTCACTATGATTGGTTTAATAAAAAGCTGAATGGCCAATAACTAGGCAGAAGAAGATAGACAGGATTTCTGGGGAGAGAGAGGAAGAGGAGGAGGAATCTAGGCAGTGTGGATTTCACCAGCAGCCTCAGAGCAAGTCAGATGTGCAGTACTGAGGAAAGGTAAAAGCCACATGGCAGAACATAGATTAACAGAAGCAGGTTAATTTGAGTTATAAGAGCTAGTTGGGGACAACCCTAAACTAAAGGTCAAGCTCTCATAACTAACAAGAAGTCTCCAAGTTGCTATTTGAGAAAGCTTGCTACACAGCTCTGCCATTTCTTTATCTGAAATAAAGTCCTGGTGTCTTAAGATCTTCCTGGGTCTGTTGCCTCCAATGTCTTCACTCAACTCCAAGTCTAGACCCTTGGCCTAGTGGACCGATGTTCTCTTCAGGCTACAAGGCGAGAATAGGAAACACATGAGGAAGGGAGTCCAACTTGTTCAGGCATTTGACATTGATACTGCCGTGGTGACTGGAGGCCGTGTGCAGCTGTCAGCAACATCCTTAATGAGAGGCCTTCCTGCGTTCCCTTACATTCCGGAGTTCTCAGGAGTAATCGGCCCTTTCTGTTGTTCTTGTCAGCATTCTGCTCTTCTTAAGTTTGTTTCCTGTCAGTTTGTCCACAGCTGCTATCAACCTGGACCAAACAAACCAAAAGCACGGGACTCTTGCCGACTCCCTCAACCTCTGCAACCCCGCTGGGGGGTCTAAACTTTCCTTCTCCCTTGTCTTCTCTGAACAGCTGTGCACTAGGACTGTAGGAAGCACTTTGACTGGACACACATTTTAAACGGCTCTAAGGCTGCTTTCTACCATCTGCTCTTAAGTACTTCCCACAACAACAACAAAAAAAACACCTTTGAGCATCACTTTGTATCCTCCTCTCACATCCCTCTCAACAGTGAATCAAGACCGATCACCAACTCCAACTGAACTAAGAAGAAGAGTATTTATAGTACAATCACGTGGGTACAGACACTGATCCAACAAAGTGGGCACTGCCGATGTCCACCAGCCACCACCTCCTCACACTGGGCTGGCCATATGACAGGGACCTAACAAGGCAGTCTGGGTCAGGAGTCTGAGATCCCAATTGTTCACCTGTTTACTGGAACTGCTCCTGAACCAGGACCATCACCACTCAAGTCCCAGGTTTCTTTATTTGGTAAGTGTCTTCATTGGGGGCCATTTCCTCATCAGCTACAGGGGCAACATCCAGTATGATCTGAAGAGAGGAAGTGATTGGCAAAAATCCAAAAGGAAATAAACAATGACTTTGGGGCCCTTATATTGAGGAAAGGAATACAGTGGCTTACCAAGTTCCTCAGGTTTGGATCTCCTGGGACTCTATTGGATAAGAACTGGGATGAAATCTGGTGTATGAATGGAGACACATGTTGTTTCTAGGTCCTTTAAGATGGGCCAAAGAAGATGTGACATTTGAGATAATACAGTGAAGACCCTGCAGATCCCTCCTATCTTCCCTCTTACAATGTGTCAGCTCTTCTTCGAAGCCCATAGGAGAATAGTGACCTTTCATCTCACTAGGAGTAATGTCTACCCTATCAGCTTTGTCCTGCTTGCTCTATTAGCTTGGAGCAAGACAGATTCCAATTTAAGGAGAGAAGCTTATACAGAAGTGTGATTCTTGGAGTGTCAATGTAGAATTCTGCCTGTCACAATCACCCATGTCAGTCGGTAAGAATCCCTACTCCTTAGCAGCCAGCCTCACCCAGGACAAAGAGCCTATAGGCACTTCCTGGCCTCAGTGGCCTCCAATCAATAAATCTGGAAATATTTGGTGATAATGTTATATATAGTGTACGGACTTTTATGGTTATAATGGTCATCATGATGGAAATATCTGTGATAAGTTTTGCAATTTATAGTGCTCTTCATTCTGGCCTCTTGTTTGATCCTATGGAAGCCAAAAGGGGAATGTCTTTATCCTTTTTGTTTAATGTGAGGAAACCAGATTTCAGGAAGGCTTATTAATGGCACAGTGGAGAAGGCACAGCTAGGAAGTGCAGCTCTAAGATTAGACTTGAGGTTCTTGTCTTTAGGATTGTGTATGTAAAGATACAACAAATGTGTGTTTTCATGACAAGGTCAGTAACTATGCATGAGATAGAGACTCAGAGCTATACGAGCAGTACAGTAGTAAAGGATTTTGCAGAGAGTCTGGTCCATCCCAGGAAGACTTCATAGAAAACACAGGACATGGGTTAGATCCCTAAGAACAAGATCCATTAGCCTAGTGAGTTGGTATGGATATGAGAGATCAAGTAAAAAAATTTGTGATGAATAAAATGGGAACCTGGGTATCTGTGAATTACTGGGCATGGGAGACAGGTACCTAGAAAGAGAAATATGTCTCCTGAACAGAAATGGAGACTCCATTTGGGATTTTAGAAGCCTCCTTATGGATGTCATAATTGTGGTGCTAATGGGGTCCTAAAGCTCACAGATCTTCTGAAAAAATCTCATTCATAAACACAGTCCACAGACCTGGCCAGCCTAAGCTAAGCTAACGATGTCCTCTGAAGCTCAGACATGGAGAAACAACAGCATAGGGACCACTAAGCAGGTCTGGTTAACTGTCCACTTCCTAGGTGGGAGCTTTTGATATCTTTGGGTCTCGGTGTCTTTCATGACTAAATTGAGAGTTTGACTAATACAGGTTGACTATAAATTGGTGACACTGTCGAAGTCAGTGTGGAGTTTCCACAAGACACTAAAAATAGAACAACCACGTGACCCAGCAATGTCACTTCTGGGTCCATTCCCAAAGGATTTTAAGTCAATATACCATAGAGATGCTTATGCATCCATATTTGTTGCTGAACTATTAAAATGACTAAGAAATGGTCCAGCTTCGAATTCTCATCAACAGATAAATGGATAAAGAAAAGAGTCAAACATATACACTATAAGATTATATTATACTATAAAGAATAATAATATCATGACATTTGCAAAAAAAAATGTATGGAACCAAAGATCATTATGTTCAGTGAAATAAACCAGATCCCAAAAGAAAATGTAACATTTTCTCTTATATGTATAATCTATGCTTAAATCTCTATGTATGTGCATGTAGTGGGGTTCATGAAGACAGAAAGGGGCCCACAAGAGAAGAGGGAGAAATCTCAAGGGAGTGAAAGGGGAACAAAAAGAGAGAGTAATGCAATATGGGGGGCTGTGGCAGGAGGAAGACCAACAAGAGGGAGGATCAGAGTGTGAGGGAAGAGGATATAAAACAAAATATTACATGTATGCATGAATATGCCAAAATGGATCCCTTTATTTTGTGTGATAACTTAAAAAGATATTTTTAAAGATAGTAATATAATAAGCAAAAATGCTTGGGACCAGAAATGTATGGGATTTATGTTTTATTATCATTATTAATACTTTGGAATATTTGTCTATACCTAATGAGATATCATGGATATGGGACCCTCTAAGTCTAAACATAAAATTCACTTGTGTCTCATATATACCATATATACATATCCTGAATGTAATTTAGTTTCTCCTTTTTAATAATGCTGTGGATACCCAGCATGTACCTACCTTGGATAATTGTCAATCACAAAAAAAAGGAATGAGGTTGTATGTACAAAGTGCCTTGTAGTGGGTAGTTGTTCCAGCTTTAACCTGGAAGTACTGCCCCTAGTGAGGCTTCCAGTAACTGCCATGCCTACCGATGACCTGCCCCTGTAGAGGAGCCAAGACAGAAGCCCTTAAGACCTGAGATCCAAATGTGCCAGATCTCTTGGTTCCTTGTGATCCTGGATGCTGGGTGGTAGATCCAACAGAGTTCTCCAGAGAACACAGCTGGACTGCACTCCACCTCTCCCGGATCCTGTAACCAAGCCCTTTACTGGCTGTAAGTTACCCCAAAATAAGCCTCCTTTTTAACTATGTGGAGTTGCCTTAATAAATCCCCCATAGTGCCTAGCTCATGAAATTACAAAGAAATGGGTTGTTATTATTATGTCCATCAACTCCTCTGGTAGGGTTCTGTGAAATGATTTCCCAATATTCCTCTCATGGGCACACCCAGATAGATTTTCCATATACTCACTTTGCATGACTTTTTTTTTCACTCTCTACCCCCCAAAGTCTTCTTCAGCTGAAAAGTAATTGATATTAAAATTGCTTCTTTTACTTTTTCGTTGTCAGTGACAAAAGTGAAAATAAATTCATATGTAGCTAAGGACGGGAGAAAGGTCCTTAAAGCAGAGTATCAGTTCTCAACCTGGCAACATCTGGCTGCTTGCAGACATTCTTGGTTGTCATGGCTTGGGGGGACTCCAGGCATTTAGTGGATTGAGTTCAAGAATATTGCTAAATAAATGACAATGTCCAGGACAGACCCATCACTGCAAAAACTGATGTGGTCCAAAATGTCAGAATCCCTTGGGCCAGAGACAATAAGAATCAAGTTCTCATCTTTGCTCTGGCTTGACTCAAGTCTGGGGTAATCACTGTGATATTGCAGGGTTTGGGGGTGGGGTCGGGGGGTTTCATCCCCATTTCCTGGCATATAACTTCTAAAATCTTTGGACTCTCCAAAGTAAAGAGCTAATGTCTTCTTGTATGCTGTGGGTTGACTAATGCCTGGCTGACATCAGGTGCCCTTCAAGATGGGAGCTGACCACTGTAAACACCAAGGGAAGATGGTAAAGTTGGGGCTTCCAGTAGGGTTCCCCAACCTCTGAGAACAAAAAAACAAAAACAAAAACAAAAAAACACCTTAGGGCAAGCTAATTATCTATGGCCAATGGTTTAATCAATCAATTCTGGAGTCTTAGGAGAGATAAACACATGAAGGTTTCCAGGAAAGTGAAGCGAACACATCTCCATGCTGGGAGGCAGACTCTCCCCCAACTTAAGTAGACAGGAACTTCTGTGCTTGGAGGGCCTGCCAGACCTCTCCATTTATCTCTTCATCTAGCCTTTTTTTTATATCTTTAAAAATATCCTTTATAGCAAATCAGTAAGCATATTTCCATGAGTTCCAGGAGCCACGGTAGCAAATTACCCAAACCGAAGGAGGAGGTTGTGGGAGTCCCAAGTTATAGATGGTTGTCACAAACACACATTAAAACAGATTAAGGCTTGTAACTGGTATCTGAAGTGGGAAGAGGGTAAGTCTTGGGAATGGGACCCTCAGCCTGTGGGATCTGATACCATCTCCAGGTAGGCAGTGTCAGCCTAAACTAAATAGGTGGACACTTCTTCAGAGCTGTCCATTTGCTCGCTGGTCATGGGGAAGTACCCACACCTCCCGAGGTAAAGGAAGTCCTCATGTTGTTTGGTGTGGGATAAGAGCAGATAAAACACAGTATCTGTTTTTCATGTACAGTGACATGCCTTACCTCGATCCCAGGGAGACTGCTGTCTGTAACAAAAGGGAAAATAACCTGTATCAAACTCCTGAAGAAGCTTAATGTTTTGCCTTTGGAATACTGTTTCTTAGACTGATGCAATATAGTTCAGTTTGTGTGAGAAGTGATGCCCTTTCTTTTAAAAATGTCTGTAACCATTAACATGATTTTTTTTTAATTTCTAGAAAAATAAAATTTTGTTTCAAAATTTCAGATTTAGAGAACCTGTCAGTATAGACTTTCAAAGGTCCCTTTTGACTTCAACAAACTATGATCCTGTCAGAAATAATAAAAGAAAACTTATTACTATTAAGGTGCCTTTCCAGAAAAGATACCGAATGAAGCAATATTCACCCAACAAATCAGAAGCTATGCTATGGCTCCAAAGATCGGAATAACAAGTTTGAGCAATGGTTGAGACCTGGGCAGTAAAGGGCAGAGAAGCCAATGTTGACGAACTCAGGCTACAACACATCAGCATGTGCATTACATTATATCTAGAATGCTCTCCAAAGGCCCCCATGTTAAAGGCTTGATCTCCAACGTTTGCTATTGGGAAGTGGCAGAAGAGAGAACTGCCTAAGCTTGAGTTACTCCCGGAGAAGAATCTAAGGGAGAGGGCTACAGTGAGTAAAATAATCAACACTGTTTACATAAATGTTTGGATTAAAAAACAAAAACAAAAACAAACTCCTGGCCAGAGTTTCAAACATCATGGGATGCTTTTTATAGTTTCCACTGCTGTACTAGCGTTTAACAAGCCAACACATCTCTGAGATTCAAATCCTGTGACCATCACATTAAGCCATAAAACACTGTTCTGCTGATGCAGTAATTGCCTGACATGGCTACCTGGTTCGAACTTCTGCTTAGCATGCAAATCTGCTCCAAGAATGTGTTTGACAATCACTTTTCTGTCCACTGAAACTGCCCCTTGACAGAAAATGTATTCCAAAAACAGGGGAAAAAAAGCTTTCTATTTTTTTGCCTTTTGCAAGTAGGGTGGTAGCTGAAAGCAGCACCATATGCTTATAATTAGGATTACCATCAGGGAACTCAACCTTACTGAGGGAAGGGAAAGAGGCCGGCCAAGGGGGAACACAAAAGCCCTTGGAAAAACAGCACATGAAAGGAGCCTGCGCCATTCTTGGGTAATGGGAGAAACGGGATTGTGAAAAACAGCCCTGGTTCCACTCCAGACTCCCAAGAAAGGTTGTGTGGGCAGAACGAGAAATGCTGACAAACAAAATCAAGTTCCAGGGCCTGATTTCCATGCAGGCTGAGGGAGGCTCACAAAGAGCCAGGACTGCATCCAACAGCTGTCCCAGCATTGACTTGGAATCCAGGCTGGCCTCTTGCTCCAGGCCTGTGTGACCTCATGGCTTTGCTCCCGAGGAAGGGAGGGAATGAGAACTTGTTGTTTTCCCCTTCTCTGATTTTTGCTGGATTCAAAGCAGGAGTTTATAAGGATGTAAGCTTTGGATCCTAGCTCTGATTTCACATGACTTGGGAAAGTGATATAACTTCCCTGTCAGCCTCTCAGATGGAAAAGAGAATGCCCTCCTCACAGAACCACTGTGAGAATTACAAAAAATAGTGTAGATGTGCAGAGGAAGATCTGCTGGCTACTGCTCACTCAATAAGCAAGACTGATTATACCTGTTGGGTGTGCTTCTGGGTTTGGAGGAAACTAACTACTGTTATTGGCAGTGGATTTTAAACATGTATGAATTAACTTATTCCACCATAAGTTACTGAATACTTTGTACCTGGTACTCATAAGCCACAGTGGTACACAGGACAAAACCCTGCTTTCTGGTAGGTGGAAAGAAGAAGCAATCAATGGGATAAGAGACAAGCAGGATGATAGAGTGGCACCTAGAAGAGAAATCTTACCTGGACTTGGAGATCAAAGAAGGTTCCTGGAGATGGGGTTTGCCAAGTCATCTATTATGAGTCTGAACAAAGTCATGATATTGAGGAGAAAATGAAAGACTGGGAGACATATAGCTCTAGCCTGCAGCAAATGCCAAGTCTCACAGTGAAGGACACATTGGTATGCTCCTTAATGGAAATAGAGTCTATATGGATGAACTAGGCAACAGAAGCCTTCAGAAGGTCAGCAACCAGTCCATGGATCACATGGCCAAGTAATGGGCATATGGGCTTAAATGTCCTACCATTTCCCAAGTCTGTATGCTCATGCATCCTAGGATGCTCTCTTCTCTATGCCTGTACACTTCATTGTGTTCTTGCTGTGAATCTTTCAGAATCTCACTGTGTGACATTGGATGATACTTTTTTTCTCATTGTCAGAACCTACATTTCCTATGATATTGTGAAGAGATTGGCTATCATTCTATCATGAAAATATTCTGAAAACTACAAAGGAAATAACCATGTGACAAATGGAATCAAGGTTAATGATTTATGGAGAAAGATGGAGATGACAGTAGACAAACTTGTGCTGAAGGTCTGTAGATTGACCACAGAGTCCACTGTCCATCAACAAGTCCACTTATTTAAGGGAATTATCAACCATTGTCACAGACATCTCTTGGCCCTAAGAGTCACTCAAGTAATCTTTACATGCTGTTAGAGTCTAATGTCATTTCAATGAGGCTAATTGGAATTGAAACCCCATTCATAGAGAATGAAGGTCAAGTTACTGAGCCTCTGTGAAGGTCCCTCACTGTGTAAGCTGAAAAATTACAATATATTTAAGAAGCTGAAGGTGTGTGCAATGTATTGTGTAGAGTACTAACACATAGGAGGCATGAAGTAAACAAGTAACCCCGTTCATCTTGCCTCTACACTAAGTCAAGCCAAAGAAAATAGTTTAAAACACAGTATCACCAATACATCTAGTGTATATGTTCTACCTAGCTTTCTGCTTACAAGATGGACAGACTTTACTTCTTTAACTTGAGAAATGAATCGATTATGAAAATGGAAACATGAAGATGAAAAGAAAGAATTTCTGCCACTTATCAGGGCAGCATGGAAAGTCATCAGGTCTCGAAGACTGGGGATCAGAAACCAATGGCTCTCAGAATTCCAATCATTCCTTGGCTGCATTGCATCCTACAAGCAGAGGGCTCCACGGATTGCTTCTGGGACCTTGTCCATTTTTATAATGTGTTTTATACCTTCTTGGTCTCTTCTGGATACCTTTGGTTTTTTGTCATCTCAGCAATTTGCCAAGGCTCCAAATCAAATTTTAGCTCCATTGGTAAAAAGGTATAATTAGCATACCTTTGGTGCCCTTGTTGGACCAGCTTTCAAGCCAAGCCATCAGAAAGGCCTGAGACTGTCATTATGGTCATTGCCTACTCCACACTCTTGAAGCCAAGAACTGGAGTCATGTAATCCTGGACTAATCAACCCATTACTATTGATCTGGAACTTTCCTGACTTAGGCAACCAAAGTCTTACATCCCAGGAGAATCTTAAACCAGACTTAAAACTAAAAGCCTCATGTCCTCATGTCCTGTGAACTCCTTCAGCTGAGTGCAAATTGGAACAACTGGTGACCCTCTGCCGTCCCAGGATGGGGATTTCTGCACAGGTGTGACTGAAATAGGATTTCTCACAGCCAAATGATGAGGAGCTCAGGAGTCTGACAAAGTCTTCCTGATCCCATAGTTCGTCTGTCTCAGAGGACTGTCCTGTAGGTATATGGGATTCAGAAGAGTCCTGTGAAAGTGATATTTCAAATGGAAACTCTAACATTAAAAATCTCTCAAATCTAGACCATTAGAAGTTTTGGCTTTTATTATTATGCTCATTGCACTCCAACTTTCTAGGCTCATAAAAAGTGGTCCTTTTCGGTCTCAAATGAAATATGATATTCAAGTTAAAAAGAAAACGTGTTGACCAAATCAACAAAAAAGATCAACAGCAGTTTTAAGGTCTAAGGAACCCCCACACACAACTATATTCACCAGACTGGGCAAACAGGTAGGTGTGCTGATGGCCCGTGTTCATTCTTGCATTCACCCCTGAAGTCAGCATTTGGTAGGAACATTTTCAAGGAAGTAATAGCATGTCAAGCTACCCAGAGCTTTCTGAAGTGTGGCATTGGATTCTTCTGTCAATTCAATATAAACCTCAAACACAAATATCATCTCAAAGGGAAAAAGAGATCATTTATTCTGAACCAAAGCAAAGTGGGTTTTAGATGTTATCTGATGATATGCTTAGCTTTGGGGTTTGAAGAAGCTAATGCTATGTTAGGTTTACAGATTGCAAAGGTTTTCCTTGATATAATAGAAGCAGAGGTGGCCAATGAGTGGCTAAAAGGGGGCAAAAGATAGCAAAGAATAATTTGACTCTGAGTCTGTAATATTCCAACTCTACAATCACAACTCAGTCAAATACTCTTTAACACAGGTGTAGCTTTCTCCCTAACAACTTCAGTTCACAGTCCTCCCTGTCAACCATGTATCACATTCTGTGTATGCAGAGGCCAAGTGTTGTTTTATGTCCCACAGTGCTAGGAAGTTCTCTCCTTGGATCTCAGTAGTGAATCGAGCAGTCTGTAACAGAGAATAGTTGGTAAAGCCACTAGGAAAAAATTCACTTTGATCAGTCTGTTGTTTTTTTTCTTACCCTCCATGTCTGACAAAACATTTACATGAGACATATATCAGGAATACTACTCCTGAAGTAGAATACAGTCTAGCCTAAAGAAGTAAAGGGAGCTGATTAGGGAGGCAGGCATCCCACTCATATGAAACCCTCTGCTCTTGTCATTATACTCCTTAAACAGATTGATTATATGTTTACACCAGTGTCCACAATTATTTTTACCCCATTAAATAGTTTTTGAGTATTTGGAGAAGTTTATTTATTTTCTCTTTTGACCAGTTTGATTTTGTAGCCACCAGGTCATATAAAGTGGCTTGTTCTAATTTTAGGAAGGTTCAACCTTTTTTTTTTTTTTTTTTTTTTTTTGTTTTTTCGAGACAGGGTTTCTCTGTGTAGCTTTGCGCCTTTCCTGGAGCTCACTTGGTAGCCCAGGCTGGCCTCGAACTCACAGAGATCCGCCTGGCTCTGCCTCCCGAGTGCTGGGATTAAAGGCGCGCGCCACCACCGCCCGGCTTGGAAGGTTCAACCTTTAATGTTGAAATTATTATACCTGTTATTTGTGACTAATATTTGTATTTGTCCCATGAGTTAAGTGTTAGACTGGGTTTTTTAAAAATTATTATTAAGAGGTTTCTATTCATTTTACATAAGAGCCACAGATTCCCCTCACCTTCTGCCCCCTAGCCTTACCCCCCATCCCCACCCATTCCCACCTCCTCCAAGGCAAGGTCTCCCATAGGGAGTCAGCAGAGCCTGGCACACTCAGCTGAGGCAGGTCCAAGCCCCCCCAACCCTGCACCAAGGCTACCCAAGGTGCCCCACCATAGGCACTAGACTCTAAAAAGCCAGCTCGTGCACAAGAAACAGACCCTGTTCCCACTGCCTAGGGGCCCCCTTAACAGTTCAAACTAAACAACTGTCTCACCTATCCAGAGGGCCTAGTCCAGTACCAAGGGTACTCCATAGTTCATATGTTTCCACTAGTTTGGCTGGCCATCTCTATACATTTTCCCATCATAATCTCCATGTCCCTTGCTCATTGAATCTCTCCTCTCTCTCATCAGTTGGACTTCTGGAGCTCAGCCTGGTGCCTGGCCATGGATCTCTGCATCTGCTTCCATCAGTCATTGAATGAAAGCTCTATGATGACACTTAGAATATTCAGTCATCTGATCATTGGAGTAGGCCAGTTCAGGCACCCTCTCAACTATTGCCAGTAGTCTAAAGTGGGGTCATCCTTGTGGATTCCTGGGAACTTCCCTGGCACTTTGTTTCTCCCTATTCCCATGATGTCTTCATTCATCATGGTATCTCTTTCCTTGCTTTCCCATTCTGTCCTTGTTCCAGCTCAGAACTTCTGTTCCTTTATGTTCTCATTCCCCATCCCTTGCTCTCCATTATCCCCCCTCACCCCCAGTTTGCTCATGTAGATCTCATCTATTTCTTCTTGGTTGGGCAATCCATGTGTCTTTCCTAGGGTCCTTCCTCCTAGCTAGCCTCCCTGGAGCTGTGGGTTGCAGTCTGGTTATCCTTTGCTTTGCATCTAGTATCCACTTATGAGTGAGTATATACCAAGTTTGTCTTTCTGGGTCTGAGTTACCTCACTCTGGATGATATTTTCTTTTTTTTTTCTTTTTTCTTTTTTCTTTTTTTGGTTTTTCGAGACAGGGTTTCTCTGTGTAGCTTTGCACCTTTCCTGGGACTCATTTGGTAGCCCAGGTTGGGCTCGAACTCACAGAGATCCGCCTGGCTCTGCCTCCCAAGTGCTGGGATTAAAGGCATGCGCCACCACCACCCGGCTCTGGATGATATTTTCTAGTTTCATCCATTTGCCTGCAAATTTCATGATGCCATTGTTTTTCTCTGCTGAGTAGTACTCCTATGTGTATATGTACCACATTTTCTTAATCCATTCTTCAGTTGAGAGGCATCCAGGTTGTTTCCAGGTTCTGGCTATTATGAACATAATTGAGCATGTGTCCTTGTGGTATGACTGATCATTCCTTGGGTATATGCCCAAGAGTGGTATAGCTGGGTCTTGGGGGAGATTGATTCCCAATTTTCTGAGAAACTGCTATCCTGATTTCCAAAGTGGCTGTACATGTTTGCACTCCCACCAACAGTGGAGGAGTGTTCCCCCGATCCACATCCTCTCCAATATAAGATGTCCTCCATGTTTTTGATCTTAGCCATTCTGACAGGTGTAAGATGGTATCTCATAGTCATTTTGATTTGCAATTCCCTGATGACTAGGGATGTTGAGCAATTCCTCAAATGTCTCTTGGCCATCTGAGATTCTTGCATTGAGAATTCTCTGTTTATCTCTGTAGCCTATTTTTAATTGGATTGTTAGGTATTTTAATGTCTAGTTTCTTGAGTTCTTTATATATTTTGGAAATCAGCCCTCTGTCAGATGTGGGGCTGATGAAGATCTGTTCCCATTCTGTAGGCTGTCTTTTTGTCTTATTGACCATGTCCTTTGCCCTACAAAACTTCTCAGTTTCAAGAGGTCCCATTTATTAATCATTGCTCTTAGTGTCTGTGCTACTGGTGTTGTATTTAGGAAGTGGTCTTCTGTGCCAATGTGTTCAAGACTACTTCCTACTTTCTCTTTTATCAGGTTCAGTGTAACTGGATTTATGTTGAGGTCTTTGATCCACTTGGACTTGAGTTCTGAGCATGGTGACAGATATGCATCTATTTGCAATCTTCTACAAGTTGACATCCAGTTATGCCAGCATCATTTGTTGAAGATGCTTTCTTTTTTTATTTGTACAGTTTTGGCTTCTTTGTCAAAAATTAGGTGTTCACATGAGTGCAGATTAATGTCAGGGTCTTCAATTCGACTCAACTGGTCCATATAATGGTTTTTATGCCAGTACCAAGCTGTTTTTATTACTATAGCTCTATAGTAGAACTTGAAGTCAGGGATCACAATGCCTCCAGAGGTTGCTTTATTCTACAGGATTCTTTTAGCTATCCTGGGTTTTTTGTTTTTCCATATGAAGATAAGTATTGTTCTTTCCATACAAGTCTGTGAAGAATTGTGTTGGTATTTTGATGGGGATTGCATTGAATCTGTAGATTGCTTTTGGTAAGATTGTCATTTTTATTATGTTAATCCTACCTATCCATGAGCATGGGAGATCTTTCCATTTTCTGATATCTTCTTCAATTTCTTTCTTCAGTGATTTAAAGTTCTTATCATACAGGTCCTTCACTTGCTTAGTTAGAGTTACCCCAAGGCATTTTATATTATTTGTGGCTATTATAAAGGGTGATTTTCTCTGATTTCTTTCTCAGCCCTTTTATCATTTGTATATTGGAGGACTACTGATTTTTTGAGTTAATCTTGTATCTTGCCACATCACTGAAGGAGTTTATCAGCTGTAGGAGTTCCTTGGTAGAATTTTTGGGGTCACTTATGTATACTATCATATCATCTGTAATTAGTGAAAGTTTGACTTCTTCCTTTCCAATTTCCATCCTTTGATCTTTTTATGTTGTCATATTGCTCTACCTAGAACTTAAAGTACTTATTAAATAAATATTGGGAGAGTGGACAGCCTTGTCTTCTTCCTGATTTTAGTGAAATTGCTTTGAGTTTTTCTCTATTTAATTTGATATTAGCTGTTGGCTTGCTGTAAATTGCCTTTATTATGTTTAGGTATGTTCCTTGTATTCCTGATATCTCCAAGACCTTTATCATGAAGGGGTGTTGGATTTTGTCAAGGGCTTTTTCAGCATCTAATGAGATGATCATGTGATTTTTTTCCCTTCAGTTTGTTTATATGGTGTATTACACTGAGGGATTTTCATATGTTGAAACATCCTTGCATCCCTGGGATGAAGCCTACTTGGTCATGGTGGATAATTTTTTGATGTGTTCTGGGATTCGGTTTGCCAATATGTAGCAGGAATCTTAAAAGTTCTTGCCAGTTCCTCAGCTGGTCCTGTTTCCTCAGACTGGAAGCTTCTGTGTCCTCATCCCAATGGCTCTCAGCTGAACTGCTGCTTCAAAGCTTGAATGCTTAACCAGCCAAATGCTTCTAGTTTCTGGTCCTTACGCCTTATATATCTTTCTGCTTTCTACCACCACTCCCTGGGATTAAAGACTGGCTTTCTGGGATTAAAGGCGAGAGTCACCATGCTTGGCTATTTCCAATGTGGCCTTGAACTCACAGAGATCCAGAGGGATTTCTATCTCTGGAATGCTAGGATTAAAGGTGTGAGTGCCACCATTTTCTAGCCTTTGTATTTAGTGGCTGTCTGTTCTCTGACCCCAGATAAATTTATTAGAGTACACAATATTTTGGGGAACACAATACCACCACACCAATATTTGAGTATTTTTGCATCAATGTTCATGAGTGAGATTGGTCTGTAATTCTCTTTCTTTGTTGCATTTTTGTGTGGTTTGGATATCAGGGTAACCATAGCCTCATAAAAAGAGTTTGGTAATGTTCCTTCTGTTTCTATCATGTGGAACAATTTGAAGAATATTGGAATTATCTCTTCTTTGAAAATCTGGTAGAATTCTGTGCTAAAACCATGTGGTCCTGGGCATTTTTTGGTTGGGAGACTTTTAATGTCTGTTTTCATTTCCTTGGGGGTTATTGATCTATTTAAATAGTTTATCTGGTCTTGATTTAACTTTTGTTTGTGGTACCTATCCAGAAAATTATCCATTTCCTTCAGATTTTCCAATTTTGAGGATTACAGGTTTTTGAATTATGACCTGATGATTCTCTAGATTTCCTCATTGTTGTTATATCTCCCTTTTCATTTCTGATTTTGTTAATTTGGATGCTCTCTCTCAGCCTTTTGGTTGCTTTGTGTAAGGGCTTGTCTATCTTGTTGATTTTTTCAAAGAATCAAGTCTTTGTTTCATTGATTCTTTGTATTGTTCTCTTTGTTTCTATTTCATTGATTTCAGCCCTCAATTTGATTATTTCCTGTTGTCTATTCCTCTTGGCTGAGTTTGCTTCTTTTTGTTCTAGAGCTTTCAGGTATGCTGTTAAGTCACTAATGTGAGATTTCTCCATCTTCTTTATGTGGGCATTTAGTGCTATGAATTTTCCTCCTAGCCCTGCTTTCATAGTGTCCCATAAGTTTGGGTATGTTGTACTTTTATTTTCATTGAATTCTAGGAAGTGTTTAATTTCTTTCTTTATTTCTTTCTCGACCCATTGGTGATTCAGTTGAGCATTATTCAGTTTCCATGAGATTATAGGCTTTCTATAATTTTTGTTGTTGTTGAAATCTAACTTTAAGCCATGGTAGTCCAATAAAATACAGAAGGTTAATCCATTTTTTTATATCTATTGAGATTTGCTTTGTGACCGAGCATGTGGTCAATGTGCTGAGAAGAAGGTATTTTGTGTGTGTGTGTGTGTGTGTGTGTGTATGTGTGTGTGTGTGTGTGTGTGTGTGTGTGTGTGTGTGTGTGTGTTAGGGTGGACTGTTCTGTAGACATCTACTAAATCCATTTGAGTCATAACTTGTTAGGTCCCCTAGTGTATGGAGTTTGATGTGCGATTTAAGCTTTAGTAATGTTTCTTTTACAAATGTGGGTGCCCTTGTATTTGGGACATAAATGTTGAGAGTTGATACTTCATCTTGGTGGATTTCACTGTGATAAATATATTATGTCCTTCCAGATCTTTTTTGATTTATTTTAGTTTGAAGTCTATTTTATTAGATATTAGGATAACTACACCAGTTTGCTTCTTAAGTCCATTTGGTTAGAAAGTCTTTTCCCAGACTTTTACTCTGAGGTAGTATTTATCTTTGAAGTTGAGGTGTGTTTCTTATAAGCAACAGAAGGATGGATCCTGTTTTCATATCTATTCGGTTAGCCTGTGTCTTTTTATAAACAAACTGAGACCATTGATATTAAGGGATAGTAATGACTAGTGATTGTTAATTCCTGTTAATTTTTGGTGGTAGTGTTGTGTTTTTCTCTTCTTTGGTATGTTTTGGTGTGGTATTATCTATTGTCTGTGTTTTCATGGGTGTATCTAACTTCCTTAGGTTGGATTTTTCCTTCTAATGCTTTCTGTAGGGCTGGATTTGTGGATAGGTATTGTTTAAATCTGGTTTTATCATGGAATATTTTGTTTACTCTGTCTATAGCAATTGAGAGTTTTGCTGGATATAATAGTCTGGATTGGCATCCATGGTTTCTTAGTGTCTGCATAACATCTGTCCAGGACCTTCTGGTTTCAGAGTCTCCATTGAGAAGTCAGGTGCTATTCTGATGAGTCTGCCTTTATATGCTACTTGGTCTTTTACCTTTGCAGCTCTTAATGTTTTTTCTTTATTCTGTGTGTTTAGTGGTTTGATTATTATGCGGCAAGGGGACTTTTTTTTGGATCCAGTCTATTTGGTATTCTGTAAGCTTCTTGTATCTTCATAGGCATTTCCTTTTTTAGGTTGGGAAAGTTTTCTCCTATGATTTTGTTGAATATATTTTCTTTGCCTTTGAGTTGGTATTCTTCTCCTTCTTCTATCCCTATTATCCTTAGGTTTGGTCTTTTCATGGTGTCCCAAATTTCCTGGACATTTGTGTTATGACGTGTTTGGCTTTAGTGTTTTTTTTTTTTTTGACTGACAAATCTGTTCCTTCTATTGTATCTTCAACACCAGAGATTCTCTCTTCCATTTCTTGCATTCTGTTGGTTATGCTTGCATCTGTAGCTCCTGTTCATTTACTCAGATTTTCCATTTCCAGCATTCTCTCCGTTTGTGTCTTCTTTATAGCCTCTATTTCAGTTTTCAAATCTTGGACTATTTCCTTCCCTGTTTAATTGCTTTTTCTTGGATTTCTTTAATGGATTTATTGATTTCTTCCAATTTTTTGTTTGTCTTTGATTTCTTTAAGGGAATTTTTCATTTCCTCTTTAAAGGCCTCTATCATCCTCTTAAGGTCATTTTTTTAAGATATCTTCTCTGTTTATTTTTTTAAATTTAATTTTATAATTTAATTTAATCTTACATATCAGCCATGGATTCCCTTGTTCTCCCTCCTCCCTCCCCACCTTCCCCCCAGCCCACCCCTCATTCCCATCTCCTCCAGGGCAAAGACTCCCCTGAGGATTGAGTTCAACCTGGTAGATTCAGTCCAGGCAGGTCCAGTCCCCTCCTTCCAGGCTGAGCCAAGTGTCCCTGTATAAGCTCCAGGTTCCAAACAGCCAGCTCATGCACTGAGGACAGGTCCCAGTCCCACTGCCTGGATGCCTCCCAAACAGATCAAGCTAATCAGCTGTCTCACTTATCCAGAGGGCCTGATCCAGTTGGGGGCTCCTCAGCTATTGGTTCATAGTTCATGTGTTTCCATTCGTTTGGCTATTTGTAGGGCACTTGCTCAGCTATGTTCATATCAGCACTGTTTGTAATAGCCAGAACTTGGAAACAACCTAGATGCCCTTCAACTGAAGAATGGATAAATAAAATGTGGTACATATACACAATGGAATACTACTCAGCAGAGAAAAACAATGACATCATAAGGTTTGCAGGCAAATGGATGAATATAGAAAAAATCATCCTGAGTGAGGTAGCCCATACTCAGAAAGACAAACATGGTATGTACTCACTCATAGGAGGATACTAGATGTAAAACAAAAATGACTAGACTGCTACTCACAACTCCAGGGAGGCTACCTCGAAAACAGGATCCCAAGAAAGATTCAGTGATTGCCCAATGACAGAGAAATGGATGAGATCTACATGAACAACATGGACGTGAGTGGGAGTAATGAAGGGTAAGGGTCAAGGGAAAGAGAGCTTAGGGGAGCAGGAGATCCCAGATGGATCAAGAACAGAGGAGAACAAGGAATAAAAGACCATGATAAATGAAGACCACATGAGAATAGGAAGAAGAAAAGTGCTAGAGAGGTCCACAGAAATCCACAAAGATACCTCCACAATAGACTACTGGCAATGGTCGAGAGAAAGCCCGAACTGACCTACTCTGGTGGTAGGATGGCCAAACACCCCAATTGTCATGCTAGAAAACTCATCCAATGACTAAGGGAACCAGATGCAGAGATCTGCGGCCAGGCCCCAGGTGGAGCTCCAGGAGTCCAATTGGCGAGAAAGAGGAGGGTTTGTATTAGTGAGAATTGTTGAGACCAAGGTCGTTAAAGTCATTTTTAAGGCTGATTTATTCTGTTTGTTCTGTGTTGGGATGTTCAGGTCTTGCTGATGTAGAACCACTAGGTTCTGATAGAGCCATATTTGTCTTTGTGCTGTTGATTTTATTTTTGCACTGGTGTCAACCCATCTCTTCCTCCACTCGGTGCAAGAGGTGTCTGCATCTGAGGGAGCCTTTCTTGGTCTGATCGAAACTCTTGGTCCAATGGAAGCTAGTGGGTCTAATTAGGGCTCTTGTTCCAATCAGTGCTGATGGACTCTGTGTCTCAGGGAGCAGCTCTTAGTCCAATCGGTGCTGGTGGGCTCTGTCTCAGGGGGCAGTTGCAGTCTCCTGAGGGAGGGTAGGGTTTGTGGGAGGTGGGGCTTGAGGGTCATAGGATCTGATAGGGGTTGGTGGTAGTCTGACCTGTCTGCAGGACACCTGCCTACTGGTCTGAAACTAGGACGGCAATAGGTGGTGGTATGGGGGTGCAGGGTTTAGCCCTTGGGCACAAAGCCTAGAGGCTGGGGTGTTCAGCTATAAGGACAAAGACTCACCTCTTAGTCCAATTGATGCTGGTGGGTTCTGTCTCCTAGACCAGCTTTTAGCTTGGGGAGATTAAATGGACAACTGCATTGCAGAAGAAAACATAAAATACTCTATTATTTTACTTTTTTCTGGTCAAATTATCTCTCTTCTATGTACCAAATATGATTAGAGAGAGGTCAGATTTGTAAGAAATCAAGATTTCATAGATTCTGTGGGAATAACCAAATCTCATTCCTTATTTTGTAACTATAAAGGGAAATCATGCTCCTATAGGAGTCATTTTGAATCAATGCCTATTAACATCTTAGTGGCAAAATGTAAGTACTATTTAGTAATGTTCCTATTCCATCTAACTATGCTACAGACTCTTAAGATATAGTCTCTTATGTTACAATTTTTTTTGTTTTTGAAAAGAATCTTATGCTGTATTTTGAACATTAATTCTTTTTAAGGTACAGCTTTAAAATTTTTTTTTTTAGTACATACAGTCTGGCCAAAAATTCCTAGTCCAGTGTCTATGTCCCTAGAGAGGTTTATTTTGACTCTAGTACTGGGACAATTTCCACTCATCAATAAAACAACCTCCTGCTATGGATATTGTTGCCATTTGATATTGATTATTTTTGTATAATTTGGATAAAAGAATCAACCCAAATCTTTTCAAAACTTCAAGTATTCCTCACAAGAGTCAATAGAATCAAAATTACTCTATGGCAGACAGAAGTTTGAGTATGTCATATGGCTTCCAAGAATCTTTAATTTGCTGTATATTAATATTTTAAAATCTATAGAAACATAGTAGCTCATTTGGGTCCAGTTACCAGTTTTGTTTTTTGTTTTATTTGCTTGTTTTTGAGACAAGGTCTCTCTACTGTTGTGGAATAATTCTTCTATACACTGTGTGAATATATGTTGCTATGATTGGTTTAAAAAACAAGCTGACTAGCCAATAGCTGAACAGGATCAAGTTAGGTGGGAAAGCCAAACTAAGAATGATGGGATGAAGAAAGGTCAAGTCAGGGGAGTCTCCAGGCAGACACAGAGGGAGCAGGAGATGAACATGCCATGCTATAAAAGTACAGCCATGTAACAGAGCATAAATAAGGAATATGGGTTAACTTAAATGTAAGAGCTGGTAGTAATAAGCCTGAGCTACTAGCTGATCATTTATAAGTAATATTAAGCCTTAGTGTTGTTTATTTGGGAAGCAGCTGCCAGATATTTGGGAACAGGCTGTCGGACAGGAAAATTCCACCTACACTCTACATAGCCAACTATGCAGAGTCTCATTATGTAAATCAGACTGGCCCCAACTCACAGAGATTCACTTGCCTCTGCCTCCTGAGTGCTGGAATTAAAGGTGTGTATTACCACACCCAGCATGTTTCTTCTTCACCTTCTTCTTTTAAAATGGAAAAAGCTCTATTGTTTTGAGTGACAGAAATCTGATCTAATATAGAGACACTCCACAAAACTTAGTTCCACTCAAAATGTTTTTTAGGTCTCTTGACATCTGAAAAGTGAAATTTTGTCCTCACATTGTATTGGATAATAAGGGAACTCTTTCACGAATTTTGTAAAAGCTTGAATCTTTTAAAAACATGTAGACTTGTATTAGGGAAAGTAGGATGTCCAGGAAAGCATAGGTTAATAAGGCAGGAATGTCATCATATCTGGAGTTTTCAGTTACGCTGGGGACTCAGTTGCTGATGCGGTTGAAGAGGAGTATCACTCAGCACTGCTGAATTTCAGGAGGTTATGTTCCCAGAAGTCAGCACACATTTGAGGTGAGAAATAGGAACCTAACTTTATCTCCTGAACCTCGAGTCACAGGTGGTTGGAAGTAATGCGGTAGTCCTTTCTACTGAGGAGTCTCTGGGGCAGTATCTTGTCTAAGTGAAAAAAAAACAGTGGTTCTAACTCCCTTCCTTTCCTCCTTCATTACCTTGCACCCACCATGGAAAGACTGTGTAACCAGTTCTTAATTTCTAGTTATTTTCAAAAGTCCTTTACAATGGGCTAAAGCAGTGGTTCTCAACCTGCCTAATGCTGTGACCTTTTAATACAGTTCCTCATGTTGTGGTGACCCTCTCAACCATAAAATTATTTTCATTGCTACTTCATAACTGTAATTTTGTTACTGTTATGAATTGTAATATAAATACCCGTGTCATCTGATGGTTTTAGGCAACCCCTATGAAAAGGTCATTTGAACCAAGAAGAGGTCATGACCCACAGGTTGAAAAATGCTGGTAAACTGTCTCCTTTTAACAGAAGTGGCTCAGTCATTTGTCTATTTTTGTAGGTTGCTAAGGAAGACAAAAGCTTTAATCAATGTTAATAACTCACATTTTTTAGTGTTTATTTAACTACCAATCCAGAGGACTAGAAATCATAAGCAAAAGGAAAAAATCTACACAATGCACCAAATTTTATAGACACTTAAATATTTGTCCACAAAAATAAGTTTCACTATTACTGTGAAACGTAGCATAAATGACCCAAGCAGGAATAACTTTAATAAAATTTTTTATTGCTTTGTGACATTGGAAAAATTTACAGTAATGAACTTATTTAGCATCAAGATATATTGATGTTGGAGGCATTTGGATAAAATCTAATTATTAATTTTAAAATATCCCATTTGGTAAAGATTAGCTGGAAAATCTTGTTTTTAAGCCAGTTTTTCTGTAATTCTTTAATTTATGTAGGTAGGAGCAGATCAGTATCTTAAGAGAATCTTATTTTTGTAAACAGAAATCAGGCTCGTGTGTGTGTGTGTGTGTGTGTGTGTGTGTGTGTGTGTGTGTGTTGTTTCCTGAGCCCTCATGTGTATAAAAACCAATCTTCTCTGACAGCTGGAGGGATCTGTGTTTTGGGTCAGATTTATGTGTTGCTTGTGGCAGTAGCCTGAAGTTTCACTCAAAGGTTAGTTTTGTTTTTTTTTTTCCATTGTACCTAAGGTTTATTCTGCACACCTATAGGGATTTAGGGAGCTGAAGACATTCTTCTGATCATCTTTCATGTGTGTCTTCTCAACTGAGCCCATAAGGCCTAAATACTTCGAATTCAGGAATGGGGGGACAGATTTATTTTTAGGCTACTTTGTGAGGCTGTTTCATTTCCTAGGAAGTCCACCTGATGTTTCCAGTCTGTTGGACTGGAGGGAAGAAGTGTTTCCTGTTTTCAGTGTCTTTATGACCTGGCACTCAGAGAATTTCTTAGCCAAAAGGGACAAGTTTGGGATAATAAAGTAATGACATAAAGGGAAAAATATGCAGAACTAGATACTGGAGATGTGGTAGGAGGAAAGAAAAGAGGCCACAGTAGTAATGCTCTAACTCAATGTGCTGGAAACAAATGAAAATTAATGAATGTTCTGAAAGTAAATAAGAGGACATCCAACAATGTCAGCATAAAGCAGTGGTCCTTACCTAAACCAAAGGGAAGAATATCCAAGTCCCAGATGGAGCTCACCAACATCTGGCCTGAGAGGGCAGAATGGATGGCTAAGCCTAGAGTACCCAAGCTAAAACCTGATTTGGTGCTAATCTGTATAATTCCTTCAGTAAAAGTGAACCAAGCCGGGTGGCGGTAGCGCACACCTTTAATCCCAGCATTCAGAAGGAAGAGCCAGACAGATCTTTATTCTGAGCCAAATATGACTAACCATGGTATGGAAACATGAATTCAGGTCACTTTGAATAACATGTTATAACATAGAAATGTCACACGAACATCTGTAGTCACAGGACACAAGAACATCATACATCAAAGCATTTCTTTCAAGGGTATAGGTAAAAACATCAAACAGCAGAGCTATGGTAAAGTGGAGAAAGTTCCACAATGTTTGAGACATTGTCAGATAACACTCATATTTTGGTTGTGAGCCTTTAATAGCTGAGCCATCTCTCCAGCCCATCTAATAACATTCTGAATTCTGGAGTTGGTGGAAGTCTGTCTGTTACATTAACACCTTCCAAAGTTTTTACTGGATTGTTGGAAGGATATTAAGGCCAGACAAAGAGGTAGAGCTTGAATAGCTACCAAGGGAACCAAAGAGCACCAGTGACAATGTGGCTCTGAGTCTGCAACATTTCAGCTCTCCATGCTCATGAAGTTCTAGTCAGTCACTGTGACATCTATCTGACTGCTAACACTAGTGGCAAGAATGGAGAACCTCCCTAATAACCCCCAGCTTTGCTAGTTTGATAGAAGGACTCTGCATTCACTTGAAAGGTTTTTATTTAATAGGGCCAGGACACATTAAATCAGCAGGGGCATCTCTTGCCAAGAGCACAATTTAGGAGGGTTCTAAACATGAAGATTCTCTTGCCCTTAGAATGTGTTACCTTGAGTGGGTTCATGCAGTAATACATACATACATACATACATACATACATACATATATACATACAGTCTTACAGTAACCTGGGAAGCTCACCTGATGTCCCATTCCAGTTTATTAAGGCACTCTTACTTGGAAATTCATGGTTGACCATGCTGTGGTTAGCCTCAATCTCTATATAGCTCCCTCTGTGGTCATCAGACTGACCTCACATACACTGATGGGTCCAATGGAAACCACATCATTAGCATAACACACTGTCAGGTGTGATCCAGGAACCTCCTATGATTTACAAAGAAAGCTAAATGTTTACTACACCAATGCCAAGTGATTAGTATTTTGTGTCCACCTTCCTACTAGTCTTCAGAATTCTGTGGGGAATAGCAAGTGGCCTGGCAAGACATGCTCGTGGATGCAATAGTGGCATGAATGTTACTGGAATAACCAACTACTGTCCCATTGAATTTAAGGACCATTCCAGAAAATGGAATTTATGCTTGTCACTGTTAATGAGGCCAAGAACCTTGGGCTGCTTATGTCATAGGCCCTAGTGAAGAACCTATTGCTGTTATTTTACTACATGAAATATAATTAAATTGTCCACTAAGTACTTGTATTTGTACTCATAAATTAGTGCATCTCTCCATCCTCACTAGAGAAGCCCTTTCCCCCTATACCTATACATATGTTGGTGGTACTACATGGACCCAGTGAGTCTAAAAACCGAACATATAAATTGGGAGTAAACGGCGGTGGGGTGAGAGGGAAAGAATTGGAGGGGAGAAGATGAGGGATGAATTTGATCAAAACACATTATATACATGTATGAAATTCTCAAACAATAATAAATAAAGAAATCTGTGGGTAAACACTGCCATTATTCCCTTGTATGTTGAAGGGTTGGAATCATAGTCCCAGAGCTGCATAATTGTGCAACAGAGATGTAAACCAGTTCAGTCTGATCCCAGAGCCCGAGCTTTTAGTTTCTCCAGAGTAAAGTGCTTGATAGCCAGGATTTGTGAGATACAAAAATGAGAAGGACAGGGGCCATGTATCCATTAGAGCACTGGCACAAAACAGAAGACCTATACATATTTGTTAGACTTTGATTTGGAAAATGTAAAACACAGCAAAGAATGGAGCAGAAGCCCTCTACTAGATAAGAGGGTGTTGTTGCCCCTGAGTCCTGAACATTAGGGCATCTGTGAGAAATGGGTCCCAGAGAATTTTCTTTGAATGGGCATGTCCTAGAGATCAGAAACAATATAGAAGAATACAGGCCATTCATGGGGCTTGATGTAGTCTGAAAGGGAAAGCAGATGCTGATGAGGCTGGGAGGTAAGACAATCCATGTCAGGATCTCCAAGTACAATATTAAGTAAAGAGTATGTTGGACCTTCTACAACCCTGGGGATATGTTCAATAATAGTATGATATAATTTTAATTTGAGAGTCTTCCTTTGAATGGGTAGTTCATGCCCATAATGAGACTGAAGCAGGCCACCTACGTGGTACAATTCCAGGCTAGCCTGAGCTACAGAGTAAAACACTGGCTCAAAATAAAGACAAAAATAAATCAGATAAATTTCTTCCTAGTGTTTTGGAAGATGGCTTAGAAAAATTATGGTTTTGGTGGCAATAGATGAGTTTGGGAACTATTATAATGCTGTAGGTGAAGACTATGGCAAATTTGCAGGGGGGGTCTGGTAGATCTCTCTGGGTGTAGAGGCAGAACATGTAAAGCATGTGAAAAGGACCCAAAGAGGTCTGTACCACGTGGTAGGCTCATGATACAACGAAAAGACATTACTGAAAGCTCATACTCATAAACTGACACTAAATGTTTAGCTAGCAAACACCATTCTTTCGACGTGTTCACACTTAAAGATGCAAGTTTTTCTCCTAAGTGATGCTACTTTACACACACACACACACACACACACACACACACACACACACACTGCTCTTTACTTACTTGTCTCCTGGGAAAGAAGCCTGAAGGAGAGTCTTATTAAATGATATTGAATATGATCAGTGGACGTGTAAGTGGCCACAGGTTCACAAAACTGTAAAGCAAATAAAAAAGGGAAAGTGATGGAGAGAGCAATGAACAATTACAGAAGTATAACTCTTCCTTCCGTCCTTCAGACTGAAGCCCATGTGGTTATGAACATTCAACAAAACACTATCTCAGTGTTGGGGTTCCTGTGGCACTAACCCACTGTAGGGTTCACCCATTTGGCAAGCCTCAATCTTGCACTTTTTATGTGCCCGGCTGTATATATTATAATATATAGCATATGTTATGTATTATAATATATAACATTATAGTATTACTAGTATATTATGATTGGTTTAAATTTCCTCTTCTGAGCCTTATGAATCTTTTACTACTGTTATTATGACGCCAATAACATGAAAGGACTCTGCGTGCATTTCCTCCCCTTATCTAGGATGCATTTCTACATACACTGACATAGTAGTTCAAGGTAGGTTTTTGTGGACGGACAATACATGACTGACTGCCTTAGGGAGGGAGTCCAGGAAAAAGTGCCATTTTCAGTGGGACTTGATGCAGCCTAAGAGCCTATTGTCCTTGAAGAAGGCAGGAGAAAGCCTATCCAGGAAGGCTACCTTTTTCCTAATTGGCACAGAGACTCCTGAAGTGTTCCAGAGTTATGGAAGTTCACACGGAGCCCTGACTAAGATGCCATCATGTTGACTAGCATCCTCACAACATATCTCTAACTCTCTCCTGCTAGGTGGGACCATCTGACAACTGTCCTAACATTTCCTTTTTTTTTCTATTTCTTTTATTAAAAATAGATATTTTGTCACCTAGGTGGTGGTGGCACGTGCCTTTAATCCTAGTACTCTTGTACTCAGGAAGCAGAAGCAGGCAGATCTCTGAGTTTAAGGCTGGCCTGGTCTACAGAGCGAGTTGCAGGACATCCAGAATCACACAAAGAAAAAAAAATATTTAATATATTCTGATTATGGTTTCACGTTTCCCCTCTTCCAATTCCTCCCTGGTACTCCTTACCTCTCCTACCAGCTAAATCTACACCCTTTCTTTTTCTCCCATTAGAAAACAAATAGATACCTACAAAATAATAATAAGACAAAATAAAAACAGATAAAACAAACAAATAAAAAACAAAAAACAAGAAGAAAAGAGCTAAATAAAAAGCACAAAAAAACACATATGGATGCAGAGGCACACAAATGCACACACAGAAATCACATAGAAACACCAAAATCAGAAGCCAGAACATACACAAAAGACTTGCAAGGTTAGAGAAAAAATGCCAATTGGTTCATTTTGTGTGGGTCATCTCCAGCTGGGTACGAGGCCTGCCCTTAAGAGTGGTTCATATACTCAGTAAGACAGTTGAAGCAAATAATTTTTTCCTTTGTGAGTGGTTATCAATTGAAGATAACTTCTGGGTTAGGGATGGGGCCTTGAGTCCACTTCCCCTTTCAGTGCTGGGACCCCATCTGGCGAAGACCCTGCAAGCCCTGTACATGCTGCCACAGTCTCTGTGAGTACATGTGGGCATCAGTCCTGCTGTGTTTAGAAGGCCTTGGTGTCCTCCATCCACTCTGGCTCCTGCAGTCTTTCTGTCTCCTCCTCTACAGAGTTCCCTGAACTCTAAGGGGACCAGGTTGATGGAGACATCTCATTTACAACTAAGTATTCCAAGGTCTCTCACTTTCTGTACATCATCCTGCTGTGTGTTTCTGTATTTCTTCCCACTTACAGGAAGAAGATTCTTTAATGATGACCAAGCCAGATGCTCATCTATAGGTGTTAATAGCAGAATGCTGTTAAGAGTCATTTTACTGTCATGTTCCTTTGGCAGAACAGTAGGATTTGGTTTTCCCCTATGTGGTGGTTTGAAGAAAAATGGCCCCCATAGGCTCATACAGAGTGACGCAATTAGGAGATGTGGTTTTGTTTGTGTGCATGTGGCTTGTTGGAGAAAGTGTGTCACTGGGAGTGGGCTTTGAGGTTTTGAGTGCTCAAGCCAGGCCGTGTCATTCTCTCTTATTGTCGCCTTCTGATCCAGGTATAGAATCCCAGCTCCCCCTCCAACACTATGTCTGCTCGCATGCCACCATGCTTCCCACCATGATGACAATGGACTAAACCTCTCAACTTGTAAGCAAGCCCCAATTATATGCCTTCCTTTACAAGAGTTGCCATGGTCATGGTGTCTCTTCACAGCAATAGAAACTCTAAGACATCCTAGTTCCCTGGCCTGTCTAGTCACAGGTTCTTGGCCTTCTGAGCAGTTTTAGGGATAGGTTCTAGCTCATGGAGTGCACCGTAAATCCAAGCAGGTGTGGGTTAGTCACTCCCACAAGCTTTGTGCCACTATTGCCCCAGTGTTTTTTGCAAACAGGTCACTATTATAGACTAGAGGGTTTATAGCAGGGTTGGTTTTTAACCTTTCTCCTTTGGTAGTGTGCAGGGTATCTTCCATACCATGAACACTAATCAATAGGGATGAAGGCACTAGGTAGGCACCAGCTTGACTTCTCCATGTTCAATAAATTTTATAGGTGTTGTCTTCAGCAGGAGGGCCTTATCATTAGTTTGTGGAGAACAAAAAGTAGCTTTGACAATAGCCCAAGTGGTTTGGAAGTTTTCATGGGGCCCCTTTAACCAACAATCAATTAGATGTAACCCATTCCCAGAACTGGAGGTTTCATTTGGTAGCAAGAGATATTTAACTGGGGCTTGTCTCCCCCATTATTTGGTGATTCCATTGAGATTCCTTTCATATATGTATATATTTTAAGAAGCTTCCACTGTATTCGTTTTTATATGACCCCACAAATAGCTCTTAGTTTTATCTGTCTCTCTCCCTATTTCCTCCATGATCCCCTCTTCCCTCTCCATCCCCATTTGATCCTCCAATTCCAGTACTCCCCACCTTCCATCCATCTACAACTATCTATTCTATTTCCCCTTCATAAGGAGATCACCCATGCCCCCTAGTCCTTTACTCTATATTTAACCTCTGTAGTTATATGGATTATAGCCTGTTTATTAAAGACGTAACAGCTAACAACCACACATAGCATGTTTATGGAAAACTTACCAGTTGACATCCACATATAAGCTAATATATCCCATATTTGTCCTTTTGATGACAGTTTTAGTTAGGGTTTCTATTGCTGTGAAGAGACACCATGACCACAGCAACTCTTATAAAGGCAAACATTTAATTGAGTGGCTTACAGTTCAGAGGTTCAATCCATTATCATCATAGTGGGACATGGCCATGTGCAGGAGGACATAGTGCTAGAGAGATAGCAACAGGAAGTGGTCTCTCTCATTGGTCATGGCTTGAGCATAGATGAGACCTCAAACCTGCCTCCACAGTAACATACTTCCTTCAATAAGGTCACACTGACTCCAACAAGGCCACAACTAATATTGCTACTCTGTTTGGGGGCCATTTTCTTTCAAACTACCACAATGACTCAGCATTTCTAAGATCAGACTCTAGTGGCTTTGATTGCTAGTTGATCTATTCCAAATGGACTCGACATCTCAACCCATAAAGCTGCCCAGGGCCACATGGTCTCTGCTATTCTTAAAGCATTTATGTCACCTTGGAAACTTCCAACATGCTTTTGTCCAAAAGAGGGGACTAGGATGCTGATGTGAAATCTCATGTAGCCTCACCTTTTGCACCCTTCCCTGAGTTTGGAAACTTAGAACATAGCCTGTCAAGACTTCTGTTTTTAGAAGACTGTGACCCAGGTCATAAATTCTCATGGAACAATGGTCTTCATTAAGCTTCCTCCTTGTCCCCATCCCAAACTGAACTTTTGAAGCCCCATCTAAGTGACCTGAACTCTTTCTGACAAATCTGAAGTGTCAGGAAATTTGTGCATAACCAGAGACTGACTCTTTGATGAGTTTTGGTCTCTTTTCTTAGGCAAATTGGCAAATCAAGGTTCTCATCCAGTCTCATAAGAAGAAGTGGGGAGTGAAAACAACCCAAACAACAAGGGTTAGTTAGAAGGTCAGATAGGATCAAGTCCAGGGCCAGAATAGTTCCTTCACTCTTGAATGAGTTCCTAGACATCTCTGCAGCTCAATTTCAAGATATGTACTAATGAGGATGCCTTTAATTCCCCCTAAATGACATTACAAAATTAAATAGAACCCCCTCAAAAGAGTACCTACAAAGTACTTAGTAAGGCCTTATTGTTACTGCTATCGCTGTTCTTCTTCTTCCTGTTCCTCTTCTTCTTTTCTTCTGAAGACAGGGTCTCCCTATGCAGTCTTGGCTAGACTGGGGCTCACTAAGTAGACAAAGCTGACCAGGAATCCACCTGCCTCAGCCTCTGAGTGTAGTGATTAAAGACCTGGGTCACCACACCCAGTACAAGGAATTCTTCATAGAGCACTTGGGAAGAATGGAAGCGTATACCCATCTAGTTTATTTCCACCTCTCAACATAATTTCCTCTCAGGTAGCAGGAGATGTAACAACCGGCAGACACTTTTTTAACATTTACTCTAACCTCTCTTATATGGTACCAGGCTATCACAGAGGAATGTGCTATGGGTACCAAGTGCTGTCAAAATGAGTGCAATGGGCCTCTTATTCTTCTGCCCAGTGGAGAAAAGACATCTCAGAATTAGATACTTGAGTTCAGCATCTTGGTCTGCTATGTCCAGCCAAGTGACCTTGGTCTGATCCTTCCCTGCATTGAACCTCAGTTTTCCCCTGTGTTATCGAACAACTAGAAATCACTGATAAGAGCTACACATAGAAGCGAGGCTGAACGCATCAGCCTTCTCTTCATTCCTTTGAAGGAGGCCACATCAGTCTTGCCACACAGACAAACTGTGGGGTGACCGCAACGGCACCCTCCACTGTTGTTTCTCATCCTGTACTCTTGAGAAAGTTCTGGGAAGGGGATTTGTTGATAGGCCGACAAGTTAACAGCAGGGTTTTATGAGCTGCCAGTGCTAAACATTGTCTATGCACTTTCATCGTGATTTTATTTGAGGTTTTGCATAAACTTCTCTTCTGTGTTGATTTGACCTTTTCAAGCCCGCGTTCTTCGAGTGTTTGAGACGAGATGAGGAAATATGCAGTGACATTGCTGAACCTCCTCCCTCCGTAAGGAGGGGAGAGTGAGTGCAGGCAACCCGCTCCCATGCCAAGGGCGCCTATTAAAATATTAAATGAGGAGCTAGTGACAGGTTTAACTAGACTCTGTGGCAAGCCTCCAAAATTTAACTTAGTAAGGTTGGTTTTGGGCTGTCACGAACCAGCTGCCACAAGCTGCATGAGACCATTAATGATGTACACGGGCACTGATAAATTAACTCCCAACAGCCATGAAAAATGAGGGGTTCTTGATTGGCTTACCTGCTTCCTGCTTCTCTTTTTCATAAGAAATTAACAGTGGACTAATTTTATGAAGGTTGAGAAGTTAAATGAAACAGGAATGCACGAGCATGGAGTTCACAAACAAAGAATCCAGGGGCATTGGTGATCCCAACAGGCTACTCTCATGACAGGTCATCTTTCCTGGCATTTTGTCATCCTGTCCTGGGAAACTATGCTTAATGGGTCACATGGACTTGTGAGACCCTTCTTGTACTTTTCTAACCAAGAAACTTTGACTCTGTTCTAATACCTTATTCTGAATATCTGCATTTTACAACGTGCCAGGCAATGGCAAAGATTTCCAATTTAACGATCCTACCAACCAAAATGTGATGTTAGTAAGACACAAAGAATAAATTATCACACCAAAGAATATAGTAGAGAGGAGGGAAGTTTGAGGATTTCTGTTGTGCCTAACACCCTCAAAATATAGATGTCTTCGGGACATCTCCAGCTGGTATGGTACCTAATGAAAAACCAGAGGTCTTAAATAGAGATAAAATGGCTCCAGTAATTATGCTTCTGGATTAATACTAAGGATAATTGCCAGCTGATGTAGGTAGACTGGAAACAGGAAATGTCAGTGCTGATACCTGGTAGTGTTGGCGGCCTGACTGTAGTAATGGCTCCTGTTCTCACCCCTCGGTGTAATCATTCCTTTTGCCTTGTGACTTTACAGTTCTCACTCCTGTTCACATATTGAATTATGGAATGGCTTTGTAATATTTGTGAGCTATTGACCTTATGGCTACAAAAATGACCTTGCCTCAGTTCCTAGCTCAAATCTTAAGAGGCCTGGCGTTTCCACCTGTTCTTGAACTTGGGCAAATGTCAGGCGAACTCACTGAAGGAGGAGATTAAAGTAAGCTGAGTTGCCTTCCTTATCCTAGATGAGGCCACCCCAAATCAGCCAACAGTCATCCAACTGCACAATTTGGATCTATCCCAGCCAATATCTGCAGTGGCATTCAACAAACTATCCAAGATTGTAAGAATCCTGGAAACCCATGAGCCAAATGTGCCTTATTTATGCTTGTCAGAGAGGACTTGTGATTTGCCAGGCAGCATCCCTGCATCCCTGAATAAGTTATGTTCTTCTAAAAACTCCTACTTCACTCAAGAGTACCAAAAACAAGTTCTGTATGAGAGCCCTACATATAGTTCAGGTCAAAGCAACAAGGGAAGGCATCTTAGCACTCATTGGGCTGGCTGTCCAATCTGAAATAGCATTCTTAGCACATTCAATTCCACTTGGGAAGCATACACTGAGCATCTGTAATATGTATAACAGCTTATTAAGCACAATTCTGGCACTTGGAAGTTTGACTCTCAATGGAACTATAACATTGAGGGGACAGAGGAGAACCACCACACTGTGTAATTTACATAACTCACCTCACCCACTACGCTGAGGTTCCCTTATGATATTTCCCTCATCACCTCTGTAAATAACTGATGTCTGTTGCTAATGGGAGAAACTGTGTCCTTCAGCTGAACTGGTCGGGAAAAATTTGAGACCTGTCAACTTTTAAAGTCTGAGCTAACTTGCTGTTGTCAAACATAAGCCTCGTTTGTAGAAAAAGAAGGACCCATGTGTGTTATTACAGTCCTGCCTGGCAGGAGTCAGGAAACAAATGGTAGCACTCACAAATGCCCATGATTTGCAGACTTGCTCTCTAGCTACCTCCCTCTCAGTCAGTGACAATTTACAGATAGGCATGAGGTCTTTCTTGAGCTGAGAGACGATTATTCATCCAAAAAACTACATCGGACTCTTGTTAATGAATTTGTTCTTTACACCATAACAAACACAGAATCATGTGGTTCGCTTATGACACATCTTCCTTAAAGCCAAGCATTACAGTGAGATTCCTAATCCAAGCATGGAGTATCAAGTGAAAGCTTGGATCCTCAGTCCACACACGTATATGAATAACAATCAGAAAAATTGGTACAAAAATTCACTCTCTAAAATTTCTAGCATGCATTGCTAAGGCCTATAAAAATCACTGAAGTATTTCAATAATAGGTTCCAGAGACACCCACACATCTAGTGATTTGCCTAAACACTAACCTGGATTTTTGGCTCAAAAGTACTTGGGATGTGGTTAGCTTCTGAGGTCAGCTGACTTTCAGTAAAAGTTAGCCTTGGTAACAGGTGAGCCTGCTCCAATTAAATAAGTATTTTAAGAGCGCAAAATTAAGGTTTACAAGTAAAGAAAAATTCTCCATCAGGACTAACATCAAATCCTGCCTGCTTCAAGCCTGCTGGGCTGTCTTACATTTTTTTTTGATTCGACAGTCTCGTAATTGCATTAGCCAATCCATTAAAATAATACTAATAAAATAATACTAAATAATAATAAAATAATATACTGCCTAACTCAGTATAAAATACATACAGATACCACATGCATTATATATCCATGTACACATATTTCTTAATATATTTTTCATGTGTCTGTATATGTGTGTTCATGTGTATGTATACCTATGTGCATGTACACATACCTGTGGAGGCCTGAAATTGACACCAAGAATATTTCTCAATCAGTTCTTCACTTTATTTTATTTTTTACTTTTTAAGATTTATTTTATTACCTTAAAAAATAAATTTAAGGTCATTTTTTATTGATTCTTTGGAATTTTCTCATCATGTTCCCAATCCCACTAACTTCTCAGTCCCCCCACATCTGCCCTTTACCTTGGCATTTCCCCAAGGAAAACTAAAAAAGAAATAATAAAACTAAAAAATAAAAAGTACAAATAAGAATATTAATTAGAAGCCGGGCAGTGGTGGCGCATGCCTTTAATCCCAGCACTCGGGAGGCAGAGCCAGGCGGATCTCTGTGAGTTCGAGGCCAGCCTGGGCTACCAAGTGAGCTCCAGGAAAGGCGCAAAGCTACGCAGAGAAACCCTGTCTCAAAAAACCAAAAAAAAAAAAAAAAAAAGAATATTAATTAGAAAACAAACAAAAAACACTTTGCTCCTCTGTCTTTCCCACTTCTCCATCACCTCTTCATTCATCTTAGCGGCACTGGGAGCTGCTGTGTATCATGCAGTCTATATGCCCTTTTGTCCAAACAGCTTTACTTGCAAATGTTCGTTGTGTAATATGCTGTTGGTCTGGTTCAAGGCCTCTGGCTTCTGGTTCACCATCAATACTGGACCCTCACAGAAACTGCTCTGATATCCTGCTGTTGCCCTGAGTCATGGAGATCCTGTGGCTATGGTTCCTCCAGCTCAGTCCCTTTATTCACTCCTGTAGATGTTGGGGAGTGCCAACTCAAAGCTGGTTGTGTGCCTGGGGGGTAGCTGAGTTGGTCAGGTGCCTCCACTCCCCACCTCATCGCCCCTTCCACCCCCACCCTCACCCCCAGCATCTGCTCTGACTTCTGTAGTAACTGGAGCCACAGACCCTGGCTGTAGTAGGGTCAAGGATCCAGATGTGGTTCCTGGCCACAGCTGGGCCCTGGGGTGGCAGCGTAGGCCATCCTGATCTGTATGGTTCGGGCAGCAGCATGACCCTCAGGTACCAACATGGCCTCAGGTGTTGGCCCAGACCCCCAGCATCTGCACTGCCTTCGGTGGTAACCAGAGCAACAGACATTGATGCAGACCCTGGCTGCAGTAGGGCCACAGACCCAGACATGGCCCTAGGCTGCAGCTTGGGCCGGAATGATACCATGGCTGCTGGTGGCGGTGCAGGCCACCCAGATTGGCATGGCTCCAGATGCAGCAGGTCCCTAGGTTCCCAACATGGCTACAGGTGGCAGCCCAGAATCCCGGCATCCATGTCGCCTTTGATGATGACACAGGCCATGCACATCAACACAGACCCCAACTGAGGCAAGGCCATGGACCCATATATGGCCCTCAGCAGCAGCCCAGGTCTGGAGTTCACCATAGTCCCGGGTGGCAAGCAGGCCTCCCACATCAGTCCATTCCTCACAATCTTCGCCTGTTCAGATCTGCCTCTCTCCACAGGATATGAATCATTCTGCCTCTCTCTCTCTCTCCCATACTCCACTATATATTTATTTACTATAATGACACCTGAGTGCCTGGCACCTTGGGCAAGCCAGTAGCCCAGTAGCCGGCGTGCATGCGTGCGTGTGTGCGTGCGTGCATGCGTGCGTCTGTGTTCCTTACAGGGGACTATGACTAGAAGGGAAAGCGGCTATTAATTCAACTCCTTACTCTGGTGAAAAGGCCAGCATGACTTTGCCACCATCAGCATCTGCTCCTCAGCTCCTACCTACCATTCCTCGCGCGGTCCCCTGACTCCAGCCACAATGGTTCTCTGCCGCTCCTCAGACATGCTTATCACATATGCTTCATGCTTTGTGTTTGTTCTCTTCCTGAGAAGATCCTCCCCACATCTCTATGGCATCTTTACTTCCCAGAAGCCTTTGCTGAAAGTTTTTCTTAGTAGATAACCGCTGCCCACCCCATATATCTGCCATTCTTCACAGTGACGATCACCTCGGCATACTCCAGCTGCTTTATGTGCAATTTTGCCCCTACTGGAATATATTCACTAGAAAAGCAGGCTATATGTACTTAATGTTTTTCAGATATTACATGCTGTTATATATCTTTTATTCTCAATCAACTACTATGTATAACACAAAATGTAATATTTCAATAAACATCTTAATGAGAAAGTAAGGTTATGAAATGCCAATGCCTGTAACCTTGGGTCATTTATTCCCAGTATTTTTGCAAAGATTGTGAGTGACTCTGTTATCTCAATCTCATTTTCCAGCACCCAGTTCCCTTCCTTTCAAAGGTAAACAATATAGTGATTCTCACATGTCCTGTCACAGAAACATTTAACATAATAAGAAAACATACTTTATTTTAATAAATTTTCTGTATTATTTTGAATGGTTTCACTCAAATGGACACATACTCTGTGCATTGTTTTAGTTATTGAATATTATAACATTGAGTTATTTCAGATAATTCTAAGTCAAAATATTTCATTTAAAAGAAGTAATACTGACATGAAACATTTACCATAATTTATTTAACAAGTCCCCTGTTTGTGGGCACACAAGTTGTTCCTAGTGTGTGTTAATTTGTACACTCTTTATTTTTGTCATTTTCAAGAACTGTGTTTGATCATAAAATTGCACATATTGAAGGCTGAGATACAGCTCAGGGGTAGAGCATTTGTCTAAAATTGCAGATATTCTAGTATCTTTTGGCAAATAACCAACAGATTCATTTGATTCAATCTACAATAAAAGGATAAATTTCTAGCGGTAGCATCCTTAAAGATGATGAATATCTGTATAAGTAAGGTCAAATTCCTTCCAAGAAGTATGTGCCAATTATATCCCTATTCTACGAGAATTCCAATTCCCCCCACATTTCACTGGCTTATAATGTTTTTAAATGTTCTTAATTTTACAGACGTGATAAGTAGAGTGATACCTCATTGTAGTTTTAATTTGCATTTCCTTTATATTAGTCCAGTATTCTTCCTACATTTATAAGAACTCTATATTTTCTATTATATTAACTTCCTACTGAAATAATCGGCCTGTTTTTCTTACATTCCCACTCTTTTTGTATATTGATTTGTAGATGATCTCTGAAATAAAATGATCTTTGTATTTATAATAAGTACTGAGAATAATTGTTCCTTTTGGTTTGTCTTTGACATTATTTTCTGTGTACAATTCTGTTCTTACACGTATGTGGTTAAATTTGTACGGTTTTCATGTTGGTTTTATATTATAGGAAATGGCTTCCTAACTCCAAGAATTCCTCCATATTCTCTTATAATATATCATGGTTTCAATTTGTACAAAACCATTAGAAATAATAGGGAATGCATTTTTTATATGTGTGGAAAAGTCAGGAGTTCTGTGTGGGCAACTGTGTGAATGAGTGTGTGTGTGTGTGTGTGTGTGTTGGGAGAGGCAGGGACTTTTCATGTGGCTACTCTATTTTTTCAGCTATACCTTTTGAATGGCTTTTCCTCTTTCATTCATATATTATTTTATGTATGCAAGTGGGTTTATATTCTGGGATTTCTGGTCTATTTTATGGAAATATCTGTACCTACATGTTGCAAAATCACAGTGTTTTAATTAATGAAGATGTATATGTTCTAACATCTGTAATACCTAGCATGCTGCTAGCATTCACCTTTTCTCTCTCTCTTTTTTGACTCCATCTATTTGTCTAATTTCTGTGCTTTTCATAATCTTTTTATCTAGAGCTCACCAAAATTCTATTGGAACTGAGCTTAATAAGTCTGTTGTTTATTCACTGAAGATGATGTTGGCTTTGAGGAAAAGTGTATTTGACATCTGTAGTTGTATAGCTGTGTGTCATATGAAGAAGTGCTCAGCTCATCCTTTCTATTCACATATTCATTATGATAGACTCTTTAATCTTGTTGAATAGTTCATCATCTCAAGGTAATCACACAATTGTTCTCTTTTGATACATTTTCATGATAAATTATATGGGTAGCTTTTCTAACATTTAGCATCCTGGGGTTAATTCCCACTTGATTATAGTATGTTCAACTCTTAATGCACTTCTGGATTCTGTTAGTTATTCACACAGGTGAATTGGTTTGTTCTGCAATTTGTTTTATTTCTCTATTTATATCTGGTTCAAGTTTGAATGCTACACTGACTTCATGAAAAGCAAATGTTAAAAGTTGCCTCATACAACTATGTTCTGGATCAGCTTAAACAGCAATGGGTTCTTTTTCTTTAAAGCTTTGCTGGCCTTCCTCTGTGAGGCCATCTAGAGTGCTTGCTTATGGGATAGCACACTTTGACCACAGGTTTAGCAGATAGCAGTGAAACTTCAGATTCAGAGTCTGTTTTCCTGGTGCCTAATATGTATCTTCAAGGGTCCTCACAATTTGTCCACACAGTCCTAGCTTTCACAAGCTCTGCGATGGAAGATGCTTTGCATCTTAACTGGCTCAGGCCCCTATCTCTTCCCATGATAGCTTCTGTGTCATTCTGGTTTTTTTCGGGTGTCGTTAGAAAGATCACAGGCATTTCAGGGGAACTAGCTAAAGACAGCATGGTAAACCCAAGTGCGCTCACAAACAGTCTGCAGCCATCACCTACATTTAGCTCTTCTGTAGGTCTTTAGAGCCACCTTACCGAGGCTGCATCCTTCTAGAGTAATCCTTTTTCTTGGTAGTTATGTGAAGAGAATATAAAGACTTGGGCATTTCAGGTCATCGCAGAGATGCACCCCAACCCCAACTAGTGAGACTGTCTCTATGCTTCTTAGCATTAGAGGTTAATGTCTTCATTTAGACTGCCCTGCTTGTCCTCTGTCCCATTCCAGCTGTTGATGCCCAATGACTGTCCTAAATCCTAAAATGCCTCCTTGTATCTGCTTCTATACAATCTGAGCTACAAGAAAAATAATGACTTTGACATAGTTAGCTTTCTTAAAAACTGTTAATACTACAAACATACATATATATCATAGCTTTTTGTCATTTCTGAGGTGTTTTGTCACCTTGACAGATTTAGACTGCAGTAATGGCTTCCAAGTCCAATCTTCCACATACACCACCTTTGTTCATCTGTAATCACAACATGAAGTACAAATCTGGAATTTTTCCTAATAAATGAAGTTGCCTTGGGGCACTCAGCTTTGGAAATATTGGAAGTAGAGGATAAAAGTTTGAAGTGTATTGGAGTCAAAACCTAATCTGTAGAAAACTTCCAGTTATAACAGATGTAAATATGCATGCAAATGAATAGCTTCTGATCAATATCCAGTCAAAATGGAAAATTTAGCTAAGAGGGAAAATTCTCAGTACAAAACACATCCACTTAACAAAAGCATCACTTAAAAACCAAACTGTACAAAAGATACCATCAAAGCCTCACCTATGGGGCAAGAATCTGCTGTGGTACTGAAAATAGCTGATGAATTTGCATGTGCAGCCACAGTCTGCTTGTTTATTTGTTTCTGAATACCGGTGCATTGAATTGTACCTTAGCAAGACTTGGAAATTCCACATGAAGGGCAAGCCAAATTACCACCCCAAATTGAAAGAGCCTGAAAAAACAAGCATTCCAGTGAGAAAACCACATGTATTTATCAATATCTCAATGCATGTATTTTATGAGTAATTTGATTACACAATTATGCAGTTCAATACAACACAGCAGCAATTTAAAAATGCATTTAAATTGCTCTGGGTAATGAGCAACATTCATTCAAATAGTATTTAAGATTAGACACTGCACAAGAAAACATAAAATACCTGAAAATACATCTCATCTATGAAAGAAATTCAATAGTGGTTTTCCAAAATTTGCCAACAATACTAGAATGCTTTTACATTATCAGTAATGAGATGTGAAGTTGAAAGAGTCTATACAGAGATAATAATAAAAAATTAATTTTGATGACTATTGCCAGAGGATGGACCTAATTGTCTTTTTCATTTTTCTATAGAAAATGTTCCTCAAAATGCAGGATTATATAAAGAAATAAAAAAGGCAGCTGATAACTGTTGGTGGAAATCTATTAGATATGTATTAATGTTAAAATTTGCATTGTTACCTAGGCTTTATAATATTACATAGTCTTTAGAATTTTGTTCACCATTTGCCTTTTTATATGTTTTAATTTTAAGTAAAAATTTACTTTGCTAAGTTCTTCAAATAAAAACCTTCTGAGTGTTTTAGGAGGGTGACAAAATTGTTCGTTCAAGCATTAAAATTCATTTATGTCCCATGTGTGTACATCTCATGTGATTTAGACTTTTCAGATTTTTCTATTTCTTCTGGGGTCAATTTTCACAATCGGTGCTTCCCTAGGTAGTCAGTCACTCATTCACCAAGACCCACTTCCTACCTTTCAAGTCTCGGACTTTCTGTATTAAAGTTCATTCATCATCATTACATAGTCTTTGCTCCTGCTGTTTATGCTTCTCCTTTACTCCACCTTCAGTTTGTTCAATGAAACCAAACACCAGGGTCTAAGTTAGTGGTACTGTTTTTTCCTTGTCTGCTCTTACCTTGCAAACCAAAAGACCCGTGCGTATAACTGCATGCTTAATTAACACAGAGCCTTGGCCAGAGTCCTGCATTCATTTCCCCTGATGTTTCTTTGCTTTGACATCTGTGTTAGTTTTCAGGGTTTCTCAAACTGGCTTCTTGATTCTAATTTGCTTCTCATTTGGTCTCTTTGAGTGACTAAGCTGCCACCTTCTTTCTTCCCTGGGAGAGAGAACCTGGTTTAATTATTTTTAAATGAAATGCATCTTTCTTTATAAAACTAATTAATTTCTCAAATACATCTACAGGATGCTGAAACATATGTCTGGAAGTTCAGTCAATTGCTGAACGGCCATAATTCTTAGAACTGATTCTGTATTTAAAAAACAAATCAAGCTAACAAAACCATTGAGTGAGAGAAACATGATGTGAGGTGAATTCTGGCTTCATCACTTGCCTATGATTTGGAAGGAAATGTGCACCCCTAAGATTTGATTTCCTCTCTGGAAAATTATTATATACCTACTTGGATTATCATGGGGACCAGAAAAATTAATGAGGGTGGAAAATGCTTAAAAATTTAATGTATTATATTAATAGTTTTTATCACCTAGAAAGTATCAAATTGAATCATAAACCCAAGCAGATATTTTTTAAACAATAAGTATATTTCTAGAAAATGTCAACTATAACCACTAATTTCCTAGCACCCAATCAGCAAAGGCTACCATTTAAATTTCTGATATATCCTGATGTCAATATTTTCCATTTTTTTTTCTGAAAACTTTTTGACAAGCTCTCTCCCAATACCAAACAGTGTAAGGTGAGGTTGTGATTAAACTTACAGATTTTAGCATCATATTTAATAAGTGGTAAGACATAAATCTAAGCCTACAACTATCCACTTGCTTCTTCATGTGTGAATTTGGACACTCTTCCCAGCTGTAGCCTATGACAAGCTGTGTATCTGGTCCAGGAAAAGAAACTCCACTCAGTCTGGTGACAATGGGACTCAGGAATGTATGGGGTTTATTTTGTGTTGGTTTTCATCATAAGAACCTGGTACTCAGTTTCAAGTTTTGTTTTGTTTTGTTTTAATTTGGGGATGGTAAATTCTAATGAATAATAATAACTATGCTATTTTCAAAATCTTTCTGGAGCTATGCATTTTAATAAATTAAGAAAATTTCCATGTTTTAGATTTAAAATAATGGTTGGTGTGTTTCAGTATATAAAACATTATGAATACTAAATATGGTAAATACTTTTATTAGGAATGCCTTACTTCAGTATAGAAAAAATTCTTTCCATTTTTTGTTAGTTTGTACGTTTTCTAAAATTTCAGTCATCTTTTTACTGATTTCAAAGAGTAGATATTAGTTGAATAACATTAACTATCCAAAAGCAAAAGAGATATAATGTTTATTCTAGAAGGAGTCTTCCAAATAAACACAAAGTCACATATATTCTAAGCAAAACATACATAACGGTGAGATATTTAATTTTTTCTATTTCCCTTTTCTCTGTATTCTACTTATACAAATTTTGACAAGAAAGATATTTTTAGACATCAATTCCACATTAAAAGATGCAGAACAACAATTTGCTAACTGGAAGAATGCATCTGTAAAATAACTGATGGACAAATGCCTAGAATCGACAATATTCAGAAAGTTCCTTTAGATGCATAATGAAAAGACAAAGACTCAAATGAAAAATGAATTTTTGAAGACTGAGCATGGATAAATCAAATGCAGAAATACAACTAGCTAAAAATAGTATAAGGAGAGGTTCAACATCCATAGTGAGTGGAAAATTCAACTCAAGACAAAAACATAATTTCATAGCCAAATGATTGACAATGAGAGCTTTGAAGAAGTTTCATAGTGGACAAAATTTTAATAGTTTGATTAAAACTAAATTTTAAGGATGAAAATCAAAGGGAATTTTCCTTTTAGGTTCTTAAGCTTGAATCCAGAAACTTGCACATAAAAGGGTAGAGATGTACAACTAACCACAAAGATACTTACTTAACCCAAAGAGAATTCTTATGCATAGCCATTAAGAATAACACTTACAGAAACATCATTTTCAGCACAATGACAGGACACAAAATACACTTATAAAAATCAGTAGCCTTTCTATATATCAACAACAAACACACTGAAGAGATCATGGATATGTGCCTATTTACAATGGCATCAAAGACAATAAAATATCTTGGAATAAACCTAATGAAGGAGGTGAAAGACCTCTACAATGAAAATTACAAATGATTAAAGAAAAAGATTGAGATCCTAGGAAGTGGAAAGCCATTCTATGTTCATGGATCAGGAGAATCAATCTTGTGAAAATAACCATCTTGCCAAAAGAAATGTACAGAATCAATTCAATTCCAAGCAAAATACCCACAGTCCTTTACAGAAAAATCCTAAAATACATATGGAACCAGAAAGGACCCTGGATAGCTAAAGGAATCCTGAGAAAAAGAAGAATTTTGAGGGAATTGCTGGTTCAGACTATAAGAAATAGGGCTATAGTAATAAAACAGTATGGTGTGAGTAGAAAAACAAACATGTAGACCAATGGCATATAATAGAAGACCTAAATATGAGTGCTCATAAGCAGAACCATAAAGAGGCGAGAGAAAAAAAATAGACACTGGAGAAAAGATAGCATCTCCAACAAATGGTGCCGGGAAAACTGGATGTGGACATGCAGAAGAATGAAAGTAGATCCATCTCTATCACCCTGTACAAATTATATCTAAGTAAATAAAATACCTCTATTTGAAACTTAAAATACTGAAACTGTTAGAAGAAAAGACAAGCAGTCCTGTAGAGTACATAGGTGTAGAAAAGGACTTTCTGAACAGAACTCCATTTGCCCGGGAATCAAGGCCAACAATCAGGATCTCATAAAACTAAAAGGATTCTGTACATCTAAGAAACGATCAAGCAAGTGAAAAAGAAATTCACAGAATGGGCAAGCATCTTTGCCAGCTATACATCCAATAGAGGATCCATATCCAGAATATTCAAAGAACGGAAAAGAGTCAAGGAAACAAATCACCCAACTAAAAAATGGTCTAGGAATCTAAACAGAGAGTTTCAACTAGAAGAAATAAAAATTGCTAAGAAATATCTTAATGTCCTCATCATCCTTCACAACCATAAGAATACAAATTAAGCTAGGTGGTGGTGGCACACACCTTGGGAGGCAGAGGCAGGTGGATCTCTGTGAGTTCAAGGCCAGCCTGGGCTACAGAGTGAGTTTCAGGAAAGGCGCAAAGCTATGCAGAGAAATCCTGTCACAAAATAACAAAACAAAACAAAAAAAAGATACACATTAAAACAGCTTTGAGATGTCATCTCACGTCAGAATGGCTCAGATCAACAAAACAACAAATGCTGGTGAGGTTGATCCGAAAGAAGCCTTCACTTGCTGTTGAAAGTGCAAATCTGTGGATCAAGTTCCACTCTGCCAATCAGTGTGGAAAATCATCAAAAACTAAAAACAAATCTATCATATGTCCCAGATGCATGACCTTTTGGCCTATGCCCAAAGAACTCAGCATCTTACTCCACAGATGTTTGCTTGACATTGTTCATAGGCATCCTATTCACAGCAGCCAGGAAGTGGGAACACCTGAATGGCCTTCATCTGATGAACAGACAATGAAAACGTGCTACAGATATGCAACACAATACTATTCAGCTGTAAAGAAAAATGAACTCATTCGCAGGTAAATGGATGGACCTAAAAACATAATATTGAATGAGGCAAGACAGGCACAGAAAGAGAAACCAACTGTTTGTTCTCACTCACCTGTGGATACAGCATGGAGTAACCACACAAACTGGGAAACTATAAATAGACCATAGGTATATGTGGGGTGGGGCAAAGTTAAGTAGGAAATAGCAGGATATGGGTTATGTGATGTACAGAATAGAAAATTAGGGTAGGAGCTCCAACTGATGAGGAAAGAGGGAGGTCAATGCAGAAGGAGAAGGGACAAGAGGGAAATAACATCAAAGCTCTTTGATAAAGCCTCAAGGAATCATTTTATATTTACCTAAAAATATATACAATACATACACACATACACTAAAGGAATTGTTACACCACTTGGGCTTACAGTGTTCCCCACAAGAACCATAGATTAACAAAATCTCCAATGCCAGGCATGAGAAACCTTTCAAATGGTTAGTTGGGATAGTCTACATGACTCCCTAAATAATATAAAGTATCAATGTAGCCCTTGGTTGTTCCACGGGGGTCAATGGTGAACCTCTATTACAGAAGACATCACACACTTAAAACATAAGACTCTGGTGATTCAAGCTGGATCTAGCTGGACACCTCTTTCCTTTTATCTAGCTTCCATGGTACTAGACAATACTATGAAAGCTGCCAAGAAGGGGAGGCATTTAAATAGTCCTACTGAGCTGCAATACCTATAAACCGTGACAATGACCAGTATGGCAATATATACCTAAAGGTGCAACATGTGGCATCACACGTTAGTGATAAACTAACAGCTATCTGATTGGATTTGAGGCCCACTCAGCAGGAGAGAAATCATGCCTCGTGCTGGAAACCCAGACAGCTTCCTAGAGCTAGTTGGGCCATGAACCTTAGAAAATAATCTATTATTACCACTTTGCTAGTCCAGAATAATTCCTCACTACATTCTAAGTCTTATCCTTATGCCCACAAATAAGTGTAGCCACCGTCTGTCATCCAAGAAGCCTTGCTTTACAGAAAATGGATACCATCACAGAAAACCATAATTGGATACAGTGAAGAGATAGTGGATCATGGAGAGCCCAGCCACAGTGGATACATCTACATCACAACTCCTGCATTCATGGTAGAACATCACAGAAGAGAGGATGGAAAGATTGTAAAAGCCAGAATCTCAGGAAGTCTGCTATGAAACACTCTCCTAAAAGTGGTTACATAAACAAGAGCGGGAACAAAGGCAATATCAGCGGACATGTTAATGTGGAAGGTAAAAATTTGGTGTGGTTGCATCTGTAGACAAAGAACTGCAGGCAACTAGTGACTGCTGGGAGAAGAAGAATTAGACACTCCCATGGATGAGCCCCCTTATTGGTAATCTAATGCAAAGGGGTCAGCCCCAAAACCATATACACACTATCAACAAAAATGGACCAGCAGGTTTTATATGTGTGCACATGTGTACATATACATACACATATATAAATGTTTATATAACAATAATAATAAAATCAAAAGAGGCTATCAACTTGAGAGGGGATTGGAGAAGGGATTTCTGGGAGGAGTAGGGGGAGGGGAGAAAGGGAGGAAAATGATGCAATTCTATTTCAATTAAAATATATTTTTTAAAAAAGAAAAAGAGCTGGCACATACCTTCAAGACTTAATTTTGAAATCTCTGGCACAGACAAACATTTGTGCCTTTCGTCAACGTCCGTTTCTCTTTTTTCCCATATTCAAGTGAAACTCATTCATATATATACCAAGAGATGTATATAACAATGTTCCGAGAAATACAATTTGAAGTAGCAAAATGTTGGGAATGAACCAAAATTTCATTGCAAAGTAAGCAGATAAACTGTGGTTCAGCACAAAACACAATTTTATATAGCAGGAAAAATGAGGGTAGTGCATTTATTTGTTATTCTGACTACCATAGTGCTATACCACACTTCAGAACAAAAACCAGAGTGGGGAAAAGGGAATGGGTGTAATAACACAAATAAATAAAAACTAAGTGAGATAAATAATCTGGGTCATGCACAGTCTGTGTCATAGTCAATTGACTTTTTTGTGCTACAAATACATTTTCAAAGACAAATTACTTCATTATACATATATTAATAAAGTAAGAAAATTTAACTTCACTTCAGAGGTCAACTTTAAAATTATACGCAGAATATATAAATATAAATTACATCTAATGCATATACTATATACCCATAAAATATATATACTGCACACATACGGATTATGTATATGTACTATACCTAAAACACACAGTACACATCTTTTATAAACACTGTTAACCTAAGCTTTTATTTACTTCTCGCTATTTCTTGAAGAAAATCAGAGCTACTCTATAAATGGTTTTTTTTATAGCCTTCTGATGGACTCTCACATTTTCCTGAGCCCTCCCTACATGAAGTCTTAGTCCTATGGTTATTATATATGCTCATCCTGCCAACACTGTCCCCTCGAATACTGTTGACACAACTTCCCGGAATGCCATCTGAGCCTGTATATCCCAGCTCACACTAGTCCACTCTCATTTCCTATACTCCAGTATTCCGAGCTCCTGACCTTCCATGCCTACTCATTTCTATTCTCTTTATTTTCCCTTTCAAAGTCCTTTTTATTCATTAAGAGCTAATTCTTTATGTTCATCAGAACATTTTAACAAAATCCTATTTTTCTTAAAATAGACAGACTGAATGGAAATGAGAAACATGGTAACATACCAGAAAGAACACAGCAACCAAAAAAAAAGCAGAGAGTTGTTGGATACATACACCCAAGTGTTTTATATGTGGCTTTTGACTCAATGCAGTCTTCCCCTATTTCCTTCTTTGCTGTCTTTACTGGTCTCTCATTTCTTTTGCATATTCATCTTGTTTCTCTTCTATTGTAGGTGATTTCTCCATTGTGCACAGAAAGGTGTCTATACAGTTCTTCAAATACTACATTCTGCCTTCTTGTGAGTTCAGTGGGAACAAACACTTTGCTATGGACTGGTGATGGTTTATTTGTGTCCCCTCAAAGTTGTGATTAGAGGCTTGGCTCTCAGGTTGGCAGTTTGGGGGTGCTGTGTAATCTTTTATGAATAGTACCTAATGGAAGATCTTAGGTCACTGGGGAATGAAGTAGTCTTATCATGGTGTCACAGTAGTTCCCCAGAGAGGACTATCACAAAAGGAGCAAGCCTGGGCCCACTCCTCTCCTTCCTGGTATCAAAATGTCATCAGGGGACTGGATAGGCATCTTAGCAATGAAAAGTACATATTGATCTTGAAGAGGATGTGAGTTCATATCCCAGAATGTGGTCTGCATGGCTCAAACCTGCATGTAACTCCAGCTCCACAAGATATGATGCTTCTGGTATCTGTGGGCACCTATGCATGTGTATGCATGCACAGGGAGAGAGAGAGAAAAAAAGAGAATTAGATAAATCTTGAAAAAAAAAAAGATGTCATCAATCTGCTCCTATAGCTTTCTGCCATTGCTATCTGCCATAAGGTGAAACAGATAGGTGTGGATCTTGCCAGGACCATGTCAGTTTGGACTTTGAACCTCCAGAACTGTCAGTCAAATAGATATCTTTCTTCATAAAGAGTCCATGTCAGTTATTTATTTAATTTGAAACTAGCATCCTTTCTTTGAGTAGTCATACAAAGAATCTCAAAGACCATTCTGCCCCACTTAAATACTTCCCACTCACTAACTGAACTTCGAAGGCCTGTTGTTCTAGGAAGTAAGCAAGGTTGCATGTCCAGTTTGAGATACAAAGAACAGAGTCTTCTTAGGGTCATGTCTCTTGAAGAAAGATGAGTGATGTACTAGACAGTGAATGTAATAGCCACACACATAGATGGTGCTATGCAGTTTCTGTAGTATCTAACATGATAGACTTGACTGACAGCAAATATTTTATTGTTCAGTTTGCATACTACTTTTTTAATGGTCTAGATATTTTGTTGTTGTTTTTTTTTCAGCTGCCACCATTACTATATCTCTGACCTAGACTTAAGCCAGAGGTCCAAGACCCTTACTAACCTTCTTGAAGGATTTCTTGTCCCAAACCCCAACCTTCAGAGGATGTTTACTATGGAACACTTCCCTATATGAATTTCAATCTCCCTCAGAACCCAAAGACCAGCTGGGACTGACAATGAGCACTGCCTGGGCACTCATGCCGGGGTATGCTCCTTAGCATGGCCTTGCTTGCAATCGTCTGAGCTCCTCTGCAGTACCTAGTACTTCCTTCTCCCTTGCATGCCATCTTCTGACCCTCTGCACACACGCAGCAACTAGATGCTCCGAGGAACCTCGGCTCTCCCTTTTTATGAGGTTATTTCTTCCCAGGACTGTGCAAGATTGGCCCCACAGTGGTTCCCATGCTCTGGTCTATTTGATCTCCCATGTACTGACTGACAACAATTCTTTCATGGGTCCATTTTTTTCTTTCTTAAACAAAAATACATTTTAAAACATATTATTTATAAGTACAAGGACCTTCAGAGCAATTTTTGCACTGAGCCATGCCTCCACCACAGACAGCCATGCCTCAGCCACATCCCTCCTTAAAGGACTCATCCCTTCTCGTTTACTTTACAACAGACAGTGTAGTCAGTATCTTTCAACTACCCCTCAAAATAACCTGACTCTGAATGTTCACCTGACCCATGGTCAGGGAAATAATAGGATGATGATTCAGAACAAATAGTGAAAGATTCCTAAGCACTCCCCCATAAAGGGGGTGGAGGTGTTCCATCAAAGCTGCGATTGCTTCAACAGAAGAGGTCAGTGAACACGGTGTTATGCCAGTTGCCAAAATGAGGCCCTACAACACTGGTAACTTCTTCTCATTTCTTAAGATTCCAGTTTCCATGCAAAATATGTTTATGGGACTGTATTTTAGCCTTTGACACTCAATTTGTAAATGATAATCAAAGTTTTTAATCACCAAAAAGGAAAATTACAGGAACATTCATCCTCCCAATGTGCAGGTGTGGCATGCACAAGTCCTGTGCAGGACACTCGGTCTAAAGGCCATCATGTTTATATGTCCCTCAACTTCCCCACTTCACTTAGCCCCTGAGCTTCATCTTTACAACAGAGCTGATTTGCCACATCACAGATCTGATTTACAGGCCATACAAAGCAGCCCACAGACTCACAAATCAAGTGCCAGATTTACAAATCCTCAAAAATGTATAATAAATGCCAAATAAAAACTTTCAATTTACCAATCTTTATTTGTGGGAAATATAAATCAGCAGTAAAGATGGAACATCGTCGGCTTTATTATGATTAAGTTTCTAAATTCTGATTTTTTTCTTTGCTTTATTTTTCCTTTCAAATTTGACCTTTTCTTTATGAGTAGACTTCTGATTTTAACAACTGTAAAAATAACACCTTTGTTACAACTTAGAACAGAGGTTTGGCTGGCAGAGATTCTGGTTAGGCATTAAAGCTCACACAGTGATGGTTAGCCTTGACTAGATATGGAATGTCCTAGGAGACACCAGTCAAGGGCAAGGAAAGCAGGTGCTTCCTGAAAGGTTTAACAGAGAGGCTGAGACCCTAGCTGAATAGGAGTCTGGGGTCTCAGATTGAATAAGAGGGAAATAAGCTGAATGTTACATTTCCTCACACTCTGCTTTCTGACTGTGAATGCAATGGGACCATCGGTCTCAACCTCCCACCACTGTGCTTCCCCTTTACCCACATAATGAACTGTATCCTCAAACTGTGAACTGAGGAAGCCCTTTGTCCCATGAGTTTCTTTGTGTTGAGTATTTTGTCACAGCACAGAGAGACGTATATAAACAACATAATATTTTTAATTTAGAGGATCAGTAGGACCTTCTCCAATTCCTGGCCACTGGCCCGTTCACCAAGAAGATGAGGTGTGCTTAGCTAGATAAAGTCATGAAATGGCCACCACAGTCCTTTACCTTACTTGGTTTGTTATGTAGTGACTTTCAATACTCTTCCTGGTTTAGCATGAGGCTTGACTTTAAGATGTATTTTCTTTGGAAAGAATTTTTACTCTTGGGCTCAGAGGTCATTAAGAATGCCACATCGGCATGGGCTGAGGAAAGACTGTTAGAGGTGCTGGGCAGTCTCGGGTGATCAGCAGCTCTGGTATAGTGCTGGTTAAGGGCACATGCTATTTTCTGAGGCTCTGCTGCAAATCGTGCACACACAGCCAAAACCCACATAGATATATAATTAAAATAAATCCTTACAAAATGATGAGTATCTTAGCATATTGTTAATGGCAAGATTTCTATCAGCTGGTGACATCAAAATACTGTGAAAGGGAAAGAAAATGCAAGACACAAGAGAAGTTGAGGATCTCAAATTAGGTCTTCCCCCCATTCATTAAGCCTCCCCCAGTGAAAGGCACACCATCTCAGTGCAGAGGGATTGTGCAGAGCACCACATATGTTTCAAAATAAAAGCTTCTTAAATATGTTAATTACAAAATATAATTTTCATCCCATAAAACATAATATATATAATCTCTCCCACTCAAAGATAATAATTTTATAGACTCCCAATTAAAATTATGTTTACTAAATGGGAGAAAATGCCTGAGATGATACTATCAAAGTATATCCCAGTGCAAATGAGACATTGTTCTGTTAGTATTAATTGACTGTCAAACTCAACGTGGGAAACAGCTGCTATGACTTTGGCATCAATATATATTTGGAATGCAACCGTGCCTGGCCATAGGTGACTTTTCCAGACTGAAAGATGAGGTTTGATATATATTTCTTTACCATTCAATAACTCCCTCCCCTTTAACAACTCCTGTAGAGGGAAGTTTCTCTGTTCTGCCTGGCCCCACTGTCAGGACAAATCTCTCCCACCTGCAGCTGCTTATAAAATAATATTAACTACAAACTGTATTTATTGCCTATTGGTCAGGTTTCTTGCAAGCTAGCTCTTACAACTTAACTCAACCCATTTCTATTAATCTATATGTTACCAGTCTGCGGGCATCTTGTTGCTCCTTAGGCGGTGGGCTGGTGTCTCTCCTCACTCCTTTCTCCTCTCACTATCTCTTTTAGATTTTCCCAGCTGGCTCCATCCTGCCCTGCCATAGGCCAGTGCAGTTTTATTTATTAGCCAATGGGAGTAACACATATTCACAGCATATAGAAAGACATCCCACAGCAAACTGCATACAAAGTAGATTATTTTATCTGTACAATACTATATCAGGAATATAGTATTGTTGAGTAAATGCAGGTGAAAACATTAATTAAAAATATGAGCTGGGGAGATGGCTCAGCACTTAGCTCTTGCCTCGAAAGTATGAGAACCAGGGTTTGGATCCCCCAAACCAGGTAAAAATCAGATGGACATGGTGGCATGCCTGTAGAGCCGCCCCCCCCCCCCCCCGCCACACACACACACCTGAATGGAAGGCAGAGATGAGTCCCCAGAGCAAGCTGGCTAGCAAGACTACCCATATCTGCAGGCTCTAGGTTTGATTGAGAGATCCTGCCTCAGTGAATAATGTGGAAGAGTAATCAAGGATGATGCCCAACATCAACCTCAATTCTGAACGTGCTCATGCATATACATTACACATGTGCATATACATTACATATATGTGCAACATACACTTTATCTATCTATCTATCTATCTATCTATCTATCTATCTATCTATCTATCATCTATCTATCTAGCTAGCTAGCTAGCTCTAGCTCTAGCTCTAGCTCCCATGTCTTTTTTTCTTTTATGGACAAGGTCTCATGTATCCCAGGCTGTCCTCAAACTCCCTGTGTAGCTGAGAATGACCTCAAACTTCTGCTACTCCTGCATCTGTGTCCCAAGTGCTGTAATTGCAAACATGCCTGATTTCACACAGTGCTGGGGACTGAACTCAGGGCTTTATGCGTGCTATGCAGACACTCTACAAGCTAAGCTATGTCCGGTACACCTGCAGCTTCTTCCATATTACATCTGGGGCATTGAGCACAGACCTTGGGAAAGTTCTTATGGGGATAACACTTAAGCATGGTATCTGCACTGGTCCAGCTTTGATTCTACCAGGGGGAAAACCGACTCATCAGTGAGGCATTTCAGAAGTAATTTTTGCCATAAATTGAGTTTTTAAATGTATAGATGATTACATTAAAAACAATTAACTACAGTAGATGGTACTTTATATTTTGGTAATATCACTCCCACTGCCTATTTCAATTCACCTTCTAAGGGAGGGAAAAGGCAATGGTGAAGTTATGGCTACTCCTTATGAGAGTTTAGGTAATAAGTCTGTGGCCCAGTGGCCCGTGTCTGAACATTGTTTGTCAGGACTCTTTGTTATACTGGACCAGGAAAAATATAGCAAAGAGCTCAGCTTTGAAGAAAGGGTGATTCTGTACACAGACGTGGTACCCGCAGAATGGGCTCTGGGCTTGCTGAAAATAAGTTTTTGTAGTAGTTGTGCTAACTAAAATAACTGTCGTTGGTTTTGAGAAAGGAGAGATCAAACAGGTGTGACCCTGATTCTCACAAGCACAGCACACCCTCCCAGGGGGTGTCTTGGGCTGGGCATAGGCACTGAGACAGGAGTCAACTCTCTCTCCTGGCAGGAGCTCATAGTTGCAGGGGTCCACAGACACAATAGAAAACTTCCAGCTCACAGAGCAAACGGTAGAAGGACAGAGAGAGCTTTGCAGAACATTTCAAGCAGCGGGCTGCTGATGGGTGGAAGGTCTACCTAGTAATGAAGGAAATAAAGAAGACACAGAACCTGGAAGGCCAAGGTATGTGTATTAGGAAGAACTCAGGGAGTCTAATAAATCAATCAGGGTTGGGGACCCCGGACAGGTAAACTTGGGCATATTGAAATGACCTGATGCCACGTTGTGCTTGAATTGAATCCCAAGGGCTCTTGTTTCCAAAGAAGAACATGTATGGATCCTTGTTGGCATAACAGATTATTTTAATATTTTTATTACATTTTGTTTATTTCATGGGGTGGAGCGAAGTGAGTGGATATTGGCATACATTTACCATGGTGCACATGCGGAGGTCAAAGGACAATCTATAGAAGTCAGTTCTCTCCTTCCAATCAAGTACAGGTCTCAGGGATTCAGCTCAGGTCATCAGGCTTGGCAGCACATGCTTCTACTCCATGATCCATCTTACTGGCCACATAGCATTACCATCATTTCTAAAGCATTTTAAAAATCATTATTTAATTGTCTCAATTTTCCTTCCTCTTGTTTCAAAAAAAAAAAAAGACAACCTTGAAATCTTCAAATTGAAGTTTAATGAAGACTATTCTTAAGACAAGGGCAAGTTAAAAACATGAGTAAGTAAATTTATAGGAGATACAGAAGAAAGCACACTAGCGTAAAAGGCATAAAATTGGAAGCTTATAGTGGAAGACGGGAGACAGTGTGGAGTGGAGAGAGCCACTGTCTATGGGCTGTGCTTGGCTTTGCAGTGGTCACTCAACAGCAGAGAGGACAGCCTGGACTGGAGAAGGACACAGATGGAAGCCTGGACTGGAAGACCAAAGAGAGTCCAGGAAGAAGCGAGGAACCCCCCTCCCCAGCAGTGCCACTGTTGACAGAGACTGGGGGGCAGATGCAAATGTGTTTCTGCTGCTTCCTGTCAAAGCCACGCATGGCAAACAGGCAGGAAATGAGGCGAGATGGCTTTTTCCCAGGTTGTTATCATTTATGCTTCCTTGTCCAATTACTGACATTAGAATCATAATACTGCGTGATGGTGGTGTTTTCTCCCAGTGCCCGGAAGCTGCCTTTCTAAGTGCTCATAAACATCTTTGGGAATGAGTGAACCACAGACTATGAAATGCACTTCCTGAGTCTGTCATTACAGCATCTGGCCTTAACTGCCAGCCACTTACAACTGGCCACATGCAAAGAAATGACACTTTGAAGTTGATGGCTGCCATCAAGTATCAAACAGGAGCTAATTCATGCCAGGTAGGTTGATGGTCTTTTAATGTTGCTCTTTGTGATGACCTGGATAACCCAAGATTCAATACTTCCAGCAAAGATGATCAATGGGGAGTATAGAGGTCCATGGGGAAAAAAAAAAAAAGAACAGCACCATTCATGTCATCCTGCTGGCATCTACCTTTATTTTGTTTCCTTTGGGCTTCCAACTTTTCTCAAAAGAATTGCCTTGCCTTTTTCCTCCCAGCTGTATTCCCATCTTACAGTGGCTTATTCACATTCCAACAGTCACAGTGAGTGGCTCTCAAGGAGGCAGTGTTATAAGGCCAGGCAAGGTGACTGAGTCCCAGTATGTTTCTTGGGACTAGTCTACCATGAAACACTCTGTGTTGTGTTTAGATGCAAGCCTGGGAAGCTTCAGGAGTCACCCCATGGAATGAGAACAAGCCCTCCCCCGGGGAAACGGAGTCAGCATCCTGATGGCACCCATTGGCCCTTTGGATCTAGTTTCTCTGCCTTGACTTTACAGTTGTGTGACAAAATACCCTCTCCCATTTTCCTCCCGAGGCAATTTTAAGTGAGTCTCTGTCACCTGTATAATTCATCACACAGTGAAGCCCAGCTGGGAAGTCCAAAGCTAATTGGGGTGGCATGAGTATGTCAAAGTAGAAAGGGAACAATAAAGGCCCATCTTAGCCCTTATTTTAATCCAGTCCTGTAAACGTTTACTGCAGATTTGCAGTGTGAAATGAAGTGTGTTGAACAACGGTGCACAAGGGAATAGGGATATGAGGATTTAGAAAAATAGGGACTTGGGAAGCAGCTCGGCCGATGAAGCGCTTGCCTAATACACTGGAATCCTTGAGTACAATACTCAGGAAAAGGGGAGGAGGAGGTGGGGGTGGCGGTGCTGGAGGAGGAGGAGAAAGAGGAAGGAAGGAAATACCTGTGTCTTTAAGATGATTCCAACCCATCAAGCCAGAACAAGGTGCTATCACTTGCCCTCAACTTTGTTCTACCCAAACCCCCTTTTTCTCATCCCCCCTCTCCTTCTCCACCCCTGCTGTTCCCTCTAACACCGACAAAGAGCTTGAAATCACCAGCCAAAGGCTCCCGCAATATCTTTACCACTGTGTATCCCATGTCTGTGTACAATTAAGCCTCCGGAAATTATTTTTGTCTAAGTGTATATGGAAATACAGACCCTGAAGCTGAATGGTCAGGAAGCAGATTGAGTGACAAAGTATAAAGGCCACCCTGTAGACTTCCCTCTTCCCATGTCCTCTTCACCATGCTATGCTTGGCCTACTGGGAATTGCCCTTTAGAGGGGTGCATAAATTGAGTGTTGCCCGAAATGCTCAGAAGGAAAGAAGGGAGGGAGGGAAGGAAAGAAGAGAGGGAGGGAGGGAGGGAGGGAGGGAGGGAGGGAGGGAGGGAAGAAATATTGGCTGCTTCTTGGAGTTTGTTGGCATGGAAACACAATATACCTCTCTCTGAGCAAAGATTCCAGCATACTGCAATATTACTGTGTGCCAGTCTCACAAAATAAGCACCGGGCAGGGATCTCAAAGTACCACCAAGGAAAGGCAAGCTGAACAGAGCCTGGGTAAAAAGTTGGGCAGGCATACCCCGGAAATTCACACAAAAAAAAGCATCCAGGCTGCATTTTGAACTCCTGAAGCTGCGTTCAGCAGAACTAGTGGGAGGAGGGTCTTCCCTCTTTCCTGCTCAGCCGGCAGAAATCAGGTCATCTGCAGATCTAGCCTGTCCTTCTCTCAAGTACTAAGACATTTAAGCCACTTGGTATTTTCCCATGCGCTGAGGCCTCTTTTCCCTGTCTCCTAAATGCAATAAGAAGGTCTGAAAACACAGTGAGAATTCAGCATGCAAAACATCAGTACAGCAGTCCCTTCTTGCTTTTTAGCCTACTGAGGCAAAGGAGCACTTTGTTGGGAAATGTGATCTTCCATCCCAGGCAGGGAGGTGCCAGGAGAGGCTGAAAAGCAGTCCATACTATGATGTGACACAACACTTTCTGAGAAGTCACCTTTGAGACAAAACAAACCCCAAAACAAAGCAACCCAGGAAACAAACATTTTTATTTTTACTGTTATCTGCAGAGGGATTTTTTTCAGAGGCAAACCTTCATCTGTCTTTAATCATGTACCACCATGGCCTTGCAGAGGTCTCCACTTCAGACCTGTTTTCAGCCTCCCCGACTTTCTCCTCAGGGGTGAGTTGCCAAAAGCATCACAGTAGAGGCAGAAACAGCTATTCACAGAGAAACCATAACATCCTCCCTCACACAGGCCAGCCAAGAGGTAGGTCAATCAATAACAGCATGAAACATTTAAATTTGAGGGAAAAAATTTTTTTTGAAAGGCTGCTTTTTGCTGCTTGTAGCCTAACATGTGTGACACTACTTAGGAATGTGGCCTAGCTCTGTAATTGCTCTTGCCCTCTGCTTCAAAACCCAGTCAAACCCTGAGCCCTTAGAACCTTGGCACCCTCAACAACAGTGAAGTCCATCCCCACTTCACCAAGGATATCCACCACTCTGGTCTCACTTTGGTTCCCCAAACTGTTCTATTCTCTGGCAGATGCTGCCCTGCACCACTGGGAAAATTCCCTTGCACTAGTGAACCTCAGCAGCCTGCATCAATCTTTAGATTCACTCCTCTCCCCTTAGCTATCTTTATCTATCCTCATCTACCCTAGACTACTCTTGTGTATATTTGTCTCCTTTAACTACCTTCACCCACACTCAAGCTCACCTAACGGCAAATTCTCCTCCTCTGCCGTCGTCACTCACTGCACCCTCTTCAACTCTGTGCTAGCCTTCCCTCCTTCTGAGGCTCATTCACTGTCAGGGCCACCACATCTGTCCTAGTGTAGCACCGACAACAGAACGACAATCTAGCACACTGCATGTTTTCAAGCAATGTCTTTGGAATGGTGGATTTACAGAACATCCCCGACTTACAGTGGTCAACTTAATGGTTTTATCAGCTTTACAATGATCAAAAAGCAATGTGCATTCAGTAAGGCAAGGACCCACAACTTCACTTTGGGTTTCACGTTCATTGTGTGAGATGTTTGACATTTTATTACAATTAGGTTTTTCTTCCAAGCCCTCACCCCACTGAAGGTGAATGTAAGAATTCTCAGCACATTTAAGGAAAGCTAGGCTAAGATATGATGTGCAGTCAGTTAGATATACTAAATGTATTCCAACTAACATTTTCAACTTTGACAATACATTATCAATACATGACCCCACTGTAAGATGAGGAGGGAGTGTATACAGGACTCCTTTATGTTACTGATAGATAGCTTGTACCTTCAATGTCATTGCATAGCGTTACCATCTAATTCTGCTAAGAATCTTTCAGAAAATGTAAGATTCCCACCCCCCCTCCAAGATGAATGAATTTCACAGCTTATGAAAGTGGAGATACACCTAGCACAGGAACCCAGGGGAGCACTCCAGTCCCTGCTTGTAGAACTGTGACAGATAACATCCAGTATCACACTGAAGTGTGTCCAACTGAACTGCACACGCCATAATTTTACACCCGTGATGTTTCATCCCCTCAGTCCCACAAGGAAGGGATCTTGCAACAAAAGAACCTGAAGTTCAGGAAATCCCAGTAAGCCGGCTCAGCCACCCAGCCTCCACCGCAAGAATGAAGACCCAGCACAAAGGTCCTCTAACTTTGTCCAGCTTTCATATCGGGAACAACCTCATTTGAATTCTCATGCTATGGATGTTATCAAAGTCGAATGTGCTTCTTTGTCACGGACTTTGCATTTGTAAAGGGAAAGGAAAGTTCGCCTGCGATATTTTCAATTGGAGGAACTGTCTGCTGAAAGTCTGCGCGGAATGATGAAGGTCTGTGTTCCTCTTCAAGTTCCTCCTTTTACTTCTAACATCGAAAGGAAAATGGGTCAGACATTGAAGTTTTCTGCCTCCTACATTCCCCTCTGTCTTAGGCCTCTTTCTCCTGCAGAGCATATTTTGCTCCCTTGAGTTAAGGCACAAGAAATGTGAGACGCTCTGTTATGCAAATCACAGGAGGAAAGAGCAAGCTGGCGGAGGGGTAGAATCTTCTCTCCTGAAGGTTTTTGAATTATTAAGTTTTAAGTTAAGTAGAAAGACTAAGCATTGACCTACTTTGACCTCCACGGAAAATGGAAGATTCTTAAGGAATTGTGTTACAGAGGGGGAAACCCCAGAAAGGAAATGGAGATAGTATGGACTAAGGGCCGACTGCGCAGTAGTTAGAGCCGACATTCTGATCCCAGACTGCCTCTGTTCAACTCCCAACCCCACAGCCTAGCCTTGCCCCAGTTTGCTTACCTCTACAAGGAAAATACTGGTAGGAACAGCCCCTACCTCAGGCAGTGTGCATACATATTAAATGTGCCATGATCAGCCAAGAGCCATCCTTTTTGAGCTCCTTTTTTGTGTCTCTTGGCCACTTCCTGAGTCGGTAAATTAGGCTACTTTACTTCCACAGTGCAACATCTCATTCAGGCTGAAGTATGAGAGAAGAGCACCCCATAAAGTGCACTGGAAAGGAAGATGAGGAAGCGGGTGCAACCGAAACACGTGGAAACTGGGTGTGGTTTAGATCCTTGGAAACTGAGCCATCACATGCCAGCTCACGACTAAATGCATCTTGCACCGCATCTCTGTCTTTCATTCCAGTTAGGACAATGAAGGGACTTTCCCTGTGCGTGTCTTCAACCCTCATTAGGAAGAGGATCTCCAGGGCGGGAATGATGGCTCAGTTGGTAAGGTGATTGCCACACAAGGGCAAGGACTCATTTCTGATCCCTAGCCTTCACATGAAGGCTGGGTACAGCAGCAAGCATCTGTAACCTTAGCATTGAAGTTAACGGAGTAGAGACAGGGAGATCCCTGGAGCTTCCTGGCTACCAGCTAAGCCAGTAAGTAAGCTCCAGATTCAGTGAGAGACTCAATCTAAAAAAAATAAGGTGAAGAATGACCAAGAAAAATACCTGATGTCAATGTTGGGAGTGCATGCATGTACAAACACATACACATACATGCACCCCCACATGTGAATGTGTCCATATACCACACACATACATGTACACACACAAAGGGAAGAAAAAGGATCTCACTGTCTCAATGAGGAAACATGGCTGGGGAAGCTATCACTGAGCCAAGCGTCCATAGTGCCTGATCAGTGACTGAGGCTCAGTAGGGGAGGATTCCAGAGCCAGTTGAGTCAGGGTAGAGCAGGACTGGCATACAGAGTGCAGTAGATTTCCATCCAAGATTTGGAGTTACTTCATTGACTCTTACACAGCCCAGTGAAGTAAGTACAATTCCATGTTTCGAAGTTCATCTTTCTAGGCCTAGTTATTTTCAAGATCGTTTTCAGCCATTGGATCCCAAGGTGAGTGAGGCTGAAAGTCGGTGCATTCTCTTGAACGTAAGCTTGAGAAAAATTAGGATTCTCTAAGGGATTTTAATGCTCATGTGTTTTCATTTCACTAATTCTTCGGGAATCCCAATAAACACTTTGTAGAAGTGTTTGTGACACTTTGACTTTTAAACTCTTGTTAGTGATTTTATTATCACCTGTCTAATGAAGGAAATACAAGCACCCTCATATGAAACAGTGACGTTTAGAAGAAAGGCAGGGAGTGCAAGATAACATTTCCCAGATGGGTTTCCCCAAATTTGTTGCACATAAAAATCACCTGGGAAGCTTGCTTTACATAGAATTTTCCTGAGGTCTTATTTACATGCCATGAAATTTCATAACTTTTATGTCTCTGATTCAATATTCAGTAAATGTACATAGCACTGCAAACATTCCCACAATCCAGCTGTGACATGCATATCACCCTGGAAATTCTTCCTCCCACCAGGAAAGCTTTTAATTTTGGTTTTAATTTCCAACCATTTTATTCTCAAATTAAAACATAAACTACTGGTAACTGCATAGTCTATATTTTGCCATAAATTTATCAATGAATTTATACATTTACAATCTGTCTTAGTCCATTCCAGCTGCCAAAACCAAAACTATTATATAAAGTATATAGTTTATAGGCAACAAACTTTTTCTCATAATTCTGGATGCCAGGAAGTCCAAAGTCAAGATTTGGTGCCGTGGAGGGTTTGTTCCTTACAGATGCTGCTGCTCACTGTGTGTTCAGCAGAAGAGGCAAAGCAACTCTCCTGAATCTCATTTATGAGGGCACTAATCCCAGTCAGAAGGGCTCCATCCTCATGACCTAATCATATTGCAAAGATTTCACTTCCTAATCACATTGTAAAGATTCCCATTGCCTTGTGGACTGAGATTTCAAATTATGAATGGAGACAGAGTCACAAACCTTCAGACCATAGTACATACAGAAAATATTACTTAGCACATAAATAATAACTTGCCACATGCCAGATTTGTATTTGAAATGAATTGGATCACTGGATACATGATCTTCCCTCACTTCCCCTGACTATCCCTTACTTCAGTCAAGAATGTGTCATGGCAGAAAATTCATGATTCAAATAACCTAATTGTGTGTAAAATATAGAAAAACCATGTGTCTATATACTGGTATCCCAACAATGGAAACAGACCAAGTGCATGTATGTAAAGTATAAATGAATTTTAAAATTATTTTCTTAAGTAATTAAAGGTCATTATTTAAGAGTATAAGTTTATATTTCTGTGCAGATGGAATTCTGTAAAAAAAAAAAAAAAGAAGAAGAAGAAGAATTTTGAGTGATAAAATAGGTGATTGGCTATTGGCTCTTGGGACCAAGGTTGGTGGGACAATAAAAAGATATGGGTAATAGTGACAACCTAAATTTTCAAGTTTAATTAGATAGTATGTCCATATGTTCATATGTACTTGTATATATTAATATACTGAAAATAAATTATATAAATTATAAAAATATAATGTCATGTTTTTTAAAGGTCAGTTTACATTTTTCATATTCTTATAATGTCTCTGCTGCTCCAGAGGATGAAGATAACATAGTTCATTTTGCCCTCATCCTCCCTTTGGATAAACATATAAGTCATTTATAATTTTGCAGTCTCAACAGTTGACAGCAACATTCTTGAACCACATTCACCTGCATCTGTGTATTGGTCCTGAAATTCCAACTCTAGGTAGAAATGTCTTTTTAACCAGCCATTCTAACATCCTGTCTCTCCTTTCTGAGTTTATCAAAGGCTTTACTTTCTGGATCTAGGCGGAACCAGGAATCTCTAATTTTGCCATGCCCCTGCCCTGGAGATTCTGATCTAGCCATCCTCATACCACTGGCAACTGTCAATATCTCATCTTTTTTAAGCAAACAACAATGACTGTAGTCAGAGAATGATGTGGGTTAAGTCCCAGCTCCGTCACTGAAGTAGTATAGCCTTGAACACCATTTATTCCTGTCCATGCCATACACTCATTTGTGCATTCCTGTTCATGTCCATGCACATATTACTTATTCTTTCACTCACTATTGAGGAAACAAGTATTGAACATATCGAAAATACCAAACATTTCAAGTGCCAAGAATCATTGTCATTCCATTTAGGCAACAAAGAAGGAAAAACAAGAAAGTACAACAGAGTATTATAGATTCTACACTGCACATTCTATACGGGGGATAACCAGAAAACTCTGAAGTATTAAGAAAAAGGCACACTTAAGTGAACCTTGAATTAAGGGTAGATTTTGGTTTTTTGGTCAGAGATGATTCATGAGAGAAAGCAAAGAGAGCAATGTCTGAGTTGCATCATGCATCTCCTGAGTTCATATTGTGCAAAGTGACTGGAGGGAGGCAGAATTACAGCCGGCTTGCAAAATGTGCCAGAAGTCTCTCAAAGAGTTGTATGCGAACTTTACCGTGATAGACTCACATCCTAGCACAGCCTTGGGACTGAAATGCAGAAGAAGAAATAAAGAGACTTGGATGGGGAGATTGGAGTGTGAAGTTAGTGTGTAGACTTGCCTTCCTGGCCCCACTCTAAGGGTGAGAACCATTAAAAAGCCAGATGGGGCCTCTTGGGTCTTGTTGACTTGCTGAAGTAATGGCCTGATTGGTTGTTCAGGGCCTTGCTTTGTTTAATCTAAGCCCAATATTGGGAGGTCTTCCTGAAATTGCAAATTCTTGCTCAGAAAACAGGTGTACTGCTTAATGTTTGTGCCAGTGTGGTCAGGCCACAGTGCCCATTTGCTCAAGCATTAGTCTATGGATGTTCCTGTGTGTTTCAGATGAAAGTAATATTTAAATGAATGAACTTGAAGCAGACTACCCTTTTTAATGTAGGGGAATCTCATCCCATCAGTTGAGGGCTGAATGAAATGAAGATTGACCTTTCCTAAGGAAGAGGAAAAGGAACAAACTTTGCCAGCAGATAGAACTGTAGCATCTATTCTTCCACAAAAGTCTCCAGCCTGTAAGCCCATCCCACACAGCTAGAACTTCTTACTCTCTAATTCCTTAAGAGTTCTCTGTCTCTATCTCTGTGTCTTTCTGTGTCTCTGTATATGTCTCTCTGTCTGTCTCTCTCTCATGTGTGTGCATGTGTGTATTTGTATGAGGGCATGCTTATCAAGGCCACAGGTCAACGTCCAGTGTGATTCCTTGCACACCATCCACATTGTCGTTTTAGAAACATGATCTTTCATTAGCAGAGAGCTCGCCAAGCAGGCCAGGCTGGCAGACCAGCAAGCCCAAGAGAACTGCACATCTCTGCCATCCTAGTGGCTCTCCTGTGTTTGCCTGCCTTTTAAAATGCCGTTCTGTGGATTTGAACTCAGTTCCTTATCCTTGTCTGACAACCACTTTACTGATGAAGCTGTCTCACTGTACCCTCTAGCTCACTTCCCTGCCTCCACTAGTTCCATTTCTCCAGAAAACCGAAGTTAATATATCAGGAAAAACAATCCAAGTCTTCAGCAGTTCTTTTTGGAGCAATGAGTAGCCCTGAGAGCCTAATGGTAGTGATTCTCATGACAGGATGACCATCTAGAGAAAGGCTCTTCTCTTCATGCTCCAAAGACCTTTGTGTTCCCCTAGCAACCAATTTGGAAGGGGAATATGAAGCTATCAATCCAATCCTAGCCAGACCTGAACATCCTAAGGTTGTGGGTGATGAGTGAGTAGTCTGGGGACACCAACTTTCTCTCTGCAACATCTTACAGATGTCTCCTCTCTGACTTCAACCTTTTGTTAGTTCTCTTCCCAAGACTGATGCTGGCTTAACCTAGCACAGAGTGATGCTTTGTCTGGTTTTGTTGTTTGTGGTGATTATTGCATTTGTTTTTCTTGTTCAAATAACTAAAGAAGATACAAGTCGTGTCTCAGAAGATGGTATCCATTTACTGAAGTCCTTCATATTTCTCCTCCATAAAACAAAGGTAATAATTATACTAGCATTTTCTTTTCATAAAGATAGCTTTACAGTTTACCAAATCATACTGGGTTTAGTCAGGTCTTAGTTTCTATTATGAAATCTGTAAACAGGAAATACTATAATTGAGAATAATACTATGATAATAGTGCCATGGTGCCTTGAAGTGTTCAAGGGATTGAGTAAGAATATGCATGTCAAATGCTTAGCAGCATACATGACATCTAATTGCTAAATCTTTCCCCTACATTGTCTCATAAAATTATTCCAATGAAATAATAAAGATGTGTCAAGTTAACTCTGTTTCATCAATGAAGACTTTAGGAGTGAAGTCCCTTCCTCGGGACCATGAAGTTAATGAGCTGGAACTTGAATTCTGAACTTCTGACTACAGTGCTGTCATTAATATACACACTTGAGCTATAAGGCCAACCTTGACATGGAAAATACTCATACACACAAAAACATATATGCAGATTGAGGAATAAAAATTGTGCATTACAAATGTTTCTAGATGGTGACATATGAATAACAGAAGTTAGATAAAATTCAATGGAGGGAAAGCCTCTTGATTTTGTTAAATTTCTATATCAAATCCCTCCCCTCAGGGCTCAGGAAACCCTGCAGAAGAGGAGGCAGAAGGAGTGTAAGAGCCAGAGGGGATGGAGGACACCAAGGAAATAAGGCCTTCTAAATCAACAGGATCAACACACACATGAACTCACAGAAACCCTGGCAGCATATACAGGATCTGCACAGGTCTCCACCAGATAGGGTCCTAGAGTTGAAAGAGGTGAACACATGGCCCCATCCCAAAAGAGAAGCTATGTTCAGTTGATAACCACTTGCAAATGAAACTTTAGTTTTCTTCAAATGAATCTCACTGCGGAAACAAACTACTCTTAAGTGTAGGCTACATGTCCAGCAGTAGATGGCCACAGAAAATGAACTCAATGGCATTTTTTGAGGTTCCTTGTCTCATAATGTCATATCAGGACTTAAAAAAATCTTATTTTACACACACACACACACACACACACACACACACACACACGCATTCTTATTTTAGCCTATAGGTCCTTTGAGTATATATTATGGCTTCTAGTTTAGTGTTCTTATAGGATTCCTGAGTGTGCAATCTATATTTATATCCTGTGCCTTTTCTTGGGCTCTTTTTCTTCTGTTTGTTTTATCCATTATGATGTGTTAGTTTTATCTTATTATATTTTATTACTATCCCTTAGAAGCCTGTTTGTTTTCTAATGGAAGACTGAAAGGAGATGAATCTGAATGGGAGGTGAGGTGGGAGGAACTGGGAGGAGTAGAGGGAGGAGAAACTGTAATCAGGATATATTATGTGAGGAAAAAACTTTAAAAAAATTTGAATAGGCCATCAATTTTCAAAAGGCTCAGTGATCTGTAGACAGCATGCCCTCTCTTTAGGTCTCAGGCAAACATCTACTCCAAAAAACATAGGCCTGCAGCTTCCCCTCTCTTGAAATTCTTCATTGGCTTCTGCTGCCCCTGTTTTCATAGTTGCCTTCCTCATAGCACATCACAACCTGCACCTGCTCATAAAAAATTAAGTTTCTTCCCAAGCTTTAAGACAAAAGGCCAATTGCTCTCACAGTGTACAAGGCCATTCTTCATCCATTCAGTCAACAAACATTTATGGAGCCCTGCCATGTACTACCTAGGGCTCTATGCCCTGGCGAAGGCAAAGCTCTTGCCTCTCTGGAGTTTATACCCTGAGGAGATAAAATAACAAAACCAGTTACCTTCACAATATAGTTCTACTCCATCCCCTGCCTCCATACTTCCACCCTATATGCCACAGCATTTCTCTACACCTGAAGACAGTGTGTGTTTTCCTACCTTTGTGTATTTGTCTGTGTTTGCTGTTTGAAACATCCTTGACCTGTCTCCACTTTGCAAAGCATCCTTATCCTCTAAGACACTTTTCATACCATCTCCTGTATGGAGGTTTCCATTCTCATTTCCTTATTTCTATATACACTCAGTATCACTAGAATTTTCATGTTGGTCACATTTTTTGCTTGTCATTGTTTAGGAGAAAAGAACTACACTGGAGACACTGTAGGTGAATTATAAACAATCTCTCCAGGGTTTCGCCCTGCCCCCTTTTATTGGTAAATCAGTGTCAACTTACCTTGTTTAAGAAGCAGGTACCCAGATAGATAATAGAGTATAATTTTGGGTACAACTCTAAGAATGCTTCTGGAAGACATGTGCATTTACATCAATGGACTGAGTAAGAAAGATTCATGTTTACCACTAGCAGTGAGACCCATGCACTGGAATGACACTCGGATAGAACAAAAAGAACAGAAATAAAAGCTGACAGTCATCAGCTCTAAAGGTTAGCTTCTAACAATGGCTCTCTGCTTACAGCCAGCTTCTCTGTCAACATTTAATCCCCTTGCCCCTTATAGCCAACAACTGCTTGGACCAAAGTTAACTTTTAATAGATGTTTCTATGTGACTTCTAACATGCTTCCCATGCCTGGATGTTTCTATGTGACTCCTATCATGTACCCCATGCCTGATGCTTTCCTCGTTATTATAAAAAAAAGGGGGGGGCAGAACCTGCCTCCATTGCCACAGCCTCAGATTCCTGAACACTGGCTGTGGTCTAAGCTCACTGATAAGCTTTTGTGCCCCATGGTGATTTTCTTTTCTTTCTTCTTTTTTCCTTTTTGGTTTTTCTTCTGGAATAAAGTCTGCTTCTTGTTTAATAGACTTTGGTGATCTGTCCTCCATCATTATTGTGTGACCCTGGACCCAACAATGTCACTCACTCACTCACTCGTCTATCTTTTAAGCAGCTTTGTCTACTATGCACTAGGTCCTGGAGTAGGCTTAAAGATTGGTTTGACACACTTTCTGTGTCAGCAGTAAATATCAATGAGATGACTAGTATGTGTCTTAGCTTCTTTGGCTCTCTAGAGATAGGACCATCCATAGAGCCAGTCCTAAGATTAATCTCTTCATGGATTACAAAGTTCCTCTACTTGCTCACCCAACTCTCTGGCTTTTTTTCTAAGTATCCACGTTCTTGATAAGCTGCCCATGAACCTGGGAAATGATGTTCAGCATCTGCTTCGTGTAAAATAAAAATGTTCATAAATTTAAATTCAGTCATTAAGTTAAGGAAACAGTTAAGCCACTTTACATGTGCTGAAGAATTTATTTTGGGATATCTCTGTGGGAAGGGATGTTTAGGATTAATTGAGCTTTCTGGATATCAGCACATGAGCACCAGGGTTTTATATATAGAACCAGAGCACCTGATCACAGCACCTGCAGGAGAAATTACTTAACCTCCCAAGCTCCAATCAGAGGGAGGAGGGTGTTGAGACTCTGGTAGAGAGCCTGTGGTGGGAGTCAGGTTCCAGAACTAAAGGTAAAGGGACCTTGTCGTTCCCTAAATCCCTTTCCATTGCTGTGGTCTGAAACCACTTTGGGATTGGGTTCTTAATCATCTGTTAATACCTGTACATTTGTTTTGATGGATGAAGGTTCTGTCTTTACAGTATTGAAGAGGTTGGCTTTCTAGAATTACTTATAGATTAGAAAGAAAAACCCAGTTGTCTTTTTTCATTGTTTTTGCCAAGTAGCATCTAGAAAGTAATATTCTCTGCAGAGATTCTGGGGAATATTCACGTTCCTCTTGCTGCAGTGACTGTATGTATTCAAATCATCACTCGGCACTTGCCTGGCCATTCTGTGTCCAGGAGCGCCAGCGTCCTCTCCCCATCTTCTCCCACTCAGCTGTCCTGTTTCATAGTCCTCGCCATCAGACAGCATTTGTTGCACGTGTTTGGCTGTGTTGATGCTTCTTTGCTGCCATTGGAGCTTGGAATGTGTTTTGTGGGAGTTTTTAACCAAATTTTCATAGTTGGTTTGTTTTTTCATGAAATGCCTATAGAACACTAAAATCTATTTTTGTTAAGTTCTGTAAATTTTGACAAATATGTACAGTCATATAACCATCAGTAAAATCGAGACACAGGACAATTTCATCACTACACACCCCCACCCCACCCCGACCCTAATTCCCATGTCCCTTTGTAGCCAGCCCTTCCTCTGTCACCTTTCCTGGCATCTAGCATTTCCCCTTCCCAGAGTATTACAAAAGTGAAATCACATAAATGTAGCTCTTATTAGTTTTTTTTTTCACATGCCAAATGCATCTGTGATACTTCCAAGTCTCATATCGTCAACATATTTTTCTCATTTTTTAATGTTAAGAAATATGTCATTTGCATAGATTGTTCCATAGTCATTTGTGAGTTTGAGGGCATTTGAGCTGTTTACAGCATGGTTTATCACAAACAAAGCTGTTGTAAATATTAGCATACAACTGTTTTATAAACATAAGCTTTCATTTCTCTGGGGTAGATACCTGGGAGTGGGATTGCAATTGCGTAGAGTAAGCATATGTTCAGTCTCACAAAGAAGTGCCAAACTGGCTTCCCAAACTGTTGTGCTACTTTGCATTCGCCCCAGCAGTATGTATGAGTTATTCCACATCCTAATCAGCACAGAGTATCATTGTTAGCTGTTAATTTTCATTTGCTTTTTCGTGTTCTTTGCTGATACGTTTGTTGAATTCTTTGTCAGTTTTAATTCGAGTATTGAATTCCTTAATTCTAGGAATTTTGAGAGTTTTTTTTACAGATAGTTTAACCTGGGATACACATAGTCTTCTATCACATATAATTTAAGAATTTTACCAGTACATAGTTTGTCTTTCATTGCCTTGACGATGTCAATTTTTAAAAAAATTGTAATTTTGATGAAGTGAATGAATGAGTCAATTCATTCTTGTGGGCTATGTTGTGATGTTACATCTAATAAATGTTTTCCTGAGCAAGATTACAAAGATTTTCAACCTAGCTTTCGTCTAGCCATGTTTATAGATTTAGGATTTAGTATTATGCATGTGCTCCATTTTGGAATAAGTTTTGTATTATGATTCACAATAATGGATTGGAGTCCTTTGCATGAATGCTCAATAGTCCAGCACCATTTTTTTTATAAAGAGATTTTCTATTCATTTTACATACCAACCACAGATTCCCCTGTCCTCCCTCTTCCCACCCACAGCCTTCCCCCGCAACCCACGCCTCATTCCCACCTCCTCCAAGGCAAGGTCTCCTTTGGAGTCAGCAGAGCCTGGTACATTCAGTTGAGGTAAGTCTAAGCCCCTCCTCCCTGCACCAAGGCTGCAAAAAAGTGTATCACCATAGGCACTAGGCTCCAAAAAGCCGGCTCATGCACTAGAGACAGGTTCAGTTCCCAGCACCATTTTTTGACAAGTCTGGTTTCACTGTTAGGCTTTTTGCTACTGTGGCTAGATGCCTGAAAGGGAGCATTTAAAGGAGGAAAGGTTTGCTTTGGCTCTAGGTTACAATAGTTCCAACCAATGGTCAGCTGGTTCACTGTTGTGAGCCTGAGATGAGGGTGAACATGTAGGAAGCATGTGTTAGAACAAAGCAGACAGGAAGAAGAGAGAAGCATTCAGGGAGGAAGAGGCAAGAGACAAGACACAACCTTCAAAGGCACACCTACAACAACCCACTTTCTCCAAGTTTGCCCCATAGCCTAGTGTTTCGATCACTTCCCAATGCCAGTCCATCAATCGATTCATAAGCTTTCATGGTTCAATCACTTCCACAAAGCCCCATCTGTAAACACTGCTGGCACTAGAGACCAAGCCTTCAATACATGAGCCTTTTGGGGAACGTTTCATACACAAACCATAACATCTGGAAATTTGCTTCTGTTTATTGCTATAGTTCAGTAACTACAACTGTGTCTGGCACATAGCAGACATCCAATAAATACCTGAAAAATTAATGAAATGTTAATTTTATTTTTCCTGTGTATTTAACTATTTAACTCATTTACAATTTGTTTGGCATAGTGTAAGAACTATGAGTTTAAGTGGCTTTGTTTACCAAATTATGCACATTATATCAACTTTATTAATTGAATAAAATATTTTTCTTTGACTAGAAATTACTTAATCTCTAGTTCTTTTCTTAGCCATGTATTTCACTGACAAAACTTTGAGCTGGGTGCCAAGTTAAGTACTAGGAAAGGAATTCCTTTGTCACATTGGTGAATCCTATAAATTCTTCTCTAAGATCATGCATTGACAAGCATGAATAAAAGCAAAATCACAAAGGAGGTAGATTATATGAAATACAGCTTTTGAAATATGTTTAAAAGATTGTGACACAGTAATATAAAGGTCGCTTTCTTTAAGTCTCACAATAGAGTTTAACAAAACGTCTAGCAACTACCACAGTGTCAGAGAACTGATGAGCTTAAGATATTCTGAGACGATGACAACAACTTGTAATGCGATAGGAGAACATGGAGAGTTCTGATTCTATGGTGTGTTTGTTGTCTGTTTTCATGACTGAAGGACCTGCCAGCTTTCTGTGAGAGATTGGTGGAAAGAGCAAAGCATTCTTTCTCTGCTCAGACTCCCAGCCTCAAGTATTTTAACTTCAGAAAAGAAAAAAAAAAAAAAACTCTTGAACTGGAGAGATGCATGCATGCATGAATAAAATGTGACTCCTGCTCCTAAAGAAATTGCCTTCCAGTGAGCGGCAGAAGACACACCAGCAAGAGATGTTAGCAGACATCAGCCTGAGCTGAACAGGCTGAAAGAGTATGGTGAAGGTTTCCACAAGGGTGGAATTAATCTAAGTCAGCCCTGAAGGAACATAGCAAGTCCTGTGGTTGCATGAGAAAGAATAATCAAATCTGAGTAGAGGATGGAGAAGAGAGAAAAAGATAAGAACTTCAATACCCAGTATGTTCTTTTCCCCTCAAGCCTACCATTAAATAATGAGAAGTACTATGCCTATGCTTTATGAAGCTTACCCATTACTGTACAATGAAAAAAAATAAGAAAAGAATACACCATGTTTAGGGTAGGAGGTAGATAAGACAATTACATTTTTCTGGGCCACAGAAAAGTCTCCTCTTCCTAAGAGGTAGTCTTATGTGCCAGGGTCATAAGCTGAAGATATTCCCTGTCTCATTATTAGGGCATTTTCTACTGAGAAAAGTCACACAGTGAAAAAAAAAAAAAAAAACAGGGACCCTGCATTATCTGGTAGACTTGAGATGAACTCATCACTTGCCAGTATGTTTGGGGCAAGTGACATAATTTAATTTGGGAACGCTTTGCTAAGAAGGATGAATTTTTTTATACTCCTATAGTAATTTCTAAAGAAGGAAAAGAGAAAGACTGAGGTAAAGATGTTGTTACATGAAGAATTCAAGGTTAGGGGAGGTAACAGACCCAGGGGGAAGACATAAACCATCAGTATTTTCTTCAGCCGAGAACTGAACACTATTTGGCCCCCTCTTCCCTCTTGGATTAAGGATAAGCCTGCCCATATGTGGGGCAGGCATTGACCCTGGATTGGGGGAATGGCATGGGAAGGGTTGCAGCTCTTTATGTATTCTTCATCCTGTGTGTATTTATGTAAGTGTGCATCCCAGTACATTCAGGAAGAGAAATTATACCAGTTATTTGAAAAGAGAGAGTTTAATATAAAGAATTATGATGCTGTTACCCAGGCAACAGAAAGGATAAAAGGGAACACAAAAGCATCGCAGAGGTAGTAACTGCCACCCACAGGCCAGGGCCACAAGAAGAGGCTGCATCAGTACAACTCAAAATGTGGAAGAGGCCCCTGGAGCTGGGATGAAGACGTCTGCAGAGTGGCTGCTGTTGGCCTGAGGAATAACGGGGTCTTGGGGAGTGTGATGAGATACGTTTCACAAACGTTAGAAATAGCTGCCATTCCAGAATAAAAATCTGAGGCTGGGTGATGATCATAGGAATGAGAAAACAGAAAACCATAGACAGGCCTGGTTTGCTCCCCCACCCCCATTGGTAGATCCCACCAGGGAGCCTCTGACAGCAGAAGCACAGCCACAGCTCCAGTATCAGAGATGAGCATAAAAGGCAGACTTGCACCCCACAGACAATAGTGCAATAATTAGTATGAGGCAAGCCACGTGCATGTGCATATGTGTGTGTGTGTGTGTGTGTGTGTGTGTGTGTGTGTGTGTGTGTGTTCCCATGGTGCTGGTGGTGACTGTGCAGTAAGATAGGGATGGAAGGTAGGAAGTTATCCAAATTTACCCTGCTTTAAGACATTTGGTTTCCTTTTTAAAGATTATTTTTTTAATTGTATATGGATGGGTATTTGCCTGAATGTATGTATGTGCACCAAGTGTTTTCCTTGTACCATGGAGGCCAGAAAAGGGGTTGAACCCCCTGGAACTGGAGAAAGATATGATTGTACGCCACCATATGGGTACTTGGAACCAAACCTGGGTCCTCTGGAAGAGCACAAATGCTCTTAACACTGAGCCAGCTCTCCAGCCTCAGGTATTTGATTCCTATGTGACCACTTTATGCTTCTCAGTTGCTTAAAAAAATGTGAAAGGATCATATGACATATCACCCCACACAAACCCCAAGAGATTCTCTTTAAAAACATAGAAAATCAACAAAGGTAGATTTTCCTCTATTCTTCTCTTCCTTCTTCCCTGTATTATTGATATAGTGGATAGAGAAATTACTTCCAACAAAATATCTATATTAATAATAACTATGTAATACAGAAAAGGGTTTTGTAGTTATTATATTTAATCCTTGCAATTATCTTGCAAGAAAAGATCATTTATTTATTTATTTATTTATTTATTTTTCATTATTATTATTTATTCCCATTTCACTAAGATGTCTATAGCTTGGAAAATCTGGTGAAGAATAAAATCACAATCATTGAACTGAAATTAAACAGCTGGGCTAAGTTTTAGCTAGAAGTTTTCCTGTATCTCATCCTGCCAGCCAGTGGTCGGGACAAATTTCTCCCACTCACGTCCCCCAAATAAACACACAGAGGCTTATATTAACTATAACTGCTCGGCCATTAGCTCAGGCTTATTACTGACTAGCTCTTACACTTAAATTAACCTATAATTCTATTAATGTTTAGCCATGTGGCTTGGTACTTTTTCTCAGTTCTGCCTTATCATCTTGCTTCCTCTGTGTGTGGCTGGTGACTCCTGACTCAGCTTTCCTCTTCTCAGAATTCTCCTTGTCTGCTTATCCCACCTATACTTCCTGCCTAGCTACTGGCCAATCAGTGTTTTATTAAACCAGTGTACAAAAGCATTATCACACAGCACTATGTACTTAATGCTTCACCAATCCTTTTACCTTGGGGCTCAGAAATACTCCTGAAATTTCTGGACATACATATTTCTGAAACCTATGGATTCAGAATGTCTGAAATTCTCCAGTACTTTGTATTTTTCAAAAGATCCCCAGATAATGGATACACTATGAAATTTGAGACACATTGTTATTGCTATATGTCTCTCTAATTGGCAATAAGAATTTATTCTGGAGTGGGGGCACTTTAATTGATTCCCTGATGCATAAAATGCTATTTCTGACGTGATTCCTAGCTATTTCAATGGCTCAGTTTGGTGTTAACTGAAATCATTCTCAAAGTAGCATCCTGGACCAGCAGTATCAGGATGCTGGGAGAACCTGTTGGGGTGAGAACTGTTGGACTGTGACAGACACAGGAAAGCAAGAGAATGGAAGGCTCGGTGATATAGACACTAAAGATTGAGTTCAGCAGTCATAGATATATCTTCTAGTAACCATCACCCCACTTCCAAAAACCCTTTCCTTGGATAGATAATCAACTCCCCTGTCTACATCAGCTGCATGAACCACTAGTTACATCCAAGTAGGCTCCCACCTTACCAATACCCACACTTTCTCCATAATCCCTAGTCCTCAATCTCTTCATCCAGCCACCCTCTGCCTTCACAGGTCACCATCTTCACCCTCCAAGTACAATTCTTTATGCCATTGAGACCATCTAAGATATATGATCCATAATGATGTCTATCTCTTGCATATCTTCTCATTTTTTCTCACTTTTAGTCTTTGACTGTGTTGTGCTATCAAATCCTCAGTACTGATAACATCCACTACTACACTATTCTGAACTTGTACCCACATATTAAACACACTAAATCTCATATTAAATTCAATCCTTGAACCAAATCTCTTCCGAATCTGTATTTACTCTGAGATGATATCATTCAGTTCTCTGGCTTTCATTAGACTCTATGTACCACTCATTCTCTAGACTGTACCTCTAACCCATAAACTCTAAGTTCTACCAAAATATTCACTTATGTATCTATTGGAGACCTCAAACTTCTCTAAATCCCTGATTTCTCTTCTACTTCAATACATAATGAGAATATCAAAAAGAAAAGACAAAAAGAAGTAAACATAAAAATTTGTTTAAAACAGGGCTAGAGAGATGGCTCAGCAGTTAAGGGCACTTGTTGTTCTTGCAGAGGACCCAGGTCTTGCAGAGGACCCAGGTTTGGTTTTTCAGTAACCACATGGTGGCTTACAACCATCTGTAACTCCAGCTTCAAAGAAGCTTATGCCCTCTTCTGGCCTCCACAGGCACTGCACACATGTGATACATAGATATACACATAGGCACGTAGGCGACACATCCATACACATAAATAAAACCTTGATGTTTGAAACAATGACTGAGAGTTCCTTCAAACTGATTTTAGATTTAAAAAAAAAACTAGTGATATAAGAAACTTAACACCAAGTAGAATAAATGCAAAAAGGACAAAAAATAAAATAAAAACATAACAGTGAGGAAAATAATGCTCAAACCAAAGAAAATGAAAGATAAAGAAAAAACTCTAAAAGAACCTAAGTGGGAAAACACTTTACTGACAGGAAAAAAAGAATTGTAGCAAGTTTCTTCTGCAAACAATTGTAAGCAAGAAGAGAATGGACCAGAGCAGAGTTTTGAGAGACAAACCCTCACCAACCTAGAATTCTGTAGCCAGAGAAATTCACTCCAAACATGAAGGCAAAATAAAGACATTCTCAGACAATCAAAACTTGGAATCATTTGATTCCAGCTCATCTGCCCTGCAAGGAATCTTCAGGACCAAACAAAATAATACCAACAAAACATTGAAAGGCTTTACTGGATTAAGGAAAACTATGCCAGAATGTTGTATCTACATGAAAAAGTCTAAGAAAGAATATAAAAGCCAAGAGAAATGTTCCCTTTGTTCTTACTTGGTGTAATAGACAGCAGTTTCTTTAGATTACAGCAATAACATGCTTGAGTGTCTACATGTGAGTATGTGTTTGCACATGCATACACTTATGTTTGGATGTAAGTGACAGCAAATATACTGAGAAGGGGGCAGAAATTCTGGATAGTTTGTGTTATATAATGCACTACCCACAACATGATACTAGGATATTTAAAAGTGGATTTGGGTAGTGTCTTACTCATTCTTGGACACCTATTGAAGTTTAAAAGGTATAATGTATATGTTAAAGGAGGTGAGGGATTCAACCAAATACAATGTTCAGTTAAAACCACAGGAGGCAGAAAAAAGCTGATTAGTTCCTTAACACAGCTATAATAAAATACTACAGACTGGATCATCGGTGAACAATAGAAAATTGTTTGTCCTCATTCTGGATGTTGGAAATTCCAAGGTACCTACAGGACTAGCACCTGGTGAAACTGTTCTCTACTTCCAACCTAGCCCTTCGGTGTTGCATTTTCAGGAGGAAATAAATGTTAGGTCTTCACAGGATATAAGGAATAGAAGGAGTAAGCCCCATCCCTTGGGCCTCCTCTAACTCATTAATTTAAGAATTAATCGCCTCCTAAAAGCTCAACATTAGAAATTAAATTGCAATAGGAGTTTTGTAGAAGACATGGAACATTCAATCCACAGAAGAAGAAAGAGATGGAGGAGGAGAAGGAGAAGAAGTCCAGGTCAACAAATGAAAATGGGTAACAGATGCAACAAATTCTAATTAAAACCATATTGTAAATCATCATTTTGAACATTGCTGCTCTAAGCACAATTAAAACAGAGTTATAGTAGATTAAAAACACAACCAACGTATATATTGTCAGTAAGAAACTCACTTTAAATATACAGACAAGTTAAGAATAAATGGGTAGATACACCATAATACTAAGCCCTTTGAAGAACGATTAATGATGTTGATTTCATACAGAGTAGGCTCCAGGACAAGAAATGTTACCAGAAACAAAGGAGAAGATTACAAAATGGTGGAGGGATCCATGCTTCTTAACAACACAGAAACCCCTACAGCATACTCAGCCCCCAGTGGACTACAGACTTCAATGTTGAACACAAACTATAAATCTCATAGAAGATAATGTAGGGGAACATTTAAATAACTTTAGTTTGGAAGTGTCTTTTTAGATAAAATAACAAAGGCACGGGGAAGAAGGACCTGATGAGATGGATTTCCTTAACGTTAGTGTCTACTGTGTAAAAGATATTGCCAACAAAATGAAAGGTCATTCACCAACTGGTATAAAATATTTTTTAAAACATAGCTACAACAAGACTTGGTATCCAAAATATACAAAGAATTTTTAAAACTCAATATTAAATTATAAGCAATCCACTTTAAAAATGAGCCAAAGGTCTTAACATATTCCTTAATACATAAATACTATGATTGACAAATGTGCATGGAAAAAGATGTTTCAAACCAAGTGCCATGAGGAAAACATAAATAAGCATAATACATAATTACAGGAATATAAGAATAACCCAAAATTCAGAACACCAATAACAGCAAATGTTGATGGAGGTATGGAGCAATAGGCACTCTTCTTTATTGCTAGTGGGAATAAAAATGGTCACTTATCAAAATACCTTGGAAGCTTTTTACCAAACTAAGCATACCATATAATTCTACAAACATGCTCCCAGGATTTATTTACTCAAAGAAGTTCAAGTCTTTTGTCCACACAAAAATCTACACACAAACAATGATAGAGGTTTTATTGATAATTTCCCAAACTTGGAGGCAACCAAGGTACATGTCTTAGTTAGGGTTTCTATTGCTGTGAAGAGAGATAATGACCACAGCAATGAAGGAGCTGAGAATTCTACATCTTGATCCACAGGCAACAAGAAGTGAACTGAGACACTGGGCATGGCTTGAGCATGTATGAGACCTCAAAGCCCACCCCCCACAGTAACACACTTCCTCCAACAGAGCCATGTCTTTGAATGAAGCCACATCTCCTAATAATGCCACTCCCAATGAAATTATGGGGGTCAACTACATTTAAACCACCACAGTATTCCTCAGTAATTACATGGATAGATAGACTATAGCACATACAGACAGCAAGATATTACTCAGGTCTCAAAAGAAATGGGCTGTTAAGACATGAAAGTGTGTGAAAAGACCATAAATATGTATTACTGAGTTTAAGAAATGAATCTGAAAAGCTACATGGGGAGTGGTGCCATATATATGGCTATTGTACTATGAGGACAATAAAACAATCCGTGATTGCCAAGGGTTGCATGGGGGGAAAAAAGGATGAATACGTAGAGTGCAGAGATGTTTTACAATGAAGTTTTCTTTGTCACTAGAGTGGTGGACAGACCATTACACATTTTCTCCAACCCATAGATGTGCACCCAAAACTGTGCTCTAATATTAACTGTGAATATTAGGTGACAATATGTCTGTGTATGTTCACAGATGGTAACAAATGCACTACTCTGGTAGAGAGGGGGTGGTAGTAGAGGAGGAGTGGGGGGGGGTAGATGTGGGTGCAAGAGATTTGGGAGGAATCTTTGTATTTGCCTTCCAACTTTGCAGTGAATTGTTAATTTAAAAAACTGACATATAAATTCAACCTAAAACACAACGACTATTTAAATGAAAACCAACACCCCCTTCCCTGTGAGCACCACACTAATCAACTGAAGCCAAATGGAAGAGGACATCACCTGACAAACATACTGGTACCCCCTGGGTACCATCAGAATTGCCACCACATTGCAAACCCTGCTGTAACCCTCTGAATAAGAAACTCAAGGGTCAAGGACCAGGAATCTGTGTTTCAGCAGCCCTTCCCGGCTATTGTGACTCATGCTCACAATATTGAGACCCAGCACTGATGAAGGAGAAGAGAAGAGTGTGGGTGGATGATGGATAAGAAGGTGTTCACAGACTTCAAAAAATCCTTTTCCCTGTCAAATCCAAGCCTGTCTATACTCTGTCCACTGCTTTACGTGTTAGACCAGCAATTCTCAACCTGTGGATCACGACCCCTCTGGGGTTGCCTAGCAGATAGTCAGCCACAGTTCATAACAGTAGCAGAATTACAGTTTTGAAGTAGCAACGAAATAATTTTATGGTTAGGGGGTCACCACAACATGAGGAACTGTATTAAAGGGTTGCAGCATTAGGAGGGTTGAGAACCACTGCGTTAGAGGATCTGGGAGTACTGGCTTTGCAGAGAGAGGACCTAGGATGTTCCTTCTGCCCTGCAGACCTACCTCCGGCAGGACCTTTCACTGCCTTTGCACAACTTTAACCCGCAGCCACTTGCTTTACTGCAGTCACCTGCTCACGTGTCCTTTCCAGGCCACTGGACCCTGAGCCTCTCAAGGACAGAGATAATGCCTTTGCTGTTCCAGCATCCAGCAAGGCTCTGACAGTTAAACAAAAGGTCAATAAATATGAATGAGGTTTAAGTGAGTGGAGATGAGTACAGTCACATGACACAACGGTTATAGTCATCAGAATTTATTAGCCGGCGTCACCTTCTCAGTGAAGAGCCCATTAATGATGACAAGCATTCACCCATCCCGCACTGAAATCTCCCAACCACCCTGATGTATTATGGGTACTTTTTTACTTATTTTACTTTAACAGCAAGGAATACTTTACCCAAAAATGTTTCAACAGGAATCAAGATTGCCACCATAGGAGGAAGAAATGGAACCCAGATTTTTCAGCAGAGCTGAGCTAGTGGAAAAATACCAGTGGATGTCAGAAAGGGATTGGCCAATGCATTAGGCCATCTGTCGACTGATAACTGCTTATCCTGTCCTCCTACACAGACCATAGCAGGGAATCTTGCTCCTTATTCTGTTCTTTCACTACCCATAAATCTTTTTTGAGACAGGGTCTTGCTACATAGCCCTGGCTGTCCTGGAATTCACTATGTAAACCAAGCTGGCCTTGAAAACATGCAAATCCACCTGCTCAGCCTCCTGAATGCTGGGATTAAAGTATACAACCACACCTAGTATCACTACCTTTAAATCTTACTTAATTGTTTTGATAACCTACCAAGTCCACTTTGCACTGCCTGTATATTAATGGGTGTGAGCTTTTCTACAAAAAGAGAAGAGAAAGCTGCAGGGAGGCAGATAGGAAGTAGACCTAAGAGGAGCTGGGGTGGGGGGCGTGGAATTGAGATTAAATATGATCAAAATACATTATATGAAATTCTCAAAGAATTTATAAGCATATTTCTATAGACAGCTATAAATAAAGTTTAAAATTTAAATAAATTTATTTGTAAATGACAATTAAAAACTTCTAAAATGCAACCTAGCTGATAGTTTTTCCCATTTCTTGTACACTTTTGATTGAAAGCATTTTCTTTTCATAAAACATAGTCTACATGGTTTCTCTTTAGCCAACTTCTCCCAGACCCTTCCCAGCTTCCCAACTCACCCAACTCCACATCCTTTCTTGTCTTTCCTCTTTAGAAAACAATCAAATAGACAAACAAGCCAAAACAACAACCAAAAAAAAGTAGAATTAAAAAAAGAAAAGAAAACACACACATGCTGTGGGATGTTCTGTATGTCCTGTGGGAGCCCTTCTTGGGTTCTTTGTGGCGTTACCCAGCAAGTCCGCATAGAGGATGATTAGGACCATGGGCCTGAGTGCAGGTGTCTGAGATGGTCTGCACTTGGCTGTGCTGGGGGATGGTCTGTATGTCAAGTTGTTCTGATTGATCAATAAATAAAACCTGATCGGCTGTGGCTAGGCAGGAAGGATAGGCGGGACTAACAGAGAGGAGAAATAAAAGGACAGGAAGGCAGAAGGACTGGCTGCAGCCGCCGCCATGACCAGCAGCATGTGAAGTCACCGGGAAGCCACCAGCCACGTGGCAAGGTATAGATTTATGGAAATGGTTAATTTAAGATAAAAGAACAGTTAGCAAGAAGCCTGCCACGGCCATACAGTTTGTAAGCAATATAAGTCTCTGTGTTTACTTGGTTGGGTCTGAGCGGCTGTGGGACTGGCGGGTGACAAAGATTTGTCCTGACTGTGGGCAAGGCGGAAAACTCTAGCAACACACACACAAACAAACCCCACGAAAACACAAAATCAAATGAATGGAAACAATGCAAGTGTCCATCAACTGGTGAATGAAGCCATGCCAAGTGAACAGCAGAGACAGGGGCTGAAGTCAAAGGTCTACAGAGTCTGCAGTCCACTGGGATGCCCTGCTGTGTATATGGGAAGAGTCTGATTCTAGTTGTTGCTAGGCAGCTGCTCTTGGACAAGTTTTCTTGTGAAAATGTTATTTGCTATTTGAGCTTGTCTGACTATACCAATGGTTTTACTATATAGCTCCAAATTTCTGGGAGCTATTGATTTCTTAAAAGAAATCAATCAATAAATTCATCTATACATCTAGCACTATATAAAGATTATTTTAAATGTACATAGAGAATGTTTGGTGCCATGCATTTCTCAGTAAATTTTCACTGAGTGTCCACTGTAAGCCAGACTCTCTGCTAAGAGCTTGATGAACTGTGAGAGTAACCCTGTCACTATGCCTCCCTCTAAGGATTCACATGGAGAGCAGGAGAAAGTGTGAACACAGGTAAATGCAGAACCAAAGTTACTCCAAGTGCTATGAAGAAAGCCATGCCCCTGTTCCTACACATCCACCCGTGTGGGGGACAGTAAGGTACATGGAAGCTACTTAGTTAGATTGATGGTCAGGGGAGGTGTCTTTGAATTAGGATAATTAAACCAAGACTTGAGAGATGAAAAATAGCCAGCCAGCTGTGTAGGAAAAAATGCTCTCAGCATGAGAAAAATGCCTTGAAGCTATTGAATTTAAGCAAGTTTATTTTTCCTAAACACTAAAAATAAAACTTCTATTATTTGAAGGCCAAGGATAATTTTTTAAGATAGCAAAGAGCCTGTACATATATTTTAGTGGGAAGTAATGCTAGTTCCTATAAAAACCAAGCCCCCAAATCACAGTGGCCTACTCCTGAGTCTATTTATTGCCTCCATCATAGCCCATTGTGAATGGACAGGATGTATCTGTTCCACATAGTCATCCAGAATCCTGGATCCTTCCACATGCATCTCCCTCACAGTCTGAGACCTATCCGTATCTAAGCCCTTTGGGGCAGAAGTGGCAGGCTTCTCTTCAGTTCATTTTCAGCTGCCAAGAAACGGCCATTCAGCCACACTTAACCAAAAGACCAAGAACATTTAGCCAAGCACACTAGAGAAATACCTAATCCAAGAGCTAGTACCACAAGTACTCACTACCTCAGATGCACATGACAAGTTACAACATATGAGAAATAGTCAACAAAATAACAAGCCAGGAAGATGTATACAATGATAGAAGTAGCTAAGATTTTGTCATTTATCAGATTAGGAAATTTCAAAAATACTAGAAATGGAGAATGTCCAACAGCTAAATGCCCCCTTGGACAGAACAACTCTAAAAGACAGCTGTGCATGCATTCACTAAATATTATGTAACTGTTCAAAAGAATTATCTATTCACTCTGCCATAGGGATGTGGTTGAGATAAATTGGTAGTGGGTAAGAAAAGGAAAACAAGTAATAGAGCGTTATGTGTGAACCCAGACTCAACTTAAGATCATGTACATGTGATGTAAATTCACAAGAAGATGTTCTCCAGAATGTTCAGCAGAGCATTCTTCTTGACAGAGAAACTAGAGAGGAAGATCAGGGAAGAAATATACAAAAGAAAGGAGATTCTATCCTTCATGCTGTCTACAAGGTTGTATGATTGCTTGGTGTGGATTCTGTTTTTATGTAACTATGGTATTTGGAGTTACAGGGAAAGCATGAAAAGACAGAAGGAAAGAGAAAAGGAAGGAAGGAAGGAAGGAAGGAAGGAAGGAAGGAAGGAAGGAAGGAAGGAAGGAAGGAAGGAAGGAAGGAAAGAAGGAAAGAAGGAAAGAAGGAAGGAAGGGGAAGGGAAAGGAAGGAAGGGAAGGAGGGAGAGAGGGAAGGAGGAAGAGAGGAAGGAAGGGAGAGAGGGAAGGGGAAAGGGAGGGAAGGGAGGAAGGAAAGGAGGGAGGGAGGGAGGAAGGAAGGAAGGAAGGAAGGAAGGAAGGAAGGAAGGAAGGAAGGAAGGAAGGAAGGAAGGAGAAAAGAAAATGAAAGGAAAGCCAAGAATTGAATCCCACTGGTAGAAATATAAATTGAGTCAAGCTTCCTGGGGAAATCCATGCATCAAAGCTTGTGTTTACCACCTCTAGGATTGTACTTGGAGGAAACATGCACGCCTATACAAGCCTATCCTTGAGGAATAAGATAATGGCATCATCCACTCTGTAGACCACTATGTAAATGTCCAAGGGAGTTTTCTGCTCATCCTGTCATGGAAGATGTCTGTGATCTATTGTCAAATGCAAAAGGAAAGTATATTGTAGGTCACGTTGCTTATAATGGCAATGGCAGCAACTACAGGCTTCAACAATCAGCAACAGAATCAAATACTAGTCAAGTATTGTGTGATGCTACAAAGTTCCTAGTGATCTATGCTCTCTCCATAAATTAGGCAAGGATTAAATTAAAATGCCATTTTTATTTAATTCAAGCTGATAGAAACTATAACCCTAAGATATATAATAGAAAATATGTAAATATGTATGCATATATATTTATACACATATGTATACATGTGTATAGTTATCTAACTTGATACATGCATATGCAAAGCTAAACTTTCTGTGTTCTATTATGACTTATTCAAGACTACTTCAAGAAAACGGAGCAGAGAGCATAGAGTCACAGCCACTTCAACTAAAACTAGCCTCCTTGAAGACCATATCTCTAAATATGTTCAAGTACTTTGCTATAACGGGCCTTCTTCCAGTTCTTCTTGCTACTTAAAAAAGAAATGCATCTTTATTAAATTATAATAAGATACATAAAAACGAGCTAGAGAGCTGTAGAGATGGCTCAGCAGTGAAGACCACATACTGCTCTTCTAGAGGACCCAAGTTGGGTTCCCAGCGCACACACACACACACACACACACACACACACGAGGTAGCTCATAACTTCTGTAACTCCAGCGCCACTCCAGCTCTAGGGAGATATGATGCCCTCTTCTGGTCTCCTTGGGCACTGCAGTCCCATGCACATATCCACACACAGACACACATAATGTTTTTAGGTTAAAATTATTTTTAAATTAGAAATGCTTTTTTTGCTAAGAAAATTCATACCTCTCCAACATGGAGGGTCAAAGGAGAAATTCCAAAAAGACTCAAAAAAGGACTTAATTTTAGACTAAAGCAAATTGGCAAATGGCTCAAGAACAAGCTGATTACACCACTCCAGACCAGACTTAGGTTCAGTGACCCAAACTGACCTATATATACTAAACTGGTGGATGATATCTTTAAAAATTGTGTTTTTCTACTCTTTATTGTTTCTTTTCCTTCTTTCTTTCACCTTTTACTTTTTTTCTTGCTTTTCTATCTAGATAGGACTTTTATAATAAAGTAAACAAAATAAATAGAGAGCTGTTTCTCAAACAATAAAAGAGGACTCCAAGATCCATTCCAACCATGACACCTTTTTTGATGAATCCATCAAGCAAGCCCCACCTAGTATGTTCTGTATGTTACAGTTCAAAGGCAATCTTATCTGAGCATGCCTTCACTGCAAGAACCTAGAAGTGAGTACCACAGGGTGGTGAGTGCCCTGTCCCATTGCAACCAGAGTGCTGGCTTGGTGACCAACCCTGGGGAGTGCTAACTTTACCCAAAGAATCCATTTAGTTGACAGCATGCTGACTTGTACAGCTTGTACTAGGAGTCTGGGAGTCATTATACACCCCTCATTAGCATTGAAAAACCATCTGTTGGTCATTAGAAAGCAAACATTACATATAATACATTAGGCTCTAAAAACAATTTAATTAACATCAAGTTGTAGTCAAAATCCTCCATATATGGGGAATTGCAAGATAAGAAGTAACTTTTCTTTCCCTTTTATTTATTGAGCAAATGAGGAGTTATGTCAGGCCACAGTCCAGCAGACTCTGGACAATGCCTAACTAAGATTCAGTTAGCTCAATTCAGCAGTCATTGACAAGTGGCCATTCCTTAGAATCCTGTGGTCAATGTTTGCAACTTTGACTCTTTGTGAATGAAATGATGTTCCTTCCCAGATACCCTAAACATAGCACAATGGAGACAAACCTGCAGTCCCCCTGGTTGGAAGAGGATGGCTTTCCACTCTAGGATTTGAGGTATCACCTTTGAAAGAGGTCTAAATTAGGAAAGGTGAGAAAAGACAACCTGTGTCCTGCTCTGCCAGCTTACTATGTGCAGGATAATGGACAGGCTCACTCAGCTTCTCATTCTTTCCCATTCTCTGTTGAACTGGGAGTCTTACCTGGGGCTTTGAGTATTCCACCTGACAAAAATCACTAGTCCATATTATGCTTACTAGTGATCCAATTTAGAACTGTAGAATCATAATCACCAGGGCTCCAGGTGGTTTTCACAAAGCAGCATTTCTGTGTGTAAGGACCATTCTCCCAAGGAAACAGTCCATACTCCAGCTGTCTTGACGGCACAATCCAAGGGCATTCCCCAGCAACCATTTCTCCAAAGTACTCTATACAACATACCCCTTGGTCATGTGTACCAGTGATGTCTTTCAGGGATTAAGATAAACATCAGGCTAGACTCAAGAATCCCTACCTCAAGCTTCCTGCCTCAACCCTCACACAAAGGTGTTTAATTGGATGAATTTGCCCTTTTCCTGTCTTAGTTCTAAGACACAAACCATGCACCCCTCTTAAGGAGTTTTACTCCCTCTCTGTTCTTCTTGAGGGTCTTTCTGGTGCCTGCTTTTTGCTCACAATTCTGTTAATATAGGGAACACAGAGGCTGGGGGCACTACTATTTTCCCTGGGATCTCAGAGGAAAGCAACAGAGAGAACTAAAATCCAGTGCAATGAATGCTGGGAAATAAAATATGCTCACAGTCCTCACCACACAAACAGTAGTCCTAACTCAAGCAGTTTCACCTCCAAGCTTGACAAAAGGGCAAAATGTCTTGGGTAGAGAATGCAGCTCAGTGGAATACTGCTTGTCTGTTACACAGAAACCTCTGGGTTCAGCCCCAGCACCACTAAACAAAGTAGTCTACATTGTCATAATGTCCTAGGTAACACAGAAGTAAATACAAGTCTGAGGAGTGCTGCCCCTGAAGACTGAAGCTGAATAGACAGCCATCCTGGTTTGTGTGGGAGTGGAAGTGTCCTGGCATAGTAGACCCATAGAGACAGAAGTTGGATAGTCCTTGGCATTTTAGAACGGCCAGGCACCCTACACAAGATGCACACTGACCTAAATAACCATGGAGGAGTTGGGCAGATTCAAGGAGGCTGATGAGGGAGGGTAGTACAAAGGTACACGTGTTCCCAGAGATAACTAAGCATGGCACTTTAATGGTTGTTAGGAGTGGGAACAAATGATATGCCCCAAAAACCTGCCACCCACAACCTCTACAAGCAGAAAGTATTGTTCCAGTTGTTAATTTGCATACTCTAAGTTTTCTTGTGCACACATCTCAAAATGGTATGCAGCTAAAAAGAAAAATAGTTGAAAACCTCTGCTCCAGAGGGGAAAGTTAGGCTTCCTAGTGAGAAAAATCTCATGTAAATCCTGACAAGTTTACTAACTGTATGATCATGAGCAGATCACATAAATTCTCTGAACTTTAATTTTGTCTATAAAGTCTGGGTCATGGTCAAGGTCCCTGAGACTAACCACAAGTCTAATGATTCACTAGAAGAACTCAGAAATCAGAAAAGTTGTTATACTTTGGTGATGGACTCTTAAAGCAAAAAGAGACATAAAAAATTGTCAAGGAAAAAGATGCCCCAGGTTGTTCTCTCCTCCACATAAGGCAAGAACAGAATTCCAGCTTTCCCTCTCACTGGAGTCATACAGACCTCATATGACTCCAGAAACAACATCTGAGTGACACATACAAAGCATACCAACTGGAGAAGCTCACAGGAGCCCTGGTGTCTGGGGCTTTTAGTGGGAGTCAGCCATGTAGGCAAAATCCTCACATGACTAACCTTACTCAGTCTTTAGCATCTCCAGCAACCAAGCCAGTACAGACAAGGTCACAAGAAGACACCACCTTAAATGAATGTGTTGGGCAAGAGTTATGCAAAGGATCTGGTATGAATGAGGCAGATACAAGTTATCTCAGAAACCGGTCCTGACTAGTCTTTGAATGCACCAAGTCTGCTGAATTTGCCTGTTACTAATTGTCTTTACATTGCCAGAGTAGTCTGGCATATACCAAGTGATGAGTGCCAGGAAGGTTTTACAGATCTTTCCTATTTACAGCTCCTATATTTTCCTTCCCTTTGAGCCCATCCACATCTTCCATGTTGGTAACTTGTCTGTTTAGAGCTCTTCTTACAAGACTTTTCCCATGGTATGATATCACAGCAGTGCTCTTTCTTATTCCTTCTGGAGCTGCTCATAGGTACAACAACAACAACAACAACAACAACAAAAAACACTAAACTGAAACAAAATGTTTTTGTGAACTCAAACAAGTAGAAAAGTACAGACAGACAGACAGACAGACAGACAGACACACACACACACACACACACACACACACACACACACACAATCTCACTGAGTTACATCATCTCAAATCACCCTACCCTATGGGTTGTTGGAATGAGAAATGTCTCTTATAGGTTTCCATATCTGAACACTTGATCCCACTGGGGGAGGCTGTTTGGGAAGGCTATGGGGTAATGCAGAATTGCTGGAGGAAGCTCACCACTGTGGTGTCTTGAAGAGTTCAGAGTCTCCTCTTTTCCAGTCTTGTCCCTCTCTGCTTCATTTTCCTGTGGTTGAAAATGTGATCTCTCAGCTTCCTGCCATGACCACCTGCTGCCATGCCTCCCTGTTCTGATGAACATTTATCCTTCTGGAACCTTAAATCCAAATAAACTCTTCCTTTTATTAGTTGCTTTTGGTCATGGTGTGTTATCACAGCCACAGAAGAGTAACTTCTGTATGTCCTGAACTAATGTCTAATGCTTTGGGTGGAAATCGTTCCACATGGTTTTCTATGTGTAAATTCAGATGACAGATTGGTAGATTTTCTAAAATAGAACAATTGTAAGCACCGTTTCATAAAAAGTGTTTAGTCCTATTTTTTTTCTCCAAACAAAGAAATTAAAATAAAATGACATTATTTCTTCAGTGTACCTGATGGTTTTAAGTCTGTCAATGTTAGGAATAAATAAGATCATCACTAGTGACATTAGGTGTTTCTAACCTACAGGTTTTGGTTTTGCCTTTAGTATTCTCACCCTTCCTCCCACCAAGCCTCCGACCACCTCCTGGCTTTTGTTACAGTGTCTGTCACTTTTATATTATAAAGACTCCTAGTATTTGCATTCTGCTCCATAAGAATAACTCACAGTTGTTTGTATTAGATCTGTACTCAAAGGGCTCCAATCCGCCCTTTCACCACATCCATATGCTTTGATTCATCCTGTAAGTGACCGGATTTCATTCTCAAGTAACTTTTCCCCCAGGAGTAGGTAACTATTTCACAAGTTGGGTGAGTTATACAAGAATATCTGTCTTATTACCCTGTTTCTGAACAGCATCTTGGTTACATCTGACGTTCTTTTCTAAGATTTATTTTTTTATTCATTGAGTATGTGTGAGCAGTTACAAGCATGAGTGTGCCCCACAGGCATGCCTGGTTTCCTCAGAGACCAGAAGAGGGCGTCTGATCCCTCAGAAGTGGAGTAACCAGGCAGTGTGAGCTGTCTGATGCCCATGCTGGGAACTGTAACAGAGTCCTCTGCAAGAGCAGCACAGGCATTTAACAGCTAACCCGTCTCTCCAGCCCCATATGGGGTTCTTGACTCATAACTCACTCCAGAAAATGCTGTCATTGGCCTGTTACCTTCACCTCTTGAATGCTGCTATGGCCAAGCTTCTTGTCCTCTGCCTCTGTGACTTAATTCTTCCAGGATGCCAGACAAGCTCATTCTTCTTCCTGCAAGGCCAGCAATTGAACAAGGGTATTTCTACACACTGGCTCTCTCTGCTGAGAAGCTCTGCATCAAATTGATCTGACGCACAGCACATTAATTCAACCTATAGAGTCACAGACTTTTCTTTTTCGTTGCATTTCTGAATAAATTTTAAGTTCTATTTGTTGAGTTTTCTCCTTCCAGGACCTCAGCTTACATTGATTGATCAGCCCACACTTCGTCCCTTCAGTCAGACTTCACTTCAGAATCCTACTGACCATCCCACCATCTCCTCGTATCTAACTGAAGTTAAAAAGAGACTGGTTCCCATCACAAACTTGCTCCTACCACATTCTTCCCGATCTCACAAATGGGAACACAGTCCTTTGGGTATTCAGGCAAAAGCCTGCAGTTACTGTTGGCTTCTCTCTATTTCATTACTCCACATTGGATCATTCTGCAAATCCTATTATCATATCCTTCAAAATATCCAGACTTTCTCCAGTTCCTACCAGTCTCCATGTTTCATTCATTTTCTGCTGCAAAAAACAGACTTGCATAGACTTGGTATTTTATAAATAATAGAATTACTTATATATAAATAAATATTACATAAATACATATAAATAAATTAATTACTTCTGTATCACCATGACCAAAAATATCTGGCAGAATCAACTTAAAAGAATTGAGTTTTATTTGGTTTCCCAGTTGGGGGTGGTCACTATCTATCCTAGTGGAGATGGGTAAGGGGGACTCAGATCATACTGGAAGAAGTTGTTCCTGTCATGGAGGAACAGGAAGCAAGGAATATAAGCAAGGACCAGGAGCCACTGTACACCCTTCAAAAATCCGCCCCTACAGACCTATTTTCCCCAGTCATATTCTATCTCCTAAGGGATTCACAGCCTTCACCGAGGCACCACTAGCAGGAGATCAAACATTCAAACCATGAGTTGGTGGGAAGCATGTCCATCTTATTTTAACTTAGGTTGTGTTGGCAGGGAGGTCCAAATACAGAGTGTCCACATCGGAGAGCCATCATACTGTGTCCTAACACGGCGGAGGGTATCCAGGGGAAGGGAACACAGGAGAGGTGAGATCAAGACAGCTCATGTTCAAGAGTCCAAGTTTATAACAACCCTGTCTTGTGTTAACTAACCCACTTCATGACATGAATTCATTCATCATGGTGGACCCCTCATGACCTAATCATTCTTAAAAGACCCATATCACTATGCCAATTACATCTCATCATGGAAAAGGCAATCAAACGCTAGCTCTCCCTGCTGTAACTCACTCCCATCCCTTGCTTCAGTTATTCCAAGAACCTTAGAACCACATCCCTGCTCATCTTGACAGTTGTCCAGTCTCAATGAATCAACCACAGTGAGATGTGGTTATGATCAATATGCTCCTATGCTCCAAGTTTTCCGTCACTTCTCCAATGGCTGGTGTGATTTTCTGCCCTCAGCTCCTAGCTCCTTCCCTACTGCTGACTCTTTTAGTCACACTAGGGTCCTGAAGCCTCCAAATCTATCAGGCACGCTGTTCCTCAGGGCCACTGTATTAGTGATTCCTTCTGGAACTTCATTCCCCTAAATATCCTTAGGGTGGGCTCTCCCACTTCCTTCCAGTCTTACTTTCATGATGGTTGTCCTTTGTGGCCATCCATGGGCAAACAGAACAAGACAGCAGCATCTCTACCACTCCATTTCCTAGGCCTTGACCTTGTTTATGCTTCTCTCGGCACTTATGTCCCCCAAGCCTCCACCTCTTGGGCTGCCCACCTGCTTATTTGTAACCTTCCTGAGGATGCTGGCTCACAGGTGCACTCCCTAATGTTGTCAGATGAACTGAATGACAGATAATCTTTCTCTGCCTTCCTTCCCTATTCTCACCCATGTGTTTGTGTGCTCTTTACAACCTGTGTTCATCGCTCTGTTCCAAACCTCTCTACCTCTTCAGTAAGTAGCTTTTCAGTAATGCTTGTTCCTGTCTTTACTTAGCGAACCTTGGTATTTAGTTCTGCACTGAAAATATTTTTATCCTACCACACCCCCACCCCAGATGTTACATTCCTTAGGGTGGTAGTCTATTTCTTTATTCTCTCGTCCTTGAACACTTAGGTTCTGTGTATTGAATTCTCACTTACTGGGTTGTTCAGCATCTATAAACTCTTGTGGGGTGTTGCTTCCTGTTCCTGTGGTGTGTTGTCTTCTAGACTGAATTCCTTGTCTGTATTTTTAATCTTTTCTTTATTTTTTTCTATAATTTATCTGTAGAGCTGTCATACCTCATCTCTTTCTCCTTCCTCCCATGATTTCTTCCTTCCTTTTTTCATTTCTCCCCTTCTTTCTTTCTTTCTTTCTTTTTTTCTTTCCTTCCTTTCTTTCTTTCCTTCCTTCCTTCCTTCCTTTCTTTCTTTCTTTCTTTCTTTCTTTCCTCCCTTTCTTCCTTCCTTCTCTTTTTCTCTTGCTCTTACTGACTAGCCCAGGACAGAACTTCTCTTAGCTCAGACAGGCATGCTCATTTTTCCCTCAAAGGCATCCTTAGAAGACAGCTATCATATCTATTCTTTTTGGCACATCTTTCAGGAGCTCGAGGTCTTGTGGGAGGATGAGCAGGGGAGAGGGGTCATCAGTATGCAAACACCCCTCCTAGGTGAAGCCTTGCTAGAATTTCTGGTGACATCTCTTACTTTTAAGGAAATTATCAAATCTCCTCTCCTAGTGTTGATGTACACACAGGAAAGAAAACTATTCCAGGGCTAGAAGGACATCTCAGGCTTCTTCCTTCATCATTACTGGACTTGGTTGAGTTGCTTGGACTTTTTGCTTTAATGGGCACGAGTGATCGGTGCACAGGAGGAAGAGTCCATATTGTGAATTCGGATTCAATATTGATATCTGTTTTCTGCTACCAGTCTGTTTTGAGGATTCCCAAGGACTAGGCAGTGTGCTGTTGGGCTAGTTGCTGGACCATGGCACACAGAAGATTAGCATACCCTGTCTCCTACTTGCCACATTGCCTGTTTCTAGTCATCTTCCCAACCTGATCATAAACTGTCCATAGAAAATTTCTTCTTATTCTTTCCCCTTATCTGCCTCCACGCCAACCTAAGTTCTTTGCCTGAATTTCTGCATGTTGAGTAAAATTATTCAGAAATAGTTCCCTAAAACACACTATCATGATAAAATTTATTCTTTGTCAGAAAGAGGGAGAGAGAAAAGAATGAAAGAAAGAAAGAAAGAAAGAAAGAAAGAAAGAAAGAAAGAAAGAAAGAAAGAAAGAAAGAAAGAAAGAAAACATTCTCACTGTTCAATTTTCTTCTTATTTTAAAGGAAGGATGAAAAAAACAAAGACTCACATCTGGCCAAGTTTTAACTCTGAACACTTTGCATAATCAGTTAGAAACCTTTTGTTAGCAGGCCAGATGGCTGCTGCACCCACCCCCCAAAAGGAAATTAAATATGTAGGCAGTGACAGCTCAAGGGAGGAATTAGAAATTCCTTTATAAAGAGAAAGGGCCTCATCTGGAGCTGCCCTGTAGGTGTGGTTCTCAGTGGCCATTGGTTTCCTAGCAACCAAGCCCTTTCCCAAGGAGAAGTCTTTTAGTAGTGGCTCTTTAACTGATCTCCATAGGCACTGGAGGACACAACCAGCACCCACAATGCCTTTCAGAACAAGAAAGCCCATCACCATAAATGTAGGAGGGTTGGTACCCTGCCCTTGCAATCTGGTACCCTGATGCCACTGATGCCTCCACCTGTGGCATCAGCCCCCAACTCTTATTATCTACACAGTCCAGGATCATGGAACGTGCTGGCACATAAATGGCTTCTAAATCCAAAAATACTTTTATGCCCATAATTTAGAGGATCAATTAATCACACTTGCTCAGTCATTAATATCTTTGACTTGGATTATAGTGACCAATTCAGAATTAATTTCAGACTCATAAACTCTCTCTCCTCACCCCCTCAGATATCAATCCTGACTGTGAATGTCCAGTAATCTCTGGGAAAGGACAGTCACAGTCTGACCCTGTAAGACCTTTGCATTGCCTTCCGTCCTTGCTTACCTCTCCTGCCCTTCCAGTCCTCTCCATGTACCCTTTGTCTTGAATAAATGACATTATTTGCAGCTCTCTGAACACGCCAGGCTGTCTCAAACCTGCTGTAGTTTGTCCTTTGGGTGTAGTTCCTTCCACAAGGGTTCATGGACTAAAGTTTTGGTCTCATGTGTGGCAGTGTGATTATGTCTTTAAGAGATCCATGTGGCAAAGGGTTAAAGGTGGGTCATTGGGACCACTGTCTTCAAAAGTGATTAAGTTCTCGTGGGGCGCTGGGGAGATGTTCAGTCAATGAAGTGCCCATGTGCATGAAGACTAAAGCTCATGTCTGTTAGCATTCTGGCCCGTATCATTCCAGGAGCCCCAACAACAGTGCTAAAAATGGGCCAGGCAAAACGATACAAGCCTGCAATCTGACTCCTGATAGATGAGAGGAAACAGAAGGATCCCTAGAGCTCATTGCCCAGCTAACTTAGCTAAATGAATGAACTTCAGGCCCACCTTATCCACCTTATCTCAAAAAAATAGTGCAGAGAGTAACGGAGGAAGACACCCCCCGTCATGTTGGATGACTTCTGCTTCTTCATGCACAAACACATGCATAAGTACTTGTACATACTCACGCATGCGCGTGCGCGCGCACACACACACATACACACAATTGCTATGAGAATTCAGATATAGAAGAGACATAGTCATTGGCTTCGTGTTTTGACATTTCTTCCCTCACACACATACTCATCATTATGCTCTATGCTATGATGTAGTGCAATACAGGGGCCCTCACTGGAGCTAATGCCCTGCCACCTAGACATTTAGACCCCTGAATAGTGAGATAAATAAATCCATTTTCTTTATAAAGTATCTAGCCTTTGGTATTTTTGTCACAGCAACAAAACATATCAAACCAAGGTCAAAATATCACCTTTTCACCCTAGAATATTCTTATCCCCCTGCAAGTTACAGCATAACTTCACTTCTAAAATTCTTCCTAACCTTCCTTTTTTTATGCCTAGGTTTGTATTGAATATTCCCATCTCCACTCTTATAGTACTCAATTTATACCTATCTCAGTACTAAGAATATGGACTGTAAATATAGATTTACTTATCTATGCCCCAACAGGCATATAAATCCTTTAAGAACAGGGAGTGTTCACTTCCCCCCATACACAGAAGAGCATTAAGTACAGAGATAAACAACTGCACAGGGGATGAATAAGTAGATGATGAGGTGGCCAGTATGATTTGCTTGGATCCTGCCCAAGCCTTCCCATATGTTTCCAGTTACTCTCTGAACTCATCTCATCTGCTCTTATGAGATGTGCCCTTACCATTAAGATGTATAAGGAGAAGTATACAGTGAGAAGTACGAGTACTGTCTTAAGGCTTTAGACATTGAGGTCAACTTTTCTCCTGGACTGTGATCTAGAAGGGATGTATCAGTAAAAGAACTGTGTCAGAATCTGCAATGATCTCACATCTAGGAAAGGTGTCATTATAAATTGCTCCAATGACATGTTTAAATGCCTCCCATACTCGTGAGCATGAACCCATTGTATAATCTAGCCTTAGAAGAGCCGGAACACAGTCATTTCTTTCTTAATTATAAAATCCAATGTTTGTGTGCACATTGTGTTGGTTACAGCCCTTTGTAAATAATTCTCTTTAAAAATTGGTGGAGATGTGCTTCATCCTATCTTGGATGTGTTAGTTTGAATTCTGTCCGTAGTAGCCCAGGCAAAGTGTTTCTTGAACATCACTCTTCAAAACTAGAAGACTCCTTTCATGCTCTCCCTTGGCCTTTTGTTATCTACATTTAATTCTTTGCATCCTTTCAACTGCTGTTCATGAGAGATGGTCACAATACTTTATATTCTTATCATATATACCATTCATGATTGACAAAAAAAATTCTCAAGATCATAAATGACTAAGATTTTATACTCTTTTCAAATTAATGAGTTAGCCTGTCAGAGTTTAAAAGAGGCAGGTAGAAGATACAAGATCTCCAGGTCAGAAAAAAAGAAAATACAACCAAATGAATGACTGAGGTATTATCATATCCTTGGGCCATTTTTTGAATTTCCAATTAGCAAATTGATATATGATTAGGACCAGCAAGGTCACCAGGCAGCAGTGGCTCATGCCTTTAATCCCAGCACTCGAGAGACAGAGGCAGGCAGATCTCTGTGAGTTCAAGGCCAGCCTGAGTGGGCTACAGGGTGAGTTCTAGGAAAGGCACAAAGCTACACAAAGAAACCCTGTCTCAAAAAAAAAAATAAAAAAGACCAGCAAGGTCCACACTTACAGAACATTGCATCACAGACCAAGAGTCACTAGCTTAAGATTCTCAGTCTGTATTATTCTGCAGGCAAGCCTGTGCGAAGTTTGTTTAAAAGAAGACATTATCTCCGTCTTCCAAAGCCTGGGCTATACAAACTTCCTCAGCAGTTATTCAGAAAAGGCTGCAAAGGCCTCTCCTTCCACCATGTCCAGAAATGTGAAAGCCCCATAAAGAATTGTCTTCCAGGACCCACTGCACACACCAGCATTCAGGAAATGAAACAGTTATAGGACCATAAATGGGCCATACAGAAAAGACAAATTGGAAACAGCTTCATTCCCTGAAAACAACAGCTTAAGCCTCATCTTCAAGTTCATAGAGCAGAAAGAACCAAACCTCAGAGAGCTGTGGCCTTGAATTATAGAAGACAACAGCCAGTGGACACACATCTGCTCATTAATTACATATGAGCATTTTCTTCCCCCGCCCCCAACTGAAATTTATATTTAGTGAAACAGGAGTCAGGACCTATGGAATCCCCTTGGGAATGAATTCTAAGTCCCCAGTGGATAGTGCCACTTTTATTTATTATTTTAATTATGCTGTTTTAATCAGTGCATAAAATAAAACAAAAGGCATGTGTCTGTAAGAGCTGATACTGTTATGGAAATTGTTAGTGACTTTTTATGAGCATGATAGTCTAGAAATACCTAGGTCCTAGGAAGAATGCTTACAAAATTAAGAACAAAGTTCTACCAAGATTTTTCAGGATCATTCAATCAGCCATATGCCCCTATGCTTGAGAGGAACTTGGGTTCTATGTGTTTATTCAATCAATAAATAGACATTGAACTACAGTGGGCACTAATACAGGTAATAAAAGTCAAAGGGAAAAAAATCTTCTGGTGGCCCACATAGAGTCTGCTTCCTAAAGATGGAGGTCAAACCAAACAAGAAAATACATGGATGAATATTAGATTGAATGAGTCTGGAGATCCAAAGTTTCCATTGTGTCTCTCATTAAAAAAGAAAAAACAAAAAAAACCCTAACATCTATTTGAATATTCATCTTTCATGGAAGAGTAAGGACTCCAGAAGGTGAGAGACTGAATCACCTGAGTGTAGCACAGAAATAATGAGAGAAGGTAGGAAGGACAATTCCACACAACATTCTTCACTCCTTCCTTTCTCTGTGCTCCCAACACACTGTAGAAAGAGATCCATTGGACCTCAGGAAAGGAGAATGAAGTGAGCTTCATTATGGACAGGATCATACCTGACAAAATAACCCTTAGCACATTGATATCTCTCACGAACTCATACTCCAGGACTGACCCAATGCTAGGCCAGCACACATTTCTCCTGGTTCTACTCCAACTCCTGTGGACCCACTACAAGACTGGCTCCTCAGCCAGCCCTCACAATGGCTGGTTCCATATAACCAAATTCTATATCCACTCCAGTGCCAGGCCTACTCCAACAATGCAGACTCCATGATACAACTCACAGACTCAGTCAACAGTCTGGAACTCATAGATCCAGATTACAATGAAATACCTCTAGAGCCAAGCTCTAGACTCCTCCCAGGATATTCCTTGCCTCTCCAGACATCAGGAATAAATCTGAGGACCCACCCACTAGGCCCATTCCTGTGGGCATGGTATCCAGGCTTACTCCTGTGGACCTCAATACACAGCTGGCCTCTATGGACCTGAGAATCAGGCCCATCCTCATGAACGGGTACCAGGCAAGTCCATTTGAGAACTAAAGCAGAAAATTCAAAGACCCTGCCAGTCAGCTCACCAAGAGTCACTAGGTAGACTGACTGGTAAGTTTGCAAAGACTGGAAGAGTAGCTGCTCCATCAAGGTATTTACACTAGCATAAGTCATAAAGACTTCAAATAAACACAGAAACATAAAGCACCGAAGGGACACAGTGAAGTACCACTAACTTACCTTAAGGTGAGTTCTGTGAAATACCTGACAGAGAATTAAAATTGGCAGTTACAAAGAAACTTGGTGAGCATGGGAAACATAGGCACACAGCAAAGTGAGATTGGAAAAGCAACAAAAGAACAAAATTGAAAGTTCAACAACATAGAAACAAAACAAGAACCAAACAGACATAAGTTGAAAACAACATGTCCAAATTCAAAACAAGATCTATGGAGAGTTTTAAGAGCCGACTCAATGGAGCAAAAGAGAGTATCTGCAAACTCAATGACAGCTCATTTAAAATCACCCAGTCAGAGTAATGAACACAAATAGAAAGAATGGGAAAAGAGCTCCTTTGAGACTCATAGAACGCCATCAACATGACCATATGCCAGTCACAGAGAGATAAATGATACACGGTCTCATGTATCCATGGAAACTTTGAAACTCTAAGTGACAAGAACAGATTATAGAATCCTGTTTATCAGGATGTGGGTGAGGAAAGTAAGGAGATAGTGGCCAAAGTATAAAGTTTCAATTACACAGGAAAAATAAATTCTGGAAATCTAATGTATAGTGTAGTGATGGGAGCTGTTAACACAACTCAATATTGATAGAGTCCTCTCAAAAATGGCAATGATACGAGGGAATCGTGTTGTTTTTTCTAACCTTATATCTGATGAATTTACCAATAAAGACTTCAGAGTCAGAGGCTGGGGTGAAAACTTGCTAGCTCAGAGAGGTTGAGGAGCAACTAGATGAACTTCCTCCTCAGAAAGAAAAATCTTTTTCTGCCACTCCAATCCAAAAGGAAATGCCAGACTCTCTTGTTTGTTTGTTTGTTTGTTTTTCAATTTGAGTCATTTTAGAAGCAAAGCAAAATAAGGACCCCAGTGAGGAAATTATTTCAGATGTGCTGGGAACCAAGAGATTATACCTGGAAGAAAAGGTACTTACTAAAGTGTGTGCTTCCTCAGTGGGTAGCTAGAGCTTCATCCAGGGAAATGACAAGACACAAACATATCTTGCTGAAAACATATGGGGTCCGATGTTGTAGACACTGCCATACCCAAAAGTCATTATCTGGATGTTTCCATTTCCAAATACATCATGTTTGCTTCTCACTCTGCCAGGCATAACCAGAAGGACAGAAAAACGGTCTCTGCACAGAGGGGAAGATACTGCCCTGAATATGGAGAGATGTGGATGGGATGCTGCAATGGCTCAGACAGACACATGCTCAGACGCTTAGATTGTGGAGAGAAACATAGCGATTCAAACTTGCACCAAAGTGAACTCTTTTACTCAAAAAATAACAGTAAACGTCTACATCCTTCAGCCCTACCCAGCAGTGAATTAGACAGGACCCGACACTCTGGTGATGAAGAAGGCACTAGCACTTGGCAAACAAAGCTTTCCCTAGAATTAGCCAAAACTAAAACAAAATGACAATGATGAAAACCAAATGGGCACCTGGAGATTTACAGAGCCTATCAAAAGCATTTGGCAAAGTGAAAAGAAAAATAAATTGATAAAGACTCAGTTTAAAGTGAATGATTAATGACAGAAGCAATTGAGTGGGGAAAAAATCAGAGGGACAGAATGGCACAGGGCACACACGTGATCAGGTGGAAGGAGAAGAGAAGGTATGCAAGGGTGGGCCACACCTGTGTAGACGAAATTCTAAACGGTCTTATTAAATAAGAAACACAGAGCCAAATACAGAGAGAGCCTAAGAGATCAGAGCAAGAGCCACAACTACCTTAGCTTACCACCTTGCTGCCATCGCTTCCCCCAGAGAGAGACCTTCTTCCTGTGTGACTGTCTTTTTATTGCCTTTCTGTTCTGCCTTCTCATTGGCTCTAAACCCAACCACATGATTTCCTCATCACTGCCTGTCTATACAGACCTCCAGGTCTCTATGGTTGGTACTGGGATTCAAAGTTCAGGTCACCTTGCTTGGCTATGTCCTTGAGCACACAGACTCTGCCTGCCATGTGATCGAATTAAGGGCATGTGCTACCACTGCTGGACTTCTGCTTAATGGCTATGACCTCTGATATCCAGGCAACTTTATTAACATACAAATAAAATAACATTTCAACACAAATAAAATATTATCATACACATGCATAAGACCCTTCCTTGGTCCAGCAGACTTAAGGATATCTCTAGTTTCTCACAAGAGGCTATGATTGTCATGTGGGATCACAAAAGAGCAATACAAAAATGGTGATTTAGCATCCTAGGTACTTTGAAAGAAAAGACATTCCAAGTCCTCAGATGCAACCTCAGCATCAGGATCTCCCTAACCAACCCCTGCCCTCCTGGCCTGTCATCATTCTCCTTGCAAAGCAGTTGTAGAAACCAGACCCTTCCCCAAGGCAGAACGTGGAAACTCAGAACCCTCTTCCCATAAAAAACCAGCCATGTAAACATCACCACCAGTGTGACCTTTGCCCATCTATCTCAGAGCTGCTCCTGAAGAAACGTTCTCATCTGCCCTTGTTAGTAGGTCATGAGACCCTTGCTCCAGAGGATTTGAGCCCCAAGCCTGAGGGGACAAATACTGCACCTCAGAGGTCAGAGGTTTCTGGACAAGGAGACCTTGCTTCATTCTCAGTCTCTTCCTCTTAGGTCACACTCTTTCTGTCAAATCATACCTCTGCATAGCTAACACTGCTTTATTGAACGTTAAGTACAGACAGGCTTTCCCTTGTGTGTTTCAGCTTGAATTCTGAAAATCGCCACTTATATTTATTAAGTCATTTACCTTTTTAACCTGCTCCTCATCATTGCAATGTTGCCTGTGACCCTTATGATGAGCAGGTAAAGACCCCCTCTCACTTTTCCAGTGTCAATATTAGACCATTCTATATCTACCTAATCTCCTGTGTTGGTTCTCTTCCCACAGGGAAAGATGGATCTTGCTCAACCAATTCTTTTGTTGTCATTAGACCAAAGAATCCTGAAGTCAACAACATAGCCATGTATTGCTTTATTTAGACTCTGGGCCTGTCAGAACACTGTGATTTCTACCAAGTCAAGAATCTAACATCCAGAAGGTGCAAACCTTGAAAGTACACACACACACACACACACACACACACACACACACACACACACACACACACACACACTTCTGCTGGGCATGCTGGCTTCACATCACAAATGTTTCCTGAACAGCAGGAATTTTAATTAAATACGAAAAATCTAATTTGGCCTAAATTGGCTTGCAACAAAAGGTGTTAAGAGGAACAGAAATTGTTCAGCAACATGAGTATTTTGGGAAGTGGTGGACTAAATTCGTTGACAACTGTAATGAAAAGTGGTGCTGAAAATACGAGGTATGGAATATGTTAGAAAGCCTGAAGATACTCAACTGTGCATTTTGATAGCAGACAATAATAACTTATTATAAACATCTACTCGTGGAACTAATTTCACCTGAAGCTAACACCAAGGAGCAGAGGTTGCTCCCTGATAATCTTTCAAAGGAAAGATATACATAAACCTACGCTTTGTTTAGAATGAATGTCAAGGCTTGGACAGACAATGGTGTATATTGTGTGTCTTCTTTATTCCAAGCTATGGGGTTTGAACTGAGGAAAGGATCTTTGCTAGCAGAAAAGAAAGAATGACTAACTACTAGATAGGTCTAGCAAAAGCAGAATGTGAGAAAATTTGAGAACCAATAGCAGAACTGATGAAGTTATAAGCCACACAACAGAGACCGAGCAAGGGAGAAAGTGATACTCCAGAAAGGAAGTACTAAACCATAGCAGAGAGGCGGCAAGGAAGGACAGCAGCTGTAACATAGCTAATACTTACAAGTATATAAAGATAACAACGAAGACCTGGGCTAACTGTGAGAAGAAATTTAGATCATCGCAGGGCACCGTAATTTACAGTATTTCAGTTTTCCTGGTATAAGATGAATGGAGAGAAGTAAATAGAAAGATCACACAAAGAGACATGCCCATGGAGGTTTGGCTGTTGAGTGGTTTATCTGCACATATGCTGCCCATGATGACGGAAGGAACTGAAGTAAAGAGGAAAACACTTGTACAATGGCCAGTGCCTTCTGTGTATACAGGGGAAAGGTCTGGAGTTAAGAAATAAAGACAATGAGGAGCAGTAAAGAGGGGTGTGGGTGGGTATCATTACCCTCAGAGGAGGAGGCCTTTTACACTCATGATTATAAGAGAGTCATGATCTAGAAGTAGACAAAAAAATCTATGTGTGGGTCCCCCTAAATCTTGAAATATGGGAGAAACTCAGCCTTCAGTGAAAGAGGAAGCAAGCAAGCATCCTTGCAGGTCCAGCTGCTGTTGAGGAAAGATGGTGCTCGCCACTGTGCTCTGTGTGGTGCTAGCTCCCTTGAGTATTAGAGGTGAACACCAAATAACAATTTTCATAATTGTATAAGCCCAAGATACACTGTGCCCCCATTGCCTTTTCCATGAATGCTATGCTACAAACTGAAGTATTAGGAAAATACTGTGTGGTACACACATTCTACCCTAAATTTTTCATACATATTTGATCACTGAACCATTGTCCTGGTAGTGATATCTAGTAACACCTTGCTAGACAGACATCCTATATGTCATGATTAATTTTTGTCAACTTAACATAAAGTTGAGTCACCTGGGAAGAGGGGACATCAGTGGAGGAATGTCTCTATCAGAGTCACCTGTGGATATGTCTATAGGGCATCTTCTTGATTAACATTTAATGCAGGATGCTGCCACTCTGGGGGCAGGAGCTTTGGGTCTGTATAAAAAGACAGGCTGATCAAGCTACAGAAATCAAGTCTGTAAAGACCATTCCTCCATAGTTTCTGCTTCAATTCCTGCCTCCAAGCTCCTGCATTGAGCTCCTGCCCTGGCTTCTCTTGATGATAGGCTTTTCCTTGGAAGTGTAAGATCAAATAAATTCTTTTTCCCGAAAATTGCTCTCATTCAGTGTTTTATCACAGCAACAGAGAAGCAAATTAAGGCACTATAGCATGTGGGGAACATTGAGATAAAGTAAGAAGGAAAAAGGCCTTGGTGGAAAGGTACAAAGGTTGAAGGCAGGAAGGTCTGTATGGAATACAAGTCAGCTTGGCTGGTTTTGAACTCAGCTCTGACACTTCCGGGCTCTATTACCATGGGTAAGCTATTTCTCCTGGCTGTGCCACAATTATTTCTCTATGGAAAAAGAAGAGGATGCAGGCCAGGACAGACGTGTGACAGGGCAATGATAGAATTTAGATTCATGAACCCACAAAAGCTTAGAAAAATGACTAGCATGTGGCATGTGTCCCTCCAGAGAAGAGATACTATTGTGGAGTCTATCTGCAGTAGCAGAGTTATTCTGAATGACAAACTGTCTTCTGAGCAGTAAGAGCTGCCAGGGAAGAGCAACTGTGGTTGCACAGGGAGAACGCAGGAGGCCCAGATCTCAGATGGACTTGAACTGTATAGGAACCTAGATCCCAAGTGCAAGGCTGCAGAAACGTAATTAAAAATCCTACCTGCCTGCATAGCCTAGGGGCTCCCAGTGTAACCATTTCATACATGGGCTGCAGAAAACAAGAGATCAGTGTGCTGATCATGGAAACTTCCTCCCACACATGAAGCTTTTGGGCACTCCCTTGGTCCATTAGTACAGAAAGATGGTTAGTGGTCTTTCATCCAAATGTAAGCATAGGTAGCTCTCCACACCCTCCCCTCCACCTCTTTCTCTTTGCACATCTGAGAGATGGTCTATCCCTACTAGTTGGGTGGATGGCCTTCTCCTTCAGAGTAGTAAAAGGCAAAAGTTGTGTGTGTGCACATTTTTGTGTATGAATACGGGCACATATGCCATAGCATTCATGTGAAGGACCTGGCCTTCCACCTTGTTTGAGAGAGGGTCTCTTTGTTGTTTTTCTGCTGTGTATGACAGACTAGCTTGCCACGAGTGTCTGGACCATCGCCTGCCTCTACTTCCCATCTCCCTGGAGAAGTGGGAAGATTACATCTGCATCTATCTTTTACATGGGATTTGTGGACTTGAACTCAGGTCCTCATGCTTGTATAGCAAGTGGTTTTACCCACTGAGCCATCTCAACATCCCTTCAGTCCACTTTGTAACAAGGAAAGTGAGTGATAAATACAGAGGTCTTTCTAATCAGTGTCTCTTCATGTTTAATGACCATTTCCTTTCCTGCTCACTTATTATCTTTCCCCCAAGGTTTCACTGTCCTCACTTTAGCTAACAGTTTTAAGTAAGAACATTGTACTGTGTCCATGTCTCAAATCCAATAAGACAGAGTATGCTTTCCCTACCCTCTGAAAGAGAAAGAAGACAAACAGAGAAGACTGCTTTGGGCTACTATAAAGGTGCTCTGACCAGTTACAAGCATGGCCCTGGAGGAGAAGTTGGGCTATTCATGTATTTATTATTCAAGATTCAACTGGAGAAAACATGGTGAAGTGGATGTCTAGGGAAAAATTAAAAAAAAAATGTTTCTTTGATGAGTGTCTTAACACATGTAGAACTCTATCAGAATCTTCCACCTTCATGTTGGTTGCATATAACAGCCCTACTTCCATGCGCCAGCCTGTGTTGATGAGTTAATAGCTGACTTCAGTATGTTTCAGGACATCTGAAATGGAATCATCTATGCTTTACGAAATAGTCATGAGAATATGTACCGTGTTAACAGAACTGATCATAATGAAGGTGCACGTTCACTTGGTGATCTGGTGTTTAACACCTGTCAGGATGGACTAGTGTAGCACTAGTTACCTTTTATTTGGTATTGATGGAGTGGACCATCAGTCCTGGGCTTACCAGCCTTTGTACTTGGTTTTATTCTTAGAATAGGGAAGAAACACAATGAGGAGAGAAGGAAGACGTAGAAGAGGAGTTTAAGAGAAGAGAAAGAAGGTGCACAGGTCTATAGGAGAGAAAAAAAATGTGTTTCATCAGCTAAGCAAGATCCATGCCTGACAGCCACACACTGAAACAGATTAGTAAGACAAAAACATAGTAAATTTATTTAATATTATGTTTACATAACTGAGGCGTTTTCAGGAATGAAGATCAAAGACTCAGGGAGATCTACTTGTGTAGATGTAACCAACCGTCTTATTAAATAAGAAACACAGAAACAATGTAAAAGAGAAAGCCGAGAAGTCAGAGCTCAGAGCTAAAATCTCACCCTTCCTCCTGCTGTCCCAGCTTCGCGAAAAGAGCCCTACTTCCTGTCGGTTCGTTTTTTTAAAGTATGTTGTTCTGCCTTCTCATTGGTTGTAAACCCAAACACATGACTGCCTCGTCACTGTCTGAATGTACAGCCCCCTAGGTCTTAAAGGCATATGTCTCCAATGCTGGCTGTATCCCTGAACACACAGAGATTTTATGGGATTAAAGGCGTGTGCCACCACCGCCACACTCTTGCTATGGCTCTAATAGCTCTGACCCTGAACACACAGATATCTATGGGATTAAAGGCGTGTGCCACCACCGCCACACTCTTGCTATGGCTCTAATAGCTCTGACTCCCAGACAACTTTATTTATTAACATACAATCAAAATAATAATTCAGTACAATTAGATTATCACCACATACTTGATATAGACAGTGTTGCAGAAGGCAGACTGGTTAACAAAAGACACAATCCAATGGAAGTAAACCTGGGTGAACTCAGCAAGACTCTGGTACCTATTTCCACCCACAGTCCCTCAGAAAAGGGGGAGCAAAGCCCTTGAGACTAAAGAAGCTAAAGAAACCTGTGAGACTTGCAGGACTTGGAAGACCCTGAAAGCTAGCAGACTCAGAGCTTCTGCAAGCAGAAAATGACTACCAGAGAGGAGGAGATGTCAGGGAGGCTGCAAGTTGGGCAGAGGGCTGCAGAGCTGCATGGCTGCAGATTTCGTGAGCTGTCACCTATGATGGGTGGAACTTTCAGTGACAGAGCTGTCTCTAAATCACCCAGTGTCCTGTAAGTAAATAAACCCATCGGTTGGCTAAACTGAACATCAATGGAACTGTTTCTCTGCTCTGTTCAGTGCCCTCTCTAGAGAGAAAGCACAATTGTTCATGTCACCCCCAAAGAAGTATGACAGCAGCTTGTTTGTTCAGATTCTCCTCCGGGGTCTCCAGGTGGGGGGCAGGACACCTGTCATATGAGGGTGATCAGGAGAGAATAAGAGAAGGTCAGAGTGTAAACTTTCTTGCACTCACTGGGGGTACTGAGGAGCCACATTTGAGGACATTGTCTTGGGAGCCCTAGTAAGAATAAGACCCAGATTTTTGGACATGACTTCCCTAGTTAATTTCTCTTCTTATTGTAATATATAGAGGCAAACCAGCAATATGGGACCTGCATGTGTTATTTTTTTTCTCAGAGGGTCTCTCACTTTTGAGAACAAAAGCTACAAAGTAGCAAAGACTTCATTTGCTTTAACAGCTACTGCAACATTTCTAACAACCCTCTTTGTATTCTCCTCACCACCGGTTTGCAAGGAAGTCTCTGTCTTAATAAATGCTCTATTGATGGACCTGGACCAGAAGGACATGACCAAGATTTTTATCTACAGAGGCTTTCAGGAAAACTGAATGCCAGTTTGTTCGCTCGTAGGCTCCAGTCCTTCTGTGGATACACAAGCAAGGGGCTGAATGTGAGGCTTTCTGGGCTCCATTTCCCATCTCACCCAGAGCCACACAGCTCAGATCTGTAATATCAACTGGGGTTCTGTAATATTATATTGCCAAAGGCTCCCAATGCTAAAATCAAAGTTTGGAACCCATAACACTGCACTGGGCTGAAAAGATAAGAAAATGCTCCTCTCCCTAAAGTCACTGTCAAGGGAAAGCAGTTGGCATCACCCTCACTGGAATTAGAATATATTTGTTTCTGTACTTTGGGGGTTTTCAGATGTAGTCTAGTTATCAAGGAGCTCGCAGCTCAGTTGATAATGGGCATGTCTCTAAAATATTAATCCAGGCAATAAAAACTAGTCAATTCTTCAAGGGCAATGTTTGAATACTTGGTCATTAGGGAATGGTGCTACTTGATAGGGATTAGGAGATGTGGCCTTGTGGGAGGAGGTGTGTCACTGGGGGTGGGGCTTCGAGTTTCAGATGCTCAGCCAGGCTCAGTCTCTCTCTCTCTCTCTCTCTCTCTCTCTCTCTCTCTCTCTCTCTCTCTCTCTCTCTCCCTCCCTCCCTCCCTCCCTCCCTCTCTCTCCCTCCCTCCCACCGTCCCTCCCCACCCTCCTGCCTGAAGATCCAGCTGTAGAAATCTCAGCTACCTCTCCAACACTATGTCTGCCAGCATGCCACCATGATTTCTGCCATGATGATAACGGGCTAAACCTCTGAACTTTAAACCAGCCCCAATTAAATGCTTTCTTTTATAAGAGTTGCCTTGGTCGTGGTGTCTCTTCACAACACTAGAACACCAACTAAGACATCACCAAAAAGTTTATTAGAAAAGGAGGCATTTCTAGAAGTTACAATTTAAAGATAGGTTCCTCAGAATTTATTTTGTGTATGGAATTGCATATGTGTGCTATGCAGATACACTTATATATGGTTACACATTTGGAAGGAGGCCATAGGATGACTGTGGATGTCCTTTCAAAAATCCACCTTTAATTTGAAATGGGGTTCTCAAATATGCCAAGTGGGGCAGTTTGGCTAGAAGTCATAGAAGTCCACCTGTCTCTATTTCCCAGTGCTTGGATTAAAAGTCCATGTGACTACACCCAGATTTTCACATGGGTTCTGGGGTTTGAACTTAGGTCCTCATGCTTTCAAGGCAAGAACTTTTCCAACTAAACAACCTCCACAGTCTGCTTACCAGTATTTCAAAAATGGTTTATGTACTGTGAGAGAAATAATGAAGACCAAGTGAAGATTACAATTCATATGGAAAATGAAGCAAGAAAGATGGTTCAATAATGCCCACCTTCATTGTGCTATGCATTGTTACAAATGACTTTAACTTCATTCTTACTTCAACACAGTTAACAATCTGAGTGCGGTGGTACACATCTGTAATATAAACACTTCAGAGACGAGGGTGAGAGGACTACAAGTTCAAAGTCAGCCTGGGCTACAAAGCTATACTGTGTCTTAAAATAAAAAGAAAAATTAAAAAGCAAACATGTTTGGGGAGTAAAGTAGGTAGGTCATTCCCATGCCTCCCTGTACGGGGATTCTCACAGATTTTCAGTACCCTTCACTAATAACTGCCTCCACCCTTCTTCCTTAGGGGAATGAGCTGATACAATTTTTAGTCACATGTTCTTAGGCTTAAATGATTTTATATCCTAGTCTATTGACCCCAGAGACACCACTATAATGATCTCTCTAAGAACCAGAACTAGACTTTGGGTATCTCAGCATGTGTGTTCATATTTAAATACACCATCTTTCTGCTTAAATAATCTTACACTTATTTCTGTCTGTGGTCATGGTCCTAACTCAGGTGCTGGGAATCCAACTCAGGTCCTCTACAAGAGCAGCCCAGCCCTGTTATCTAACCAATCTCTTAAAGTTGAATATTTAAATTGTTTCCAATATTTATAAGCTAATACAGTTCTTTCCTTTAAAGTGAAATTATAAAGGAGAAAGTTATAGATTAAAAAACACTCAAAAGTCCCCATTTTCTGAAGGCTGCAGTGTCAACTTGCCCCATAAAAAGGGTGTTGATAGTTTTGTCCATGACATAAGTAATGGATGGCTTCTCCAGTTGATACAGATATCCTAGCTACCTACCAGTCTATTTGATGCCAAATTGAAGGTGAAAGGATGTGTTATTATTTCTAATTATACTTTTGTAAGCCATGTTTTTCATATTTTGTGTTATTTAAATGATCTCTTCTGTGAATGACCTTTGCTATATTTTCCTACTGTTTTTGAAGACCCCTCAACTTGTGAATTATATAATTATGGATATATGTGAAACAATGACACATTCTTCAAGAGCTAAGCTTTATGACATGCACTGCACATAAATTTTCAACCAACAATTTGATCACAAACTGTCCACTGTTATAAATATTTCTGATGTATAGATATGATTATTTAGGTAACTAAATCTATTAATATTCTTTTGTTGGATCTAACATCATATTTATGATGTCTAGTCTTGATTGTCAGCTTGATAGAATCTAAACCAATCAAGAGACATACCTCTGGCAGGTCATAGGGCATTTCTATGAAGGATTGCCTGGAAGGACACATCTTCTGGCATGGGGTCCAGATACAACGAAGTCTGAAGAAACAGCAACATTTCTTGCCTGCCTGCCCTCAGTTCTTATTGATGAGTGTGTCCTTCCTACTCTTGCTGCTGCTAATATTCTTAAGTGACATCCTATTCCAGTGTCTTTGGCCTTCCAAAGTAAGCTGAAGATCAATGACTCAGGGACTTCCATGCCTTCAGCACCAGATTGGGACTGTTGAGAAGTCTAGTTTGTAGACTGAGTACCTATCAGGTTCTCAACCTCTCCAACATGCAGATGGTGTCATTGATGGGCATTGAAGAATTCTCTATTGTGTAAGTTAATCTGCTACATATAGCACACACACATACAGATACATACACAATCAGTTCTGTTATTTTATTTATAAAACTCTGTTTTATATAGACTGTAGCACTAGGAACAGGGTCTTTCCTCTTAAGACACATTTTGTATTGTCCCTGTGCAGAACACAGGTATCTCTTTAATGGTACTAACCTCTTTAACAATTGCAGCTGCTTTTTCATCACACATTTACTCTACAACTTCCAACTCACTCATTTCCCAACAAAACTATTACTTTTCATACCTTCTTGCTCCATTGTTGCTCTCTCACTGGAGAACTAGATAAGAGCTGGGATCAGTAACCATGACACAGTCTGATATCATCCACTCTTGCGATTTCCTCCACCAAACATAATAGTCCATTGTTTTTCAGTCAGCCTCACCAAACACAGGCAGGATGCAGCCATACTGTGTGCTAGACTTTAACATAAAACCAATAGCCCAAATCTTGAGAGAGTCTCAATTCTTCTTTGAAACCTCATGAACCAGACTTAATTGTTCACATTTCCTACCACATCCAGGTCTTCTGAATGCCACAAGTATGACTTGTTAAACACTGCCAAAAAGCATTTTGGGTATATTCCATACCCAAGTGCCAGACCATTCTATATTCCTCCCACAAAACAGTTCCAAAGGCCTACAAACCATTTGGTTAGGTTTATCAAAGCCATGGCCCCACACCTTAAAAGCAATTCTCTGTATTACTTTGATTATTGCTATGACCAAATACCTAACAAGATGCAATGTGGGAAAGAAAAAGTTTCTTTTGGCTTACAACATAAGGAGGACTACACTCCATCATAGTCAGGAAAGCATGGTGACAGGAACACAAAGTAGCTGGGAACTGAAGTCAGGAAGCAGGGTACACAGGAAGTGAGTGGAGCTGGGCTATAAAGCCTCAAGGCCCACCCCTAGTGATTCACTTCCTCTAGCAAAACTCTACCTCCAAAAAAATCTCACAATTTTCCCAAACAGCACTGCCAGCAGGGGACCAAGTGTGCAAACATCCTAGGTTGTGGGGAAATTTCACATTCAACCCACAACTATGAAATATATGGCCTCTCTGATCCACCAAATCCATAAATACTCATGTATTTTTTCTAATACTTTTTGTTTCTATATTTAAATTTTTAATGTGTGATATAAGCTGCAAATGGAATAAAGTACAGATCTAAATTTTCCTCCAGAATGGGCAGTATTCCTAATCACCCACTGACTGTAATAATTCCTCCTTTTCATACAGATTTTAAATGCTATGTTTATCCTTATGTTAAGTTCTCAGAAATGCCAGAGGCTGGATTTCATTCCTGTCCAAGCCAATTTGTGCATTTCCAAAACAGTATCATTCTGCTTGAATTCTTTCTCTTTTTATTCTTTGATAATTATATCTGATCTTGTTAATATCTCCTTCTTTCTCTTTGTGTTGCATGCTTAATTTTATATTTCACATTGAACTTAAAAAAGAATCTTAGAAAAAAAAAGAATCTTAGATTTTCATCTCCTTCAAGGACATCCTTTAAGTCTTGTTCACTTCCTTTAATTCATTAGTTCACTTGACAAATGTTAACTGATAGCTTGCTATAAATCTAGGAACAAAGCTAGCGAAGAGTAAGGTTGGAGAAAGCAAGCAAACACAAGCACCCCTCAGGATCATGCCACAGATGGGAGACTGTCATCCATCCAAAAGGAATAAAACTCATATTCACTTTAAACAGTAATAAATAAAAGAAGAGGGAAATAAGGGGAGAGTTTCTTGTTTGAACCTTTGCCACATTGCTTCATCCTTACTCATCCTGTACTGTTAAGAACAGCCTCCCACCAAGCTTTGGTCATTTCTTTGGATAATCTTGCTTTGTTTCTTTCCATTATCATTTTCCTAAGTCGGGTTTGAAACAGAGTGGTGATTATAATTATGACCCACATCACATTCATGCGAACTCTGTGCCATTTGACTAGGAAGGATTATGCTGGACATTCTACACTCAACAGAAAGGTAGAGGGAGGAGGGGGAAGAGGAGAAGGAGGAAGAAAAGGAGGAGTAGGTAGTTGGAGGAGGAAAAGGAGAATGCAAATGAATTTCCTTAGGAGATGTGAGTAACCAAAGTTAACTCATGAGATGTTGGTCCAGGGACATCTGTGGACAATATGCTCATGTTCTTTTCCTTCCTCTCTATCTGAGATCATATCTTTTATCATCTCTAGTGTTTATGTGTGTGCTTTTACTGTTCTTTTCTTCAGGAGACTTCCAAGAAATTTCTTTTTTTATGGGTCCTTCCAGAGAACCAGCTTATAAACATTCCTATCATCATGCCCCTCTCTCCCCATTGATTAATTTCTGCTTTTATCTTCGGCATTCCTCGATTTGTTCTACTTTTAGCAAGATTATAAGTGAGAAAAAGTGCAATCCATTTGTGCCTTCTGTTGTCAAGTTTCTAATCCCAGTGTTAATAATCCCACATCACTGAATGCACGGGGTCATGGTCAAGTACATAGATTTTGGTGTGGTACCAGTGGTGTAGTCTCATCACACAGTTCTGCCCTGAACAACTGTGTACTACAGGCATATAGTTTCCACATCTGTAAAATGAAGCTGATGATTATGAAACATCTCCCAGGGTTGATGTGACGATTACTTGAGCAAAGATCTAGAAAGCTCTTAAAGCAGGTCTTGGCACACAGTCACTGCTGTGTAATACATGAATAAATTACATTGATGCAGTGCTTGATTCTTTACAAAGCTTCTCACATTAATTTTCTCCCTTAGAGAGCAAGACAATCCCATAAGGCAAACAGTCTTCATCAAGACTCTGTGTAAGATAAATCTAGGCAGAGTCAAGTTAGTGAGTGGGAGAGTCAGGTCTTAGGACTCTGTGATCAGGGCATTGATTTGAGGCCAAGTGAACTCTTATGTTCAGGACACTTGGGTGGATCAACATAGAGAAGTACGTGCCTGGCTCAAATCCAGACATTGGCAACAGTAGCAGACTAGGAGCCCCTCCTTGGGACTGCAATCTACCCAATACTGGGACTGACAGCTTGGTCAACTGCCATGGGGCTGCCTGGCTCTGCCCAAGTACAGGCTGCTATCACAGGAAGCAGTGGAGGAAGATCTTGTCTAAGTGCAGGAGATGTGGGTTCCTATTGTGCTGCTGCTTGGATCCTATTTAGTGAGCCTGAGGTTGGTAATTTGTTCTGCTCTGTCTTAATTTTCTCCAACAGGAAAAAGGAAAAATAATTCTGTCCAGCGTCCTTTATAAATACCCTACAAAATTCAAAGTATGCTGGTGTTGGTGAACACTTTGAAAGTTGTGGGTGTATCCAACCTGTGGCCCATGGGCCATATATGGTCCGGGAGAGCTATGAATGAATGTGGCTCAATACATTTGTGGATAACAACATCATACTGTGATGTTATAATGTTGACCATCACCATTGTTTTCCACACAAGTAAGCTATCACCATGAATTTCTTTGCTTACACAACTCAGGAATGAATTGCAGCATGGAAGCAGCTCTCAAGCTTTACTATGGGCCCCACAGTCATATGCCTAGGAAAATTCCTCAGCTCTTGCTCATACTGAGAGCATCAATGTCCTCACTTGACAAAAAGGAGAAAGCCTCTAGTTGTACATTCAAACAGAAATGCAATTTCCAATTGGCGTTTTCTTGATGTTAAACACAACAGAATTTTTCATAAACAATTTCCATGGAACACCTACAAAATTAAACAAGAGAGGGCTTGGCGTACAGCAGAGCTGTATAAAGCTTAGCTAGCATGGACAAGGTTCAACTCTTACTACCATGATGAAGAAAAAAATGTAACTATGTAAGGGGCTGGGGAGAAATATCTGTGGGTAAGACTGCTATGCAAGCATTAGGATCTGAGTTCAAATTCCAGGGACCTATATAAGATGATGGTTGTGTGTATACCTATAAGCCTGATACTGTGGAGGGAGGGAGGATCCCTAGGTTTGATGGCTAACAGCCTAGTTCCAAGTTCAACGAGAGACCCTGTCTCAAAAGAGTAAGGTGGAGAACAGCAGAGCAAGATGCCTGACACCCTCCCCTGGCCTCACACGCTACACCACACCACACACCACACCACACCACACACACACACACACACACACACACACACACACACACGGAAAGATAAGGAAGCAAAGCTTCCCTTAGCTCTTCTTTGTTGTTTTAAGAGTGTGAACCCCCTGGGGGAAATCAAATTCAGTGGGGAAAGGGATTAATCCATGTCCGTTACACATTATAAGAACCATGTCCATTGATACTTATGTCTTGTCCACTGTAATTCTCTGACATTTTTAACTCACTATACTTTGGTCTCTATTCTTGTAACATGAGCTGAATTTGTTTATTAACTAGTTTATATTTTCTTGATGAACAGCTAGTTTGACTTTCATAAAATTTACAGAATAGTAATGGAAGAAGATGTATAGGTCAAGGGTGTATGTATAAAGGGCAAGTAAGTGTGGGAGACAATGCCCTGATTTCTGATTTCTATTTCAAGTAGAATCCTATTATGTGAACATCTGTATTTTAGAATAGAATATTTTCTTTCTTTGCAAAGAAGAGAGAGAGGGAGAGGGAGAGTGGGGAGGAAGGGAGAGAGGGAAAGATTCTTCTGAGAGCTGAAATGTTTCTACTTTTAAGTGTTTTATTCTTTTGCTGTCAGGGGAGGCAGGGAATTGTGAGAAGGAAAAAGATTAGATATGGAAAATAAAGAAATTAATGTTCAAAGAGTTTGTTGGAGAGGACCTTGGCTGGACTTGCCACTTGAGGAGAGGATATAGTTCTCTGTGGCTACTTCTGGATGTACCTATGCCTACTCAAGCTAGCAAAGGAATCCCAGGGCTACTTCCCTAAAGCCCCTATGGATATAAGATGTTCTTAGCCAGATACAATATGTGTCCTTAAAGAAGGCTATTGTCTATTCCAATTGCTCGGCCCTCATCAGACCACCTTAGAACAATACATACAGGTAGAGGCCAGCAAAGTGGACAGCAATGAGTGATGATATGATATCTATTGTTAGATATTTATCTATACACATGCCCAGATGATCCCAGAGAGAGAGAAAAAAATCTCATCTAACCCACTAGAAAACAGAGTTTTAACCTGTTATAGTCACTTGGCATATGAAAGATATACAAGAAATGTCTGCAAAATGAGTGAATGAGTTTTAACAACTCAGTAGAGATGGGATAATTATGATGGGTGTGGCAGTTTTGACATTATGTAGCTCCCAAATGTGTGGGCTGGATATAAATGGTCTCCAACACACCAGTGTTCAGAGGTGAAATTTTGGGGAAATGACCATGAGGAGTTGGCCTATAACAACGAATTAATCCATTGATAGATTCAGACATTAAATGACTATGGGAGGTAATGGAACTGTGGAAAGTGGAGTTTAGCTAACAGAAGGGTCACTGATACCATGCCCTAGAAAAGTATACTTATTTTAGACCTTCACTTGTCACTGTCTCCGTTTTGTGGCTGCCATGGTGCAAGCAACTTCTTTCTACTACATGGTTCCATCCCATGATGTTCTGCTCTGCACCCCTGGCCTGGAACAATAGGACAAACCAATCATGAGCTGAAACTAGGAGCCACGACAGCCTTTTAAACTTTTTGGCAGGTGTTTATCCCAGCAATAAAAGGCCAGGTTAATCCAATGAGACAGCAACATTTCAGAAATGCTAACGGTAGAGGTGCTGGGATTCAAAACCAGGGATGCCCGGGTTCTACAACCAGTGCCTTTTAAGGCACCTTGTTGTCCTCACATAACCAACTGTGATGAATGCAGAGGACACTCTGATCTGGAGCTTCAAGTCACATTCTCCCAAGATCCAGTGAGGAATGGAAATATTTATCTGGGGAAAGAACATCTCTAACAAGATATGACAAGGCACTAAGCTGAAAGGATTAGTCCAAGGTCAAATAATGGATATACATACTGTCACTCAGCACTGCCACTCCCATAACAGATTTCTACACTCTTAGCAACTGTCTAGGCACCCCTCCCCATTGACTGAAGCAAGCATGCTTGATAAATGCTCTTCGGTGTTGCTAGGAAAACTTTTTTTTTAATTTATTCTTTGTGTCGTTCACATCATGCATCTCAGTCCCATTCATTTCCCTGTCCCTTCATTTTCACCCTCTGCCCTTGTAACCTCCCCTCCCCAAATAGAATAAAATAAAATTTAAAAGAAAGAAAAAGGAAAAATCTTGTCATGGAAGCTGTAGTATGACACAGTGAGCCACACAGTAAACCCCTTTATTCATATTGCACATATCTTTATGTACAAGGGTTCAGTGCAGAGTCATTGGTCTGGTTCGAGGCCTCTGGTTTCTGCTACTTGATGCTGGGCGCTCACTGGGGCTCTTCTAGGTTGTCCTGTTGTTGCCCTGTGTCATGGAGATCCTGCAGCTTTGGGTCTACAGGTCAGGTCCCTTCGAGTGCTCCAGCAGATCACAGATGAGGGTGGATGCTGAGGTAGGCCAACTCATAACCCTGGTTCTGGGTCTGGGTTGTTGCAAGGTTGGTTCCCACCAGCCCTCCCTGGTCTTCACTCCCGGGGTGAGCTCTCCTGCATTGGCTAGGTTAATTTCTAATGTCCCTCCCTCTAATTTATTTTGTCCTTTGCTACTTTTTTTACCTTATTCCTATGTTTTACAATGTTAAATGAATCATGAAAGTCTCTCTTCTACCCCTTGGCACAAAAACCCAGGTAGACTCTAGGTGTTCCCCAACAGTGTCCTCTATTAAATCTACCTTCCAGATTAAAAAAACACTATTAACTACAACTTGTATAAATGTTGGTAACAGGAAAAGATGCCCCTTTCTGAGGTTTAGACAACAACTCTCACAAACACTGAATTCCGTGAGCTAGCTAAAGCAAAGTTCTGGGACACATTTTAAATATAAAGAACTAGCCTTGTTCACTGACTTACAGTCAACATTTTCCTGGGTCCCACATAAAGTGAAGACTGCCACAAGACAAGTTGGCCCATTGAAAATGCCATTTTCTAAGCAGCATCACATTTGGATTTGGGCCAAGCTCAAGGACTGTAAAATAAGGGTTGCTTTTTGTCCCTAATGTGAGTTTCACAGCTGGGTATCTGGCTTTTGATGGTTTAGGAAGAATAAGAGGGAAGATTTCATATTGATTTGTTTCCAAGTTTACTTTTTAATAACACAAATAACCTTCAGTATCTCCTAAGGAATTCTATCAACACTATCACAGTATAAAGCTCAAATCTCCAGGTTTGAAATCCTAGCCCATGTTCTACTCAGGGTTGTTAGTTCCAAACAATAGAAATCGATTCTGATTGACTTAAGTATTAAATAGGAAGTGAATGCATAAGGTGGTCAAGGAATTGAGCTGATGTTTGAAGAACTAGGCTCGAGAAAAGATAGAAATATCTGAGCACAGTCAAGCTCTTGCGGCACCCACAGAGGCCCTGATCTCTTTTTCAGCACTCTGTATTGCTGGGCACAGGTGCCTTGGACACCAACACCTGACACTGAGACATGAATCTTGTCTGTTTGTCCCTATCTTTTTGCATCATTCTTCATAATCCAAACAAGATAATCACACTTAAACTTTGGTCCAAGATTTTGCTATTAGTGAGTGGAGATGGGAAATAATTGCCCATCTCCTTGGCTTCTTTTCCAATAAGAAAGTGTTTAAGAGCTGGGAAACCCAAATGATGAAATCCTGTTAAAACAAAATGTGCAAATGAATACAAAATAAATATTTCATGTCAGTGAGCTGCCTCAATGACAAACAAGTACCTGTATTTATTAGTTAATTTCTTCAAGCAGTATATAAAATACTATATTATATGTTATATACATTCAGGCAATACACCATGCATAAGATATAAATAATCTCCATTATCTCTTTGAACTCTGCATAGCATCCCTAGGGTGACAAGTATTGTCTTGTTAGGGCCAAGGAAGAGAAATGGGTTACAGAGCATGTAAACACAAGAACCAAAATTCAAAGGAAACCTTGAAGCCCACACTAGTTCCCGAACCACTGAGCTGTACTTTTTCTCAGTGAGCACCGTTACTCTGCCTTGGCTCTGGATCTGCACCTGCTGGGAATATGATGGATGTTTGTGCTGACGCTTCCTTACAGCAGACATTCAGAGAGTACTTTCTATGTACAAGTCAATGTTACTGGCACCGTGGGGCAGATATAAACATGAGTGAAGCACGTGCAAATACCTAACTACAAAAAGAACACATGCCAAAGTCAGGCAGAAGACACATCCTTCAAATTCCTTCAAGGAGGGCTTGCTCTTTCTTGCTTAGCCCATATTCTCAGTGCTTAGGATGGATATTGGCCTATCACAGGTTCTTAGTACATGGATGAATTAAAATGTCTAACAGACATTCACTAAGCTCAGATTGTGAGACATGAACACTTCCAAGCTGCTTTGGGTATGTACTATTGTTTGTCTTGCATTTGCCGCCCCCCCAAGAATCACATGCAGAAGAGAGCCACAGCTGGAATGCAAATCTTGCAAACCGTACCCTATGTGGAGAAGGGCTTTCAGCCTCAAGGAACAGCTAGATATATCTGTCTAGGCCCTCATGTTTGTACCTCTTGACTTCCATAGAGGACAAGGTGTCTTTGCAACAGCTCTTCCAAGAAAGAAGAGACTGTTTGCTTCGGAATTCTACCTTGCCCCATAACTCAGCCTTTTGCTGCCAACTGGCAGGAGTGACCCATATACCCATCTCTAATCTGCTGTCTGTAACTAAGGTGAAATAATGAGATAACTGGCTTTAGCCAGTCAAATTGGATCCAGTGACATGTTAAGAAGTGGTGGGGATAAGGCTTAATGGGGTCCAGCCCTACAGTAGGAAGATCAACTTCCCCTGGAGAAGTTGATCTATCTGGAGATGGGTATCTAAAAATAAATGGAAGTCCAATAGTCTTAAAACTGTAGCTTGTCCTAGCCCCTACATAAACTGTTTTCCCCTCTATTTATATGTCTATGATCAAATTTATGTTATAGATTAGTCACAATAGATATTAATAATTGTGGTGGTATTGTGTTCACCAAAATATTGTGTACTCTAATAAATTTATCTGGGGTCAGAGAACAGACAGCCACTAGATACAAAGGCTAGAAAATGGTGGCACTCACACCTTTAATCCTAGCATTCCAGAGATAGAAATCCCTCTGGATCTCTGTGAGTTCAAGGCCACATTGGAAATAGCCAAGCATGGTGACACACCTTTAATCCCAGAAAGCCAGCCTTTAATCCCAGGGAGTGGTGGTAGAAAGCAAAAAGATATATAAGGCGTGAGGACCAGAAACTAGAGGCATTTTGGCTGGTTAAGCATGTGGCTGGTTAAGCTTCAGGCTTTGGAGCAGCAGTTCAGCTGAGATTCATTCTGGATGAGGACACAGAAGCTTCCAGTCTGAGGAAACAGGACCAGTTGAGGAACTGGTGAGGTGAGATAACTGTGGCTTATTCTGTCTCTCTGATCTACCAGCATTGACCCCAATAACTGGCCTCGGGTTTGATTTTATTAATAAGAACCTTTAAGATTCATGCTACAAATAATAGTAATCAATAGAGAACTATGGTAATAGTTTATAGTGAGAACTATGTGAATGAGATCTGTCTGGGTGCAAGTATTCCTCTCCCATTCTTCTCCTTTCTGGTGACGATGTGAAGATGCAGTGCCTATGTGGAATAATGAGGTGAGATGAATAGTGTAGGCATGGTTACCAAATGTCAGCCTAACAGTCTACAAGAAGTAGTTTTGTACAAACTCTGAAATGCTGCAACTATTGGTCTGGTAGCCATGACATCTAGTAAGAGACTAAGAAGCCAGTGGCATTTACAGTGTGGATATGCTAGTCAAGGGATGACTCACGTCCCATGCTGCAAAGCAGGACTGTGCAGGATTTCATCATGCTGTTCAGACTGGGTGCAATATAAAAGCTGGGAATTGTTTACTTCTAAAAGCTTCCATTTAGAATTTGTGGGCCAAGGTTAACTATGGCAAACTGGAATTGAGAAACTGGCAGGTAGATATTCTCCAGGTAGTAACTATGCGTACTATAACCCCAGTTTTAAAATTCCTACAACATCATCAATGCTCAGCCAAATTCCCAAAACTGCCTTGGCAAAAATACCCCATATCCATCACCATGTGCCTTCAACCTGCTTTTCCTGCCTCACTCCTAGCCACTGAACATGCCCTGTCCTTGCAGCCTAGAACTAATCATCCTTTCCTTTTAGCACGATACTTCTCAGCCATGTGGTTTGGCCATGCTATCCTGTGCCCCAAGGCTTTGCAACACTCAGGAGAACCGTAGCCCCTTCTATAAGCTCTGCCCAATCCCCACTCCCTCAGCTGAATGTGGATGGAGCTATGGCTTCCCAGTACTGCCCAGCATCTCCATTCCAGGGACCCTGAAGAATGCTGTGGTAGCCAAGTTGCCCTTGTCCCCCAAAACCAGGCAGGGCATCTGAAAGATAGAGTCTTTCAGCCTATTTTTAAAACTGAATTTATTTTTAGGCAGTATACAAGCTAATGGATTTCACTGTAACATTTTCACATATATACATTATTACACTTAATTATCCCCCCAACTCACCTCTTGCCCTCTCCCCCTCTTTTGCTGAATCCCTACCTTCAAATAGTCCATCCTTTTGCTTTTATGTCAAATATATTCTGTTAATCCCTTTTCCCTTTCCCCCTGCTAGTCTTAGAAAAAAAAAAGGAAGTAAATGAAACCTAACGCTAAATATTCTCAATGTCCTGACAATTCTCTTCACAATTCCAAAGTGGGTATTTGTTGATATAATCATCTGTTTGTTTTCTATTTTTCCCTTGAAAAAAACATATGCTCTGTGGGGGCTATGTCTCTTGCCCACCCCCACCCCACACCTGTCCCAGGGGCTTAATAAATATTTGGTGAATAAATAAAACATCTGGGGTTCACAGCTGCCTGCAAAAAGCACACCCACCATTTTTCCATCAATTCGATCTCCTTCACCAAGTAAATAATATTGCTGTAGGAATAGAGAAGAAATCTAGCCTTTATTCCAGGCATCTTTTTATAGCTTCCGTTAGTGCAGAGGCACAGACCCGAGTCACGTGATTTTGTATTTAGAATATTAATTTTCCCTAGGTCAGGCAGAAGCAGCAATACTTTCCTTAATGAAATGCTCTTGTACTAATTTCTATTTGTATGCAAAGGACATCGTGGGTTTAACACATTGAGACAGTCTCTCCCAGCTAGATCTGCCTTGCGAAGAAGGGGAAGGCATCTGATTTATTACATATAAACAAAATGAATAAGATAACATTTTATTAGTTAGCAACCATTATAAAAACAGCAATGAAATGGGGTAGTACAAGTGGAAGACGCCCTTATCAATAAATCCTGGGGAAGTTTAGGACCCTGGTACATGTTAGAATAATAAAACAGATAATTAAAAGGATCACATTGCAGACCTGTATCATTTCATCAGGAGCTTTGAAACAATAGGAAACACCAGGGCAGCCATGGTCTGTTAATTGCTAACCTTTTGGAAAGAAAAGACATTTGCAGTTCAAGTTGGTTTAGTACATGTGGGAAAAAAAAAAATCCATTTTTAGGTTCTATGGTGTTCGAAACATTCAAATCCAAGTAAGAGATGTCTTTCACATCAATGTATTTCAGGGTCTGGTTTCTGATGGTGAGACAGTAATGGTTTTATGAAAATTAGCCATCCTGTCAATTATGTATGTCCTAACTAATAGCAGTAGGTGACAAAGACTTGTTTTTATCATTTTCTCTGGAAAAGAGTCTTGGTTTTTCTTCCCTTGTCTAAGAATCTTCATTTCATCCCCCAAAAATCCTTATGACACATGGAAAATACTTTTTTATACGAAAAGCATGGCAAGGAAACACAGAGCTGGGAGGATTTTCATTTCCCAGAGAGCTGTAGTCAGTTTTTAGAAAGTAAATTGTGTCCTGTCCTCCCTCCCCAGGTCAGTGTCTCCCTCCCTCCTCCTGGTCAGTTTAATATGAGTCACCGCCAAGGCTTTGTTGTGTGGAATAACATTTTCTCCTGGGACTCAGTTCATGCAAAACACACCCTGCTGAGAGAGTGGAAATCTACCCATAAGACATTCTCCCAGCAGCAAGACCCTGGAGGAAACCTGATCAGAATGCTTAATGACTTCACTGCCTCCTTTGCCTTTAACTCCTCCAAATTACTCAGAGTGGGAAAAAATATTAAGTCAACCACTTATTTAAGGCCGATCATACCAAGTGGCAACAGATACAGTGAGATATGGCCTGATTTAGAAACAAAAATATGAAAATGAGTAGATTATTTCTGTTATTTTCCTGATAATTTCTCTTCTTTCTCTTCTTTCTCCCCACTTTGTTTATAGTCACTCTGCAGTCATTCAATTGATCAATTCGTGAATATTTCTCAAAAAGAAAATTTAACTGCCACAAACTCAATAAGTTACATTAAGCCAAGCAGGTATTATTCTGCAACATTTTGATAAACTCAGATGTATTTTATGTGGTGTGACATGGATTACCACTAAAATAATATATGTGTTCATAAGTGGATAAACCACAAGCATGATCTGTTGAGACTGCCTTACGAAAAGTGTTGGAACAGGTTCATCTTTGCAATGCATACAGATAAGATACAGTTAATAATACAATATGAATGCAATTTACAATGATAATACAATTATAATACTAAAGCAATTCTATGTAACTAGTAGTGTGAGGCAATGTAAGGTACAGAATATATGCATACATGCATCTAGACACACACACCGAAAGCAGCTCACATCTTAGAGAAAGACCAGACAGAGCTGGCAAGAGCCAGCAGCTTGAAAAGGCATCAAAAGATACCCGGCTTGATGGTCAAGCAACAGAGGCTTGATAGCTCATGAGCAAGACATTGCATCATTTCCCTCCCTTTACTGAAAACACTTTTATCTAGGTTTTCAACTGTGTACTTATAATATACTCCACCATAGGATGCAGAGCTGTACAGTGTATGCCTGTATAAAAGCCCTGTTAAAAATTTCAAAGTTTGCAAACTGGAAGAATAAGTGAGTGGTTCATTTAATTTATTTTAATCAGTTCTATCAGGAAAATGCAACTCTATTGAAGGCAAACCTTTGCAGAAGCAGGGAGCAATTATGCTTTGCGTGTGGAGTGCTCTTTTTAAAAAGACCATGTGTGCAGCATTAAAAAAAAAAAGCCTAGCAATGTCAATCATCTTGATTTCACATTCCTTTAGTTCAGTCCTTAAACACTGCAAAAATTATAGAAAGCTAAAGCTGTTTCTCCCAAGATTCTGTGCAGCTGTTTTCTGCAGTTCTTGAACAGATTTCATATAAGTGCATTTCCACAGGTACCAGTTCTTTAGGTAAAAGCAACCACAGTGACAATCTTATCCTCCTTTTATGTAGGTATTCTCACATATCTTCAAGAGAATAATTCACCAAACAGGCCCCATGAGCAAGCAGAACTTTCACTAAATTTAAGTAACATCTCCTACCTGTTACCATCATGCTTTGCAGGAGTCACTCTGAGGCTGAGAAGTAAATGACAACCATTCAAAATGGCAGCTGTTTTTAAGGAAATGTGTTATATTGTTGAAGACCTGGTGGGAGGTAGGAATAACATCTCTGCAATACATATCAACTTCCAAAGACAGATAGATCTAAGATCCTGTCCCCAGAGAGAGCATAGATCAGGAAATCTCTCCTCTCCCTCCTTTCATGGCTTTGAATAGCCGTAAAATAAAGCCTATGTGGCTAAATGGGTAAATGCTACCAAGCCCGACAACCAGTGTTACACCCTGGGAACCACACGGTGGAAAGTGAGAATCAGCTTCTGGAAGTTGTTCTCTGACCTCCACACATGCATCATGTCATATGCTCCCAACACACACACACACACACACACACACACACACACACACACACACACACACACACACTTCATAAATGTAAATAAAATAAAGTCAATGCATGCACCTCACAAACCAAGACAGTCATGCTTCCTGTCTATCTGATGTAAGTGGATCAACTCTGAGCTCAAGATTGAGTGGAAATCTCTTGAGATACAGTGACATGTACCCTGTTTGGGTATGATTAGCAAAGGCCTCCAATTACAGCAGGCATATCGATGGCTTGTGACTGTAGCTGATTGCTTACATTCTCATTACTACATACAGTCTTAGCTTTGGGTCTTCCTGGACCTGGAGCACAGGAAATCGTATACATTTCATTATTATTAGAAATTCAACCAGCAGGTTGAAACTTTGAAGAAATACTTCAAATCTCCTGGAAGAAATAAATCACCTAAAAGTAGAGTAAGTTTCCTACTTAGCCCTCCCTTGCTTAGAAGCAGACTGAATTCCCAAAGTCTGTTGGTGAGCCAGTGGTTTAGTATTCAGAACACATTTCCCAACAGAAACAGTTGCAGACATTACCACCGCTTTCCTAAGTTAGAAAAAAAAAAAAAAAAGTTAACTCCTAATGTGCCAGAAACAAGTGCTAATGCTGCAGTGACATGATGTAAACACATCATTCGGCCATTTTTGTTACTATAACTGGAGAGAGAAATATTTTAATTTAAATTTTAGAGCAGACTCCTGAAAGCATGTCTCTCACCCTGCTCTCCAGAATCAGTGACAGACAAGTCACTGTGCAGCAGGTAAGCCCAGCAAACACATTTGAATGCTGGGTACTTATTAACTCTCACAGGCCTGGAATTGCACAGCAAAGGGGTACTGACTGTATCCTGTGCCATTCCTTACCCCCATCTTGATTCAGGTAATAAAATGACTGTTTAACAGGCTGCTCCTTAGCCGTGTAACCTTAGGCTGTTTAGTTACTCTCTGTGTGCCTCAGAGAGTTGTTTTGGAAATAAGCATGATTGATTTTTCTGCCATAGACACTAGCTCTCTGTCCTTAGTGGTCTCTCCACCACTTTGAGATGTCCCCAACCTGGTTTCGCTTGAGGGGATGGGGTAGGGGAATACTTTCTCTCCTCCAGTTCTTACTTGTCTTGTGTAGGTTATGCTCCACCTCCAACCCTACAATGTGATCTAAGCCTGCCAATCATAGGTGGCTTCTGGGGGTGACATCATGGAGACAGCTTCAAAGGCAGGCCATCTCCCTGAATGGATCCAAGGGCAATGGATCTTGGGATGATTTTTCCAGGAAGTTCTACATAGACATGTTTTTCTTGGCAGGGTCTAAGCCTGAGAAGATGCCTTCAAAAGCATCTGGTAGCCATCTTCATTCAACCCAGTGATTCTCAGTGTGTCACTGAAGACCCTTAGCTATATCTAGAAACACTTTTGATTGTCACAACTCTGGGGAAGGGACTGTTCTTCTCATCTAATAGATACAGCCAGGGATAACTAAACATCCTAAAATACAGAGGATGGCCTCACCAATAAAGAGGGTCTCCTTCCATAGTGTCAGTTCTTGGGCTCAGAAGCCTTCTCTGTTTCACTGGTAAATCCCACAACACCAAAGAAGCAGAGCTGAGGACCAGAAGCACTGGCAAATCCTAGCTGCATTCTCAGGTTGATTTTTCTGTCACTTATCGACGGATGAAATTACTAAGTGCAGAACATGAAACACTTTCTATACAACAGGCACTCAATAACCAGTGACTCTTTCCATTAAAGGTGACCATTCACCAGAGAACCAGGACTAGGGAACCTCAGAGGTGCAAATACTCAAGTATCAGTTACTGTCTACAAAAGAACCATGTGTTTTGTTCCCCATGTCACACATCTGTGCCCTCAGCTGCTCTCAGTGCATATCAGTGCATTTTACATTTCTGATTTGGACTCAAAAAACAGACTCAGAAAATGGTGGTGTTTGCGTCTGAAATTTACAATGCTCTCTGGTTTAGAATTCATTGAATTAACTCCAGGCATCTGATAGAAGACTCAAAAAATTAAAAGAAAAGATATTCATGTGGCACTAATTATACCAGAAGAAGCCATGATTCTGAGAGGGAGTATGGAGAAGGAAGGATTTGGGAGAGAGGGAAAAGTAGAAATTGTATAATCACAAAGTACTCATGTAGGAAATTCTCATTTTTTTAGTTTAAAGGTTTATATTCCACACTTTTCAGCTCTTGTATTTCTAAATTATGTCACAAAAGTGAGTGATATCAGAGACTTATCAACAGGATAATTTAAAGATTTTTTTTCCTTATTTTTAATGTTGCCAATTCCCCTAAAGGTGGTTAGACTGTAACATACTTGCCAATTCAAAGTAATTATAGCATTTCTTGATTTTGCAAGTCTGTAGCTTTATGGGCATAAGTTTCACAGCGTTTTCATCCTCTAAACAGTTCGTGCATTTTCATTCCTCTGTAATATATGAATATCTTACACTAAGATATATTATAGAAATGAAACCATTATTCAAGATGATAATCTCCTATACTAACAGAATCACTATTTGTAGCATACAAGACTAAATAAATGTCTCCCATGAGTGAGTAAATGCAAAATAAAAAGTAACCACTCAACTTTAATAGTTTAAAAAATGCTATTAAACATAATGGCTTCTTGACATTCAAGTAGCACTATGTTTTAAGTGATCTTCGTTCTTAAGAACTACTTTATTTTCATTTTAAATATTGATGGCAAATCAAGATCTCCTGAGTATGGAGACATAGGAGGAAGCTCTCGGCAGAAAATAAATTACCATGGACCCTGGAGTTCCAAGGTGCTGGGGTTTTATTTTGGTTTTGTTTGGTCTTGTGTTTGTGTTCTCCTGAGGCTGTGTAATAAGCTCATATAGATGAAGAACTTGAAAATGCACAGAAGTATCTTATTTCTCAAGCTTTTCTTCTCTCTCCATGGCACATACCTCAGATCACTTCTGTGCTTTCTTGACTTTGATCTTAGGGGGCCTTCTGGTATCCTTCACATAAGTTGAAGACCAAGATGCCCCAATGACTCAGCCAGGAATAAATTGTACACAGAAAGGCTCCAAGAAGAAGAGGAGGGAGGAGAGAGATGTAAAGACATCCAGGGGCCTTTATCACCTCTTCAGGTCTACACTGGAGTCAGGCTCTAAGGGAAAAGAACACTTTAAGGACGTTGCAGGTGTACCTATCCATGCCCAGGGTTAGCCTGGGACTATATGTTATGGGTACTTTGAAATTGTGTCTTATACCCTACTCTGATTTAGCAGGTCAAAAAAAAATCCCCTGACTAGGAATTGTGTGCCTGTACATAGCATTCTCTTCATTATACCAAATGCATGATGTTACATCACCATCAGCCTGGACTCAGGGTGATATCAGGTAGGCGCATAATTCCCAAGTGAAGACCAGAGTAGGTTATGGGCTGAGGCTGAAACAAAAGAACCCAGTGTCTGCTAGACTCTGAGCTCTCCAAGGGCAGCCCTAGGTCAGTGTCAACCTGACAACAGTATGTGGTGTGATTCCTAGTGCCTGAGAGTGCCCAGTGTCCAGTTGATATACAATCTATTAACAATTCACTGGGAGAGGAAAAAACTAACTGCTGCTCAAAGTTTAGAGTAAGTTGCCTAGCCTTCTTATATTTGCTCCACTCCAAAGAAAGAAAATAGATTAAATAAACAAGTTCTCTGGATTCACATAGCCCAGTGAATTTATTAAGATATGCCTTCTATGATTTTAGCCTAGCATTCCAATTTTATAGAGGTCCAACTAACCAACTGCCTTTTCTTTGTGTGGCATCACTTAACATCATAGTTGGGAAAAATTAAAAACATGAAAATATTTGCTAGGTTAAGTCATATTTGAAGTGACTGTCCAAGTTTATTCCACACCATCTCTAAAGATGGCTCTATTGAAGTTACCATCCAACTGGGGGTAATTTCATCTTTTTTTTTGGTCAACAACTTGATTTGTTCTGCATTGTCAAAGATTTCATTCTCAGCTCATTGGTCTGCTAAAGTTGATGTTATGCAATAGAAAAAAAAATGCCAAATCATAAAACTTCCACAGAGAACTGACTGGCAGGACACCATAGCCAGAGCACAAATACTGGCATGACCTCTGTCGGAGCTTGGACTCCAGTACCACACTTGACCTCCTTGAGCTGCAGGATTCTCTTCTGTGATGGGGCAGCAGTTCTTGCTACATTGCATTGTGAAGATAACAGGAAATGATACACGAGAAAGTGCCCACAGCTTACGGTAAAGAGTAGCAACTGTTATTGTTTAAGACCCTTCACTTACTCTCACATAGGAAGAAAGAAATGATGTAAGGGATAAAACAGCAATCAATAAGTTCTCTTTGGAAGATGGGAAATTGAAAAATCTGAGAGAAAGAGACTACATTTAGAGTTTGAAAGTCCAGACTATCTCCTTTCTTTATCAAATACATGATCTGGGGCAAGTCATTCTATCTTCCAGAACCTAGCTTCTTCTTCTGTAAAATAAGATTAATCATAGACCCTAAGAAGTATCCTGTACATTTGCATGTGCGTGTGTGTGCACGTGTGCATGTGCGTGTGTGTGTGTGTGTGTGTGTGTGTGTGTGTGTGTGTGTGTGTGTGTTATTCATGGGTATGCATGTGCAAGTGTACAGGCATGTGATGTAGAGGCGAGAGGTCTACATGGGTGTTTTCCTCTATTGCTCTCCACAGTATTTCTTCAGTCAGGGTCTCTCTCTGAACCTGAAGCTCACCAATATTTCTGGCCAGGGAGCCCCAGGAATCCTGTTTGCGCCTACTCAGCTCTGGGATTATAGATACCCTTGAGCATCTGCACTCAGGCATTTTTATGCAGATTCCAGGGATCAGATTCACATCTTTGGGCTTATGTGGCAAGCACTCTACCAACTGAGCCAACTCCCTGGCTCTACACTATTCAAATGTTTGGTGCAAATATCATTCTATTATTGCAGCAGGCAAAGTTGTTCACACCAATGACATAGGTTTGCACAACTGGCACAGCTGTGCATAGATGAAGAGCAGAAACTGAGGGTTTATGTGTTCATGCTGTAGAACAAGGGGAAAGTGACCATAGGCTAAAGGTTTTTCTATCTTTTGGCAATTATAAATCAAAGGAAATAAAAATAGAATTGGAAGCACTTGCAGATGTTTCCAACAGTATTAGCAGGCTCAGCAATAGTCAAAGAAAATGTAGCTTGCCTGCTCTGCACAGTAGTCATAATTATTTCTAAGAGGTAACATCCATCACCATCTCTGACTCAAAACAGGTTTTGTGGTGATTCTAAAATACTTTATGTACATACATTGGTTTCAGAAGGTAATATAATAAAGCTGGGTATAGTGACTTGTGTCTTCTCCTAGTACTCTGGAAGATGAGGCAGGAAGATTGCTTTGAGTCCAAGGTTCTCCTGAACTACACTGTGAATCCCAGACCAGTATAGGTGACAGAGTGAGACCTTGCCTCCTTTAAAAACATAACATCCCCAAAGACAAGAGAACAAAGCTTTAACAGCAGAAAATATTATTGCAAGATACCTTTAAAAATCACACAAAAATTCAAAGAGAAGAGAAGCAAGCTCTTTGTGTACACACTGAGTTTATCAAAGGCTACCTCAGAGGTTAGTCAGGATATCTTCTTCAGCCATGTCAATATTGCCACAGGGTTTCCAAGAATCCACAAATCACTATTCACAAACCAATCCCCACCAGCTTTGACAAACACTGGAATTCCTTAGCAAGCCAAGGTAAGATGAGGAGTGTTTTGCAGAGGATAAATGACAAGTTGGGAGGAATTGGTAGTCCACTGGAGGGGCAGTGGGGGGCCATAAAGCCCAGCTAGTCATTAATCTCCAGGAGAAGGCCAGGGCTAAGGTCGTTATTGGTATTATAAACTAAAAATGAAAAGGGAGAAAGGAAAAGAAGGCATGCCGCTCTTTCCATGGGTGACACAGTTTCAATCGGCGCATATTGAGCATTTCTAGAGATTTAATTAAGCAATCAGATTGCTTGAGTGGTCTCAATATTCAGTGCCTTTTATAGAGTTCTTTAATGACTATGCATAGAATTATTCTGGATACTTTATGGACCATAGCAAGTGAAGCTTTATTTCTTCCCAGGAACGCAGTGAGTCTTCCTACCAGGATTCGGGCTGAAACAAAGATGGTCGTTGTTATTTTGTTTCAGTGGGTGGGATGGTTTTAGGGTCATGGCTAGAAAAATCTAGCCAATGAATTAAAGGAAAGGTGATTTTCGGTAAACAAAAGAATATGACTTTCTCATGATTCATCCCAGTGAAATTCTGATGATTTATTCCAGGAACAGTGCCAGTATCTGGTAAGACAAGGAGAGGTAATGCTTTCAGCACTATAGGTATTCTTTCATTTGTTCTCTAGTCCAAAGGATATCAACAGTATATTTAAAATGAAGGTTATACAAGGGAGCAGAATCCATGAGACTTGCACCCACACAAAGAGCAAGCAACACGACTGAAGAACTTTGGATCTTTGGCAGTTTTTTGTCTCAATGTGCCTCACCCTCTTCATCTTTAACACGGCATTGAAAGAATTCTTTCCTCATAGATTTTTGTAAAGATTAATTAGGAAAATCTACAGGAGAACCCTCGAAACAGTGCTCGGCATGGAATATGAGTTGTGTGTCAGTTACCACCACTGTGTTCTTGCCTACAAAATCAAGACAGTATTTACAGGGACAAATCACTATGCCAGATATTTGTAAATAGTGATAACAGGTACCCCAAACAACACACACACACACACACACACACACACACACACACACACACACACACTTAAACCATTAATGTGGCTGGAGTATGATTTCTCACTAAATTCTTCTCTGAGAGTAGCACTTGGGCTTCGCCTTGGACCCTAGAGTACAGGGCTGTGACAGATGTGACAGAGGGCTGGGAGAAATGGCATGGGAGAGAGCAAGCTGCCTTAACTAATTACAAATAACACAGGTGAGAGTTGGGGAAAAATAACCCTACGTCTTCCAGGTCAGTCAATCAACATGATAAATACTCAAAATGGAACCAAATAACAAACCTATAATGCTGTAAGAAAGATTATTATATATACATATATTATATTATTATATATTACATATATATGTAATAATTTGTGAAATGGATGGGCTATCCTGCATGATTTCTAAGTTTTAGGAACTCTAAATTTCCATGGTTCCAGGGGGCTTCATATTTTACTTGATAGAAAATTCACCACATTCCTAGAGAAATTGGGTCACACACAAAAATTACTTCTGTAATTTCTACTTTCCTCAGCCCTTATGAATATGTACAACCTTGTAAGTGTAAAGTTTGGGCTTAAACATTCCTAACATATGGATTTGAATACAAGAAGATGTGTGTGTGTGTGTGTGTGTGTGTGTGTGTGTGTGTGTGTGTGTGTGTGTGTGATTATGAGTACTCTAATCTTTTGAACAATCACTGTGGGAAATTGTCAATAAACAATTCTTGTTGGACACCATCTGTACAAAACACTTATCTTAGTGCCCTGTATGTATCACACACACACACACACACACACTTCAGTAGTAATAGAAGAAACCATTGTTTTTTCTTTGTTTCCACTGAGTTTTGTTTGACTCTCTCTCTCTCTCTCTCTCAACTGCTTAATACATTCTGCCTATAACTAAAATGGGCTGCCTTTATATGTCTAACAAATCATTAGTTTTTAAGGTGTAAAGGAAAGGGGGCTATGGTTTGATATATAATGCCTATCATGAATTCTTATGTTGGGGGCTTGAGTGCAGAAGTGATTGGATTCAGAGAGCTCTGATCTAATCAATGTATTCACCTAGAGGAAAACCTTTAAGTGCAAATAGGTTGAGATGGGAATTTTCAGCAGTTAACAGAGTAGGCAGGAAAATGGAGGTATGATCTCATCTGTTGAGTTGGTAACTACAGGACGAAGTATAGAGAAGACAGCTTATTGACAGGTTGTGTCTCAGTTTTGTTTCTGTTTCTGTGATAAAACATCATGAAGTTTCAGTTCACAGGGGCCATGGGAAGGCATAATATCATGGCAGCAGGAAGATATTTCCTCAAGCCAGATAAGAAGCCAAGAGAGCAGAGGAAGGGGCAGGGAACAAAATTAGCATTTTGTTCTTAAAAAAAAAAAAAACTAAAAGCGACTTAGGGGGGAAAGGGTTTGTTTGACTACCGGTTATATACACCCCATCATCAAGGGAAGTCAAGTTAGGAGCTCAAGCAGGACTCTTGCGCAGGAACTAAAGCAGAGACCATGGAGGAAGGCTGCTTAATGGCTTGTTCTCCTTGCCCATTCAGTTTGCTGTCTTATACAACCCAGAACCAGCCCAGTGGTAGTACTGGGCTCCACCCTCTCTCATTGATGATCAAGAAAATGCCACACAGACTTGCCTACAGGGCATCTGATGTAGACAGTCCCTCAGTTAAGGTTCCCCTCTCCCAAGATGACTCTAGCTGTGCCAAGTTGTCATAAAGCAGCACAGAGTGGCAAACTAATAATAGTCAATGGATTCCTCCCTTGATGGATGAATGCTACAATGGCATTGGTAGGAGATAGTGAAAAGTGGGCAGTGAGGTGTGTTTGGATGAAGGAAGTCATTGGAGATGCTAATTTTGTTTCCTGCCCCTTCCTCTGCTCTCTTGGCTTCTTATCTGGCTCGAGGAAATATCTTCCTGCTGCCATGATATTATGCCTTCCCATGGCCCCTGTGAACTGAAACTTCTGAATCTGTGAGCCAAATAAACAAGTCCTCTCTTGGGAGTAGCCTTGTTAGGTATTTTCTCACAGCATCAAAAGTGGACTAACACAAAGGGCTGGCTTAGATAATCTTTGATTCTTTACACTACCTGGCTATACAACTGATTGTGAGAAAAATTTTCTTTTTTTAATTAAATATAAGGCAGGCCCTCCAGAATTGTTTCTGACCCTTTGTGGGGACATAGAACACTGTGGGAGCCCATGATCTGCACTGGTCACAGGCCCTCTCTAGGGTGAGAACACATGCTCACTAAGGTGCCCAAAGGAGACTGTAACTTGAAAGGCTGCTCTCCAAGCTCCTGCATTCATTATTCTTGACGAGAAAATGAGGGCCGTTTTCTGTGGCTTCTTGGGCTGAAGCAGAGGCAACCATCACTTTATGAGAGGGTAAATGGGGACATAATGGTGTCTAGAGATGACATGATACAGTGCTGAAAATCCAAAGACTCATAATTACTTCCAGCTGTATCATTAGGGGGCCTTGGGAAAGTCACTCTCCTCTCTCCCTTGACTCACACATATCCTGACCCTGAGCCTATTTGGGCTTCTCTAAAATGAGGGTCAGAACTCCATCAGTGGCTGGGATTAGAGAGATGGCTCAGCGCTTGAGAACACTTAAGGCTCTGAGAACCAGAGTCCAGATCACAGCATTCACATTGGTACCTATAACTCCAGAAGATTTGATGTCCCTTCTGAGCTCTGTTGCTGCCTTAACACATGCTTACACACACACAGTCTTTTTAAAAAAGTCAAGTCTGTCAGTGTCTTACAGATATCTTCTTGAGCAAGATATTCCTTATTCCACACCATGGACTCAAGGGAAGTCTCTCAGGTTGTAGTAGTGAGCCCATATCTTCCTCAAATAGCCTCTAAGACAATGTGGGACTCAGAGGGAGTTTTCCTTCTCCAAGATGCATTTTTTTTTACAACGTGTCCACAGGCATACTGATCATGAGCCTGTTGCCTGCACAGCTGCACATCATTTAAAGTGCTCACACGCCCCTTCCACCTAATGTAACTCGAGATCGTGTTAAAGAGACCAAAGGTGAGAAGCAGCTAGATTTCTAGATATTAATGACCCAGAGTGTGGACAATGCAAAAGATTCAGCAGCCAACAAAATCAAGGAGAGCAAAATGAGTTTGAGAACTCTCAAGCTAGCCTGGAACCTGCCCTTTGCAAATGTTTAAAGGATTTGTTTAAGCTCTCACTTCATACTAGTGTAAAAGTGAATGCTGTTATTTGTAATTACCATGCAAATTACATGAGAGCTCAACAGGCTTTGTTAAATAGACAAGAAGCAGCTAATGCATAAAGTCTAGGAAAAGTTGACTCCCAGACTGTGGTTGTTTTTCTTTTCACATTTAAAAATGTTTTATCTTATAAATAATATATGCTCATGACAAAAGACCAAAGATAAGAATTAGCAGTTTTTGTAATTGCTCTTTATAAGTATATGTATCATTGTGTTTTTACAAAATGTAAAGGTCTTGACTAAAATTGGACAATATGGAATACATTTTTAAGTCTGCATTTTTCACACAATATCTGATTATCACTTCAGTTCAAACTCTTCACTGTAGCACCACTGTTTTTTGTTTCTTATGCAAGTCTGGTTTTCCATCCATTGTCTATACAATAACTCATGCATTCAAACAGTCAGCTATTGTTGAAAATATCGGTTATTTCTAGTTTTTCCAAGAGCTATGAAAATAGTTGCAGCCAGATCTTTGCCTTGCTTGAGGAATGTCTGAATCAAAGTATGTTTTTTTTGTTAAACATTTCAATATGTGGGTCCCCAAATTCGTCTTTACTACTACTACAGTAGAGTGTGTACCTTTTTTCTTTGTCTTAAAAGCTGGGAGGTACCACTCTCTACACTTTTAAGCAAGGTTTTAAAGACTGCTTTACTGTTTTCCCAGCTCTCTACTGACTTTCATGTCTTGGGTCCTCTCTTCCGTGTGGGGCATTTATATCAGTGGCTAAGAATTTAATATCAACTCAAGCTGTTCTCTGGACCTTGGTTTTTCTCCTTCCACTTCCTGTGACTGTGACCCAGTCATTAGCCCAAGCTTTCATCTGACATTCAAGTGCCACCAATGACTCTACTACCCTAGTCCCTGTGAACAGATTTTGTCCTGGGATCTGTGTGAGGTGAACAGTGATTCCCTAAAGATGCTAATGAAGAGTCTCTGACCGTGCCTTTATTTGGAAAATAGTTTTTATTAAGTTAAGAAAGAGTCTTGAGATTTGATCATCCTGGATTAGACAGGACCGTAGGTCTAAAGACAAGTAGATAAGTTAATGAGAAAAGATGGAAGTCAGGTAGAAGAAAACACAGAGAACAGAAGCCATGTGAAAATGTGATAGTCACAAGCCAAGTATCTTATTTATCCATTGCCATGACAAAACTCCCTGACTACAGCAACTTATAAAAGAGAGCATTTAAATGGGAGCTTGCTTATTATTTCAGAGGATGAGTCCATGTTAGGGTTTCTATTGCTGTGAAGACACCATAACCACAGCAATGCTTAGAAAGGAAAACATTTATTTGAGAATGGCTTACAGTTTCAGAGATTTAGTCCATTATTGTCATGGCAAGAAGCATGGTGACATGCAGGCAGATATGGTGGTGGAGAAAGAGCCTGCACTCCTTTGGTTCTTCTTTGCCATCTACCAGGATATCAATTACCCCATTAGAATGAGGCCCTGACTTCCAATCTCAAAGACACTTAATTATCTCCTTAAACACCCTTTCTCCAACTATAATCACAATGGCCTCAAAATGGATTCCTGATTATTATGGTTGTCTTCAGATCATTGTAAACAAACACTGTGGCCAAAGCAACTTGGAGATAAAAAAGGCTTATTTATTTCATCTTACAATTTATAGTCAATCATGAAGAGAAGTTAGGGTAGGAACTCAAGGTAGGAACCTGGAGGCAGTAACTGAAGCAGAGGCCATGGAGGAATACCGCTTGCTGGCTCACTCCTGATGGCTTGCTCACCTTGCTTTCTTACACAATTTAAGACCACCTGTCCAGTGGCAGCACTGCCCCCAGTGGGTTGGGCCCTTCCCTGTCAATCATTAATATAGAAAATGTCCCACAGGTGTGCCTACAAGCCAACCTTATGGTCGCATTTCTCAGCTGAGGTTCCCTCTTCCCAGATGATCCTAGTTTGTGTCAAGTTGACAAAAACTAACCATCATACTAATAAAATATGAAGTCTGATGGAGAGAACATGGGAAGAAGACAGGCCAGACATACCACCATCTAAGATAAAAAGACAAGCCTGACAACAGATAACCCTATGAGAGAACAAACACCATGAAGGTGGTGTTATTTCTCTGGGGAAGCATCACACCTGCCCCAGGTGGGTCTTGAAAGAAGATGAAGTGTAATTCACAGGGCTGGGTAGAGCCGACAAAAGCCAGGCAGAGAGAATAACTCTTGTAAAGCACATACATGAAGCAGCAGCATCTGTGAGGTGGATGGCACATCATTCACAGTGACCATCAGAAAGAGAAAGCAGAGGTGAGAGTCTAGCATCATGCTGTGTTCTCATAGTCTGTCTTTGCACCATTGCCCCAGCCTTATTTCAATTGCTGCAGTAATTGTGGCTTCCCCTTCTCCAACCACAATACTTACATCTTAAAGGATTTATATATTTTGTATAGTACCTTATAGTTTGGAAAACAATTTTTCCACATGACTTGAACCTCACTACTGCCCAGGGGAGAACATATATTATTATAATATCTATCATCTATATAATAAAATTGAGATTCTAAAGATAGGGAGAGTAGCACAGCTAACACACTGTTCAAAACACTTGACTTGTCCAAAGACTGCATTAGACGTAGCTTAGGGATGGAAGCAGGCTCTCTGTCCTTTGGTTTCAGTGGTTTCTCTTTTTGGTTACTTGTGTTCTTCTCTGCTGTTTATTTCAGACATTGTACTTCTCCAGTCATCAAGCTACACCTTGACAGAGTTTTCTGGAAATAACATGTTAACCAAAAGAAAAAATATTGCTTAGAGATGGAGTGTTGGGCTAGGAATTTTTTTTTTTTTTTTTTTTTTTTTTTTTTTTTTTTTTTTTTTTGCCCAGAGGGCCTGTCAAAGCCCATTGACTCACACATCTGCCTCACAAAGAGGCAACCCAGAGCAAAGCCCCATGGGGATACCTTGCCAAAAGGAGCAAATTAAAGCACTTCTAACTCAGGAAATGCCAAGTAATGCTTTTCTGTGGTGTTAACTTACAGCCCAAAGTAGACCAAATAGTAATTTACCTACAGCCTCTCCTGCTTCCCAGAATGCTCCACTGGACCTTTGTCTGGGTTGCCAAGGCAACAACAACTCCTGCCACTGTGGCAATTTTTAGTTTCAATCACAAACTTTGTATTGACTTGGCTGAAAGTCTGACACAGAGAACTTGAAGTCACTGGGATGCAATAGGAAAACGTTTCCCCGCTTGCAGCAAAACTCTTGTTCACCATCTTGGGAAGGAATATCTGTAAAATTCTTCTCTCCTGTGCATGATTTCCTCATGCAATCAGTAGGGTGAAAATTAATTAAAGTTTCTTCCTCGTGACTTGGATGTCAGAATGACCTTTATAAACTACAATTCCAATCCTAAAGTGGTGTGTAAACTTGACTAGTTTGGGCAACTTCATGCTTCACACTTAACTGCCTTCCCAACCTCATACTTCTTAGTCACTCCACATTCTATTTCAGGAACATGGGATTTACCAAGATTTGGGGAACATTCATAGAGCACACCATGTTTCTATATCTCTGAGTATTTCTACACAGGGCAGCCCTTCATTCCCCTCTCGGCTTTGTGAAGCCTTGACACTGGCGCTAAACCACTCCCTTCTACACGCGACCTATCTGAAGTCTTTCAGAAGCCCTTCCCACCACGATCCCGGAGCATTTTGCTTATAGGCTGTTGTGGTAAACATTTAGATGCCAGATCCTCTCCCCTCATCTTTGTTCAATGCCATCTAGTTAGGACAACTGTGTGCTAATGTAGGTGCTAAATTCATAATTAACATTATTATCAAGTAAAAACACATGAAACTGATTCAGAAACACCACTAATGTGATTTGTATACTGTGTCAGATGCTGTCATGGGAACTTTATATTTTCTTAATTCTGCAATGATCCACTAAATTTATGCTCCAAATTGCACTGATCTGTCCCAGCTTCCAAATCCATGTAACATGATAAACTAAAAGCAACATGCCATGCTTGATGATCACCTGAAGAGTCATTGTTGGCATTAATGTCATGTAGCAGTTGAACAGCAAAGGGTAAATGTAGGCTGAAGAAGGCTAGGACCAAGGAGCTAGCTAGGTAGGAGAGTGTGATCTGGAATCAGAGGTCAGAAAGGTGCTATTGTAGAGTCAAAGGGGAATTCTGGAGTTGCAAAGACAAATATACAGAACCCAGAGTAAGCAGAGTCACAGTTTCAGATGTCACAGAGCTAAGAAAACAATATAGGAGAGTAAAGCAAGCCACATTGCTTCCACTCAAAAATCTTCTTTTTCCAGGTTCACAGAGTCACGTGTCCCTTCAGGGCCTAACTTGTATTTCAGCTTTGATAGTGATCTATGTCCATGAAGCATCGTACATTCACTGACATCCACAGTAGGAAAAACAATAATGCATACACGGTGGGAAATGGCAGTTGACCCTGAACTTCCATGCAGATGCTATCACAGGGACCTTGACAGGCTCAACTCCAGGAGTGGGGAGGAGTGTGGAAATTGTTTCCAGATGGTAGGAATGTGAAGAGAAGCTGGCAAGTTTTATTGTTATGTGAAATCATCTCTTCTTAAAAGTCAGAGTCATATGCAAAACTGCTTAAAACATTACATAGGACCCAGCTAAATCTTCATCTTACAGAGATGTTAAAACGCGGGTTCTGGGGCACCACTCCAAAAGAGTCTGATTCCCAGGACCTTAGTGGAGCCAGACCAGCTGCAGTTTCTGCAAGCTCCCAGGGAAAGTCATACTGCCATCATTCAGAAGAGCACTGGGCTGCAAGTTGCATCCAGTCTCAGATATCCTGCTTGGCACCTTGATCCCAAAACCTAAAGAAGGGGACTGGGAACAGGAGATAGCACATCAAACCCTGGTCCCAGGAAATCACTTACTGTCTAACCTCTCCTTCGGTGAGTCTCTTAGGAAATACACCTCAAAGTAAAAGACATAAGACATCAGACCTCTAAAAGAAACCTTTTATATCCCAACTTCAACACAGAAAGTATTCAAGAAGCTAAGAAGTACATGTAGACTCTCTTGGAAATCAGAAATCCCAAAACTTTTGGGAAATGAGATGGAAAAGGGGTGAGTAAGGATCTGATATAATTTGGCTTGGAAACTAAAACCAAACAGTGACTTGCTAACACTCTTCCACATGAGAATGGAACTTCTGGAAAGGTGGTGAACAGCTGCTCCCTGCTCCCAGCGAGGCTCAGCTAATAGAACCTGAGCTTCCAGAACAGCAGGTGGGGTTGGGGTAGAGAAGGAACTCTGGTACCTAACAGCTGTGAAAAGGAGGTGTCGACTGCTGTGGGAATCCCCACCTTTCAGAGCTTTAAATCAGATAAGTGATGGGCTCTCAGCATTCAGGGGCCCACCCCAGTTAGTGTTTCTCAAAGCACAACACTCCAGCTACTGGTGAAGAAGTTTTGCATGTTTCGGAGATACACAGTTATATGACTATGGATGGTAAAGGGGTGGAGAATTTTCTTTTTCTTTCTGTTCTCCTTAATACTTGGGCATGTCAAGGAGAAAGTCTCCCCAATGTGCTGACATCTCTGACCCTGTGACCCTTGCTCATTTCCATTTTAATGGAGACAAAGAAGACCTGAGTTACATAGTATGCAGCAGACGCCAGGCTGATCAGCATTGTATTATTTCATGGGTTTTTTTTTATGTTTTCTTTTATATTATGTGATTCTGGTTTTCCATTCCTTAGAGAAATAGTGCTTTTCTTTTTTAAACCAATAAATTTAAAAAGCCAGAGTCCATGGAATTATACGGAATAGAAAGCATGGGTGATGGCCATGTCAAACACTGTACAGATGGTCCTCAGAAGGATAAAATTTTGGAAACAGTGATCAGGTCTAAACCTCTCCTTTCTGCCCGAGAAACCTGCAGCTTGGGAAGTTCAAAGACATGCTTAGTTTCATTCAGAGCTCACAGGTGGAACTTGTGTGGCCCAGAGACCAGCTAAAGATGGGCTTGCCCAGGAGATGGGAAAGGGACATTCGGCCTGTATCTTGCGCATCTGTAGCATCTCCTACTCAAGTACAGTCTGGTCCACTTCAGACTGTGGTACCTGTAGAACTCCTGAAATGAGCCAATTTTCATGGAAAATATCACTTGTTCACAAAGCAAAGTGCCATATAGGACCATACCTCAGTAAACTCTACAAGGTCTCTACATGTAAAAACCCAAAGGACACAATATCATATTCTGTTGTTGCTTCTCCTAATCCTCTTATATTAATGATTTAGTAGCCAAAAAGCAACATCAATTTTCTCATTGACCTTATCCTATTTTAAACAATAAAAATTCATTTAAATGTAGCTGCAAATTTCTTCTTCCTCCTCCTCTTATATGAATCAACACTCACATGTATACTACTGTTCAGCATGGGCCAAAGTGATTTATTTTTATTGGAGGTTTAAATCTTTCAAGCATATCAAGACTTTCCTCATTATGAAGGCAAGAATGCAGGGGAGGGGTGGGGGATGGGAACATGAGGGATGGCTGAGTTGGGGGAGGGACAGAGAGGGAGAGCAATGAAAGAGATATCTTCATAGAGGGAGCCATTAAGAGGTTAGGGAGAAACCTGGTGCCAGGGAAACTCCCAAGAATCCACAAGGATGACCACAGCTAAGACTCCTAGCAATGGTGGAGAGGGTGCCTGAACTGGCCTTCTCCTATAATCAGATTGGTGACTACCCTAACTGTCATCATAGAATCTTCATCCAGTAACTGATGGGAGCAGATGCAGAGATCCACAGCCAAGCACTGGGCCGAGCTCCGGGAGTTCAGTGGAAGAGAGGGGGGAATTACATAAGCAAGAGGGGTCAAGATCATGATGGAGAAACCCACAGAACAGCTGACCTGAGCTCATGGGACAGCTAGGGAGCCTGTGTTGGACAGACCTAGGCCCTCTGGCGTGACAGTTGGGTAGCTTGGTCTGTTTGTGGGGCCCCTAACAGTGGGACCAAGATCTGTCCTTGGTGCATGAGCTGGCTTGTTGGAACCTCTTCCCTATGGTGGGATGCCTTGTTTAGCCTTGATGCAGGGGGAGTGGCTTGGTCTTGCCTCAGTTTGGTATGACAGACTTTGTTGACTCCCATGGGAGGCCTTACCTTTTCTGAGGAGTAGATGGAGGTTGGGTAGAAAGGGGGTGGGGGAGGGAAGAAGATGAGAGGAGGGAGGGGAAACTGTGGTTGGTATGTAAAATAAATAAAAAAGTTTAATAATAAAAGAAGAAGGCAAGAATGCTTCATAATTTGTGTACTAAACCATCAGTTTCAACAGAAAATTGTGTTGTTAGATAGGTGTATCTAAGCATTTAAAAACAGGTAATGTTGCCTAGGAGATACATGTTCTCCTTGAAATTGGCTTCAAACCGTTCTATTGTTTATTTATCTATCATTCAGATATCACTAAGTGTGAGTTTCCACCTAGGATATGACCAAATAACTTCAAATTCCTGAACAATGTGGTCAAATTAGCAAATTTTTAGTATAAGCATATTAATGATATTTAAACAATATAAATGCAACATTTTTAAAATTTATTAACAAGCCTTCACATTCAGTCCAATAAAAATTACATTTGTAGTCAGCCTGCTAGAGATATTTCAGAAAAATGTGATTTCTAACCCCTGGTCATGTAAACTTGTACCATTCATCCTATTGTGTAAATAGATTAGTCAGGAAGGTAAAGGTTGCTCCCAGAAATAATAGTTGCATAAAGGTGTTCGGTTCCCCAGCAAATTAAAGACTGCTGCCTCCCTCACGCTTTCAACAGTGAGCTGCACACTGCAGGAACCTATTAATGGCATCGTTAGTTTCAAGGAGGCAGCAAGCGTCCATGGAATGCGGATCTTAATGTACAGAAATAGATACTCATCTACTCTCTAGCAATGCAACAGTCGTAATGCAATAAGCTTTGCAAAATGAAAACTCTACCCTAATGAAAGTCTCCTTTTTCACTGAAATAAGAAAGGGCTGCCACGGAGTCAAGGCTCTTCATTTACATGAATGAGCTCACAGCCCCACTAGAAATGTATAGTTAAGCCCAGGGATTATTTGCTGGAAATGTTAAACTACCTGCAGAAGACATTGAGCTGTAGATAATACAAACCAATAGACATTGAGAAAAACTTTTCCTGAAAATGAAACTTATAAATATTTATTTTAAAGGGTCAATAGGCTAAGTTTTCTGTTGCTGAAGGAAATTTATCACTACCATGTAAAATAGCTGAAGCTAAAGAAAATCAGTATTTCAAAATCTGTAGTATGTCAGGGTAGGTAGCTGAATGTAAGTACAGCAGACTTCAGTTCTGTGTTCCAGAAACCAATTTTCATAGTAAACTAAACTGCCCTTGGGGATTGTGTGTGTGTGTGTGTGTGTGTGTGTGTGTGTGTGTGTGTGTGTGTGTGTGTGTGACAGAGAAAGAGAGAGACAGAGAGACAGAGACAGAGACAGAGAGAGGGAGAGGGAGAGAGCAGGAGGAGGAAGCTCTCTACAAGAATATGAAGACCTGGCACCAATGCACAGCTGCCTCCCAAACAGATCAAGCCAAATGACTGTCTCACCCGTTCAGGTGGCCTGATCCAGTTGGGGGCCCCTCAGCCTTTGGTTCATAGATCCTGTGCTTCCATTCATTTGGTTATTTGTCCCGGTGCTTTATCCAACCTTGGCTTCAACAATTCTCGCTCATATAAATCCTCTTCTTACTCACTAATTAGACTCCCAGTGCTCCACCAGGGGCCCAGCCGTGGATGTCTGCCTTCAGATTCCTCAGTCCTTGGATGGGGTTTATGGCACCACTATTTGGGTGTCTGGCCATCCCATCACCAGAGTAGGTCAGTTCCTGCCGTCTCGCGACCATTGCCAGCAGTCTTTTGAGCAGGTCCTGGGCGCGTTGCATGAGTTGGCTGTTTGAATCCTGGGACTTATGCAGGGACACTTGGCTCGGTCTGGGAGGGGGGAATGGACCTGCCTGGACTGAGTCTACCAGGTCAACCCCGGTCCTCGGGGGAGACCTTGATCTGGAGGAGGTGGGAATGGGGGTGGGCTGGGGGGAGGGGTGGGCGAGAGGGGGAGAACAGGGGATTCTGTGGCTATTATGTTGAACTGAATGGTGTTATAAAATAATAATAATAATAATAATAATAATAATAATAATAATAATAATAAAAAGAATATGAAGACCATCCTAGCAAAAAGGAATGGAGTTTGTTCCTAGTGAAACAGGTTTAGAATGTGAATCATGTCCCCTGGAACTGTGAAACTATAGCCTATGTAGGTAAATATGGTGACCATGGTCCAAGAACCAGAAGGAACCAAGGCTCGTGTTGAAGATTTGTATCCACAGGCTGTCAAGATGGCTGAGGTGATAAAGGCCTTTGCTGCTAAACCCATGACCTGAAGTCAATGGCCAGGACCTATACAGTGGAAGGAGAGAACTGACCCCTAAAAATTGTTCTCTGACCTCCACACTCATCCTGTGGCATGTATGCCACCCATCAATAATATAACAATAATTTTTAAAGTATTTATTTTTATGTATTTGTGTGTGTGTGTGTGTGTGTGTGTGTGTGTGTGTGTGTGTGTGTGTGTGTCTAATGAGTGTGTCTGCCACATATGTTCCAGGTGCCCGTAAAGGCCAGGAGCAGATATCACATCTCTGAGACCTGAAGTTACAAGTGGTTGTGGGTTCCCCAAGATGGACACTGGGAACTGAACTAGGGGCTTCGGGAAGAGCAACAAGCTCTTAACAGCTGAGTCCTCGCTCCAGCCCAAATCAATGTAAGAACGTTTAATTGCAGCCATGCACGTTCCCAGTGACACTTTGCAGACTTTCCCACCAAGAGGAGGGGTTTGTGTTCTGAGAGTTTGAATCCAGGCTGACCTGTGGCTTGTGCTCAGAGTGACCTTATACCAGTTCTAAGCCTAAGTTTTAAGAGCCCTTGTGCATGTGTCCTCTTGCTTTTGGAACACTATGGCATGGCCTGAGCAAGCCCAAATCAGCCTGCTGGAAGATGAGGCACCACAGAGAGGGAAGGGAAGCTAACTGAAACCATCCCAGACTAGCCAGACCCCAGTTACCACCAGCCTATGTCAGCCTGGTCCAGCAAACTAACAAATTCATCGGCTCATGGGCAATCACTAATGGTGGTTGTTTGGAATCACTAAGATTTGGGGTCATTGTTTATATAGCAAAATCTCCTCTGCTCCATCTTGTGACAAATTCAAAGCTATAGAAAAAGGATCAACATATTTGAGTTTCGTGTCAGGCAGATGGATGGATTTGAGGCATTGAACTTCAGAAGACATTACACTACATCAGAAAGGCTTAAGGCACCCTGAGAAAGTAGGGAAGCTTTCCTCCAAAAGGCTACATGGCTCTTGCTGAGCAGTCAGCAGGTAGACAGCAACCACTGGCATGAAAGAGATTTTGCTTCAGTGTTCGAGCAGCATTAGCAGGGCAGAGAATGGCTTGGAAAATTGCATCCTGGAAGGAAAGGAAGTAGACGCTTCAGAGTTGAAGTGGACTGGGCATTCTCTGTAGACTCTCCATATTCTCAAGAAGGGTAATGAGAGCAATTCTCCACCAGCACCCACTGGTCTTCTTGTCAACCAGATGGATTCAATTAAAGAAAATTCAAAGGTATTTAGATTAGTATAAACATATGCTAAATATTGCAGAACTACACATACATGCTTCCCAAAATGAAGGATGTCCCTGAATATCACTCACAATCATTGATCTTGACACTAGGGTGAATGATATTAGTATTGACAAATTTGTTAATCACGTTTTAAAATAATGCACTGGAATGTATACTTCAAAGTGTGTGATAACCAGGAGCAGCCAGAGGTTAGGTATAGGGCGGGCCAAACATCAACACTTTAATGAAACATGTGCTTCATGTGTCAATGCTCAGCCAGGGCTAAGAACTGCTGGTCTGTATTCCCCGATTCATCCCACCATGGACAAAGATCTCAACACAGATTTCCTTTCTTTCTGAACCATCAAGTCTTCCTGGTTTTCTTGACAACACCTGGAACTTCTCTTCTTCCAGATTTCTTTTTCCCTTTTGTTATGTTTCTAATGTTCTGGGAATCGTTTCCATTTAATTTTAGCCTCATTAATAGCAATTATTTAGGCCTAATTATGAGTTCAGCTGGTCCCTCTGCTCATCAGCATATTATTTTCAACCTCTCCTGTGAGGAGTTAATATGTCATTAAGATATTTCCAGCCAAGAAACAGCAGTGGTTTGTTTGATGGGGTGTTTTTCATCTCATAACTATATCTCACAACAGTCCCTTTGAAGGTTAGGAGTTTAGGCACTTCATTGCCTCATCAAGGCACCAGGAACTCTCTAGTTTTCTCTTCTGCTGGGATCAGCATGCCACTAAGTCCCATCATTGTTTTAACATGGCAGTGGCACTTCTGTCACTTGTAGGCAAACAGCACCTGGGGCAGGAAAAGATAGCTACTCCCATTGGGCTCAAGGAATACCTTTTTCGGAGCACCCAGTTCAACATTCCAATGGCCTTTTTACTTTAAAAAAATGTCATTCCTCAAGACTGAATGACTCTTTGGGTGGTATGTCAGCCTAGGTTACAAGTATTTTCTCATGATGTCTTTTTATCATCAATCTACTTAAGCCAAAATCTGAAAAGTGAGTTTTTAAATTATTTTTATTTTTTAAAATTTTATGTATAAAAGCTACCTCTGGAGGCATTACTATCTTTGACCTCAAGCTCTACTATAGAGCTATAGTAATAAAAACAGCTTAGTAATGGCATAAAAACTGATGTGTGAACCAATGGAATTGAATTGAAGACCCTGACATTAATCCACACACCTGTGAACACCTGACTTTTGACAAAGAAGCTAAAACTGTACAATGGAAAAAAGAAAGCATCTTCAACAAATGGTGCTGGCATAAGTGGACATCAACATGTAGAAGATTGCAAATAGATCTGTATCTATCACCATTCACAAAACTCAACTCCAAGTGGATCAAAGATCTCAATATAAAACCAGTTACACTGAATCTGATAGAAGAGAAAGTAGAAAGTAGTCTTGAACACATTGGCACAGAAGAGCACTTCCTAAATATAACATCATTAGCACAGACAGAGAACAACAATTAATAAATGGGACCTCCTGAAACTGAAAAGCTTCTGTAAGGCAAAGTACACAGTAAATAAGAAAAAATGACAGCCTACAAAATGAGGAAAGATCTTCACCAACCCCACATCTGACAGAGGGCTGATCTTCAAAATATATAAAGAGCTTAAGAAACTATACATCAAAATGATGAGCGATCCAATTAAAAAATGGACTATAGAGCTAAACAGAGAATTCTCAGAGGAAGAATTTTAAATGGCCAAAAGACATTAAAGGAATTGCTCAGCATCCTTAGTCATCAGGGAGATGCAAATCAAAATGACTATGAGATACCATCTTACACCTGTCAGAATGGCTAAGATCAAAAACACTGATGACAGCTTATGTTGGAGAGGATGTGGAGCAAGGGGAACACTCCTACACTGTTGGTGGAAGTGTAAACTTGTACAGTTACTTTGGAAATCAGTGGGGCGGCTTCTCAGAAAATTGGTAATCAATCTTCCTCAAGACCCAATGATACCACTCTTGGGCATATACCCAAGAAATGCTCAATCATACCACAGGAACACATGGTCAACTATGTTCATAGCAGCATTATTCATAATAGCCACAACCTGGAAACAACCTAAATGCCCCTTAACAGAAGAATGGATGAAGAAAATGTGGTATATATACACAATGAAGTACTACTCAGCAGAGAAAAACAATGACATGGTAAAATTTGCAGGCAAATGGATGGAACTAGAAAATATCATCCTGGGTGAGGTAACCCAGACTCAGAAGGGCAAACATGATATGTACCCACTCAGAAGTGGACACTAGATGTAAAGCAAAGGATAACCAGACTACAACCCACAACTCCAGAGAACCTAGCTAACAAGGAAGAGCTGAAGAGGGACACATGGATTACCCTGGGAAAGGGAAATAGATAAGTTCTCCACGAGTAAACTGGAGATGAAAGGTGGACAAAAAGGGTAGGGGATAGAAGATGAGAACATAAGGGAATAAGATCGAGCTAGAACAGGGATTGAGTGGGAAAGCAATAAAAGAGGTACCATGATAGAAGGAGACATCAGGGGGACAGAGAGAAACCTGATGCTAGGAAGTTGCCAGGAATCCCCAAGGATGACCCCAGCTTGGTCTACTAGAAATAGTGGAGAGGGTGACTGAACTGAACTGGCTTACCCCAATGATCAGATTGGTGAATACTCTGTCATCACAAAGCTTTTCTTCAATGACTGATGGAAGCAGATGCAGAGATCCACAGCCAAACACCAGGCAGAGCTCCAGGAGTCCAGTCAAAGAGAGAGAAGAGGGATTCTATGAGCAAGTGCATGAAGATCATGATAGGGAAACCTGCAGAGATGATCAAACCAAACTAGTGGAAACTCATGAAAGTTGGATCAATGGCTGTGGAGCCAGCATGGAACTGGGCTTGGCCCTCTGCATGGGGAGACAGTTGTATAGCTTGATTTGTTTGGGGGGGGGGTGTGCTGGTGGTAGGATCAGAATCCATCCCTGGTGCATGAGCGGGCTTTTTGGAGCCCACTACCTATGATGGAACACCTCGCACAGCCTTGAGGCAGGGGAGGGGGGGGAGGGCTTGAACTTGCCTCTACTGGATGTGCCTCCCCATGGGAGGCCTTGCCTTCCTGTGGGAGAGAATGGGGGTTGGGTTGAGAGCGGGGAGGCTGGGGGTTAGGAGAAGGGAATGGGGGATCCTTGATTGGTGTGTAAAATGAATGAAAATTTTCTTCTTAATAAAAGAATGGATATATATATATATGAATGTGGGTTTATGCATGTGAGGGCAGTGTCTGTGGAGGCCAGAAGAGGTATGAGATTCCCCAGATCTTGCATGAGTTGTAGGTGGATGTGAGTCTTTGAACATGAGAAACAAAGTCTGGTCTTCTACAGCACACAATCTTAGTAGCCGAGCCATCTCTCTAGTCCCTGAAAATGGGTTTTAGGAAAGTTTTAAAATTAATGTAAAAGTCCACATAGAAACAAAATGTGTATGGAATAAAATCATTGTAGGCAACATAGCCAAATGACAAGGCAAGAAGAAGCATTTTAACTCATATTAAAACCTAAAGGATGGATATACTAAATATATGGACAGCTTTGTAAAACAGGCAAACAACGCTGCATACTGTGGCATCTAATTACTATTTCCACTAATAGGAATCAAGGATGCTAGAAGCAGTAGCTCACTCCTGCTCTGGGACAGAAATGTAATAAATAAGCCCCAGGGTAGGATACACTTCAAAAGGTTCCTACCAGCCAAATAAGGGAGAGTATAAACTTGAGTAAGAGAATTAAATGCAATGGATTGAAACACATCCTTATATTCAAAGCTATCAGTTCACAACGGTATTTTAAAACAAAACAGAAATGTGTGAACAAAACATTTTGGTTAAATCATTGGAAGTAGCTAGGACATAGGCCATTTAGTTTAAAAAAGAATTGCTAGAACAGAAAACAATATCATTCTGTATCTATTTGCTTATTTACTTCCCTATTTTTTTTTTTGTGAAAACTGTATCTTGGGGTAACCAACAGGTTGGTAAAGGGAAAATTCTGTACATGAATACTTCTATTTCCTGGTTGTCATGCAGTAAGGAGCCCTCTTGTGCCAAGCCTCATCACCATGATGTACTGCCACACACAGACCCAGAGCAGTGGAGCCAACTCAGAAAATTGGTACTGAGAATGTTGCTATTTCTGTGACTACCTGGCCATGCAGTGCAGAACTTTGGAATTGGTTTGTGGGAGGAATTGAGAAAAGTTGAAGATACAGACTACAGAAGCCATGGGATATTATAAGTAGAGCTAAATGTGCTGTGCAGGTGGGAGCTCAGAAGAGCAGAATACTGACAAGAATGCAGAGAGAAAATATGACACCAACGAGAAATCAGAAAAGAACAATGAAATCAGACTCAAAGTCATAAATGTTTCATTATGAAAACAACTTGTCTATGTTTGGCACATGTGGTGAGACTTTGTGATAGTTCTATGACAGACTAATCAATCCAGTCAAAGAGATTCTGAGGCAGACCAGACTATGGCATGGGTACTCCTGAATACTTTTTGCCAGGGTTTTGTTGTTGTTGTTGTTGTTGTTGTTTTGGTTTGGTTTTGTGTATGTGTATGTGTGTGTGTGTGTGTGTGTGTGTGTGTGTGAGAGAGAGAGAGAGAGAGAGAGAGAGAGAGAGAGAGAGAGAGAGAGAGAGAGAGAGAGAGAAGTAGGATAAAGGCAGAAATATTTGAAAAGTGCTATTTGGCCAGAAAATGGATATATTGAAGGTTCTGGACAGGGAAGTTTTGGAAGTTCTGTTTAAAAGATTAATGTCATTAAAGAGAAACAGAGATGCAGAGAACAACTAATCGTGGGGTACCCAGCCCTAATTGATACATATGCAGCACAACCCCCACACCTAAGGCTCAGGGACATCTCAGAAGAAGCATAAAGGTTGTCAGAGAACCAGGAAGTCTGCTGTGAGATTGTGTCTCCTAGAAATGACAGAGGAATTATACCCACGATACCTCAAGAGTACGACCACTCAAACAAGACCTAAACAATGACAATAGAAATAGACCCACTGTGTAGAAGGGGGAAACCTCATGGGGTTCCTACTCCAGACAAACAATTATAAGCTACTACATACTGCTAAAAGAGAGGAGAAAATTAGTCTTCCCCAAGAATGAGTATCCCTTGGGCCCAGATTGGTTATAGAATACCATTGCTCAGCCCTGAAATCATAGACATACAAACAACATTCCCAGCTTGTACTCACATGGAATTTTGTGTGTATGTGGATGTGTATACACATATATGCAATAATAATAATTAAAGAAAAAGAGAAGGAGTAAGGGGAAGCATGAGAGAGGGGTGAAAGGCATGAGAGGGAGGGGGAAATTATGTGATTGTATTTTAATTTTACAAACATGGGCAGGGGTGACTCAAAAAATAACAAATTCCTTGTGTCTAAAAAGAAAGATTCCTTAAGGGTTCAAAGATAACTCAAGAACTGGAAGGTCTCTACCATCACAGACTCAAGGGTAGAAAAGTATGAACTGACTTGAAAGACTAACAATTGTGCCTAATGGAGAAGGTGGTCCTTTGAGAGGATAAAAGATGTTCCCAGCGTGCAACTGTGCGCTGTAATTACCAGAATCACATAAATGAGGTTCAGGCCTTAATTCAGGATGTGCTTTGGGTTTCAGATGTTCTGGCTACTTGGCATTAGCAAGACCTTACCTCAGACATGATCTTGCTCTGATCTCCAACTCTACACACAAGCTAAGAAAACAGAGGTACATTATACTCTTAGTTGTTAGTTGAGGCCAGGGGCAAGTGCTGTAGCCCACCACTCTGAAAACACTGGGTGGCCTCCGCTGTAGCAGCCTGATCAGCTTCTGTGACCTCTTACTGTGATCAGATATGGTTATTTAGGAATAGCTTTAGTTTTTAGGCCACATCGTACTGTTCACCTCAGATTCAGTCCCATATTTTGTGTGTAAGTGAGTTGCCAGGCTACTGAAGTCACTATTTCTGACTTCCTCATCTTGCTCTGGAATCCTTATATTTTATGTTCCTTTCCTTCTTTCATTCAGAGTAGGGGGTGGACAAAAGTTCCTGAGTGTGTTTTCATAATCATTTTAAGCTGATAAATCATTTTAATTTTAAATTTACTTTGTTTGAGATAGTATTTTAAATATAAATAAATACAAGAGTAACTAATATGAAGTATGTGGTCATCTCTTGTTTTCCGTTATTAACCATTTAAAATATGAATGGGTGGCTTCTCTTATAACTAATCACCTATTATTTAGAGACAGTGTCTCCTTTAGCTCAGGCTAGCCTTGAACTTGCCATATAGCTAAGACTGGCTTTCAACTTCTAATTCTCCTGCCTGTGCCATCTAAGCACATTGTTCTCTTCGGATTGATTTTAAACAGCATTGTCTTTATTTTATTTATTTTATTCATTTTTTTCATTTTTACTGTTGGTGCATAGGAAGGCAATTGACTTTATGTGTTGGTTTATTTATGTGATCTTGCTTAAGTTAATTATTAATTTTAAGAGTGCTTTCTGTATCCTTTATAGTGTATTCTGTATAGAAAATCATGTCATATTCAAACAAAAACAGAGAGGGAGACAGAGACAGAGACCGAGAATTGATAGGTATGGGTTAATGTGACTATCAAGACTCGTGAGTACAGCCTGCAGAGCCAACATCTCAGTTCCAGTCTGAAGACTGGCAGCCTACTGAGGAACCAAGGAATCCTACCTCCCACCCTGAAGGCCATCAGGGAAAAAGGTTAACTACTCTGGTCTAAAGATTGTCTGGTATCAGCATTCTTTCTTCCTCTGGAGATGACCAAACCTGTGTTCTACTCAAGCTGTGGACCAATGAGATGAGGCCCACTCTGTAATCTGCTTTACTCAACCAGTCTATCTATCTCACTCAGTAAACACCCCCACAAAAACACATAAAATAGTTGCCATCTGGGCATCCTATGGCCCTTATGCTCTCCATTATATGATGTAGTGAGCTTTCTCTGTCCCGCCAGCCAGCTCTCAAATAACAACATGGAGACTTAATATTAATTATGAAAGCTCAGCCTTAGCTTAGGCTTGTCCCACTAACTCTTATAACTTAAACTAATCCATTTATTTTAATCTGCATTTTGTTCAGTGGCTCATTACCTCATCTCTCCATGTTGCTTCCTCTGCATCTGGTTGGTGACTCCACCTTCCCCCTCCCAGAGTTCTCTCTCTAGCCCAAAGTTCTGCCTGTACTTCCTGCTTAGCTATTGGCTGTTCGGCTTTTTATTACACAAATTACAGCAATACATTTTCACACAGTGTACAAATATGTAGCATGAATCTTAAAAGGTCTTATTAATAAAAACAAACCCAGAGCCAGGTATTGGGGTGAACGCTAGAAGATCAGAGAATCAGAACAAGCCACAGACACCTCACCTTGCCAATTCCTCAGCTGATCCTGTTTCCTCAGACTGGAAGTCTCTGAGTTCTCATCCAGAATGAATCTCAGCTGAACTGCTGCTCAAAAGCCTAAAAGTTTAACAAGCTCTAGTTCCTCGTCCTCACACCTGAAATACCTTTCTGCTTTCTGCCATCACTTCCTGGGATTAAAGGCTCTTGTTACCACACCTGGCTGTTTCCAGTGTGGCCTTGAACTCACAGAGATCCAGGCAGATCTCTGCCTCTGAAATGCTAGGATTAAAGGCGTGAGTGCCACCATTTTCTGGCCTCTATATCTAGTGGCTATTCTGTTCCCTGACCCCAGATAATTTATTAGGGTGCACAATATTTTGGGCAACACAATATCACCACACAAATATCCCACAGCAATATGATGCTGTTGGTTTATTACAGATTGCATCTGCTGACATTGAGTATTTTATCAGACAGTTATGAATACCTTGCTTTAATTCAGCAGATACATCCAATAGGTTAAAGGAAAGGCTAGCCTATCACACAGCCTTTATACTCCCCTTATTCCTGGTGTTCCAGCTTTCACTGAAGCATATTTTTTCTTTTGTCTAAAGAAGTCTCGTTAGCAATTTCTAACAAGGGCAGGAGATGAATTCTCTCAGATAACCATGAGCTCAGGGCATCGTTCATGCTGAAGAATATTTTTACTCAATTTAGAATTTCTTCCTATTTTTTAAAATACTTTTTCAAAGCCCTTTAAAAGTGCTGTGTCACTGCCTCCTGGACTCCATGGTTGCTAATGAGAATTCTGTTTCACTTAGATAATTCTGCTTTTCTAAGTTAGGCATCCATTTGTATCTGGCTTCTTTCATTTTTTTCTCTCTGTTTTCATCAATGTTATTGTGATTTTGTTTAGCATAGATATCATTTGTTTTGTCCTGCTTGACATTTACGAAGCTTTTTTTAATTAAAAAATTTTTTATTCATTTTATATAACAATCACAGATCCCCCTCTCTTCCTTCCTCCTGTTCCCCAGCCTTCCCCCTCAACCCCTGCCCCCCCATTTCCTCCCTCAGACAAGGTAAGGCCTCCCATTGGGAGTCAGTAGAGCCTGGTACATTCAATTGAGGCAGGTCCAAGTGCCTCCCCCTGCATCAAGGCTATGTAAGGTGTCCTACCATAGGTAGTGGGCTCCAAATTCTTAACTCCATGGGTTGATTTATTTTTCAACACTAGAAAATTCTCAGTCCAAATGTCTTAGTTAGCTCAACATCCTCTTTGAGCTCCAGAAGACCTCTTAAATCTACCCATGAGTATTCACAATGGGCAGTTTCTACCAATCTGACTTGAAGCTTGCCTAAGTTTCTCTCTTGTGTGTCCATCATGCCATAGAACCCATCCAGTCGATTCTTTTCCTTTTGTTATTGACTTGACAGTTGAAAAATTCCCTTTGTTTCTCCTTAGCTTTCTGCTGAGACCTGCTGTCCTTCCAGTCATGTTACCAGTATCTGCAGGCAACTTTCACAGTAGCTGCTTTAAGTCCTTGTCAGATGAACCAGCATCTATGTCTCTGTGACCTTTTTAAGTGCTTTAAATTATTCTCTTCTATGAAAGTGGAGGTTTTTCCTGATTTCCCATATGCCAGGGAATTTGGGATTGATTAGATACCCAGGAATAGAACATACATTAAAAATACAATAATAATAATAATAAGAACAAATTTTGTTTGCAAAACTAATACATCTCCATTACAGTAAAATTCTTAAGTTAATATAAAGGAAAATAAAATAATCTATGACCTAACTATAGGACCGATTATTTATCTCTCTTTATATGTAGCTTCTCAGACTGCACCTGACATTTAATCTCTACATAATTAATTTGATGTTCTGATGCCTATGCTTTCTCAATTATAGATTTTAATCCTCTGATTGGAATGTTAGCTTCCTTGCAAACCATCCCTTTCCTCCTTTTGATCTCCCTCATTCACTTACATTCCCTCCATACCTTCTTCTTTCTTTTTGAACCTATACCGTCACTTTATTTCTCAATCTAGAAGCTCTATTAGCAGTCTCTGTCCCACCACAGACTCTCCTGACATGACTGAGATTTCCAGAAAGTTTCTGGTGTGTCCTGTATCCCCTTTCCAATTGCACCACCTCTGAATTGTGAGATGGTCTAAGTCTGCAATAATTCCCCTGTTGTTTTCAAGGCATGCTCTCCCCACTCACATGGCAATGGCTTCTAGAATTGGTGGCCCTGCTGATGGGATTCAGTTTCTAACCTATTCCAAGGCTGCCCTGTACATTGCTCCTAGGTCTGTTGTAAGTGAGGGGTGATGCTTAGATCAACAGAGGGCTTTGGCTGCAAATAACACAGTAACTGACTTAATAATTTCAAATTTCAAGATGGATCTGTTTCAAGACTGGAACGGATGGATCTGTTTCAAGACTGGAACTGAGAGCAACTGTATTGCTCTCAGTACTTTAGCACCTGCTTGTTCTCCAGAATTGGGTTTTCCTCACAGCTGTAGGAATTCTATACACTTCGGCTCTCCACAAAAGCTCTAAGATTTTTTCCCTCAAACATCTCAAATCAAAGTTCCAGGCTGCCCTTGCATCGGATCCCTGTATGTCCTAAGCCTTAGGTTATAGGGACTGTCCTGGGAATATCTAGATTTCATCTCCCACTTGGTAGTCACCTAGATTCAGCAGCTCAACACACACACACACACATATACACTCACACACAAACACACACACAGTGGGAAATACCTCTTAGGGGGCAGATACTATGAATGTAACACCACTCGCTCCCCCACAAACTTGTGCCCACGAGGAGAGGGTTGTTTACCTGGATCTCTGGTACCTAGAATCAATGGAATTCTTGTTCCTCAGACCTACCTCCCCTCTCAGCACCCTATTTGTGCTAATCTCTCAGAATGTGGTAGTGGGTTGCAATCTCTCAGTGAGGGAGCGTCCTCTTGACTGCATATAATGAATCACAGGTATGTTTTAATCATTTTTCCAAACCCAAACAATCAATCTTACGGCCATCAGAAGTTTCAACCCAGAAACTAACAGTATGATATTTTTAGAGCCCATTTCAATTTTGTTCTGGTTCATAAGAAGCTGATCCAAGGCCAGTCACTTAAACCACAAACGACTGAAATTTCCAAAAAGTTAGTTTATATCCAGCTACTTCATTTATGTACTTAGTTACTTATGTCATATTCCACAAAGAACCCAAGAATAAGTCAATAAAATAATTAAGAACTATCTCCCAAGAATATGAAACTCCTAAGGGAGATTAAAGTATATTTTAAAGAATAAATAAGACTATAAAATACAAAGCACAGATACTGCAAACCCAATGTGGTGACTAGAACAGACAATCTCAGTGTTGGTAGGAACTGTATTTTCTCTAACTGAGCCTGTTCATCTCTGAAATTCTCAGCATACAAAGGACGGATGGAAATACAGTTATGTTATTCTCAACTGCCCAACTATACCACTTAAAAATGTTTAATATGCCTGTGGTAATAAATGATTAATGGGTGCACTATAGGGAGTTATAAAAATCATTCTGAGCCGGGTGGTGTTGTTGCACATCTTTAATCCCAGCACTCGGGAGGGAGGCAGAGGCAGATGGATCTTTGTGAGTTCGAGGCCAGCCTGGGCTACCAAGTGAGTTCCAGGAAAGGCACAAAGCTACACAGAGAAACCCTGTCTCGAAAAGCAAAAAAAAGGAATCATTCTGTCTTCTTTTTCAATATTTATATTGAAAGTGAAATTTATAATTTTCATGGAGGATATCTTAATATACATGGAAATAATTGGAAGAGTATAATTAAAAATAATTTGATGAGGACTGGAAAGATGCATAGATCAGTACAATGCTTGTCTTGTATGCAAGAACATGTGATTTGATCCCCATCTCCCATGTAAAAAAGGGGGGGTGGTGATGTGCCCCTTTGATCCCAGAACTGGGGAGGTGGAGGTGGGATCACAGGCCAGCCAGCCTAGACCAACTGGTGAGATCCAGGTCAAAGAGAGACCCTGTCTCAAAGGAGGTGGATGGCATTCTTGAGGATGACATCTGATGTGGTCCTCTGACTTCTACACATGACAGACACATACAGAAGCATATGTGCATGCATAACAAAAACAACTCATTGAAGAGGATTCCACAAGATGCCATGTAATAGGTAGTAACTGTGTGGTTTTCTCACAATTTAATATGATCCTTGGATATAATTCTAAATGTCTTGATAAACCCTTAAACTGGATGGTTCAAATAATTTATTTCATTCTGAGTCAGGGTTACCTCACTCAAGATGATATTTTCTAGTTCCAACCATTTGCCTGCAAATTTCATATCATTTTTTTTTTTACTGCTGAGTAGTACTCCATTGTGTGTATGTGCCACGTTTTCTTTATCCATTCTTCAGTGGAGGGGCATCTAGGTTGTTTCCAGGTTCTTGCTATTACAACTAATGCTGATATGAGCATAGTTGAGCATGTGTCCTTGTGGTAAGATTGAGCATTCCTTGTGTATATGCCCAAGAGTGGTATAACTGGGTCTTGAGGAAGACTTATTCCCAGTTTTCTGAGAAACCACTATACTGATTTCCAGAGTCGCTGTACAAGTTTACATTCCCACCAATAGTGGAGGATTGTTCCCCTTGCTCCACATCCTCTCCAACATAAGTTGTCTTCAGTGTTTTTGATCTTAGCCATTTTGACAGGCATAAGATGGTATCTCAGAGTTCTTTTGATTTGCATTTCTCTGATGACTAAGGATGTTGAGCAATTCCTTAAATGCCTTTCAGCCATTTGAGATTCTTCTGTTGAGAATTCTCTGTTAAGCTCTGTAGCCCATTTTTTAATTGGATTGTTCAGTATTTTGATGTCTAGCTTTTTGAGTTATTTATATATTTTGAAGATCAGCCCTCTGTCAGATGTGGGGTTGGTGAAGATCTTTTCCCATTCTGTAGGCTGTTGTTTGGTCTTATTGACCATGTCCTTTGCTCTACAAAAGCTTCTCAGTTTCAGGAGGTCCCATTTATTAATTGTCACTCTAATTATCTGTGCTACTGGTGTTATATTTAGGAAGTGGTCTCCTGTGCCAATTCATTCCAGACTACTTCCTACTTTCTCTTCTATCACGTTCAGTGTAACTGGATTTATGTGGAGGTCTTTGATCCACTTGGACTTGAGTTTTGTGTACTCATAAGTGGATATTATATGTGAGGGAAAGGATGGCCAGACTTCAACCCACAACTCCAGAGAGGCTAGCTAACAGGGAAAGACCCTAGGAGGGACACATGGATGACCCAGTGAAGGAGAAGTGGATGAGATCTACATGAGTGGACTGGGTGTGGAGGGGTGGCAGAGGGCGAGGAGTAGGGGATGAGAACATAGGGAAATGGGAGGGTTAAGCTGAAAAAGGGACAGAGTGGGAGGGCAGGGAGGAAGATACCATAATAGATGAGGACATCATGGGAATAGGAAGAGGCAGGGTGCTGGGGAGGCTCTCAGGAATCCACAAGGTTGACCCCACCTTGGTCTGCTAGCAGTGGTCAAGAGGGTGCCTGGACTGGTCTACTCTGGTGACCAGCCTAGCAAATAACCTAGCTGTCATCATAGAGCCTTCGTCCAGTGACAGATGGAGGCAGATACAGAGATCCACGGCCAGGCACCAGGCTGAGGTCCGGGAATTCAACTGATGAGAGAGAGGAGAGATACTGCAGGCGAGGGACATTGAGATCATGATGGGAGGATGTGCAGAGATGACTGGCCACACTAGTGGAAGCCCATGAACTGTGGACTGGTGGCTGTGGAGCCCCCATGGGACAGGACTAGGCCCTCTGGATAAGGAAGATGGTTGTTTGGCTCGAACTGTTTGGGGGGCACCCAGGCAGGGGGATCAGGATCTGTCCCTGATCTATGAGCAGGCTTCTGGAACCCGGTGCCTGTGGTGTGACACCTTGCACAGCCTTGGTGCAGTGGGAAGGGGCTTGGACCTGCCTAGGCTCAGTGTGCTGGGCTCTGCTGACTCCCCATGGGAGACCTTGATTTGGGGGATGTGGGTTTGCAGGGTGGCTTGGGAAAGAGGACTGGGGGTTGGGAAGAGGGAAGAGGGGGGATCTGTGGATAGTATGTAGAATGAGTAGAAAATTTCTTAGTAAAGAAAAATGGAAAAAAATTATTTATTTCTTCACTCAGCCTTTTGACAATATTCTGCAGTCTTTCATTCAATATTTCGGTCATGTGAGGTAACATTTTTACCCTTAGTAAATTACATTTGAGGAGGTAAATGTTCGGAGGAGTAAAATGCTTCCTTTGTCAAAGGTCAAATGGCGAGTGAAATGACTAGGAAAAGAACTTCTGATTCTAGATTAACAAACTGCATCTATTAGGCAGCTCTAATATGCCATACAGTGGTCTAAGACCTGAGGATGGATAGTTGAGTAAGAGGGATATAATCCCTGCTCTCTACGGGTCAGTAGGAAAAACAGATACAAAAGGCATGGTTTATACAGTTTGACCAGTGTTTGGTCACAGCATGCTGGTGGTGGCGGCAAGTACAGGTAGTCAGGAAGCAATAAGAAAATGTTGGTAGGACAGCCAGAACTGACCTACTCTGGTGATGGGATGGCCAAACACCCTAATAGTCGTGCTAGAAACCCCATCCAAGGACTGAGGAATCTGGATGCAGAGATCCACGGCTAGGCCCCGGGTAGAGCTCCAGGAGTCCAATTGGTGAGAAAGAGGAGGGTTTATATGAGCGAGAATTGTTGAAACCAAGGTTGGATAAAGCACAGGGACAAATAGCCAAATGAATGGAAACACATGAACTATGAACCAATGGCTGAGGGGCCTCCAACTGTATCAGGCCCTCTGAATAGGTGAGACAGTTGATGGGCTTAATCTGTTTAGGAGGCATCTATGCAGTGGTACCAGGTCCTGTGCTCATTGCAAGAGTTGGCTGTTTGAAACCTGGGGTTTATACAGGGACACTTGGCTCAGTCTAGGAGGAGGGGACTGGACCTGCCTGGACTGAGTCTACCAGGTTGATCTCAGTCCTCGGGGGAGGCTTTGCCCTGGAGGAGATGGGAATGGGGAGTGGGCTGGGGGATGGGGAGGGGAGTAGGAGGGGGGAGAACAAGGGAGTCCATGGCTGATATGTAGAACCGAATGGTATTGTAAAATAAAATAAAAGGAGAAAAAGAAAAAGAAAAAGAAAATGTTGGTAGGAATTGTAACTGTAATTCTTGCTTGATATATGTAATTTTACTAGGTTAAAGTTAAAACCTTCCTTTTGTTTAGAAAGAAAAGGGGAAGTGATGGGGGAATGTCTTTTTGTATGCTGTGAAAATATGTTGCTCTGATTGGTTGATAAATAAAGCTGTTTGGCCAATGGTGAGGCAGAATAGGGTTAGGTGGAATATTCTAACTAGAGAGGAGGAAGGAGAGAGGCAGAACAGAGAGGACGCTGCCAGTCACCGCCATGAGAAGCAAGATGTAAAGATACTGGTAAGCCACGAGCCGTGTTGTAAAGTATAAATTGTTACTTTAAGATGTAAGATCTGGCTAGCAAGAAGCCTGAGCCAATAGGTCATACAGTCTGTAATTAATATAAGCCTCTGTGTGTTCATTTGGATCTGAGTGGCTGTGGGACCACGAGGACGCAGACGCTGGGTGGGCACAAGAAAACTTTCAGTTACAAGGAATAAGTGTCCCTTTCAGATCCTGCTAATTGTGCAATGTATATTTGCACTGTCACAATTATCAGAAGAAAGACAGGTGCAAAGGACAGAAGCAGTATTCATTCTGGGGACTTGCTGAGTCTCTTGGAAAAAATCAAAAGCAAAAGTGAATGATTTGTTACACTGGAGAAAAATGGCAAAACCCAGTTTTGATGGTGAAAGATTTGCAAATATCAAATATTTCAAGTATTTAAAATTCTGAGAAGTAATGTATCTCTTTGACAGTGTGGCTAGTGGTACTCTGACCTAGGGTGACAGTAAGAGCATGTACTTAGAAGTGGAATATGGACTGGTGGCAGAGAGGAAGCCCATGATGACCAATTTGATTTCTGCTATTTTGTATGTGGTTGATGAATAATAAAATCATACTTCAAACCAAATCACACGTAAAACTCAATATATAAAACAGATGAAAGAAGGGTTACTCTGGTCAAATGAATCATGGCTTAGTCTTTTTTTTTCTGTTACTATAACAAATCACCTGAGACCAGTTTATTTATAAAGAAAAAGTAATAATTGGTTCATTGTCCTGCAGCATGGCATCAGCATCAGGTGGATCCTTCTCACTTCTTCATATAAAAGCATCACATGGAAAGACAAAGCAAATACTTTTGCTCGCTCTCTCTCTCTCTCTCTCTCTCTCTCTCTCTCTCTCTCTCTCTCTCCTGATAAAGCCACTAATGCTCTCATGGGCTCCCCACTCTCATGAAATCATTTAATCGCAAGTACTTCTGAAATATTTCGCCTTCAGATGCTGCTAATATATAAATTTGAGGATTGAGTTTCCAGCATAGGAACTTTCTGTGGACAGCCACTGCCCAGCCACCCACACTATGTCACTGTTGCCTTTCTGACCACACCTCCAGGTGCACATTGAAGCATTGTCTGAAAAGTGGTGGGACTTATTTCACCATCTCTGAGGGCCAGAGATCCTGGACTCTACAAAATAGTCACTTACGGCTACCTCTCTCTGATGGCCACTGTGGAGCAAGCTGTTAGCAGCCTTGAGGGAAGAGCTCATCATTTACATTCAGTGGTTCAAATGCAGACAAAGAAGCCAGGCTTTGAAAGCTCCGATTAAAAAGAAAATAAAGGAGAGTTCACAGGAATGACCCCTCCCAAAAAAGACCCAGCAATCTTCTAGCTGCCATAACAGTACTCTAAGGCCACTACAGCACCTAATTTAAATACTGATTCTTTGGTTAGGTCTCTAACTTAAAATTCCAGGGCAGAAAGCCCCCCACCATCTAGACTCCCCCTCACAGAATCACAGCACAGGGCACACAGTGTTTCCTTAACATTAAATTTCCCCAGCCTTTCATTTCAATTAGTCATAAAAAAGACTAAGAAGGAAAGCTATGTCGGGAAGATCCCAGGCAGTGTTTTATTGCCTGAAACGCTCCTTGGGCTTAACTATTTCATGGCGAAAGGGGGATGCTGTTGAAAGGGTGCTTTTTCCTTATAGGTAGGAAGCTAAGGAGAAAACACACTAAACCTACTTTCTTTTAAATGATTTATCCAATATATTTGTATTACCCAATCTCATTTATGGCACGTTTTTTTTTTCAACAAGCACCCAATTTATGATGAGAAATTATCACAAATCCAACTTTTGCTATTCTTATATTTTCATTTAGATTCTAAGAGCAACAAAATCCCCTGACATTATTATCTCCTGTGAATACTAATTATGTCACTACAACTGTGTGCCTGCTAATCTTCCAGAAATAATGTGAGAATTACTGGGACGTGATAGGAGCAGAATGGAATTAGAAACCTATTTGTGAATTTGTAAAAAACTCCCAGCTTTCTAAGAGTGGTAAAATGTGCATAGCCCAAAATGATTTTGGAAAGAGATAGATTACCACAATGGAGACATATGATGGTTCCTAATACCACACTGGGAGCACAGAACAGCCACCCCGGCAAGGCAGCTTCCTGAGGGTTCGTTCATCCTTACAAGAAATGCAGTCCACAGAACCCAGGATTTTTATCTCAGAGACCAGCCTCAATTCCAGATAAGGCCTGTTTTAATCATGTTTAATGGGTTCTGGTTCCAAAGAGAATAGAAATGGTGGTGAAAATCTCTCCAGTAGGGTAGAGAGTTGATGTATCAGGACCTGAAGCACCTCTGTGATGGAAGGATGTATTTACTAAGCACAGTAGTGGCCGTATTTGTTGACTTCTGAAGATAGCCCATACTTTCTTCATGTAGGCAGAGAAGAAATCAATAGCATCCTGACTGGCTATAGTGAAGCAATGTTCTTAAGACTACTTTTGCAGAGGCATCAGAAGGCCACCAGCTGGAGGGATTTACCAAAGGTGCATGTGGTCACAGAGGGTCAAGTCATGGAGGTATTTATTTCCCAAAATTTTGTTCATGATTCTTTTCTGAAGAATACTTCTCCCTTCACCTTCAAAACCAAGTCTTGGGCATTTATCCAACTCTACTTCACTCTCGGCTCACTGAAAGGATCTAGGAAACTGGCATCTCTTTCTAGTTCCCAGACACAGGCTTCTGCTGGTCTTTTGATTCCAATCTAGCTCACCCTTGTCTCACCACACAACCTTCAACCTCAACTATGTGCCAAGGCTTTTTCCATACCACCTCTGACATTCATTCTCACATCTCTGTTCTGTACACACACACACACACACACACACACACACACACACACACACACACACATTTGAGTTTATTTTTATTTTTGAGGTCTGGTTGAATTCATCTCCCATCCACCTGGCTACTTCCATTCCACGCCATCATTACTCCTACACCTGTTCCACTTCCTTCTCTTACCCACACTCCAAACTAAGTTTGGTTTCTCTATTTTTCTGATATCTACAACATCTACATCTACAACCGTCTGTCTTTATCACTGCACAACACAGAGACACCAAACAAAGCCCTCTAACGGCTGTTATGTTTTGATTATGAAATGCCCTTTGGACACTCGTGTGTTTGAACATTTGGTCCCCAGTTTGTGGCACTATTTGGGAAGGTTGTGGAGCCTTTAGGAACTGGAACCTTGCTGGAGGAAATACATCACTGGGGTTTGGGCCTTGAGGGTTTATAGCCTTGCTCTACTTCCTATTTGCTCTCTGCTTCCTGACTGTCTTGATGGATCCAAGCTTCTGCCGCTGTGCCTTCTCCTTCGTGGTGGACTGTAGCTCCCCTGGAACTGTAAACCAAAATAAGTCTTTTCCTTAAGTTGCTTATTGTCAGGGTAGTCTAATACAGCAATATAATGGTAACTAATAACAAAAATACTAATGCACGCAGCTGTACCTGCTTCTCCCAGTTGCTTTAACCAATAAGCATGCAGGCGTCCTTTGAAACTGCATCTGTTGGCTTATAAATATTGACACAAATGGGTGACAGGTAGTTAGGGAGTGTTTATACAACCTTCCTGTAGCTCTAGGCATCAATTACCCCATCTCCTTTTAGCTCTGCGAATTATGGCAAATACAGTGCACCTGTGTTCTTTCTGATCCTCTCTCCGGATCAAAAACGGAAACTCTGAAACGAGCCGGCTTCTGAGTTTTAAAACTTGGTGTTGGCTGAGGCTAGCAGTGTGGTTTTCTCTAAAAAGCTCCATCACTAGGCTGAAAAGCTCCTCTATCTGAGAAGAATGAGATTCTTAATTGTGTTTGGGATGAAATATATGAATAAATAAATAGGACACATTAATATTTCAGTAATGCTATGGCTATCTTCTAGAATAGTGTGTGTACTGCCAAGTGCAGCTGGTTGTGTTCTAAGTATCTTTTTATATGTCTGTTTCCCACACTTGATTCCAGGCTAATTGCCTGATTCGAATCGTGTGGCCAGAACCTAGCATTGTAGCTGGCACATGATGAAAATTCAATGTTTTCGAATGAAAGATTTATATGGTCCTCAACCTTCTGTAGAACCTTGGCTAGGCTTAACTATTTGTCCTAACATCCCTGAACAAAAGTCCATCCACGCCTCAGTTCAACTCAGATTCCATCACTACTAATGCTTGCATCCTTGGGAAGCCACTTGTTGTATCATATGTGTCTATCCTGTCGCACAAGACCAAAACTCTGACCTATTCTCTAGGAATGGAAGGATGTGACTACTTCTCTGCCAGGCTGGCATTTCCCTGATCATCAGCCATCTTCAGATGCTACCACTTGGCTGAGGTTCTAAAGACCCTCTAGTGATCCCTCTCCCACTCAAATTGCCCCAACTAAATTCTATTCTGGATTCTGTCCAGAGCAGAACTCAATGGGGAGAAGTTCCTTGGATATTGAGACCATACCTTTATTTATGAGTTTTTCAAATAACTACCAATTATATGACTGATGTCCCACCCACCCCCATTCTTCACCCATTTCCTGTTCTAAGACACAACATCCCTTCTTTGAACATTAATTCCTCCCATTTGACTCCTAGCCCCGTCTCACTCTGTCTCTCCAAAGATTCTAGACCACCATCCACAGCCCTCTTGTTTCTGTGCAGCCGTTTCCTGTCCATTGCCCCTTCCAAGTAGCCCCCAAGTTCCTCTCATCACACGTGTATGATCCTGGCTGGACACATGTGTACATCTTCCAGGTTGTGTTTGTGCCCTCAGCATCTCTCACATCGTCTTCCCATGGTTTCTAAATCCAGAAGAGAGTCTGCCTTCACATTTGACTGCTCCGCCAGACACTGACAACAACTCTTCCTCACAGCAATGTCATCCCCTAGCTTCCAAGGCATTGCCTTTCTCAACTTCCCTTCTACCTCTGGCCACTCCTTCTATTCTGTGTGTGAGCTCCTTCATCTCAATCCATTCTCCAAATGGCGTGTCCTCTGAGCCCGAACTTGCAGTCTCTTGTCATTCTATGTTCTTTCTGGAAAATACCACCCTTTCCATTATTTTTTTAAGAACAATTTTTGTTATTCTTGAGAGTTTTATGCATGTATATAGTGAAATATGATCATATTCCATCCATACTTTGCCCTTCCAACATCCCCCATAACACCTGAACATATTTTCATGTGTGTGTGTGTGTGTGTGTGTGTGTGTGTGTGTGTGTGTGTGTGTGTGTCCCCTTAGGTCCAATTAGTGCTGCCCATATGTGCATGATTTGGCCATCCACTAGAGTAAGGAAGTCCTATCAGTGGCCATACCTTTAAAGAAGGACATTTCTTCCTCCTGCAGCAGCTATAGTCATATGTGTCTCAAATCTTACCTCCATTCCAAATCTGTCTCCTAAGCTTTATACTTAAAAGAGAAAGTGAGCACAGGCTTGCTGGTCATCCTTTGTGCCGTGACATTCAGGGAGTCACCCCACTCTCTATTACTCTCTTCTTTTTGTCCTCCTTGTCTGTCAACATCCATCATACAGTATGCTCCCAGGTCTCACAGGTAAAGACTCTTGGGACTTTCTGGTTTGAGGATCAGGGGAACTGACTAAGGTACAGTTGCCTGGTTGTTTAACACTTTGCCTACAACAGTGTCATCAGACATTCCTTACAGATTGGACTCGGTCCTTGCCCTGAGGCCGCATTTCAAGCACCAATGGATCACCTTTCAGTTATGAGAGTAGCTTGACTGAGCTCTCTGGGTCTGGATTCGATGTATTTAAAAGTCCAATTTGTCTTTATTAAAATTCAGTCTCACAGTACCAATCTCTGCCCTGAATCAGGCTTCTTTTCTGACCAGGGATCCACACCAAGGGGAAGGGACAAGTTAGAGCTTTTCCTTTACAGTTGTCCCCTTCTCCTTCTGAAACTGTTTCAGGCCCTTCGTCTGAGAGTTCTTGTAAATCCCTGAGTGCCTTTAGACTATCAACAACCATCACTTGGCCTTACTTTCTTCACTAAATTGAGACTACCACAGCACATGGTACCTAGACCCTTCCAAATCTAATCTCACAAGGTTCTCATATTCTTTTTCCCTGGTGAACGCGGTTCATTTCTTTTCCCAGTGCCCTGATAATTTTGAACTCCAACACATGCTGTTTAGCCACAAGCTCATAAAAAGCAAGGGATCCATTAGGGGTGTTTTTAAGTAAAAGCGAGACATGAAGAGGCCTTGGCTGTAGTCTTGTGTTTCCAAAGGCTAACATCAGCAAAGTGTCCTGTTAGCATTCTCCTCCCCCCGAATGCTGCTGAGGCTAATGCAGCATTTTTCATTCCATGTCACAAATGGGTCACATATATATATATTTAAATCATGATCACACTTCAGGTAGGAAAGTTTGCAGCCTCACAGCGTCCTTGGCAGTAAGTGATTCATTTACCTCTGAAACGGTGCAAATGGTGACCCATGATTGCATCAAACCTTTTTATTTTTTCCAAATGTCTTGACTGTCATGTAATAGTTTTGTTGTTTTGCAGCCTTCCTCTTGTCTTATAACATATTTATGCTCTGGGATTACAAACACAAGAACGATGTCGTTGATCAAACTTTTGTCAGCCGTTGTACAGTTTGAAAGAAAACCTTTGATAATCTCAGTGCTTCCTCCTACGCCTTAAATCACAACCTCCAGTGTGGAAACATTCCATTCTAGGTGACACTAATCACAAATTATAAATTTGTGTGTGCATGCCTGTGACTTATTTCAATGTAATTTTAACAGAAATAATGCCTGTGCACAATTTAAAAGGAAAAATAGTGGTCCCTTTCCCTCCATTCCCATTGGCAAAATCTTTCAACCCTTTTAGCTAGTCTTCCAGCATGTAATTCAGTATTTCTAAATAACATCCTTAACTATTCCTTGTGGATTTGTTCGACTGCAAACATTTTCAGGTTCTGGGTTGGGACATAGGTTCAGATACTATGACAGGGAATAAAATGGCATGGCTTTAAAATAAGTTAGTTTTGTTTTACAAATGGCTAAGCATCCACTGGGCTAGTTGCATTTAGTCACCTGGTTGAAGATCAGTTGCCTCCCTATTCTTGTTTTATTGCTTATGGTAGGGAAAACAGAATGGGAAGAGTTCATGGCTTCTTTTTCAGGACATGGCCCAGAAAGTATATATTTATATATATAAATTTTAGAATATGTATATATCAATTCATCTTCTATCTTGTTGCCTAGAACTTGGTGCTGTGGTCCCACCTAGCTGCAATGAAGGTGAGAATATTGACCTTTGTTCTTGGAAACTTTAGTATCAGTTAGAATCCTTTTACTATAGAAGAAAAGATTGTACATTTCTGGTGACAATTAGCTTCTTCCATGTGTTCTACTTTGAAATGAAGACACTTTACCTTTATAAATCACACACACACACACACACACTCATTCCCATACTCACACACACACACCACATATGTATCCTATTCTCTAAACATAACTATTGTATCTCAGTTTTGATTAGAAAATATTTGGTGTTAAAATTAGGAAATACTATAACTAAATCATCATGTGAGAAATACTACAACTGAATCATCCTCTCTTGACCATCAGGAATAGAAACACCTTGATATCTTTACATGTAGTTATTTATCCAATATGATTCCATGCCATAAAACATAACCAGGTTCAGTCTACTCCATCTGTACCCAATTCCTCCTCCTAGGACTATACAGCTATCAGGAATATCGTCTCTGCATGGTGATAGAGGCTGAAGAGAGAAATCAGATACATACAAACCTCTTAAACCTCGGCTTATAAGTAACAAGTGTCACTTTAACCCACATGCCCTTGTCCACGCAAGTCACATGGACAAGCCCAAAGTCAGTTCTTCTTACCCAGAGGGGATGCCAAAAGTGTGACTACAAGAAAGGAAATGCACTGGACAAATGATAGGAGGGCTCAAATCTACTGCTGCAGCCCCATGATGCTTCCACTCTCCTACTGTGTGCTGCCAGCCTAGGTTTTCTCTCATCTTCCAAGGAAATGGTCTCAGTCTCCTCCAAATGTGGCTACCTGTGTCCCAGAATCACGTGCCTCCCTGACATTTGGTTTACTTCTCTCTTTTTTAACCAGTCTATGCATCCTTGACTGATCTTGGTTAAGACAGTAAATCAACATTTGCTTTGTTCTGCACTGTGGGTCCTGAAGGACTCATGTTAGGACAAACAACAGAGACCCATCCTTTGAAAGAGAAAATCCCAAATATCATTATCTATGAGTTTTAGTTTCTTCAAAGTTATCAATTTCCCTCAGAGAAATTTTTTTTTCACATTTTAATCAGGGGAAGGTGATGGCTGCCAACATTTTTCAGAGCTGAGATAGGAAAGTGTGACGATCATCATTAAAATAACTCTCAGGGGATGATTCAAGGAAAGGAAAAGGCGTCCATATGGGAAGTCTAAAAATCAAGATGGAATAGTAAGCAAGTGGTAGATCTAAAGCGGGAAGGAGGGACACAATGCCAAACACTGTTGAACAATCTCCCCGTTCCTCATGCCTGAGCGTGCTTCCCTGAGGGCAGGAATGCTTGTCCCGGCTTTGTTCCTAACTGAAGAGGCAGGTACAGGGCAGTGGGATACCCACCAGCCAGTGGAGAAGAATCAGGGTTGGCAAAGTGGGATGTTCATGAACAAAGCAATGGATACAGTCATGGTTTTCTCACTCACATATGTAGTATTATATAGAAATGAGCAAGGAAGAATGTAATGGCATAGAGCAATATCAATTCTTGGAAATAAAATGTTGCGTTTTCAAGTCCCAGGAGATATCATAACATTTTAACACCTCTAACAAAAGTTTTTAAGCAACCTTAATTTTAAAAAAAGGTGTTATAGCTCAGTGGTTAAGAACATTTGTTGCTCTTCCAGAGTACGTGAGTTCAGTGCCTCTCACCCTCATCAGGTGTCTGGGAATTACCTGTAACTCCCCTCTTGCCTCTGCAGGAACCTGAACACCTCTCTCTCTCTCTCTCTCTCTCTCTCTCTCTCTCTCTCTCTCTCTCTCTCTCTCTCTCTCTCTCTCACACACACACACACACACACACACACATACACACACACACACACACACACACAAATAAAAATAGAAATAAATCTTTAAAACGTCTCTATTCTCATTGTGATTCAACATATTCTTTTAAAAAACTAATTAAATGATAAACACAAAATTCAGACAAACGTTACTCTCTGAGGAAGGAATGAAGGGAGGTAGGATAGATTAAACTATATACACATCTTAAAATAATATTCTACAACAGAACTTCACCAAGCATGGTGGTACACACCTGGAATCCTAGCACTCTGTAGGCTGAAGCAGAAGGGTCCCAAGCTTAAGGCAAACCTCAGCTACATAGATGCTGTCTCTAAACAACAATAAAAGAAAATTTCAAACTAGGATAAATTCTAGAAAGAATACACAAAATAACAGAACAAACAAAAATGCAGAGCAAGTAAAACATAAAAATAAAACCAATCAATAACATGAAACTTATAAATATACATATTCACCAATTGAAAGGGATACATAAGAATTGGTAGAGATCTAGCCAAATATTGTAGATGAGATAAAAGAATACATAAAGGTAGGGAGAATTATATATCAGGAAAATAGTAAATGACAGAAATCCGGCTTTATATCAGGAAAGAAAGATGAAGATCAAAAGCATTATTAGAATTAAAAAACATCACTATATAATAGCAACTTTTTCCTTTACATCAAAGATACAGCAACCATTACTAGTGTGGAATAATAATATAGCCTCAACATTTACTGAGAACAAATATATATAAAGTGGAATTGAGGTGGGTCCTCCCACATCTCCAATAAGATGGGAGTTTTGTCTTAGACTTATTTATCTGAGCTCCATCATGCTCCCCACCTTGTTCCCCACACTCCAGCCTGTGGTCGGCTCTTTCTTGCAGATTGTATCCTCCTGGCTTTCCATGACTACTGTCTTTCCAGCAGGTTTAGCTAACAGGAAGACATTTTCTCATTCCCCAGCAAATAAGACGTCTCCAGCAGCAGGACTCATGCCTTCTTCAGATACCACCTGTTAATCCACCTCAGTTCCACAACCCAAACTGTTCCCTTCATTGCTAGAATCAATGGGTGCTGGATATCTCCTGCACTGGCCAAGTACTGTGTTCCCTTAGTGTCTCCTTTAGGCATTTCAACTCATCTGCAGCAGAGTAGCCAAATGCATGCATTATTCAGGTACTAAGTGTGGTTCCTGTTTTTGTAATTAGACTGCATCCCCCTAACAAGCTTGCTATATCATAATCATTAAGGTCTGAAGTCTGGTAGATTAGATGGTTCTATCTCTAAATCTCATAAGGCTAAAGTTAAGTCATCTCCTGGATTGCTTTTCTCTTTGTAAACAAGAGGAGAATCTCTTTGTCCATTGGCATGCATGGTCATAGGAAAATTTCCTCCCATGCAGTTACAGAGTTCCTGGTCACTTTCTGGCTGTTACCCAGTGGCTGTGTTCAGAGCCTGAATGTTTGGCTCATGGTCCCTGTTTTCATCTTTGAAGTCAGCACACAAAGGATCACAATGCTATATTTCTCCTATTGCTTTTGACTATCTCTTCTATTATATTTTTAAAGTTTTACATTATGCAGAGTAAATGGTTTCATCATGACATTTCTATATATCACATACTACTGTTGGCCATACTTAACTAACTAGTAGTTGTTGAGTACAGAAGTAGAGTTTTCTTCTTGGGTATGGCCTCTGGAAGGTTATCTACACTCCAGGGGATGGATGATCTATACCAATGAGCAATCTTGCAAGCATGTTCATGGATGTAGGACCATATGATTGAACTTTTTTGATTCCTCTATTCTCTTCTACTTCCCTAATATCTCCCACTCCATATCTTCTTGTTCATACCCCTACGCCACAGTTCCATATATAAGAAAAAAATTCAATCCTGTCTTTGTGAAACTCATTTTATTCAACATGGTGATCTTAGCTCATGCATATTTCTGCAAAGAAAATAATATCTTTCTTCTCTGAAGTGGAATAAAATCCAGTGTATATATTTACATTTTCTTTATCCATTCATCCACTGATGGACACCTAGACTGAGTCCATAACTTGGTTCTTATGAATAACACCGCAATGAACATGAGTATTCAAGTGTCACTATAGTAAGCTGACTCGGATACACATGCAGAACTGTTATAGTGAGATCATATGGTAGTTCTACTTTTAGTTTTTTGAGATGCTTCCATACTGATTTCCATGGTACTATACTGATTTACATTCTGACAGCATCTAAATGCCTCCCCATTCCCATCCTTATCAGAATTTGTTACTTGTTTTCTTAATGATCATTATTTTGACTGGTAAGATGGAATCTCACTGTGGTGATTTTTAATTACTCTTTGGTAATTTCATACGTATATACAATCTATTCTGGTCATATCCACCCCTGGCTTCCCCCTTTCTCCTCCAGATGCCTCTATACAACTCTCTCTCTCTCTCTCTCTCTCTCTCTCTCTCTCTCTCTCTCTCTCTCTCTCTCTCTCTCTCAACTTCATATCTTCTTTTTAAAACTTTTTATAACCAACTGATTCCAATCAGTGCTGCCTGCGTGTACATAAGTGCAGGATCAGCTAATGCATCGTGGCAAACCTACTAGCCACCACTCCCATGACTTTCCCTCCCTTTCAGAACCATGCCAACAGTTCCACGGCTAAGAGAAACACCTAGTAAGCCCCTCTCCCTTGAGGTAGTTTTGATTTGCATTTATCTAATGATTAACGATACAGAGCTTTTTTTCCATTTACTTAATTGATCATTTGTATTTCTTTACTTGAAAAATATCAGTTCTGCTCATATGCCCATTTTTAAATTGAATTATTTGATATCTTGGAGTTTGAAATTTTGACTTGACTAAAGTCCACCAATGTGTATCACACCTGGGAACCTCTGGTTTTTTCTTAGTAGAGACTATCTTGAGCTATGTGTTTCCTACTAAGGTTTGATGTTTAGGGAAAATTACCTTGAATATGTAGGTTCAAGTCTTGCATTTTTCTCTTAGTTCTCTAGAAGCCCCAAAGCAATGGTTTAATATTCATCATCCTCAAAAAACAAATGAACAACAACAAAAAAAAAAACCAGTCAGTATTGAGGGTAATCCCAGAGATAAGAATGGTATCTATGTTTCTATCTTTTTTTTTTTCAACATCTTATATGGAAAAAGCAAAGCAGGGAGACCAAATTACTACCAAGATCACAAAACAGTCATTGACAGAACAATGAAATTATTTTATGTTCATTCACTTATATGTCTAATAACAATTGCTAAGCCCCAGGCTGCTATGTGTTCATTCTGGGGAGACAAACATGGAATCAACTTTTTCCATCATCTTGCAGAGATTCATATCTACTACCTAAATACAGTAAATGTGCTTGTATGTTTAGTGCTAAATCTGTGAAATTTCTCATGCGCTTTCACATGGAAGTCTGATCTATTGTAAAAATAACTGGGTTTTCTTCATGATGGTTGTCAGAGTGGTGGGAGCCAACCCAAATAGAGATTGTGTGTCCTCAGAAAATTCACTTAGTAATAGCTCTTCCCTAGTAGAGGTGTTAGGAACAGGATCAAATTGCTACATGCAGATCACTTGGAAGTGGTTTATAATAACATTCAATAAGTGATAGCTGCTATCAAGATGATTGCTTAATTTTTCTTAGCCTGCTTTACTATTTACAAAATGGAGACAGTAATAATCAACTCGTGAGGTAATGGAAGGATTAAATGAAATTGTATATATACATACATACACACACGTTCACATTACAGTTTTCTCTCACTACATTCTTATTAACATCAAGATACGCTTAAGAACTCTGGAGTTTATACATAATTAGCATCATCTTTATAGATCAATAAAATTTTGGGCTCAGGGGGTCACTAGAAAAAACACATAAAGCAGGAGTTAGGATATTAGGGTTCTTTTGTGGATCTGGAATTAGATAAAAGCTTTGTCTCCTCTTTTCTCCAGTGTCCTCATTAATGCAGGATAATGATAAGAAACCCTTGTGTTAGGGTTTCTGTTGCTGTGATGAAACACCCTGACCAAAAGCAACTTGAAGAGGAAAGGGTTTGATTTGGCTTATGCTTCCATATCACCATTAATCATTTAAGGAAGTAGGGACAGGAACTCAAACAGAGCAGGAACCTGGAGGCAGGAGCTGATGCACAGGCCATGGAGGAGTGCTTCTTATTGGCTTACTTCGCATGACTCATTCAGCCAGCTTTCATATAGAATTCACCCCGAGTAGCCTCACCCACAATGGGCTGGGCCCTCCCCCATCAATCATTAATTAAGAAAACGCCTTACATCAGGTCTTATGGAGACATTTTCTCAATTGCAGTTTCCTCCATTCAGATAACTCTAGTTTGTGTCAAGTTGACATAGAGCTAGCCATCACAGCCCTAGAATGCAGAGTTCCTTTATTGCTGCAGAAATGAAACAAGAAATGAGTCTTGATCCACTCCCGATAAGGTTTTTTAGCTCATTAGAGCTAAACAGTTCTTAGAAAATGAAATTACTAATGTGCAATTGATTTGAAAATCCCTTTCAACACAAAGCTATGGAAGCCCCTCTCACCAATTCACTCAAGGTTCCTGCTGGTGTAACTGCTCTCCCTGGGGAGATCTTGGATGATAAAAGAAGTATGAAGCCAGGAGAGCCCCAGAAAGGCACAGAAGCAGATGAGAGTGAGCCAGACCAAGAAAGATATCTGCTGCCCAGGGAAGAAAGCAAGACAGCAAGCAGAGACTGTCGGCAGCACAGAATGAAAACCAGGCCCTAAGACAACAGAGAGGATCATAGGAGGATGGCTCTTACCAATGCCCTCTACGATCAACCGTTTCTAATGCCCACTCTAGAGCTCAGTTGCCCTGTGTTAAGATCTCAGACCTCCAAGTTAAAAAGGCCACAGAGCCCTCTTCTTGCTGTGGGTAAGATCAAGAACCGTGTTACAGTCCAGCTTGAACAGAGCCAAACACACAGGCAGATCAGCCACTCAATTCTTTGGGTGTGATCAAATCAAGAGGATTTGTTGGACAGAGTTAAGTCAATGTTCCTAAAGCAGGACCATGTCCTTAGCCAATTCAGAGGAGATTCCTGTTGCTTTTCTAGGAACAGAGCCTATGTTAAGCTACTTCAAACAACTGGCATCTTGTCAGTCTATGCACTCGATGAGAGGGGCATAGTCACAAAAGCAGCCAGTTATTCATCTCACATTGGAAGTACCATCAATGTAGATACATGCCACTTCCTCTCTCCTTCTATTTGTTGTTTCTTGTTTCTTACAAACATTCTATGTATTTTCCAGCAAGGCTGGAAAAGGAGCCAATATAGTGATCCTTCTCACTTCATTTGCCCTTGATTTTCAGGCCAGGTTTCCTGATGACTCAATAGCTAACCTACAAATTGGTTCCCTACAAGTCAAATGGTCACTGCTAATCTGATAAAGAGCAACTCTCTGTTTAGGGAACTATCTCAGGTCATTCTGGTGTGGCCCTGCTGCTTTCTGAGGGAATGGTGAATTGGCAATTACTCTGATGAATGTGGGTGCTGGAGATCCATCTCTGTTCGTATAACAGGCATTAATCAAGAGCTACAATGGGGGAGTGCCTACCAAGACCAGAGCCTTTGGGGTGGGTCCAGTCCTGCCCTCATATTTCAATGAGGGACAGTACTCCGAAGAAAGAGGCTTTCATCGGTGTATGAATATCACAGGAACTTGTAATCTTGACCTTATGCATGGTAGAAGGAAAAACAACAATAATGTGAACAGCATCAGTCCAAAGAGCTCTGAGAGGTGCAGCTATAGCAGCGGACCTAAATGGATTTTCAAAAACAGTTTCATTACATTGATTTTGGCAGGGGTGGGGGGCTATGACATGGAAGTGGGTTCTCTACTTCCAGTATTAAACTGTGATTATCAGGCTTAGCAGCAAGTACCTTTACCTGCTAAACCATCTTACCAGCCTAACCTGTGTGGACTTTGTCAGGTCCTAGGTTTTTCCTTAATGTAGACACAGGTACCAAAATCTATGTACTCAGAAGCTGTTCCAGCTTGATGTTCTGGTCCCAACTGAAAACAGCCAAGATAATTCTATACCTATAAGCTCACTATATGGGAATTAGAGAGACCAGGGACCTATCTCCAGCTCTGCTCTGTGCTCTTCTTAAACAAGCCACTCAATTCTTTGGGTTCTTGTGTTCTCATCCATAAATCTATGCTAAGAAAATTTGCCTCATATGTTCTTTATGCATCATTGCTATATTAGTATTTTTTCTTATTCTTGTCATGTGATTTAAGTGTTTTAAAAAGCAATGTCTTTTCTCCTGTGACAGAAAGTAAACCTGGGTTTGGTAGAAAGAGGAGGGAGGACTTCCAGGACATATCTAGGGAAACAGAGTGAAGTGGAAGAATGTAGCGATAACGCCTGCGCTAACACCACTGGTTCACCATGTCCAAGGGAGGGGCTGTGGATCGAAAAACAAAGACAAAAGACAGCAGGTCATTCGCCTCAGCAGAATGCCGAATGCCCTTTATCGAAAGAGGGAGGAAACTTTAAATATAGTCTTGCAGCAAATGGGAGAATCCCAGAGGGCAGAAGTTTGCTACAGAACATTCTACATTCTTGCATCTAATACGGGCAGGGAATTATCATAGGGAGGACATCTGGTCGAGGTCAGCAAGCAGGCAATGGCTTTACTCAACATGGGAGGAGACCAGGGCCCTACAGAAGAATAGTCCGAAGATCTTGAGATGACGTGCTTCATAACCTTTTCTGACATAGCTCTTCTGGGAGACTTCCTGGCACCTTGACATAAAAAAAAATAAAATAATCAAGAGTTATGCTATCCAAATCCAGCCAGAGTGTACTCAGAGAATCCTTGGCTACTGTAACTCCAAAGAAGCAACAAGATCCTTCCCCCCAGTCCAACAGTTACAGATACAACACAAACAAAAACAGGACCTGAAAATGGATTCACCATATTGGCAAGACTTTTTCCAAGAATGTTTTGCAGCAGGGACTGCATCACTACACTGAGAACCCTCAGAGTTCTTCAGTAATTCATGAGAAATAAGAACATTGCCACTCTGCTAATCTGGATATATGGTGCAGCAGTTTTAATTTAAAAACATCAAAGGGACTGTAGCATATGCATGTCCCCAGTAAAGATAAAAGGTCATATAGGTAATTGGCTAATGATCATGATGATAAGGATGAAGCAGCAACAAGGTAGGGACCTAGATATTTTGATATTCTTGAGCTTTGTACATATTTCTGTAGTGCTTGGGGGTCCATTCATGAATCCGTAGCAATTCAGCAGCACCAGTCTGCTTACACTGACCAATCCTGTTCTTGGGCCATGATCACCCTGAAATAGAAAAATCCTGATGTCTCAGGAATTTCGAAGAACTTGGAATATAGACTGACTACAGAGCCAGTCATGACTGCCACAAAGAGCATAAGGTTAACACACAGCTTTAAAGATAACAAGATCAATAGAGCATGATCAGAATGGGTCAACTGAGTGAACTAGAAAGGAAAGATGGTTAATGTGGAAGGTGTTAATGTGCCCACCCCCCCATTCTGAAATCTTACTTCAGTAGCTTATTTATCCTTCACTCTGTATCTAAAATTTCTTCCTTCTCAGATACTCTGCCTAAGTTTGAGATACTTATGATAATATTCAATCTCCAAAAAGGACAATCATTGGTGAATTTAAGCCCCAATTCTTTCCTGTGCACAGTCATGCTACTAATGTTGGCATTTCAGCTTTATTCATGAATTATTTAATACCCCACATAGTGAGATGTTTTGGATAATTATAATGAAATTCATATAAAGAAAACAATTTAAATATCAATTCAATTCACATAGATTAACTTAGCTTAAATATAATTTCATTTTCTTGAATTCATATTGCTATTGGAGTTATTGTTTTTTAATTAATTAAATTTGTTCTTCAAGAATTACACACACACACATATAATGCATACTGACCACACTCATTCCCCACCCACTCCAATCTCTCTACCACACCTGTAGCCATATCCTCTCCACAAATCTCTCTAACACATTCATATATATTTATGTTTTGTGAATCACTGTGTATAGCCATCTGTTTGACCATGGGTTTGCAGATACCAGCTGGAGCCTGATGGGCTCAGCAAGGAGTAAACAACTAAAGACAGTGATTCCCACTTTCTCAGAATCTACCAATAGCTAATAGTTCAACAGTAAGGGCTAGGGAGCTAGGATACCCTCCCTATCTCACAGCTGATTGTGAATAGTGACAATCTAGTTTGGTTCTAGTAGAGTTGTGAGCTAATGTTTGTAATAATTTATCCAGTCTAAAAGAATGGCATTTCTTAGTCCCACACCCTACCTTACATACTTCAGCTCTTACATACTTCCCACCTCCTTTGCTGCTGTGTTCCCTGAACCTTAAAGGGAGTGATGTAAATATCTTGTTTAGAGCTGAACCCACAACTTTCAGTAATTCTCATCACCTTGAGCAACCACGAGTCTACACATTCACCACCATCAAGTGATGATGGAGTTGATCTTCATAATGGTCTTACAAAGCAGTTTTTCATGACTTGCTCCTGATTAAACAGCTAGGAAGCAACAGACCCTGCTCTAAGGCCAAAATCTCCAAGCTCTAGACCTTCACTGTTTTTACCAATATTTTAAGGGTGTACAATATCATTTTCACCCCAAATCAAGGACTAAAAGAGTTTTCAAGCTTTGAAAAAAAAGAAAAACTGGATGTGATGAAAGCATGCTTTAAGTAGTATGATTTTTAGAGAAACTGGGAGACGACTCAGTTGGTAAAGTGTTCTCCACACAAAGCATAAAGACTTGAAGTTCAGATCTATGGCACCCATGTAAAAAATATTGGAGAAGGGATATGGTGTGTGTGTGTCTGTACTCCTAGTCCTAGAGAGGCAGAGACAAGAGGATACCTGGAGTTCACTGCCCAGCTAGTCTTGCCAGATCATCCAGGTTCAGTGAGAGACCCTGACTCAAAGTACAAGGTGGAGAGCAATGGATGAAGACATTCAATGTCTATCTCTGGCCTCCACACATGCACATGCATCTACATGAACCTGTATATACACAAAAAATTATTTAATTTTTAAAATTCAGGCATCACTATTTACAACTAGCTATATGTCCTTGGGCATGTCTTTTAAGCTCTCCAACCCATACATGTGTTATCTTGAAAATTCACACCTCTCTGAGCCTCAATATTGCACTAGTTAAGGAAATACTGTACCTAGAACAAGGAATCCTAAAACTTCATTAGTATAGGAAAAATGTTAACTTAGTATTCATGTAAGCAGGAACCTGTGTTATATAATACAATATTCATATAAGTAGAAGCAAGGTAAATGAGAGAGGGGTTGAAGAACTTCTCCATGTGGTGATTTAAGAATATGGAATATTATAGTCAACCCCAGTACCATCTATACTGAGCTTCTAAGTTCCTTGTAAGCACAGACATCCATGTGAGAGAATGGAGGATCCCTTGAAAAATTTTATTAGCCAAGCACACAGGTATTCTACAACACTCCCACCCATATTTCTACTGGTTGAAACTCAGACACATCAGCATGCTCAATACAAGGGTGTCTTGGTTATTGCTATATTACTGTGATGAAACACCATGATCAAGGCAAGTTATAGAAGGAAACATTTGATTGGGGGCTTGTTTACAGTTTCAGAGGGTTAATACATGACTATCGTGGTAGGGAGTATGGCAGCAGGCAGGCAGGGATGGTGCTATAACAGCAGCTGAGAGTTTATATCCTGATCCACAGGCAACAAAGAGAGAGAAACTGGGCCTGGAGTGGGCTTTCAAAATCCCCCCCCCCTTCACACACACACCCCAGTGACATACTTTCTCCAACAAGGCTATATATACCTCCTAATCCTTTCCCAAAACAGTTCCACCAACTACGGACCAAGCATTCAAATTACTGCAAATGGAAATTAGAAAACAAAAACCTAAGTGGATAACATGGGAAGCAAAAAAAGGAGTGTTTGCTGAAGAGCTTGAACTCTCTGAGGTCATTAGATTATTGGCATCATGCATGACACATTTCCAAATTAAATTCTATATTCCTCAAATTTTGTTGGAATGATTAAATGAAATAATTTACATGGTAATAATAATATGGTAGGTAGGTACTAATTGGTAGTTGTGTTTATCATCATCACCATAATCATCATCATTATTCCTACTGTTTATTATTAAGAGAAAAATACATGAGTAGGACCTCAAAGGCCTATAGTATAATCTCACAGTCTAACATTGTCCTTCTTTGTTTCTATTGTCAACTTAGCATAACCTAGTCACTTGGGAAGAGAGTCCTTCAACCAAAGAACAGCTTCCAACAGATTGGCCTGAGGCTATGTCTGTGAATGACTGTCTTTACTGTCAATTAATGTGGGAGGGTCCAGCCCACTGTGGGTGGTAGCATCCTTAGCAAGTGCTCCTGGGCTATATTAGAAAGCTAGCTAAGAATAAGCCAGTAAGTGAGCCAGTAAACAGCATTCCCCTATGGTTTCTTTCTCAACTCCCACTTGAGCTCCTGCCCTGACATCCCTCAATGATGAAGGATGAGCTAAAATGGAAGCTAAGTTGTTTTTGGTAATGGTGTTTTATCACAGCAACAGGAAAGTAACTAGAACAAACATAAACATAAAAAATCCCAAAAAAAAAGATAACAAAGTGAGAATGAGTCAAATTAATTGACCAAACTTTAAATACATGACAGTTCTCAAGCTACCAAAAAGGAAAAATCAAAACAGAATTAGAGCACAAATTCTCTTCTGTGCACAGCTGTACTATTAATTTTGGCATTTCAGCTTTATTTATGAGCCACTTAACACTCCACACAGCAGGATGTTTTGGGTAACTGTAATAAATTTCATATACAGAAAATAATTTAGATATTGCTTAATTCAATCTAATGCACACAGAATGAATTAATAGTGATCAAATTTTCCTAAATTTGTTAAAAAGGATCAAACTATGCCTAGGACATCATAAAACTATTGAAAATCATCCATAAAGATAAAATTTGAAAGCAGCCAAAGTAAAAAGACATATTGCAATCAAGGGAACAATGATGAAGTTATTGCTGGCTTTTCATCATAAACATCACAGACAATAGGACTCCATCCATAAGGTGTTGGGAGCAAATACATGTCATCACAAACATCACAGAGCACAGACAATAGAATTCCTTCCATGCCTAAAATATCAGTGTCTAGTCAAATCCTTATCTGAAAATGGGGGTTGGGGATGGGAGTGGATATAGGTAATTCTAGCATAGGATAAAACAATTAATTGCCACCAGACATGTATTGAACAAAAAAAACAAAACGATATTCTTTGGGCTGAAGGGAAATGATTCCAGTGTGACCTCAAACCTATAAGAAGAGTTCAAGAGCAGGAGCAGTTGTAAATAAGTAATAGTTTTAAAGCATGGAGTATTTGGCTGTTGAATTTTGGTGCAGGGATTGAACTCAAGGCCTCAAGTATGATAAGCCAATGTACATGCTCTGAATTACATGCTCAGACCCAAGAGTATGTTTTATCCTTCAGTTAGTCTTTAAAATATAACTTTTAAAGCAAAATATGAAACCAAATCTTTGTTTTAAATATATTAATTAATTAAAATTTAACATTATTTTATTTATTATTTGAAGCAAAATCTAAATAGAGTCAATAGATCTTTATGTGAACAGGAGCATAAAGGGGGTGTGCTGAATAGTTTTATGTCGACTTGACACAAGCTAAAATCATCTGAGAGGAGGAAACCTCAATCAAGAAAGTGCCTTCATAAGACTGGGCTGTAGGCAAGCCTGTAGGACATTTTCTTAATTAGTGACTGATGTGTGAGGGACCAGTCCATTTTGGGTAGTCCTATTCATGGGCTGTTGGTCTTGGGTTCTATAAGAAAGCAGGTTGATTAGGCCATGGGGAGCAAACCAGTAAGTAGCATCCATCCATGTCCTCTGCATCCAGTTCTCTGCTCCTGTCTCCAGAACCTGCTCTGATTGAGTTTCTGTCCTGACTTCCTTCTATGATGAATAGTGATATGGAATTGTAAGCCAAATAAACCTTTTCCTCCCCAACTTGCTTTTTTGTCAGAATATTTCACCAGAGCGATAGAAACCCTAACTAAGAAAGGGGGTAGAGAAAAAATATTGCAAAGTTATTACAATTAAAAATAGAAGACTGGAAAAGCAAGAAGTTTCAAGTGGGAGATGGTCCAGCATAGACTAGAAGTATACTATGACAAGTTAAGGCTACTTAACAATAATATGTAATTATAAGAGATTAGCCAAAAATGAAATTTCTATTCTAAAAAAAACAAAAACAAAAACACACACACACACACACACACAAAGAGAAGAAATACATATACAGGGGTGGGAGGGATAGAGAAATATCCAAGAACAATATAGTCAGAAGGATGTGAGTTGGAGGCAATGGGAAATTTGGAGGGAGGTAATAGTGGTCAATATATGTCATATAAATGTATGAAATTTTAAAAAATAAACATACTATTTTTTGTTTTTGAGACAACATACTATTTTCTTTTCATTTTTATTATTAATTAATTTTATTCATTTATTTTACCCAGACTGGTTTCCCTCCTTGTCCTCCTCTCATTCCTTCCCCCCACCTCCTCTGACCCCTCCCCCAATCCACTCGTCCTCTGTTTCTGTTCAGAAAGGACAGGCCTCCCATGGGTATCAACGAAGCATGCCATATCAAGTTGAGGTAGGACTAAGCTCCCCTCCTTGTTATTAAGACTGGGCAAGGCAACCCAGCATGAGGAATAGGTTCCTAAAAGGCATCCAAAGTGTTAGCGACAGACCCTGCTTCCATCAATAGAAGTCCTACCGGTAGATCAAGCTACACATATGTAGAGGGCATAGGTGGATCCCATGCAGGCTCTCTAGCTGTGAGTCTGTGAGCTCTTATGAGCCCAGGTTAGTTGTTTCTGTGTGTTCCCTTCTGATGACCTTAACCCTCCTGGCTTTTTACAATCCTTCCTCTTTCTCCTCAACAGGATTCCCTGAGTTTGACCCAGTGAGTGCTTGGCTGTGGATCTTTGCATCTGTTTCCATCAGTCACTGGATGAAGACTCTCTGATGATAACTGAGGTAGTCACCAATCTGATTACAGGAGATGGCCACTTCAGGCTACCTATCCACTATTGCTGGGTGTCTTAGCTGGGGTCATCCTTGTAGATTCATGAGAGTTTCCCTTGCACCAGGTTTCTACCTGACCCCAAAATGTCCCCCATCAAGATGTCTCTTTCATTACCCTCCCTCTCCATCCAGCCCTCCCCATCCAATTTCTCATGTTGTCATCCCTGCTGGCCCTCAGTCTACCCAGGAGATCTTTTCTATTTCCGCATCCCAGGAAAATCCATGCATCCCTGTCCTCTTTGGGTCCTCCTTCTTACCTGTGGATTATAGCATGGTTATCCTTTACAGCTAATATCCACTTATGAATGAATACACAGCATGTTTGTCTTTCTGGCTCTGAATTACCTCACTCAGGATGATTTTTATCTCGTTCCATCCATTTGCCTTCAAATTTCATAATGTCGTTGTTTTTAACAGTTGAGTAATACCACTCTATTGTGTAAACGAACCCCCATTTTTTATCCATTCTTTGGTTGAAGGGCATCTGGGTTGTTTTCAGGTTCTGGCTATTACGAATAACACTGCTATGAACAAAGTTGAGTAATTGTCCTTGTGGAAGGATTGAACATCCTTTGGGTATATGCCCAAGAGTGGTATAGCTAGGTCTTTGGGTAACTCTAATCAAACAAGTGAAAGACATATATGACAAGAATTTCAAGTCTATGAAAGAAATAAATTGGAAAAGATATTAGATGAAAAGATCTCCCATGTTCATGGATCAGTAGGATTAACATAGTAAAAAAGGCCCTCTTACCAAAAGCAATCTACAGATTCAATGCAATCCCCATGGAAATTCCAACACAATTATTTATTTAAAGACCTTGAAAGAACAACAATCAATTTCATATGAAAAAAAAAACAGCATAGGTAAAACAATCAATCCTGTACAATAAAAGAACTTCCAGAGGTATCACCATCCCTGATTTCAAGCTCTACTACAGAGCTATAGTAATAAAAACAGACAGATGGATCAATGGAATAAAATTGAAGACCCTAACATAAACACACATACCTATGGACACCTGATTTTTTTAACAATGCAAGTAAATACATTTATTTTGATGACAGCACATGAGAATTCTGTTTTCTTCAGCATCAACAATGGAGGACCCCAGTCCATTGTGTGTAAGATATATAGCATCTAGATGAAGCTCAGCTGGGCTGTTTTGCAAAGTGTAAGATTTTTGTGAAGAAAACTATAAATCAACTTATTAGCAAATCTTGATGTTTACTTGACATTGTACATAAGAGTTCATTAAATTAGTGTGCTGTGAAATCTCAGGAATCAGCTAGATATACATCAGAAGACTGCATTAACAAATATTTAGCACTATGGTGGAATTTGGAACATCCTCTTGGAAACAATGACTAGTGTCCTATAGTATATATTATTAACTATTTTAAGTGTAGAATTTATAATGGGAAATTTAGGCAATACATTCACAGTGCTAGTGAACATTATGAAGTGGGTAAAGAGGAGAAAGATGTCTTTCATAGATCAGATCTTCACTACTCTGGCAGTTTCCAGAATTGGTTTGCTCTTTATGCTGATTACAAGTTTATTTGGGACACCTGATTTTTGACAAAGAAGCAAAAATTATACAATGGAAAAAAGAAAGCATCTTCAATAAATGGTGCTGGCATAACTGGATGTCGGCATGTAAGACTGCAAATAGATTCATATCTATCACTATGCGCAAATCTTAAGTCCAAATGGATCAAACACCTCAACATAAATCCAATTATACTGAACCGGATGGACGAGAAACTGGGAAAGAGCCTTGAACTTACTATTTTTAAATGTCCCTACTAATAAGTTATATGTAAATATTCTGAAAGAATTAAACACTAATTAAAATGTAGGAAGTATCAAACTAGCTTCTTTTTTTTTTTTTTTTTTTTTTGTTTTTTGTTTTTTGTTTTTTTCGAGACAGGGTTTCTCTGTGTAGCTTTGCACCTTTCCTGGGACTCACTTGGTAGCCCAGGCTGGCCTCAAACTCACAGAGATCCACCTGGCTCTGCCTCCCAAGTGCTGGGATTAAAGGCGTGCGCCGCCGCCGCCGCCGCCGCCGCCGCCGCCGCCGCCGCCACCACCACCACCACCGCCCGGCTTCAAACTAGCTTCTTAAAAAGAAAACTATAACATGTTTCATATATGATCTATACGTTTTCTGGCATATTCTCTCCTCCCTGTCACCCTCCCCTTTCTTGCCCCCTCCTCTCCCTGCACACTACAATACCAGCCTGCTAGGCAAGATGGGCCCCCAGGTACAATAGTGGAATAACTTACTAGGGTAACCAGCCACCTTCAGATTAGATTGAGGCCTGACTCTACAGGAGGGAGTGTCTGCCTGGTACTGTAAACCTCATCAAACATCCACAGGTTCTGAGGGGAACATACCACTGGTGTTTTGCTAAATAGTCATATTGTCAAACTGCCTTCTAGGCATTTATCTTATACCTCTAAATTTGTACTGCTCTCAACCTTGGTCAGAAAAGCTTCTTTATGCAAGGGGCAGTGGTTCATGCAGTGTCATAACTAATTAAAGTATTAAGAATAAATGAACATGTGCTCAGTCATAGATGGGACATCTTTATCAACCCACCCTAAGGCTCAGAGAACATTGCCAAAGAGGAAGAGAAAAGAATTTCAGAGCTGGAGGATGGGGAGGGGTGCTTTTGAAATGCTGTCCTCTAGAGAAGATATTGCTACCTCACCCATGAACTCAGTAACTGTGGTTACCTGCATGAGATCAAGCTGGTTAAAATTTTAGCATGTATAGGGACAGTGATTCTGATGCCTCACTGCTATCTGAGAAATTATTGGCAGTTTATGGCTGATGGGAAAGAGATTGTCACTTTTCTTTGAAGGTGTAACCACAGTCAAATTGCCCACAATCCAGTGAGTGGCTTCACACCAGTGTACTTCTGAACAGTACTAAATAGACTCCATGGCATCTTTTAAAAGGGTATCAGGAAGAAAGAGATGTTTGAGGGGACCTGGGGATAAGAGTGGGGTATATATGACACATTGCATACATGTATGAAAATTTCAAAAAACAAAAAACACTTTAAAAAGAAAAATTATGTGACTCATATCATCATCTGAATAGATGTACAAAAAGCATTTGACAGAATGTACTGCATGTTGTGGATAAAAAAAAATACTTCAACAAACTAGGAATAGAAGGAAATGATACCAAATTGTTACCAAAAGATTATGCATAACTCAATATTTAATAGAGAACAAATACTTTTCTTCTAAAGACAAGAGGGAAATACAAAAGTATTTTCTTCCTAACTGATTCAAAATTGCTGAGGGCCAAGACCCAGTGATACCACTCTTGGGCATATACCCAAGCGATGCTCAATCATACAACAAGGACACATGCTCAATTATGTTCATAGCAGCATTATTCATAATAGCCAGAATCTGGAAACAACCTAGATGCCCCTCAACTGAAGAATGGATAAATAAAGTGTGGTACATATACACAATGGAGTACTATTGAGCAGTTAAATAAATAAATAAATAAATAAATAAATAAATAAATAAATAAATAAATAAATAAATAAAAACATCATGAAATTTGCAGGCATAGGGATGGAACTAGAAAATATCATCCTGAGTGAGATAACCCAGACTCAGAAAGACATACATGGTATGTGCTCATTTATAAGTGGATATTAGATCTAAAGCAAAAGATAACCAGACTACAACCCACAGCTCCATAGAAGCTAGCTAACAAGGAGGACCCTAAGAGGGACATATGAATCACCTTGGGAAGGGGAAATAATTATGTCTCCATGAGTAAACTGGGCGTGAGATGGGGCAATATAGTATAGGGGATGCGAGTTGAGAACATAAGGGAACAGGATGGTCCAGCTGGAACAGGGATGGAGTGGGAGAGCAATGAAAGAGATACCATGATAGAGGGAGATATCAGGGAAATAGGAAGAAACTGGGTGCTAAGGAAGTTCCCAGGAATCCACAAGGATGACCTCAGCTTAGACTACCAGCAATAGTGGAGGGGTGCCTGAACTGGCTTACCCCAGTAATCAGATTGGTGAATACCCTAACTGTCATCATAGAGCCTTCGTCCAGTAACTGATGGAAGCAGATGCAGAGATCCACAACCAAGCACCAGGCCAAGCTCCAGGAGTCCAGTCAAGGAGAGAGAAAAAGGATTCCATGAGCAAGGGGCAAAAAGATCATGATGGGAAAACCTACAGAGAAAACCAAACCAAGCTAGTGGGATCTGTTGAAGTTTAGACCAATAGCTGTGGAGCCTCCATGGGACTGGACTAGGCCCTCTGCATCAACAAGACAGTTGTTCAGCTTGATCTGCTTAAGGGCCTCCCCTGGCAGTAGGATCCATCTCTTGTGCATGAGTTGGCTTTTTGGAGCCCACTACCTATATAAGATGGGACAGCTTGCACAGCCTTGATGCAGAGGGAGGGGCTTGGACCTCTTTCAACTGAATATACCAGGCTCTGCTGACTGCCCATGGTAGGTCTTATCTTGTCACAGGAGGGAATGGGGGTGGGTTGAGGGGTTAAGGCTTGGGGGTGGGAGGAGGGAAAAGGGGGATCTGTGGTTGGTATATAAAATGAATTAAAAAATTAATTTAAAAATTGCTAAGGGCTCATGGGTACAGAAGCCACACTTGCTTTTCATACCCAGTCAAGGCACCTCACTAGACACAGTATTGCAGATTTCCACATTATCTTTTAGACTACCACAATCTTTCGGGTATATATACCAGTTTTACCTATGGAGAAACCACCACTCAAAGAAGTAAAGTACTATACCAAGTAGGAGGCAGAACGAGAGTCCACACAGTTCATTTCTACAGAGCAGGAAACACTCTGTGACCATGAGTTAGGTGCCCAGTGAGCCCAACCACTAAACCAGTCCCTGGTACATTCATCACGCAGATGTGCATACATTTTATTTCTCTTCTCTTTTTCATGTAATTATCTTTTAACCTAATGTGTGTTAAAGACATTTGGCAACAAGTATTATCTTCTCTGAGTAATGACGCTTAGGCAATGTACTGTTTTATAAACATTACACAGGTTTCCTTTCTGCCCTTTCTTTTTGATGGTTTAAGGAAAGGAAGATTCAGTGCCATAATTTAAAAAGTAACAGAGCCTGGCAGCATTTCCTCAGTGTTAGTTCCTATTGTGCCCAACAGCCTTGGCTTCAGGTAGTAAAATGCAGCTAGCAGTTGTAAAATAATTATCCCAAAATAGCAATAACTATACTATTGTATATCAAAGGCCTTTGTTGGAAAAAAAAAAGTAGTGACTCAGACTCATAAATGCCAGAAAAGACCAAGTATCAAAGTGTAACCTCAAATCTAAATATCATTTATTTGCTGTCTTTCCAAGCAGCATAATGAAATAAAAATGAAACCACCAGACATCACCTTCAATTTTTCTTCAAAAGATGAGCACTCAAGTTCACTGTTTTGTTTTTTTTTATGATAGAATTGTTTTTATCATTCCTTTTTTTAGATTATATAACTATATAATTTTTTTTTCCTCTTCCCTTTCTTCCCTCAAGTCTTCCCACTTATTTCTCCTCATTCTCTTTCAAAGTCATGGCCCCTTTTTTGGTAATTATTATTACATACGTAAATGTATATGTATACTTATATATTTCAAAATATATAAATATAACCTTTTCGGTCTGTATAATGTTACTTGTATATAGAGACAGCATCTTATGTAGCCTAGACTGGCTTGGAACACACTGTGTAGCTAAGAAGGACCTTGAATTTCTGATCCCCCCGCCTCCACCTTGTAAGCACTAGGATTAGACGCAAGTACCACATTGTACAGTGTATACAGTGCTGGAGATCAAACCCAGGGCTTTGTGCATGCTAGGCAAGGCTCTACTGACTGAGCTGCATCCCCACCTCAGTTCACTTTTGAAATGTCCTATCTCATCAACACCCCAGTACAGAGGACAGGATTTTACACTTCCTTTCCAGCTTGTGGTGCTATTTGGGAAGCAGTAGAATATTTTGGAAATGGAGCATCATGAGTTGGAGTTAGGTCACTAGTGGCAAGCCCATGAAGAGGATCTTGGAATCCCAGCCCTTCCTGTCCCACTCTTTGCTTCCTGGCTTCCAGAAGGTAAGCAACTTGCTCTGCCACATGCTCCCAGCCCCCATGAAGCACTTTCTCATTTCATGGGAACATGATATAAAACCTGTGAATCCATGAGCTAAGGTAAGACTTTTCTCCTTTAAATTGAATCTTTGAAAGTTGCATCTGAGTGATGGAACACTAACTAACACAACTCCAGGAGATCTGGGTTCTAGAACCTTCTCAGATGCCAGCTTGCACTGTCATGTTATCCTCCACAGGATCCCAGCTTCCTTACCTGAAAACAACCTGTTACATTTCTTACTGGCTGCTAAAATTCTAAACAATAAGGGAAGGTAATTGGCCACATGGTGGCTCACAACCATCTGTTAATCCAGCTCCAGGGATCTGGTGCCCCCTTCTATCTTCTGTCAGCACCAGGCACACATGTGGTATACACAAAGTCATTCAGGCAAAACACTCATACACATGAAGTAAAAAAGTGAATATTTTTTAAAGGAAAGAAATATAACTGAAGATACAAGCAGATTTGTGGATACAATAATGAGATTTTGAGAAAGGGCTTTCCCAAAGCTACAGGTGCCATAAGTTAAAAAGAGGATATACATTTGTCAGAATGGACTGGCATTCTAAGGACAGGAGGGAGAAGAAAGGGACCCACAGCTCCATGTGTGGAACGACTTTGATTCTAAGAAGAGACAGCTTCACACAGCTCAAATTGGCACAACTTGGAAACTGTCTCATATCGAAAGTAATATGTGATTTTTCCAAAGAAGTTAGGAAAAATGAAAGAAAATGTTACCAAAGAGCATTTACTATTACTATTAATTAAATTTATTCATTTCTTCTCCTCCAATTCCCACCCCTACCTTCTCCTCTGTTTCTGTTCCCCACTCCAATCCACTCCTCCTCTGTTTCTGTTCAGAAAGGTGCAGGCCTCTCATGGGTGTAAACAAAGCATGGCATATCAAGTTTAAGTAGGAATGAGCTCCTCCCCTTGTATGAAGGCTCCACAAGGCAACCCGGTATGAAGATTAGGTTCCCAAGAGCAAGCCAAACTGTTAGGAACAGCTCCTGCTTCCTCTGCTAGGAGTCCCCAAAGTCAACGAAGCTACACAACTGTCACACATATGTAGGGGCCTAGGAAGGTCCCATGCAAGCTCCCTATCTGTGAGTCCAGAGTCTGTGAGCTCCTCTGAGCCCAGGTTAGTTGTTTCTGTAGGTTCTCTTGTGATGATCTTTACCCGCTGGCTCAAACAATCCTTCCTCCCTCTCTTCAATAGGATTCCTGGAGCAGACTCAGTGCTTGGCTGTGGATCTCCGCATTTGTTTCCATCAGTCACTGGATGAAGCCAAAGAGCATTTTTAAACCATCCTAGAATTTCACTGTCCAGCTTCCCATCACTTTCTATACATATTTTAATTTTAAAAGCCTTTTTACATTTGTAAAATTTTATGTGTATGGGTGTTTTGCCTGCATGTATGTCAGTTTACTACTTGGATGCCTGGTGCCTGTAGAATCTAGAAAAGGGTGTCAGATCCTACAGACTAGAGTTACAGTTGGCTGTGAGCCACCATGTGGTGATAGGAATTGAATCTTCCTCTGGAAGAGCAGTCCATGCCCCTTACCACTAAGCTATCTCTCCTACCCTCGAAGCCTTTTGTAAAGCACAGCTGTCATGTTGCCTGTGACCTTCCTCCTGATCTAAAAGCAAGAATAACCATTTTGTCATATCTCCATTAACAATGGATGTTATTACCTTATAATAAATATCGGGTAAATTAATGGGGAATCTGGGTGAAGGGGAAAATTGAAACCTTCGTTATCACATAATTTCCATTCATTGGATTACTTAGGAATCTCAGTATTCTCCCATGGTTATTTGCCTGTATTTTTCATTTACCTTTCTTTTGCTTTATGTTCTTTTTCCACTTATTTATTGAGATCCTGGGATTCACATCCTTGAAGTTTCAGCAATTTTACATTTATTTAAAAAATATACTCTTTGTAATTTTCCCATATTAGCTCCAATTTTGTTGACTATATTTTAATCTTAGTAAAATTTTATTGATGAAAGTTTTAAATTTTTGTGTTGTTAAATCTACCAAGTACATCTGAACTTAGTAAACTTTCCTCGCAAAGAGGTTCAATAAAGATCTATGTCTATTTTCTTCTATATTTTCTAACAGTTCAGGGTTTTCTTTCTAATGTTTAACTCTTTAATCCATGTGACATTTATTCCTTTGATACTTATGAGGTAAAAAAACAAGAGTTCAAAATCATTTTTAAAAATAATTTTCTAGGTAGCCTCCCTGGCAAACAGCTTTGCATCAACATATGCTCCAAGTAGACATTTTCCTCTCCTGAAGCACGTTTTCCTCTTTAGAGCATCCCCTCCCTCTTTTCTTTAGCACATAGTATATTTAGCTGATATTAGCTTAAATTTTGATGGCCAAGAGGTGTTGACACCAAAGGCTACACATTTCTCTATGGTGTTTAGTATCCCCCTCTAATAACACAAGGTACAAAGTGCAGAAGCCTGCTGGCCACTGTTCCAAGTGAGTTTACCAGCCTGCTGCACCCCCAACATATGGTTTCTTTTTCATTATTAACCAGAGTAGGTAGTAAATAAGAATGGGTGCTCCCCCAAATCATCAGCCACTCCTGTCAAGGAAATCAAACATATATTGAAGTCTTGTCTCATGGGCTTACACAGTTTCCCTGGCTGAACCATTTAATCAAAGAGAACTCCTCTTCCTTCTGATTAAGGTCTCTCCTTGGAAGCACATAGTGACTCTTCTTAAAGCAGAGGCCACATGAATCCACCTGTTTCATCTCTCTCCAAGCTGGAATATTCCTACCTTTCCCTGCTTTCCAGCCCAAAGGTCTGAAGCCGCACTGAAAAAGATTTGTGGCTTATTGTTCTGACGGATGGCAGAACAGTGGAATAGCTTTATGCTATGTTCCGGAAAGGCAGCCAACAAGGCATTGTGCTATTGATGGCTCACATTATAATGGAGAAATATTAGGGGAGATATTTCAATCGCCAGCCAGAGAAGAAACAGTGGCCATAAGACTGCTTCCGAGGAGAGTAAAGGGTTCATAAAGGAAAGAGAGAGGGGATGCTCTGAAGGAGGGAAAGCGCTTCAGGAGAGGAAAGCAGTCTGCTTGAAGCCTATGGTCATGCAAAGCTGTTTGCTAGGGAGGTTACCTAGAAAAGAGTAGTAACCACACCACAGTGTTAACCACACAGATACATTATTAATTTGCACAGCTCCACGGAGCATGCATGAGACTTTAAAGGCAGACTAGGTTTTCTTTTAATGTAAACAACTGTGTTCTGTTTCACACATATGCAAAGTTTGACTGGCAAGGGCCAGTGTCTAGTAAATACATATTCTGTATAAAGCCTGTCAGTATTGTATTTAAAACAAAATACAAGGAATACTATGTAGAAATAGAACCAGCACAGTAGTGCAGTAGCGATTCAGCTAGCAAACTACTCCATTTTTCTTATAAAGTGGGAAATTAAGGCAAGAGAATTAAGAGGTCCTTTCTATGAGGTCTGCATTAGAAACATACAAGGGTTCCAGTATCCCCTATAGACAGCCATAGCATCCATTACTGTGGCTGCCTGGAATGGTCAATGTTAAACCCAAGACATAACTCTTTTTTTTATTATTTTATTTATTATGTAAACAGTGTTCTTTCTGCAAGTTTGCCAAACGCCAGAAGAGGGCATCAGATCTCATTACAGATGGCTGTGAGCCACCATGTGGTTGCTGGGAATTGAACTCAGGACCTCTGGAAGAGCAGACAGTGCTCGTAACCTCTGAGCCATCTCTCCAGCCCCAAGAGTTAATAACTCTTAACACATGGGATAAACACGGACCCAGGAATTCATTCTAGGTAAATAATCACAATAGACATAAAGATTTACTATAAAGCTATTCCTCTCAGCATTGTTTATCATCATAATAAATGAGCCTTTTTTACCTAAAATTTTATATAATTTTCATTCCTGGAAATTTTCATACATGTATGCAATGTACCTTGACCATATCCACCCCTAACAGTCCTCCTCCAACTTCTTAACTCCTCAATGTACACACACACACACCAATTTTCATATCCTCTTTTTTTTTTTAATTTATGACCCACTGGGTCCTACTAGAGCTACCATGTGTGCATGCTTATGTAGATATGAGGCTATCCATTGGGCCGAAAGCAACCAGCCAAGAGCTACACCCAAAATAAAAGTGACCCTCTCCTGCCCCCAGGAGCCATCAACTGCTAATCGCATTTCAGCTAATAGAAGGTCCCTCCTCTTTCTACACTGGAATCTTAACTGCGGATATTGTGCAGGTCTTGTGCCAGTAACCACAGCTGCTGTGAGCCATGCATTTCGATAGATAACATTTCTAAATGCCCCTCCCATTCTCCAGCTTTTACATGCTTCCCAGCCTCTCTTTCCCTGATGCATGATGATATTCCCTGAGCCTTGGAAGAGGGGAGATTAATGTTTTACTGATAACAGATTTTCTATATAAAGAGATATATTTGTGGATCTTTTCTTAAATAGCCATAGAGGTTTTCATTGGTGAACACATCATAATTAAGTATACATTATACCCATATGGATTTAAGAAAATTGCATAAATTCTTCCTTAGGTTTACTAAGTTGTAAGAACACATTAAATAAAAACCATAAATAATATGTAATTCATTTCTATTTCCTGCTTGAAGAACCTCTAGTAGCCCCTTTCCAAAAGTTTCAAGACCCTTAAATTTTATTTATTTATTTCATTACCAAAAAAATAAAAACCTACTCACAAGACACTTTTATCATATCTAGTCTGCCATTTAAATAATTTAACTTTAACCAGACTCTCAATTCATATTCCTTAGTGATCCACATGTCAAGTACATTCTCAAGTGTTTATTTTCAAGGTTACAAAAGATACATATAGAAATAAAATCATACAGAGTGTACTAGAATTATACCCAAGGAAATGTTAAGGCACCATGCCAGTTATCCACTGCTGCTTAACAAACACTGAAAAAAAAATGCAGAAACTTAAGGTAATAAGCATTACTTCAGAGTGTGAGAGCCAGATTTCCATTACTGCAACCAAATACTTGAGAAACCATCTAAAGAAATAAGGATTTTGGATTATGGCAGTTTCAGAGTTGGCAGACGATGGTCACTGGGGTCCTTTGTTCTGGGCCTCCTGTGGTGCAGTTAATGGTGGGACAAAGCTGCTTACCTCATGACCTCCAGAAAACAGAGAGTTCAGTTTTATAACAAAGTCCTTCCCCTAAAACCAATGAAGCTGTAAAGCCATCAATGAATCAACTCATCGATGAGGTCAGAGGTCTCTTGGTCCAATCATGCCTCACTTCTTAACACTACTGCACTGGGGATCAAGCCTTCAATGTACAAGCTTTGGGGGATATTTATGATCCAAACTATCACGCATAGTTTCTGGGGGTCAGAAACTTGGTCTCAACTCAGCAGAGAGCTCTAGCTCTAACCTTTTGGAGGCTGCACTCAGTGTGTGCCAGGCCTTTAGATGTCATCAAAAGTCAACTGGGATTCAGCGCCAGCTGTAAGTTTAATCAAGTGGCTGTTGACATGAGTCTATCTGTCCCTCATGAGCTGTCGGACTAAAGCCTGTGATCCTTGTTTGACATCTAACGTACAACTCATAACATGGTAACTGCCTTCACTGGAGTGATTGAGAAGGCAAGGGAGAAAGTACAAATAAGACAAAAGCCATAGTCTTTTATAGCTGAAATTGTTATATTTAGCAAATAAAAGCAGAACACTTTGGCCATAGAGATAGCTCACTGGTTAGAACCAATTGCCACCAAGACAGACAACCTGGGTATGATACCTGGAACCCACTTGAGAGGAGAGTGCTGACTCCTAGAAATGCCCCCTGATCTCCACAAACATGCCATGGCACGTGTGTGTCATACACATACACACACACACACACACACACACACATGAGTTTTTATATACATATTTATATGTATGTATATATGTTTTTAAAAAGCATAGGACACATAAAACAAGCTGAGTGAATTTATAGTTTAACTATACACATTAAAAAGAGAATAATAAGCAGGGTCTGGTAGCACATGCATGTAATTAAAGGCAAGTTTAAAGCTTGTCTGAGCTATATGTTGACATTTTATCTCAAAAATAAATAAATATTTTCAAAAGGAGAAAAGGGAAAAATCTCTCAATTTAGAAATCTAACTTTAATTTATAAGGAATTAGAAAGGAAGAGTGAATCAAAGGACAAGCTAGCAGAAGAAAGACTGGGGCAAAGGTAAATAGATTGGAGAACAGAAAGGGGAAAAAAGGAAAATGAAAGAATTGGTTCTTCAAGGATTAGTGATTAATCTTCACAAATTAACAAATCTTGACCCTGTTTAACAAGGAAGCAGAGTTGACTCTCATTTCAAGGAATTTTACACAAATTAAAATAATTTTAGGTCAGGGACTCTCAGGGATACAGTCTTACATAGCATGTGTGCGGTCCAGGTCTCAGCCTCCAGCATTGCAAAGCAAGGTAACAAAGAGGACCATAAGAGATCAGTACAGTAAATTGCATTTGGAAAAAAAATTGACAACTTCAATGAAACTGACAAGACCTGGAAACACACTACCAAGAGTAAATCGGGAAGAAATACTTAAAAACTCAAACTTAACAAAAGCTAGTAAGAGAACGACTCAACAGTTACATGTCTGCAAGCAAAGAAAAGCCAAGCAACAAAACAAAATTTGCTGATGAATTCTATCACATACCTATAAAAAAAAATTACTACCAATCTTCCTCATACAGTTTCAGAAAAGTGAAGAGGAGGGAACGTATCCAAACTCATTCCATGGGGGTCAGCATTATCAACTATTAAAGGAAGGGATACTACAGAAAGGTGAACAGACCATAGACCAACACTGCTGATAAATACTTATTGATACAAAACAGCACGATAAAAACACTAGCACCAAATAGAATGTTTTCCTGGAATGCAAGAATGGTTCAACACTCAAGAATGAGCAAAGGAAATATTAACGGCCTAAATGCAGAAGTAAAATTTAATCACTTTTGATAAATTCCATTCATTGGAAGAAAGTTATTGGGTCTAATCTCATTCAAAGGGGGGAAAATTACATAATGTTACAAAGACTTGGAGACAGAGGTCATTGGGGACTATTATAAAAGCCAACCACCTCTATCTGTTGCTTTTGCACTACTATAAAGAAATACTTGACAATAAAAATAAGGAAAGAACTATTTATTTTGGCTCATGGTTTTAGTAGTTTCACAGTCTATCATGATGGGGAAGGTGGTATTGCAACACATCTCACTTCTTGGCAATATAGAAAGCAGAGAAAATAAATACAGGGATAGTCTGAAGTCAGACACAGCCCACAAGAACACACTCTGTGCTCTACTGCCACCAACCATGACCCACGCCTCACCTTTTGCCATTCCCCATAATGCCATCACATTAGGAATCAACTGAGGAATTAATACGTTCATTAGGTCAGAGCCATCATATTCCAAGAGTTTCTAGAAATACCTTCACAGACATTCCCAAAATTGTAATTTATTGATTCCCAGATATTCTCATCCCAATCAAGTTTGTAATTAAGACTAACTAACCATCACAATAAAATAGGGTAAGTACAACAATAAAAGGCAAAAAGAGATTTGTGAGAATTACTACTAATCTTTCTTGCCAGTGGGTGTGCAAACCACTTAAGGGTGTGTCATAGATAAGATGAACTGATAGTTCTACCATTTAAAGCAGATCTCTTGAGATCATGAGATGATGGTAACTAAATAACCATACTGAGCCAACAAGTTTAAATAGAACTGTCTCTGTAAACCAGATACACAGACATTCAAACTAAAGATTTTGGTTCTGGGTGTCTTAACTGGTAGCACACTGCCAACATGAACTATCAAATATGCACCTTCTTGTTGAATAGTAAAATGACTCCAAAACAATGCAAAGTACTGGAAACACTAAATGTGTGAGAATCTTGAAGATTGTCTTCATAGTCCAAGTAAGAAAATTGAAAATCTCCCCAACCCAGTCATCCTAGCTAGGTTCAGCTGTCAGTGCGGCATGGTCTAGAGCAATGGTTCTCATCCCTGGGTTCTGTCTAGAAAGCCAGTACTTGTAAATCCTTTCTTGCAGTGGTTTCCAACTTTCCTAATGCTGCAACCCTTTAATACATTTCCTCATGTTATGGTGACCCCCAACCATAAGATTATTTTTGTTGCTACTTCATAGCTATAATTTTGCTACTATTATGAATTATAACATAAATATCCGTGTTTTCCCATGGTCTTAGGCAATCCCTGTCCTTCGGCCCCCAAAGGGGTCACTATCTACAGCTTGAGAACCACTGGTCTAGAGTCATCTGAGGGAGTCTGGAGGGGTTGCCGAAGTCATATTGGCCTTAAGCCTTATCGATAAGAGATTGCCTTGACTGATGATTGGTGTGGGAGAGTCCAGCACAATGTAGGCAGTACCATCCCTAGGCAGGTGGACCTGGACTGTATAAGAACCTAGCTGAGCATAAGCTAGGGAATGAATCAGTAAGAAGCATCCTCCATGAATCAGTTCCTGCTTGAGTCTTTGCCCTGACTTCCCTTAGTGATTGTTTGGTACCTAAAAGTATAAGCTGAGATGAATCCCTCCCTCCCTCCCTTTTGGTCACAGTGTTTACCACAGCAATGAAAAAGCATGTAAGAGCACCTATCAAAATCCCCTCAGGTGCCTGCCCTGAGATTTCTCACAGAGTCCTGGAGAAGACACTACAAGTGGCTGGGATACTAATCTAAAGGGTAACAAATAAATCTATCCACACCGAGCTCTTTAGTCCATTTGCTTTATTCTTCTAAGTCAATTCTATCTACACAGCTTCTTTTCTGTTCTCATACTTAGCTCCTCTGTCCCTTCTTCTGCTGTTCTCTTGTTGTTCTAAACTTAGTTCTTCTCTTAGTTCTTCTTTTTTTCTCCCCCAGCATTATATATATTTTTTCTCCCCCAGCATTATACATTTATATATGTATATATTCATTCAATATATATATGTATATATATATATATATTCATTCATTAACAACTTGTTAGTAAAAACTACAAAGTAAACTCTCAGGGACAAGTATTGTGATAAGAGTCACACTTAGCAAAGACTTGGTCAGCTTAATTGGTGATTGACAACAGCTGTAGGTTTTAAAAAGTTCTGGCTGTCTCTTAAAGGGATAGCTCCAAGGGTTACAAGGGAAGTAATTAAACCAATGAGAGACTTAAGGAAAAGGCAAAGAATACATGTACTATTTTTTTAATGGGAAACATACACTTTATAAATGTTATGACAAAATCAAATATATCCAAATGATTTATCTTTTGGCCACTTTTACCAAGATATCAAGAGAAGTTAAACAACTTTCAAAATTAGTATCAAAACGGGACACTTAAGTCTATTCACATGTACAGAGGTATAAATCTTTGTTCTTTTCAGAGCTGAGCACAGTGAGGTTAAATGAGATGTTTGTTTACACCCAGAAGTCACATATTAACATCTGAAACCACAGGGCTTGCTGAGTTCTGCCCCATGATATGTAAACTGCCAGCATGACGTCAAGGGGTACTCCGCCATATTTAGGCCTAATACTGTTTGACAGTATTGATATTTTCATATATTAAATATCTTTTTACTCAGTTATAATTGCTAAAAAGCTAAATTTTTATTTTTTAATTTGAATAATCATGGGCATAGTTGCTTGGATCACTGTTACATCAGTTCAACACATACCAGCACATTCTGATGTTGCCAGGGTATTGGCTAAAATTTATTTCTTAGTTGGATGTTTAAAGTGTTTGCTCCATTGTTAAGGTTGGCATAGTATAGTCAGTTATTGACATGTCATAAGAAAGCATGAAACTTTACCACTTTTACAAAATATGAGGTTTTTGGTTTTTTAACCCTTTTAAGCTAAGCATCAAAAAATATGATTCTTGTGTACATGTACTATTTTATGTGATTAATAATATCTGGACATGGTTAGTCAGTTAACACCCTTTTTCCATTTGTCACCTGAATCTCAGGAGCTATACATAATTAGTCTACTGAGCCTAAAATCTTGCATTAAAAACGGGTGTAGAAATAAATACAAAGTGTTAATTGTTTTTTGAATCAGAGTTGGGAGGTGCCAGTGGAGGTAGCTTAGGGCAACATAGGTGCTATTGATATCTTGAAGGACTGAGATATACCAAGGCCAGACACCTGCACTGTAACTTGTACTTCACTATAATTCTTCTGAAGGGTTTTGATCCAACAAGGCCAGGTACCTGCAATTCTGCTCGGTGAAAGTTCTATGAGGACATTTTATCTGGCCAATTTTGCCTCATCCATGGATAAGGATGGAGAGCAAGACCTCTAAGTGTCTACAGTCCACACGGAACAATAAAACTAGTTATGAAGCATATTTTAGTATGATACTATTCATAAAAAATGTATAGTTAAATAAGAAACTGTCTTCTAGACTATTCACAATTATGTGTGCCCATAAGATGCAGATGTAATCATGAGATTACATGTACACCTAACATGGAAATGTGCAGTAAATGGGGAGAATCACAGCTGTTATTGCACAAGAAGTTTACAATAAGAAACAGCCAATTCATTCAAAAGGCAATAATTCCATAACGCCTTGCATGATGGTTTCCTCCAACAGAACCCTTGGTTCTGATAGGTTGACCTTCTGAACACTATTTGTCACCTGCTGTATACTCCCATGATCTTTTGCTACTAGCAGTTCTCAATAAGCACCCATCCAACTCTACTTTTCAATCAGACATAAAATCTGCAGCAACAGAGATTTCTCTCTAGGAACAAACCCCAACAGAAGGATGGATACACTTACATGGCCATGGCTTAACATCTGACTGGATCAATCCTAATTTGTGTGGTGTTATGCTGAAGCATTCAACTGACACTTTCTAAACCTCAGTATACTCTTTATAAAGAGCATCTGATTAAATATGACACTATTCATAAACACCTGGCATATGTATTCATCGTACCAACAAATCTTTGAACATTTCCTATGTGCCAATATATAATTCCTAGAAAGCTAAGGTCCAAGAATATTCTCCATAGAAATGCATATGGCTATACAATCTGGGGATGCAAAAGAACCCTCAACAAACTAAATTAGAAACCCTAAACTTATAGTCACTTGTCATTTTAGATGTCAATCACAGCAGTAACTGAATCCCATATCCAATTTAAGACAGTGTTGTCACTCCATAGATGGAGAATAGTGTTCCCTCCAAATTACAAGAAAGTCAATCATTTACATGAGTTCTTTCATTGAAAGAACTTTGCAGTTTTGTGCCCAGACGGTGAGATAAAATAATGAATTCAAGTTTCAGTATGTTAAAAATGTTGCCATTTATAGTGGACAAAAAACAACTCATGCAACCCTTTGTAAGTCAAAATGACTAATATGACTCATAATAGGGAATTTTGCCTCTTGTGCCTATAAATAAGATAAAAGTTATTTTTAGAAATTAGCATATGATCAGGAGGATCATGACAGATATAAATAACATGAGTGAAAATAAAGATTGCAAAGCTTGTGGCATCATAACTATTGTGATAATTTTCTCTTGATATTACCAAAGTTACCAAAAACTTAGTGGCTTGAAAGAAAACATAACCGTATATCTTCCTAATCTGGATGCCTGATATCTGACACAGTTTGCATGGAATCAAAATTAAAGTGGCCTCAAAGCTAGTTTCCTCTTGGGATCTAGAGCAGAGTTGATTTTCTAGGTTTCTCTAGCTGCTAAAGTCCCCTGAACTGTTTTTGACTTTAGGTCCTTTACCCATTAGAAAGCCAGCAAAGGCAGATATGGTTTCTCCCACACTCCCTCTAAACACCCCTCTCTTTCCATTTCACACTCTTAAAGACACTGGAATCACACAAATAATCTTGATTTTTTAAAAGTATGCTGCTTGAATTTCTCAGTTCTATCCGCCACTGTGATTCCTCTTTCTCATATAACAGAGCACCTACACAAACCCTGGGAATCTGGTCTTATGTCATCCATTATTATAAAATCACCTATATTGTAATATAGGTGTCATTATTCTGCCTATCACAACTGTTGATTCCAAAGTTTGTTGTATGTAGTAATGTATGAGAATAGTTTCCAATGGTGGGGGTTTATGGAGATACTTTATAGTGCAGTTCACTCATGGCATGCCTCCCACCCCCAAACTGAAGAGGCCTGACTGACTAATGTTGTAAAGGTGCAACCCATCTTTCTCTTCAGGCAAATGTTAACATTCTCAATAATTAGGATTCCAATGCAATGAATGTCTAGAAATTGAAGGGAAGGTGAAGCTCATTGGTACCTGACCCAGCCTTCTGTTTACAAAAGTAACCATTTGACTTCCATAGCTGAGATTTGGTGACCCACTTCAGGAAAATGTATCCAGTATTGTTCTGCATGTAGGAAATGAGATTGATACTAGAGCTACCACGACACAAAGACCAAATCTCCATATCCATCCACTGAGGAACATAAGCACTAAGATATAATTTATCGTATGGCAGGTGTGCTAGAGGCAGAATGTAGATACAGGGTGCAGAAGCAGCATGGAAAGTGGGTGGTTAATGGCTATCAGGGATGGGGGTTAATATGACAGCAGAAGTCCTCCTGAAGGGACAGAAAGGACATTTAAGGACTCAAGTACAAATTCAGGTCAAAAATGGAAAATTCAAATAAAAAGAGTTGTTTCTAATACTCAAAAACAGCATTTGCAGTGTGGTTTACAGTGGAATCTATTGCTCACCCAAGCCAAAAGACTAAGAAGTGACCCATCCCCATATCTAATATCCACCGGGAAATTCTGCTTGGCCATATCACCAAGGGCACTTCTTCCTCACGGCATCAAGCTCCTCTTGGAGATGAGTGGAAAGAATTCTCCCATTCTAGGAACAGCCTGACTGGCACTGAGGAAATAACAGGTGTGATTTATTCAGTCTAAAAAAATCTATACTAAATTATAAACTTGCTTTGCATGTCTTAAAGGCTTTTCAAGTTCATTTTCAACAAAGGTAATTTTTTTTCCTCTGAGCTTTTTGTCAACAGCAGGACAAAAAGACCATGAGTGTTTTTAAGCACCAACCTCCTCTTTGATGACTGCAAGAGAAAATCATGCAGGTTGGATGTCTGCAAGACCATGTGAGCACATTTACCACTCTAAATTGGACACGGTTTTTAAAAGAAGCTCCATTTAGTTGTGGGGTATTAATAGAAGGCCACCCATGCTTAGTTGTTACTGCCGCTGTTTCTAAGAGCAGTGAAAAAGATTCAAAAGGGCAATAAAAATGCTTTCTTATAGAGAAAACTTAGACAAAATAAGCTAATGACTATAGCAATGACAAGAGTGAGCCAAAGAGGTAGACCTCAAAGCAGGACCCAGTACATCTCCCTGGATACAAGAATAAAAACAAAACGGGAGAGAGATGACAATCGTAAAACTGCTACTTTGTGCCAAGGACTGTGCTCAATTTTATTCTCAAAGCCTTTCTCTGCAGCAAGCCAATGTCCTGTAATCCAGTCTCTAGTGGTAACATTACACCAGACTGTAAATGTAAACTAATTCAAAGCATTAATTCTCACCATGACCATTCTGCAGGTCCATGCACACCCCTTCTACAGGATCTCTAAGACCCTGGAGTTGTTTCATTAGAGCTCACAGCCTCCTCAAAATCTGGGCATCCCATGAGGCACTGCCTATGACAACCCTTAATGGTGGCATCACACTTTAGCCCCTTCCGCAGTCTCTCACTGATGAAAAACTAGTATTTCTTCCAATTACTTAATCCTTGAGCTTCTAAACTCATCAGCTCTTAGTTTCCTAGACTAAGTCTTGTTTCTGCCATCATTGCCAGACCACAGCCATGCTTGTGGTCCATGCAGAGGTAGGAGGAGTGACCTACCCACTGCACTTCTCATGTTAACTTCTACATACCAAAGATGAGTCTTCAAGGCCACTATGAAACTGTTCCTTATAGTTTCTTCTTTAGACACAGTCTTAAGACTTGTCTTAAAGGCCACCATCCAACATGAATTCCATTCAGGCTCCACCTCTTCCTTCCTCTCACTAGACCTCTGCAGAAATCTGTGACTTTCATTTGCCTGAGCCAATGACCTTTGTGATTTGTGATGACAGGGCTATGAATTGATCAAACTCAAAAAAGCATCCCTAGATTGCAACTCTTAGTCCAAGGATACTCTATTTACAGACAAATGAAGCTTTGGAAAGGCTGATAATTTGATGTAGCTCTTGAAGGTTGGAGTTAGAACCCCAGGTCTGCTTAACTGCAAGTGATTCCATCTTCAGACTTCCTAAACATAGCTTGTGCAGCCTGCCTAAGAAATAACATTGGTTTATGAAAGTGCCAGACTTCTTCCTTCAGTTCTGATGGCTAGAGTGTATCCGTCTCATCTCAGGATCTAATTTAGTCTTTCCATGTAAGGCTGGGGAGTGGGGGCTGAAGTACAAACACCCATGAAGTGTTCTTATTCATTGCTTGCTCATGAGACTACCCAATGATTCTACATCCTGCACACCTACCACCTTAGAAGGCTTTTCACATTCTTTGCTAGGTGTCACGTGGAAGTTCTAAAGTGCTGGGATTTATGTCATCATGAATCAGAAACTGAATTCCTCATAGACTGAAAACTTGGAAATCTTCTGGAGGTTGTCTGTAGAATGTGGCAGAGTAGCTGCTACTCCAGGAGAAAACATGATGAGGTGTTCCCCAATTAATAGCAAAGCTGCAGCAATAACCCACTTGACCATGTCTCTGAAAGATGCTGCTGACATACCTACAATGATTCAGGGGAGAGTCGGGGTTCAGTTTAGCAACGGAAGTTGTCTTAAGGGGAGAGAATTCTTTATTATGTGGAACTCTTCCCAGAAGACTGCATAGCTCTAAAACATTCTGGAGTTATCTCATTGCTTGTTCCCTATTCAGATTCTTTCAAGAAAAGAAAAGAAAAATCTTACAATTTTTATGAGCTAGCTTGACTTTGTTTCCCTTACAAGCCACAGTTTATTAGGGGAGGGATTTTAATGTATTAGTGCTGAGAAACACCTTTCTTCAGTTAAATGAAGGCTGGAAGGACCTGATGGGAGCCTAAATGTTCGACATCAAAGAGCCCAACTGTAGAGACGGTGGCTCTGTGAAGCAAAGCACTCAAAAGTTCTGCACTGAGAATGCCAGCCAACAGAGAAGAAAATAGAAAAGCCGCCATTTTGTAGCTAACTAATGAAGTTATTAGCTGAGGCAGGAATTATCTGTATCAATGGCCTTAGATGAAAGGTTGGTAGAGTGCCCAATGCTTCCATGGTAACAAATGCTGGTTGTGGGGACAACTGTAGGGATCAAGCTGTCACTGCTTCAACTGCTTCCTGGAGTGCATCAGAGGGACACAGCATTTTCCCGGAAGTGGTTTTGCCACATGCTTACCCTGGATCTAATTAAGCATTTATATCCAATTTTCAAGTCATGCAGGAGTTAGAACTAGAAACTTAACACCATGAAAAGTACCCAAACAATTCAGAAAGAGGAGCCTTCTGGGCTAATTAGACCCAGTTTCTCCAAAATCTTCAACAAGTCTGTGATAAAAAAATAAAATAGAGGGAAGCTGAACTATATTAAAAGGTGCTTAAGAGAGATAACAAGTAGCTGTGACGTGGGTTGGATTCTAGTTTAGATGGGTCAACTATAACACTCAGGTAATAAAGGCAGCAACTTGTTATTTGATGATTGGAAGTCATTGTTAATTATGAAAAGGATTGATATAACTTTTATGTAAGAAGATGACTTTCACTCTTTAGAGATTTGTGCTGAAGTATTTATGGGTAAAATATCGTATTCATATTTTGCATTAAACTTCAGCACATAAAAAATTTGTGCAACCAATATGGTAAAATACAAATATTTGTGCCTACATGACAAGTCTAGGATGGTTCAAAGAATGACATACTGTTTACTCTACTGCTTGACATTTTCCATGACTATTATTAAAAGTAAGAGCTTTCATGCTGGTGGCTTTGGGATGAATTGGAGAAGGAGAGTATAAGTACTCCAAGAAAGCCCTGGCCCTATGCTTTGAAAGTCCAGTGATGCCATGAAGGGCTCCTGGAGCAGTGGTGCAAGGAGATTCTACAAGTTCACCTCTCCCTTATCTTACAGAGAATGTGTCCAGAGAGATACAGTGACTTTGCCCAAATCCCCCAGCTAGCAGGCAGACACCCAGCATCTCATAAGCGTTCCTGGCTCCTCCTCACTGTACCAGGCACTGTGGAACCCTGCAGTCTTTGAGCTTTTGGCCCAAAAGAAAATAGATTCGGAACTGAGGGAGTTTCTACTGCTATGAGAAATCCAAGGTGAGTAGCCTGCAATGTACATTCTCAGAGTCAAGAGTTATTGATTAGAGGGAGGGCCAGGTGTGAGCATGCCAAGACAGTATATAACAAGGTCAGTGGAATCATGTAACAAATCAAAATCTATTCCTGAATGAGGAAGAGAAATCCCTCCACCAAAAAAAAAAAAAAAAAACAAAAGCAAAACAAACAAACAAAAAAACCCACTTCTCTTGGATTTGCTGTGGTGCAAATGTAAAATGTTCCTCCTAAGCTCATGTATATGAGCAGTTGGGCCCCAGCAGATGATAATTGCTTAGGAAGATTATGGAATCTTTAGGATGTGGAGCCTTGCTAGAGGAAGTGGGTCACTGAGAGCAGACCTTGAGTTTTCATAGCCCAACCACTTCCTACTCATGCTCTGCTTCCTAAGTCTGGTTGAAATGTGATGAGCCAGCCTTCTGCTGTCATTACTATGGTTCCTTGCCTTCTGCCATGACTTCCCCACTGCTAGGGACTGTGTTGCTCTGGAACTGTGAGCCAGAGTTAACTTTTTCTTCCTTACATTGCTTTTATCATGGTATTTTATCATAGCAAGGGAATGGTAATTAAGGCAGAAGGTTTTATCCTCATGACAGAATGACACAGACAGACTGGGGCTCAGTCAAGGTCTGCAGGACTGTCCTATCCCTTAACTTAACCTGATATAACTTAACCTGATATAACTTCTTTATGCATGAAATAAAGACAGTAACACAAGAGATCCTAAAGGAAGAAATTTTCTGACATAAAAGACATTTCTAAAACTTAGTAGATGTCTAAAAACTTCCACTTTACCCCTTTGTCTTCCCCTCAAATGATACTGATCTGCCTCTGTCAAAAACCACAGACCATTGCCTTATCGGCAGGAGGGCCATTTAATAACTTCTGTTCTCAGGCCAGAACAATTTGTGTAGGTCTCCTTGCATTTTCTTTGCCTAGAGAAACATTTGCTTATCAAAATATGTACTTCATATTAGCTCAGGAAACCGGGGGGGGGGGGGGGGATCTTCACTCTGTTGCAGCAATAAAGGTTTCCTTCTCAAGCGATAATCAAGTCTGCATAATTAAAACCGCTCTGACGGCTGAACTCATTTTCAGACTGGAGCTTTCTTCCTGTAGCAACACTTACACACACAGTTTCTGCTGTGAATGAATTTTACCGTGAGTCTAATTACAATTTTAATGAATATCTCCAGCCCCGCATGTAAACGTGCACTCCAAGGCTTAGCTCTCCGTTATGGTGTTTCGAGGTCTTTTCATTTTTAATATAAAGGAATGTGTTTGGCAAAATGACTGTGCAGAAAAGAAATACTCTTTTCAGTTCCGTTTGGTTCTGTTTTGATGACCAAAGGAGAAAATGCAAAATTCCTGCTCTATTAAAGAGCCTGTGTGGTGTGGGGACATTTCACCTTTAATTATTGTCAAATGTTAAAGATGGGTGACACTTTGACATGCTTGTATAATTGCTCCAATTTGGTGTAAATACTTCCAAATCCTGAAATCCAGCAATATTTAATAAAATGAGGTAAAAGAAGAAGAAATGTAAAATTTCCTTCTTTAAAAACATTTTAAAGAAGAAAACAAATTTAGAAATAGTCTAATGTATCACCCAAGGTCTAGGGTGGCCTATGTTCTTCAGGATAATACCTCCCAAATGGAATGACTATGCTGGGAAGCTGAGATCAGCGAAGTAGAAGGGAGTGAGGGAATTTGGGAAAGACTGTTTCTTTCAACAAGACATAATGATGCTACACAGTGGGTTTGTTGTTGCTCTTTGACAGAGTCTTCTGCAGCTCGGGTTGGTACACTAAATGAGTCTGATCTTGAACGCCTAATGTCTTGCCTCTACTTGCTCAGTGCTAGGATTAAGCCTGGCTCTGTCCCCTTCACCCTTGGTTATCATATCCATATAAGCAGAACTGCCAATGTCTTCTTCTAGTCCTCTAGAGTCACTGTGAGGATAAAACAAAAGGAACGTGGGAACACCATTGTTCCCTTGGTCTCTCCCTTTGCAAAGAATGTGAGTTTCTTCCATCCCTTTCTTCACAGTCTGTTCCACCTCTCCTGCAGGCTCATGGACTACTTGCCTCATCAACTCAATGGCCCAGAACTGACCAGTCAACATGACACTCTAATTCAATGACAACAGAAAAGAGGGAAATGATATGCAGTCATCTAGGTGAGATTTAAAAATGGAGGGCTTCCAGGAGAGAGAGCTGTAATGGAAAGCATCGGAATAATAACATGGGTTTGAAAAGCAAGAGAAATGGGATACAGTTGGTTGATCAGGATATCTCACAGTGGGCCTGTTTTTCGGTGCGTGTTGTCTGCTGTAATGTTGCATAAACATAATTATTATCAGGGAGAGTTTTTATAGCGTGCATTTTAGTGATAAAAGCAGGTTACAGAGCAATAAAAGCAACATGAAACCATTTTGGTACATAATATCTGTATATGCATATTATAAACAGGCATGTACTTGTATATGTTGCATATGTGTTTATACATGAAATATGAAATGCATTTTAATAATACTCAACTTCAGGTTGTGATGTCATAATAATATTTCCCAAAATACTTATTAACTTAAAAAATAAGAAAATACCTCATATTTTCTAATTTGCCTCAAAGGAACAAATTGCATTTACACAATAAAATAAAATTGGAAGTGAAGAAAAACATTGTATTCCTAGTCTTCAAACATGTGACATCTTTTTTTCCCTGTTGTCTATGGTGAAGTATGGTGTTTTCCAGTTCCCCTTATAAAAATTGCTATCCTTAAGCAAGTATAGTTTTGTTGGTTTAAGTTTGGTATGTACACACAATGGACTTTAGTTCAAACATAAGAAAGAATGAAGTTGTGCTGTCTGCAGGAGAATGGATACAACTGGAGATGATTATATTGAATGAATTAAGGCAGCCTCAAAAGGACAGCTATGTATCCTCTAATTTGTATTCCTAGATTTTTTATGTGTATATAGCACCACATGTGTGCATATGACCTGAGAGTACAAGTTAAACTGTCCAAGGGAGGGAGGAAGTTAGTGGGGCTGAGGAGGAGCAAGGAAAGGAAGGGCTGGTGAGGATGTTCAGTGTAAACTTCCAAAATACTTAACTAAAAACAGAGAAATCTTCAAGCTGTCTCTTAAGAACCCACACTACAGATTGAAAAACAAAATTCTATGTCCATCTTCAACAAGAAAAAACAGAAACAGGGACAGGAACATACAACACTTCCCAAAAGAGACTTAGCATAGCAGGGCAAGATGATGCAGGTCCACGGTCCCAGCTACTCAGGAGGCCGAAGGAGGATGTCAAGTTCAAGGCCTGGTCTACAGAGTGAGTTCAAGCACAGCCTAGAAAGCTTAGTAAGAACTTGCCTCAAGGTAAGGAGCTAAAAAGAGGGTTGTGGGTATAAATCAGTGGTAGAGAAGTTACTTGATATGTATGAGAGACCCTCAGTTCTATCCCAAGCACACACAGGCATGCACACACACACACACACACACACACACACACACACACACACACACTAATTTAACAGTTCATTAAATGTTTACTATTATCTCAAAACTATTCAAGAAGATGATAGCAAGTTGTTTGAGGATGGGACTCTTCTAAAAATGAAAATGAGGTCAACAAAATGGGGGGAGTAAAGCAAGGCTTTTAAATCTGGAAAGAAAATAATGCAAAAATGAAACAAAAGAACAAAAAAATCAACAAGTGGGATTATTGGGCACTTACAAACAGTTTAGGAAACACAGGTGGGGCTGAAAAATATACATTAAGACAAAAGTGCTGAGCATTATGAGATATACAAAATTCACACTAGTTGACTAATCTAAGCTTCCAAGATATCTCTCTCTCTCTCTCTCTCTCTCTCTCTCTCTCTCTCTCTCTCTCTCTCTCCCTCCATGTGTGTATATACATGTGATTTTATTCAAATTAGTTAGAAACTTGAACAATGTTTAAGAAAGTCTGTCTTGAAGACGTGGTCACTACACCCTATACTATGTATTCCTAGACTCTCCTAGTTCACACCATTGATAATATGAAGACTGCATGGTTACAGACAATAAAAGAGCCCCAACCTTACATGAAGCTTTTGCACTGAAGAATACATCTATCTCTATGATTTTTTTAAAGCAAGTTCTGTTTTACTGTAACCAGTGCATTGTCTCCATGCAGGCAAAGTTGTGATGTTCCATTGGAAAGACGGCATGTGTGAAAGTACCTGTCAGTAACAACCCTTTAAAAAAAAAAAAAAAAACGTTTAAATGTTTGGCACTGCTTTGTGAATAACTATTCTGGAGATATGGGGGGGGGCATCTGTGGGCTAACAATTGGGAAACAATTTATAGACAAATTTCACTGTAAGCTATTCATATTCAAACTCAGAGTAGATATTTCATGTTGTCAGAGCTGTGCCATAAAAGGTGATATTTATATAAACACGCACACAGAGATACGTGATATATATGGACAGTGCAAGAAGCCTAGTAATTCATTTCAGCTGTGGCTAAAAAGAGCTAAGAGCGTTCACGGAGAAAGTGAAGGGAGATGACTGAGGAGGAGCACATGGCACAGATCCTTGGATCTTGAAGAATTACATAAAATACTTACCTGAACCACTGCCATTATTTTTATAAGCCAACTATCAGGAGAGTCCCCATACACCTTTTATTTCAAGACTCTGTTCTTCCTAGTCTTTTTATATGGGTGGAATCATGTTGGGAGGAAAATTCCAACCAAATGAAATACAATTCTTGCCAATAGCCAGCATCAACCTCAGATCCACATCCAGGAAAATTATACAACTTAAAATGCAGTCAGGGTAATGCTTCAAAAAGTGATAATGAGATTCCTCCAAGCTGGACCAGTTTCCCAGTTCTTAAGGACAGCTGCTTTACCAGGTGGCGTGATGTTGGATCATGCAGGGGTCCATAAAAGCTATGCACATGAAAACAGACGTCATAAAGAACCAGGCTGGGTGCTGGGAGAGTGGGGGTCAGTCCTCTTTCCTCCTTAGAAGCTGTATGACCTTGAGCAAGTAAATTAACCTCACCAAGTAAAGCTTGAACCATGCTTGAAACTGGGAAAATGGTGTCACATTTATTTTGATGCAAGATGCATCAAAAGTAAAAGCTAGTGTTAGTATATCTAGCTGACACCACCCTGAGAAAATTCCTAAAGATTCTAGCAACATAAACAGTGTTTTTTTTTTTAGCCCATCCTAGACAATCTGAGACATATGCTAGAAAAATATTTTGAAAGTTTAAAAGATCATATCAATTACATTTGTGACAAATTTAGTGCATCTTGGTGGGAAAAGCATCATTTACTACGTATTTACCATGGACCTGATCCTGTGCTTGAGGCTTCAGCTGCCTTTTAACACAAAGCAAGTAGGGGAGCTCCCAGCCCCCCTTTTCAGAAGGAAAAAGCCATCAGGCTGAGGACAATGAAGTGCGGGTCCTGGGTCTTGTTTCATAACTTTTTATGCTATGGAAGTGCAGAAGTCCTACCAATGAGATCTGAATGTAGAAACTAACTTCCTCAACATGAGAATGGAGCACTGAGGGGGATCAATGTGAATAAGAACAGATGCCCCAAGGCCCAGGGGAATACTGACAGAAACCAAGTGACCATCGCTGATCATGTGGAGTGATTACTTATTTTTTTTTTTTCTGAGTTAGGGTTTCTCTGTGTAACAGTCCTGACTGTCCTGGAGCTCACTTTGTAGATCAGGCTGGCCTCGAACTCACAGAGATCCGCCTACCTCTACCTCCCAAGTGCTGGAATTAAAGGCGTGCACCACCACTGCCCTGCCCTGCGTGGAGTGATTGCTTAAAGTGGAAAATGATAAACAAAGATACAAATAAACTTTAATAGTTTTTCTTTAAAATATGTCAATATTAATTCATTCCAGAGAGCTAGTCATTTAAAAGATGCTTCATAAAAAAGCAATATATTTCTCAAAGCTTTCTATTACAGTACATACAGTTTCTCTGAGTCATAACAGAGATGGTTAACTGGTTCAATAAAATAAAACTCTTCCCAGGGCAGCTTGACTTCTGAAATGAGACATAGGCTCTAGACTTAACATCATACTCTGCTCCTGCATTATTATTTTATTTGTTTATTCTGCCATGGTCTGAATAGCTTCTTTCTCAAGGATAGGTATATACTGCAGTAAGTAGGATTGGTTAATACACTGTTTTATACCATCTTTCTGAAAATCACCAAAACCTCCACTTGGGGATCTGTTACTAAACCATGTTGTTAATTGCTGTCTTGTAGTCTGGGTTTCTTTTGGCGTTGTCAAGCATAAGCAACAGTGCCCCTTCCCTAAAACACAGTTACATCGGAACTGATAATTTGACTCCCCACAAAATGTGACATAAGAAAGAAAAGAAGCCCATTAATGTTAATGATTGCTAATGAGTTCAAAGAACTTCCATGTTCTTCTCTTCTTCTTCTTTTTTCTAGAATAAAATTTCCAACTTATTTTTAAGCTATATTATAGCCCCTCGATCCATAACTTGGAACAAGGACATTGCATTCTGTTATAAAAACCTGGCATTTATTTAAATAAGTTTCTTACATTATTCATAATCCAAACCTGAGAAAGCATTATTTTAGATGAAAAGCCCTCAAAGCTTTTTTTTTTGCCAGAAATCAAGGCAAAGAAAAGTTTATATCTTTGTTAGAAATTTCATATCACATACTCATACATGCTCACACACATCTGCATATATGTATAATTTTCATGAGATACCTTGAAACATGGAATGCACACCAATATTTTCTATTTTGTTTTCTTCTTTTTCATTCCATTTTTAAACTCCCATTTTCCAATTCAAGAAATTTACTCCATGGAACACCAAGAGCCAAAATCCATAATTTGAAAAACACTGATAAAGAAAGCATGAGTTTCACAGATGTCTGTTTCCTCCAAGTATATCTTTAGAGAATGGTTGGTTCATGGGGTGTGTGGGGTAGGGGGGGTATCATTTTATAGAGTAACACAGAATCTATGCATTCTGGTTTTTGTGAAATGAACTTATCTTATAAAAACAAACAATTTTTATCTCTTTAATCTTGAGTACTCTTTCTTTAGCCATTGTAAAAAGTCAACATTTGAAATTCCACCCGCATGGCTTTCGGCAGCATCTGAGGGTGCGTGCTTGAATGGTGTAGATTCTGACAAACCTTACTGTGATACTGCAGCATGTTCTTTCTAGAAAATGCCTGTTGTACTGGAGAGCTATTCTCTAATCATAATTACCTTATTGATATATGGCTTTTAACATCTCTGTAAATTTTTAAATACCAAATTTTTCAATCAATAATTTTTGCCTTCCAATGCCCAATACCTGGATACCATGGCTTTTCCCTATTCAAGCTTCATCAATTTCTGCAAAGCTTTCAGAGCTACCATTGACTTGACGAAAGTTCAACTCTCCCTACCCCCTCCATCTTAGTTAGGGTTTCTATTGCTGCAAAAAGCATCATGACCAAAAAGCAAGTTGGGGAGAAGAGGGTTTATTTGGAGTCAGGACAGGAACTCAAACAAGAGGCGGGAGCTAATGCAGAAGCCATGAAAGAGTGTGGCTTACTGGATTGCCTCCCCTGGCTTCCTCAGCCTGCTTTCTTATAGAGCCCAGGACCAGCAGCTCAGGGATGACACTAACTACCATGGGCTGGGCCTCTTATCTTTGATCATTAATTGAGAAAATGCCTTACATGGAAGCATTTCCTCAACTGAGTGAGGCTCCTTCCTCTCTGATAACTCTAGCTTGTGATAAGTTGACACAAAACCAGTCAATATTGTGTGTGTGTGTTTGTGTGTGTGTGTGTGTGTGTTGTGTGTTCCACCTTTAGCTAATACCCACAGAAGTTAGAAAGTATCAGATAACCTGGAGCTAGAGTTATGCACAGTTGTGAGCCATCCAATTAGTGTGGGTGCTAGGAACTAAACTATGACTCTCTGAAAGAGCAGTAAATACTTTTAACAGATGAACCTTCTCTCCAGCTCCATAACTGACTTTTGATAAGCACATACTTCCATTAGAAACATACAACATCAAGGCAACTGGCTCTACAGAAGAAACGGAGAACAGTGGGTAACCCAAAGGTAGGTTAAGACGTGTTAATATAGCTTCTACTATTTTGTCCTATAAGTTATAAACTAAACCCAGTAGGGAATGACTGAAAGGATCATAGCTTGTGGTCTCCAGAGAGCAGAATCCAAATCAGTAATCACAAGGTTGTCACTCTATTCAGGAGGTGCAACTGTTGGCTTCTGAAAGAGAAGAGGAGGAAAGGGAGGATGCTGAGCAGCAGGGTGTGTGTCTTCTACTATTTCACAATCAAGAGCAGAGAATGGACAGGCAGCTCGAGGGGCATCCTCTGCAAAGCTTGGCAAGAGAAATTCCAGTTCACTGTGACACAAAAAGGAGCTGAAGTTTTAGGGCTCATCCTTCTCCCTCATCTCCTTAGGCATATTAATAAAGAATCTCCTCATGGTAAGTTCATTGTCCCACACTTCAGGCTGCTCCTTCTAGCCCCTCAGCATCCCATAGGATCCAGATCTCAGTATTTATACTAGGACTTTAAGTTTAGGCTTAAAAGGCCAGAATAGCAGGGGCTTAGTTTATAAGACAGGAGGGCAGCAGTGGTTAAGGCTCCAGTTTGAACATCAACAAGCTCAGAGAAAATGATTTGATTTAGATATTGAGTCTCCACTAAGTGTCACAGGCTTGGTCTCCAGAGTAAAATCATTGGAAGGTCCTTTAATCTCTAAAAGGTAAGGCACCATAAGAGAGCTTTAGATCACTAGGAACATGCCTTTGGAGGGGGCTGTGGGAGTTCCAGCTTCGTCCTCATCTTTTTTTGCTTCTTGGTCATGAGATAAACAGTTTTCCGTACTACATGTTTCTCATCATTGCCAGAGACCCAAAGCAGTGAATCCATCCAGTCTTGGACTGTGTTTTTCTTATTTTTATATTTTTAAGAAGAGACACCATGACCAAAGTATTAAAAAACAGTTTAATTTGGGTCTTAATTACAGTTTGAGAGGGCTAAAGTCCATGACAGTTATGGCAGGGAGCACGGCTGTAGGCAGGTAGGCATGGTGTGGAGCAGTAGCTAAGAGCCCCTTATCCACATTTGGAGGCAGAGAGAGAGGGGAGAGAGAGGAAGGGGGGAGAGAGAGAGGGGGGGGAGGGAGGGAGGGAGGGGGAGGGAGGGAGGGAGAGGGAGAGAGAGAGACTAGAATGGCATGAGCTTTTTTTTTTTTTTTTTTTGGTTTTTTGAAACAGGGTTTCTCTGTGTAGCTTTGCGCCTTTCCTGGAACTCACTTGGTAGCCCAGGCTGGCCTCAAACTCACAGAGATCCGCCTGCCTCTGCCTCCTGAGTGCTGGGATTAAAGGCGTGCGCCACCACCGCCCGGCTGGCATGAGCTTTTAAAAACTCAAAGCCCAGCCCCAGTGACCCACCTCCTCCAACAAGGCCACACCTCCTAATCCTCCCTAAAACAACTCCAACTAATGGGCACAAAGTATTAGAACATATGAGTCTATGGGAGTCATTCTCATTCAAACCACTGAAGACTAGAAACCCCCAAAACCATAAGCCAAATAAATGAATTCTTTTTAGAACTTGATTGTCTCAGGTATGTCCTTATAGTGAGGAAAAGCTGACGAACACGGAAAGCTCTGCTTTTGAAATGACAGAAGTGTGGAACAGGAATCCCAAGAAGAAGTCATGGTGCATTTGGGATATTGGAAGGGGGTATCATCACTGCATTCTATGCACTGCTATGAATGGAGAACATTTTATAAACTCAACATACAGTGAGCAACTGCATTCAGCCAAGGAGTGGGTTGAAATCTTGGTATATAGGTAGGATGGAATTGTACCTATGCTTTAAGAAAACCCTATCATTTACAATATTGATGAACCCAAAGGGGACTTTGTTAAGTAAAATAATCCGAATTAAAAACACCTATTGCATGACTCCACTTCTGTGAGGAAGTCAAAAGAGTCAAGCACATAGAAGAAGAGAGTACAGTGGTGATCCCAGGGCCTGGGATGAATGTTGTCTCAGTTATGCAAGAGAAATTCAAATCTACTGTACACAACAGTGCTGCTATCAGGCTATTTTCTGTAGTTACTAACAACAGCACAGGCTTTCTATGGTATAAAATGAAATACTTTAAGTTTTGCTCATGGTTCTGTTGAAAGGTTGGGGGCCATATCTGGTGATAACATTCTTGCAGCGGGCCCAGAGACAGTCCAGGGTATCACATGGTATATGTGATGAGTATCAAGGCATATATATGTACCCTGCTCTGGTCTTCTTGTAGAGCCACAAGCATTCATTCACAGATGATCCCACCTTGAAATTATCATCTAATCCTAATGACATAGCAAAGCCTTCCCCTTTTAAAACTGTAAATGGTTCTATTTTCACCCTCTTAATACCTCAAATAAAGATCACATTTCAACAAGAGTCCCAGAGGTGGTAAACTATATGAAACCACAGCAATATCTCTAGTTAATATTATATTTTGCACTTTGTAAGATATTAAGAGGGTAGAACTCATGCTAAGTGCTCTGACTGCAAACATATAAAGTATACAGAACACAAGGGATACTGAGAAGTGTTGGACATATTTGTACCTTGACTATGGTAATGGACTCATGTGTATGTGCTGATGTCCAAACTCTTCAACATACATAGATTATATATATTCAATTATCTCTAACAGTGCATTCCAACAAAGCTTTTGAAAAGGACTCAATGGGAAGTAGAGGAAAGAGTAACATGTAGCAACATGTGAGAGATAGTGGAATATGACAAGGAGAAAGTTCACCACTTTTGATGGGGGCATCTCTATTCCCAACTGGCTTACAGAACTTATGGTAACGAAAGCCTCTACATGATGTTTTTATATACCATGCCAGATTAACACCACAAATATCCTGGTTTCTGATTCCCATCTCCCATCTGATTCCCTCACCAGTGAGGGGCTTATGAGAAAGATGTGGTCCAGACATGGCTTAGAGAAAACACAAGTGCTCATCTCTCTCAAGTAATGGAGCATCCCTATTTCACAGAATTAATGTTGACAGAATTCACAAGGTTTAGGAAAAAGCCAGAGTTAGAGTGCACGTGATTTCTTCCAGCCATTTCAGAGCTTGCAATTTCTTTGCCATTGGTATCCTACCATGGAGAATTCATTTCATGCCTGTCTACTCTGGTAAAGCCTTGGAATGAATTGAAATGTTACAAAAAAAAAAAGGTGAAAATTAAGAATGCCAAGAGTTATTTGAGGCAGCTAATTAAGAGTCATCCTCAGTGCAGTTTTGCACACATTTCTGCCTCTCTTTACCTGTAAACTTAGTTTCTGAAGTTGCATCTGATAAAGGCATTATGAGAAGCCCTTTTGCCTGTTGCCAAGGAGAAGGTCTCCTCTCTTTACATGGAAGTGCTGCAGGAAAATACTCACTTACAAGTGATCTTTTTGATACTGGAATTATTTTGATCACATGGAAAACCTCTGAGCTAAAAGTTAGTGCTGTTAATTATAGTGCTAGATGCAAATAATGAGGAAATGAAAGAAACAGACTGCCCCCCCACAGTGATTAGCACTATGTGTAAATAAAAATACAAACTACCTAGCCTTGCTAACAAAGGCTGTGATGGTTAATGCTGACAGTGTCAGAGGATCTAGAATCACTGAAGAGACAACCCTCTTGGGGTATGATTCTGACAGATTTTCTAGATTAGGTCAACTGGGTGGAGAAAACCCACCCTAAACCTGGGTGGCACCATGTCACAGGCTGCAGCCCTGAACTGCAGAAACAGAGAAAGCTGCCTGAGCATGTTTGTCTGTTGCTGCTTGCTAGCCGCTGAAGCAATGGGTCCCGCTGCCTCCTCAAGCTCCCGCTGCCATGACTTTCCCACCATGAAGGACTGTGGCCTCAGACTGTGAGCCAAAACAAGCTTTTTCTCTCTTGAATTGCTTTTGACTTGACTTCTGTCACAATGAGATAAATAACTATTCCAATACTCTCTCTCTCTGGCCTCTCTTTAGGTTCCCATCACTCCCCCTGGACTCTTCCTCAATTGTGTCAGGATATTTCCATGCCAGAGTAGCTACGGGTTGCAGCCCTTCTCCCCTTGGAGTTATTCACACACCCTGGCTTGTTCATGACATTCTTCTATCAGCTTGAAAGCCACTACCTCAACAAGCCCTTCCTTGACCCAAGTATATCATCAGTGAAGATACCACAAATAAAAAGAAAACAGGAACAGCTAAACAAAAGACTCCAGGAATTAGTGCAGCAAAGTGTGGATGCAGAGTAGTTATGAATTTGGATAATTCATCTTGATTAGAATTTCATCAAATGTTCAATTATTTCCCATTTGTCAATTCTATTATCTTTAACAGATCAACAATACGATACCCTTCGTGGTTACAGGATGACTACAACTGTTCTAGACTTAACACTTAGTACCCCATAGTGGGGAGTGAAAATGAGAGTTTTTTTTATTTCTTTCTACTCAGCTGTGCATTAGCAAGAACATTTATTAGTGGTCCCACATATGGCCACTCTCTGATTTCACTGGCTAGGATCTGACAGTCCTAAACTAACCACCAGTGATATGGGAGCAATCAATATGATCAATGGAGATGAAATTTGACCACATAAAAATCCTCTGAGATAAAAATTAATGTGATTAATCATAGTGCTAGATGCAAACAAGGAAGAAATGAAAGAAAAACACCTGGCCCTCCAATGACTTCCTTTATATGTAGGTAAAAATCCAAACTGCCTACCCTTGTTAACCTTAACATGGCCTGAGGATGAGAACCCACCCAAGCGAAATCAATGCTCTGACAACCAGTACAAAGAGGGAGACCAGGGTTTGGAAATGGAATGGCTTAAAAGATAATCAGAAACGAATAACCAGAATATCGCCATCAAGATATATTCCAACAGAAAACTTAACCTCTACATAAACTTATAATTCTCTTATTAATTTTCTGATGCAACCATGCAAATTTCAGCTCTACCATGGCAGTCACCCTGTATACTGCTTTACCAGGGTATTTCTCAGCCCCAGAATAGTTTTTGGCATACAATAAGCACAAAATGTTTTCTTCGAATGATACCATGCGAGAATGTACCTGCATGGACACTCATTGTTAAATGATACCCTGTGTGGTAGCCACATGTTGAACTTGACAAGCAAGAGAATCCACCAGCTAAACTATGACACTAGTGGCTGTAATCTTAGAAGATGGGCAGAGTTCATCAATGAAACTCTCATGACTACAACAAGCTTTTATAGGGACCTAGAAAGCATGCACTTGTCTTCTCTGCAAAGTTCTTCTTTGTTGTTTCTGATTCCATGGCAACATCATCACATGTCCAGTTCTCAAAGGCAGAACCTCAAGTATCTTCCCTCCTCCTTAACTCACTTCCACATCCAAGAGCCAAGTCCTGAAGACCACAAAACTCCATCCCACCCCTCCATCTTCACAGCTGCCAGTTTAACCAGGCTGTGTTAGATCAACTCTAATACCCTTATCAACTGCAATTTTCAATGACATTTTGACTTGTTTTTCCAGTACTCTGCATTAACACATAGCTATCAGAAAAGGATCAAGTTCATTGTTATTTTATAGTGTCTTCACATAGAGAACATCCCTACTTTCTTTGCACTTTAGTAAGGTTACATCTGAGATGAAAGGGGGAGAAGAGGCAGCTTAAGCCATTTTTTTAATGGCCATTGCTTAACAGTGAAAGAAAAGCCAACACATAACTCAGTGGTTTTAACTTGGTACTCAGCCAGTTGTACAGAGTCCAGCCTTGTAAAAAATCCATCAATATATAAAATAAATGAAACAAACATAGTCCAACATCTTTTATGATTCTGGGATGTTAGCCATGGAGGACTTCTTGCTTTCAAACACTTATCATAATTGCTGAAATGACGTTAAAGAAACTTTATAGACAACATGTGAAACCTGCCTTTGTCCTCCAATCAAATCCTTCCTTTGAGTTCCCAAAGCACCTTATACAGTCCATTTATTCTCTTCCTTTCCACATGTGTTATTTTTGACCTTATTGTAGTTCCCCTACTCACCTACGAACCCACTGAAACTCAACCGAGGTGTACTAGAGTCTGAATTCATTGGGGTCATATACACAATGTGTCATTCTTTTCTTTCCAGCTGCTGCTTTCGACCATACTCTGCTGAGTCCCTCTCTTCCAGCTCTTGATGGCACTACAGAATACATAGCTTCATGATTACTTTCAAGTAGTAGAAAGATTCTTGTATTCAGTGCTCCTCTTCTGTCTCTGATATGTGTGCCCCCTCTGTTTCATTCACACACACAGCTGAAGAAGGTGAATGAAGAGCTGATTTTCCAAATGAGCATGAAGACTGGGATGCAACTGACAGCAATGTTTCAGGATTTGAGAAAATCTGAGTGGGAAGGCATTTGGCCTAATATTTCACTTCCTTCCTCTCCTCCCTCCGTAAAGACTATTGGCTTCTCTATAGTTGGCAAGAGAGAGAAGGGATGAGGAGTGTGGAGTGAGCTGAGATGGTCCCCATCATATACATGCAGTGGAATTTCTCTTAGTGTTGGCTGCTTTGGACCACAGATACCCCCCCTTATAAGTGAGTGCCAAAATGTAACTCTCCTGCATAGCTTCCTCCATGCCCCCTGTACTGGTCCCTTCCATGGAAGAAAGTATTTGCTGAACAAACCTGAGGGCTGAATTCAGATCCCTAGAACTCATATAAAAGCCAGACACAGTAGCATATAAGCATGTAGTCCCAGGAGATGAGAGAAGGAAACAGCAGAGTGGACATTCCTGTCAGGCGGAAACAGCAGTAAATGATAGATAGAGACTCCATCTCAAAAAGATGGAAGGTAAGGATCAACACAGAGGATTGATCCATATCCTGCCACGACACACACATGCCCACATTCGTATTCATTCATACACATACACATATATCACACACATAGCTGGAAAAGATGAATAAAGAACCAGTTTTCCAAGGATGCCAACTGACATCACGGTAATGTTTTAAAAGAAAAAAATCCACTTCCTTCCATATCTAAGAAGTAGCTTAGGTGGCTAGGGAAAGTGGGCAGAAGAGTCTGCTCTCAGGGGCAAGAACAGGTTGGTGGAAACAAGAATACAAGGTGAAGAGGTGGAGCACAGAAGCAGGCAGACCATCTGGGGCTGCAATTCACATGGATGGTTCTGGATCATGAGAAAAATCATGATGAAGGAAACATTGAGAGGGTTTATGGAAATTGATTTGGGAGGCCATTGAGGAAACAGAACTCGGGGCTGGGAGAGAGCTCAGTCAGTCAAGTGTTTGCCTTCATGTGAGGAACTGAATTTGATCCCCAGAACCAGTAAAAATAATAATAATAATAAGTGAGGTGTGGTGATATATTGTCTACCCTAATAAAATTTTGCCTGAGTATTAGATAACAGAGCAAGCCACTAGATTAAACATAGATGCCAGGCAGTGGTGGCACACACCTTTAGTCTTAGTAGTTGGGAGGCAGAGATCCATGTGGATCTCAGTCAGTTCAAAGCCACCCTGGACTACATGAGATTGACTCAGTCTAGGAAAGAAAAAGAGCCAGGCAGTGGTGGCACACACCTTTAATCCAAATACTTGGGAGTCACACACCTTTAATCCCAGTATTTGGGGAACACACACGCCATTAATCCCAGCACTAGGAAGGAAGTGATGACTGGGCAAAGAAAGGCATGTAAGTCGTGAGGAGACAGGAACTAAATGCTTTTTTGGCTGGAATTTTTTGGGTGAGGACTCAGAGGATTTCAGTCAGAGGATTCATGGATTTGGTGAGGTGAGAGATGGCAGTGGCTTGTTCCTTTGTCTCTCTGATCTTCAGGTAAATTTTATTAGGATGCACAATATATTATCACAGTCAGGTGTAATGGCACATGATTGTACTCCAAGTGCTAGGGGGGCCAAGACAAGTGGGTTCCTGGAGCTTAACTACCCAGCCAGCCTAGCCTACCTGGCAAGCTCCAAGCCAGTGAGAATATCGTCTCAAAAAGCAGGATGGACAGTTCCTGGGAGAATTACAACTGAAGCTACCCTCTAACCTCCAGACATCATGTACACATATGTATGTATGTGTACCTGTACAGTTACATACAAGGGGAGAGGGGGGAAGAGGAAGAAAGAATTGTGAGACATTACTTTAACTATATAAAAATGTGTTACATTTCTTTATGTTGTGGAATGTTACTTTAACTGGGCAAAGATGCCTAACATTTGTTTATGCTCCATTTGTTTAATTCTGTAAAAATGTGATACATTTGTTTTACCTTGACTGCCTAAGGCCCCTGATAGGTCTAATAAAAAGCTACCAAGTGAGTCCCAGGAAAGGCGCAAAGCTACACAGAGAAACCCTGTCTCGGGGGGGAAAAAAGCTGGACAGCCAATAACCAGGCAATAGAGGGATAGGTGGGGCTGGTGGGCAGAAAGGATAAGTAAAGGAGGAATCTAGGCTCAAGGAAGAGAGAACAAGGGAGAAAGAGAGGGAAATGGCCCGGGCCAGCCAGCCAGGCAGCTGCCAGCCAGACACAGAGGAAGCAGGAAAAGTAAGACATGCAGAATGAGAGAAAGGTTAAAATCCCCAAGGCAAAACACGGATGAAGAAAAACAGGTTAGAATAAGTTACAAGAGCCAGCAGGACACGCCTAAACTAAGGTGGAGCATTCATAACTAATAATAAGTCTCCATGTCATGATCTGGGGGCTGGTGGTGCAAGAAAGCCTACTTCAGAGAAGTTTTTAATTAAGCAGAATGTATGCAGATCTCAAATTGTTGGCTGGACGTGTGAGCATTGCTCTCTTCCCTCGTTGCTGCAATCATCCAGAACAACCAGGGTGATCAGACAATTGCGTTGTGCCCAGAAACTCAAGACAACTGGGCTCTGTTGATACGCATGTTTACTTGTATATAGCATCTCCTCTTTGTCTTCTATCAGTCACGTGGCCTCTGTTCTTTCTCTATGAAAGGATTCTCTAACACTGTATAATAATTCACCACGGGTTGCCCAATAAACCACCACCTTCCCCACCTTCTTTGGAATACTAACTATCTGTCCCTGCATCTCCTGGAACACAATTTCCAAAGCCACTAATAAAGTTGTTTTTCTGAGTTTTATTTAATCTGCACCAGTGCAAGGCAGAGGGTCCTCTACTTTAAAGTCTCTACTTTTAGCCAACCTGAATTTTCAAATCACATACTGACACTATAAACTGCCTTTTATACACCCAAGAAATACTTTCTTGTGTGAGCTGACAGATGAACATTTTGAATTGTTTAATAGTAGTACCCTTCAAGTTCCTTTCAGAAAAATGTCATCATCTTGGGCCGTAAAATAGTATTCAGTGCATGCATATGCATATAACATTACAAAGATCCTTCAACCTGGTTTGGATGGGCACAGAACTACCTCTGAGACATCGTGGCCATCTTTCCACTTAATCAAGGTTATGTGCATTTTGTAAACTGGATCCTGTGTTGATTACATGTGAAGAAATTTATACTGTCTAATTTGCTCTTCAAAAACAAGTTTTGTAACATTTATCCTTTTAAAATAAAAACAAAGAGGAATTAGATCAAATAGAAATCATCAGATAAGTTGTAGGAAGACAAGTATAAACATTTCAGTCAAAATGAAGATGGGAATCTTTCATCACATCCAAAGCAGAACAATTTCATTTCAATCCATTGTTTAATAAGCTTAGCGTGGTTCAATCAGACACATGACTAATTGTGAAGGAAAAGAGCTGTAAGGTAAATGTGCTCCAACTATTATTAATAATACATGGTCAAAGATGATGACTGAAAACAGAGATGTAATTATAAGGATCTGGTCGTGTTTTGAGCTCTCTGGAACGTAGCCCTCATCATCCCATGAGTATCTATTATATATTTTACATATTTTAAATTAGCATACGAATGCTTGGAGAAGTATGTACATACACAAACAGGAAGAAAAATGCCCCCAAACTGAAAGATTTTCCATTTAAAATGGTCAGCCCAGGAAACATACATATAGATGGCATTACATGGACTGAAAAGATTATAATTAGGAATTTATAAGTATATACATAATACATATGCAGATATACTACTCCTGCAATAACAATTAATGAAAGAGGGGCCATGAATTTGAAGGAGAGAGAAAGGAGGGGCACATGGAAGGCTTTAGAAGTAGGAAAGGGAAGGGAGAAATATTGTGATTAAGTTATTATCTCAAAAATAAAATAAAGAAAAAAACAGTAAATAAAAAGGTTAAATGGGAAAAAATCATGAACTAATGATGGCCTGCAGATGTTGCATCTCAGATATGGCATTCTCAATATCCACAACGTACAATGTAGCCTTTATCTTGGATTCACTGTGCTGCTCTCTGTCTGTCTTATCTAGACCCAGTTTCCTTCTGAACCTGCTTTATTTGTTTCTAAGCCTAGCTTCAGCTTTCTGTAGGGATTCAGATCATTTTGTTCACATTGTAACAAATGAAGAAGCAATCTGTGCATTTGAAATAACACCTGATAATGGCTCTAAAAGGGAAGTTGGCAAGGCTGAGAAGAAAAAGTGCCCAGATGGATCCATCCTTCAGTATGTAGGGAAATAGTTCCAGGACACCCTGCAGACATCACAACTTGGAGATACAAATCCAATATATAGAATGGCTGAGTGTTCATATAGAAATGATGTGTGTTTTCAAATACTTTATTATCTCTACATCATTCTTAAATCCTTTACCGTGTAAATGATGCACTAATGGTTGATACGGATATAATAGTTGTTTACAAAGCAATGAGGAGAGAAAAGTCTGTACATGTTTAGAACAGATGCAACCCTCCATACCCTCCAGCAATATTTTCTATCCCTAGTTGGTACAGAACCTAGACATATGGAAGTCTGACCAACAACTGAGGTGAGAAGCCCTAGCTTTGAAGAATGTATATTCCCTTATACTCAGAAGGTCATACCAGTTGAAATAAATGACTATAATTTGCTCTCTTTGGAAGGCATCATCAGTCTTTTAGTTACTGTGGTATTAGCAGACTTGGAGATTGCAAGAGCAGCAAGCATCTTCAGTGCTCAGCCATCTCTGCAGTCCCAGCTGACATCATCTTCTACGGGAGCCTGAACGGATTACGATGCTGTCAGCTTTGAGTGCTTACATCTCACCAAGCCTTCGAAATCTAGTCTAATCTAAAATCTCTAAATCTCACACTAACCAAGATGGTAGAGCTTACTAGTGACCAGCAATGTTTTGCTTAATGATAACCTTAAGGCTGACTTACTGCAAGGTGAGAAGGTAAGAGTATCCAAAAGATTCTGTCTGGCCCAATGCCTGCATCAGGTGCCTCATGATCTTTTAAAAAAAATTAACAATATAAGGAAACAACTCTACTTACATATAAAAACTAAGAGAAAATACTTTAAAAGGTCATGACAAATATCATAGTCTGACACTGGCCTCCTTCCTGCCTGCTTTATTTCAGGTCATTCAAAGTTTACAGAGTTTCTGAATGTGAAAAATTATAACCACCACAGCATAAATACAGCAGAAGAAGCAGCATGTACCTGAAGTCCCAGGATTCTGGGAAGCTAAAAAAAAAATAAAAATAAAAATAAAAAAAAAAGGCTCTAGAGTTAGAGGTAGTGTGGGCTACACAGAAAATTCCAAGCCAGTCTGAGCAAAGACTGTGTCAGAAAAAGAAACAGTTATAACAACAAGGCAGGGCTTCGTTATTAGGAAGTAAATACAACAGAGATCCAATTTTCTGTGTCAGTGACAAAATTTCATGAGCATTAAGCAAATAGAATTACTATGCAGAGGATAGATCTTCTTGAAACATTGCAAGAATGAAAAATTCAAGAAGTCTTAATGGGCAAATATTTTAATAACAAGAGCCTTGAACCTGCTTTCCCGGATTCTCCCCGGCTTGCAAGCTACTCTCTTGCCCTGCCTTGATTTCTGAATCCTTTTGACAGCCTTTCTGCAAGCATTTATCAACGCAACGAGGAAGCCTAAAGTTCATATTGTGAGCAGGATGCTATCCAAGGAGCTGTAGGGGAGACATCATTAAGATCATCTGTGGATTTTCAACTCGGCGGGGGGCTTACTCACTCATGTATTCTAGCCAAAATGAATTTTAAAAGAGAAGGATTTTTGGAGAAGGTTAGGCTAGGCCAGGATTTGAAGGCTTGGTGAGATGTAAGCAGACAAAGCTCACAGCACTGTAATCCAGTCAGGCTCCTGTGAAAAGATAAGGGAGGCTGCGGCAGGGTGGGGGTGGGAGGCTTCATAGTGAAGACTGATGGTTCACTGTTCCTGCAGAGGGCCCAAGTTTGGTTCACGGCACCCACCTCAGACAGCTCATCATCACCTGTAATCCAGATCCAGGAGATCCGGTGCCCTATTATGACCTCCTTAAATTCCCAAAGAATCACATAAAGAAAAAATAAATGAATCTTTTTAAAGATACTGTAGTGGGCGAGAGAGCTTGGTGGTGGAGAGTGAGCACTCACTGCTTTTACAGAGGACCAAGATTTGGTTCCCAGCACTGACATGATGGCTCACAGTCCTCCCATATCTTCAGTTCTAAGGGATCTGATGCCTTCTGACCTTCATGGGCACTAGCATGTGCATGGCACATATACATACTTGCAGGCAAACCACTTGTACACATAAAATAAAATAAACATATTTTTTAAAGGCACTGTGGGTCTCGGCATCTGTTCCCACCAGTTGCTGGATGAAGCCTCTCTAATGACTATTGGTCTAGGCACTGATCTATAAGTATAGCAGAATATCATTACATTGACATTTTTTTCCCTCCAACCATGCTTGTTTTTCTCCCAGGCCTCTGGGTCATCCAGCCTCCGGGTCATGGCGCTTCAGGCAGTGTCAGAGGTGGGCTCTCTCGTGGCATGGGTCTCAGGCTGAATCACCCACTGGTTGGCCACTCCCACAATCTCTGTCACCCTTACCCCAGCACATTCCATAGGCAGGACAGACTGCAGGTCAAAGGTTTTGTGGCTGGGTTGGTATCCCAATCCCTCCATTGGTAGTCTTGTCTGACCTCAGGGGGTGGCAAGTTTAGGCTACATATTCCCTTTTGCTAGGAGCCTTAGCTGGGGTCATCTTTGTAGATTACATGGAGTTTCCCTTGCACCAGGTTTCTACCTGACCCTGAAATGACCCCCTTTCCAGTCAGCTCTTTTTCAGTACTCTCCCCACATTCCACCCCCACCCAGTCCCTCATGTTCCCAGTCAAACATTAGGTCAAGCTCAGGGAATCCTGCTGAAGAGAGAGAGGAAGGATTATAGGAGCCAGAGGGGTCAAAGACACCACAAGAAAACCCACAGAATCAACTAACCTGGGCTCATAGGGGCTCACAGAGACTGAACTGACAACCAGGGAGCCTGCATGGGACTGACCTAGGCCCTTCACATATATGTGACAGTTGTGTAGTTCGGTCTTCTTGTGGGACTCCTAACAGTGGGAGCAGGGGCTGCCTCTGACTCTTTGCTGGCTTTTGGCCTCCTACTGGGTTGCCTTGCCCATCCTTAATACAAGGCAAGGTTCTTAGTCTTACTACAACTTGATATACCATGTTTTGTCTATATGAATGGGAGGCCTACCCTTTTCTGAATGGAAATGGGGGAGGAGGAAGAAGGGGATACAGAGAAGGGATGGGGGAGGGAGGGAAAACTATACATGGGATGTAAAATAAATAAATAAACCAACAAACAAATAAATAGAAAGACACTGTGGACTGGGGGACTTCAATACCAGAAGTTGTTCCTCATAGTTCTGGAAACTGGGAAATCTAAGATCAGAGCACTGGCAGATTTGGTAGCTTTTGAAGGCCAGCTTCCTGGAAGCATGGTGGCTGGTTTCTCATCATGGAGGAGGGAACAGGGAATTCTGGGGTGTCATACATGGACAGGGTACTAACCCTATCCATGTGAATGAAGTCTAATCCGTCTCTCAAAGGCCTCACTTCCACATTCCACTCAACAGGGATTTGGGCTTCAAGGCAAGAACGTAGAGAAGTGAGGACATGAGCATTTGCTTTATTGAAGCTTCCTAGGAAGGGAACCTGTGGTAAACATACCACAGTAGCAGAGTACAAAATTAGAACTTGGGCTTTAGCTCTACCAGCAGGGTTTTAATATAAACTGTCCCCCACCAGCTCCTATGTTCCATGCTTACTCACCAACTGGTAGCGCTGTTTAAGGGGATTCTGGCAACATTAGGAAGTAAGGCCTACTTTAAAAAGTAGCTCATTGGGAAATATGACTTTGAAGGTTAGATCTGGTCCTCAGTGTCTTCATAACTCTCTTCTTCCTGCCCATCATCAGAAAAAATAGCCTTGTCCTTCATACATTATGCCACCAAGATGTGCTGCCAAGGACCATGGACAGATATCTCTGAAAGCGTGAATTGAAAACTCAGTGATCTGAACAGCAACTACATAGATACTGGAAAACTCAGATTCAAATTCCAGATGGTCAAGCCAGTTCAAACATCTTGGGAGTAGTCATGAGGTAGTTATCATCTTCTTTGGTATGCAGAACTATGATGTTGAGATGTAGGCATTGGTGCATTGCGTTAGCACATTTACCCATAACACCTCCTTCCTGTTCCCATCCTCACTTCTGTCATGTTGTCCTCATGCTCAAGTGCCTAGATATGTTAAGGGCACACACTCTTTGGATTCTAGATTTAAACTGCAATCTCTCACTTTGATGTCCTCAGTCAGTCAAGATCAGCTGCCTACATCCCTCACCCGCCCCGCATGAGAATCTGTCACCTCTAGTTTTAACCACCCTAGAAACCTAGCATACATGCATCTACCCACAAGTTGTTAAGTAGCCAGTAACAGGGGGTGGGAGAAAGCTCAGACTTAATTCCATCAAATTGACCTTTGCTTTTGTTACTTCTCAGCATCAGTTAAAACAATAAACAAAGGTCAGTGAGATAACTCAGCAGGAAAAGGCACTTGCCATGAAGCCTGATGACCTTAGTTTGATTCCCAGGTGGAAAGAGAGAATAGATTCCCACAAGTTGTACTGTGACCTCCATATGCTCACACGTACACCAGATAGATAGATAGATAGATAGATAGATAGATAGATAGATAGATAGATAGATAGATAGATAAATGAATAAATAAATAATCCTAAAATAATAAGATAGTAGCCACCATGTATTGCCTGGGTCTATGCTGGTCACCTATGTTGATTTGTAATAACACATAAACAAACAAAACTATACACACCTCATATGTTAGGCACAGCAAACTAAAGGAAGAAAGTTTATTTAATATCACAATAATCTAGCTAATGAGGACAGATGAAAAGTATTTTCTAGGCTTCACCCATAAAATAACATCCCTGCCATGATGGGAGGAAAAAACAAACATCCGAATCAAATCAGATCCCTTGGGACTGGAGGAATGTCCTAATGGTTCCATGCTCAAGAGCAGTGGCTGTTCTTACAGAAGAACTGGGCTCGGGTCACAGTACCCACATTTTGACTTACAACTACCTTCAACTCCAGTTCCAAGAAACCTAACACCCTCTTATAGATTCTGTGGCACTGCACATATGTGATATGCATACATATGTGCAGACAAAATACTATACACATAAGATCTAAAAAGAATTCAGATCCCTTTGTAAATGAGTAAGTCTCCACCCTCCAATGTATGAGAACCCTGAAGACTAGTCTCTTTTGGTATGGTGGCATGCGCTTCATGATTGTGCTATAGGAATAGCCATCATTTTGTTTACATGTGAAGATTCAGCAACAACAGGCTGAGTAATGTGATTATGGTTATATCTTAGATTAGCCAAACAGGAAGCAGATATTTCAACCTGGACCTCTTGGACTCTGAATTCTAATATCCTGCTCCAAGGAATGACATCCCAAGTATCAGTTCCTTTAGAATCTCTCATTGTCCCTCCCTTCTGATCCCAAATTTCTAAATGTCACCCATGTTCTATCTTAAATTCTCCAATATCGCTCATACTTGTGAGCATTTACAAAGTGCTACCCACTGTTTTCAGTGATTTACAAGCACAGTTTCACTAACTTTTCAGGACAGCCTAAAGTGAGTAGGGTTGGTATTCAGCATGGCCACCCTGGCTGCTTATAGATTACTTCCATCCTGACTGGTCAAGGTCATGCTAGCCTGATGTTAAACACTTGATATCATATATGGGATAGGACTATGATCACAACTGAGAGGTTAATAAATGAGCTAAGAGAAGTGAGAAGACACATTGGGGTTCACATTGTTGGGGAGTAGCATCAAAAAGATCCAAACTCAGGTCATTTCAGTGATAAGGTCACACCCTGCTCCTTATCTCACACTTTCGGGGGACTCTGTCTACTGTGAAGGGATCTGGACTCAAGTAGACATAAAACCAAATATAAGGACTTAGATGAATACCTAGCCTATGCAAGCCTAGTTTTCCTCCCTGTAAAAGGGAATTACAATATCTAACTGAAATATTGGTCATGGGGTTCTAAATCTAGAAAACTATGGTTATGGGAACAGCCAGTTGTAGCAGGCACTAAATTATTAAATTGAGTTATTAATAGTACTTTGTTATTGGCATTGAAGAAAAGCCCTGTCCAAAAGACTTATGAGACTATACTAGGTACACAGCTTACAGTTCCTTAACTCTGCTTATGTGCCATTGGTCTGAATACTCACATAATTATAAACAAGTTCTCATTCTTTGTGCTGGTGTCCATGCTGGGCTTCACCTATAGAAAAGTTTCTAGGAAGTGTCAAGGCTGAGCTTCAGTGCTAGCTTCCAAACGAAGTCTTTTTACAGACCCTGTACCAGAATCCATCACCTCAGAGTACCAGTATGTGCTACCTGTGAGTCTAACGTGCAGGGTCTTCACTTCTTATTCATTATTAATTTAATTTGTTACTTGTTCCTCCATTTCCTGTAAGGTCTAGAATCCCTTTGGCTCCTCTGTCCCCATGGTATCCAGCCAAATGCACAAAAGAGAGGAAAGGGAAAAGAAGCGGTGAGGGGAGAAGAGAGGGAAGTCAGACAGAAGTGGAGCTGAGCTCAGTGGAAAACACAAGGGGGAGTATCTTTGCAGAAGCCAAGCAGGGGCTCTGGATGGCCAGCGAAGTACAATGTCAATACCAGACAGCACAAAACAAGATGGAGCTTTCAGGTCCTAGATTCCAGTGTGGGTTCTAATGAATGGGGTGACATTAATAAAGCTGACTGATGTCTCTGGATAGAAGTAGACTCCACCTAAAAAGATTCTTCCAACCCTGCAGTCCATACATCTGTAGCCTGCCTCCAGGCATCTTGCTGCCCCCTGAGAACACAATGCCACTCTGTTGTCACCACCAGCCTCCTTCACCAAAGACAGGGCTGCTCCAGGGCCTGCACAGTACAGAGGCTCAAGCAGCTGCTTTCCTGCGCTTAGCACTGGATCTGGCACTCTTTGCTGAGTGAATGCAGAACAAATGAGTGAGCGAGTTGTCTGAAAAGTGGAGCAATCTGAGCAAACATCTAAGCTCAGGCCAAAAGGGTGTAACTGGTTTTAGTGGCTTCTGGTAACAGTGAAGTGCGAGCAGGTCGCCATATGTCCTAACTTGTCTGGGAGGGTTCCAGTCTCCAGAGGTTGTCCCAGTGCAGTGACTGCAGCATCCTCTCTTATTCTCACAGAAGCTCCTTCAGATGATCAGCTGAATAGTCACTTTGGGAAAGGCAGACCCTGTGCTTTGCACACTCACTGTGTCCCAGTGCACTCTTTCCATATGTGATCATTGCTAAGCCACTCCACGAGGCTTGATTTGAAGATTACCATCTCCGTGTTATAGATAAAGGAAACCAAGACTTATTTGCAAGGTTTATCTAAACGGCTAACATCCTCAGAGCCATTCTCCAATAGAGGCTAGATTTATACCCAAGACTGTGGTGATATACTGTATACCCCAATAAAGCTTACCTGGGGATCAGAGGACACAGCCAGCCACTAAATTAGACATAGAGGTCAGGCAGTGGTGGCACACACCTTTAATCTCAGCACTTGAGATCTCATGCCTTTTCTTGGCAAGCACACATGCCTTTAATCCCAAGAAGTAATGTGGCAGGACAGAGAAAGGTATATAAGGCATGAGGAAACAGGAACTCACTCTCTTTAGGCTGAGGGTTTCATAGAGGTAAGAAATGTGGCTGGCTTGCTCTGCTTCTCTGATTTTTGGCTTTCACCCCAATATCTAGCTCTGGGTTTTCTATTATTAAGACCTTTTAAGATGCATGTTATACAATACTTGCTTTTTCTATTCCATTGCATGATTGGGTGGTAAAAGCATTGGAGATGGGACAGGTCCCACTTCTCACTCATCTCTCTTCTTATAACCCTACTCCGCATTTTTTTCATGGGTCCTGTCCCCTCTCCAGACCCCAGAACTGTCACAGTTTCCTTTTGACTGTGGTAGAATGAACATCTCTCTCTTCTTCCCATCATGAGTTTCCTCTGCTACTTCCATAGTCTAAGCCTATAAGATGGGAGTGTGCTCGGTAACTCAGAAAGAAATCTCAAACTCCCCGAGGTTCATACAGAGCAGGAGTCAGCCTTTGTTTTGCTTGACTAATTTGAACTTGTGCATGGCTTCAGAGATTGACCTAAGTGGGGTGAAGGGACTACAGAAACAATAGGCACTAAAGAAAGAACAGATACATGAACACGTATACAAAAAAAAAAAAAAAAAAAAAAAAAAAAGCTGGGATCAAGACCAGGCTCTCTGATAGAGTAGCCTCGGCACCCTAGAAGGCCAGCGTCTTCATTATATACAGTTGAACAGGAAGTTGGATTAGTACATACAGCTGAACAAGGAGCAGGGTTAGCTTGTCTAGGTAGGAGCAGTCTCTGTAGCGGGAGCAGTTTTCAGGCTGTAAACATCTCGAAGAAAGGGAAGCTCCAGAATCTCTTTTCTTCACACACTGTCAAAATTCACACTCCAGACCTGAAGGAGGCCTTGCCATCCCCCTGAGCCCCACCCCGAGAAGGCTTTGCCATTCCCTTGGGGCTGCCTGACCCTGCCTCTGCCAAACCATACACATCCACTCAGGACGTCATTGGGTCCCTATGCAGAGCAAACTCAGAGGCAGTACCACACTGCAGTTTCTCCTAGACACTGCTACAACAAGGAATAATAGCACAGGCATATGGAGTCAAGGTCAGCCACCTCCAACTGGGTGATGCTAAGCCAATTATTTAACCCTCACTGCCTCAGTTTCTTCATCTGTAGCAGTACATGGCACTGCTTATTACAAGACTTGTTCTCACTGGTTGCTTATTGAGAGGGACAATGAACAGTAGGGCCTGGGGTCCTAACATGTCTAAATGCAGATCCATCCCTCCATACACTAGGATATTTGAGCAACCCCCCCCCAATTAACCCTCTAAGCCTCTTGTGCACTCTCTTGACAGTCCTAAGTACCCACACGTCCCCTTTCTCTACCCATCACCCACTGCTATGCTGCACCCCTTCCCTTCCCTCTACCAATACCCTCCACTAGGACTCCAGATGGATTTCTTTTAAAGTGCAAATCTATTCATATCACTTGTCTACTTAAAATTCTCCAATCATTTCCTCTTGCCCCCAGAATCAGGTTGGAGCTCCTTGGAGAGAATTATACATTCCAGACCCCATCTTAGCCTCACCCCACCCTTCCCTACTCTCTAGCTACAAAGAACTTCCCTTGGTTCCATCATGAGGGCACACTCCTCCTCTCCTCAGCGCTCTCGCCATGCTTTACACTCTGCCTGTTCCCCTCCCTCCATACTCACCCACTCTTCATCTGGTTCACTCTTTTTGGCTGGGGTGTGTGAAGGTGTGTGTGTGTGTGTGTGTGTGTGTGTGTGTGTGTGTGTGTGTGTGTGTGTGTGCACGCGCGCGCGCTTGCCCATGTGCAGAGGCCAGAGAAGGACATGAAATATCCTGCTCTATCCATCACTCTCTGCATTGGCCCCTTTAGACAGGGTCTCTCACTGAACCTAAGGCTCACTGTTCACCAGCACACCCCAGTGGGGCTCTGCGTGTTGTCTCCTATACCCCAGCACTTCAGTTATAGGGCTGTGTGCCCATGATCAGCTGTTCTACATAGGTGCTGGGGTCTAACCCCTCCCCCCTCCCCCCCACCCTCACCCCCCCCACCCCTGCGTATCTCCCCAGCCCCTGGTTAATTTTTTTCTCATTGTCTTATTTTGTTTTTTGTTGTTTGGGTTTTTTTGTTTGTTTGCTTGCTTGCTTTTGCTGTTGTTCTTTGAGACAGGGTCTCTCTATACAGCCTTGGCTGTCCGGGAACTCACTATATGGAGCAGGCTGGCCGTAAACTCACAGAGATCCACCTGCCTCTGCCTCCTGAGTGCTAGGATTAAAGACCTAGGCCACCACTTATTTCTCATCCTTCAATTTTTGTTTGAACCTGTCTTTATAAGTTAAGCTGTTACTTGTTCTTCATGCCAACCTGGTTCACTCAATTACTGGTGTCCAAGTCCCTAATGTTTTCCCTTCTGAATGTCAGTCTACTCATAATGTCTGGCCAGGGCTCTTTTCACTACCACAGAAGAGTAGGAACCACATGTAGCCTGCATTCTGCATTCTGCCATAACCCCCGACATTATTTCATTCATTCATCCAATTCATTCATCCATTCATTAATTCAGTTCATTTGTTCATTCATTCCTCTTCTCATTTGGTTATACACCAATTCTTTTCATCACTCATGGCAGACACTTTCATTCTGTGATTTTCTCTCTGCTACCTCTGCTTATGTCTGTGAACAGGAACTTTGTACTTTGCAACTCATAAGAGAAAGTCTCATGCTTTCTGTGTGTATGATCCCCAGCAGGGGTTGATCTTTGAAATGGTAGGTGTCTCTTAGGTCCTCTTCTCTGAAATCTTGGCAAGAGCCTTTCCCCTTTCTTTTTCTCTAATCTAGAGATATTAAGCCCCTTACTTTCTCTTACACTCTTTACTATCTGTTGGACAAGAAAGAGTAAAAACAACTGACAACATAGATTTAAGTTAAAACACTGGGAGAAGGCAAAGATTTCTAAAAAGCTTGCTATGTTATTTACTGGGGGAGGTGCATTGCCACATCGTATGTGTGATCAGAGAATAATGGGTGATAGACTTCTTTCTCCTTCCACCATGTGGATCTCGGGGATCAAACTCAGGTTGTCAGACTTGGCAGCGGGTACCTTTACCTGCTGAGCCATCTCTTCATCCCAAGGCAGAAGTTTGTTGAGGTAAACAATAGGATGAACAATAACAAATAGGTTTGGGGGAAAAGGCACAAAAGAAGAGATGATAGTATGGGTGGATCATGAGAAACCAAAACTACACCTTCCCATCTAATATTGTACTAAATAAGTCATTTGACTTTCTGCCATTCTGTGGATTCTGGATAATCTGACTGAATGTTTTCTAGAAGTCCCTGGGCATGTTCCCAATAGCTGACTGTTTCATGTACAGTTGTCTCCTCTGCAGACAACTGTAGCATGAATCTTAGAAGGTCTTATTATTAAGAATGAACCTGAGGCCAGTTATTGGGATGAATGCTGTAAGATTAGAGAAGCAGAACAAGCCATAGCTACCTCACCTTGCCAGTTCCTCAGCTGATCCTGTTTCCTCAGACTGGAAGCCTCTGAGTCCTTATCCAAATGAATCTCAGCTAAACTGCTGCTCCAAAGCCTGAATACTTAACCAGTCAAAGCTTCTAGTTTCTGGTCTTCACACCTTATATATCTTTCTGCTTTCTGCCATCACTTTCTGGGATTAAAGGTGTGAGTCACTATGCTTGGCTGTATCCTTGAACACACAGAGATCCAGGTATATCTCTGCCTATGGAATGCTAGGATTAAAGGTGTGTGCTACCACTGCCTATCCTCTATGTTTAATATTGTGGCTGTTCTGTTCTTTGACCCCAGATAAGTTTATTAGCATGCACAATATTTCGGGGAACACAATACCACCACAGACAACTGTAATTACCAGCCAGAATCCATTTCTTCCTTTGTCCTTCAGAATAGAACTGAAGCTTGGGTAAAGCCAGGCTGTGACCAGTCTTCCCAGGTTCCCTTCTGCAGGCTAAGTATGTACACAATTAATTTTAGACCAAAAAGATTGGACTAGCAAGAACATGTGGGATGTCTGCTTCATTTTCAAGCCACTTTCCCTAGAGACCCTGTAGTCCAAGTTGGCTTCCCACAGAGGGACCACAGAGATGGGGACAAACCCTCAAGGATGACAAAGGATGGAAGAAATCGCCCAGGACATCACCATTGACAGCCTGCCTCACCAATAGCACAAGAGACTACAACGAACTCTCAAATTATCCTTTATAAAGTTATCTTTGTTATAATAGATTAACCTGTACCCAAATTAGCAGAGAGACTCTTATTTTCCATGTCAGAATGCACAGAGCTGAGTTTTCTGTGATTGGACCTGTGATACAACAAAGAACTTTCCAAATGAATGTTGTCTCTTACTTAGCAACATACAGCAATTCTTACAGTGTTCCCTTGGGACTTATTAGCCAGGCAAAGCAATGCACATTAAATATCATGCATATTGAATTTAGATGAGTTTTGAAGTGTCTTTGAAAATACAGTCAACTCCCCGTAGGGTTTTCCTTTCCACATAGTCAGTCACCTGTAGTCAACTACAGTCTGACAATATTAAATAGCAAGCTCTAAGAGAAAATGATTCTTAAGCTTTAAATAGTGCCACCTTCTTGATTTATTGATCAACTATTGTACCAACCCATTCTGTCCCAACCAGGTCATGAGTCATTCTTTCGCCAGAGTATCCACACTGTATTTGCTACCTGCCTGTTAGCCACAGAAGTCATCTTGGTTATCAGATCAGCTGAGGAAGTTTCACTAGCTTTGTATTCAAATAGCCCTTATTTTACTTAATAATGGCCACAAAGCACAAGAGTCGTGACATGGGCAACTTAGTTATGTGAAAGACAAGTTGTAACGTGACTCCTTTAAATACAAAGGTGTAGCATGATTCTTAAAATGTCTTATTAATAAAAATAAACCTGGAACCAGGTATTGGGGTAAATCCCTATTAGTTAAAAGCCTCAAGAAACCAAATCAGACCTACAAATTCAATTAAACTATAATTGAAAAGTTATGGAAAGTCATATGGCCAAAGGAGCCTTGTTATCTAGTTAACTGCTTTTTTATTTACCTTTTTACATGAGCATTTTGGTGAATGGAAGTTGGGCTTTAAAGTAGAACATGGGCAGAGAAAAACAACCAACAGGAGCTTCAACAAATACTTGGGAATCCACACTGACTCTCCAAAAAGTGCACTCCTCTCCCTGCCTGTGAGTTGTAGCTGAGATGCAGCCTTAGCCTGAGGTTACAGAGGGCGAAGTTAATTATAAACAGCCAAGATTCACATAATGACAAGATTTGGGATCTTAGGGATAAGTACAGAAAGTTCATGTCCTCTAACATTCCTATTCCATGGAAAAAGGAACAGGAGCCAAGGCAAGGATGGGGGTGGAGAGGAAGTATCACCCCAAACATTGTGCTATGGCTAGCATAGAGCTGGGGGGCAGAAGAGTTTCATCCAATAGTGAGAACAGCCATGTTTTAGGGAGAACTTTATTGCTAATCCAAAGAATGCCAAGAAGAGAAGATGCCAAGGCAGTTTCTGAATGAAATAAACCATGCTTCCTGTCCCAGCTCTACATTCTCACTTTCCACTGGTTTGGCAGAAAAAAAGGACACAAAAGGCATAGACAATAATTACTTGGGTAATTAGCAGAGTTTCCCACTGGAAGAGTCTGAGACAGGAGCTTCAGAGAAGCCCATCCTACCCAGCTAAGATTCCTCACTGGATCAATACTCTCATTAGCAGGAGCTCCCAGAAGGAAGCCACCCCATACAGGACTGACATTTAAGCTGCCTCGGGTGGCCCATGTGTGAACATGTAAAGAAGCAAGATCCAAGGGCTGGAGGGTCTGAGAAAGAGTAGGGAACCAGCCCAGCCAAGGCAAATGGGACTGTGACAATGAAGAGCCACCATCAAATTGCATATGAGAGTTAATAACTTGCAGCCAGGCCAAGGGTGACTTGAAGAGTTCAGAGCCTATCTCCAAAGAAGGAGAATTGGTGCCTCTGTGGACATCAGCTCCAACCTTGCAATAACAATATCAACCAGCTGGGTAGTGATGGTGCATGCCTTTAATCCCAGCATTGGGGAGGCAGAGGCAGGTGGATCTCTATGGGTTCAAGGCCAGCCTGGTCTACAAAGAAAGTTCCAGGACAGCCAGACCTGGTGCAGAGGGAAACCTTGTCTTGAAAAACAAAACAAGCCAACAAGACAAAACAATATTGACCATATGCCATGTCCCCATCACTGTAGGTAAAATGAAAACCAGTGTAGTCTTGGAGTATGGGTATGCAGCTAAGGGAAGCCCAGTCACAGCATGTAGCCTGCAAGACAGGACGGTAAGCAATTTCTGTGTTTTGCTTTCGTCAGAGGAATCAAGAATCCTGGCCAGGATTAAGGGCTGAGAGTTCCATAGTTGCAGGCAATTCCTTGCAGGCCATATAGAGCTTAGGTAAGCACAATGGCTCTCCAAACACAGTCAGTCCCTTAGTGAGGCCATCAGAGGGTCTGATATACAACAGGACTCCTTAGAATTACACATTCTCAGATTCCACCCCAGACCTAAGGCCAAACCTAGATGAAAAATCAGACCTTTGTGTAAGGTGGTTTGTTTGTTTGTTTGTGTTTTGTTTTTCTCTTGGACAGAAGTTCTCATGTACCCCAGGCTGGCTTCAAAGTTTGAAGGATGGCCTTGACCTTTTGATCCTCTGTTGCCAGCTCAGAATGCTAGGATTAGCAGTGTGTTACAGATATGTTCCCATGCCTAGTTTACCAGTGCTAGGGATGGAACCCAGGGCTTTGCACTTGCTAGGCGAGCACTCTACCAACTGAACTGCATCCTCGGCTCAACATCTTTACTAACAACCTTGAGAAGCACCATTTAGACATCAGTGTAACTGACCAACAGAACAGTTACCAATGGCCTGGCAGTTCATGTGGATGTTCTCTTGCTGGGTCTAAAAAGAACAAACCAAAATGTATTCACTTGTGCTAAAGCTTGACATCACCATCCTGAAATTAGGCTGTTTATCTGACCTTCCAAGAAATCTGGAGAGAGGGTTGCCATAGCAGCCAAATCCAACAAACAGACCAGTTTTAGTCAGCAAGACAGGACAGGGCCTTCTGCTTTAACTCTTACAGGGAAAGCAGCTTTGGAACAACGAGTCTGCCCTCTGTCTCCTGTTTCTGCTGTCTCCAGCCTTTGGCTGTCTATAAATACTGCTCATGCTACAAAGCAGAGTTCTCTGAACTGATTTGTATTCTGAGAGTTGCTTGCTTCATGAATCATCCTCTGCTCTGTGAAACCCTGACAAATCTGTTTTGTGTGGCTTTATCCCTGGTCTTATGGTTTCTAGCCTATGCACTAGCTGAGGGGACTTTGAAAAATTGGCACAGCCTTTGTTTCCTCATCTGTAAAATGGAGGCATTAGGTAAAACCAGACAGGGGTTAGGGGATTGTCATGAGTGTAAAACCGGTTAGTACATGAAAAAAAAAAAAAACCCTTGGAATAGTTCCTGCAATACCGTTAGTATCAATCATTAGCTATAATTATCAGTGTTCCTGCTATTTTTATAATGTATGAAAGCAGAGGAATTTGAGGACCACTAGGTCCCATGAAGTGGGAGGATTAAAAGGATCTCTCATTGGATTCTTATTTGAATAGAGTTCATCCCAGTCCTTCTGTCCACCCACCTCTACCTGTCTTGAACTGCTGGCATCACAAAGGATCTTAGGACATATCCAGAAAGCAGCTGGACTTTGAGAACAAGTAAATCTTCACGAGGGTAGGAGTATCTCTCCTTCGTATATCTGTTGTATCTCTGCTGGGCCCTCAGGCCTGGGAGACAAGGTCCCGGCTTCCAAGCACACTAGAGACAGAGGATTGAAACACAGACATGTGATGTTCCAGTTCAGTACCCAATGAGAACTAAGAAGGAGACACAGAGAGCAATGGAGAAAGTGAGTGCCTCTCACTGGAATATCCCACTGACATAATTTGTGTTGTTGCTCTGGATTTCTCAAAACCTAAGAAAAGTTCTATTAGAACAAGAAATGCTAAGAAAGCATAAAAAAACATTTTATAATTATTTTTATAAATGCCCCTTCTTTTCTAGGCTGCATTTCAGAAGCTGGATCCTCTGGCAAGAGGAGAGAAAGTGTCATCAAGCTCTGAGTAGGCAGTTCTCCCAGAGCATGATGGGATACAGCAATACCAGCCCCAAACTGGAAAGACATGGAGAGAAGCAAACCAGTGCCCTGAGCAGTTAGTTTTTTTACACTGGGGCTAATTTAGAAATCTCCTGGTTTCCACTGTGGTCACTTAGATAGATGGATGGACTGAAATAGAATCTCAGTATGAGTTTTGAGAACTAAACAGAAAGAGAAAGGCCTGGAGTCAAGCACAGAAATCCTCAGAGATGCAAAGGTTGTAGAGAGAGAAAGTGAAATGTTGAGAAGAGAGGAATGGGAGGGAAAAGACCCGAAATGAAAAAGCACCAAAGGAGGAAGGAGCTGGAAGTGGACTGAATGATGGAGAGGCCTCATAACTTCTGTTTGAGCTAGTCCAAGGGAGTAGAAAAATTTGACCATGACAACTGCAACAAGAAGCTAGCAGGGCTGAAGAAGATAGTGGATCTAATGACCCAGCCTTAGGCTTGTAACTTCGTGAGGCTTCTCCAAAGATAGCACAGAGGTGAAGACCTGCTGACTGGGGAAAAGTGTGTGCTGTAAGCCCTCAGGGCACATCGCTCTTTCACTGTTGTTCCAAACTCCATGAAAGGCCCTCCCATGCACTCGCCATGGCCTTCATCCTCTGGAGTCTCAATCACTGACAGAAAGGTGGTAACACATGCCAGCAAGGCAACCTTCAACAGGATCTCATAAAGCACAGGCTCTTTATGTGGTAGAAATAATGAAACACCTTATTGGGGAGGCAAATTTCAAAGTGGAGAAGCACTGCTCAGGCAGAGAACAAGGGAAATTACTTCCTTTTGCAGCCAACCCATGAACACAGGTCTATTCTGAGTTGGGCTTTATGGAGAATGGGGAGAGGGGGGTGGTTGTCTTTTTTGTTCTTGTTCAGAGTTTAACAATGATATAAGGCAGCTGTTAATTCCAACAGAAACGTGTGTTCATATTAATATAGGGGTGTGTGATAGAGTCGATTGTCAACTTGACAGAACCTAGAATCCCCTGGGAGATGGGTCTTTTAGCACACCTATAGGGGATTAGCTTGATAGTCCAAATTGACATGAAAAGATGCATCCTGATGGTGGGTGGGACTATTCTCTCTTAGGCAATCCTGAACTATGTAAAACAGAGAACTCAAGCTGAGCACCAGCAAGCATTCATTGCTCTGTTTCTAGACGAGAGATGCAGTGTGGCCACCTGCTTCACGTCCCTGCTGCCTTGACTTCCCACCATGGTGGATTTTATCTCAAACTGTGAGCCAGAATAAACCATTTCTTCCTTAAGTTGCTGTTGTCAGGGGACTTTATCACAAAAGGAGGGAGGGCACAGAGTTGGTGACTGTCTTTTCAGACCGCTGCAAAGACTGTCCTTTACACCACTCATCTTGAAAGATACGTTATCTTACATCACAGAGTAATAAATCCACAAAGTCATCAAAAAAGAATGAAGAAAAGAGGAACCAATCTCTCTATAAATCATCTCTGTATCTTATTTATAATTAACCCCAGTCTCTTTGTCCCTATAGACACACTCCTCCCTTATCACATTTCCTTCCTGAAAATCAATAATCATAAGTAAAACTTCTTGGAATGTTTCTAAAAGTGACAGAAAGCATGTACAGTCATACCTGAGTCTTGGCTGGCCAACATTTATTTTACTTTGCTCACTGTGACTATACCTGATAGGAATGTATGGGGACACCTTATGTTCCCCTAATCATGGGGATGGGCATCGGACTCAAGTTAAAATCAGGTGTTCTCTGGCTGGAATTTAAACCTTGAAAATTGAGGGGGTTGGGGGAGAAGAAAGAGGATGAAGAAAAAGAAGGGCAGGAAGAGGATACGAGGAAGAGAAGGAGGAGGAGGAGGAAGAGGAGGAGGAGGAAAGAAAAAAGTGAGTCAGGCTGGGAAAATGGCACAGGACTATATTCCCAGCTACTCAAGAGCTTGGAGGAGAATGGCCCGTTCAAGGCCAGGCTGGAAAACAGCATAAGACCCAGCATGAGAGTTTAAACTAAGTATAAATGTTTAAAGGCTTAGGATGCACTCACTGGAGAACAGCCACTTAGCATGTGCAAGACCCTGAGTTCAGTCCTCGGCATACACGTACTCACTGAAAGTGAGAAATGGTCTATCCTGGTGTTACAGAGATGTGAAACCTGCAGCATTTTCGCTGTCTCTGTACTATACATCCCTCTACAAACACGTTAGGTCCCTGGTCTTGCTTTTTTAAACTTGTGGTCAATCCTAGGAACTCTCTGTAAGTTTCTTTTTTTTTTTTTTTTTTTTTTTAAGTCAAGAAGAGTCCATTTCTGTTGCTTGCAAACAAGCAATCCTGGATAAAATCACGGCTGAAGGAGGCTAGGACAGTAACAGGAATTACAGTAATTGAACAAAAAATAAAGGACTACATCTGAGAAATGCAGTCTAATTGCCTGTGGACGAGATATGATCCATGAAGGCGCTTGCAGAGATGCTATTAAATAGGTTAGTCCTGGCAAATGCCACAGGTAGGTCTGCCTGTGGAAGGCATGAGCTAAATCCTTACTTTGTCTGTGTGAGCTGCAATTTCAAACTACTTAGCCTCTTTACACCACTGTAGCCCATCTATATGAAGGTGAAAATAATAATCCTACATTTTAAGAATAAATTACCAGATGTATACAGGCATAAAACAGAAATAACTAAGTACAGCAGCAATCGTTGATAGTAGGCTATTCTCTGATGATTCGCTTTTCCAAATCACAGTCTTTTAGGGACATTCTGTTCCTTTCTCTGATTTTGACAATCTTTGCCTTTTAATAAAAATGGTGGGTTTCAGTACTAAAACTGGGTCAATTGTACTACCTTGTCATTTGCTTTATTGGTGGGAGGGATTGATGTCTTCTCTTTCTAGATTATTTCCTTTGATAAATCAATTGATATAAATGACAGGTTATAGATAGTAAGATACATAGTGCATAAATGAATAGTAGACAGATAGGTGGGTAAATTAGTAGGTAGGTAGATGGATAGATGGATGGATGGACAAACATATAGAAAGAAACATGAATAGATAGGTAGGTAGGTAGGTAGGTAGGTAGGTAGGTAGGTAGGTAGGTAGGTAAACAGAGATACAAGTAGGTGGATGGATGGATGGATGGATGGATGGACAGACAGGAGACAGATGATAGATCTGTACACAGACATAGATGATAGATACAGACATAGATGACAGATAGATAGATAGATAGATAGATAGATAGATAGATAGATAGATAGATAGATAGCAGACAGATACCCACCCTCATTTTTTTCAGTGGTCCATATAAAGACTAAAATATTCAACTTTAACTTGAAGATTCTTAAGGTTCTGCTGTGAATTAAGATTTTACTGATGTCATGTGAAGAATCTGAAATCTTCTGAATTTTGACTCCTTTTTTCTCTTTCCTTACATGTAATTTTTAGGGTATACTGAGTTTCCCTTAACACTCTCCAGCCTCAAGGGGGACTTCCTTTTGCTTCTGTGGTGCAGTAAGGGAGAGAGTGGTTTATTTCTAATCCTTGTTTACTCCCAGTAACAGTTTCTAGGAAAGCTCCACTACCCTAGCAGTGCAGACATTTTGGACCAGTAACATTGCAGGGAAGCCATTGTGTATTACAGGGCATTTAAAAACATCCTTAGTTCCTACTCACTGGATGTCCATTCCTCCATTTACTGGGGCAACCAGGATTTCTAAATACTACCAGTTGTCCCTTGAAGAAGTAAAGGGGTCCCACTGAGAACTGTTGTCTTAGGTATTCGTATAGGATTCCAACTAAAATCTCCTGAGACTGGTCTGTCTTAGTTTTTATTCCTGTTGTTGGGACAAAAGCAACTTAAAGCAAAAAGTGTTTATTTTAGTTGACAGTTCAGGGTACCATCCATCACGGGGGATAAGTAAAGGTAGCAGAAGCTTTAAGTAGTGAGCCCCAATGCAACCACAGTCAAAACAAGAGTGTGATGAATGCATGCAGCTGCTCAACTCCCTTTTTCTGCTTATGGAGTCCAGGATCCCAGCCAGGGAATGTGCCACCCACAGTGAGAGGGTCTTTCAACCTTGATGAATGTAATCAAGATAATCCCACCAGAGGCCCATCTCCCAGGTGATTTTCTCCCTGTCAAGATGATGAATAATAGTAACCATCACACTGTTCAAATGCTACTCATTTCTCAGTGTCTCTGTTGCCACTTTGGATAGAGCGGCAGCTCCTGTTAGGAGCTCTTGCTCAAGGTTCCCCCTTCTCTCAAGGTTGGAGCCACAGGATACACCTGGCCTTGTTGGCCTGGCCAGCATCTTCAGACAGATGTGTATATGCATATTTTCTTTTCTAGTTTTCAACAGAAACACTGATTTGAAGTGTCTCACTTCTCATTAATGAACTATGAAAGACTTAAAGAATTTCAGTGACTTGGCAGCAGAATGTTAAATAATCTCCATTGAATATAGATGCAAATGTTCTCCATAGAGGTCTTTGGAGCAGTGCCCAAAAGGGAACATGTTAGAAAGAATCAGTTCATTCTTAAAGAGATTTCAGCCTGGAAAGTTATCTGTTTTGAAGTACCAGTACACTGGAAGATGTTTGGCAGGGTCTCTGGCCTTCAGTCAATATCATTAGAATACATGCTTATTTATTTATTACTTATTTTTTGTGTATGAGTGTTTCAACTGTATGCCTATCTATGTACTAAGTGCATGCCTGGTACTCTCTGAAGCCAAAAGTGTGTCAGATTCCCCAGAACTGGAGTTTACAGACAGCTGTGAGCTACCAAATGAGTGCTGGGAATTGAACCCAGGCCCTCTGAAAGAGCAGCCCTTGCTATTAATCACTAAGCCATCCCTGTACTCCCAGAGTATATGTATATATTTTTAAAACAACAAAAACATTGGCTGGAGAGAGAACTTGATAGTTAAGACTCTACTGCTCTTGTAGAGGATCCAAGTTTGGTTCCTAGTACCACACCAAGTGGCTCACAACCACCTTTAACTCCACCTCCAAGGGATCTGATACCTCTGACCTCCATGGGCACCTGGACTTAGGTACACATACACATGCACATACACACATACAAATATACACGCTCACTTGCACATGCACACACATCTTTTTCTTTTATTGAAAATAGATTTTTTTCATACAATATATTCTGATTATGGCTCCCCCTCCCTTTTCTCCCTCCTAGTTCCTCCCCACATCCACTCACATCTGGATCCACAGCCTGTTTGTGTCTGCTTAGAAAACAAACTGGCATCTAAGAAATAATAATAAAATATGGTAAATAAAAAAACAAACAAAAAATCAGAATATGATAAAACAATCAAGAAAAAGAGCCAAAGAAAAACATAAGATATGCATACAGATGCAGAGACAAACATATTCACACACTCAGAACTTCTATAAAAACTCAAAACCAAAAGCCATAGTATATACACAAAGGACCTGTAAGGTGCAGGGCAGGGGGGGGGGGACAGGTGAAAACTAAAAATGAAAAGACTTCGATTGAGCTACAATGTACATACACATTTTTAAGTATAATGGGAAAGTGTAGATGACTTTTCTTATGAGCTAAATTCAGTCCCCTGCTCTTTACTAGCTGTGTGGCCTTAGCCAAGTCAAAGCTCAGGGTCTGGTCCAAAATGAGACCGTGGGATTCGAGAATTTATCCCCGCCATTGCTTGCAGCCCTAATAGGCAGAAAAGCCTCTCAGAAAACAATGTGCGAACTGTTTAGAATGTCAAAATCAACTGAAGGGAAGCAGTGTGTTTATGAAAAATCATTCCTGTCTAATTGACCTGTTTCCATGTGATTGACATTCCTAGTTCAGGAAGTGAAGGAACCTATGGGACATGGGGCACCTGGTGATGGACATTCTGTCATGGGGGAACGGGCTATAGGGTGGATAACTGTGGTGGTATTGTGTTCCCCAAAATATAGTGTACCCCAATAAACTTGTCTGGGATCAGAGAACAGAAGAGCTACTAAATATAGAGGCCAGAAAATGGTGGCACACACGCCTTTAATCCTATCACTTGAGAGGCAGAGATCCATCCAGATCTCTGTGAGTTTAAAGTCACACTGGAAACAGCTAGGCATGGTGACACACGCCTTTAATCCCAGGAAGTGATGGCAGAAAGCAGAAAGGTATATAAGGCGTGAGGACCAGGCCCTAGGGTTGGTTAAGCTTTTAGGCTTTTGAGCAGCACAGTTCAGCTGAGAGGCGTCCAGTCTGAGGAAACAGGGTCACCTGAGGAATTGGCGAGGAGAGGAAGCTATGGCTTGTTCCGCTTCTCTGATCTTCCAGCATTCACCCCAATACCTGGCTTCAGGTTTGTTTTTATTAATAAGTACCTTTAAGATTCATGCTACAGATAACTTAGATGGCATGTACCTCTCTCACTCTGAAACCCAAGCAATCCTCATCTCAATCAGATACAGATCTACAAGAGCTATAAGGGGTGGTATACCCCTCTATAAAGCAGCTTCTCACTACTCAGGATCCATCAAGTCTCCGGGTGTTTCAAAGATGAAAGGATAATGTCCAGGCTAAGCCACATTCCTGCTCTGTTTACACAACCCCCTTCTTCCTGAGAAGCAGGTGTTTCTTCCACTTCATATCTGAGTCAGCATCTATGGTGCCCCATGGTCCCTCTAGCTTCCAAGGCAGCCTCCTTCTCTTCCTGGTCACGGCTCTCACACAACATCCCTCTGTATTTGCTAGCCACACTATCTATCACAGACACAAGACAACGGTAGGTAGTGGATTTCTGCTGAAGTTTGGGGGGCAGCCAAGAAAAGAGCTTCAAATTAAACATTAAGCATGAATAAGAAAAATATCCCCCCTTGCCAGATGACTTCTGTCACTTCTTCCTTTATCAGCATCCTAAGAAGCCACATGGTTCTTCATCTCTCCTACACTAAAGCTTCCAGACCCCAGGAACGCCCTGTCTTGCCTGCTTATCTATACTGTACTTATCATGACCCCTACAATGTGTGACCAAGTTGGGTGACATAGGAAGGGAGTAAGAGGGCGCTTGCCTTCTTCAACTAATATGTCCACTAATTCCTTAAAACCACAGGTTCACTACACAAGTAAAAAGGGGTGTCTTTAATAAACAGTACACCAAAAGGACCCATTTTCCTCACAACTAGATCCACTCATTTTGAGTAACTAAAAAGATAAATTTGCTATGCATGGGGCACATGCCTTTAATCCCATTACTCAGGAAGCAGAGGCAGGTGGATCTCTGTAAAGGCAAACCCAGCTTGACCTACCCAGTGAGTTCCAGTACATCCAGTTTTATGTAGAGATCCTGTCTAAAAGATAATAATAAATTAAATAAATAAATACTTAAAATACAGCAGTTATTTACAAGTTATCTATTCCTGGATCTATTCCTGGAGTTCTAGGTTCCTGTGGCCTCATCTGATCTGTCTTTGTTGATATTTCAGTGTGGAATATCCCACAAGCTCACATGTTTGAACTGTCAGCACTGTCTGGGAAGGTTATGGAACCTTTAGGAGGTGGAGCTTTGCTGAAGGAAATGTATCACTAGGGGCAAGCTTTGAGGTTTAATAGCATCTTTAGTCTTTGCTTTCTGACTATGAATGCAATGTGACCAGATGACTCCCATGCTTTCCTCACTGTGATGGGTCCGATCCCCTTAAATTGTGAGCCAAAATCAGCCCTTCCACCCTCAAGTTGCTACTGTCAAGAATGTTGTTGAAGCAACTCATACAAAAGAATAACTAATACAGTCTTTCAATGGATAACTGCTTAAGAAACAATGAGCATGAAGCCACCACTCAGCCGAGGAGAATCAAGGCTCACATGTCCATTGGTTCAAAACTTCCTAGAATACACTGCTAATTGTCATGGATTCACAAACCACCTTTTCCTTTGTGGAAATCCAACTACACGCTCATCTCCATTCAATAAACAGAAGCTTGAAATCCAGTAGTCGCATGAAGCAGTGACAGAAGATGAAAATGAGTAAAAAATTATTTGGAAAAAAAGAAAATATGTACAAACACTGATCTGTAGCCTGAGGGGGATGAAACGCCCATTCGAGAAAAGAGAATGGACCAAATGAGATTCAAAAATATCATGGTCTGTTTGGTGCTGGTAGGGAGCTGCAAGCACTCCAGATATTTACATGCTCCTCGTGTTCTACTGGGAAGTGGGAGGAATCAGAACAGATGGCTCGAGGAAGTGTGGGCGATCTGGCATCAAGTTTATGAGCCAAATGGTATTTTCTAAGTTCCATCTCTCCAGAATCCATCCATGGAAACCTGCAACCTAGAGCCATGGCCCACACTACTCTCTCCTGCTCTCTTCAACCTTGAAATTCATATAATAATATAATATATATATATATATATACTACAATAATATAATAATTTAAAAATGACTAGTTGGCTATGTATGCACTGCCCTGTTAAATGTTGTGGCCAGGCTTCATCCATGGAGTAGCTCCTTGAAGGTCACCACCAAGTCTTCCTTCTATATCCATCTGGCCTAGAGTTCCTCCATTTATTCAGCACATCATTGCCCGATACATTCCAGCCACTATGCTGTGCCAGAGAGGCCTCAGCAACAAACCACAAGAAAGGATTTTACTCCAGAAAAGACAGACAATGAATACATAAATAAGAATGCGGAATCTGTCTCCTATTTAAAGTCTATGTCTGTTTTCTTTCACATGTCAGGTCTTAACTGCCACCCTAGACATGGGCATGACCAATCTACTGAGAAACTCCACTGTGAAAAGAAAAGAGCTCAGATCCTCAGTCCCCAGAGTCTGGCACTACTCTGCCCTTATCTGCACTCCTGGACCATAGCCTTCATTCCTAGGTTCTCCTTCTAAGATCACATTCCTTCCTGTAAGTTCCTACTATAGATGTGTAGTGGTTAATGTTCATTGTCAACTTGATTGAATTTAGAATTACCTAGGAGATACACCTTTGGCTGTGTCTCTTAGGGTATGTCCAAAAAGGTTTAACTGAGGAGGGAAGGCCTTTCCTGAATGTGAGAGACACCACCCTGTGCTGGAATAAGAAGTGAAGAAAGCAAAAGGCAAGCTGAATACAAGCATTCATCTCATTCTGCTTCCTGATTGAAAACGCAATGTAATCAGCTGCCTCACAACCCTGTCTCCATGCTTTCCCCACCAGAATGGCTGTATCCTCAAACCATATGCCAAAATAAGTTTTCCCTCCTTTAAGTTGCCCTTTCTCAGGTACATTGTCATAGTAGCAAGAAATTTACTAATACGACATCCAGGACTTTTTCACTTCCATACCTACCACCCCTTCCTCCCCAACCCTAGGATTCATAAAACTGATCCCTCCATTGCATGATACAGCCCCAAACCTGCTAGTACACCTGGCCTTCACTGCCAACCAGTGAACTGTTCCACCGGACACCAGGAGGAGACGGCACTCCCTCCTGGCTGGGCCTCTTGCTTATGCTACCACAGGAAGTGGATAATGCCTTTCTTAGCACGTCCGCTTTGGGCTGCGGTTCTGGGAATCAATTAGATGCCAAATGTAGTTTTTGAAATTGTCTTCAAATTTGTAATAGAAGCCCCAACTAAGAATAATAGATAATAAGATCCTGCTAGCTTATTCTATCTCCAACCAATTCTAATGAAATGTGTGAAGGGACAAGCCAACACTCAGAATAGACCTTGGTCCTGTGAGCCATAATCTACCTTGTACCCATGACTTGAGAGAATTATGAAGAGGAAGGCATGGAACTTCAAAAAGAATGCTCTCTGGGTCTTCAGTAGCACTATGAAATCAGAAGGAAGTATGAGGGAGATTCCTCAGACAGCTTTCCCAGCTCAGCTCACAGAGACCACCGTGCAAAAACGGGAGCCTGGCTTAGGCAGCTGCAAGGCAGAGCAGAGAGGCAGCAGTCTAGATGGCAGCCTGTCCTTCTGAGTATTAGAGTGAGGTGGCAGATGCTTCCAGTGGTCAGAGTGGACACTATTCAGAGATGCCTGGTGTCCTATTTAGGGTTACTATTGCCGTGATGAAACACCATGACCAAGCAACTTGCAAGGAAAGGGATTATTTGGTTTATATTCATCATTGAAGGAAGTTAGGACAGGAACTCAAGCAGGGCAGGAACCTGGAGGCAGGAGCTGATTCAGAGGGCATGGAGGAGTGATGCTCACTGGCTTTTCCCCCATGGCTTGCTGAGCCCTGCTTTCTTATAGAACCCAGGACCACCAACCCAGGGATGGCACCACCCACAATGGGCTAGGCTCTCTTCCATCAATCACTAATTAAGAAAATGTCCTACAGGCTTCTGTAGAGCTCTTTCTTATGAGGGAGCTTCTCAATTGAGGCTCCCTCTTCCCTGATGACTATACCTTGTGTCAAGTTGACATGAAAGTAGTTAGCACAGTTTGTCGGAGCCAGGCTGAAGAGGCTTCACCATTGAGTGACCCCTTTCACAGAGGGGTCATCAGGTAAAGTGCTTTCCATAGACTCTAAGGGCCAAAGTTTCATGCAAGGTGAGTCTGTGAGATCAGTGAGAAGAATGAGGTGATCAGCTTCTGATGAGAGTAGTTTTTCTTATTTTCAATAAAACCGATTTCTTTTTTAATCTTAACAGATGACATGTGACAGTCGAGGGATATATTAGGTAAGCTCTATCACTTCAACAAATAACATGAAGCTGGGTAAGTTCGTAAACTAAAGAGATTTATCTTTCTCATGATTCTGGATTTTCAAGGGCCAAGCACTGCTGGCATAGGTTGTGCTCTGGTTAGAACCCCATGGCAGATGACACTGGAGTTAACAGGAGTATGGACAGGAAGAAGACACCAAATCTCAAACAGGAAGCCAGAAAGTAGTTCAAGAGTTTGGCTAACCCACAACTCATTGTTTTGAGACCTCAGGAGTCCAAAAGAACTATTTTATTTCCTTCTGAGTGCAGCTTGTCCTTGGAAAGCCTAAGGACATCCCACTAGGTTTCACATCTTTTTTCCCTTTTTATTTTATTAAGCAATTTTTATTCATTTTAGATACCAACCACAGAACCCCCTCTCTTCCCTCCTCAAGCCCCTCCAGCCTTCTCCCCACAATCTACCCCCCATTCCCTCCTTCAGCAAGGTAAGGCCTCCCACAGGGAGTCAGCAGAGCCTGGTCCATTCAGTAGAGGCAGGTCCAAGCCTCTCCTGCTACATCAAGGCTATGCAAGGTGTCCCACCATAGGTAGTGGGCTCCAAAAAGCCAGATCATGTACCAGGGATGGATCCCAATCTCACTGCCATGGGGCCCCTCAAGCAGATCAAGCTACACAACTGTCTTGCTTATGCAGAGGGCCTAGTCCAGTCCCATACAGGGTCTATAGCTGTTGGTCCAAAGTTCATGACTTCCCACTAGTTTGGTTTGGTTGTCTTTATAGGTTTCCTCATCATGATCTTGATGCCCCTTGCTCATAGAATCCCTTTTTCCTCTCTTCAACTGGACTTTCTGGTGCTCAGCCTGGTGCCTGGCCATGGATCTCTGCATCTGCTTCCATCAGTTACTGGATGAAGGCTCTATGATGACAGTTAGGGTATTCACCAATCTGATTACTGAAGTAAGCTGGTTCAGGCTCCTCTTAAAGTCCGATTGCTTCCCTACCAGTCACCACAGTGGGAACAAGACCTCAACATGTGAAGCCCTGGAGGTTACACTCAAACCACAACCAACCAAGGTGGACAGAACTGCCAAGGTGCCCTCTGCCTATAAGGATCTTTTATCCATTTACCTCTCAGGCCTCAGTCACAACTCCTTCCAAGACTGACTCTGAAAATGCCAATGGAATTCCAGGGTGAGGCAGAGGATGAAAGCAGAAGTGGACCAAATGGAAGAGGAGACTGACTCCCTTGCTCCTACTGGTCAATGGGGCCTTAAATCAAGCTCAAGCCTAGAGAGAAGAAAAATACCTAAACTAGATGAAGAACTGAAGTTTGAACATTAAGTTGAATTGAATCAGTAACTAAAAGCAAATTGATTTTAATATATTCATGAATTGTCTTTAAAACGATAGAATTTGCTTTTACTTTCGTTGTTGACAAAGCTTTCCCAAGCAGGTTGAAAGCTGTGTTAAGTGAAAATAGTTATTTCCTACCTTATCTTACCAGATATAGTTTGTTCAGAAGCCATCTATAAGGGAAAAACAAACCAGAGAGAGAAAGAGAGAGAGAAGAAAAGAAGATGAGGAGATAAAAATCTGCTTTTGAAACTCCTTCTTGGGGAGAATGAGAAGGCAGATAGCAGTGAGATAAGGACCATCTCTGGTAAAGAGCAGGAAGAAAATTTGAATGTTAAGATAAAGACATGGAAAGATCTTGAAGCAAGGAGGAAGTTGAAGGACAGGAGGTCCTTCCTGAGCAGGACAGAGTTTGAGAGACATCCAGGCTGAAGTTGTCTATAGTGTAGAGTTTGGGTTGAGTAGCTGGTCATTCTAGAGTTTAAGCAGCAAATTGACATATTTAGAATCAATTTTACAGTTGTCCTAAGAATGATTAGGGTGGGGGAAGAGTGGCAGACCATTAGAAAGGCATAGTGCAAGTTAGAAAAGTTACAGTAAGACCCCAGTGGTTGATTTTCTCAAGTTTATATGTTCTGGAAACCCAGGAACACCAGTTCCAGGCACTTCTGGATCCTCAGGACTACAGCAATCTACTGGATATTAGCAAAGAAAAATCACAAGGAAAGGTGCTCACCTTGAAGAAGAACATTCCTGAGAGATACACATTGAGCATCTGCATATGTGTTGCATGTGGGTTTATATTAGCATACTGCCCAGAGTGAACTGCACATCTCTTCTAATCTTCTAATCTTAATAGAACTTCATCATGAAAATGTACTTCTTAGTGGTTCTTACGCACCTCAACTTCATTTTTGTACCAGATGTCAAAATAAACTTGAGAGATTTTTTTAAAGCAGTTTGGAAGATAGGAGAAAAAATAACAAAAATATTTTCATTTATTTCACATCAATAATTACATGGAACAATAAACCTCTGGCCTGACTATTGGGCTGTTTGATCCCTCTAGATCTACTATCAGTCCCTGAAGATGATCTGGAAAGATCTCCTAATATGTGAGACTGTTTCTAGAAAACACCATTCATTCCCATGTATTCTAGCCTTATTTTAATTCTTCCATACATTGAACACTTGTTGAATGCCAGGCACCACAGTAAGTATTTGCATACATTACAACAGTACATCATTGTAACACCTCTTGAAGATAGGAGCCATTATTTACAATCATTTTGCTGTGCTTTGCTTACGGTGTTTTATAGATACTCTGAGGGCATTGCAAACTGAAAGTTTGTGGCAACTGTGATGAGCAAGTCCTATGGAAATGAGTTCTTCTCACAGTTCAGGTGACTTTTCCCATTATTTTAGCAATAAAGTCTTTTTAATGAAGGTTGTGCATTGTGTTTTAGAAATGATACTATTATACCATTACTGAATTAGAGAACTGTATAAGAACAACTTTGAAATACACTGGAAAACCAAAAACACTAGTGTAATTCATTCCATTGAGATAATTGCTTTGATACACTGGTCGGGAACAAGACCCATTATGTCTCTCAGATGTGCCCACAAATCCCTCTATATAGCGAAAGCAACTGAACTATGGAGAGTTTCTCACATAGGTGATCAGTGGTACACCCTCTAGTGATAAAACTGAAGAGATGGCTTGGTGGGTAACATTATTTGCCCTTCTTGCAGGGGACCTAGGTTTGTTTCTCGGCAACCTCGTGGTGGCTTACAACTGTCCTTAATTCTAGCTTAAGGGGATCCAGCACCCTCTTCTGGCCTTCCTAGGCACCACACACACACACACACACACACACACACACACACACACACACTTCACATACATAAATGCAGGCAAAATATTTGTACACATAAACTTCTAAAATTTAAAAAGCACTGGGTTTTGACCCTCACCTTGGATTCCCACCACAGATTAGCCCTGGCTTACTAGACAAGATGCCTGCCTCTGAATCCCTAGCTCATTGACATGTGCCTTTTTAGTCTACCACATGCACTGGCTTGGCTCATTGCTTATCATCACTTCCCACCATCTCCCATGAGAGATCCAGAGCCTGACCCAGGGCTTTATCCAGTCTCTTCATTTCCCTAGAGGTACCAACTGGATCAAGAAAGACACTGATGTCCTGGGTTTGCTTGTACTAGGTAATAAGAGCCAGTGGTGAACATTATCTGCCAACTTAACATCAGCCATGATGGGAATATTTACACAAGTGAAATTGGCAAGCATCAGAAATCCAGGATTTGGAAAGGAACATTGCATTTACTAGCACACAGCTTGTGACAGACAATAAAATAACAAAACATCTCTTACCTTGGGCAGGTGAATTCTGTAGATCTCCATCAATAAGACTTTCTTAATCCCCAAGACTCCATCAAAAGAAACTCAGTTGAAATTATCCACTCAGAAACCAGTTCTACATCATGAAAATATGAGTTATTTCCTCCCAACGTGCTCTGCTTCTCCCCTCCATTAAGGGCAGCAGGCTAGGAAACTTTTTCATGCCTCCCTACATTCTGTTGAGCTTGCAGTCTTGCTGGAAGGAAAAAAACCAATCTCAGGTGCTGAGCATCCAATTGCTTATTGGAACAGCTGTTGCTCTCAGCTGAGTAAGCAGGACATTCTTAGGTTACACTTTCTTGCCATGTGCTACAGCCAGTTAAAAATCAGTGTCATGATAGAAAATGGGGAAGAAAGGGGAAACAAACCATTTGATGGTTTCATATAAGCCACAATGAGAAGCCCCACTGATGCTTTGAAACACAGTGTAGGATAAAGGAAAGGATGCAGAATAAAGATAAGAAAGACTTGCCTCTGAGCCTTGGTTCTGCCATTTGCTGTAGGTAGGAGGATTCTAGAAGGAAAAGTTGTAAATAGGAGAGGAACTTCTAGAGGCTGGAGGAGAAAAGATACTGCCCGATGATATAAATCCAATTATCATTTTAACGTATTTGCTTGCTTATTGAATGGTTGCTGGACACCTACTGTGTGTCCAGTGCAATATTAAACATACTTGTGAATGACAGAGACATAGCTGCTGCCCTTGTGGAATGGACAGTTCAGTGGGAACTAAAACATCAATTCTATACTACTAATACATTTGAGCTTTGTTATGAGAAGATCAATACATTATGGAAAATAACAGGAAGCAGTAACTGGGGCTGTACTAGCCCAGGAAACAGAGACTAAAGCCCCCCAAATGTCCATCACCTTACAGAATCCTGCTCCCAGAAGGAAAGGACAAAGTGGCTTTAAATCTACAGCAAATGGGTTGACAGCTTGCTGAGACTCTTGGGAAAGTGTAGATGAGCCAGGTGGGCCACCATAGTTTTAGAAGCCTCAGGCCAGTGTTCAAATCCTGACTCTACCTTCTAACTACTGAGCAAGCTACTTAACCTCTCCAAGCTTAGAACCTTCATCACATACAGGGGCAGCATGAATGCTAAACTTACCTTCCAAGTTTTCCATTTGGATAAAATTCACTCGGGGCAGAGGATTCATAACGTTGCAAGACTTACGGCAGGTATTCAATAGACAACCACTCTATGTAAATATGCATTGTGATCATGTTATCTTAAAAATTCAGCTTCTCTTAAACTATACACTGGCTACTTGGTGAGTATATGTCAAACTATCTGTCAGCAAAAGGATCTAATGAGGCTTACCAATTCAGCCCAGCAAGAGGCTTTGTAAGTGCTTGTACCCAACATACACATTTATAGTCAGCATTTGTTTGGGGCAGCAGCAAGATGCACGCAGTTTTTCCCAGCTTACCATTGCTATTTCACCCCCAAGGTAGCCTTCACTTGCCTTGAGTCTGTATGTTCCCAAATCATCCCAGGGGCTTTCCATTGCATTGTTTTCAATAAATACCAATAGGACACGTGGTATTTAATTTGTTTACCTTTGTCAATCCTTCCTTTAAAACAAATTTATTAAAACGAAAAAATATCCATTGTCCATGATAGATCAAATTGGTATTAAGAAACATATGGCCACCCCTGAAAGTCTGAGTCAGAAAAAAATCAATTTGATTGCTACCAATAGCTTCACTAAAATGTGCCACCCTGCTGCTCATCCATCTGCTGATGTCTGCAAGTGTTCACATCTGCAATACTTCTTTCCACATGCTGAATCTGCAGTGGGGGCAATAAGCTGCGGCGCCGGCATCCCTTGCACTTCTGCTCACCTTTAACATACATTATCAAAGAATGTAGCAAAATATAAGTGGCTCAGCCCACAACACGCTTTAAATTAGCACGGCAGGTCATACTGGATTTGTTCCTCTGCCAGACCTTCCAGGGAACTAGTCCACGTAGTAATGTGACATGACTTAGAGAGTCATAATCACTATGACAACATAAAGGGAATTAGTTAAAACCTAATTAAAGCCATGTGGATAACAAGCAGAACTGTATGTTAGCATCTTGTGTTCTTTGTTGCTGGGTTGACAAAAAGGAAGATGAGGCTTAGAGGCCAACATTACGGTGCCAATTAGTACAGAGCATCTCACCCTGGTCTGAGATCATCAGATCAAACTTGGGTTCAAAAGGAAATGGGAACTGGCAAGATGGCTAAGCAGCAAAAGGCACTTGCCACCAAGCCTGATGACTGGTGTCCAATCCCTGAGACCCATACCAACTCCTGAAAGTTGTCCTCTAACCTCCACACAGGAGCCATGGTATTCAAGTGCTCCCCCACCCCACCCACACACACACATAATAAGTAAGTAAATGTAATACAACTTTCTAAAAGGGAAAAAGACTTGTAATCCTGACACTTGACAGCTTCCACTCCCTACCCAATCTCATGCAGAACAGAGGAAGAGGGCAAGCATGGAGGTCTTGGGAATTAGAGATGGGAAGCGCTAAGCCAGGGTCCTAGTTTCTTTTCTATTGATGTGACAGAAAAGTAACTTAGGGAGGAAAGGGCTTGTTTCATTTTAAAGCTTACTGTCTAGCATGAAGCAAAGTCAGGGCAGGAAGTAGAGGCAGGATCTGAAGCAAAGGCCACAGAGGAATGCTGATTAGTGGCTTGCTCAGACCTCTCTTATATAGTGCAGGACCACTTGCTCACGGTGGCCTGGGACTTTTCACATCAATCATTAATCAAGAAAATGCCCCACAGAAGGGCAAATCTGAGAGAGGCAGTTCCTCAATTCGTGTCCCCTTTTCCCAGATGAGTCTAGCTTGCGCCAAGTTAACGAAACCAGCAACACAGCCTGTGGTTACTTCTTACTGTGTTGCTGTGACCACACACCTGGCAGAAACAAGGTAAAGAAGGGAAGATCTGTTTGGGGTTCCAGTTTCAGAAGGTTTCAGTTCATCGTGGCTTGTAAGGAGCAGAAATGTGGGGCAAACACTATTCATATCATTGGAAACTGGGAAGCTTGCTGAGTCAAGAACCAGGGTCCGGTTCATCCTTCAAAAGCTTGCCTCTGGTGACCTACCCATGAGGTCCCACTTCTTAAAGGTTCCCAGATTCCCCAAATAGCACTACCAAATGGAGAACAAGTGTTCAAAAACATGGGCCTGTGGGCAATAGTTCACATCCTAGTGGAGTAGCAGGACATCACATTTCTCCATGCTCAAGAAGCATCTTGGAGCACTCTCGAAAAGCTGCTTTGGGAACTTAATTGAAGACATGCAGATTTGATGAAGCTGCCGCTGCCACAGACCTCAGTCTTCCCATTTTAGCTAGTACCTTTCAGCACTCAAGTTACCTCCAGTCAAAATATGCTTGGTTACAACAGGAGATGAGGGGAGAGATTTTGATATCATGCCAATATCTTGTTCCTCATTAATCTTTACTCCCTACTCTTAGCATCCATGGATGGACCCTTCTGAACTAATTTGTGACTATCACAATCACAAGTGGTAATTTTCTCACTCCTACATTTGTTGGTAATCACTATTTCTGCCTTTGTTGGTATTTTTTTTACTTCTGTCTTCTGTGTTTATTAGTTGGAATTTGGTGTGTCTACATGCACTATTAGAGATTTTACTCTTAAGAAGAGCTGATTGACAGTATTTATTTTATACAAAAGGTGAGTGATCCATTACTGGCAGTATGTGTCATGCTTATAGTGGCCCCTACTTGACCGCCGATAGCCCCTTCAAAATGACTTCAATCTCTTTTAAGTATTTCCTTATTTTCTGGACAACACCGTGTTCCAAACTTCCCTGATCCCTTCCTGCCCAGCCTGAACCAGACGTTCCTCTAAGGAGCCTCTTGGTGTGGAAAAGTAAAATGCTACAAAGAGAAGAAAGCACCATCATTTGCATAATTCTCTGTCAAAACCACATCGCCTAACTCTAAGCACCAGAAACATCAGACAAACTGAGACAGAGGGATGCTCTAACAGACAAGCTTGTATCCCTCCAAGTTCTCAATATCCTGAAAGGCAAAGAAAAGGTACCAAGTGTCCCCTGCTAAAGAGGATGCCCCCAGGTATGAATGAAAATGGATGGCAATGTGTGATTCTAGCTAGGATCATGGTCATATTTTTTTTAATTCTATACTGACAATATTTTTGGACAAGAGGCCAAATTTAAATTAGGACTACAGATCAGATAATTACATTGTAATACTCTCTAATTTTGGGGAAAAGCATAATAAGGCAAATGTGTTGGTATATGCTAAAAGGTATATAGAAATTCTTTATGGACTTCTGGTAAATTTTCCATTTATCTCCAAAATGTAAGGTCTAAAACCTTGGCAACAGAATATCAAGGCAAGTGTCTAATACATAATATGGTCCAGGCATGAATGGACTTTACCCCTGTGGACCAAGTTCAGATATCAATATAATTAACTTTAATGATATATTTTAAGTATTTATAAGTACACCTATCCCATAATTTCACAGATGTTAGTACCCACTGATTCTAAGCTTACAGAAATCAGTTTAGCTGGGCGGTGGTGGCACACACCTTTAATCCCAGCACTCGGGAGGCAGAGCCAGGCGGATCTCTGTGAGTTCGAGGCCAGCCTGGGCTACCAAGTGAGTTCCAGGAAAGGCGCAAAGCTACACAGAGAAACCCTGTCTCGGGAAAAAAAAAAAAAGAAAGAAATCAGTTTAAAGATATATTCAGTCATAACACAAATGTGCAAAATTGGCAACAAGTTGTGACTATTAACCAAGAATGACTGTCCTTTAAGGAACACAGGGATACAAAAACAAAAAAATGAAAAAACAGTGCTAAATCAGGAGCCCTATGTCCGTTTAGACATAGCTCCATACCAGTGTCTTAGGTAAACTTGTGTTTATTCATAAAATGGGCATACATCTGTATCATTGTCTGTGATGACTATAAAGTAATATTGACTACGACAAGGATTGTTGTCCCAGCAAGGCAGCTCTGGATACAAGTAGAGCCTCCTGAGAAGAGCCTGTATTCCTCTGTTTATCTTATCATTTGCCAGTTCTTTCATCAGCTAGCCACACAGTGTGTGAATGGCATCTTCTTGCCTGAGAAGGATCCTCTCTGCTCTTGACCTCTCTGTCTATTGCAGTGGTTCTCAACTTTCCTAGTGCTGCAACCCTTTAACACAATTTCTCATGTGTGGTGACCCCCAACCAAGATTATTTTCATTGCTACTTCATAACTCTATTTTTGCTCCTGTTATGAGTCATAATATAAATGACTGTTTTCTTATGGTCTTAGGTGAGCCCTGTGAAAGGCCATTTGACTTCCAAAGAGATCTCCACCCACAGATTGGGAAATGCTGGTCTATTGGAAGAGCAGGACACAAAACTCAAAGCTCTGGGCAGAACTTCTCTAACATCCACCTCCAGAATTAGGTCTTTTGCAGATGGCTAGACTTCCTTCATCCTAGTCATTCATCCTGAGCATGGGATGACTCCCCAGTTCCCTGGGCTTTTGCTCATGTGGGGAGTGAGCATTTGACGAGGCTGTGACAATGTGGATGCTTATTTTATTTCATATTCTGCTCATTTGCTCTTGACTCCCCCTCTCCTTTCTTTTTGTTTTGTTTTGTTTGTTTGTTTGAGACATGATCTCACTCTGTAGCTCAGGTTAGCTTTGAACTCACAGCAATAAAGAAACTCAGCAAAATAAAAATATCCCAAGTCAAAAGTGTAGTCAGTGCACTTAATCTACCAAACAACACAGCTGAGCAACGTACTGCCCTGCAGAGTATTTAACTGTGTACTCCTGTGATCACATGACCAACCAAGAGTTCCTGCAAGAAGGGGTGGAGGAAAGGGAGACAGAGAGATGGATTATATTGCTTACCACTAGTCCGGGCAAAGATCCAAACTCAAAGCACAGTTTCTACTGAATGAATATCACTTTCACAGCACCATAAAATGAAAAAAATCCAAAGTCAGAGACCATCTGTATGTGTTCCTTCCACTCAAAAGTGGAATTTAGAGCCTGCACCTAATCAGTAAACTACCAATATCAAACATAATGATGAGGTAGGACTCCCATTCTTAAATTTTAATTTGTATACAAGCTCTCTGGCATCCTCATGAAAAAGCAGGGTCTGATGCATGCAGTAGGTCTGATCAGAAGGTCTGGTATGAGGCCTGACATCCAGAATTCCTAGGAAGCCCCGAGGTGATGCTGATGCTGCCCAGAGATCACACTCAGAGTCTCACAGAACAAAGAAAAGCCCTTGGGAGATGCTCACCCACAGCAGGTTCCATATCCATTTCCTCCTGCCCCTGCCAGCTCCTCATTTTCTAAAAGGAATTGTTAACTGAAAGAACTCACTGAGAAAAGTCAATCAAAAGATGACAAAGAAGGGTGTAAGAAATTCACAGTTCTACATGAGAGAGGTTGATTAGGGTCAAAGGAAGATATATTTAAACCTAATTAAGATAAAGGCTCCCTCATTAGGCTGAGAGAAATTCTAAAAGTAAAAGCTCTGAGGACACATCGATTTCTGTCAGATTCTTGTCAGGAAAATATTGCATCAAGGGAGCGTGCTGACAGCTTTGAAGAGTGACAGTCCTTACTGTAACTCTGAAGGCACTTTTAACGCCATAGAACTCAGGAAATAATAACAACTTACATGGATAAACTGTTTTAAATTTTACAAGATCCTTTGACGTTCATTAACACATTGCAGTCCTCATTTCTTCAACCTGTTACTTATTGGTCTTATCAAACTACAATCCTCCTAAAGGCCAGGGACCTGCCTCCTTCATGTGTATGTCCTCAACACTTGGCAGAAGGCTGGCATCTGGCAGACATGTGACAGATATCCTGGCTTGAAAAAAAAAATTATATGCGTTCTCAACTACTTATCATGTTTGAATCCCATTGGTTTGGTGATATATAAAATTATTTCATAACTATGAAAGAAGAAATGTTGCCATTTGAATTTTGTGTCTCATAGATGGTAATGTATGTGACAATTTCAAAGGTGCTGAAACATGGAGATCAATGTGCATGTTAAGACTGAGAAATTAGTGGTTGGAAAGATGCCTCACTGGCTGAAAGTGCACACCGGTCTTGGAGAGGACCCTAATTAGGTTCACAACACCCACTTAGAATAGCTCACAACTACTTGTAACTCTAGCTCCAGGGGACCCAACTCCTTCTTCTAGCTTTCAAGGGCACCTGCACTCATGTGCAAACATATACAAACAGATATACACACATTTACATAATACAATAAATAAACAAATAACAAAGGAAATCCTCTTTAGTTGAGAAACTACAATAGTGGGGTTTTGCTATGAAGTCATTCCCCCACTTCAGAAATGAAATGAATATGTGACCACAAATTGAAATTGCCGAAGATGTCATCAGAAAGGAGGTAGACAAATTGGCACAAGACACTTGTTTATAGATTCAATGACTTTGGGGAATGTGAGACTCTTTCTTAGAGTGTAATCAAGGAAACAGTTATCTTTCCTGCCATTAATCAAAAAAGGAAGAGAACCTTTGAAATGCTCCTGAAGGCTAATGGCCCATTAATAGAAGGAATACTGAAAGGTGGAGAGGACGGAAGAGGAGCAGGAGGAAGAAAGTGGTGCGGGAGACAGAGATGCCATTATTATATCGAATTACTCAAGTCTGTATTAGAGAAGCCTAGCGCTAGAGAGACCTAGTGAGGGAAGATGCTTATAGCAACTGCAGATAAAGGAGTTGGAAACTCTGCCACGGACATAATAGCCCAGAGAGAGCAAATGTCATTCCACTTTAGAGGAATATGTTCCAGGAGCCAGTTTAGAGATTGTCAAAGGAGGCCCTGATAGTCAAAGTTCAAAGCAGTGCCTAGGACCCCATGGAACAAATGAAGAAATCAGAAGTGGGGAATCCCTAGTGGGTGAGTAGCATGTCACCCACTTGCATGTCATAATTCAGAATATGCATAATTCAGAATATTGCACCCAGTTGCTTGTCATAATTCAGAATAGCTGTCACACCCCCATGCTGTACAGCTATGAGGTAAAATTTATTCACACGGGTTCTCTCTAGTACTGCCTTGGGGCCAGTTATTTCATGACTGTATGTCTTGGTCTCCTCATCTGTAGAGGGGTGAGAGCAAGCACACACACCATCATGATGTGATAATCAGGTAAGTTAGTACAGAAGAACCTCTTAGAGACAGTCCCTGGCAAGTAGCCATTGTTCAATGAATGTCCTTTATTCTTTTCAATTACTACCTGAAATGTAATTTTATACAGATTATCACAGTGACACCATGTAGTAACTGAAAGAAGTTGCCTATGCCAGAAGCATTCAAAAATGTGTGTGTGTGCGGGCATGTATGTAAGTCAATAGGTGTCTTCCAAGGTCATTCCCCACCTTATTCTTTGAGACAGGATCTCTCACTAAACTTAGAACTGATTCCTTTGTCTTGACTAGTGGGTCAGCAAGCCCCCGAGATTCTCCTTCCCAGTGCTAGAATATAGACAGTATGCCAGCAGCCTTTCCTTTTACAGTGGGTTTTGGCAATCCACACTTAAGTCTTCATGCTTACATGGCAAGTATTTTACTGACCCATATATCCACCGACGCACATTCTCAAATCCTTATCCCAAATTTAGAAAGTAAAATGGTGGTTTACGTAGGCGATGGGAAAATGCTAGAAAAAGTCTGATTACAGAAAGCCATCCCGGGTGCCCCTCCCCACTGCACATAAAACAGTCACACCACATCTCGCAGGAACCAAGTCCTCAACTTAAATCACAGTCACCTGTATCTTCTTTCAGGCTACACATGGTGTGCTGTGCAATCTGCCTCGTACACAGAGGCATTAGCCTCTGGAATCAAGTGTGTCTGTTAATAAACCAACACCCCACTCACACTGCCAGCCCCTGGGCTGCATCCTTGCTGCTGAACTGCGATGCAGGCATGTTGCATTTGTCAGCTGGTTCAACTGCTGAGGTTCCATATCATCTGGAAATGTGAAAGATCCCAAATTATCTTATCCCGAGGTGACAAACCAAGCTTGCTGCCCACAAGCCCAGACAGCTTACATGCAAATAAACACATTGCAACTGTAGCAGGGGCATCAATCTCATAACTCTTGAGGAAAAACAAGTTTATTTCTTATCTGTAAGATTAATGAACTGGGCTATAACCTCACCTCTAATTGTGGCTGAAACAGAAATGGGGTGCTGTTTTCAATCTAGTCTGCTGCAACATAATAATGTCATGTCACAAAAGTTCAAAAGAAAGGGCCTGTCCTTATCTGAAGAACTATTTAAAATATCCACTGACTAGCCATTAATGTAAACTCACAAACGTTTCCCCAGATATACTGATGTTTTAAAAAATACATAAATAGCTAGTGAAATTAGCTTTTGGATAAAAAGGACTTTGCTGTCCTACTGTATGTACAAGTATAAAAATAATTTTATGGCGCATTACTGGAATATTTAAAAAGGTTTTGTAGCTCTCTGATGTTTCAGTGGACTTACTTATATTCTCTGTAGTTTGTTTCCTTCGCCTCATTTTGAACTAATACTGATACTAGATACAGGGTGGTTGTACCTCCAAGTTTGAACATAAACTTGAAAAGCTTGGGGGAGGAAGAAAGGATGGCAGATGGGGAAGTTATAGGAAGAACTTGGCTTCCTTCTGGTGGGATAACCCTCTAGAGAAAGCCGAAGGCTTTCAGACTTTATTCACAAAGATACATAGGACCTTTTCTCTCAAAATTCCCTGAAAAAAATACTAATGAAATTTCACATGATTAACAGTGACCATACCCACTGAGCTTCTTTTTCCAACACAGAATATAAAATGTGGGGGCTTTCCTTGGAATCCCTTTTCCCATCAGCAAGGCTGTAAGTGCAGGAACATATTCATTCTGACAATTCACTCTAGTGGGACAGCAAGACAAGAGCCACATCTCTCAGCAAATCCACACGAAGGAGGTGGCACAAACATCGGGCTTTGTCTCCAGGGAACAGAATCCAGAAGCAACTTCAAACTGTTAGGTTCATGTGTAAATAGATGGAGAAGAAAAGGTGCAATGGTGTGGCTCTGAAGTTTATGTGGTGAATTGTGCTCCACTGACGACTCTGGAAATTCTAGACCAGTTCTAGCCAGGTCAACGAGTCTTTTGGCCTTTGCGTGTCTGTGATTATTTCTTTTTTATTGAGCTATTTTTCTGTGCCTTAATTATCCAAGCCATGCACAGTCAACACAACACTCAAGAATGCTGTGTACAAATTAAGACTTTTTGCTGAGTGGAATGAGAAAAAAAATACAGAATATTCTCAATGATGAAAGAAGAAAGAACTTAAGCGGAAACCAAAATCAATGCCTATTATCCTAGGTGTGACGCCCTTGGGCTGTTTGTTAATTGTTTTGGCATTTTAAGACAGAATCTAACTATGTAGCCCAGGCTAGCCTGGTACTCATGATCCTCCTGCCTCAGTTCTTCAAGTACTGGTATTGCAGGTGTGTGCTCCTAAAAGAAGACTTGACCACCTAGTACAAAAGATCTGGAATCAAATGACTGAATACATTGAAGCCCCTTCCATCATAGTCTGCAGGGGATACGTTTCAGAACCCCCAGGGAAGACTTCAAACTGGATAATATAATGCTCTATGTGTGTGTGTGTGTGTGTGTGTGTGTGTGTGTGTGTGTGTGTGTGTGTATGATAAAGTTTAACTTAGACATTAGACACAGAAGGAGATCAGTAATAAGTGATAATGTAATGAGACAATTATTACAATAGTAATAAAATAAGTCATTATTAAGTAAAATAAAAACTGCCCAGCACAAGCACTATAATATTGCAATAAGATCTGAAAACTCACACAGCTACACTTGACTAATGGGAGAGCAGCGTATATAACATGGATACACACTGAACAAAAGGATAAGTCCCATCCTGAGAGGTATGAAGAAGGATGGTGAAAGACTTCATCACACTATTCAGAATGGTAAGCAACCTAAAACTCAAGAATTACTTATTTCTGGAATTTTCCACCTAAGATTTCTGGCCAATCTAATAGACTGGATAAAGGAGAAGAGAAATGAGCAATGTGATGATTGCTATCTTTGTGAATAGGTAGAAATTAGCATAATCAATCATGAAGGATCAGGTTTGGTCAGATGAGATGCCAAAGAGAAGTCAAGCCCTGATGCTTGATAATACAAAATGAGAATTATCAATCTGATCAGCAAACCTGATGGTCGGTAGAGCAGTATGACTTGGCTAACATCTACAATATTTAGAGAATTTGACAATCATGTAGTTGGAGAACAAAGCATATCCTATGTCCTTCAGGAATTTAAACTTCTTGGGTAGCTCAAACAAAATCCAGATTTTAGTTTAAATTCCAAACTAATTTAAAAATTTCGCACACCCAAATTTTCTCTAAGTGCCCCTTTTTCTTTATTGCAGAGCTCAATTTTCATCTATAGGAAGTTTTCCTCTTTTCTAGGTTCACAAATGTCTCTTCTTTAAACCCTGCTATAATACAGGCTATTCCAGGGGCATGGGTCAGGATGAAGGCACTTGCCACCAAGCCTGATAAACTGGGTTCGATCTTCTGGACCCACCCAGTAGAGGAAGAAAAACTGCTCCAGCCCAAATTGTCTTCTGACCTACACATGTACTCCATGACACATACATGTTTCCTCACAACACACAAAAAAATAAAGAAAGAAGTATAACAACAAAAATTGTTTTTAAAAGTTCAGGCTGACCATATCTTTGGCATTTATGAGATGCCTTGTATCAAAGAGTCAGTTATATTTTTTTTGAGTCAGTTATATTTTTACAACTCTTTTTTATGTCTCTTGTTCTTCACAAATAAATTGGAACTGACTTCAAAGGCAGGAGATAATTAATGTAATTCTTCTTTGTTTGGCCCTACAGTCTTCACTCAGAGACCAGCAGAATGGAAGCTCAGGTGGGTGAGGTCTCCTGGGCTTAGACCTTCAACTCTATCTAAACCGGCATCTTGGACAGGGTGTTTGTTCAGTGCCTCTGTTGCCTCATTTATGACTTAACATCCATGCTTATTTCATGAAGATACAACAAATTAAATAACAATTGCAAAGCACTTTCCAGAATATAAATTTCAGTATGAATCACGATATACTATGTTAACAACCACAAAAAAGTCTCAGTGTCTCAAAGGCTGGAAATAACTGAGGTTGATGTCTTCTTAATGTCACAGAATGAATGGGTCAATAAGGGGTTTCTGCTCAACAAGTTCTTCACAGACCCAGCCTACCCACAACCACCATCTTGAATGTCAATGGTTACCATATCAAAATAGAAGAGATCCATAAATGCCTTGCACAAGCAACTAAATAATCCACAAGTGGCATGTCTCACTTCAATTCTGTTATGCCCACTGTTGTAGTTTAGATATGAAGTATCTCCCCAAAAGATTCATGTGGAAACTTGGTCCCTAATGCAATGTTCAGAAGGAGTACTTGGAAAGTAATTGGATCTTGAGGCCACTAACCTAATCAATTGATTGATCCACTGAAAGACTCCTAATTGAATAGACTATTGTGAGTGGGTAGCAATTATAGAAGATGGTGCCTAATTGGAGGAAGTGGATCACTGGGGACATGACTTTGAAAACTGTCTTACTCCAAGCCTCTTCCTCTGTTTGTCTCTGTTGCTCTTTTCTTCCTTCCTGACATGAGATGACAAACTCTGCTTTAGCACATTCTCCCCACCATGATGTTCCAAAGGACCCACACATGCACAAGCCTGTCAACCATGAACTGTACTCTATGAAGCAAAAATGAATTGTCTATCCTTTAAGTGGTTTTCCTCTGGAATTTTATCCCAAAAATACTGACTACTATGGAAAAGGTGCCAGGAGTGGGGTCATGTCTACCCATTCTTGACTATGTTCTTTAGACTTTCAAAGTGCTTTGGGAGAAGAATGAAAAGATTTGGAGAAGCCAGCTAGGAGAAAAAAAACTTAGAAGATTGTAAGCTTAATGACAATTTCTAGTGTTGGCTCAAAATGCCAGAATACTAATAGTAATGTGGAAGCAGAGACTGTGCTCCCAAAGTTTCAGATGGGGACAAGGACTATAGTGAAAGTTAGATTGGAGGTCATTTATATTGTGTTATAGCAAATAACTTGTCTAGATTTCATCTACCTTTCAAGAGTTAGTGGAGGCTAAAATGAAAGGTAATTATTATTCTACAAAACAACCAAGAGTACATGTCATGGCATGGTTATTGCTGATGTCCTTTATCCATATTTAGAGTAAACATAAGTCAATTAAAGTAGAGAGCAAAGATTTGGAAAACACACTGCTTGGCCTGAACAGAAGGCATTTAGAGTTGAGATCAAGGGTGGTAGGACTGATGGCTGAAATTAAATCTATTGAAAAGAAACCAAGTGTTTTATATTAGAACAATAGACAAGATGACTTAAAAGAAACTTAGAAATTAGTTTGACCACACCCATCAAAGGCGGAAGGGTACAAAAGTGAAAACTCACTTATGGATGTTACTTTGGGAAGAGAAGTCTAAGGTTTCCTCTTTCCTCATGTAATGGTTTGAATGAGTATGGCTCCCATAGGCTCATATGTCTGAATGCTTGGTCCCTAGCTGATAACACTGCTTGGGAAGGATTAGGATGTGTGGCCTTGTTGGAAGAGGTGTGTCACTGGGGATGGACTTTGAAGTTTGCTCAAAAGCCCCACACCAGCCCCTGCATTATACAGATGTAACTCCATCTCCTACATATGATTTAAGTGTAAACTCTCAACTACTGCTCCAGTACTATCTCTGTCCTGCCATGCTTCCCATCATGATGGTCATAGACTCTAACCCTCTGAAACTGTAAGTAAGCCTCCAGATTAAATGCTTTCTTTTGTAAGTTGCCTTGGTCATGGTGTCTCTTCACAGCAATAGAAAAGTAACTACAATACCCCATAATCACTCATTTAAGAACTTGACACCACTGCAGCCATAGTCCAAGTGAACCTGTCTCCTGTTTGTGCTAGCAGCAATCCATTGCATCAACCACAGGATGCTGGTTTTGCAATCGTGTAAAATGAAAGAGAGGTTGAATCATGGAATCCTTCACTCATATTTCCAAAGGAAAACAAGGAAGACCAGGCAATTTATCAGCGTCAACTGAAGTCCTTTCAGGATGCTTTGATATGGCAATGTGTGAAATTATAAACATGAAGCTCAAAGCCACAGTGGAGTGCTTAGGAAGTTAGAGGAGCCAGACCATCTGCCAAGGAAAGCTTCAAGCAATGAGCAGAACCAGCCCTGGAGAGATGCCTGGCTAGGCCACAGAGACAGAACTACCCAAGACCTTTACATCTCACATTATACCACTATATACCTCAGAGGCCAGACACAAAGCTAGAGGAATTAATGTTTGCCCTGTGGGTTTTTTTTAATTTGACTTTGAAATAATTCATCTATTATCTTTTCCCTCCTTTTGGGAATGGAAATGTTTACTTTGTGACATTACATGTTGAGAGTATGTTTAAAAAAAAATAGTATTTTTGGTAAAAATGTATACCAAGTCTCATAGCCAAGCGTTTGACTTGAGTCTCAGAGAAGATTCTGAGCTTACATTTTTGATAAATATTATAACTTTCAAGTCCTTGAAAACTGTTAAATATAGACAATATATTTTGCATTATAAGACAGACACAGACCTTTGGGATCAGAGCAGAATGTTTAGATGGTTTAGATGTAAAGGGTCCCTGAACAAATAGGCCCATGTGTTGAAGACTTGGTCCCAACTGTAATTTTTAGAGAGGAGGCTTTGAGGATATGATTGACTCATGATGGATCTGATCTAATCAATAAATCAAGCCATTGACTGACTCATAATTGAATGAGGTATTGGAAAGTGGTGGGGACTGTGGCCTGATTGGAGGAAGTGGGTGCTGAGGGTGAGTTTTCAAAGATTATTTTGAGAGGTACCTAGAAGCCACAAGGCTAACTTCTTTAGGATAAACTTCAAATAACTGTTAAATATTAGATACATTAAAGGCAGAAATTATTTTTAACAATTTCTACTTTTTATAGTAGAAATTCTAAAGAATAAAGCATCTCTTGCCTTTATAAATAGTTGTCTTAGACCTTAAATTCCAGCCCTTTTTGATTAAAAAGTCTCTTATATATTCTTTAAAACTGTACCTGCCACAGTGCTTAATAAATGGTTATCAAATGGAATTCTTATCACTTTGGGTGCTTAATAATAATAATACATTTGTATATTTAGAATCTTGGCTTTGTGAGTTTTCATATCTGTAGATGTTTGTATCTGTGGGGGTTCTTGAATGAATCCCCTGAGTATATTGAGGAGAGACTATGGTTAAATCTAGCTTGTCCTCAACTATTTTAGTATTCAGATACAAGTTCTAGAATGTTGTCATAAATGACAAGACATATTTCTTCTCTAAGGCTTAGTATTCCCTTTTGTATTTATTCATTCATCCATCAGCAGGCACTCATGCTGTTTCCACATCTTGGCTATCATGACTAATGTTGTAATCAATATAGGAATTCATATGTTTCTTTAATGTACTTACTTTATTTCTTTTGGATATATACTTAGTAATGGGATCCCAAATGAGGGATTAATTTATCTCTGAATCTGCCAGTATTCCAAGATCTAACCAAATCTTACTAGGAGATTTTTAATAAGATGTCAAACAAATCATTTACTCAGTTATTCACATATTGCAACATTTTATGCACAATAAAAATAAGAACAAAGCAAGGGACAAGGACAGGTTCAACCTCCTCAAACTCAGTGTCCAGCAGGAAAGAACAACCTTCCAACAGAGTGCATGGAGACACAGTAGAGAGTATATCAGAGCAGTTAGAGAGATTCACAGACTAGTCTTTATTGTAATAAGATCCCCATGAAAGTGGTATTTAGCTGAAGGAAACCAAGTGGTGGATGAGGAGGTAAAAATGTGTTCTAAGATGAGCTGATGATATCACTTCTAGAGTAAGAGGGAGCCTAGTTAGAGATACTGTATTACATCTGCACCAATGAACCACTGAATTCATAGGAAAGAATGGAGACAACATTGGGGGGGTAGGTCCCAAGACACATAAACAAGTTCAAGCATTCTGAGAGGGAGATAGGAAAAAGAGGAGAGAGGGAATATCAGTGTTCTAAACCTCATTCTAATGGCAAGAAGAGCCCAGAAGGATTGAAACGTTTCCCAGTGCTTCAACTTACCACTAAGGCTTAACACAACAGAAAATTATTCTTACTCTTGTAGCAGTTGGAAGCTGAAAACCAGGATATCCATGAGGATGGGCCCTACTGAGATCTTCAGGGAAGATGCTGCTCAGCCCCTTCCAAGTTGCTAGAATTGGCTACTGAACTTTGCTTATAGACATATTACTTCATCCTCTGCCACTGTCACCATATAACCTCTTCCGTGTGCCTTCTCTATCTATGTATCAGGTTCTCTCCCTTCCCCTCACCCCTCCTTTCTTTTCTCCCTCTCTTCCTCCCTCCCTCTTCCTATCTCTCTCCTCACTCCTCCACCCATCCTCCCCCCTCTCTGTAGCTAGAGTTTTCCTGCCTTGCCCACAGTCTGGACAAATCTTTGTCACCCGCCAGTCCCACAGCTGCTCAGACCCAACCAAGTAAACACAGAGACTTATATTGCTTACAAACTGTATGGCCGTGGCAGGCTTCTTGCTAACTGTTCTTACGGCTTAAATTAATCCATTTCCATAAATCTATACCTTGCCATGTGGCTCGTGGCTTACCGGCATCTTCACATGCTGCTTGTCATGGTGGCGGCTGGTAGTGTCTCTCTCTGCCTTCCTGTTCCCTCAATTCTCCTCTCTGTTAGTCCCGCCTATACTTCCTGCCTGGCCACTGGCCAATCAGTGTTTTATTTATTGACCAATCAGAGCAATTTAACATATAGACCATCCCACAACACCTCTCTCTACCAGTCAAACTGGATTTAGGACCCTGATCCAATGATTCATTTTAACTTGATCACCTATGAAAAAAACCTTGTTTCCAAATAAAGTCAAATCATATGCTGTAGCTGGTTGACAAATTTTGGAGGAATATAGTTCAACCTAGTACAGCAGAGCCATAGTATAATTTAACTTTCCTTTTAGAAAAATTACTCTGAGAAGAAAAGGGGGGAAATTAAAGAAGGAGCAAGACTGGAAGGGTGATGATTTACTTCATATACATCTTTGTTGGTTTGGAAATGTGAAGATTATTTTGAGATCTTTGGCATACGTCTCTGAGCCAATAGCTGTTTCCAAGAGTAGCTATTCAGCCCTTACTCTGGGGTGTGAAGATCAGAGAGCTGAGTTCACCTGCTCATGATCACAGAGCAGATCTGGAAGGCTATCAGAGCACCTTTGCTTTCTGCCCCTCTGGGATGACACCTGAGGACACCTCAAAGTAATAAGGATCCTTCCTTGTGGATTTCCAAGATGTCAGAAAGACTGTGCAGTGGCACCAGCCTGGCTGGAAGCACACTTTATATTCCTTATGCAAAGCCAGGGCAAAAGGTGACTAGTTAACACATCATAAAGCAAGGCTGGGCTGTACTGCGCCAGAGATGGAAGGTTCCCACATGCTGTACTATGTCCATTTATTCAACAGCAGGTCAGAAATGTTCTTTTTGAAAAACTAGTAAAAACCCATGCTCACATACACACGCCCGTACTACAGACACCTACTCATGTTTAGAGAATGTGAAGAGTTGAGGCTCTTAGCTGAAACATTCAGTCCCGGAAATGAATTCTGAGACAAAGAGGGATCAACTGAGGAAAATTGTGCAGGCAGGTTGCTGGTGTTGATAGAAGCAGAGACAACTGCATTCCCCTGACCCCTCATTCCTTCTCTGCCTCCATCACCCACAACTGTAAGGCTGTTCTGAATTTTTAAGAGAAGACAATAGAGACCAGGGTCATTCTCGCTGAGGCTTGGTATTTTTTAGGGAGAAACATGAATCTTATGGGACAGGCTACAGATTTCACCATGCATGGCCATGTGGCCCCTTCAAAAATCCTATCAGTTTTCACTTTTATGTTCCATGTCTTTTTTTCTGCAATGTTAAAATAGAATTGGAAAAGGGATGAAGAGAGGGAAGGAAGGAGGGAGGGAGAGAGGGAGGGAGGGAGAGAGGGAGGGAGGGAGGAAAAGAAGGAGGAAGAATGAAATAAACTTGACATGATGAGCTAGAAAATTCAAAAACAGAAAAGACAATGGTTCAATTGATTATTTGGATATTTATTACTGGTAAAAAAAAATGAAAAAGGGGGGAAACAACTTTAAATCAGTTTATAAATCATAAACTTGTTCCCGAAAAATAAAAACGTGTTTGAAAGCAGTTAATAAGCATTTTTTTTTCTTTAGGAAGTGGGTGATTTTTGTGCATGGGGAAAACGGCTCAAGGCTTTGCCTCATCTCCTAGAAGCATCCCATATTCTTAGATGTGACGTTGCCTTGGTAACCACAACTTGGTGACCTCGTTATTTCAACCTAATCCTGCTTTGAAATTATAGTTGCTCCACCCTTTTGCCTGGCTAGCCTGATAACATAATTATTGTAAATGAGGATGGAAAAAAACCAGCATGTTATGGTCCCTCCGGTGACACCAGACAGGTCTCACCTTATCGTGGAAACAGACGAACAATTAAACGGTATGAATCGAAAGCCCTAAAAGTAGATTTTCTTATTTTTTATGGTTTATTATGCTTACTTTCAAAATGTACTGGCTGATTCACTATAGCAGGGTATCTTGATACTACTAAATAAAATGAAAATTTCCCATTTTTGTTTTAAAAAAACTGTCACAGGTGAGGTACTCAATTAAGCATTTGTTTTTCCCAATAGCCAACTACAAGCCAGAATCAGAACATAAATTTTGAATGAAGGGGCTGGCGGTATTTGGGGTTGTTTGCCCGGATTACTCTCTTTTTACAAAAGCCTCACCAGTCATTGTCATCTTGAGTTCATGTTCCTTTCATAACAAAGGGCCTGAGAGACGACATTTAAATTCAGAAAGCATCAGGTACAGATGCAGTTTAAGGAAGTGCAATTGACTCATTTGTTTCCATGTAGGTGCTTTGAGATCACTGTTTAGAAAGGAGGGGAAATTCTGTTCTCTTTCTCATTTATCGCCCCCCCCCCAAGTCCAAAGATCTTAGCTCTCAGTAACATTTCCATACTATAATAAATTCAAATGCTGACAGTCTGAATAGCTATGAGATATGGCCATGTCCCTTACGCTTGGGGTGCCCCTCACCTTTCCCTCCAGGACACAGTCCCTAGTTCTGCTCACTACAACTCGGTCACCTATTGTCTCCCCCAAAGATGCTCAACTGTGGCACTTGGGAAGGGCAGACTTGTGTATTTCATACACTCCATTCTCCTTTGCTGATTGTCGTTGCCCTTCTGTCTGATTGCTGTGTGCTTCCATAAATGTATGTGTATGTATACATATACATGTATGCATACATGTGTGTGCATATATATACACGTGTGTGTGTGTGTGTGTGTGTGTGTGTGTGTGTGTGTGTGTGTGTGTGTTGGTTTTTTGAGACAGGATCTCACTTTGTAACCTTCACTGGCCTGCAACTTAGTATACAGACCAGGCAGGCCTCAAACTCAGAACTCTTCTTGCCTTTGCCTCCTGAGTACTGGGATTTAGGGATGCACCAACACACCTGGCCCCAAAATAATTATTTGATACTGATAAATATAATGTTGGCCTCAGCACTGAGTACCACTGACAGGTGACGGGTGAGTCTCCTATTAGAGTCATTTTCCAGCTAGAAACCTGGACCACACTTAAATATGACCAGGGCATCAGAGCATCCACCCTGACATCCCGCCCCCCTTCCCTGCTAATAGAGCTGCTTCTGCCTCTTTCTTACATCTACCAGCAACGTAGTGGACAGCTTAAGAATGTAAGGAAGGACTGTAACTCTTCAAGAAGCCTACTAAGTCAAAACTTCAGCGCCACCGCAACATTGCCTTTTGAGGTAGAATTTGAAGAGGGATGCATTCCAGCTAAAGGCATATCCTCCTTTTTGCTGGGACGTAAGTAAAAAGGAACATTTTACAAAATGTGAGCTTAAGATACAGAATCCAAAGCCATTATAAACCCCACACATTATGGCCACAAGAAGTACAGGCTGGGACTGGAGAGATGGCTTAGCAGTTAAAAACACTGGCTGCTCTTCCTGGGGAACCAGGTTCAGTTCTAAGAACCCTCATAGCAGCTCAAATTTTCTGTAACTCCAGCCTCAGGTATCCAACACCTTCTTCTGGCTTCCATAGGCATCAGGCACTCATATGGCACACAGACATGCATGCAGGCAAAACACCCATATGCATAAAAATAAATTAATAGATAACTTTTAAAGATTTTTATAAAAAGAAGAAGTAGTACAGGTTGAACATTCCTAAACCCAAAAAGTCTAAAATTCAGTTGTTACAACACCTGAAAGGAACATTCTACAACTGAACTCATGTGATGCCTCACAGTTAAAACACAGGTACACTAAAAGAGTAGACAAAATGCTCTTCAGGTTGTTAGAAGGTATAAATGATACATAAGTGAATTTTGTGTTCAGGCTGGGGTTCCAGTCTCAAGATAGTTCATTGTATATATACAAATATCCTAAAATTCAAAAGAAAAAAAAAACTCAAAATTCCTAAACATCTATGTTCCCTGAGTTTTTCAAATAAGAATGCTCTGATGGTGGTGGTGATGGTGGTGATGGTAGTGGTGATGGTGGATGGTGGTGATCACAGCAACTAACATTAGTGAGTTCTCATACCACTGTTGGCCACATTTTACAGAGAAGAAACTGAAACATAGCCAGCGAAGTGACTTATACAGAATACCAAAGTAAGAGGCAGACCAAGGCTCAAATGAACTTGTAGACTCTATTATTCTACCTGCCCTTTTCTTAGACCAGACTGTAAAACAGGGACCAATGTCTGGACCCTGCTAGTAGACACATTAAAAACTCACTCTGAGAAGAAAGTTCTAAATAGTTCAAACCACCAGTAGACACAAGAGACAAAAGAAACAAATTCTAAGAGCAAATATCCTTGACTTCCAAGAGCTGAGCTAAGTGTGTCCCTTAGCTTTGCCAGTCTTTTCAGAGGGGTTGGTTTCTGCTTGGTGCTCTTAAATCACAGTCATATATACAGAACGGTGCCACACTGCTCGGCAGATCCAAGCATATGTGCACGGAACAGGAAAGACAAGCAACCGTTATGAGACCAGTTGTAATCTGAAGATGTGGGACTAATAAAAGACAAGTTCAAGGTCCAGGCTAAGCAGTAACAGAAGCCAGACAACATGAGGAACAAATGTTATCATGAAAAGAATAGAAACTGGTGCAGGTCCTGAGATAAATGCAGGAATTATAACAACACAGACGGTAGAAGGGCTGAGGACTCCCCAGCAAGCAATGTCATGCTCCCTGACTGAAAAACTGGCTCTACTCCACTCAACAGCGTACTTAAGCCAGGAAGACACAGGGACCAATAGGAGGCCTCGGGGACAATGAGGAAGACAATGCGGGCTTGGTGTAGAGAAGGAAATCTCTGAAGGGAAGTCTGACATCCCTGGGGCTCAGTGTCCTGAGTCTCCTAGCTCCTCTCTGCAGGATGGACTTGAAAGTAACCTTCCTGTTTCTTGGGCCTCCTCCCTGCACAGCCTCTTCTCTCCTGTGAGAGCTGTCAGTACCGGAATGAACTTCCTGTGACAGCCCTTAATAAAAGCATGCACAGCCAGGAAGCAGTGAAAGGGGAGGCTTCACTCACTTGTCTTCTGGCGAGAACTATCACAGGAGACTCGGCTGGGACCGCAGCCGAGTCCACAGACACCACATAAAACACACTCCTGTCAGGATGGCTATCTACAACCATCATTTTAGCCCTGAGCCAGTGCCAGGTTACAGTGGACTCCGGGATACTCCAGACACTAATACTCCTGGCCAAGGATTATTAATGTAGAATAATTTACTGATCCTCCTGGTGTTGTCTTTAAAGTGTCCATCTACTCCACTCTCCACAGGCTTTGGGGCCCACGTGCACTTCTGTCTTGCTGCGATGCTATTTACTTGTTCTTAAACAGATGCCATGATTCTTTAGGGTGCCTCCCTCTGTGTCTGTTGCTTAAAGTTCTTTAGGGTGCCTCCCTCTGTGTCTGTTGCTTAAAGTTCCACACCCCAATTCCTCCTCTGGCTCCTCCTTCAGCTTGGCTATCTTTCCTATGTTTAGTTTCGGCTTCCTCTGACTTATAACATGCTGTAGAAATCCCTCCTGCACTAAATGCTAAGCCTTCTTTTACTCTGCAAACATTCTGTGTTTTTTCCTCCTCCTCTCTACTGCCATGGCTCTCATCCTGTCTTCCCCATCACCTCCACCCCGTGTTAACTATAAATCCCATGACAGCCAGAACCAAAGTAGACACTCCACAAATTCATCTATTTATTCACTTGACGCATATTTACTAAATAGATTCTGTGCCAGACACTGAAGTGAAGGGCTGAACAAGCCAGATGAGGTCCCTGCCCTCATCTCTCATTCTTTGGAGGACAAAAGGGTGTGTGTGTGTGTGTGTGTGTGTGTGTGTGTGTGTGTGTGTGTGTGTGTGTGTGTAAAATCAACTGAATAAAACCAAACAGGATTACAGATTGTTTAAGTGGCATGACAAAAACAGTATGATAACATGAAAGAGGAAAATCGATTAGTACCATTAGGTCCCAGTCTTTGAACCCTGGGAGAACACATCACCTGCAACTGGAGCCATGTTCTGTCATTGGGCACTAATAAGGAGGACGTCTTAGAAAGCATCAGGCACTGAGGTCCTGGGGAAATCATAGGTCAGTGGTGGGGGGCTGATGATGGAACCAGAGATGTCAATCACCAGTGATGGGGATTTTGTCAGATACTCATGTGGGGCTGGGGTGGTGGAGGGAAAAATGAGAAGCATGTCAAAGACTGAAGATAAGTTTGCTAGAAGGGCCCCTGCTGAAGGAGACTTGCCACCCTGTGGTGCAGAAAACCAACAAGCCTGAGACTTTCCTAACTCCCTGGGTTGGAAATGGCCCTTCCACTTACTAACTGTGATCTTGGCTGCATTCTCGGCTCCCCATGCCTTAGCTTGCTCATCTGTGAAATAAGAGCAGTGTGAGGGTGAAGTCACTACATCATGTGAGGATTAGATCAATTCACATAAACTAGTCCGAACGGGACAAGCACTTAGTGAGTGAGTGGGACATGAGTGGCCACTGTGACCGAGTTTACGAACACAGAAGAATCTGCCCCAGGAGGAAACGCAGTGAGGCATTACAGGAAAGTGCAGGTCTGGAGAGGAGAAGAGGTGGAGAATGACTCCAGGGTGCCCAGCCAGCCTTCAGCAGCTTTGCCTTTGTCCATGAAGGACCACGGAGAGAATCCATTGTGTCTAGAGCTACCCTGTAGGTTAGGACCAAGTTAGGAAAAACAAAGGACATGCCCTCCATCCTCAACAGCACATTTGCAACACTAAAAGTCAGAAAGGAAGGCTAAACACCCAGGAAAGATGCCAGCCAGCAGGTAACCAGTGCTGAACTATGCAACCAGATCCCAAAGATGGGAACAAGGAAGAGTTTACCTATGTTTATAGTGTGCCAGACATTGCCACGTGGCCTTTTGCATGGCTTTCCTGCTTGAGTTCAACCAAAGGGTATGTATGTATTATACCACTTCCTCCAAAGATAAGACTTCTAGGAGACTCCAGAGAAGGCAGAAAGATAAATCTAGAAGCTTCATGAAGATGCAAGGTTTAGGCTCAGCCCGAAAAAAGTGTTTAACACAAATAGCTTTAGATTTAATTTTTACCTGTTTGAATGATGTACACATGTGTGAGCATACGTCTTTGTGCAGATACACAGGCATGTGGGGGGGGGGGAGGCCATAGGGTTACATCAGCATTTTCCTCAGTTGCCCTTCACTTTATTTATTGAGGCAGGGTCCCTCACTTCAGCCCAGAGCTGGACAATTTAGCTAGTCTAGCTGGCCAGTTTGTTCCGGAAAATCTCCTGCCTCTGAGAACTGAATCCTGGGATTACAGATGGATTGCCTTGTCTACCCTGCATTTATGTGGGTCCTAAGGATCAGCATGCTGGTCCTCATGCTTTCATGGTAAGCATTTTACCCACTGAATCATCTCCCTGACCCCTATTCAATACTTATTAATTTAGTAGGTCTACATGCAAATTAGTGGGTTCTTATCGCGGACTCTTCATCCTTGTATGTTCTCACACATTCGTCTCATTCACTCCACTGGCCTGCCTGTGCTCCTCCCTTCTCTAGCTGCTCTGCTTTCTTCTCCCAGGTAATTTCCTCTTCTGCTTACCTGTTATTTGTGGTCCATGACCCTATTTCTTACCTCCCTTAAGATTTCTTCCTCATCTCTCACAATCTCCTTATAGCTTCCTGACCTGCAAAAACACAGTATATACATACAGTATTGGCCCTTCTGAGTCTAGCTTATTTTCCTTGACATAACGATTTCTGGTTGTACTCCATTTTCTGCAAAATATCATGATTTTATTATTCTTTGTGGCTGTATAAAAGTCCATGGCATATATGTACCACACTTTAAAAAAATTCATCCATTATCAGTTGATGGAGCATCTAAGCTGGGTCCGTTTCCTGGGTGTTGTGAATAGAGCAGCAACAGACATGGACATGCAGGTATCTCTGTGGTATGTCGACTTACATTTGTGTCTATGTCTGAGAACAGTGTAGCTAGGTCACAGGGCAGTTCTATTTTCAGTTTTTAGGAGACCTCCTTATTGGTTTGCATAATGACTCCACAAGTTTACACTCTCACCTCCAATGAATAAGGACTCCTCTTTCCCCACATCCTCACAGCATTTGTTGTCAATATTTCTTGAGAGCTATTTATGACTTTAGTGAGGCGGAATCTGAAGGCACTTCAGACTTTTTGCATTTTCCTGATGGCTAGGATGCTGAATGCTTTTTCAATTTTTTTTTGACTACTTGTATTTCTTTCTTTCTTTTTTTTTCTGTCTAATCAGTTCATATCCCACTTATTGGCTGGGTAATCTTGTTCTGAGTGCTTAATTTTTGCAGTTCTTTATATACTCTAGCTATAAATCCTGTCTCATACATAGTTGGCAAATATTTTTTTCCTCTTCTGTAGGATACCGCTTCACTGCGGTGATCGTTCCATTTCTGTGCACTTTCTTAGTCCCATCTGTCCACTCTGGTGTTACTTTCTGTGTTCTCAGTGCCCTGTTCAGAAAATCCTTACCTGTGCTTCTGTCCCAAAGTGTTTCCCCTCTGGTTTCCACCAGCGGTTTCAAAGTTCTTCTACTGGTAGAAATCTAGTTTTCCCAGCTATCTGTGCTGGGTGGTGGTGGTGGTGGCGGCGGCGGCGGCGGCGGCGGCGGCGGCGGCGGCGGCGGCGGCGGCGGCGGCGGCGGTGGCGGCGGCGGCGGCGGCGGCGGCGGCGGCGGCGCACGCCTTTAATCCCAGCACTCGGGAGGCAGAGCCAGGAAGATCTCTGTGAGTTCGAGGCTAGCTTGGTCTACAAAGGAGAACCCCTGTCTCAAAAAAAAAAAAAAAAAAAAAAAAAAAAAAAAAAAAAAAAAAAAAAAACAATAACAACAATAAACAAACAAAAAACAAAAAAGAGGCTATCTGTTCTCCAATGTCAAAATTAGGGAGTGCTATTTCAGGGTCCCCTAGTCTATTCCACTCTTCTACATGTCTGATTTTGTGCGGTATGCTGTTTTTATCATCATGGGTCTATAATTTGAGATTGGGTATTATGATACCTCCTGCGCTACTTTCCACTAAGGATTGCTTTATCAATTTAGGGTCTTTTGTGCCTGCAAATCAACTTTAGGATTGTTTTTTGTAGTGCTGTGAAGAATGTCACTAGAATTTTTATGGAGATTGCATTTAACCTACAGATTGCTTTTGGTAATGGGGCCACTTTCTTAATATTAATTCTGCCTTTCCATGACCATGGGTGGTCTTTCCATTGTCTAGTATCTTCTACCATATGTTCCGCAGTATCTTAATGTCGTCACTGTAGAGGACTTTCACTTCGTCGGCTAGGACTATTCCTAGGTTTTGTTGTTTTATTTTCTGAAGCTATTGGTTTGTTTGATTTTTTGTTTTGTTTTTTGTTTTTGTTTTTGTTTTCTTATCCCACCTGATCCCTCCTATTCCCATTCCCACCAAAACCCAATCCACCCACAAAATCTATTCTATTTCCCATTCCCACAGAGATTCATGAGTCTTCCCAGGGCCCTCCTTGGTACTTAGCCTCTCTGGGTCTGTGAATGGTAACATGATTATCCTTTACTTACCAGCTAATATTCACTTATAAGTGAGTACATACATACTATGCTTTTCCTTCTGTGTCTGGGGGGCCTCACTCAGGATGATTTTTTTTTCTAGATTCAACTGCATCTGCCTCCTAAGGGCTGGGATTAAAAGTTCATGCCACTACTGCCTAGCTTTCTGAAGCTATTATGAATGAGATTTTTTTCCCCTAAGCAAGCTCATTTTTGATGTATAGAAAAATCTAAGGATTTTAGTATGTTGATTTTGTATCTTGCTACTTTGCTGAACATGTCTATCATGTCTAAGAGTTTCCTGGTGAGAATTTAGACTCGTCTAAGTATAAAGCCATATGGCTCACAAATAGAGATAATTTGGGTTCTTCTTTTCCTATTTCTATCTCTTATGTCTTTCTCTTGTCTTACTGCTGTAGCTTAGACTTCAAATAATAAAGAGAGTTGGGGGGGCACCCTTGTCCTGTTCTTGATTTTAGGGGAAATGCTTTCAGTTTTCCCCTAGTCAGTATAATATTGGCTGTACGTTTTTCATATGTAGCCTTTTTTATATTGAGGTGTGTTCTTTCTATGCCTAGCTTCCTCACTGTTTGTATCATGAAGGGATGTTGAACTTTCTTGAAGGTCATTATTCCACTGACTGAGACTGAGATATGATTGATTGAGACTGAGACATGATCGCTGTCCCTTTGCATTCATGTGCTGAATTGCACTTACTGATTTGCATGTGTTAAACTAACCTTGCACCCATGGACTAAAACCAACTTGGTCACAGCGTAGAATGTTCTTAATGTGTTCTTGAATTCAATTTCCAAGTATTTTATTGAGGGTTTTTTTTTTTCCACAATTACCAGGGAAATTGGCCTACAGTTTCCTTCCTTCCTTCCTTCCTTCCTTCCTTCCTTCCTTCCTTCCTTCCTCTCTTTCTTCTTTCTTTTTTCCTTCCTTCCTTTCTTTCTTGCTTTGTTATCAGGTAATGCTGGCTCTGCAGAATGAACTTGATAGTGTTGGATGGTGGTGTTTAAGTAGAAGGACAAATCCTAGAGGGACTAGGGTAGCAAAATCAAGCAGAAATAAAGGGCGAGCCACAAATATAAGCCATTTGTTCATTATACAACAATTATTTAGATAATACTTTCCTTGTGGCCATTTTTCAAAACGTAGCAAGAAGTAGATGAAATACACTTTTAAAAGGTATTTTATTCAACTCAGTTTTTGCAACCAGTTACCACTCCAACATTTGAACTGTGTAAAAAACGTTGAGATGCTGCACATTGTTTTCAGGGTAGTACACAGACACAGTGCACAAGCAGCCATATTTTGAGTGCTCTGTCGTTACACATGCTACCAACTTGAACTGCAAAGGTCAAGGAATGGTTTTTATCAAAGTGTCTCCACGGCTGGGTCACCTTACAAATCAACACTGATGGAATCTACCCAATCACATCCTTAGGGAAATACCAGAATTATTCCATTTTACAGAGGATCCCAACATACAGAAGTTTAACCCCTGAAAAGTGTACTGGCATATGACTTACACTCAGTCCTGGGTATAGGCAGGCACATACCTGTGGGGATTTTACACATCAAAGGCACGACGATGCTGATCAGGAAGAAGCCCCAAAGATGCCGACATCAGAGTCATCATCAGCCTACACTACGCGGGACTGGATTTGGAGGTTTTGGAGGCACATAACATGGAAAGTCACCAAACAAACACAAACACTTTCCTCTTTCAGTTGAATGGGAATGGGAAACACCTGTAAGCTGCTCCCCAACAGCAAAGCTACAAAGGGGTACTCTGGGTGGTTCCCAAGGGCACCTGGGGGCATAGACATCTAACCTCTGTTACAGAAGAGCTCTCACGGAAGCAGCCCCTGGATGGGGTCTCTTTGGCTGGCCAGGCAAGATGGATTTCACACTTTTTGCCAGATCTTTGTTGTCAGTCCCTAAAATTGTTAAGAGAGGAAGAGTGGCGATATCAAAATTAATAATTCGTGACCTGAAAGGGGGACAGTAGGAGTTCCAAATCTGTCTCCATTAGGATCCTTCCCGCTCCTCCTCCGCTCCTCCTCCTCCACCCCAGCTCACGCTCCTCTGCTCCTCCGGGTTGAGCAGCCAGGCCCGCGCTGGTGGAAAAAGATGTTTACACAGCGCTGCAGAAAGACCTTCTCCCACCCTGGGCAGGGTGCGCGTCTTCTGAGGAGGGTTATGTGGGGCTTAACCGCTTCATATGCAAAGATGCTGGGCCTTTCATATTTCTCTTTTGTTTATTTCTCGCTAGATGATCCCTCACTGGATTCCACGGGGATTTTTGAGACTTTCCCTACCACGTTCCCCACCAGCAGAGCCCACCAAGAAACCGGCTCAGCGGCGGGAATTCAATGCTCTGTGCTTTTGATAACTCGGGATTCTGTGGGACAAAGATTCGCTCCACCATGAAGTCAGGCTTTATACCGCCCAGCTCTTCTTTGCAGAACCTGCGTTTTCAAGTCAAGACGCACTGAGCAGGAGTCAAAAGGCAGGGCCAGCTGCATGCCGGATATTTGTCTATTTCTTTTCTTTTCCTTTTTCCCCCCTTTCTTTTTCTTCACTCACCTTTCCTTTGCTTTTTTGCTTTTCTTTTCTTTGGGGGTGGGCATGGCTGCCGTGGCCCAGGCTCTGAACAGTCCTCCTGGCACGTGCTTACAGGCTGCTCAACACTAATGATGCGATCAAGTTTTCTGCCAAATTCTGGAGCTAAAGGGAAAGACAAAAAAGAAATTTTCGTCAACCACCCCCAGAATTCATTCCCCGAGGCACTCAGCTGTCCTTATCAGCCAGTCTCGGGTCACTAGCGACCCCAAGTGGCCAATTTAAAATAACACGTGAAGCGCCCCCACCCACCACCACCACCACCACCACCACCACCACCACCACCACACACACACACCCCCTTCATTCTGCAGAAAAGAAACACGCTTCAAGGTTTTACTCCCAAGTCTGGATAGAATTTTAAAACCACAAAGCTTGAAGAATCTTTAACGCCACGTAGCTCAGCCACCTCATTTTATCATTTTCTTTTTGCATTTCTGAAGATCAAACTCAAGACCTCACACCGAGTGAGTAAACACTCAAAACACTGAGCAATTCCTGGGGCCCACCCCGCAACCATCTTACTCCATAGGAGGCAAAGAGTCAGACAGGTAAAGTTGTGTTCAAAGGTCACACAGTCCACGAGTGTCATTTAGGAACCAATGCCAGGGACCACTCCTAGAGAGTCTATGCTTCTGGGTCTTAGTTTCCTAAAGGAGACGGGGAAGGCTTTCGTTTCTCCGGACCACAAAAGGACAGCTGTGGCAGTTAGGAGACTGCATATCTTAACAGAGTCGAAGTTCGGCTGCATACACTCCCAATGCACATCCTCTCTCTTCCCTTCTATACCCACAACTGACCAGGAAACACAAAATTGAGTCATGGCAAAGAGTCAGGAGGACACAGCATTTGGTAAACACAGAGGAGATTCTTCCTCCCAGAGTGAGGGGGCAGTGTGGATTTGGATTTCCACCCTCATAACAGCACGGAGAGGACACTATTGTTCCCATTTTACAAATAGGAAAATGAAGGCCCATGGACATGAAGTCACTTGTTATAATCAGGCAATGACCAGATTGCAAAACCTATTTTCATACAATTTTATTTATGAATGTCTCAATTTGCCCAGCCATCAAATGGGATCATAAAGTTTGTGTGTAAGAGTCAAAAGATATTAGTGTTAGACAGGGTCCTTTGTAAAGCCCTCCTTCAAACAAAATAAATACACAAGACAAAAATGGATGATGTCTACCTGCATGTATAGTCAGGCTCAACACCCACAGTTCCCGTATCTGCAGATTCAAGTTGGTATGGCTCAAGAAAACTCAGGGGAATGATTGGATCTGAACTGAGCATGAATGAACATTTTTCTTTTCCTTGTGATTATTGCTTAAGCAACACAGTGGATAAACCAATTACACTGTAGTAATACATTAAGAGTAACAAGTGACCTAGAGGTGACTTTAAATAAATGAGATGATGTGGGAGGTGATACACATTTCTCATGAGAGACTGGGCCACTTACAGATTTGAATATCCACAGGGATCCTCTAACTACCATCCTATGGATACATAGGGAAAACAGAACAGGGCCACTTGTGTGGCCAATGCAGGATTGGGAACAGAGGTCCACTCAGTATTTGCAGTATTAGGTCCTATTTCTATACTTCATTTTAGTTATCCTGTAACACACATTTTAGGGTTTGTTTAGCCCAAGATAGAAGTTTATTTAAGTTTGGTGGTCAGCATTGCTGTGTTGCTGGTGTTCAAACCACAATGTGCTTCTTTTATTTTAAAGATATTTCTAAATTTCTTAATTATGTTTATATGGGGAGGGGGTCAGTGAGTGCAATGTCTACAGAGGCCAGAAAAAGGCATCAAATCCCCTTTGGCTAAAGTTCCAAGCTAACCCACATGGGTTCTGGGAACCAAACTCTGGCCTCTCCAAGAGCAGTATGTGCTCTTACCTGCTGACCTATCTCTCCAGAACCTCACAATGTGTTTCTAAGCTCAAGTCCCTCTTTAAGAGATAGACAGAGACATATCATCCAAAGTCTGTTCCCAAACCAGGCAAGAAGAGACCTGGGGTCTCTATAAATTTTAAATATGACATCATAGATACATTTAACTGTGTCTGTTGTCATGCTTTGCCACTACTGGAATAGTTTCAAATTAGATGCAGTTGACTTTTAACTCAAATATCACCATAGCATCCAAAAGTTTCAAGAGAAGGTAGCAAATTTCAAAACCCCCTATACTGGTCCCGGGTGTACATCCCAAGAACTTTTAGCACACCACACAGATCCCTGAGTCTCCGCTTATGTTACAACACTATCCGCAGCAGCCAAGTTATGGAATCATCCTAGGTATCCATCAACAGATGAGTGGATAAAAAAATACAATATTCCTTATTCAGCCATAAAAAAAGAATGAAATTATGTCACCTGCTGGAAAGAAGATTCAACTAGAGACCCATCATATTAAGCAAAATAAGCCAGACTCAGAATGACAAATATTACATGTTGTCTCTCACTTGTAGATCACAGAATGCATGTAGAGGCAACCATACATATGGGGGGGGGTGTCTAGGGGAAAGAAAGAAACTGGTGAGGATGAGGAAGGGAGTGTGAAAAGAAAGGGGAGGGCATGGGGAGTGGATGTAGTCAAACCTGAAATAAATTTGACTTGAAATAAATTATCTTAATAAACCTGTCACTGTGTATAATGGATGTACACCAATGTGGGCAGGGGGGCACTGTCGAATTCAATCTGCTCCCAGGAGATCCCATTTTTCCTAAAACAAAAACCAGACCCTTTGACTTGATTCAAAAACAGAAACAGAAACACCAGTCACCTACCCTGTGTGTCACCTTTCCATGACACCTCTCACTCTGTCTCCTTTCATCAGTGGACTGGACCTGCACCCCCTGTCCCCACCCCACGCCCTGCCCCACAGTAGGACACTGCCCACACTTGGCAGCTCTTTCTTAGGCACAGACAACACAACCTTTGCTGTCTGCCTGAAGCACCATGGAGACCATCTGGAATTTTCCCAGCACAGACACTGAAGTTACTGCAGGAGAACAGGAGGTAATAGGAATGACAGAAACATGAGGTCAGATTGATTTACGATGCACACGCAGTTCTGGAGCCAGTAAGTCCCCTGTTCTAGAAGAAGATAGGAAAGTTAGTGGAAATAGTCACAACCCTTGTTTAAAAGCATATGTGTGCCATGCTTGAAACTCTAACCAATATTACTATGTTCCAATCCTAGAATTCCATGACTACTAATTTGCCAAACTGAAATAATCTAACGTGGGTAGTAACTTACAAAGATGCTCATTGCTAACTTACTCATAATTACAAAAAGTGAAAAACAATGGCTCAAACCAAGAAGCAAAGTGCGCACCAACAAGGCTTAGGGTATGGCCCCAATAGAGTAGAATAAAAAAAATGTAGAGATCAAAAGGGTTTTAAACCAAAACTGTGTTTTTAATGATAACAACTGAAAAAGTAGAAGGAATTTGAAGGACTTTAGTGGGAAAATGGTGCACGTGTTGAGACCAGACATTTTAAACTGAAGTGTCACCATGAAGAGGGGGTTGGCAGGTTAATGTCACCACGTGCTCCCATCACCAAGACATCCTGCCAAGTGTATGTCACACGTGGTCATAGACTAAACCCTCTGAAATCATGAGCCAAAATAAAAATTCCTTCTAGTAAGTTCTTCTCTTGGATATTTGGTTACAGCTGCACAGAGGTAACCAATAGCAACTGTCCAGACACAACTACCTCTTGCCGATTTCTTAGCAGTAAATTGATTAACTGGATAACAAATTACATTCCCTCATTATTTGAGAATGCAGTTGACAGGCAGGGTTTCCCTAGTTGACAGGCAGAGTTTCCCTAGTTGACAGGCTGGGTTTCCCTAGTTAACAGGCAAGGTTTCCCAGTTAGCTCCAACTGTCAACTCAACACAGCCTAGAACTAACTAAGGCATTGTCTAGATCAGAGTAGCCTATCTGTGGGAAACTGCATTAATTGTTAATTAATGTAGGAAGCCCCTCCCCCAGTCCACTATGGGTGGTTCCATCCCAGAGCAAATGGTCTTGAGCTGTATAAGAAAGCTAGGTAAAGACAAGCCTGAGCAAGCAAGCCAGAAAAAGTAGCTTCGTGATTTCTGCTTCAAGGTCCAGACTTCCCTCAGTGATGGGCTGCTTCCCTCCCCATGTTGCTTTTAGTTGAGTATTTTATCACAGCCGCAGAAAGGAAATTAGAACACAGGGTTTATGTGAATTCACTCAACTGATATGCATTGGATGCTCACGATGCCCTCTTCTGACAGATGAGAGATACAAGATTCCCTACAAGTTATGGGGCTGGCATTCTGTCAATGGCCAAATGTGAATAATACCAACTCTGTTAAGCACTGTGCTCACACTGACTTAGTGGCTATCTGAGGTAGTGATTCTCCTAACCTGTGATGGCCAACCCATAATGGAATACACAGCAGTACCCTGATGCCCAGATATCTAGAAAGGTCCTCATTACTCAAGACCCATGCATTGGTGATGAATGCTAGAAGCCGCCATAAGCTCTCTGGAAGAGCATTGCAATTAATATATAAAAACAATCACACTCACATTAGTCAGGGCCAGCAGAGTCATGATTCGGAGACATTCCCTCCAGCCTGTCAAGTGGTGCAGATGGCAGGAGAGACTTGAAAGAGAGCTGTGGTAGGGTTGGTGAGAATTAATCATGTCTTCTAAATAATAAACTCTCAAAAATGTGCTCTAGGGGACCACTCTTACCTAGCCTAGAGGTTGGAGCTCATTTTTGGTTTTTTTCAAGCGAGTAATAAAAGCATTAGCATAAGCCACAATGGTTTTACATTTGTTAAGCTTCCTCTATAAATAACTTGAGATCTGAAAGTACTGAAGCAGAAAAGAAATGTTCAACAGGAAAGAGTAAGAATCCAAAGAGGAGAGAAAAAGTCAACTGACTGGTTTCCCAAGACTACACTGCCCCCCACAAGCCCCACCCCACCCCCACCCCACAGGCTTCCCCAGGTAATCTATGGTGTCGCCAGCGTGATCAACCAAAAAGCTTCCCCGCCTTTCTATAACCTGTATAACTTCTTTCCCGATATGGATTTCAACTGGGCTTAAAACTGTCACTAAATCTCCAAAAGATTCATCAAAAACTAAACAACAGAACAGAAAGGGGTTTGAGGCTGAAGGTAAAAGATTAAGGCCAAAGGTTCTGTCCTGAGGAACTGTTGTTTGAACAGGAAATCAAATGACCTAAGGTGGTTGCCGGAGGGAAGGAAGGAACGGCCATAAATCAAGGAAACAGCACCCTCCCCCTTGCTCTCATGCCCATGGAAAATTCTCAGAGAAAACTCAAGAAAATGAAAATAGAACCAGCCCCAAATCCATCCCAGATGTCCACTTTTGACTCCCCAAGAAATGGGAGAAAGAAATGGAAAAAATTATTTAAAATAAAAATGAACGACTTGGGATGTGTTCCCCTCACTTTGCCCTCCATAATGAATCTTCTCTAATTTTAAGCCAAATAGCAAATTCAACAATTGCTGCTTTGTTCACAGAATGTGTCTGCATACATTTCCCTTCTCCAGCTGTGTCCATGGCTTTGAGGAGAGAAACCAGAATTCCTCCCTACACCAAGGACACACACAGCTGCCAGTGGATGCACAGTACGTGGTTACTGGTTAACATAAAGTGGGAGGTTGACGTCAAGTCCGACTTTCTTTTTTGGGACTACCGGCCCACAAATAACAACATACTTTAGATTTTAAACCAAATTTTAGATGTATTTAATTTATGTGTATGAATGCTTTTCGCCTGCATATATGTGAGCACCATGTGTGTACCTGTTTGACCCCCTGGAACTGGAGTTATAGATGGTCGTGATTTAACATGTGGGTGCTAGGAATTGAACCCAGGTCCTCTGTAAGAGCTGAAAATGCTCTTAACTGCTTAGCAATTTCTCCAGCCCCCCCCCCAACATAATTCATAATAGCTTATCCCTAGTCCCTCAAAATTTTGATAATAAAAAATGGGCTGAAAAAGGAAAACTTAGAAAATAGATTTCTTGCAATCATTCATGTTCAAGTTGCTCTATTTTGACAAAAAGTTCATGGATTAAACCAAGAAATTCATGAATAAATATAAAAATAGAAAAATCTATTTTTATAATGTTTTAGATCAATGTCTTTAATTTTTAAGGCTTTTGAAAAAATAAATTTGAGTTGTGCAATGCTCCCATTTTAAGACTTTCAATGTTTTAATATCTGCAGTTTATTTTGACATACTTCTATATATGTACGATATATGATATATATGTGTGTGTGTGTATGCATGAATGTATGTGTCGTCTTTACTTTAGCCCCTAGGTGTAGCAGGAATCTTAACAGTTCTTATTAATAAAATCAAACCTGAGGCAGGTATTGGGGTGAGCACTGGAAGATCAGAGAAGTCTAACAAGCCACAGCTACCTCACCTGGCCAACTTCTCAGCTGGTCTTGTTTCTTCAAACTGGAAGCTTCTGTGTCTTTATCCCAAAGGCTCTCAGCTGAACTGCTGCTCAAAAGCCTGAAGCTTAACCAGCCAAATGCTTAATCAGACCAAATGCTTAACCAGACCAAATGCTTCTAGTTTCTGGTCCTCATGCCTTATATACCTTTCTGCTTTCTACCACCACTCCCTGGGATTAAAGTCGTGAGTATTCAATGTGGCCTTGAACTCACAGAAATCAAGAGGGATTTCTACCTCTGGAGTGCTAGGATTAAAGGTGTGAGTGCCACCATTTTCTAGCCTCTGTATCTAGTGGCTGTTCTGTCTCTGACCCCAGATAAGATTATTAGGGTGCACAATATTTTGGGGAACACAATACCACCACACCCAGGGTAGTTAAGATCTTTGAGAAACCCAATGATCTCCTTTCGTGGAAAAACCTAACTTAGACCTTGTTTTGAATCTTTTTTGCATCAATAAACTGAGAATTCTCATCCATGATCCACCTAGTATGCTAGCTAATCCTATCACTGACCACACGTGCCTGCAGCAATCTTTGCTTGCCATCTGAGAAGGCCAAGGAGCAGAGAGCTAAGGCCTCACCACAAGAGACTAGACATATGACTCATCCGTTCCACTAACTAATAACTCTTAAAATGTGAACAACAAAACTCATTTTAGCTTCACAATATCACTTGAGAGCAACCTCATGGAAAAGGGAGAAATCAATGCTTTCTTGGAATCTGTTACCTTGGAGGAAAGCAGCACCCACCAAAACCACAAGACAATGGTGAATGCTTGTTTTAGTCAGCTTCACATTGCTATAACAAAATAATTAAAGTAATTAATTCCATAACAGGAAAGGATTTTATTTTGGCTCAATACTCTGAAGGTAGCACCATTGTTTTGGACCTCATGCAAAAGCAGGCCATCAAAGAAGAATAGGATGGAATTAAACCATTTACATAAGCCAGGAAACAAAGAAGAGGACAGGCCTGAATCTGTCATCTCTTTTGATGGCAATCCACCAACAACCTAAAGAATTCCCTTAAGACTCCTAAAGATCCATAGCACCTCTCAGTAATGTCACTCTAGAGATGAGCCCTATCTAACACATTGGGAACATTTGAACATTCACTGGGTCCCATTGCACAATGATAATGGCTAATGATCATTACTTGCTCAACCTCTTCCTACTGTCTCTTTTACCACCTTCCTTGGGTACAACAGATCATCTTAAGTTTTTGAGCTTTACAGCTTCCATGTGGTTGACATATCCGTGAATGATCTATTACATGCACTTAGGAGTCAAGCTTCTCTATCACATTGGTATTCTCTGTGTAGTCCTCAACTACAGTACCATTCATGGAACCAGGCAAGAAACAGGTCCAAGGTCTCCTCTTGCTCTCTATCTCTCCCTTTCTCCCTCCCTCCCCCTCTCTCTCTTTCTCTCTCTCTCTCTCTCTTTCTCCCTCTCTCTCTCTCTCACACACACACCACATAAACCATACCTATCTCCAGATTCAGATTCAGGTCTCACCAATCCATCTTTCACCCAGTGATAAAGAATGCATAGTTGGGAGCTTGCCCAAACATCACTTAGTCAAACAGTTCAACAGTTCCTCATTCCTCATTGGCTGTTGATCTCTAGGAATGTACTCCACTGGTTAAAACTGAGAGAAAGTGAAAGACTAGCAACCCAAACCTCTACCAGAATACTCTACACACAGCAAGATCATTTTTTCTAGCCATATGCAGTGAGATGGTAACATATTTACAATCCAGTGGCAAGTGAAAACGGCTTCCTGCTCCAGGATATGTACTTTCCTTTCACATGATGAAGGACCTGGCAGAGAGGCAGAGACACCACATTAGCTAATTGAGATAGCAGAGAAATATGTCTCCCAAAATGCGTACCTGCTTTTCTCAAAGAAATGGCATTCCTCAAGATTTCTAATTTTATTATCCTTTCAAAATGCTTTACTTTGAACAAAAACACCCATGGTCAGTTTTTTTTAATGTTCCTATAATAATTTGAGTATTTTCTCTTTCCAAGGTTCTAAGCCATATCTCATAGGAGTAAAGTGCAAGGCACAGATATAATTTCAAGTTTTTTCTGATTTTTTTTTTTTTTTTTTTTTTTTTTTTTGGTTTTTCGAGACAGGGTTTCTCTGTGTAGCTTTGCGCCTTTCCTGGAATTCACTTGGTAGCCCAGGCTGGCCTTGAACTCACAGAGATCCGCCTGGTTCTGCCTCCAGAGTGCTGGGATTAAAGGCGTGCGCCACCACTGCCCAGCATCAAGTTTTTTTTTAAATCATGCCATAGATGTTAAAACATATGGAAACCAGGTAAACTTCACTTTAGTAATATATTTTATTTAATCCAACATGCCAAAATATTATCATTTTAGTGTGAATATAATAAAAACATCAGTGATACGTTGTACTTACTCCTCAAAGCATGCTGTATACCATATGTTTAGAGATTTGGTTGCATTTCCTGCTTAAAGTATGCATTAGCCCATTGTTCTTCTCTATAGTGAAATCCCCAAGGCTGGAAAACATCAAGAAAAAAAGCTCACTTAGCGTCCGTTAGTTTTAGAAGCTGAAAATGCAGTCAGCCATAATGCTGGCTCTGACGTAGTACCCTTGGTTGCATTACCTCCTAGCAGAAGGCATGAGTATGCATGAGAGGGAGAGTTAACAGAGACAGGAAGCCCAAGAGAGGGAGGTGGCTAGTGATGACCTCTCCTTTTAAAGGTCCCAGCCCTTCAGCACTGCCACATAGAGGAGCACATTTCTAAATTATGAGCCTTCAGGATATAAACCACATTCATCATAGCACCACATTTAAGAGGTCAATGGGCGCATGTGGCTAGTGTCTCCTGCAATGGCGAGGACAGATCTATAGGCTAGCAACAGAAGCAGCGACATGCCATGAAAGAGTCCAGCAGACTGTATGTCTCGCCTAGTGTATTTAGACCTTAACGTCCTCACATCATTCTATTTTAAAGTTAGGATTGCCAAGGTGCCTGTCTAGAAAGTAAATATATACCCCTTAACTTGTCTAAGGCTTAGTGAGCCATCATCATGGGTTGGGCAGTTGACTGGCAGCTGAAGATAAGATGAAAGGAGATGAGCTTTCCCACATGGGAAGCATGGACTATGACAACATAGGGTACTGAAAGAAGACAAGCTTCCTGAAATGACATTGATCTGGTCCTAAAGATAAGCTGAGAACTTGACATAGGAAGTAAAACAGGCAATAGGTACGCAACAGTGCAGCCTCTCTCTCTGGAACAGGGGTAAGCTAGAGGTGTCACAAGCTACATCCTGAATCCCTGATAGGTACTGGGATGACCAAGTCAGTGGAGGACATGGAATGAACAATAAGCTGAAGAGTTAGGACCATCGAATCTGAGCAAGCCCAGTCTGGCTGCACGATGGTGGGTAGATTGGATGGATAGAGTGGCTAGTAATATGAGGACCAATTAGGAAAAAATAACAATGTCCACATGAGAACAGAAGGTACCTGAACCACATGGTAGATGGTGATGGAGATGGTTTTGAGACATTGATGAAGAGCAGACATGATTGATAAAGTTTTGTACCCAGTGCCCTAGAGCATTTGAGAGGGTGAATACTCATGACCATGAACAATGGAAGCCACGCTATCTGCAGAGAGGAGCCTTAATTACTGTTAAGGATCAGTAACTTCAGCCTATCATGTCAGTCCAAGCCAGGGATAAATCTTAAGTCTGAATCTCCCCATAGGCAGCCCAGTGTTCCTATCTAGAACTCTATGCTTCTCAGAACTCAGGTTCCACACTGACCTCCGGCCTTGGCTTGGAAATCCAAAGAAATTTCACCCACCTTATGGCCCTTGTCCTGATGTGCCCGTCCTATATGAACATACAACTGCCATTCTGTCCAATTTGCCTGCCTTAATTTTTTTCCCCACTGTCATAAGAGGGGCCCATTTCCCATCATTCCTCTTAAATATTGTTTTTCTCTAACTTAATATCAGACTGGCTCAGGAAAGTAATTTCAGCAATACCAAAGAGCTCGTATTTTCCTTCTAGTGCCAAAATCATATTTCCAGCAAATGGAATTTCTGTCCTAAGTACAAATGTGCAGCCCACAGCAGAAAGAATCAGAGATGTGATTCCCGCTTCCAGATTACTTGGTCGTTTCCAAGGCTCTCCAGGGGTTTCCAGTGCCTCTGAATTAGTGCCTCAGTTTCTGCCTTGTACCAGGCTAGACTTTTCACAGCCTGGTCCTCCCTTGTGGCTCCAGCTATTCCCATCCCAGGCTCAAAGTCTACTCTCCAGTCTACTACTGACCTACCCCGGGACCCCTCTTCCTCTCTCTTTGCCTTCTTTCTCTGGGATCTTGGTTCTTTATTTCCTGCCTGCTGTTCCTCCAGAAACACATTCAGGTCTAGGCCAGCTCCACTCCAGAATGAGACTAGTGCCTCCCTAGCAACTCTTCCAAACCTTGTCCTAGGCCAGGCCATACTGCTCGCAATTCCCCCCTAGATGAATGGCAGCTATGGTACATTCTTCTTCACCTTTTTTGCACTCCAGCAGAGTCTAGTACAGGAGTTGGAGAAATCCAGTTTCAGTCTTGGTTTTGGTGGTCGGATGGTGTGGGGTGATTAGAAGGTACACAAAGGTCTGTCCAAATGCTAACCTTGGTAAACACCTGAGTGTGACCTGACTTAGAACTAGGCTCTTTGCAGCTTTAATTAAGCTAAAGATTTCAGGATGAGATCACTTTGGATCTAGAGTAGGCCCCAATCACCGTTATCTTTATAAGAGATAAGAGAAGGGAATTTGAGACACAGAGAGACTCTCGGGGGTATGAGGGAGAAGATTTTGGGAAGACAAAGGCAGAGATTGGAAGGATGTGTCTCCAAGGATTCCTGGAGCCTCCTCTTGCTGAGCAGCATGGAAGAGCTCTTTCCAGAAAGAAAAAAAAAAAAGTAGACCTGCTAGTACCTGGATTTCAGACCTGCTCTAGAATTATTGGAGAATACATTTCTGGTATTTCAAAGCATCACATTTATGGCAATTAGATACAGAAGTTCCAGGAGCAAAAAAAAAAAAAAAAAAAAAAAAAAAGGTGGGAATCCTTAAAAGAAAACATGAACATATATACCAGTGTACTTGGGCAAAATTATTCATTTTAAACATGATTTCATTTGAGAAGTTCCCATAAATTTTTGACCTGCTTCATCCCAACTTAAAAAGCCCTGCCTGGCACCTACCCCTAACCGGGTGAATCACCTGCTATGGGAAAGCAGCATCTAGAAAAAAGAAGCAAGCTCAGTCGGGCATCCCCCAAGCTCCCCCTTCCCCATGGGGGTGGAGTCGCGTCTTTCAGTGGTCTGAGCCACCTCTTGCCTCACCCCAAGCCTGTGGCCTCCAGGCTTCTCCTGTCTGCCACTCGGTCCCTCAGATGAGTTCTTTGATGTTCAAAAATGGTCCCCTGTTCCCAGCTGTGACTGCCACCCTCTTAGGTATGTCTTCCTTAACACAGCCAGGCTTGCAGAATACAGAATCCAAGAGCATGCAACGGGGGACCACTGTTTCCACATGTCACGCACATAATCAATATGCTGAAATGATGGCAATCACTAATTCACAGCTTCAGTAGTTAAAGGAGAAAGGAGTGTTGATATCTTTCCAAATAACACATCAGGTTTTAAAATCGCACATGATTCCTCAAAGCATTGTCTTACTGACTTCTTCAACACACACTGAAGAGCAACCTCGGTGAAAATTAAGGCATACTGTTCTCTACAAATGGCATATCATTTGTGATACATGACTTTTAAAACGAATGTCCAGCCCGACCAGCATGTTGGCTAAATGTGCTAAGGAAGTAGAAAATGTACCTGCTCTACCTCAGCCAACACTCTCCCTCACTGTTTTTCTCTCCACAAAAATATATTAGATTTTGGAAATGCAGTAAGGACAAATGAAGAGAGCCCACGTTTCCAGGACACTGCAGGAGTTTCTCATGATTGCGCGTGTGTCAGTGTGAAAATCAGGAGTGTGCCAAAAAGCAATATTAGTCCTTTTATCCATGCTAGAGGGAAAGGCTCTTTTGAGAACTCCAGGGATTATTGCTGTAGTTTTGGCACAAGTCAGTAATTTTCTAGAAGGTCAAAGGGCCTGAAGCAGATGGTGGGCTTCCTCTGACTCACAACCGTGACGTCCTTCCCAGTCAACGCTGGCCAAGGCCTTGCTATCTTCCGCCTGCGCCTGCCAATGCCTCCTATCCAGGTCCCTCAGGTCGTGCCCCTCTGGCCCATCAGTCCAGAGATGTGGGAGCCACAGGTCATGCTGTCAATCACGTCACCCCAGTGTTTAAACTTTCCTTTCACAATTTGCCACCTATGGTAGCAATACGTACCTGATCTCAAATCATATCAACACAAGTTAATATCTAGCTCATTTCCTGGATGGGTGTACCTGTCATTTGCTATTCATAGAGCCCCCTAGCTCCTACATTTTGGAACATTTCAGTCACTTTCCTTCAGGTTTTGTTGTAATTTAACCTATTTGTTTACTTGGGCATTTTTCAATTTATATTTTAAAATACTGGGAAGAATAAACAACAGTAAGTTGTAAGTTCCTCAAAAGCATGATGCAACCTCCATACACACAGAGAGAGAGAGAGAGAGAGAGAGAGAGAGAGAGAGAGAGAGAGAGAGAGAGAGAGAGAGAGAGAGAGAGGGAGAGAGATATGTTAATGGTGTTGTGGTGACAGAATAATTCCTTGTTCATAGCAGGTCTATGCCAAAACATGAGGCTGAGATGTTGAGATGTCACCAAGTGAGCAATTTACTCTCCAAATGTCAGCCAAAAGAAAATACATGGATGTGGAAAAAGAAAAACAATGTAGAAATTTTTCAAAATAAAACCTTGAGAGAATTGGGTTCGACTTGGATAAAACTCTCCTAAAGGAGCAGGTCTTGGTGTGGGGGGCAGTACTACAGCCTGGAGTCTCTGAAGTCTCTGTCTAACAGCCTTGATCTTTCTCTTCCTCCCCCATGCTGATCTGGTGTCTCCTTCCTGTACAAGAGTACAATGTCCACACTCTACATGCCTACAGTCACACCTCTGATTAGCAGTCTACTTCTCCCAGGCAAATTAAGAGCACTAGGTGGGTGGGCTTGAACTAGGTACAAAAACGGTGCCCAAAACATTGACCTAGAGAGAATCAGTAAAGAAATTAGGAAATATATGAAAATAAGCTATCTCTTCTTTCAGAGCCATATCCTATTATTTCCTAAAGCAATTGGAAGAACTGAACTGATATGAATTGGACTATGTGTACACACACACACACACACACACACACACACACAGGTTCTACATATAAAAGAAAAGTTTTTCTGAATCTGGTTTATTTCCCTTAACATAATGATTTCCAGTTTTACCCATTTTCCTGGGGAAAAAAATGTCATTATTTCATTTTTTCTACTCTATTGTATATCTTTATCACATTTTCATTCTTTATTCATTCACTGATAAACATCTAGCCTGGTCCACATCCTGGATCTTATGCATTCGCACAGATATACAAGTATCTCTATAGTATTGATTTAGAGTCCCTTGGGTACATACCCAAGGGTGGGGCATATGGTAGCTTTAGTTTTAGTTTTCTTGAGGAAATCTGATTTTCATAATGGCAGTTTATATTCCCAGCAGCAGCAAATAAGGGTTCTTCATCCTCACCAGCATTTTCTTAACAATCACCATCTTGCCTGGAGCAGCACGGAATTTCAAGTTTTAACTTACAATTCCCCGGTAACTAAGGATGCTGAGCACTTTCCAGGTATTTATTGTTCGCTTGTATTTCTTTTAAGAAGGGTCTATTTAGTTCATAAGTCCATTCAGTGATCAGAAAATTTGGGTTTGGTACTTCATTTTCGCAGTTCTTTATATCTTTTGGCTGCTAATCACCTGTCTGCTGTATACTTGGTAAAGACTTCCTCCCGTCTGTGATCTGTGTCTTCAGTCTGGTGATTGTTTACTTGATCATGCAGAAGCTTTTTAATTTCATGAAATAGTGTGTGTGTGTGTGTGTGTGTGTGTGTGTGTGAGAGAGAGAGAGAGAGAGAGAGAGAGAGAGAGAGAGAGAGAGAGAGAGAGAGAGAGAACTGGAAAGGGGCTAATAAAAGAGGAGAAAAGATAAAACTATAACAGAGATGAACACGTAGCATACAACATATTGATGAGAAAACAGAAAGAAAACTGGAAATCAGCTAGCAGGATAGGGACACAAAGGAGGGCAGTGGGGGAGAAGAATCAAGAGTAATGACATTGTGTGTGTGTGTGTGTGTGTGTGTGTGTGTGTGTGTGTGTGTGTGTGTGTGTGTGTGTGTGTGTAAAGATACCCTGATTAAACCCATGTCTTCATATGCTAGCTCTCAAAATTAATAATTTTACAAAATGGACTGAGCTTACAGAAGCTCAGGCTTAGCTTGAGAAATCAAGAATCTGCAACAAGAGAAACAGACTGTAACATGGGTTTGCCTGGAAAATATCTCAGCAAAGAGACCAAGGGACATGAGCAAGGCAGGTCATAGTCACACCAGCAGTGCAACTACAGTAAGTCCCAGGAGGCACCAGCTACGGGGCTATCCCCTGATCTCATCACACTTAGATACATAAGGAGACTGCTGGTGTCCGGTCTGGTCATCTCGGTGATCCGATAGGTTTGCAGGGCCTCAATCAGATCTCTGCTCCATGTGATGGCAGACAAAGAATGAAGCTTTGCAGCCAAGCATTATATAACCCTGGAACACAAGAAGTTTCAAAAATAAACGTCTCGGGTGCTCAGTGAAGCCGAGGAGGAGGAATTTTATAGCTGTTTCACCTCGGGCCACCTCCCACCTACTTTGTTTCACACCATCTTTACGCCTATCACACCTACCATGCCCTTTAATAACATCTCTTGTCAGCTGCAGAGCCTCAACACTTCATAATTCAAAACACCTTCCATCTTAAATTGGCCTCGGAAGCATTTCTGTTTCCACAATACCCTTCCTATTGTGTAACATGTTGATCTATGTACATTGCCGTCTGTTGCTTCGGAATCTGCTTCCAACCCCTTGGACTATTGCTGCAAATGGAAGGTGTAGGGGAAAGATCATGATTTTTATTCCTGCTAAACCCTTCTTGCTCCCACCTTCTAGCAAGAACCATTAGAGACGGCATAGAGAAATGGAAGCCATACAGATTTTGCAGACAGGCCAGGGGTTATAAGACTTTGGCAAGTATTCACTTAACTTAAATCTAGTTAAATGATAGTATTTGTGCCAGCCTCCAAAGACTGTCCTCAGTAATGTATAATATAAAACATGCAGAATGCCCAGCCCGTGTGTGTAACAGCACATACTCAAAACACGCCTGTGTCGAGGTTCTCTAGAGAAAGAGAAACAAATGGGACATGGGAAGAGATTTATTACAAGTCACTAACTCAAATTATTATAGAGATTGGGAAGCCTCACAGAACGTCATCTACCAGCAGGAGACCCAGGAAAGCTGGTCATGTTACCCAAAGGCAAGAGCTGAGAACACCAAGAGCAGATCCACATGCCAGCTCAGGTAGCCAAACAGAGAGGTCAATCTTCTCCCACCTTTTTGTCCTACTCAAGCCCTAAACAGATTGGCTGCCACCCCCTTATTCGGGTGAGAATGGATCTTCTGCATCCAGTTCCCCAGTTCAAATGCTGTCTCATCTGAAACACCCTCAGGAAAAAGTGTTGAGCCAACTAGATGGGGTAACTCACAGTCCAGGCAAGCCCACAGAAAATGAATCGTGGTGATGTCAGTTCCCTTTTGACTTGTAATAGTAGAAGCTGATGGCTACTGAATACTTACATCATCCAAGGAGGCTCTGACAACCTGAGAAAAGAATGACAGCAACAGAAAATGAAAATGAAGACTCAGGCACTTAATTGGGAATCTTAGAACTGTAAGTCTGGAAACCCAGATACCAGTAGAAACCCCAATCTGGTGTGTTAGCAAGGGGGTTGTTGGGTCCTTATAAGGGTAAAAGAAGGAGAGTTGCGCCAACTCAAAGCACACCACTGTTCTAGAAAAGAGGGAGGGACTACTCAATGCTGCATCTCCACTTCAGGTTCCCAACAAGGGCCACCACAGCAAAGATGGAGTCCCTGATGTCAACCGTCTTTCACACTTGCCCTGTGCTTTACTGCAGAAATGCCTTAATCATCCCAGCAGCCCTACAAGATGGCTTCCATTTACAGAGGAAATGTCCCTTGGAAGGGGAAAAAAAAAAAGAGTTGAGAATGGCAAAGTCAAATATTGAAAAACTTCATTCTAACAGCCGGGCGGTGGTGGCGCACGCCTTTAATCCCAGCACTCGGGAGGCAGAGGCAGGCGGATCTCTGTGAGTTCGAGGCCAGCCTGGGCTACCAAGTGAGTCCCAGGAAAGGCGCTAAAGCTACACAGAGAAACCCTGTCTTGAAAAACCAAAAAAAAAAAAAAAAAAAAAGAAAAACTTCATTCTAGAAAAATAGCTAAGGTGACCCTCCCACAAAAGAACTTTGAGCAGTGTACCTGTGAGCATGCAAACCTATTTGAAAAGGCTCGGGAAAGGCACTTGGAACTCATTGAAATATCAACGGATGAGGAATGCGCCAGCTCCTTCAATTGCTACTTTTGTGACTATTGATAGACACCCTTCACAGGTCACAATGGTGATTAAGACTACGTTATGTTTTCCCTTCTCCTTATAATGAATGGGTCTGCTGGGCTGTGACTATCGATCCTGTAACCAGAGAACGTTAAGATCACTGTGTCTTTTCCTGAAAGATAGGTTACCACATCTGCACTGAGAGAAGAAACCTGCAAATGTCCTGCCTAAAAAGCCTTTCCATTTGGAAATTTGCCCTCCTTATTTATATACACAAGAAGGACAAATTTTAACTTAAAAGCAGTTGTCACCATAGAGTCACAATTTGAAATATTTGAAAGACTGTGCCTTCTCTTGTATGGCCAGTCACTTGTTCAAGGGCTTGGCTATAAGCAAAACTCCCCTGCATACCTCCACAGCATTATCATACAGACCTACAGTGGGATTCAGGACCATTTGACAGGGAAAGAAGACACATCACCACAGGTTAAAAAGCTATTCTCTGGCATAATACATATGCAGCTACTTAATTCTGACTCACAGTAATCAAAATAAATTAACCCAGGCCTCATCTAGAGAAAACACTGGGTTTGCATTATGATCTAACTGTGAAATGTCCACCCCACTATCTCACAAGTTAAAGCCTTGGTCCCTGGTGGTGGCACTATTTTGTCAGGTTCTCGAAACTTTAGGACATAGTAGATCACTAGGGTAAGTACTTATGGATTTCTTGTCCATGATCTTTTCTGTCTTGCTCTCTGATTCCTACCAGATGTGAGATGAACAACTCTCCCAGGCCACATGTTCCATGTCCTACACAAGTGCATGAAGTCAAGAGACTATGGATGGAACCCTCTAGAACCATGCACCCAAACAAATCTTTCTTACTTTACGTTGTCAATGCCAGATGTTTTATCACAACCACCAAAGGAAAAAAAAGTGCCTAATACAGATTGACATGTTCTGAAACACTGACTTCAACTGAGCTGAGTCATTTTGGTTGGAATTCCTGCCCTCAAACGTGACTACAACATTGATACTATTTCAAGGTCCATTGCAAATATTGAACTTTGGAAGGTAGGTTATCATCTTGGTTAAGAGATCAGATGCCAGAGCTAGGCTACCTGGGTTCAAGTCTCATCTCTGTCACCTTCTATATGCATGTCATTGCTTAAGCCATTTATTCATCCATTAACTGGAAAGAAATGAAATTCCAATACAACAAGGTTGTTATGAAGATTAAATTGATAAATCTATGAAAAATGTTCAAAATGGTGTTTGCCATAGAGTTGGTGTTTCTATGCTTGGTAGAGATATTATGGGGAAGCACTTGAAAAGCCCATACTGTCACCCAAAGACACCAGAGCCCTGTGGGGTGGACCTTAGGCAGAACCTGTGAATTTTCCAATAAGCTCTTCAAAGTTTGCTTTTGGAGCACTTCAAAATATGCCCCATCCAATTACTGACTCAGAACTTCAGTGTATGTAGTTGCAAATCTTAAATGTTGCTGGAGCCCTGTGGGCCCTTACCCTACTGTCTGCCACCCCAGGGCATTGGCTTTAACTCAGATGGAGAAGATGACTGAAGTCACGTGCTGTAACAAAAGCATGTGTTCTGATGTGCAAGTTGTACCATGCCTGGCTCATAGCTCATCAGTCTACACTGCCACTGTTAGAGACAGATGCACAAAAGTCTAGATCACAAAAAGACACATATTCATGACTGCAAAGTTCATGTTTTCTGAAATTCACTATGGAGTTCAGCCTATGCCATTCTACTCCTGAGACTTGACATCTAAACAATCTACACATCATGACCTGTCTTAACAAATTGTAATCTAAAGTCCACACCCCCCAAAAAAATTTTTTAAGAAATACACACACCTACATTAAATATTCTTCAAAGCTGGCTGGCATTGTAACATCAATAGCAGTGGAAAGCTGGGATGTTATAGGTTGAGAACCCAATTGTTCTGAGTTCACTTCTGTGTGTGACTTAATATCGCTGTGATGGTTAACTAAATAATGTTGTTTTATGCAAGCAGACACCCAACTTCCATCAACCCAAAAGTTAAAAATGTCATCAGCTAGCTTCTGAAGCCTGCAATGGAGACCTCTCCTTCACTGTAACCTAGCTACCTGATGTTTTCAACAATGTTCATGGAAAAGTACCTATGCATGACTATCTTATGTTTCTATAAAAACTTCATGAAACTCTTACGGCATTGGAATATGGTGTTTGGGGTAGCCTGAATCTGTGCTCCTCATATTTAGCTCCAAACTAAACCACGTCTTTTTCCAGAGTTGCAGTTTTTGTATCACTAAAGTCAATGACGTTGACTTCAAACACTCAATAGCCAGATGCTCACCAGATGCACAGTTTTGCTATGTCGTGTGAGAGCCACTGGTTGGAGACAACAGCAGACACCCGTGTAGCTGTCTGTGACCATGCTCCCTGTGAGCTACTTCTAGCACTCAGGACATATTCAGGATGACCTGATTGCAATACACTCCATAAAGACTTGTTAGAATTGGGGCTTCTAGCCACCTTCACACACGTATGGTGTTTACGCTTTAAGCTATTTCCCACAACAGGTATTTTTACTTACACTCTTCATTTTACAACTAATGAAACTGAAGTCCCTTTTGGTTCTAGGACACAAACCTACACCTGCATCTCTGAGACTCAAGTATGCAATGCCGCTGTATCCACATAAAACATTAAAAGCAGCAGACAGAGCTGAGATGAGTCTCAATTAGAAGGCCACACATCTCATTTCATAGACTTCACCAGGTTCTATACAGCCGTAGAAAATATCCCTTTTTTACACTCTAATCAAAATTTGGCAATACACCTGAGAAAGTTGACAATATGTTACCAGCAGGCAAGCTGAGACTCTATCTCAGTAGGGAGAGTTGTCAAGAAACGCAGCCGGCAAATAGAATCCCGGGAGGTGTCTAAATGCAGTTGGCCTTAAACCTACTGGGTTTCTTCCTCCCATCTCCCTAACAGCCTTCCCCCAACTCCAGGCTTCCTCTAGCTGCAGCCACACCACTGAATCTCTATCTTATCACCTCCCACTCACCCAATCTGCTCTCCCCAGCTCCACTCTCCTGAGCTGGTTCCCTCCACTGCAAAAGAGGTGGTTTTTTTTTTCCCCTTCAATTACGAACACCAATAGAGAAGAATATAGCCACTTGACATTCTTTCTGTTACCATAATGAAATGAGTAATTACATCCATCATAAAAATCACTGGTATGAAGAAGGAAACTTGACATATGTATGACTACCCTAAAATCAGCAGAATTCCCCGAGTGAGAGTGACTGCTGTTACCATGGCACATCCCCTTCCAGACTTTCACATGCATGCCAGAGCATGGTACATACATTGTTTTCACAGAACAATACAAGACACAGCTAACTCCAAAGCTGGTGGGTAGGGGAGGTGGATCTGCTTTCTTTTGCTTTTCGCTCAGCTACGTGAATACAGGAAAGCATGTGCATGTCATCACGGCTTCAGGATAAACTATTTCATCAACCCTCTGTTGGTGGATATTTAGATCATTTACAACATTTTTAGTGTTCTAGACACTTCATGAGCATCATTGAACATTCCTTATTCCTCAGGTTGAATGCAAAGTGTCTGGGTTGACAGCAGAGGATTCTCCTCTTGCTTTGGAGGCCAAACTACAGATGCACTGGCTTAGCTCACTCTTGTCTTCTCTTTTTCTTCCTTACACAGTGCCTGTTGCCTTCTTCTGGGTTTGGCCTGTGTGCCTTCCCGCCGCCGCTTCATTAACCCTTTCCCTTCTTTCTCTGGTTTCAAAATCAAACTTAGGCGTAATTTCTCAGAAGTTTCCCATCGTTCTGCGATCAGAATGATGGGAATTAAGTTATTCAACTAGTAAACCTTGGTGATGCTTCTTAGCCTTAGCATCACCTAATATGTGGTATGTTCTGTGCTTAGAGCTAAAAGAAATCAAAAGCTCAGAAGTAACCCCACCCCCACCCCCACCCCCACCCCCACCCCCACCCCCACCCTCCCACCTACCTTAACACCTGCAGAAGCCAAATCCCTCTCAGAACTTCTGCCTCCCAGATCTTCTCCAAGGCAAGTCAGGGAAACTGAAACCCCTCTTCCCTGGGTAAGTCCAAGAAACTAGAATCCCTTTCACCCAGAGCCAGCAAGGTCTAACAGGTTACTCTAAGGTTCCCCTTTCCTTTCTATCTATAAGAAGAATAAGCCCTCATTCTAGAGGGGCTTAAACCAGGGAGGAAGGAGTGCTCCACACAGAAGTCAAGAAGAAGCTAGACAGACTGCCCTGGGCTGCCCCACTCAGTCTGCTACCCTTGTACACACCCTCTTCGTCCAGACACCCATCCCTGCAAGGTTGAACCTAAGTATAACATCGGTTTCTCCTGTATTTTGAGTGTTTTATTGAAAAGCTTCACATCATATAAAACTCTGAGTAAATCTGTCCTATTTTTCTTTTTTTTTTTTTTTTGTTTTTTGTTTGTTTGTTTTGTTGTTGTTTTTCGAGACAGGGTTTCCCTCTGTAGTTTTGTGCCTTTCCTGGAACTCACTTGGTAGCCCAGGCTGGCCTTGAACTCACGGAGATCCGCCTGGCTCTGCCTCCCAAGTGCTGGAATTATTTTTATTAACCTGTCCTATGCTATGGGGGTGTTGCCTGTGGTCCTTATAATAGTCCAGTAGCGGATTACACCATCCTACCTACAAATTCAAAGGAAATTATTATGACCAATAACAATTTAACAAACATGTACGCTTAGCACATTCTAAGTACATTATGTAATCACATCATTTTAACCTACAAACAGATCTGTGAGAATCCCCTAATGCCCCTAATTCTACAGATAAACATTTTGTTTGCTGGGATTTGGGAGATTTTAACTGTTTATATGTGAGTATGTATACAAAACTTTAAACTAAACTATATGAACATTTAAAACATGCCATTTTTTAGCAGAAAGACTTTTAAGATGCAGTTAAAGAAAACTGCAATTTAAGGCAAAGCTATTAGCATAAGAATGCAGAAGGAAAGGCAGAACTTAAGCGTTCTAGATTAAAAGCCAGCTCCAAAATCTGATAAAACACTAATTGCCTCTACACATCAGTACGATTGGGGAAATTCAACCTACAGATACTGTTTTGGTATAAGAATCGTGCCATTTTATCAAGTAGTTAGTATCCCACAATAAAAATCAAAGTTATTACTTTATGTTACTCAGCTAGTCAAAGGGAAAATTGGGATCCCTAGCCACAAGAAAACAGAACCCCAAACAACTCCACAATTATAGTTGCGGAGCATTTACAAAAACACATTACATTACCTTTTAAAAGCAGCCAGCAGGTAACTAGTTGGACCTACAATGAGATGTGTTTTTGTTTTTGTTTTTAATTGTTAGGATGTGGAAATAAAACTACTAAGTAAGTTATTCAACTAGTAAACCTTGGCCAAAACAAATTTATTGTTAATTATTGAAATTGTAACAACATAAAATTTCTTTTTTCTTTCAAAACTAACAAGGTCTATGTGACTTTAGCTAATTCACTTACGTTTGTTGCTAACAAATGTAAAAAAATAAACAGAGAATCGAAGAGACTGGCTGTGCTTTAGCACATAAAGCCTCCCCAGCCTGCTGACGAGTAGAACTCCACGCCAGGTGATGAGACAAGACAAGATGTTGGGAAGAAACACCACCTCTATTCTGAATCAAGGACATTTGCACTACAAGGCAAACTCCAGTTTCATAACATTTGAAATAAAAAGTTGTCATCCATGCAATGTATTTTACTCTATAATTTTACTCTTTTAAAATTCTGCAACATTTTAATATATTCACTAAAACTTTTGATGATAAAAATCAGAAAATGGTTTATGGGAAAGTATTTTAAATTTTATTTTCATGTTGAACTTGAGAAAAATTTCTATCTGCTACTCATGTGTACAACTGCACAGGTTATCTTTGTCAAAAACATGTATGTGTATTGTGCTGGGGAGATAGCTCAGCGGTTAAGAGCATACACTGCTCTTGCAGAGGACCCCAGTTCAGTTCCCAGCACCCCTGCAGGGCAGTTCACAACCACCATAACTCCAGCCCCAGGGGATCCAATGCCCCTGTCCACTTCGGGCACTCACTTATACATACATGCAACCACACACACACTTAAAAATTACCTTTAAAAATGTATATGTATTAAAAATATCTCTCACCACTTATAATACTTTGAGAAGATTTCCACAGAGTAAAACCCTAAGAGCCAACATAAGAAAAAGTCGAACCTTTCGCCACTCCAAAGTCACAGCCAAGGAAGACCACAGAAAAAACTGTAATTTTTAAAATAAATTCTTTTAATCTTGTATTTTTCTCTCTTGATTTTTATTTCATTCAAAATTATTTTATTTAAATTTGAATTTTTTATATTTCTCCCCAATAATCTTAATATGTATCAAAAATCAATGTCCAAAATTCAAAAGAAATAAAATTCAGATATAAATTCTCCTTCTCCTCTATTTCGAGTCCCCAGTCTCCATCCCTGAAAGTAATGACCAGTGCTATCAAATGTGTGTGCATTCTTCCAGAAGGTTCCCTAGGTCGGACTCTGGCCCTGCTAAACTAAGACACAGAAAATTAATGTGTTGAAGAATAATTTAAGGTATAATCATGACTTTATACAAATATATTAATAGGATGATAATGTGACAAAATTTTAATATAACTCATTAAATAGTGATGGAACCAGTAATGTTATTAGAATTGGTTGAAATGGGAATTTGAGCAATCACATACATATCTAGACAGAAAAAAATGCCAAATTGAATTCATAAATATATGCAAAATGGACCTGTCACGGGGCAAAAATCAGTTATATCCCATCTTACCTAATTTGCATTTCCATAATCAATCACCTTCTTAAGAGCATCAGATTTCATCTGCAAACCAGCTGAAGACCATGAAAGGCAGAGATGATCAGGTAAGGTATGTTTAGAAGAAATTCTCCATCACCTCTCTATTTTTGCCCTCTAATTATTCCCAAAAGTTACTCCTTGGAATCCACACACACACACACACACACACACACACACACATTGACCTTGCAATCCACCTATAATCTGAGACATATGAGAGCTCAGAGATCTGTCACAACAGAAAACTCAGAACCCATTCAGTGTCTTTTCTAATCTGGCCATTGCTGGTTGCTCAGTCGCTTTTTTGTGGTGCTATAAAGCAAGGGCCAGCTCCCAGCAGTGCAGGTCTCAGAGAGAATCCAGAGTCAGTGTGTACCAGACTTTTTTTTATCTGAGGGAATTAAGGAAAAAAGCATCTCTCTCTCTCGATGGTTTCCTTCTTTATTCTCTATTTTTCTATGTTCTTCCTCTGTTCTTTCTACTGTATACTTTTTTTTCTATAGCCTATATACCCCAACAAAGTTTTTCAAGCAATATAAGAATTACAATGTGGTTAATTGAATGATTATAATGAATACAAGTAAAAACATGTTTTTCATCTCCCTCACATGATTAAACATTTTATGTATTACAGGTGAAAAACAAATTATCCCAAGAACCCATGTACATTCATACCCAAGTAACTTGTTATAGATTAACCATGTAGGCAAGCAAGATATTCTCCTCGGTCAGGTCTTTTACTGATAGGCTGAATTTTGCAGTTACAAAGAAAGGGTCAATCACTTTATTACTTACCTTGAAAGGTAATCTTATAAGGAATCTTGAAGGAATCGCAAACCTAAACTTTTATATATGCCAAAAAATCAGTGAGCTGTACTTTAAACCTTTAAGGTGCATACCCACTCATCAATACTTTTCTATATCTGGAAATTGAGGGCAGAAATAGGTATAAGGAATTAATCATTACCTTTTGTCATCAACCAATCCTAGCAAGAAAGGCATATCAGTGGATGATGATTGGGCTGCTTTGTTCTTGTTCCCTGACCTTAAAGAGTTCCTCACTCAACTATGTGCCTTTCTAAAACTTTAGATTATCTTCATGGGTTTTTCACCTCAAAGCTGTTTGATGAAAACATCTTAGCCTAACTTTAAGTTATTGTCAAAGTTTTGTTTCAGCTACTATGCACTCAGAAACCTGTGAACACATCTCCCAACATTAAGGTTAAAAGAATTTTAGCTAGCTACCAGGACTCAGTTGTTTATTCAATAACGTAAGCCTCAGTTTATATGGTTCCTCAATAGAAACTCATGTGTTCTAGCTGTGTGGCACTTTCTTGTTTATATTTTTAATCATCAAAACCCTATTTAAGGGACCTGTCCTCAGTGTATGAGCTGGCTGTTTGGAACCTGGGGCTTATGCAGGGACACTTTGCTCAACCTGGGAGGAAGGGACTGGACCTGTCTGGACTGAATCTACCAGGTTGAGCTGAATCCCCAGGGGAGTCTTTACCCTAGAGGAGATGGAAATGGGGGGTGGGCTGGGGGAAAGGTGGGGGGGACGGGAGGGGGAGGACGGGAAGGGGGAGGACAAGGGAATCTGTGGCTGATATATAAAATTAAATTAAATTATATAAAACACACACAAAAAAACCCTCTATTTAAACTAACATTATTATTGTCAATCAGACAGTACAGCTTAGAAAGGAACCATCTTCATAATAATCCACAGGTAAGACTGCCCATAGAACAGGATGTTTCCAAGAGATAAACACACTATATTATAGGCAGGAGGGATCTCCCCATACTCATTCACACCATGCTAGATACCAGAGAAAGATAGCAGCAGCAAACACGTAAAGGAACAGCAGAAGCAAAAGACATTCTGGGGTCTGGGGTCTTGGGGCCTTGCTAGTCCAAGTTTCACCCATCAGGGAGTTGCCTCCTGGTGGGCTGACACCTTGAACTTCAATTGCCACCTGCTGCTCCTCTGACATGGCCACTGGGAGGCCCTCCATTGTTTCCCTGGTGGTTTAGTTTGAGCACTTGAAATACAGATTTGAAAACAAGCAATTTGCTCAGAAGGTGCAAGGTCCACTGAAGGGGAAAAGGAGAGTTAGACAGAGTTAAAAAGACAACAAAGAAGGAACTGAGTAACCAAAGCTCAGTCTCACAGAGAAATTAGGGGGAACTGCCAAATGTCCCATACAGAGCTATTCCATTTAAGGAACAAGAATGCTGGAGTATTTATACTTAGTTCTCTGGGGTCATGGGTCAATTGCATAGCAGTCCTTTGGGACTTTTGAGAGAGATGTAGAGCCAGGTGACTGGAAGTCCACAGAAACATAAGAAGGATCAAGGCCTGGAGATATCTCCCCACCCCACCCCCACAGCCCCCAAAGCATCAGTAGCACACCGACTGAACAGGAGAGAGCACTGACTGGTCCTGGGAGCTATGCAACAGCCTGAAGTCAGAGGCTCACTGTAGCTAGAATTTTCTGCCTTGCCCACAGTCAGGACAAATCTCTGTCACCCGCCAGTCCCACAGCCGCTCAGACCCAACCAAATAAACACAGACACTTATATTGCTTGCAAACTGCATGGCCGTGGCAGGCTTCCTGCTAACTGTCCTTATCTTGCTAACTGTGCTTTTATCTTAAATTGATCCATTTCCATACATCTATACCTTGCCATGTGGCTGGTGGCTTACTGGCGTCTTCACATGCTGCTGGTCATGGCGGCGGCTACAGCCTCTCTGGTCATGGCGGCGGCTGCAGCCTCTCTGGTCATTGCGGCGGCTGCAGCGTCTCCTTCTATAGAGGCTGCAGCCGTCGCCATGACCAGCAGCATGTGAAGACGCCAGTAAGCCACCAGCCACATGGCAAGGTATAGATGTATGGAAATGGATCAATTTAAGATAAAAGCACAGTTAGCAAGATAAGGACAGTTAGCAGGAAGCCTGCCACGGCCATACAGTTTGTAAGCAATATAAGTGTCTGTGTTTATTTGGTTGGGTCTGAGCGGCTGTGGGACTGGCGGGTGACAGAGATTTGTCCTGACTGTGGGCAAGGCGGAAAACTCTAGCTACAGCTCACCTCTGGGTCCCGCTTCCTTCCTGTCCAAGGCATTGTGATGGCAGAGAACATAGGTCTTGTACCTATGAAACCCACAGCTTCTCTCCTTTTCTGGTCCTATATCTGTCTCCCTTGTATACCCTGACCTTTGACCTCCCTACTCCCAAAGATGTTCATTGTTCTCTTCAGTTCCCCATGAGGAGCTCACACCATGCAAAAACAGGCCCAAATAGGAAGCACATTTCCCAGTAAGCCACATTTTCCAGAAGCAGGGAACCTGAAGGCTCAACTGCTAACAACAGAGACAGAAAACAGTGAAAACAAAATACAAGTCATGTTTCCAACAGACACTGTGCTGCAAGCTGCCACGGGGAATGGATGATGAGCAGGCAGCATCCTCAGTCTCCTGGGATCTGGTGCTTTCTGCAAAACAGTGCCCTCCTCTTGGATTCCTGGGATGGTTCACTGAGCAGTAGAATGAAAATTCAGGTCATCTGAGGACTGCTCAGTTCTCAGCACAGACACATAGGACACCTCCAATCCCCCGAGCCCAGTGGGTGTTTTCTAAATTGTTCCATCATTAAGGAACCTATCTTCCCTCCGAAATCAAAGCTCTGAAGAATATTTCTTTTTAACTCTAGAATGGGAAGTCAGAATTTAACATCCTGCCTTTTCTTCCATGTGTTCCATATTCTCATTATTTTAAAGTTGTTTTATCTTCTAGAGTCTTGATGGAAGCAGACATATCTAACTTAATAAGCAGCAGCACACACATAGAATCTTAGAAATCTATACAACCATAGAGTACAGAAAGCATCTTAAATGAGGAGTTTGGGTTCAGAGAAGTTAAGAATGTCCTTAAGGCCATGGAGAAACAGCTGAAACAAGGGTTAAGACCTTCTCCCTCTGGCATTCCACTATTCCACTGTAAGTATTTCCTTTATTAAATCCTAAATTAAATCTTAGAAGATACTAACAGTATTAACTAACACTAAAAATTTATGGGGAGGCCTGTAGAGATGGCTCAGTAGCTGAGTGCTTACTAATCTTATATTGGACCTGAGTTAAATTTCCAGAGCCCACATCAGGCAGCTCACAGTCGCCTGTAATTCCAATCCACAGGATCCAACACCCTCTTCTGGCCTCCAGGGCATCTTCACTTACATGTACATACCAATATACATCTTTATTTTTTATCTCTTAAAATTTCTATGAGAAGATGATAAAAACAATAGATTTCTCCCTCATGGTTTTTTTTTCTTTTGCAATTCCTATATATAGCAATGTTTGAGCTCTTTCAATTGTTTGACCAATAAAAAATAAATTAATCTGGGATCTGGAGAGATAGCTCAGTGGTTAAGAATTCTGGTTGATCTTCCAGATGACCTGGGTTTAATTCCCAGCACTCACATGGTAGCTCACAACTATCTGTAACTCCAGTTCCAAGAGCTCCAGTACCCTCTATAGCAATAGTCCTCTGGTGCCTCCGAGGTCACCAGACATACACATGGTACACAGACACACATGGAGACAAATATACACACACACAGGAAGTGGGGAGAAAAAAAAGAAACAAATTTTCTCAAACAAATTAAAAATAAGGGAAAATCACTTGATTTCATTAGCCAACATCAAAGCCAATTTTCCAGGCTCTAGAAAGTGAATGCTACCAAGCAGTGCACACTTTAGTGACCTCAGCAAGAACAGGGTCTGGAGTGGTCTTCATCAGATAACACAATGGTTCTTCCAAAACACTGCTTCATCGTTTTCCTTTCATGGTCATGGGGGGCAGTGATGAGTGAAATGAGCAGAGCTTTACTGACAGACAGACCTAACTTCTCACCCAAGGCTGCTGATGCCCAACAGTCCTCCTGAACTAGCCCTTCATTCACTCAACACATAATAAGGAACACTTACCAAGTAGCGGACTCTATATACCACATTATGACTAGAATTGGATACAAACACTGTCTGCAAGGAAGGTTATTCAAAGAGCAAGACAACAGTCAAGCCAGCCCACAACTACCACAATTTGAATTAAACATGATAAACATATGGCACAGAGATGGTGAGGTGACCTTTGGTGACCCCTGCCTCCTAGCCTTTACAAGCATGAACCCAGTGACTTACTTCTTCCAAACGATATGACCCAATAAAATGGCAATGGGCTCACCACTGCCACCAGGGTTACATTAATAAGGTGACAACTTGCATATTGCAAGAGACTCTACACCTTGCTGTCTTTGACAAAGCACACTGGCTGCCATGTTGGAAAGACTCGTGTGGCAAGGAACTGAAGGTAGCAGCCACCAGCCAAGGCAGCCAGCAAAAAATTTCTTCAGTCCAATAAGGTGCACCTAACTAAAGTCCAGAAATAACAACGCACGCTTTGAAGCGGACTGTCCCCCCGTTAAACCTGAGCTGTCACCCCAGTTCTGTCCTAACATACTGATTAGAGGTGTAGTGGGTAGCCATTCCAGCTTTGATCTGGAAGTTCCAACCGCCATGGAGGCTTTGGTAACTGTCACGCCTACAAGGCAGAGCCAAGAAAGGAGCCTGGAGATAGGAGATCCGGATGCGCTGGCTCTCTTAGTTCCTGGACCCTGGACGTTGGAAGTAGACCGAGCAGAGTTCTCCAGAGAACACCACTGGACTACACTACACTTTTCCCAGATTCTGTAAACTATCCATTTACTTGTAAGTTACCCCATAAAATAAACCTCCCTTTTAACTACATGGAGTGGCCTTAATAATTTCACCAATATAGAGGCTTGTGGGAGACTGAGAAATAGAGAACACAAGAAAACAAACTTCAGACTCCAGACCCACAGAAACTATGAATAAATGTGTGGCAAGGTATTACATGGCAATTGTGGTGGCTTAACAGAGAATGTCTCTCATAGGCTTCAGTATTTTAATACTTTGTTCCAGCTTACTGGCACTGTGGTGGTTTGAATAAAAATGGTCCCCGTAGGCCCATACAGAGTGGCACTATTAGGAGGTGTGGTCTTGTTAGAGCAGGTGTGGCCTTGTTGGAGGAAGTGTGTCACTGAGAGTGAGCTTTGAGGTCTTAGATGTTCAAGCTATGCCCACTATGGTGTATCCTCTCTTCCTGCTGCCTGCCAATCTGGATGTAGAACTCTCAACTCCTTCTCCAGCACCACGTCTGCCTGCACAGTGCCATGCTTCCCACCATGATGATAATGGACTAAGTCTCTGAAACTATAAGCCAGCCCCAACTAAATGTTTTCCTTTAAAAGAGTTGCCACGGTAATGGTGTCTCTTCATAGCAATAGAAACCCTAACTGTGACAGGCAATATTTGTGCTTTCAACTTCCTGTTCCTGATACCATGCTTTGCTCTTGCTGTCACACATCCCACTGTGATGAACTCTTATCTCTCTGGAACCATAAGCCCAAATAAACAGCTCATTTTGTAAGTCACTTTGGGTCATGGTTTTTTATCACAGCCAGAGAAAAGAAATGACTACAGCAATAAATAAGAGACGGTTGCTACGAGAGAGCTCAGAAAGAAATAGTTTGAGATGAAGCAATGTGGCTTGGCCTCTCTAAAAACTTGTGGAAGCAGACAGCTAGAGCAGGACACCTGGGGGTGTTAGGAGAGGGATAGTCCAAGCCCTGGAACCCTGGGGTAGATTATAAGGAAAATGAAAATCCTCTCCAGAGCCATCCAAAGGGTATGCTGGGAATCAAATCTGGGTCCTCTGGAAGGGCAGCAAGTGCTCTAAACTGCCAAGCCATCTTTATAACCACCATGCTGGAATTGTTTTTTTCTTTTTGGTTTTTTGAGATAGCGTGTCTCTGCGTAGCTTTGGAGCCTGTCCTAGAACTCACTCTGTAGCCCAGGCTGGCCTCGAACTCACAGAGATGTGCCTGCCTCTGCCTCCAGAGTGCTGGGATTAAAGGCGTGCGCCACCACTGCCCGGCTGACCATGCTGGAATTTTTAACTGGTTGCTGTGAGGTCATGTGATAGCCACCTCATGTCCAGAAGACAGCATTTCACCACTCTCCTCCCTGTGCTCCAGCTCTCGGATCCTTTCTGCCACCTCTTCTGTGATGTTCCCAGAGCTTTGTGGGGAGGAAGTTGATAGAGTTGCCCCGTTTCCAGCTCAGCCCTCAGCATCACTTACTCTCAGCACGACTCACTGCAATACAAAGCTTCTCTGACAAGGTAGGGAAAAGCATAAGTCTATGGATAGAAACATAAAATACTTAGAAGGCAGTTGGACAGCATTGCCCTTTAGGGAAATAAGATTAAGGTTTTTCCCTACGGCTTTTGATTCCCCTATTCATGAGCTCTGGCCAGGTTTACATTATCAGGTATGAATTCCCTCCTTGGAGCCGACCTCAAGACCAGGCAAGAGAGTAGCTGGTTATCCCCATAAACAGTCCTGCAACCTTTGTGCCAATAGGCACATCTTGCTTGGCAAATCAGCACTGCAGCATGCAGGGTCAAGTGTTGGGTAACACAAACAATGTCTTTAGCGCTCAGCAGCACTGTTCACATCACGGTGGAGGGAGAGTGTAGTGGGGTCCGGTCACATCATGAGGGACCAGGAAGCAGAGAAAGAGAGTAGAATCGGGGGCTGTAATAACCTTCAAAGGATGATCTCTGGTGACCTACTTCAAATTATTAGGGTCTATCTTTGACAGAAACCCTTAATAATGCCACTAGGTAAGAAAGAAGCACACAAAACTTGAGATTGAGCCGGGCGGTGGTGGCGCACGCCTTTAATCCCAGCACTCGGGAGGCAGAGGCAGGTGGATCTCTGTGAGTTCGAGGCCAGCCTGGTCTCCAAAGCGAGATCCAGGAAAGGCGCAAAGCTACGCAGAGAAACCCTGTCTCAAAAAAACCAAAAAAAAAAAAAAAAAAACTTTAGATTGAGAAACACTTCAGATTCTAAACCATAACATTAACCTTCTCCTGAGATAAAGGAACCACGTCACTAATGAAGGCAGAGCCCTCATGAACTATCACTTCTCATTGGCCTCCTACCTCCCAACACTTATACTGGAGATCGAAGTCTAGCCTTAGCTCCAGAAACTGAATTAATAATCTCTTCTCTCACCTGAGCCTGCTTCTGTCACTACACTAAACAGACTGAATTATAATTGTATCCACTGTGGGTTCCACCTCAGTCAGTTGTTTGAAGAGCTTACTAAGTACCAAAGCTGTAGATTCAGTACTGTATGAGTCATATCCCATGTCCTAGAGGGTGGCAGAGAATAATTTGTTTGAAAAATACACTGTAGCCAAAACCCCAGTTGATGTGTATCCCAGGTGTTCTTAATCTGAAAAGGTGGTGGTTGGGTCTTAGCCCCTTGGAAAATCTAAGAATGCTTCCTGAATGAACCTGCAAGAGATGGGAGCCTTAAAAGATAGAGAGTGAAGATAGATTGAATTGTGTCTCTCTCCAATTCCAGTATTGAAATCATAACAATGTGATGATATTTGGAAATGAAGTCACTGGAGATGAGTCAGAGGAAAGTGTGGATGAGATTGGTGTCCCCCCAAGAGATGCATTATAACGCCTGCTTTCTTTCTTCTCCCCACATCATTTGAGGATGCAGAATTAAGGTTACATCACTTGTCACTCAGTGTGGCAATAAGCACCTTCAAGTCTCAGATTTTGGGAAGCTGCAAGCAATAGATCATGAGTTACAGGATGACTAGGATACATAATTATTCCTTTTCACAAAAGGAAAAGAAGTGGCCACCTACAAGCAAGGAATAAAACCCTTACCAGAACCTAACTGTGCCAGCATCCCAACCTTAGACTTCTAAACACAAGAAATGTGAGAAATAAATGTCTATTTTTATGTCACTTGGTCTATGTTCTTTTGTTTTGAAAACCAGAGCAGAGGTGTACAAAAAGAAAAAAATGGAACTGGAATTTCTGGCAGGGGTAACAGAAAGGCACAGAAGCATCAATCAGCACAGAAAATGATACAGGGAGCTTTCAGAACTGTATGTAGCAAATGTATGTTTAGACAAGCAAGAGATGCCTCACGCGATGATGTTAGTTCACAGGGACCCCCTTTTCTCTGAAAAGCAGCCTCTATCAGAGGATTAAGTTTTAAGCAGCCATTTTCTACCATATGACCTTCCTTATAGATTATTGTTCCATGGTGTCCATGTGACCCAAGATGGACCAATCAGACCCCCTTGGTGAATCCATAATTGGTATTAAAACCTAACTAGAATTGTGGTCTATTTTCTTGGACAGAGAGGAAACTATATAAACTACTAGGTAACCATGCACAAAGAGAAGTAGGGGAAAGGTGCTTTGGGAATGGAAAGAACAGAGCAAACAGATCCAGCAGCAAGGTCATCAGAAAGAAGAGACAGAAGTCTAGAGTTCATGGAGGTTCCTTACGTTATTGTTCTCTGATCCTTGAAATACTCTGTTCTAGTTTCCCTTCTGTTGTGGCCAATACCATAATCAAACCCAACCTAGCGGGGAAGGGTTTTGTTCAACTTACAGGTTACAGTCCCATCATTGAGGAAAGTCAGGGCAGGAACTTGAAAGAAAAGCCATGGAGGAACACTGTTTACTGGATTACTTATAAACTCATGCTCAGCTAGCTGTCTTATATGTCCTAGGACCATCTTCCTAGAGAATGGTGCTGCCCACAGTGGGCCGAGCCCTTCTATAAGAATCGACAATAAAGATGATCCCACAGACATACCCACAGACCCATCTAATCTATACAATCCATCAGCTGACAGTGACGGATTCTCAAGTGACTCTAGGATGTGTCAAATTGACAGTTAAAGCTAAGACAAACCCCCAGAATCCCTGCAAGTAATTCCTTTCTTTTTTTTTTTTCTTTCTCTTTTAAAAGTTTGTTGGACTTGATTTTTGTCACTTGGTACAAAAATGCTTCTCCAAAGTTCTCTTCTTTTCTTGTGCTTTTTCTTCTAAGCTGATCCCCATCTACCTTACACTTGAAAAGATGACTCATGTTCTCTCAAGTCCCAAATTTGTCATCTTCTCTCATAGTGCCAATGCCATCCTTCAAATCTTAATTTGAAATAGAGAAATATATTTCAAATTTCTCATGTCCACTATATTTCTTTGAGTCTTCCTGTTATTTATTAAGTGGCACAATGTTATTCAGTAAGCAGTGCTGCTTACCATGCAAGAAAATCCACGAGGTACAACAAAACCCACTATAAGAGTTTATTAAGGGAAGGGAATAGGAAAGATGTGCATAGACTATGGAATGACTGTGCAGGAAGAAAGGGGGAGGAATAGGTGAAACCCGCTTTAATTGGTTCCTCACACACATGCACATAAGGGCTTATGTAGCTACGCCACACATGTGCATAGATTACGTGGTCATGCAGTTCGTGGATTATGTACGATGTAAGGCCCCAGGGTGACTAAGCATCTTGCCAGTGCATGCGTGGTCATGCAGCAGGGGGGGGTGGCTAGCCATTCTAACACTACCATGTCCACTAGATTTCTTTGAGTCTACCTTCTTTCCTAGGCATTTTTTTTCCATTCAATTCTCCCCATCTCAATAAGTAAGTATATAACAATCACTCAAGGTAACAGCCTAGAATTATCTTTTTGACTATTTTCATTTCCCTCATATCCCTCAGTCATTAATGAACCCCAGTAGCCCTGTTTATAAAGTGCATCTAAGATCTACCCATATCTGTTAGTTATCCTAGTTAGCTTCAACTATCCAATTGATACAACCTCAAGTTACCTAAGGAAGGGGTCTCAGTTGAAACATTGTCCAGGTCAGATCAGTCTGTGTCAGCTCAGATCATGTCTATCAAGAATTGTCTTGATTGTTTATTGATGTAGGAAGACCCAGGTGTGGGGTGGGGGAGTGCAAAACAGCTTGACCACAAACTGTCATAACAGGCCTAGAGGCCCAGACACAGCTTCTGTGACAGGCTTACTGGCAGGTAACACCCAGATCCAGGAGAAGCCATGAGCTGACCCCACCCAGGGAGGGCCCACATCTAAGGGGAAATACCTGACATTCCAAACATTTCCAGCACCAGACAAAAGTTCTCCAATCAGAGTCCTGAACCCTGGAAATCCCCTCATCCCAACTTCTGCTAGGATAAAAACCTCACCCTGCCTGGGCTCAAGGTTCTCTGCTCTCACCACTGCATTGAACAGAGTCCAAGCTCTGAGCTTAAAAACAAATACTCTTTGCTTTTACATATGGAGTTCAGTCTCTATGTTGGTCTTTTGGGGGTCTCCATGACCTGGGCATAACACCAGCCACTGTGGGTAGTGCCAGCCCTAGCAGGGGGTCCTGAGACTGAGTCAGCCAGGAGCATTCCTCCATGATTCCTGCCTTCAAGTTCCTACCCTGACTTCCCTCAAGGATGAACTGTGACCTGGACGTGTAAGATGGAATAAACTCTTTCTTCCCCCAAGTTTATTTTGGTTGTAGCAACAGAAAAGAAACTAGAACACCTGTTTGCTTCACAGCTCATGTCCAAGCCACCACTTGGACTTCCTTAAAGTCCCATTTCAGTCGCTGAACTATTCCTCCTCCTTCAATTCTTCCTGACCTCACTCAACCAACACATAAATACAATCCTCAGCGCTTCTAAAATAGGATCTTTAGAAGGTAAATAATGTTGTATAACTTACCTAAATTCTGGTAATGACTACCCATTACAGGGAAGAACTAATTGCCTTAGCCTGGAAGTTCTTACTTGATCTGACCACTGCCTACCTATCTGACTTTTCTCATATTTTTCTCCCCTTTGATTATCAAGCTTTAGAAACTTGTTTCGGTTGCTTTACATTTTTCTCTCCTTTTACTCTATCTAAATACTTCCCATCTCAAGCCCTTCGCACCTGATGTTGCCATGCACCCTCTGCCTCCATCCTCTCACACTATTCATATGTAAATTCAAATGTGACTCATCTCAGGGAGAATACATTGCTCTCATCTGTAAAGAAGGATAGTCAAGATTAACAACCCCATTTCTCTCTTTTTTTTCCCCAAGCACTTGTTATAATCTGAAAAGATCTAGAAGACGTTATTGTGTATCGATTTGTTATCAAAATTCTTCTGAAAGAGTAAATAAGGACCAAGAAGGCAGATACCTCATGCTGTCTGCTGGGATGGCCAGTGGCTCCAGTCAAGTGCAATGCGAGGCGCCAGCAGCTGCTCAGTAAACATCTGTTGAATGAACGGATGAAACAAGGCCAATACTAAAGAGCTTTGAGCAGGAAAGTGACAAGAAATGTCCATACCCTTGACAACCCTGTGGAGGAGAGACTTAAGAGAAGAAACTGAGTCCATGTTTTCTTTAGCTCAGCACCACCAGTGACTGGGATGGAACACTCTTCTCTACCTTTGTATAATAATGACATTCCCAAGCAACATCATCACATTTAAAAAAAAACAAGTCACTTACTTTGTGGCTAGGAAGACAGCTCAGGGATTAAGAGCACATGCTGCTTTTCTAGAGAACCATTTCCGAGCACCCACATCCATTAACTGACAACTGCCTGGGATTCCAGCTCCAGGTGACCCAGCACCCTCTGGCTTTCATGGGCACCTGCATTCATATGCTGCACTGCAACTCATTTAGGTACACAAATATAGATACAAAAGTTTTTAAATGAATAAATAAATTTTAAAAAAAATACTTGCCTTGGTATCTTGGATTGTGAAATGAAGAGGGAAACATTTACAACAGCAAAAAAAAAAACTATTTTCTAGTGTTAATTTTAATAATAAAGATAAAATTTTAGTTGAATATGCAGTGTACTAAGGCAAATTAATAAACTAATCAAAATCAACAAAAATAGATCTAACCTTTGCCAGAATTCACCATGTTGTTCATAAATAAATTTTGTTGAGCATCCTTGCTTCATGGAGTTTGAGTTTGAAAAGCCTTTAGAGGAGATTTAGTTCTGGTGTGTCAAAAAACAGTGTGGAAATAGGCCTAGAAAAATTGTATACTCAGAGTAAGCACTATAACCCAACCTTCTGCCATCCTCTCCTGGGCACCATCCTCTCAAGGGCATCATCTCTCATGGGCACCGTCCACTCTGCTTCCCTGTGCTAGTAAGATGATATTCAAAGGAAAGTTGGCAAGATAGTACCTAAAGCACCTGGCCTTAAAGCTAACAAAAGGCCATTGATCTTTCTTGAGTCTAAAATTTCAGTCTACTTATTAAAAGAGATTTTTTTTCTTAATCCCAACAAAATAGGATATCTCCCCAAACACAAAAACAAAAGCCAAGCCCCACTTTCACACTGACAGAGCCCAGTTTGAGCTCTTTTATAGTCCACAACCAGATGTGCATTTAAAAAAACATCTGTTCCAATCAGGATGCAAAGCAAACTACATAAAAGGGAACTCTTACCCCAAATCCATCCCAAAATGAGTAAAGAAATAATCAGGAGAGCCGTAAAACTGAAGTTGGAGGTGCAGACAGGTGATTAGACGGATAACACAACAAGAACTGTAGTAGATAGCAGTAGACACGGGTGCTTGATGGAGACAGGCAGATGGAACAGGTGCTCAGGCATTGGCTCCATGTGTTTCCATCAGGCAGGGCAGCTTTGGGGAGGGGCTGGTGACTCCAGGGCTTCTGTCACAGATGTGCTCCCTCCCCAGACACCTATTTCAGTGTTGTTTTCTGCTCTTCCAAATTCACATTCAAGATCTCCATTCCTTCCTGTTACTGCTTAAAAGCTTCCAGCTCTTTTTTTTTTTTTTTTCCAATAAAAAGGTGCCTTGTTTTCCGCTCCATCCATTCATGGAAATTATCAACACTGAAGCTGCCTTTGGTAACTCTTCCAAAAATGCTTCTGTGAATTCTCACCATTCTGGCATTCAGCTTAGAACTTGAAGATGATTCCTCTCTTCCAGTTTTGTTTTCATTGGACTGGCCAGGGTACACTTCAAATCATTTATTATGTATCCTGCAGAAAATGTTCTTGATTCCTAATGCACCCAACACATAGCTGTGAACACAAATCAAAAAAATAGAGAGCAAATATAAGACTCCACTATTGTGTGATATTCTGTTTTTGTTCTGATAAATAAAATTTACCTGGAGATCAGAGGGCAGAGCTAGCCACTAGTTAACCATAGAGGTCTGGAGGTCTGTACAGAGAGGAAACAGGAAGTGACTACGTGGGGCAGAGACAGGAAGTGATAAGGCAGAGTGGAGACAAAATCTCTGGTCCCTTTTGGTTGGAGGATCTGGAAAGGTAGGAAATGACTGTGGCTGCTCCCTTGCTTTTCTGATCTGTCAGATTTTTACCCCAATATCTGGCTCTTGGTTTTTATTGATAAAATTAATTAGATTTATGTTTCACTATGCTTAAAATCCTAATGTCACAGATAAATCTTAATATCAATGTCCTCAAGTTAGGAACGCTAATAGTAGCAACGTTATTATCACTGACACAGAATCAAAAGAAGTCTGTCCTGTTTTGACTATGTGTTGGTGACTATCCATTCTTTCATTCAATCAGCATTTATTGAATACTCATTGTCTGCCAAAGTTTTTGTTTAGTGCTGAAGATCCCAACATAATTCACAGTCCCTTTTCCAGCTGTCTCTGCATTCCATCATCTAGTACAAGGACTGATGCAGTGAATAAACTGACCTTCCATGCCTCTGGTTTCTGGTATTTGTGCATGGCTGTAATCTCCTCCCCTTGGATGCAGAGAGAGTGTGTGACTTGCTTCCAATCAACATAACATAGCTTCAAAGAAGATGGGTGTCTCTCTGTGATTAGGTTACATGTGTCATACTCCTCATTCTTTGACGAAGTAAGATACTATTTTGGGAAAGCCCTATTGGTGAAATTATTAAGGCCACTCCACATAGTTAAAAGGGAGGTTTATTTTGTGGGGTAACTTACAAGTAAAGGATAGGCTACAGGGTCTAGGAAAGGTGCACTCTGGCAGTGTTCTCTGGAGAACTCTGCTCGGTCTACCTTCAGCATCTAAGGTCCAGGAACCAAGAGAGCTCGCCCATCTGGATCTCAGGTCTTCAGTGTCTTCTCTCAGCCCTGCCTTGTAGGCATGACCATTACCAAAGCCTCAATGGGGGTTGGAACTTCCAGGTCAAAGCTGGGATGGCTACCCACTACAAAGCCCATATGGTAAGGAAGGTGGCCAGTATCTACCAGGCAACCAAGAGTGGGGACCTTCAGTTACACAGCCATAAAAAGAGCCAGCAATTGAATGGAGCTTAAAAGTAGGACCTTCCTCAATCCAAGCCTCAGCCCAAAGCACAGCATGACCAATACCTGGACCATAGCTGTTTAAGTCTCTGTGAGAGATCTCAGCTATGCTACAGAAATGAATGTCACTTAGCAAAAGTAGTGAATCATTATCAGCATCATGGATATTACAAATGGATGCTGATCAATGAAATTTACAGTGTCAAGACATCTGAGTTGGTTTAAATATTTTAGAGCTAGTCTCCAACTAGATCCACTTCCTAGGGTTACTATGGCAAGTACCATCAATGGTTACTTTAGGTAATTTAAAAAGAGAAACTTTCTCATAGTTTTGGCAACTCTAGGTCTGAAATCAGGCTGTCAGCACAACCATGCTCCAGCAGAAGGCCTTGGAAAATGCTCTCTCTGACTTTCTAGTGTCAGGTAGCTCCTGGGGAGTCTTCTCTGCTCTAGGTATTGTGTTTGAGTTGCTTCAATTTCTCCTCCATCTTCCTGGGCTGCTTCCTGGTGCTGCACATTCCTTGTGTTGTCTTTTTATAAGACCACTGGGGACTGGAGAGATGGCTCAGCCATTAAAGGCTAGGCTCACAACCAAAACTATAAGACCAATGGATTTATGATTAATCCTCACCCATATCATCTTACCTAGTTACATCTGCAACCTCTTCACAAGTAAAGTTGAATTCTGAGGTTCACAGTAGACCAGAATTTTGTAGAGACACTATTTGATGCATGATAACACCCATGCTTGAAGACTGTTGTAGTACTTTCTTGTCAGACTTTCTTTGGGATGGCCAACCTCCAAATAATGACATGAAGACTTATTATTAATTATGAAACCTTAGCCTTAGCTTAGGCTCATTCCCAACTAGCACTTATAACTTAAATTAACCCATTTATCTTAATCTACTTTCTGCCACATGCTGTAATCTCTCCTCCATATTGTATGTCCGACTTGCTCCACATCTCTCTGGTGAAATCCCCCACACCAAATTCTAACTCAAGTTTCTATCTCTGCCCAGAAGTCCTGCCTAGTTATTGGCCCTTCAGCTTTTTATTAAACCAATCACAATGATACATCTTCACACAGTGTACAAATATCCTGCAACAGAAGACAATATAAAACTCAAGAAAAGAAAAAAAAATAAAATAAAAACCTCTAATTGTAGAAATGGAGAGTGACATTTGACTCCTACCAGCAACTGGGTCAGTGAGTTTCTTATTGTCGGATAATTACTAGAGAACAATGAAATTATACCTCTGGAGCAGTGTCACATCAGCCTCACAAACCTATCATTCAAGTGAAGATTATGTCACTAAAAAGGTCCAAAAGGTGGGAGTTCCCGGTGCCTTCAGGACATTTGAACCCTCTGCTTGCTAGATAATACATGCTTAGTCAACACAGGCTTGGATGTATAGGATGTATATGAAAATTCTGTCTGAGTCTTGCTTTCATTGGTAATGAGAGGGGAGAGTTATCATTTTCACATACTCTGACAGTATTGACCAAAAGACACCAAAGAACTGGACATGACCTCACTGATGAAAGTTGTCTACCATACCCTTCACACTTAATTTCTGCCCTTCTTCTCTCTCACTCTTGCCTTTCTGAACCAATTCTATAATCCCTCATCTGTACTTTGCTATTTCCATCTACTAAACCCAAAACTGAAATTCAGTTTCAGCCCCATCAAACCAATAAATGTCTTTCTCAAGGTCACCTATGTTTGTGAATTGACAAACCGAATGGATTTGGTGGTTGATATTCACTGTCAATCTGACTGAATTTAAAATCACCATGGAAACACTCCTTTCCATCTCTCCCCTAACTGTGTGATGTAATGTTATAAGCTGCCTCATACTTCTACCATGCCTTCTCCTGCAGATAAACTGTACCTTCAAGCTGAAGTCAAAACAAGCACTTCCCTGCTTGAGTTCCTTTTGTCAAGTTATAAGACAGTGTAGAAGGATTTTTCTTTAGCCACCAGCTCACAAAAAATGACACAGAAACTTTTTATTAATTATGAAAGCTCAGCCTATAGCTTAGGCTTGTTTCTAACTAACTCTTATAACTTAAATTAACACATTTCTTTTTTACCTATTGCTGCCTCATGGCTTATACCACCTACCTCTCTTCCTGCATGTCTTGCTTCCTCTGTATCCAGCTGATGACTCCTCCTTTCTTCTTCCCTGAGCTCTCTCTAACCTCTTCCTGCCTAGCTATTGGCCATGTAGCTCTTTACTAAACCAATCAGAAGGTACCTTGGCAAAGACACATCTTCACAGTGTACAAAAAGATTATTCTACAACAGACAAGAAACTAATAAAGTGCTTTCCAGCTCTTCTTTTGGCAGTAATATAGAACTCAGGCAAGCACTCATTTCTTCTTGCAATCCTGTCTTCCCTTGGCTTCTTTGACATGCCTATCCCCCAAACCTCTGCCCCCCAGAACATTGCTCTTTGACCAAAGAGCAGCTCTTCTCCCTCTGTCATCTTCCCTTTGAGTATTTCTGAAAGCAATATTCTAAACCTGCTCCTGTTTTCATCTTCTCCACCCCCCAGATAATCTAACTTCTTCTGTGTGGTGATATTTTATTTGTGATGAAATGTGATATTTTATTTGTATGTTAATAAATAAAGTTGCCTGGAGATCAGAGGTGAAATAGCCATTAAGCAGAAGTCCCACGGTGGTGGCACACACCCTTAATTCAATCACATGACAGGCAGAGTCTCTGTGCGGTCAAGGACACAGCCAAGTGTGGTGACATGAGCCTTTAATCCCAGTACCAACCATAGAGACCTGGATGTCTGCATAGACAGGCAGTGATGAGGAAGTCATGTGGCTGGGCTTAGAGCCACTGAGAAGACAGAACAGGAAGACAATAAAAACACAAGTCAGGCAGGAAGAAATGCTCTCTCTGTGGACGCTACTGCTGGTGGTAAGCTAAAGCTAGTCATGGCTATTGCTCTGATCTCTTTGGCTATTTCCTCTGTATTTGGCTCTGTGTTTCTTATTTACTAAGACTGTTTAGAATTTCATCTACACTTCTGTAATAATTCCATCCATTCTACACTAATGACTACAAAACCATTTTTTTTTCTGAGTTCTGCATCTACATACTCAGTGTCTATTGGATGTCTGCCTAGATGACCCATGTGTATTAGTTGCCTTTCTTGCTTTTGTTCTGATGTATAGGATGGGCAGAAGTATTCATTCATGAAGGAAATGTACAGCAGTATGAGTAAGTGGTTGGCTGGTAACATTACATCCAAAAGCAGGAATCAGAGAGTGAACAGGAAATGGGGTCCAGATGATAAAATTTCAGGGCCACAGCCAGTGGTCTTCTTCCTCCAGCAAAGCTTCACCTTCTATAGGTTCTACAACCTTCCCCAAAAGCAAAACTATCTGTAGACCAAGTATTCAAACACATAATCCTACGGAAACACATCTCATCCAAGCCATAACACAATAAGAAGCTCAAACCAGCTTGCTTTAGTTGTTTTGATTTCTTCCTGTTAGTAACTGTTCTTTCCCTCTGGTTTATCTCGCATAATGAAGGGCCATCTGCACTGTCACACAAAGCAGAAACCTGACCACTTCTCTCCTACTCATGTCCCATGATCACTAAATCCTCAAATTCAACTTTAGCTTCTATCCCACTGAAAAGGTCATAGTATTGACACCAGTCCCCCTTCTGTGCTTCTGCAGGAATCCATCCTCCAGTTTCAGTCCTTAGCATTCTCCAATCCACCCTTCCCTAACGGCTCTAGGGCCAGCTGGCCCAAACAAGTGAAAAAGATACTTTCTGAGAGCCAGCCTGGGTCTGCCTGATGGTCTTAGCAACAGCAGCTGAAACATGATCTGGAGATGACCTGGACCAATGAGAGACAGCCATGTCACACCAGCCGATGCATATTCATCAGACCTCCCCCCCAGGATGGGGTGGAGGGTATATAAGGCTTGCCTCTTCCTGAATAAACTGAGCTTGTTGTTTCAAAATTCTCCCAGAGTCTGTGTGGTTTGACTCTGTGCCTATTTGGCCCTCACCCCCAAAGGGAACAACAGCAAGGATCCTGCTACACTCTGATCACCACTAACAACCTCACATAGTAATAGACCACTCCACTCATTCACTTAAAGGACTTACCACCCTTCCTGGAAGGAGGATTTCTCAACCTCAGCACTACTAATTGTTGAAACGAGAACGTTCTTTACTATGCTAGCTGTCCTTACACTGTAAGACATTTGGCCCATATCCCTGTCCTCTTCCCATAAGCAGTCAGTAGCATCCTCTGAGCTTGAAGAGAGGATGCTCCACGTGTCCTTCATGGAGTCTGCAAGATCATTTTCTCTTAAGAACTTCTCACCTGGAGAATAAAGTCAAAACACTGATGGAGCAAATGGCGCCTCATCAGTCGGTTCCTGGCTACGAGCCACCCCCTCCCCTCACTGTCATTGTGACGTCCCTGCAGCCCTACAAAAGCCTTCAGTACTATACTCCATATATTGCTTCATAACTAATTCTGCTTTTCCCATGAACCATAAGCTCCTCGGGTGTGAAGGACCTCTACAGAGTGAGTCCTCTGTGTCACCACATTCTATGTCAGCAGATTCAAGTAACTGAAGATCAGAATTAACTAAGAAGTAACTACATGTCTCCTGAACATGTACAGACCCTTTTCTGGTCTTTATTCTTTGAACAACATAGCAATGGCCTACAGTGTATCTGATTCTATAAGTAACTCAGACATTATTTAAAGGGCATGAGAGAATGTGCAGATACTGTGTCATTTAATATGAGGGACTTCAGCATCTGTAGACAGCTTGGAAACAGAAATAACTCTGGCCTTTGCACTGACCATTGCCCCAGCACAGTCCCATATTCTCTTCTTCAAACTTTTGAGTATTTGAGCAAGAATATTCTTGACTTACTCTAATTTATGTCACACACTTTGATTTCCTAGTTAAAGTGTTAGATCTTTCAAAACTAGATCTTTGTTTCACACTCTGAATACAGAGTCCCAGTGATGTAATTTGAGAAACACACTGACTCTCTTAAAAAAAAAACTTCTTTCGTAGACATGGACCATAGAAGAATGGCAGTTGAGTACATGATTCTAGAGTTCAAGAACCCGAAGTAAAGTCTGGGTTTCCCTCACTTAGTGATCTCCATAACCATGCACTTGCTATTTCTAAGTTTAGGTTTTCCTAGTATGGCAAAATGAAGACAGTAATAGTATTTATTCCATTCATCCAAAAGATGTGCTTTTGAGCACCAAGGGTACAGGTGAGATCAAAACAGTAACAGGTAGCATGCTGCTGCACACCTGTAATTCTAGCTCTAGAGAGGCCAAGGTGGGAGGATTGTGAATTCAAGGCCAGTTTGGACTGAGTAGCAAGCTTTGTGATAGCCTGAGTTACAAAGCTAAACTGTGTGAGAAAGAAAAAGAGGGTGGGGAAGGAAGGCAAGAAGGAAGAGAAGAGGGAGCAAGAGAGGGAGGAAGGGAGCTAGCTCACTGGAGAGAAATGGTTCAGCAGTTAAGAACACTGGCTACCCTCACAGAAGACACAGGTTTCGTTCCCAGCATCCACATAGCCTCTCCCAATCATCTATAACTCCAGTCCCAGGTGACCTGATGCCTCTGATAGCCCTACATGAACATGCTGACATAAATGCAGGCAAAGCCCTCATACACATGAAAAATAAAATAATTTTGAAAAAAACAGAGTCAAGTCATTTATGCCCTCGCTGAGGGTTATAAGCATATAGACTAGACAAAAACATAATTCCAGACGATATTGAGTGCTATGAAGAAAATCTACCGGGCAGTGGCTAAGATAGCTAGAGAACTTGAGTGTTTCTTGAGAACAAGCTCTGCTACCATGGCATGGTGGCTCGTGCCTCTAATCCCAGCACTCAGCGCAAAGTAAAGGATCTTCCTCGGTCACAGAGTGAAACTTTGCCTCAAATAAAGAGGAGACAAGGGAGAGGGAGGGAGAAAAATGAGAAGAGGGAGGAATAAAAGAGAGAAAAAACATTGTCGAGAAAATAAAATTACATCTCCCACAGGAATGTTGTGAAGTTAAAATGAGATCAAAGCATGTAAAATACCCAACAGTGAAAAGTTTTTGTAAAGATTGCAAATATTCTGTGGAAGTTTATTATTGCTTTTAAAGGGAATATCCACTAGAGGGAAGTATCATTCATTGAGTCTCTACCTTTGTGACAGGGATTTGGCTCCTTACTTGACACCTAATTCCAGTTCAATCCTGCCAAAAGAAACAACCATGAAGAGCAGGTAGTATTGGTCCCATTCTTTAAGACTGGGGCTCAGGGAACAACTGGCCCTGGATCTCACAGTTCTTGTTTGAATCGAACTACGCTGAATGTCTCACATCAAACCCCTGCTTTCTCAGTTAAGTCCTGTTACTGCTCTCTTGATATTGACTTCCCTCAAAGCCAGAGAGAGATGCTGAAGTACCGGGCAGAGGAAGATCAATAAGTGGGAGGGGAAAGGAGAAAGATCCATACTGAGTTACAGGTCACAATTTGGAGTCAGAAGCACTGGTGAGCCATGGAATGAGCAAGCACATGACATGAAAGGAAAATTCTTCAGAGCTGTTCTCAGGGATGGGCTGGCTTTCCACTCCATCCTGCAGCCACTGGCTGAGGATAGTCCCAGGAAATCAAAGATCCAAGCTCCACTTCATTGCCCTGAAACAGAACTGACAGAATCACTTCCCTGAGGTCCCCACAGGGCAGATGTAGGGAGAAATTTTCACCCTTTGAACCTGACAGAGATTTTATGTTTGGTAAACAATGTTCTGGTATGTCCCACCTGACCTCCCAAAGACTCTGCCCAGATAAAAAGGCAAAAGGTCCTACAGGCATCTATTTCAAGACCTAGTGTGTGGAGATGCAGCTAGAATTCAGTCAATGTTTCATCTTAAAGTCAGTAGAAACAGAGATCAGAAACTCGGGCTGAAAATGGGAGGAAAATGGAGGCAAACTCCTCTCTGGGGATAAATTCACAATCTGCCTCAGAAACCAGCCCATGCTGACTTTGGAGACACAAAGAGATGGAAAGTAAGTTCCCACATGGTCCATCCAGCTGTCCACTCAACAACATCAACTGGGCGTTATTATGTGTCTTAAGGAAACAGGAGCCTCATTTTCAGCATTATTGTTCACACCATTAACTTACACGGGTATTTCACCCTAGAGTTAACACAATTTTATGATACTTATTGTAAAAAAAAAAAATCACCCTCCATTTTTCAAATTATAAGGAACAATGGCTTATGGGCAAATATTTAGCAATTGTTAAGAAAGGAGAATGGAGAGGAAAGCTCAGTTTATATATAGCATTTGTTGCTTTCCATGACACACACACATTTGTTGTGGCCAGTTTTGAGCTCCCAAAGTGAAGTCACTAAACTAAAGATTTCAGAACAGCTGCTTAAGTCCAACTTGAAGCTCACTGGTCAACTTCCTCTAGCAGCTGGCAAGAGGTAAAACTTGGACCAAGTAAAGAAAGAAGCACAGCCGGTTGGTGGCACACGCCTTTAATCCCAGCACTCGGGAGGCAGAGGCAGGCGGATCTCTGTGAGTTCGAGGCCAGGCTGGTCTCCAAAGCGAGTTCCAGGAAAGGCGCAAAGCTACACAGAGAAACCCTGTCTTGAAAAACCAAAAAAAAAAAAAAAAGAAAGAAAGAGAGAAAGAAGCACAATGTAACAGGAAGTGTTGAGTGAAAGTCAGGATCCTTTTGTTCTGGCCTGGAGCTGCTCAGATGCACTTTGAGATCTTAGGTTGGTCATTTTCCTCACCCTGAGCCAACTGTCTCATGTGTAAAGGGAGGGGGTGGAGGACAAGAGGCTCCTGGTGTAATGGCATTTGCCACCAAGATTGACAACCTGAGTGCCATCCCTTGAACACACATGCTGGAAGAAGAGAAGCAGCTTCTGCAAGATGTCCTCTAACCTCCACATACTTGTACACACACACACACACACACACACACACACACACACACACACAAACACAAACATAATAAAAACTTTAATAGAAGAATATGTCTAGATGTGTAATTTTCAATCATGACTACACATCTGAATCAACCTGTACTTATTCTACCATTTATTCACTTTTACCTATTGCCACATGAACTCTACTACCAGAGAATTATGGCACAGGCCTCAAGGAGCTTTTTGATTCTTTTCCTTTGTGTAACTCCATGGATTATCTTGTGTGTAGGCCTGTCTAAGAAGTACAAAACTGCTTGAAGCCCCACGTTAGTGTAGTATCTACATCTCTTGATTAATATAATGCGATCCTGCATAGTTTGTTTCCTGGCCAGCATGTTCTTCTGTCATCTCCCCTTGTGATCATTTCTAAGCTGTAGAGTGTGGCAGGATGTTCCTTCTATGACTCTAAGATGTCACAGTCAGACCTATTCTCAAGACCTTCTCTTCTGCTACCCTGGAAGAAGCAGCTGCCCCATGTGACCAATTCTGGAGGGCTGTGTCACAAGGAATGTGACCTCAAAGCAGCTCCTAGCCAACAGCCTGCCAAAAATAACCACAAGAAATCACCAACACGTGTGAATCAGGAAGCAAATTCCTTTCTAGCTGAAACCGGAGTTTCCTTGCTGACTGTCACCTAGGGCAGCTCCCAAAAGCTGCTGTACGTTCCTCCACATTGTCCTCCATGACTCTCCTAATAGGACAGGTCTCATTTTCAAAGCCAATGGGGGTGATGTCTCTCTGTAGGCTGCTAAGAAATAGTCTTAAAGACTAACACCTACCCATCACCCTTGCCATTTTCTATTGGACAGACAGGCTTCTCCCACATTCAAGGAGAACGGATTAAACAAGGCTGTGACTCGCTGGGAGTCACCTTAAGGTGAATCGGGAACAACCGTTAATGGCATGTAAGAGGTAAGAAAACATGCTTAGCAAGGTTATGTGGCACATGCATGCTCCCACAGTCAGCAACCCCTGAGCCAGGACTGTTAGTTAGCTTTGGACTTCAGAGACGAGTTGCTGGGCTCTGCTTGGGATACATGCTCAGGATTGTTACAGGATAAAATCAAGCACATCCAACTCTTTTGAGTCTACTTGAGCATTCATGGCTCCATGAACCAGGTGGCACCAGGCAAAAACACGGTTCAGTGCTTCCTAGTGGGTAGAGATACAGGGAGAAAGATCCCTAAGGTGTCTGTGGAAGCCAAACAGAGAAAATATAATTCACTGGTTAAAGTGGAAAGTCCTAAACGAGAAGTCATTTGGTAGTTTCTGATCAGCAAAAAGGCAACTAGAGGTTAGTAAGTAGGTTCTAAACAGGCAAGCGAAAAGGGAAGCTTCCTATTTACACTGGGTTTCAACGTGTTTATGAAGAATCTCAACATTGCTTCTCAACCTAATGCTCCCAGTTTTGTTTTTTTTTTTAACAGATGTTAATAAAAACATCTCCCTGGAATGGGGAACTAAAGAGACAACTCAGTGGTTAAGAGTGCCTACTGCTCTTTCAAAGGATTCATCTTCAGATTCCAGCACCCACATTAGGTACCTCACAGCCAACTGTCACTCCAGTTTCCAGACATCCGATCCCCTCTTCTAGCCTCTGTGAGCACTTGCACACACACACACACACACACACACACACACACACACACACAAATTTTTAAAAATTAAATCTTTTTAAAATGTTCACTGGAACAGGTTTGCAGCAACCAATCTTCTTTTGCCATCAGCAGGGAAACCTTATTCTCAAACACTTCAGCAAAGTGGCTGGGTTACACGGCTTTTTTTGTTTCCCTGCTTCATCCCAGCACTCTGTGTCAACACTCAGGGCTTCTGGAGCACCCTCAAGTCCAAAAGGCAATCTTGCTTGTACAATGAAATTAAAAATTTTAAGTGACATTTTATCCCTAAAGAAAGATTATCACTTTAAAGATGAGCGCATTACAGACTTGGGCCGATTCTTTAAAGGGGATCTCTGTACACTGGTCCACAGGTTTAGATCATAGCTGAGATCCTCAGGACACACCAAGAACACAGTGAAAACTACCGGCTCAGCCTCGGAGGAAGAAAGATCCCAGCAAAGGCAGTGGAAATTAAAACATGCCCAAAGTCAGCAAAGGCAGATGAAAACAAGTCTTACCTTGCTTTCCATTCACCAATTGACTTAGTCAAGCACTAAACCAATGAGCTACACCCTCAGCCTCCAAAGCAAATATTAATAAAGTCTATTTCAACTTAATTTTTTATTTGCACTCAACATTCATTTTCATATGAAGTTCTCCACCTTTCAAATCAGAATGAGATCATCCCACATGTATACATACCCATTGCTGTGGGACAAGATCTAGGTATTGCTGTAACATTCAATAATAGAAAAAAAAACAATATAGGGATGGTGAGGTAGTTCAATCAGTTACGTTTTTGTTTTGTTTTGTTTTTGTTGTTCCGTTTTTTTTAGACAGGTTTTCTCTGTATACTTTTGGTGCCTGTCCTGGATCTCACTCTGTAGACCAGGCTGGCCTCAAACTCACAGAGATCTACCTGGCTCTGCTTCCTGAGTGCTGGGATTAAAAGCATGCGCCACTGCTGCCCAGCTCAAACAGCTAAGTTTTTGCCATATAAACATAAGGACCTGAGTTCAATCTCCAGCACCCATGAAAAACCTAGGCATGCTGGTATATACCTGTAATTCCAGTGCTGGGAAAGTGGAGACAGGAGAATTCTTAGCCAAATCACTGAGTTCCAGATTCAGTGAAGAGACCCTGCCTCAAAAAAAATAAGGTGGAGTGGCTGCATAGACAGCTTGGTAGTTAAAAGCACTTGCTGCTCTTCCAGAGGGTCCAAGTTTGGTTCACGGGACCCACATCTGGTGGATCACACCCATCTGCTACTCCAGTTCTAAGGGATCTGATACCCTCTCCTGACCTCTATGGGCATTGCACACTTGTGATGCATGTATACACATGCAAAACAAACCTTCACCTACAAAATAAAAGTAAATATTTAAAAACAAGTAAGGTAGAGAGCAATTGAGGAACACACACACACACACACACACACACACACACACACACACACACAAACACACACATGAAAAGGATATACACACATACAGATATGGATAGACACTAGTCTACTTTTTTAAAGCCAGGAATTGCCCATGTTGCTCTTTTTCCTATTTTTTTTTTATTTTACCTTTAGTATACGTTATTTTATGATGTGTATGTTTCATCCATTGGTACACTGTTGGCTTATTTCCATATCAGTAAGTGTTTTCTATATTCTTCTGTAATAAAAGTTAAATATAAGGTTTAACTGTGTTTAACTACTCATGTTTGAATATTTATGTTATTTCTGCATTCTGTAATTATAAGAAACATTATAAATGAGAGCTACATGGCTAAATAATATGTTTTCATAGTTCTCTACATGTTCACGGCTAAACGTTCTTTAATTGCTGGGTATAAAGGTTTCTCATGCAGAAGTAATGTATCAAATGTCCTTTTAAGGGCTGTGGCTTGTCAGACTGTCTAAATTTGTCTGTCTCTGAATGACCAGGACCTTGCACATGATTGACATGAGCTACATCAATGCTTCTAACTTTAATGTCCAACGTGTATTCAGGATTCTCTCCAGTCTGGGCTGAGCTTGAATTTTTTATATTACAGATACTTCTTGATTCACAGTGGGGGTTATGTTCTAATGACCCTATTGTAAGTTTAAAATACCATAAGTCAAACCAATTTGTGATCCAGCTATACCATTTGTGAGTATATACCAGAGGAACCTAGGTAAACACAACACAGAGATACTTTACTGTGGCACTATTCACAATAGTAGTTATAGTATTGACACAGATTCCCACCAACAGGTGGATCAATGAAACATGATACACATACAGAGACAGACAGGCAGAATGTGTGTGTGTGTGTGTGTGTGTGTGTGTGTGTGTGTGTGTGTGTATGTTATTCAGCTATAAAGATGAATGGAATTATGTTATTTGCAGGAAAATGATGGACTAGAGATCATATTAAGAAAAATTAGCCAGGCACAGAAAGCCAAACATTATATATTTTCTCTCACATGTGAATTTTAAAAGGGGGTGGAAATGAGTGAGAGAGGGCAATGGGAGAGGAAAAAAAACCAATATGTGTGATTTCTCCCATATGTGAGATTTCTATGTATGACATGAAGGCACATCGGAGAGTACTTGGGAAGAAGAAAGAGACCCATGGAAAGAGAGAAGGATTATGGGGTAAAATGTGATTAAAGTGAAAAGATCCACATGTATGGGACAGCCACAAGGATACCCATTGTTTACATGTTAACTTACAGTTTTAATAAAAACAATCACATTTAATATGTCTAGCCTTTCCACCAACTTCACTGCATTATCTATTGTCACATTCTCATTTAGTAATGATGACAGGGTAATTGAAAGTGATGAGTAGCTCAGCTTAAGAAAGGTTAGCATTTGTTTGTTCCTTGTTCGTCATGACAGAGTAGGTACGGCAGCAAGAGTGTGAGCTGGGTGGTCACATTGAATCAGGCATGTGCTCATCAGGCTGTCTGCTTTCTCCTGTTTTATTCAGTCCAGGCCCCCAACTCATGGGATAGTACAACCCATATTAGAGTGGATTTTCCCTACTCAGGTAAACTTCTCTGGAAATGTCCTCACTGGCATGCCCAGAGGAATGTCTCTTATGTGATTTTAAGTCCAATAACACTGAAAGTAAAGATAAACAATTCAAGTCCACCCTTGTTGACTTGATGCATAACATACCACTTTAAACCATAACATGCTGCCTGTAGTCCTCAAAAGATTGTGACCATCTCATAATACAAAATGCACTGTTTCATCCAATAATGTCCACAATCTACTCTGAGACTCAAAGTAATATCTTAAGCATGAGCTCCCTTAGAATCAAAAGCAAGTTATGTGGTCTGGTGATATAGTTCAGCTGGTAGAGCACTTGCAGAGCATGTGTTAAGGTCCAGGTTTGATCACTACCACAGCATAAAACCAAGCATGGGGTAGGCATATGCCTCTAATTCCAGCACTTAGGGAATAGAGACAGGGGTATAAGACATGCAAGGGCATCCTCAGCTACACAGTAAATTCAAGGCCAGCCTGGGCTACATAAGACCCTGTCTCCAAAAAAAAAAAAGAAATTGACTTACTTCTAATATAAAATGACAACATATTGAACATCCCCACTACTAAGGGAGATAGCAAGGAGAGATCAGACCAAAGCAAGATTAAAAACCAGTAGGAGAAACAGTGAGTGCTACAGCTCCATGTCTGGCATCAAGAGCACATGGTGGCATCATCTGGGCTCTGATGAGCTTGGATAACCCTATCCCTGCAGCATTGCAGATTGCAACACATGTAGACTCCCCTTTGGACCATCTCCACTCTGCACCTGCAACTTTACTTAAGGGGCATCACAGAGTCCTGTCATTAACATCTTGAGGTTTCTGTTGACACTTGGGCTGCACCTCCACAGCTTCACAGGGTCCTCCTTGAAAGAAATCTGACACTGACATATACTGGCTGGTCCCAGGAATTTTTTCCAACCTTGGTGAAAGTCTTTGAGTCCCCATAGCTTTTTCATTTAAATACCTGGAAAACCAACACCACATAGAGGATGACGTCATTTCAAATGAGTTTGCATCCTTCCATCTTGGAGCCTTCTATGACTAGGGTACCATGCTTATTGTCCCAGTGCAGAGTGAGAGGTTCCTCTCCTAACAGTTATCCCTGCTGTGTCCACTATGTCCACAGCTTTAAACCAGCTGGCTCTCTTTTTCTAGGGATGCTGTACATTGTCAAAGTCTTTCTGCTCCACTTCATGTCCTCCCTCACTATAAATCTGGCTATGAGCAGGGAGGTGTGGCCATGCCACACCCCATAATATATGGATGCCTTGAAATTTAGTTTACCGAACAGAATAGTCATTGCTTTTTAATTCAGTATCACTCAAACTTTTGGAACATGAGCAGAACTCAGATTCTTTGCCTGGATACAATATAAGTGGCCTCTATCTCAGATCCTGAGAGAATCTTTGCTCCTCTTTAAGACAGTATGAACCCCAAACCTCACTATCCATATTTCTTTCTTCATTCTAGTCTTCATAATCCCCACCAGAATCCACCCATACACTCTGGGTCTGCTGTAGTTCACAGCTCCAAATTCTTCTACATTTCTTCTCCACACCCAGACCAAAGACCTACAAACCACATAGTCACATAGCCAAGGCTTATAATAGCTTACATTGGTGGCTTTTCTCATTTCTGTGTCCAAGTACCTGACAGAAGGCAATCTAAGGATTTATTTTGGCACATTTTTTTATGAATATGGTCCAATATGGCAGGAATGTGAGGTGGCTGGTCACACTGCACTGGCAGTCAGAAAGCAGAAAGATGTGAACACTGCTGCTTACCGGGCATCCTGTTTCTTTCTCTTTTGAGACACCCTCACAGGCACACCAAGAGGTGATTCAGAAATAGTGAGATTGACAATTAAGATTAACCATCACAGTATTGTCATAGATGGATGTTTCTATTTGATCTTCTAAAGAGAATAGACTCTTTCTCAGTAATAAAAATGATCAACTAATACATCGCCATGAAAACATCACCAAGGAAACCTGTGTCAGTATTTCTAAATTAAGTCCAAGGTTTTTGCCACAAAAGCCATTTCCTTTATGAAGTGCTGAAACAAGCCATGAAAAATGAGAGCTTATTGTATGGAAAGTGGGATTAAGACACAGACACTTCCAAGATATGGACAGTATGAAACCTGCACTTCTTCTTAGCAAGGTTATGCAACACATCCAAACATCATAAACACATGTGACTTGTACTTATAAATTGTGTGTACACATAATTTGTTTCTTTATCAACACAACTAATTTGATGAAGGCCAACACTGGGGCAGGTCCTAGCCTCTGTGAGTATCTACCATCCTATTGGAATGCACACTGCTTTCCCTGTGTCTACATGGGATCGGTTTCAGAGCACATTCATCTCCTGTTAGTACCTGACCCACATCAAAGTAAGAAGAGAGAATGGGGTGCCTCCTATTCATCAACACAACCAGTTAGCTAGCAAGGGATTCGGTGTGTGCTGCTTTAGCAAGAATAGGCTCTGTCTGCCACCCAGGATTACCAAGATAGAATTCATGGGTTTCAGTTCCATTTTGAAGCTGCAGGATTTCAAGCAACTTGCTAACCACTAAGTGCTAGTTTAGAAAATCTAGTGACCAAAAAAAAAAAAAAAAGTCTTGTAACTAAATTGGCAAGATAAATTCTACATGAATAAAAAGTTGAATGATGGTTTAAACAATACATAATTATAGAAAAAGAAAAACCCTCTCACCGCATATCACCAACTATGGCATCAGAGTGGCAAGAAAACTTCTGAATAGCACAGGAATTTATCACAGACAAGCATGGGTTCAGGAATGATCTGTCTATGTTTCATTAACGATGGACCACTTTTTCAGAATTTTGCAGCTTAGTCACAAAATACATCCTATAAACCACAGCACGCCATTGTCTAAGCAGAAGCATCTTTTGTGCATATATTAACAGTGGTATATTTTGTAATCCATGGCAGTCTAGGTTTGATGAAATAAGGTCAAGCCGTCAAAGAAAAACCAATTATTGTATATGCATTTCTTCCTTGGAGGAAATATCAGAGAGTAGAAAGGCTACCTGTCTGAAGATTGTGGTAATCTCTTCTGCAGCAAGTAATTAAAAATTAAAGGTTGCAAGTATCCTAGAAGACAGCCCTTGCCTCTGGAAGCCCAAGGTGAAGAGCTGATGAACTGTGAGTATAGGAAGCCTGGCTTTGACAGTCTACAGGATGTGATATGATGAGGGGCACAGGCTGCAGCAGCTACATGGAAACGCTCAGGATGCTTCCTCACCATGGAAACACTCAGGATGCTTCTTCACTGTGGTTTGATATTTTTCTACTACAGACCATCTCACACCTCCTCTCCTCTGTCTTGTGAGTTTTACAGAAGACAAAAATATATCTTACAAAGCCCATGTAACTCCTTCCTCTGCCTGATGGCCACCCTGGTCTGTAGCTGTATTTGGAAAGGGTGGTAAGTTGTTGATCAGTTCCACTGAAGACATCTCCTTATTAAATGAGACTGTCCCTTAAAAATGGCATGGTTCAACTAGGACCACACTTTTGCTGAGCATCACAGGAACTGAAAAGCTGCACTGCTCCTAAGCACACGACAATGTCCCACTTGGCTATGATAACGTTTAATTCACTTGATATCTTGACTGATTTCACACATATATTAGGAATTTCGCATTAGAGTCACACTAATATTTTTAAATCTCCTTGTAATGCCATGACAAATAGGAGAAAACAGATTTCTTTGCCACAGACTTTCTTTAAATGAAATTGAAAACAGACTTCTGCTAGCTTATATTATTCTCTGTGTCTCTCATGTACATGCGCATACACACACACACACACACACACACACACACACACGGGGGGGGGGGGAGAGAGAGAGAGAGAGAGAGAGAGAGAGAGAGAGAGAGAGAGAGAGAGCAAAGTAATATTCTCCTGTCGAGCTAAAACCATCTTATTTTGATATATAAACACATATCACATAATTTGTATCTTTAATCAACACATCTAATTTGGCTAATGCACATGGGTGATTGGGTGTCTATGTGCTAATAACAGTGTCTGAATGCTAATGGCTGGGAAAAGCTAAGTGCCCGAGACTAGACTTGGATTAACGATGAGCATTTGCCTCATGGCTTTCCTAGAAGAACTGTTTGATTTCACCTCCATTTAACCTTGACATTTATAAAGAAAATCTAAAGGTTTCATAAATAGGAATCCAGCTTTAACACAAAGCCAAATGCCAAAAGCCCTACACATATTGCCCTATGGGGGAAATATTTGAAGCCAAACAAGAGCATCTTCTTTAAATGCTTGGCACTTTGACCTTACCGCAGAAAGATGGCCCAAAAATTAATGAATCCAAAAGAACTCCCAATAATGGAGGGTGTGTGTGTGTGTGTGTGTGTGTGTGTTTAATTGCTTGTGAAAATACACAAGAAATGATAATGCCACATTTACATAGTTCTGTATGAATATGGAATTTATTCTTCAAATGATTTGAGTTGCTGCATACAGTATATTCTTCCCCAACTCTGGCTCCAAAACCACACATCTCCTTCTCAAAGATTCAAAAAAAAAAATCTCATAACAATAGGGTCTTACCCTCAAGTTCTTACCACACACTTCCAACATTGGACTTGAAAGAATCCCGCTGGAACTCACCTAGAAGGCTCCTACCCAAGGACTAGCTCTCATAGTATCTGAAAGTGCTGTGCAAGATGCCAGGGGAGAAAAGCAATCAATGGCCCTTCCCAGCTGTGGTACCTATGGAACCACACTATGACCAGGCCAGCAAGATATTACCAAGGGTTGTTGGAAGTGACCACTAGTCAGCTAATCAGACTTCAGGCTCGCCCAACAGGGTGGAATTCATGCCTGTTGCTGGAAACCTAGCCAACTACCTATGCCTGGAGAGATCATAACTCCAAGACAGCAATCTACTACTGCCGCTTTCCTGAATCAGTATAATTCCCAACGTAATTCTAAATACCTATCCTGGTAGCCATAGCTCAGCTAAGTATAGCTGTCACCCCTCATCAAAAAGATTTTTCTTAGAGCAGATGGAGACCATCACATAAATCTACAACTGTTCAAAATGCAGAGAACAACTAACCTGGGTGTGCCCAGACCCATTCAATACACCTACAATACCTAAGGCTCAGGGAATAACACGGAAGATGAAGAGGAAAGATTGCAAGAGCCAGAGGACCAGGAAATCTTCTGTGAGGTAGTGTCTTCTACATGTGACAGGAAGCTGCACACATGAAATTTAAATAATATGGTCACCTAAACAAGATGTGCACAATAACAATACCAGCTGGCACACCAAAGTAGATGAGGAAAAAAAATCTCACAGATCTTTACACCTAGATGAAGACCTAACAGCTTCTAAGAGAGGAAGAGTCAGTCTTCTCCAGGGATGAGCCCCAGGTAGGTTACCCAACTCAAAGTCCTCAGCCCCAAACACATGCACACATGAGCAACACTAAATGAACTCAGCAGGTTATGGGTGGTTTTAGGTGCGTGTAAAAATAATAATTAAAGAATAGGCCTGGAATTGTCAGGGGTATGGTAAGAGTTAGATTGGGATGTGAGATAGATAGATAGATAGATAGATAGATAGATAGATAGATAGATAGATAGATAGATAGATAGATAGAGATAGATAGATAGATGATAGATAGATAAATAAATTTATTAAAAGAAGAAAGAGAAAGAAAGGAAGAAAGAAAAAGAAAGAAAGAGAGAAAGAAAGAGGAAGGAGAATAAGAAGAGAGTGGGGTGAAAATGATGTAAATACAGTATTCCTATATGAAATTCTTAAAAATTTAAATTTTAAAAATTTAATTTAAAAAATCTTATAGCAGACAAACTATTCAAATTTGATTATCTCATTCTTCCCTGAATTTATCAGACAAAAGAAACACTTTTCTCAGCAACAACACTTCGGTAAAGTTGATTAAATAAAAAGATAAGCAGAGGACAAATTGAAACCCACAGAGCCTGAGGTTAGCTCTGCTTTAATTGCCTGTAAATCTCAGAGTGAGTCATGTGCTTATGGTTCATGCTTTTCAGTAAATGAAAAGGTGGGGCTCCATGAACTCCAGGACCTCTCCAGACTCATAAATTAAAAATCTACAAACACGAAAATGAGGGCTAGAAGGAAATATTGGACACCACGCAAGGGCCCTGGATTAAAAAAGGTGGGAAGGGTGGCTATTCTCCATGAAAAAAAAAAAAAGCAGCAAGACTTTCAATCCCATTAAAGACCTCCAAACAGCCTGAACCTGTGAGCTCAGCTGCAAAGCTAAGGCCTCATCAACAGAAATCAGTTCAGATCAGGAAGACAAGACTCAGCAAAATAAAAGCCAAGAAACAAACAAACAAAACCAGCTAGGTGAGCATGATGAGAACCAGTCCTCTGTGGGATGAAATAAGGTCCAAAGAAGTGTTAGAATGATATGTGGTTCAGGGGTAAGACCAAGAACAGAGCTATGCACAGGACAGCTTAGTGTATAAGTAAGTTCCTATGGAGTGCTCAGCCATAAGTGGGGCATTTTATCACAACCCCTGCCTCTGAGGCTTAGAGACCATCAAGGAATAGGGGACATAAAGACTATACAAGACATAGGTTTTAGCGAGGACCAGGGCCAAATGGAGTCTCATGAACAAGACAGGATCAACGCATTCATGAATCTACAGAAGCTGTGGTTGCCTGCACAAGTTAAGCCAGACACAGACACAACAGCGTGGAGGAAAGAGGGCCTCAGAGACACTACTCCTAGCAGAGGATCTACTGGCCGCTGACAGCTACTAGGGGAGATGAAGTCTGTTTTCCTTAAGGTTCTGACCCCTAGTAGGTTAACCATGTTCCAGTGGATGACTGGACATTCATGAGTACAAGGGCAGAACAAATTGGACTTAGTAGGTTATTTTTTTTTAAAGGGGATAAGAGGTTGGCAGGTGTTTGGAGGAGAGGCCAGATCCAGGGAGAATTAAGGGAAGTAGCGAGTAAAATGATCAAAAGTTGTTGCTGTATATATGTATGAAATTCTCAAATAATTTTAAATAGTATATAGTATATAATATGTATATTAAATAGTATATGTATTATATATACTTTTAAATATATATAAATGTATATGTACTAATATAAAAAAGAAAGAACAGAGTCATGGTACCCAACATTCTGCAAACACAGTCACCTGGACCAAAGAAGCCTTAATATACTCTACAAAAATTTTAAATAAATGCTAATAAATAAAGTGTTGAATGTGATCAGTTTCCCAGCCCAGAATCCCTAAGGGTACCCACATCTCCAGTCTGTGAAAAGAAGTGGAGCTATGGTGGCTGAATTCTCAGGGCACCAATGAAGATGCCTGGCATCGACATTTCTAGAGTTTAAAGTGGGGTCAGGAGCTAACTTGGCTTAGGGAAATGCAGAAATATGGGTTGCAAGACCTGAGCAAGTTAAAAGCTAAGATTCCAGGACCAAATCAAGGTAAGGGGCAACAGGCTTCCAGTGTTATTTTATTGTGCACACATCCTTTGAAATATTTATGATCATAGTACACACCTAGACCATGTGCAGACTGTAAAGAGTCATACTAATGACTTACGTATGTTATAAACTATGCACACACACACAAAAAAAAAATGTTTAGCCAATGAGATAAACATGTATAAACCTCTGAAATTGCGTCACTGCTGAAATGATGAGCACACAGCTTTGGAGGCCACTGTATCCGAAGTCCAGCTCACAGCAAGGAAAGATGGGACGCAACAGAAAGGGAATCGGCGGGATGATTGGCAGGAAGCAAGACTGGGAGAGCTCTCTTTGGGCACTGTAGTGCGTGCCTTGGACCGGCTTCAAGAACTGAAAAGGGACAGGCAGAGAGGGCCTGAAAGACTGTTTATTTGTAAAAAGCCCCTTTATTAAAGATGCATAAGAAAAACGTGCCTTCACCTGGGAAAAAAGACACTAAAATTAAAAAATAATGATTTTCTAAAAGTTGGGCTAGAATTTCTGTTTGCTCAGAATTGTCCCATCTGCTTCCTCATAGACGGTGTTGCTGTTTGGTCTTTGAATATCCCCCCAAGGTCCATGTGTTTGCTGATTGGTTCCCAGAATGTGGCCGCTGAGATTTGAACTGTTAAAGTATGTTTTTTGGGGGTGCTGGGGAGGTGACTCAGCTGTTAAAGCTTTGAAGACTAGAGTTGGATCCTAAGAAACTCACATAAGTGCTGAGTGGGCATGGCATCTCCCCACCTCAACCTCACCCTCACCCTGTAATTCCACATTCACAGCAAGCTGGCTAGCTAGACTAGCCATTTCAGTTGTCCCGGGTTTGATTGAGAGGCCAGACCTCAACAAGTAGGGTGGAAGAGTTTTTGAGGTTGATTACTAACTTCAACCGCAGGCCTCCAGTGCGCATACATACACATACATATGTGCTCACACATATGCAAAAATATCATACACCTGCACACCACACACACACACACACACACACACACACACACACACACACACGCACGCACGCACGCACGCACGCACACACGCACGCACTCACACACTCACACAACTGGGACCTGGTGGAAGGTCTTTAGATTATCTTTGCATATGCTTGAAGAGAATTGTGCAACCTCAGGGCCTTCTCCTTTCTCTTTTGTATCCCAGCTATGAGGCAATCCGTCTCTTTCTACCACATGCGCTGTCAAGGCAGAATCAAAGGATAGGGAAGAGAAGCCTGTCTAGAGAAGCTTGCCACCAGGAAACTGGCCGTACAGAGAGCAGCCTCAGCAAGGAATCCTGCTGCTAAAGTGTCCTGACCCAGAGAGAGGGCTGCATGTGGAGGCCAAGGAACCCAACCAGGGCTGCCCTGGGGATGCTCCCTCCATGATACAACGCTCTTGCTAGTTAAGCATTCACTTTGCCCTGCACAGAGAGCTCCACCCAATCAGAGCTGCAGTTCCTATCTTAGAGAGAATGAGTGAAGGTTCCTGCTGCCATGATTGCAATTATTATCACAAATATAATCAAGCACTAATGAGAAATCAGAGGTGGTAGGATAATGAAGGGCAATTGCATATTATGAAACATTGAGTTAATTTGAAAGTATATGGTACAAAAATATTAATAAAGCCCCCAAGTTATGCGCAAAATTCAAAATTATGCAATTTCAAAAAGGTTGTTTAATTCATCAGGAATTGTTTATTCTCTATGCTGTTATGCAAAGTGGGTTGTAGGCTGTGTTTACACACTCTCACTTCAGCCGGTAAACAGAAATACCCACTATCAGAAATACTATTGTCAGATCTGTGAGGAAATTAATCCTAATTACCTCGGTTTTGAATTATGTAAATTCTTCAAAAATCTATTTCTTGCATAAATAGTTCTCTCTGCAGAAGAGATCAGGGGAGGCATTTCAGGAACCAACAGTAACAGTCACAAATACACAGAGGGGACAAAGAGGTAAAGGGGGGAGAAAATGAAAGAAGAAAGGAAGTTTGAAACACACAAGAAACATGGGAAGCTCAGTGGACAGGAACGCAGTAACTGCCAGATGCTAGTGTCTCATTCAGTCTCCAGCCATGGTGAAGTTTTCATATAACACCAGTGAAATGGGCAAAACAAAGACAATGATAAGCATAGAGAATTTGTATGTTTTCAAATGTCCTTGACTATCAAAACATGCTCTCCACAACCTGCTGATATTAAAGTCGTTTACAGGCTGGAAATGCTGACAATGGCTGGTGATGGATGACAGGTAGGATCAGCTTGGTTTTGATTTTACTTTAGGGGGCACATATGTGTGTGCACCCTCACAGGCTACACCATGTGTGTGCAGGTAGACTGTTACATGAGTCAGTTCTCCTTGTCAATCCCGTGAGTCCTGGGGATCAAACTCAAGTCCTCAGTCTTGGTAGTAAGCCTAGTTACCCATTGAGCTATCTTACCAGCCCATGAATAGGGCTTTATTAGTTTCTTCTTTCAACAAAACGAAATTTGATGACCATAGACAGGTCTGTAGTTTGTTTTTCAGAAGTATCATGGCTTCATAATATGATGGTACACTGAACCATGGCCCTATGGGAAAAAAACTTAATCAAATAGGATACCAGATCGAACACACTGAGAATAACTCTAGATGTTGATTTTTTTAATATTTAAATGCACATCAATAATTAAGAGAAAATGACTACAACGTTAGCAGTATGTGTGTGTTTCAGCGACGAGGAAAGACAAATGAAACAAAAATCATTACAAATACAACAAAGAGCAGAAAAGGAACAGAAACCAGAAAAAAAAAAAGCAGCCATCATGGGTCTAAATGTGTCGTTAACTGTAACAAAAACATCTCGTTTATAGCCATCATACAGAAACTCACAAACTGGTGATGATATGCTAACTAAAATAAATAATACCTATGTCCTGCTTATAAAAAGCACGTTAAAGTGAGACAAGAAGTTAAAAATAAGGTATCACAGGCACGTCTGAGTAACTACACTGTAATTGTTGTTGTTGTTGTTGCTGCTGCTGCTGCTGCTGCTGCTGCTGCTGCTACTGCTGAGCAAATGCTAGCAACCATTACCTGCCTACCTCCTTCAGAGAAAAGTGCTTCCATATTAATTTCAGATCTTAAATTTTTTGATGATGTGGGACAGAAAAGAAACACAAGAAATTTTTTATGATGTTAAAAGTAAAACCCACGAAGCACATATAGTCATGCAAAATAGTTTCAAAATGCATAAGGCTATAAAGTTATTAGTCAGCAGGTACAGGTGGGAGGCATTCACTGGCATAGTAGAATTGTTCATGTGAAAGACATTTCTTCAAAAATGACTGCCATTTTCTATGGAAGTAGGAACCTGGATTTTAGTGTTAACAAGCTTAACTAAGTACTTACATCAAGAGGATATACAAACAGAGATTAGATATTTTTAAAGACTCATGAGAGGTTTAAAATACCGGTCAGATTGAAATATCTCATCTCCGAAAATAGAAATTCTCACACAATCCAATGACTCTTGAAATTTACAGCAAAAGATGATGTGCCAGCCCATAAAATAACAACTCAGATCTTCTCAGGAGGTCTTTCAGTTACTTCTAAGTAAAGGCAAAAATTAAAAATACAGACTTGTCCAAAAGCAACATTGGTAATGGCATTATAAAACACAATCTTTGAGATGTAGCCTCAGTGATATTCAGAGATCTTTAATTTGACTAATAGCTTTAAGTTCTCTATTACCCAACTCAAGTAATAAACATAAAAGTATTAATATATAAAATAATTAATGGAATGTAAAACAAACTGTGACTATAAAATAGGACACAAAATAATCTGGGTTCCTGTTCTAGTTTTCTTTCTGTTGAGGTGATGAAACACTCTGACTTGTGAGGAAAGGGTTTGTTTCATCTTAAACTTCTAGGTCACAGGTCATTAGGGCAGTCAGGGCAAGAGCGCAAGGCAGGAAGCTGAAGACAGAACTGCTTGTTATTGTGTACAGCATTACCTCCACCATGGAACTCTCCTCCACCAGGAACTCACTCACAGCCAAGGAAGGGTAGGGGGATCATGGATGGAGGACACCGTTTGCTAACTGCCTTGCCCACCAACTTCCTGACATAAGTCAGTTCCACCTGCACAGGGATGGTGCTGCTCCCATTTGCCTGGACCTTCCTTCATCAATTAAGACCATCAAGATCATGTCCCACATACATGTCCACAGACAGACCTGACAAAGACAATTACTCAACTGATACTCTTTGCAAGTGATTTTGAGCTGTCAAGTTGACAGTTAATGCTAACTAGGACACTGACTAAAAATAAAAACTGGCCCTTAAAAAAATAACAACAATAGTAATAAATTGATTATACTTGATTGACTATAAATATAAATAGATTAGCAAGTTTTATCATGTAATAAAAAGATTTGTACAACAAAACTAAAATGAAGCTTTTGGGAAAAAGACTATGAACCTACCTAGAGATGCTCACTGATTAAAATAATGATAGTTGCATCTAGAGCCAGACTACCTGGGTTTGGATAAAATATAAAATCAAGTAGGTTAATAATTAAGGGAGAAATTGGGAGGGCAGTCAAAGATCTAAGAGGAAAAACTAGCATCAGGCCCATTATTATACAATTGTTTTCTTAGAAAAAAATGTGCAAGGTATTTTAGAGAATGGAGAAACTTTGAGTGTTTAATTCATTCTGTCGCACTATCATAGAATCCTCTCTACTAAAATAAGTTGTAAAAGCACACACAATTATAAACACATACACACACTTAGACAAGCCACTAGAACCGTGAGCCAAAACAGACCTTCCATCTTTTAAAGTTGTCCTTGGTATTTTGTTACAGCAACAGAAAACTGACACATCCTTCTGCAACTTACTTTTTCCTTTCAGTTTGACTCAGAGATCGCCTATGTCAATGTGTGAATGAATCTTATTTCATTTAAGAGATGAGTAACTGCCAATCACATAACTGTGAAAATCAGAGTGCTCTCCTAAATTTCCTTTTGATGAATATGAAAGTAGTATAGTTGATTGGGCAGGGGGGGGGGAGTCATAACTTTCTACCTTTTCCAACACACATACAATGTGATATCACAATTTCTTGCATAGGAACAGGTGGACAAAAAAGTACAGTATGTCATTAAAGGGCTAATTTATTCCTCCTATCTCTTTAGCATGGCTTAAAGTGAGCCTCCCTTCCTAGGGGTGGCCCCTTGTCCAGGTGATTGAATCCAGAACAACTGGAAAGTTAGGCCTCCACCCAGACTGGAGATTCTATTCTTTTGACCAGAGGAGTTCTTTCCTAATGAGCCTTTATCAATACTCTAACACTAAGGATCATTTAGGTGTTGCTCACACACCTCTCTATTGGAAGGTGGGAGACAATTATGTTCATTTTTGAGTGTGGTGTTTACTGTGTGACCTGGCACACTTGAATCCTTTTGGATCCTAAGGTCCTTATTTACAGATTAAGGATGTTCAAACCTCCTAGCTGGAGAGACAATAAACAGAAAAAATATGCTGTTAGCTAGAACACATATAAATGTAAGACAGTGTATAAGAAACCCTACATACTTTTGAAAGAGAGTCCAGACTCATATTGGTAAAGTATATCTATTGATGAAGGCATCCAGCCTTCCTCTACTTTGTTAGCATCTGTTCTTATTTGATTGGAGGCAGCAATTAGGCCACAATCATGAGAAATCAAAATGGCTTTATGGATTTGAGTTTTTAACAAAACCTGCATTTTCATAGTTTCTTTTTTAACTTGGCTTAAATTGCCTTTCCTGAAATCAATATGCTGCAATTAGGGGGAAAAGGACAACGGCATTTTTAGGATCAATAACAAATGACTTGATTCTTATCTAGGCAAGACACATCCAGATTAACTCTTGAGAGCTGAGGGAAGTCATCCTCAGTGCTTGGGCTCGCCCCAGACTTGCTCTGGTTTCTCAAGGCCCAGCTTATTGTTACCATGTGGGTGCAGGGACAAAGAGAAAGGGAAGAGACAGGGGAAGAAGGGAGAGGAGGGGGAGGGGAGGGAAAAGAGGAGAAAGGTCCAGAGAACACCACGCAGTGGAGTCAGTCAGAGGCAGGTGCATGCCCCAGCTTAACCTTTGACTAGGTCTGTGATCTGCAGCAAATCACTCTGCCTCCTTAAGTCTCCATTTCCCACATTGATAAATGATTATGAGAAAATACCGTAGCATAATAGGCTGTCATGTGGGATTTTTCTAAATTCCATGTATCTTAGGTCAGTGCTAAGGACTGAATGTGCCCTCTAAAGACTCTGTGTTAGAAATTTAATACTCAAGGCAGCCGTAGCAGTGGTGAGAGGTAGGGAGGGCTTGCTGAGATGTGAATGGTGGCTCCTTTTAAAGGCTAAGTTCATTCTCTCTATCTAGCTAGCTTTGTGTGTGTATATCTGTCTGTCTGTGTCCTTTCTGTCCTTTCATCCATAAGATAACAACATTATGAATGCCCTCATCAATTCTAGGCAAGCTCCATATCTTTGACTTCCCAGCCTCCAGGAATATGAGCCAAATTTTTCTGTTTATTATAAACTAGCCGGTTTCGTGTATTCTGTTATAGGAGCACAAAATGGACAAAGATAGTGAGGCTGTTGGGCTAACGATGAAAGCTACCACAGAACAGATTCGGAAATGAACGCTGGGGATTGAAATTTCAGTTTTTCATAAACCATCACTTATGCGATGATGACAAATACAGGATTGGACAAGGAGAGAAGTTTCACAGGCACACAGTCATGAAGAGACCCCAGTCGATCCCACAGGAAGCTGGAGGCTGGAATGACACCCTCAGAGTTGTCTGGAATTGAGGTAAAGTACTTGTCCTTTGCTCTTCCAAGTGTCAGTCACTGGATATAGGCCATCCCCATAAGTAAGAATAAGCTTAGGGGAGGCAGAACTCTTTAATGAAAATTCCTCAGACCTATTAGCTCAACACTGGCCAAAAGCCAGAGGGTGAGTCCCAGGGTAGGTAAGGCAAACATTAATTGTAATAAAGAGAGTTAGGACATTAGATTGCAAAAGCCACAGAAGTTCCTCCTTGACATTCAATGCCTATTTTCAGGGTCTAAAAATACTTCATAGGGTATAGTATGTGCTTACCAAATATTAGTTAAATGAAAAAAGATGCTTCATAATGATGAGCTACTATTATTAATGAGCCCCTCCTGAAGATATTCATTTGTTTGGTTTATTTTACCTGTCGAATAGCAGTTTCCTCTGAGTTGAAATATTCCATCCTAGAGGATGCTCATTAAGATTCTGAAAGTTATAAAAACAGGCTCCTCAAGACTCAGAAAGTAACTTATTTGTCTCAAGAAGTCCCTGAAACTGACCATAGGTCAAGGCCCTTTCCTCCCCAATGTTATATAAGTAGTGAAGACTGCTGAGGAGACTCGAGCTAGCCAAGGTGAGACTCTCTGACCTGTCATGCTGTTAGCAGAGACCTCAGAGTTTTCAGCTTGCCTTGCCTGAGTTGTCAGGCATGCTGGGGTAGCTTTTTGGTGATATAACTACCTCCAAGTCATCTCTGTTTCTGCCCCTCATCCATGCTCCTGTAACTAATCCCAATAAACTCATTGGTTCACCAACTCTCTTTACTTTGATCTGTTGTTGGTTCTCTGTCCACGAAGAGTAGATATTTGAATTGCTTCTCCCCAGGAAAAATGTCACACAACACTACCTGATGACCTGACCATGTGTATATTTAATTATAAGTGTTCCTGCCCTTCCACAAAACATAAAGAACCTCACAATGTTATCTTCTCGGATAATGTTAGTTACTCTTCAGCTGGAAGGGACATTGTAGACTGAATCATGGTCCACCTGAATCTCCTGTGTTGGAGCCCTAGACCACAGTAGTTCAGAATGGATGTTATTCATTGACAGGGTCTTAAAAGAAACCACTAGGACACAATGGCACCCCAATCAAATCTGATTGATACTCTATTTAAAGAGGATGTAGCAGAGAGATGCCAAGGATGTAAGCACATGGAGGAATGACCAAGTGAGGACACCCCAAGAGAGTGGCCATCTGAAACCAAAGAGAGAGGTCTCAAAAGAAAATAAACCTATTGACAGCTTGACTTTGAACTTTCACCCTTTATAACTATGACAAGTCAATGTCTGTTGTTTAAGCCAACCAGTTCCTGATAATTTTCATAACATCTCTAAAAACTGAATACAAAGAATCTTCAGGGCGTTGTGGACATGGAAAAGCCAAATTAAAATTCCATCTTTCCAGAGAAGAGGAGGGATAATGCGAGTGTTAATATATTGGACCTTGTGAATAAACACTTGGGCTAAGAATGATGGCATTTTCTCCATGAATAGCTTTCTAATGTATTAATTATTTCTGTCACTGTGACCAAGTACTGGATATGAAGCACCTTAAGGGGCTGGAGAGATGGCTCAGTGGTTAAGAGCACTGACTACTCTTCCAGATGTCCTGAGTTCAATTCCCAGCAACTACATGGTGGCTCACAACCACCTGTAAAGAGATATGGTGCCATCTTATGGCCTACAAGGACACATGCAGACAGAACACTGTATACATGATAAATAGACCTAGAAGAAGAAGAAGAAGGAGAAGGAGGAGGAGGAGGAGGAGGAGGAGGAGGAGGAGGAGGAGGAGGAGGAGGAGGAGGAGGAGGAGAAGGAGAAGGAGAAGGAGAAGGAGAAGGAGAAGGAGAAGGAGAAGGAGAAGGAGAAGGAGAAGGAGAAGGAGAAGGAGAAGGAGAAGGAGAAGGAGAAGGAGAAGGAGAAGAAGAAGAAGAAGAAGAAGAAGAAGAAGAAGAAGAAGAAGAAGAAGAAGAAGAAGAAGAAGAAGAAGAAGAAGCACCTTGAGTGACTGCTAGTGTAGAATAGCACTTACTCCACAGAAAATAAGGCATATTCTGTTCTGAAACAATTGTAAGTGACCAAATTCCAGGAATATGGATGTAGGTTATCCCAAATGACCTGTTACACCGTGGAAACAGTTACATGAGTTTTTATAGTCACAGAATAAATTAATGCATTCATCAAATTCATTGGTGGGGACATCAGGTAGGTGGTAACAGCAAAACAGGAATTTGTCTGCTGTTGGTTTTAGATGTTCTCTGATGACAGATCTAGCCCTTGGATTGGGGAGTCAGTTAGGTTAATACATTCCAGAGATTGTACCTAATAGTTCAAAGGCTGTTAGGTCAGATGCAGAGGTGGGTGATCAATGAATATTAAAGTGAAAAGTGTAGCTCAAGATAATTTCAGCTCTAGATTTACAACACATCCCAACTCTCCTCAATCATGGAAGTTCTAATCAGACAGTCAGCCTGCAGAAACTTTATCATAGGTATGTCTGTTTAAGGAAATTCCAGTTAACGGGAGGATTTACTTCAGCTCAGGGTTTAAAATGAGTCAATCAGTCGACTGTGGTGAAGAAGGTGTGGGAAAGTTCTTGGAAGCTTCATGATAGTGGGAGCATATGGAAGCTTGATCTCACAAGAAGCAGAGAGACTGGAATGAGAAGCAGCACTGGACTGTACTTAAGGTTCGTCTCCCAACAACTCACTTTTTCCAGCTTTGCCTCATGCCTGAAGTTTCCAACCCCCCCCCCCAAAGAGAACCATTAGCTGAGTACCAAGTTCAAACCTGTGAGCCTGTGGCGGATAGTTCACCTCTGAACTGCAGCATCTAGCCTACCTTCTACTGGTACTAGGTTAAGCCTCTCCCCACTGTAGCTCTATAGGAAGCCTAGTCCTTCCAATATCCATCACATTCAGAATCGCTCAATCATGACTAGCTCTCCTTCAGACTGCAAACTGATGATGTCTGGAGTCACCCAACTAGGGCCAAAACTAAACTAGCATGAATGCCTGCACATACACCAATTATTCACAACAGTCATTCTCTCTAGTCGCTCCAGCTCAGTCCTGAGTGGTCTGTATCTATAATTCACCAGTTACTCAAATTTTTGAAAATCACCTCTGCTTTATACCCTCAGGGCTGAGCACAGATCCCAACAAATAGTAGACAGTTAATAAATATTTATTGATTTGTGGATTGGCTGCTTATGTCTCCGAATAATAAAGGGGGAAATTGATTTTTCTACACACAACTAAGCAAATCTTTGCCAAATACTTCCATATACCAGGCCATGTCTAGGTGCTAGGTAAGAAGTATGAGTGAATATCATCCCGTGACCTTAATGAACTAACTGTGATTGTCTAAAAAGAATGAGTAGACAATGTAAAGTTTCTGGGACCCCGAGGGAAAGGGGTTACTATCTGAAGAACAGATTTTCTTGTCAACATTCAAATGTCCATGCAGCCTCGACAGTGGCAAAATGCCCGGGATAGGGGGCACTTGACACTTAGGCATGAGAGCATGGGCTCCAGACATCAGGCAAAAGCAGAATTTGTCCTTGCTCATATCTGACTTTTCATAGGACTTTGACCTGCAGATACTGGGGACCAGTCAGCTAGGGCTGCTGGAAGATCTGTACCATTCTGAATCACTTACAGAGTTAAAACGTTCATACTTCATAGAAGTTACACTCTACAAATAGTCTAACCAATTTGAACAAAAAGTCAAGTTGATACCAAAAGAGCTCAGGGAACAAATCCAGTTGCCTTAGGGATGAAGCCCCTTCCCAGTCCTTGTTACGATGATATTTTTAAAGCCAAAGGAAAATTTAAAAAGCATGGGAATGAAGCAGTATTAGGCTAAATTAGGGAAAGGTCTCAGGAGAAGTTGGGGAGGGGATGTTCAAGGACAGAAGATGAGATCCTGAGGAGGAAAGTTTGGATGGCAGATGATAGCGACTTATAGACCTGTGAGTGTGAGAACATCTTCGATTCCACAGTGCACTGACCAGGAGAATAAGAAAAATATTTGCAAACACAGTGTCCCCTTGAGGGGTCAAATATTTGCTTGAGTTTTATTTTCTGCACTGATGGAATTCCTACCTCCCCCTAAGTAGGGAAATCTAAGAGCTCCTCAACATAGAAAATGGATTTCAGACTTCATTAGGACCAGAATGTTCTCACTAGCTAACATTGTCTTCTCCTCACTAATAAAAAGATTGTTATCTTTAAGACTGCTTTCTAAGCTTACTATTTTCATGCAATATTAGAAAAAAACTAAAACCAGAGCAAACTCTAGGTTATATGCTCCTCCCAAACATTTTTCTAATCAAATCTCCACTCTCTCTGGAATGCCTTTTTCCTCATCCCTTAACTTGTTCTTTCTTTTATAAAGCCAATGACAGCATTCTGGAACATGTCAAGATGCAATGATAGCATTCATGGGAAAATAGTATGAGCCACAAATGCTGTATTTTATCCCCTGAAGTCAACTGCATTGTTCCAGAATCTTTTGTTTCCAGCAGGACCCCAGGCATCTCCAGCTCTGCCAAGCTCCCAATAACTGATCCAGTGGATGGAAAATAACCAACAGCATTTGGAGGTGTCGGTTGGTTTGTTGCTTGTTTTGAACTTTCTTGGTCATGGATTCTTATGCAGTCTTTGATATATTAAAAATATTCCTGACTCTTCTCTTTCTGGAAGCAAGGAAGATTAATAAAATGACATTTTTGTACCATGCGCAGAATTATTCCGAGGAGGAATATTTAGTACAAATATGGCATTTGAAGACGCTTGCTACAAGTGTGCAAAGGTCCAAGTGACAAAAACCCAAGTAATAAAGTTGGGTTCTAAACTATTTGTGTTCCAGGCAGAAATGAAGTGTGCCCTAATCGCTGAGCAGCTGACACCTTGAAGGAACCTATTGGATCATTTTAGCATTAAGCTTGAAGAAAGTGTTTTCTCTGACACAGCTTTATGAATCTCACTGATTGTAAGCACAGCAAAACCTCTATTTTGGAGGGAGAAAAAAGTTATCTAAACCTTAAGAGTCAGCATGCCATAATATAAAGGACACCAGCTTTGAAATCCCAAAACAACTCAATATTCAAGGCTCATGGCCTATCACTCACTTTACAACTAGTCATAAGATGCTCAACTTCTCCGAGCCACATATGTATACTGCCATGTGAGTGTAATAATAATTTATTTATGGTGTTTTCATAAGAGTTATATGAGCTTATACTTCTAACATGCCTGGCAGGACGCTTTATTTTGATAAATGCTAGGGATGATGTTTCCAATGATGATGAGGGCAGTGGTGGTGGTAGGTGCTGGTGATGATGGAAAGAAATAAGGACAGCATGGCTGATGGGAAAGGATTGAGGCCAGTTTTCTATATCTATCAATCACTGCTTTCTATCTATGAAAGTTGAAAACTGACCAGCTATTATTCATCTGTAGAGTCTCAATTTGCAGGCCCTCTTCAATTTAGAGTTTGAAAAACATGCCTGAGCACCAAGCAGCCACCAAGTCTGGATGAGAGAAGAACAGGACAGCGAGACAGGAGGGCATACACAGATGAAAACCTCACCTCCAGTAAATCAGTTTTTTTCCAGCAATGCATGCCCAGTATGATGCATCCGGGGTCATCACACAGGCTTGTTGACATACTGGGATTCCTGTTTTGGTTCAGGCCAAATGTTTCCTGGGATTCAAACCAGTCAGCAATTTCTCATCTGACTGAGATGTAGAAATATCCCTCAATATGATACTTTTAAAAAGAATCTTTGTTCCCTGATATGCTAACTATTGGAAACAGGGCTGAAGGTGTTTCTTAAACGTAAGATTTAGTGGAGGACAGAGGGATTGAAGAATTTGGGGTATGAAGCAGGTGGTAATAAATGTCACTAAGTGGAAAACATCCTAAGCCTGTTCCCAGAAACCAGAGGCCGTAGCTCAAGGCAGAGAATGACAATAATTAAATTGCTGAGATGCAGACAACATGCATAAATCTGCTACGTCGAGCCTGGCTCGTGGACTCACTCTCCAAATCTCATTTTGGCAGCATCCTTTCTCACGTGAATCCCTTCTTTCTACTCAGAGACCTCAGATGACTTCAGTCTGAGTGAAATGTAATGACTGTCAGACTTTTCTTTGCTTGTTTTCCCCTGTTTGTTCGGGCTTTATTTTATGCCACATCCTTCATATCTCTTCATTTCCACCTGGTTTATCACCTGGCTCAGGAAGGAAGACAGGGGATGACAATTTAGCTTAGGAGCTCTCTGCTTCAACGAGTCATTGTGTAAGAGATTTCTCCCAGTTTCCTACCAGACAAGATGGATTTGAACCCAGGCTTATTTGACAAGCCTCTGGAAGCCACTGCATGAGTATTTTTCAATCATTAAGCTAGCCCCTTCCTTCAGCCTGCTTTGAGACGTCATTGGAGATCATGCTGGCATAGACTGTGTCGAGGAAAGTACATTTAAAATTTGTCACACTGAAGGAAGGGATTGGAAGTGTCAGAAGAAAGCCTCGTTTATGGTGCAAATGCCAAGGAAAAGGAAGAAATTTTAAAGCCACAGGCTTTCAGAATTCATAGATAAATTACCAACATTCCTTTTAGCAGCAAGATTAACTATGCGTTTGAGTGCATTTTCAACTTGTGGATCTGGCATCATTCAAAGCTCTAACATAGGAGATCCTGTGTTTTGGAGAGCTTTGATGCCCCCAAGTCTTAAATCTTAGCAGTGGAGAAATAAAAATAGAGCTGCTCCCCTACTTATGATGTGGCTATGTCCCAGTAACCCCATTATAAGCTGAAAATACAAGTCAAAAAGCATTTAATATTGCCTAATATCACAGCTTAGCCCAGCCTGCCTCATGCATGATCAGGGAACTCAGATTACCCTATATAGTTGGGCAAAATCATCTAACATAATTCGAATTTTGTATGAAGGTGTGTGATATCATGTAGCTTATTGAATATTTGTGTCCCCCAAACACGGCTGGCTGCTGCTTGTTTCCCTTGCTGGTCACCTAGGTGAAGAGAAGCTTCATCTCACAAGCACAGCATAATACTGTGAGTGTCATACCACCAGTAAGTAGCCTGGGGAAATGCTCAAACTTCAGATTGGAAGCGTGGTTTAAACTGAATATGTATTACTTGTACGCCATCATAAAGTCAAAAACTCGTAAGGCAGCAGAAGTTTGGAATCATCTCTGTTAAGGAAAACCGCTGTTTTGAGAAGTACTGTAACATCACCATTCTTCAACTTTCCAAGTCTAGAGCTATGCATGTTAGCAATCCCAGAACTCAAGACGCTGTGGCAGGAGGGTCACCACAAGTTTAAAGACAGCCTGGGCTACATAGTGAGACACTACCTCAAAAACCAAGAAATCTGAATCAAGAGAATCAGCAACCAGGAGAGGAAGGACAGTGAGGGAGTCCAGAAGGAAAAGAAGCCTGGCAGGTAGACTCTCCCCTCCACATCTCAAGATCTGCCCCTCTTGGGGGCTGGAGAGATAGCTCAGTGGCTAAGAGCATGGGCTGATCTTCCAGAGGTCCTGAGTTCAATTCCCAGCAACCACATGGCAGCTCACAACCATCTGTAATGAGATCTGGCACCTTCTTCTGGCCTATAGGCATAAATGCAGGCAGAACACTATACATAATAAATAAACAAGTGTTTTTTTAATTTGCATTTTAAAAAAAAGATCTGCCCCTCTTGAAGACCCTCTTGATATTGTATTCACCAACATCTCACAAGCATGTAACTTGAGAGAACATGGACCACCAGCATAAATGAATCAAGATTAAACTGTGAAATGGGAGAAGCTCTACTTATTCTGAGGTGGTGTCTGTATCCCAAAGACTAAGATAAGAAGGGTAAGCTACAGACGCAACTCAATTGGTAGACTGCTTGTCTAACATTGACAAGGCTCTAGATTCAACCTGGGCACCACATAAACCACACATGTGGAAGGTGGAGGCAGAAGGATCAGAAGCTCAAGGTCTTCCTCAGCTACATAGAAAGTTCAAGGCCAGCCTGGGCTACATAAGATCTTATCTCCACTCCCCCTACTGCCCATCAACGCCTGAGACTGGTGGCAGAACTGGCCCCAAGTTCACAAGAGTGGAAGAGCTGTCCCTGCCCCCTACCAGCTGCAAAACTCGGGAGAGCAGGCCCTGCACCTCACCTGGGCAACACAATGGAACCAACCCTGTTGATGGAGGTGTGGTTGAGCCGGCCCCGAAGTTGTAAGCATGGGAGAGCTGTCCCCACTACTCGCCTGTCTTGTGACAATGTGGGTGGGGGAGAGATGACCCCTCTTCCTCTCCCCCTGCTGCCCCTTACTGCCTGTAACAGAAAAAGGAGATGATCCTCCCTCGTTCCAGCTGCAGCACTCAGTAAAGCAGGCCCTGTTCCTCCCCTAGGTAGCACAGCGGAACTGGCCCTATTGTCTGAGGTGTGGGTGACCCAGCCCTAATGTTTCGAGCAAGGGAGAGCTGTCCCCATTACTCATCTGACACGTGGTGGCATGGGTGGAGGAGAGATGTCCTCCCCACTCCCCAAACTACCCCTGCCCATCAACACCTGAGACGGGTGAAGGAGCTGGCCCTGGGTCATAAGAGCAGGAGGGCTGTCCCTGCCTCTCCCATCAGCTGTGGCACTCGGGAGAGGGGCCCCTGCACCTTTCCTGGGCAACACAATAGAGCTGGCCCTACTGTTATAGGTGGGGGAGAGGCAACCTTGGGGGCATGAGAACTGGCTCCGCCCCTCACTCCTTGCTGCAAGGGTGAATTTCCAGCCAGGGCAATGCTGGAGAGCTCCCCCTGGTGGTGAGGACAAGGGAGAAATGGTAGGCTGACCAACCATGCAGCTAGCCACCCAGACTCAGAACCAGGGTTATGACTTGGCCCACCCCATCTATGATCTGCTGGAGCACATGAAGGGGCCTGCCCCACAGACCCAAAGCCGCAGGATCTCCACAACACAGGGCAACGACAGGATGTCCAAGAAGAATCTCAGTGAGGACCCAGCATCGACAGAGTAGTAGAAACCAGAGGTCTCAAACCAGACCAATGACTCTTTGCAATGAACACTTGTAAGTAAAGATATAGGATCAAAGGAGTTAACAGTCTGACTCCTTGTATCACATTGCAGCTTCCATAATGAGATTATTAATTCTTTCCCCTTTTTTTTTTCTTTTAAATTTTGTTTTATTTGGGGACAGGGAAGCAAATGGGATCAGGATGCATGATGTGAAAGACACATTGAATAAATTAAAAGAAAGAAAAGAAGATCTTGTCTCCCAAAAATGACACGCAGAAAGCCAGAGTAGCATCTCATAGACAGACCCACCTCCGTGAGAAGTTTTGCGTTCTAGTCATCCTTGATGTTTTTCTAAAGGATGCCTTTGCAGAGGACCAACCCCACAGCTTAAGAGATGTAAAACGTGAGCAGCTGTGCTCTCCACGCCTACCGTCTCTATGTCCCACTGCATCTGACCGGTGTGGATGTCACGGGAGGTATGAATCTACTTCCTTTCACCTCCACCACTGCCTGGTCCAGGAGAGAGAGTGGACAGTTCATCTGACTGGGGAGTTTAATAAAGGAGAACTGAGCACAGCCAGCCACTCCTCTGTACAGCGGCCATACTCTCTGCTCATCCACCAGGGTGAGCGTCAGAGATACACCTTTAGTCTATGTGCAGGAAGCGAGAGGTTGCAGAGAAGTTACTTGGTGGCCACACATCTGCGTCTCATCATCAACTTGAGTGATTGCTTTATAAAAACAGCTGCTGCCAGGGCAGGACCGGGGAGCACCAAGAACTTCTGACTACAGCATTTTCCTCCTTGCCCTCACCCCCCACCTCATCCCCTGCGCTTCTACCTGTGAGAACCCCTAGGATAGATTGTATAGGCCCCACCTGGATGACCCAGAGTCAGCTCCTAAGTATGAGCCATTTATAGCCTATCCCATGAACAACTGGTTCCCCTCTTCTGTTACCTAGCATATTCATAGGACCCAGGAATCGTGATATGGATAACTTTGGGGGACCATATTCTATGTATCATAGATAGGCACATAAAAGCATAAACCAGGCCAGATATAAGTCCAGATGGAGATATTCATTTTTATGAGAAAAATCTCTTGGTTCTTAAAGGTTTACAGCTAAATCAAAACTGTCTGTAGCAAAAACAAAATCTCCCCTCCAGAGGCCATGCTCAGAGTTTGTGGTCTCTCTTCCCTGCCCAGGACAGCCAGTCCTAATCTGTGTTCCACTACCACAAACCCGTCATGGCTTCTATCTGGGCTCCAGGTTTTGATAAATCCAAATGAACAAATACTGTGTATGAAACAACAACTTCTTTCCAAAGAGACTCAGATGAACACTGAATATCCCTATGAGCTGTGTAGGTAGAGATCATTAGTGATAAAGACAGTGGGAACTGGACACTGAGCAGACACCAGGCTCTACAATAAGTACTTCCTGCCCACTGATGTACTCCATCACAGTGACTCTATGAGAGCAAACTGGCATTCCCTCCATTTGTAGAACCATCCAGCTCCATGAGCCAGTTTCCTAAAGTAACACCCACTGAGTAGCCAAATCCTGATTTAACCTAGGTCTGAGTCCGTAAGCCAGATTTTTCATTCTCCCATCATCCTGTCGATAGAGTCCTAACAAAAGGAAATAAATCCCATGGTTTCGAGCAGCTGAGTCACCTCCTCGTGGATGAAGTGTTTGCGAAGTTCTCTGAGGTGCTTAGAAGAACAGTTTTGTGTCTCCGTTGCTTCTTTTGGTGATCCCAAAGGATTATGCAGGAGTTGAGTTCAAAACAAGTTGAGCAAAGTCAGGGAGACAAGTAGATGCTCTTCTCTCAGATGAAGAAATCACCAAGATGCCCAGAGAAACTATCACTTCAAAGTTATGCACAAAAGTGCATAACTGACTAGGAATCATACACAAGAGACTCTGGCAATGAAAAGGAACTCTACATCCTGGCAGACTTCCCATGTGATTCAATTTCTAGTCTGGAAAAATAGCTGCTGTAACCTATGCACATCCTGAGTGCCTCCTTTGTTACTTGTCATGAAGTATGGAACCCAGAGATTCTATTATTGATGTTTCTCAGGATGACTCTGCTTGGGACTGGAGAGACTGTTCAGCAATTATGTGTACTTGTTCTCTTGTAGAGGACCTGGGTTCCACTCCCAGCACATGGTGGTTAACAACATCTAGAACTTCAGTTCCAGGACTTCAGAACCAGGTATGCATATGATATGCATACATTCATACACTTGGGAAAAACAATCATACACATAAAATAAAATTTAAGAATATAAAAAAGGAGCTTTATAATGGCTCTACTCTGCCACTACTGTTCCCTCTTGACTTTCCTTCTTGGGCATGAGTAAGTGTTCTCAGGATTCTGGCCACTGTCTTCTCGTTGAACCCTTGGTTTGCCCCCTCTCCCTGTCCAGTGAGGAAACAGGTTTCCTGTAAACATTGGGCAGCTTCCTGGAATATCAGAACATTCTACAGAAGAGAAAGAGCAATATGCCCTCACCAGGAACTATGCAACTTTTCAATAAAGGGCTTTCTCTGTCCTATATCTTTGGGGTCCCAGAACCTAGCACAGTGCCTGCAAATCTGTGCTCAGAAGGAAGGAGAACAGGGAAGGAAGAGGAAACAGAAAGGCACTGTATTAATGCATGTATAGTAAACTCAGTTAAACAGGACAAGCACACAAAGATACTACTTGGATATATAAATAAACTCTTACCTAAACAACACAGAAAACCAGCATCTCTACTAGAACTCACTGAAGAAACATCGGCAACACTTTCGAGGAAGGAGCCCACTTCCCAGAACCTTGGCCCTGCCAGCCAGCTCACTGTTGCTGAGTGATCTGTTGCCCAAGTATGACCTTCTGGCAGCTCAGCGATCCAGCTTCAGCCCAGAGCAGTTCTGGATGTCTCCTAGAGACCAGTGCACCAAGAGCTGGAGCACCTCATCAATCTTACAGTTACACAATCATGGTATGATTGAAAACAGGGGCAATGCTGTGCAGTTAAACACGAGCAAAGTCATTCATCACTCCCAGCATCCCCTAGTTAATTCCGCCTGGTTCGGTTGTTAGACTCTCTGATTTAAAACTGTAGAATTAAAACAAAGGTTAGCTATCCAGGGATCTCTGAAAGTCAGGTTCAAGGCTTAAAGCCTATGTATACAGCAAATTCTGAAGACAAATGATAATGGGGTGGGAAAAAGGAAAAGGGGGAGGAAAGAAGAGGGATAGGTTACCACATCTTAAGTACCTTGCTCTCACACTAACATGGAGGATTGCAGTGAGTACTCATGAAAAGGTTTTCCCTCTTTCTGTCATCCCTAACTTCCCTAACATCTTCACAGTTAGGTGAGATCATGAGACAAGTTTGATCGGAACCCTGCATGTTCCCTTTCCCTGCTGGATAATCACACAGGAATCAAAAGCTAGACCTGTGACAAGATGGCAATGTCACAACACTGATGTTTCACTGGAAACATTCGTATCTACAACTCAGTTGGAGAGAAAAAGAAAGAAACTGGTTAACTGAGCCACTGAGATTTGGAGTGGAGGGGGTGTTTTGTTAATGCAGCATAAGTTATCTTAACCTGACTAATATAGGAAATTAGAGGCAAAAATTGTCAGAGCCAACTTACAACAGCCTTCTGAATTTTTTATAAAGCAGACTTGCACACTGCCTGGGGCCTAATCAGAGTTCAATAAATACCTGTTGAATATTGTATGAATGTTTTTTTTCAACTACTTGTTAGTGATATACCTCTTCTCATATGCAAAATATATTCCTACTGCTCCCTAGCTTGCATCGTCCATATTCCTGTGCCCTAATGACTATCTCCAAGAGTCATGATGATTCAATGACATATATGTAAAGTACTTCAGTAGTACTTCCGACTCAGTAAGTGTTAGCTGCTGGTAGCATTTTGCTGTTGTTTCATTATTCTTCCAAATTCCATATGCACTGTACTTTTAAGTTGATCAGTTTCTCTTTCCTAACTCAACACTCTGACTTTACTCCTTTACTTCCAAACTTAGCTTCCCTTGGCAGCCAGCTCAGGTCTTACTTTAACCAAAGTTTGACAGTTCCATCTAGTTTGATGGTGCCAATATAAATAACTAGTGTTCAGGGCTGGAGAGATGGCTCAGAGGTTAAGAGCACTGGCTGCTCTTTCAGAGGTCCTGAGTTCAATTCCCAGCAACCACATGGTTGCTCACAACTATCTATAATGAGATCTGGTGCCCTCTTCTGGTGTGCAAGGATACATGCAGACAGAACACTGTATACATAGTAAATAAATAGATCTTTAAATAAATAAATAAATAAATAAATAAATAAATAAATAAATAAATAAATAAATAAATAGTGTACTAAGTGGCCCCAGTGGATTCTTCACTTGGAATAAAGAATCCTAACTATTCTAAAGGTAAGCTCCTTGAGGGTGGTCTCCAGAAAACCTCACTGTAGTTCTTAAAACTCTTTTTCCCTATCTTTCAGTAATTCCCCAACTCTCCCTGTTACTGTTGAGCCCCAGGGAATCTTCTTTCCTTCACCAGAATCCCCAGTCTAATGGAGACTCAAGCACCTTCCCTTCCTCCGGCCTCATCACTCATCCGTGGTGTCCGGCTCCAGCAGGCCAGACTCCCAGCAAGCAAAGGTCATGGAGCAGAAGGTGGTTACTTTCTACCAGGAGAACTGGTGGCTCTGTGATGAGCCGCTCAGTCTCACTCCTCACAGACAGGGCCTTGCAACGTCAGTTTTGTGCAAAGGAAATGCTACTTTGGAGAGCAGAATGCTGCATCTGTGTGTCTTGAGCTGAGACAGGTCTGCATTGCTTTTCTAGTGTTTTTCATTCCCAGATCTTGAAGATATCCCAGTTTTGACCCTTGAATACACCCTTCAAATAGTACCAGCCAGCGCAACCTCCAGTCTCACTGCTAACTGGGACCTGCTTGGTGGCCTTGGCCAAGTCATTCTCCCTGATCAGTGGAAAAGAAACCCTCATAATGCAGATGAATCTCTTGCCACTGCCTCTTTTTCCCCCCTTTTATCCTCATCTGAGCCCTAGAAGAACAAAAGGTTCCAAATAGCATGTCGTGTTCAAGGATCCTTGACTTAATAATTGAGAAACATGAGTCCTGACCCCATTGGTTCCTATCACACACTAGATGACATCAGGTCCTTTCTCTCAGCCTCCACTTGAGGGTGCTGGGCTAGTTTCTAAAAGGAAGAAGAGAGGTTTACACAGATGGGCTTTTTTTTTTTTACAGATTTATTTTGCTTACTGAGATTGGTCATAGGACTGAACTTGAATCCTTTAAAAAAAGTCAGGGTCTAATTTTTGGAAAGCATCAGCCTATCTAGGTCCTTCCAGTTCTAAAAGCCCAGTAGTCTCTGGTTTTATCTACTCATGTCCCTTTATAGAGGAAATCTGCCCTGAATACTCTTCTTCTTCATATTTGAAATCTCTCAGAGAGGGCAAGCAGTCACAAATGAACATTACCATAACTGTGATTGGAAGAGGTGTTCGGAAAAATCCGCCACCCAACATGAAGCATTGCATGATGAACACCATTTCTTCTTTGGGAATGCTACTTCCCAGTTCAGAAGACTGCTACTGTCATTGAGTGACCCTGACCTCTGGGATCCAATGGCATCCACTACACCATAGATGCAAAATAATCACAGAGGGAAAAATCATAGGCTGCCAGTAAATTAAGGATAGATTCAACTAAACGAGGAAACTGGGGAAAGGTGAAAATGTGTTTCCCACTAATTGATGCTAGAAGAGACTTGAGGCCTGCAGCCAACCTACAACAGCCCCACCCACAGCCATAATCTTCTGGGGCTCTGCTCTCGGCTCCCCTGGACCGACTGAGCCACACTGGCCCCTTCTATTGATTCAAACCCTAGGAAACTTCAAAATCCTGGGGATGCTTGAGGTTCTTTTGTAATAAAATTACAATAGCAAAAATAGGCAAGCATCCTGAAGGTCCAAAAATAAGGTAAGTTTTAAAATAGCTTTGGCACATCTTTTAAAGCATGAAGAGTTTCAGAACCATCCAGACTTTAAAATAACATACACTGTTTGCAAAAGTTGACGCAAAGTGGATTGAAGACCTGAAATGTAAAAGCTAGAACTATAAAACTCTCAGAAGAAAACATACGGAGGAAAACTTCACATTAGATTTGGCAAAATGTTCTTGGCTGTGATGCCAGAAACATAGGCAACACACGTAAAAGTAGATAAACTGGACTCCATCCAAATTCAAAACTTTTGTGCATGAAAACACACTATCAATAGAATAAATAGACACGCTACACTGAGAGAAAATGGTAGCAAATCATAAATCTGATGAGAGGTTAGAGTCCAGAATATACACACTGAAAATAGCAAAATAATTATAAGCCAGACAAAGCTTGATGGATACTGCTCCAGAAATACACATATGGATAATGGACACATGCAAGATTCAGCATCACTAATTATTAGGGGAGTGCCAAGAATGACAAAGATCCTGCTTCGCCCTTACTAGGATGGGTATTGCCCACAATATACTGTTGGCAACAATCTAGAGCGACGGAACCCCATATGTATTAATAGCAAGTTAAAATGGCACATCCACTCTGAGAACAGCAAGGCAGTTACTGAAAACATTTCAGATGGAATCGCTTAGGATCTAGCAATTCCACTTCTAGTTGTAAGGCCAGCAGCTCTGAAAGTGGAGATTCAGACATGCGTGTACCAGTGTTGAGAGCAGTATCCCTCAGAATAAAAACAAAAGGCACTGCTGAGGGTGGGGCTCCTGTGGTAGAGTACATGCCTAAGCATGTGTGAGACCCTGGGTTCAAACTCCAGCACCACAAATAAATGTCAAAAACAGAAGAAAAAAATCAAGCCAAACAAACACACGAATATGGTAGATACAGACAACAGAATATTGTTCGAACTTGAAAAGGAATGACATTTCGTGTGTGGTGGCATTTGTAGACACTTGTAGACAGAGGTAGCGGGATGACAGAAAGTGCAAGGCCAACCTGGTGAGACTCTAGTAAGAGTGGGGGTGGGGGCCACTCTCACATGCGTGGCAGCATAGATGAATCTTGAAATCATGACACGAAGTGTAATAAACCAGCCATAAAAGGATAACTGTTGTACGAAGGGCCTAGAACAGTCAAATTCACAGCAACAGAACAGAATGGTAGTTGTTCTGGACAGGGAGAAGAGGGGGTGAAAAGTTTAATGGGCACTGAATTTCAGTTGGGGGTGATGAAAAGGTTGTGGAGACCACGGTGGTGATGGGTGCAGCGAGGCAAACGCCCTTGATGTCACTGACATGTCATCTAAGATGTTTAGAACGGTACATTTCACGCTATTTATATTTTACCACAATAAAAATACAATAAGGTAGGGGAGAAAGCATGCGTGGTGGGGACGGCACAGCGTGGAGTGTCTGAGGCTGGCCGGAGAGTGTCCATGCGGAGCAGATAGGTGGTGGATGCAGGAATGGTCTCCACAAGGAGGAGCGGCCACAGAAGGCAGGCTGGGGGCAGACTGGGTGGCTGATCCAAGGAGGAAACATTAATGACGATGAAGGTCAGATTTCTCACTGTTACAGGGGGATGTATAAACATTGACGATAGAAACCTAAAAATGAACTCTGTGTTGTAAGGTTGGAACTGGAGGCATCAATGTGAATTCATGGTTTGTGCCTAGTACACAGGCAGAGAATGTAAATGCCACTGAGCACACAATGACAGAAAAGGGGAACTCTATGTGATTCTGTGAGAATAGACACATATGTGTGCATGGGTACCACCTTGTTCTGCCACTGGGAGTGCCTAGGAGCAACAATGCTATACTACGAGAGCCAACAACTCACTTCCGATCTGTGCTGAACTCTGTCCTTTCCCATTAGAACCAGAACACCTTACAGAAATAGTGGATTCCAGTATTGGAACAAGAAAAATACAAGATGAGTCTGGAAAATATTTGTTATTCCAAAAAATAAAGAACTATTTGAACAGTGAAAGGGACCTGTGAGGACACAGGGGAACACGTGCCAATGTGGGAGACTCTGAACATTAAAGATGCTGATCATCACAGACCATACTTAAGAAATGAAATATGAGTCTACCTGGCATAAGTAGATATTTGTACAGCTCCAAAGTTCCACTCCATCGGATGCTTGTTAATTCCAAAGACAGTGAGATATTTTACTGTAGAGAACCCCAGTGAGCACCACATTAACCAAGAGACAAAGGAAGCTTCCTCAGCTACATGACATACTGCAACTACATGTCACTTATAGGACGCAGTGGCAATGTGGCATCATTTTTGTGACTGGCTCACTCTTTGCCTCATGATCAGCTCACTTTCTTATATATCCCAGACTCACCAGCCTAGGAATGGCACTGCCCACAGTGGGCCGGGCCTTTCCACTCGATCATCAATCAAGACAACCACTTATACGCATGGTCACAGTTGTATCCAGGCAGTTCCTCAGTTGAGATTTCCTCTTCCCAGGTGACTCTAGATCATGTCAAGTTGACAATAGAAGCTAACCAAAACAACAATAGTGGAGTCCCAAGTGACAGTTTGCTTTATGAAGTGTTCCTCAATTCTCAAAGTGGCATACTTTTTTATGTCTTGTTGTTGTTGTTGTTGTTGTTCCAGGTTTCTGTTATTTTCTTATTTTTTGGTAGTCTGCAGTCTCACAATTTGATAGTCTGGCCTATTTCTTGAACACTGTAATTGGATGTGTTTCTAGTCTTCTTAATCCATCTTAATCTTCATCTTCTTTCGTAGCGACATGTTACCTTTTTTAAAATTGTATTTTATGTGTATGGGTGTTTTGCTTACAAGTATCCCGGTACATCACGTGTGCAGTTCCTATGGAAACCAGAAGAGAGCGGTGGATTCCCTAAGGTTGGCATTACAGATGACTGGCTGTGAGTTGCCCTGTGGGTTCTGGGTCCTCTGAAAGAGCAGCAAGTGCCCTTCCCTGCTGAGCCGTCCCTCCAGCCCAGTGTGTACTCCCTCTTAGTTCACTTACTTAGCCCTATTTCCACTAGATCAGTTCTGCCTTCAGCCACTTCTGTCTCACAGTTTCATGGGCTCTTTTATTCATTCATTTAGTTCAATGATGAATCTTTTCAATAAAATTTCTTGAAGTGTTGTTTGTTTTCTCCTCAAGTCTACCTGTTCTTTTTCCATAATTTCCTGTTCTTGTGTACTGGTTTCTCTACTTTATCATTATGAAGATTGAAATGAAATTATTTGAAAGTCTTTCTTATATCACTTCATCATGGTTATTTAGCTATACATTTCACCATTTCTTGCATCTCTTGATCAGAATTTTTTCTCTAACTTTTGTATAATTCTATTTTCAGTATAAATTGACTTCTATCCTTCCCAGACCCTGGTTTCTCCTCATATACACTGGCTCAAGAGATTTACCTCATGCCTGCAGGCTCACCTCTACCTCAGAACCCTATCAGGCCTCTGTGAGAACCCCATACTAAACACTGACAGCTCAGACATGGGGGTTATCACACTTATTGGCTATGAAATTCCCAACCACCCCTGCAGTAGAAAGAGTCTTAACAATTTGGTGGTTTAAATAGAAATGGTTCCCATAGACCAGACTAGACCCTCTGCATATAAGGGAGATGTTGTGTAGCTGGGTTTGTATGAGGGGCCCCTGGAAGTGTGATCAGGATCTATCTCTGGTGCATAAGCTGGCTTTCTGGATCCCATTACCTATGGTCAGACACCTTGCTCAGCCTTGGAGGAGTGGGGAGGGGCCGAGTCCTGCCTCAACTGAATGCACCAGGCTTAGCTATCGCCCCACCCCCCACCCCCGCATGGGAGAACTTACCCTTTTGGAAGAGGGGATTAGGGGTGGGTGGGTAGAGTGGGAGATTAGGCTGGGAGGGGAGCAGGAGAAGGGATGAGAGGGGAAATCTGTGGTTGATATGTAAAATTAATTTTGGTTCCCATAGCTCATAGGAAGCAGTACTATTAGGTGTCCTTGTTGGAAGGAACATGTCACTGTGGATGGGCTTTGAGATGTCAGGTGCTTAAGCCAGGCTCTCTCTCTCTCTCTCTCTCTCTCTCTCTCTCTCTCTCTCTCTCTCTCTCTCTCTCTCTCTCTCCTCCTGCTGCCTATAGATCCAGATGCAGATCTCTTGGCTCCTTCTCCAGCACCATGTCTTCCTGCATGTCATCATGCTTTCCATCATGATGATAATGGACTAAACCTCTGAAACTGTAAGCCAGCCCCAATTAAATGTTTCCTTTACAAGTATTGCCATGTCATTGGGTGTCTATATAGAAATAGAAACCCTAACTAAGACATACGGTAAAGTTCTCTGTCCATCTTTCTCCCTGCCATGGAAAGGCATTAAGATCTTTTCTTCCATTTCTTTCTGGATGATGAGTCATGGGTATGTATACCAGCTAGGTCTTCCTTTATGCATGAAACTACACATTGAGAAATGGAAAAGCCAGAATTGGAGGTGATTCTTCCCACTCTGCCCAAGCCTCTGCAGCTACCCCCAACAACACACACAGCAGGCATGGGAACAAGTACAGTTATTGACTTGAGCTCTGTCCTGGCCACTGGGTTCTGGGACACAGTCATCTTTCTGTTCTTGCTCTGACCCACTTGAAGTTGGAAACTGTGTCATAGGTCCTGGATTAGCAGTTTATATACTTCATCTGGCCATTGTTCACAGGTCTAGAAGGTAGATGTTTTTATAGCCATTCTTTACACCAAGAAAATGAGAGAGAAGCAGGGTAATTGAGGAGGGTCACATAGCCCAACTCAGGACTCAGCCAAGTCCCAGTGTCATTCAAGAAGGTCACATAACCCAACTCAGGCCACTGATTTCTTTTCCTCATTGTATTCTTCACCCATGTGGCCCTTTACTTTGGAACTCTACCCTTTCTACAAGCACATCTTTAACTTTCTTTGGAGCTACTATGATGAGCCCTTCAGGAAATGACTTCTCAAATTTCTGAGTATCAGCCACCGGGAATATGCAACATTTATTAAATTAGCAAATGGCCAACTGAATAAAAGCTACATTAAAGTGAATTGTAATCAGCCTTCAGCTCTTCCTAATGAAGTTTCATGTCCTTTCTTAAAGAAGCTGTGTCAGGGTGAGAGGTGACCAGACTCCTTAGCATCGTTCCCAGGAAGAGCCTCTTAATGCAGTGAAGTCTCAGACCTGTCAGAGGGCTTGTCTGAGCTGGGCTTCCTGGAAAGAGTTCTTAAAGTTCCATTTGCATTAAAATGACCTCCACTCCAACTCTCAAGGCTGCATCCAAAGCTGTAGACCAGGGAGATGGAGATCCATTCCAACAGGAAGAAATCAAAATGAATTTGACTGATGTTACATCTTACTCCTGTATTCCTTTTGGGGGAAGGGATAAAGTTGCTTCATAAACGATGTTGTTGCCAAGGTTAAATCTGTACACTGTCATCTCAGCCTGGTACACATTAACTAAGAATCCTGGAAGACACAGCTCGGAGCCTCTATTTCTCTGCCTTCCTGGCATAAAGTTGAATCCCCTTGAACTGAGTCTGAATTATAAGCTAGAATCATCTCACATTTTGGTTTTTTTTTTTTTTTAGGTTAAATTACAATAACCAAATAACCACAAACATTTCTCGCTTCTTATCCAGTTATCTCATTTCACTGTAGTTCTTATCTTTAGATTCGAGTCAGGACATATGTTATTATTTCAACTCTACCTCTCTCTTTGTGCAATTAGTAAGTTTGGAACTTGTCCATATGTGACCAGAAGTCATCCCATTCCTGAGCCGCCTTTTTACAACAAGGCAAAGTTTCCATAGATCCTTAACATGTTCAAGGCCCTCTTTGGTCTTCTGCCTTTATCATTGTTATTTTGTATGAAATAAAGTTCACAAGGGGAAAAACATTATCTCTATGAAAGAATCTATAAGATGTATACCAAATAATTTATTTTGGTTATCATTAGCCCTTAATAACCACTTACCATCCACCTCTTTGTCTAGCTTGACATATTTGTGACGATTAGTAAGTCCTTTTGGAATATACAAGCAGACACCTAGCTCCTACCAACACAAAAGTTAAGACTGTCATCAGGTAGCATCTGAGGCCTGTAACAGATATCCTCGCTTTGCACATCTACCTGATGGACTCACCAACATAGCCTGGAATCATGTGTCTGGATTCATGACTTACTTTGTTCTGGTACTATACAAACTTCATGCAACTATCACCATGTTCAAACATGATCTGGGGGAAACCTGCATCTATGTTCCTGGGGCATGGCTACTCATATTTGCCTATAGAGTACACTATTTCCTATTCCCTTTGAGGTGGAAGCTGCATTTTTGCATGAACAAGCCCAAATCAGAGCTCCCAGCCTTTCGCAACCAGTGCTAAGTAAACTAATTAGCTAAGTCCTATTTGCCCTATTAATTCCAACTGAAGTCCCGCTTGCTCCAAGTAACCTTTCCAAAGCCTCCATTTGCTATGTCCTCAGCACTTGCCCTCCTTCTTCTGGTGGCATCACAAGGGCACAGAGGGTAAGCACGGAGCCTGCAGAATGTCGCTCGAGCACAGGTGACATTCTCCTTTACTAGATTGTATGGTTGAAAATGTGGCCTTGGGTAACTGAAGCCTCTCTTCCAGGCTGTTATGAATGGGGTTTATAAAAGACAGGAAGAAAATGAACTCTCCACATAGATCGAGAACTACCCTTGCAGGCAAGAGTGTGTTCTCATGCTTGAGGCAGTACCTTATCAAGTCATCAAAGAGCTATGAGTGGAAGACATGTCTGTGCCCTTCTTACCTAGTGGAAACAGGGCCAACAGTCAGGGTGGAACTGGGTTCAAGCCCAAGACCATTCCACACTCTCACAGACATCCTTGCATTCTGACATCCCTCTGTCTGTTAGTCCAAAGGGGTACCACATCCCTCTACTTAACCCATAGAGACTCTGCAAAAGTCTCCTGAACAGTTCCTCTTTACAAACGTGTCTGTTACATTATTTAAGATATTCCATTCAGCTAGAGAAAAATCAGCAACATAAACAAGAAGTGAAACTACGGGCAGATGTAAATAGCTCGTAAGACACAAGCACAATTCATTAGCTCTGTTACATGTATAATTAAAGTAGCAACTTCTGGAGAGGTGTTAGCACAGCTCGAATAGATGAGCATGTGTGTGTTGAACATGCAAAGAGATGGGAAAACCAACAGGTATCCAATATTCGTGACTCACTAAATATACATGAGGCACCTGAGTCTCCAAATAGTCATAGTCCATACACATGAGACACAGGGTATTTATGAGTTACCCATTGCCAACACCCATTCTGGCCCCATGAGTCCTCTGCCAGATGAAACCTGCAGTCACTCATCAGGGTAATGGTGAGTTACAACCATGGGCCAGCTGTGATTCCTGCCGTATCTCTCTGATTGTAATGGCCCCAAGCATGTTTCTTGCTAAGCTCCTTTTCTAACCTCAACTCTGGTCTTTGTAAGGTCTACATCATCAGGGAAGGCTCATGTCGCAGAGATGGAAGGGTGTAGGAGGCTCTTCACATACAGGAATCAGACTCTATGGTCTTTCACCCATAAATGTATTCACTACCAACTCCCTTCCGTTTGTGTCAACCTGTGTGTATACTAAACCACGCTATTCAAGCTTCATAACTTGGTCTTTGAACCTTTATGTTTAGTGGGATTTGTGTTAGCTGGCCTTAGAGCTATCACTGTCTCAAGATAATTACCTTTGGACATGCTTTTCCCCTTCCAGGATACCCTTGAACATCCGGGTCCAGGAAAACAAGCAACACATTTGGAGTTAGGCCTTCCTGGATTTCAAGACTGCCTCAGCATCTGCCCTCTTGAAGCTCTCATCCTCTCTAGATCTGACAGGTGACCGAGATAATCCCCCTCTCATAGGGTTGTTGTTAAGATTAAATGATGACATTTCTAAAACCATTTTTGCAAAGCCAAGTGAAAGTTGAATGGCTTTTTCTATGATGGTTTTTACTCTGATAAAATGTTTCTTAATTTCTATTTCAGCATTGTTGAGGATGCTAATCCAGGGTAGGTTTACCCTCCTGACATGGGCATCTTAGAGTCCCAGGACATTACCAGGAGTGGAGGAAGTACCTCTGGTCCTCAGAGAGGCCCCTAAGGGGCTGCTCAGACTCACTCCACTGGTATGTGACTGGATCAATGGTGCATGCTGGATATTCAGAACCCAGATGTCTGTACAGTCTCCTTAATGGGAGCCCTTCCAGTTGAGGATAGTTAGGAATAAGGAACACAAAGGCTTCCCTTCCCCTGGGCTAAGGCTCACATCATCCCTCCAATACCATGAACATCCTCATCCTCATCCTCTGAGCCCCAGCTCCACTCTGGTCTCTCAAGCCAAAGTGCTGCTGACTTATCCTTGAAAACCAAGAGTCAACAGTACAGGAGCCTAAGCTGGGAGAGACACAGCATGGGAGTAAAGGTTAGCAGGAGCTTCATGTCTCGCTCTGCCATTGTGCTCCCTTAGGCAAGTTATCAATAACCATCTGTAAAATGGGTTTAATAGGATTTTCACTATGCAGAGTTGTTGTGTTAGTAAGGCAGATTAAGAAATGCTTGGAATGCTGGCCATGGCTTTCATCCAAGCATGTGGGAGGCAGAGACTCTGTGAGTTCATCCAAACGTGGGAGGCAGAACTCTGTGAGTTCAAGACTAGCCCAGTCCACTTAAGACAGTCCCAAGCCAGCCAGGGTTACATAATGAGATCATGCCTCCAAAAAAAAACAAAAAGAAATGCTTGAAACAATGTCCAGCATTAAATACGCATTCAGAGCTCATTGCCACCATTTTTATTTATCTGTGTATGTATGTGTGTTCATGTCTGTCTGTCTATCTGTCTCTCTGTCTCTTTCTCTCTCTCTCTCTCTCTCTCTCTCTCTCTCTCTCTCTCTCTCTCTGTGTGTGTGTGTGTGTGTGTGTGTGTGTGTGTGAGAGAGAGAGAGAGAGAGAGGACCCTGGGTGTCATCATGTCCAGATGCCATCCACCTAGTTTCTTGAGACAGGGTTTCCCTCTAGAACCTGAGGCACACCAACTAGGCTAGTTGTCCAGTGAGCCCTGGTGATCTGCCTGTCTCCACCTCCCCAGCAGGCCTTGTCCAGGTTCTCATTGCTTCTCATCAACATGGCCATCTTCTAAAACTTCTCCAGGTTCTTCAGGATGCCTTCCTGCTTATCCTGTCGCTGTTTGCTAGGCATCTCCATGTGGAAGCCCTTACTGGATATAACAATGGCTACAACAGGGCTGGAGTCACTCTTACAATTCTTGCAGGCTTCCTTTAGCCTCAACTGCTCAGTAGGCTGCGTTCTACTGAACCTGCAAGGGGAGGTGCTGCTGAATACAAGTCCCAACATTTCTTTTCTCCTGCAGCCTGCCAGGAGTGCTCTGTCTCTCATAGAACAGCCCCATCATCCATAGCATGCGCAAGGTCAGTCTCCCACCTCCATCACCAGCTCATGTACTGTCTGCTCCGGAGCGTCTTCTGGGTGCTTTGATTTCTGGGTCCAGAGCCCCAGAGCTCTGTTCCTTCTACTTTGATCAAGGAGAAAGGAGCTGCCACATGGGTAGTGTGGTGGCAACAACTTCTGTGACTTCTCCATCTGCAATTCTCCTTTGTTGTTAACCTACAACTCCTCCTTCTCTCCCTCTACCATCTTCCACATTCTTCTGCCTCCCAAAGGCACACTATGTGCTTTGTCTGTGTCCCCTTCTTGAGTCTGTGTTATGGGACCTTAAATGGCAACAGCTCAGCCAACATTTGAGCACCTACTATGTCCCCCACACCCTGGGAACTCCTGCATATACAAACCCTAACAAGACTTGGTCCTCGTTCTCTTTAAGCTCAGCATTTAACAATGATGGATGGCGAGAGGCCAACTTACCACACACGAAACAAAGTGAGATGTATGCTGATGGAGCAAAAAGCAGAGGTGGGGCATCTGGAGAGGGTTAGATTGGGGTGGTCATCATGGCAGCTCACATGGAAGCGGAACGTCTCACATGGTAGAGGTTCTTTAGATACGAAAGAAGGAAACACACGATCGGAGTGAGGAGCACACACGCTGAGTTCTGTCTCACTCTCTGTTCCTCACTCACTATACCACATGCTTCCCACGGCTATCTGGATCTACACTGATAACATTCCATAGAGAGGGACTCCGAAGCACAAACTATTTGCCTACAGTAGCCGAACTAGTAAGTATCAGAACACCCTTTGAATTCAAGCATGTCTGACTCTACATCTTGGCCACCTTATCACCCCTGGCCAGTCTCCACCCATTATGAATATAGTTGGATTTTATTGAATGTCTAAGAGTTTCTCATGTAAACAGGGTTGATGGGCATTCAAGGTGGAGGCAAAAAGCAGGTTGGTAAAAGGTGATTCACAAAGAGGTTGGTTATATTCAAGGAGGATTGAGACTTTGAATATGCTTGAGCATTTGCTAAAAGCCAAGGCTGGAGATAGAAATGAGAAATAGAAAGATTTTTTTTTTTGGTTGTTAAACCCCCTTTTCTCTCCTAGTTGCTATGTAAAAATGAAAGAAATATTGATTGGTACCGCAGAATTCGCAGTTAGTAATGAGATTCCCTCTGAAAATCCTTTAAAGTCTCCATAATTAATTTATTTGGGAGGTGAATCAAACTGTGCACGTGAAATGTGTTAAAATGATTAGCCTGCCCTGGGTCAGTTGCCTGAGGCTGCCTGGCGTGATGAAGGGTGCTGGGATTTGGGTTCACAAACTAAGGCTGCCCTGCTCAAAGTCCTCGTCACCAAATCAATTATTGATCACACCTGCTTGGAGCAGGCTTCTCCCAGCAATGCTGAGGCTTCCATGCTTGCTCTGGTTCTGCCTGACCCAGTCAGCAGCCAGGGATCTGGGGAGGAGATTACATCCCGTGACCCCCACTGAGAACCCCTCTGACTTTATTCTCCTACCCTGCTTCTGGGTCTTTCCAGTAGAAACACCTGTGGTCTAGCCTGTGCAACTGCTTTAGAAATGATATGGTGAGATCAGAATGAGATGCCATAAAAATCAGAGCATGAGTAAGGATAGCAGGTTTGTGGGGATACTGACTGGAAGGTGGGCAAGAGGGAGCCATGTGGGGAGACTCAGGTGGTCTCTGGATGGTGCTCCTCAGGCTGGGAAGGTGCGTATTTTGCTGTATATCCTTTATGGCTTAAAGCATAAACTGGTCTTGTCCCCTATCTTCCTCCTCACTGTAGAGAGGTTAACAGCAGGGCTGTAGAGACGGCTCAGTCTGGGAAGTGCGTGCTGCACAGCATGAGGACCAAAGTATGACCTCTAGAACCCACGTCTTAAAACAAGTGTGGAGGTGCACACTTGTAACTCCTGCCAACCACAGGAGGTCACTGCACTCTGAAAATGTGACTAGGGCCACCAAAAAACTGAATTTTATTTTAATTAGTTTGAACACACATGGATCGATTCTAATGCACACCCACAAAGATTAAGACTGCATAAATGGAAAGAAGTTTCCCCTGTGGAGATCTCATTGTGAAACAGTCCAATTCCTAGCTGCATTGAAGCCATAGTTTTTAATACATTTCTATGCATCACCATGCCAGTTCACATTTCTGATCAGTACTGATTCGACTCAAATTAAAGTTGGATATCCAAGACAGTTAATAACAGTAATACAGTCAGCCTCCTACACAGGCTTTGCATCTATGCATTCAACCAATGCAAATTTTAACTATTCAAAAACAGTATATCGTGAACATATAGAGACTTTCCTCTCTTTTTCTTTGTATGTACAAGTGGAGGTGGTGTATAACTACATACGCGTGTGCGTGCGTGTGCGTGTGCGTGCGTGCATGCGTGTGTGTGTGTGTGTGTGTGTGTGTGTGTGTGTGTGTGTGTGTATGTGTGTGTGTGCACATGGAGGTCAAAGATCAATGTTGAGTTCACTTCTTCTATCACTCTTCACCTCATTTAGAAGGGACAAAGTTTTTCATGCACATGGAGGTCATTGATCCAGCCACACTAGCTGGCCTAGGAGATCCAGGGATCCTCCTGTCTCTGTTTACCTAACAGCAGGCTTACAGGTATGCATCACCAACATTTGATCTTTTTATATGCGTGCTAGGGATCCAAAACTCATGTCCTCATGCTTGTATGCCAAGCACTTTACTGACTAATGAATCTCCCCAACCCCTGCACAGATACAGACTTTCTTATTATTATTCCATAAACAAGTACTCACATAGCATTCATAGTGTGTTAGGTGTCACAGGTGATCTAGAGGAGACTTAAAGAACAAGGGAGAAGCTGCATAAGTTGCATGTTGCATGAATGCATTACTCCACGTTATGTCATGGACATCAGCATGGCATTCACAGGAGGTCCCTGAGCCAGTACCCCAAGCAGCCATGGGGCAGGACAACTGTAATGACCACTCCTGGAACATGCTCACAGTGCATATTATTGGATCTGGAGCCAAAGTCCTGAATGTGAAAACTGTCCCCAACTTACACAAACTCTTCCTCCTTCCTTGGATCAATACTAGTACCTGTATCATGAGACTATTACAAAGATTAGATTAGTTGATGCCTTTAGAAAACCTGGCAAGTGCTTAATCCAGATGAGTTATTTATTTAATTTACTCATCAACTCTTCAAGGCAGGTATCATCATTCCCATGTCACAAATGAAGAAATATCACCAATGGAGATAATTGCCAATCAATTATCTAGTGCACTGGAGCACTGGCTTTAGCTACAGCCAAAGGTCTGCACTGAAACAAACTAATAATGTTAGAAGATTGCTTGCCATGGATCGATGCAGAAGAGGGATCCATAAGAAAGGGGCAAGCGGCCACAGTGACTACAAATGTCCCACTTGACACCCCAGGGAGAGTTTTCAGTCAGGGTGCTGGAAGCGGTAGTGTAGTAGCTGCCTTCTGTCATAAGAGCCCAGGAGCCCAGAAAAGGCAAAGAAGCTGCACCTTGCAGAACAGATTCCCAAAGAGGAGAAAACCATACACAAGGCAACAACGGGGCAGAGAATACACTCTGAGGATCTTGAGGACCTGCACAGGGGCCCCTCGGACTCTTCAGCTGAACACTGGCCCATGAGGAAACTACCAGAAGCCATGAAAGGAAGCACAGAAACGGAACAGAGGGATCGGTGAGACCAGAGGTAGTTTATGTCCCCGTCTCCTACTTCACAGGCAGGTGTCAGTTAGCGTCGCCAGGAATGAAGTGTCTCAATAGTAAGGTGGAGCCTGTCTAACAAAACTTAAAAGGAGGTTTTGCAAAGATTAAATTCATGCATCCCATGGGGGGAAAAAACAAACCTTAAACACATTCACAGGAATAGAGAAATACACAGTCCCCACAAAGGTGAGACTTACCATGCCTATCCTCTAGTAAAAAGTTACCAGGTATTCAAAGACACAAAAATACTGTCCTCTTTGGCTTTCTGTTGCTGATAAACACCACAGCCTAAAGCAACATAAGGAGGAAAGGGTTTAATTCAGCTTACAAGTTACAGTCCCTTGTTGAGGGAAGCCCAGACAGGAACTCAAGACGACCCGAAGCAGAGACCATGGAGGAGTGCTACTTACTGGATTGCTCTCTGTGGCTTGCTCAGCTTCTTCTTCTTCTTCTTCTTCTTCTTCTTCTTCTTCTTCTTCTTCTTCTTCTTCTTCTTCTTCTTCTTCTTCTTCTTCTTTGCCTTTTTGAGACAGGATTTCTCTTTCTCTGTGTGGCTTTGGAGCCTGTCCTAGAACCCTAGAACTCAGTCTGTAGACCAGGGTGGCCTCAAACTCATAGAGATCCACCTGCCTTTACCTCCCGAGTGCTGGGATTAAAGGCATGCACCATCATTGCCCGACTCATCGTATGTATCTTTTAATATATGCAACCCTGAAAGTAAGAAGGCCATGCAAATCAAACAACATAAGGCCCACTTAGCATTCAGCCCTTTTTAAAGGGCTTTTCAGATTCATCTAAAATTTACTGTATTAGTCAGGGTTTTCTAGGGGAACAGAACCAATGGGATAAATATAAATATTCATATGTATAATTTATTATATATATGAATGCATTAAGCCAGCTTACATTAAAATAGTAGAACGGCAATCTTATCTTACCTGAGAAGCTGGGAATCCAGTAATTGTTTGGTACTTGAAGCTAGGTGCCTTAGCCGTTGGCATGATCCTACAGTAGCTGTCTTTCCCCAAGGAGGCCAACATCGCCCCCACAGTAGTTGGTTAGTTCACAAAGTTAAGTGCCTAAGTGGTTCCAATCTGGCACAGAAAACCTGGAAATTTCCTAGAGAGCTGCTGGTTGTTAGTCCACGATGGAAGCCTGGAAACGCTGGTTCTGCTGTGGGGAAGGATAAATCAACTCAGTGGCAAGAGAGAAGACCAAGCCAACAAAAGGCAAGCATCTTCCTTCTGACAAACACTTGCATCTGGACAGCTACCGGAGGTGCCACCCACAACTGGGGTAGGTCTTTCTGAATCAATGAAGCCAATCAGGACAATTATTTGGGTAAGGGTCCCTACTCAGGTGACTCTAATTTGTGGCAAGTTGACTAACATAGTCACAGTTTCTATTGCTGTGATTAACACCATGACCAAAGCAACTTTGAAGGAAATGGTTCATTTGACTTAAGCTTCCACGTCCCTGTTCATCATTGAAAGAAGTTGTGGTAGGAACTCAAACAGGCCAGGATCCTGGAGGCAGGAGCTGATGCACAGGCCAAGGAGGTGTGCTGCCTACTGGCTTACTCCTCATGGCTTCCTCAGCCTGCTTTCTTATGGAAGCCAGGACCACCAGCCCGAGGGTAGCCCCACCCACAATGGGCTGGGCCCTCTCACATCAATCACTAAGAAAATGCCCTATAGGTGTGCCTGCAGCCCTACCTTATGAAATCATCCTTTCAATTGAGATTCCTTCCTCTCAGATAACTACAGCTTGTGTCGAGTTGACATGAAACTAGCCAACACATTGACATTGAAATCAACCATGATGATCATCATCTTGTGCACAAAAGAGGATATACCTACAAAATAACCAGCTTAAAGTAGTGCCTAAGATGCTTACATCCAGTGTCCAATTCTTCTTCTTTAGATTTGTTTTACATGTATGAGTGTTTTTCCCTGAGTTTTTCTATGTGCACCATGTTCATGCCTCATGCCCAAGGATGTCAAAAGAAGATGCCAGATCCCCTGAAACTGGAGTGATAGATGGTTGTGAGCCACCATGTGGTTCTTGAAACTGAATCTGGATTCTCAGGAAAGCAACAAATGCACTTAACCACTGAGCTATCTCTCCAGCCCCTCAGTGTTCAAGCACTTCTTGAAATAGTGTTCCATTATTGTTTGTGGGGTATTCATTCCTCGAAATCTCTGATATTCATTCTGTAAGTCTTGCTTCTAAATTTCATTTACCACAAGAGACCTCAGGGAAGTTTTCAAAAAGGAACCAGGATTTGTGTTCATTCATTGAAGAACTCTGGAATAAAAACCAAGTCCATGGCTGTAAAACAAATTCATTCTCACAGACACTTGGTTGACATTTGTTGTAATATTGAACCAAATATGGGACCTATCTCAATTTGAAACATGTTCTTGGAGCGTTGGATACAGTATATGCTAAGAACTTCCATTCACCATATAATTGATATCCAATAGACACCTACTATTACTGTCTATAACCTATAAACATAAAAGGTACTTTTTCATAGCATAAAAGGTACTGTATAAATGGCACACTCACTGTTAGCAATAAGTTTTAGCACAAAACAATGAATTGTAGGGATTGTGACATAGTTCAGTGGTAAAGTGTGTGTTTAGCCTCTGAAAGGTCAGGGTTCAATCCCCAACATCAACAAACAAACAAGAATTGTGGATTGTCCCTGAAGTCAAAGAAATTGCAGTCTTGAGCCCCAACTACTCTTTAGATTTAATGCAGAGATCCTCCATTTGCAAATGAGAAAATTAAAGATGGGACATTGCAAGGCAAACAGGTCTTCCTCATCCTTAAGTATGTATTCCACTAAAAACATAAATGCAAAATTCAGACCTAACCAGAAGAGACACTTCGCCATTTCTGCATAATTTTTTTTGTTTTGTTTTGTATTTTTCGTTTTCGAGACAGAGTTTCGCTGTGTAGCTTTGGAGCCTGTCCTGGGACTCGCTCTGTAGACCAGGCTGGCCTCAAACTCACAGAGATCTGTACTGTGGGATAGTCAATGGCACCCAACATGTTGGCAAGAGTTTCCACCTAAAACCTGAGAAAAAAGATTCTAAAACAGAGCTAAAAACAGTTCCTAGTTGTTTCCCTCAAGTTAGTAGCAGCCTGCATGTTTGAGCTGGCGTGTGCGCTTGACCTGCAGTTTGGCAGGAATCAGGCCTCTGCAAGTGGCACATTAAGCTGCATGGTGAATTTAGCCTTTGCTAGTACAAAACAAAAAAAAGAGGTTTCTGGGCTACACGCTGCTTTGATAGGAGCATAGACCCACTATTTCTGAGAGTTGATTGTAGCTAGAGTCTTCCTGCCTTGCCCACAGTCAGGATAAATCTTTGTCACCCGCCAGTCCCACAGCCACTCAGACCCAACCAAGTAAACACAGAGACTTATATTGCTTACAAACTGTATGGAGATGTGTAAAAGTTAAAACCTTCCTCTTTAAAAAAAAAAAAAAGAAAGAAAGAAAGAAAGAAAAAAAGAAAAGAAAAGAAAAGAAAAGAAAAGGGGAAGTGCTGTGGAATGGTCTGTATGTCAAATTACTCTGATTGGTCAATAAATAAAACACTGATTGGCCAGTGGCTAGGCAGGAAGTATAGGTGGGACTAACAGAGAGGAGAAAAGAAAGAACAGGAAGGCGGAAGGAGTCACTGCCAGCCGCCACCATGACAAACAGCATGTGAAGATGCTGGTAAACCACAAGCCACATGGCAAGGTATAGATTTATGGAAATGGATTAATTTAAGTTATAAGAACAGTTAGCAAGAAGCCTGCCATGGACATACAGTTTGTAAGCAATACAAATCTCTGTGTTTACTTGGTTGGGTCTGAGTGGCTGTGGGACTGGCGGGTGACAAAGATTTGTCCTGACTGTGGGCAAGGCAGGAAAACTCTAGTTACAGATCTGCCTACCTCTGCCTCCTGAGTGTTGGGATTAAAGGTGTGCACCACCACTGCCCGGCTCTGCATAATGTTTTTACCAATTCTTTTAAGAAAGACTTGACTATAAATTTCAGAGACTCCCCATGTCAACACATGGCATAAAAGCATGCTTGTTCAGCTGTATTCAGTTCTTGCTCTAGAATGTTGGCACAGAGCTGGGGAGATGGCCTTGTAGGTAAGAGTTCTTGCATTACAAGCATGCAGTCTTGAGTTCATATCCCTAGCACCTGTATTTTACAAAAACAAGTATGGATGCATGTGCTTTTAACCACTGCACTAAGAAGCAGATAGATAAAGCCCCAGAGCTCACTGGCTGGGCAGCTTAGCTGAAAGTGTGAGCTTCCAGTTCAGGGATAGACCCTGTCTCAAGGCAATACAACAAAGAGTAATAATAGAAGGTACCTAACCTCCTGCCCTGCCCTTCACAGACACCACGAATGGGCACAGATACCCACACATTCACATGCGTGCAACACACACACATATACACCATCACACACTTGCATGTTCACAAAGACATCCTATTGGTATATATAAACTCAGTGAAAACATTTTATTGTCACCAAAGAACCTGCTAGATGATTGTTGGTTGATTGGTTGGCTAGTTGGTTGGTCTCCCAGACAGAATCTCACCACGTGACCCTAGCTAGCTGTCCTAGAGAAGCTGTGTAGACCAAGCTGATCTCAGACTCAAAGATCTGCCTGCTTCTACCTCTCACATTCTGGGACCCCCACTATGACCTTCTAGAGAAAGTATTTTTAATGGATGTAGTATAGGTCATAGTGAAGAACATGACACTTAAAGGTAATTTTTGGGTTTGAGTCTTACCTATACCTTTTATCAGATGAATGTCCTGGACAAGTTTTTTCTCTTGGCTGTACCTCAGTTTCTTCTCCTATAAATGGCAATGGTGGTGAGTACATTCCTCCTGTGCACCATTGTGAGTATGAATGAGTTGACGGACAGAGCACTGAGAACAAGGTTCTGCCTGTAATCAGTACTATACAAGCATTAGCCAGTCAGTCTTAGACCTAGGTTGGTGTCCCACCAGGAGTAGAGTCACAGCCCCATGCCTGGAAGGCATGATTGATGAACTCAACAAATAAAAGAATGGATGTTGTTTGCACAGGGAGCCTTTCTGGGTTAAGGGCCACATACTCTTCCTATGCCACTGGACCAATACTCTGACCCCTCCCAGACAATCAGAAGTGAGTTTGTCCACCACGAGATGGGAAAGGAACTCAGAAATCATTTTGTCATTCATCCACAGTCCAATTCTGATTTTAAAATACCATGTTTATGGAAGCACCACCCTGAGTTCACTTAACCCTGGATGAATATTTTAAACATTATTTTCTATACTGCTTCGAATTTCTTTTAAGTAACATCAGAGGAATAACTTTCAATTAATACCGAGCAAGTGGAATGGAACTCCTGGAGATCAATACCCATTTTTCCCTTTGCTTTATAATTAATGGAGTGACTGCCATGCTTTGGCAGCTACAGCTTACTATTGGAAAAAGAAAAAAAAACCCACAGGATTGGGGGAGTGGAAAAAGCTGGTGGATACACACTGCATACATATTAAATATTTCAGCGTCTTTGCTTTTTTCCTTGGCTTTGTTTGAAAGCTTCTGCCCTAGTTCCGTTTTTTTTTTTTTTCCTCATTTTGCTGAGAATAACGACTTAAACTCTATGCATTTGTTTAGCAATGAATTGAGACCTAGGCTTGTTGTAGCTTTTCAAAATGTTTAAAGAAAGCTGTGGGCTGCGATCAAGGCATTAAGGGAAGTGTATGCACAGCTCTGTGAGGTGCCTGCCAAACAGAGGTGCAGAGAAGAAGCCATGGCCTGGAAGGCGGGGTAAGGACCTCAGCCCTGACCTGCAGCCGCAAAGCAGTCAACAGCAGGTTTGGCCTCCTGAGCATCCATCCCTCTTCTCCAACCCTCACTCTCAGCTTATCAATTTCCAGTAGAGCATGTTCAGAATTGAAGCTTTTGTTATTGTGCTTCTAAAAGTTTTGGAATATGTACTTTCTAGTCAATGCAGTGGTTTTATTAAATTGGTAAGCCCACAAAATAGTACTATTCCAGAATCATTTCAAAAAAAAAATTTTTTTTTTTTCCCAGAAGAAAATAGGCACAACCATTGGGTGGAAACAGATTCTCTTTGCACTGGTTTCTGGACATTAAAAACAATAAACAGGGATGGGGAAACGGCTCAACATGGAGAGTAAGCCTGTGGATCTGAGTTCCAGTACCAGCAGCCCCACGAAAAGCCAAGCCTTGCTGTACATGCCTATAATCACATCACTGGAGGCATGGAAGCAGGCAAACCACAAGAGCTCACTCACCTAGCCAACAGGGCAACCCTCTGGTCCAGTGAGAGACGTGAGAGACCCTTCCTCAAGACAATAAGGCACAGAATTATAGAGGAGACATTTAACTTCTGATCTGGCCACCAGATGCATGCGCATGGGTGCACACAGCTACACACACACACACACACACACACACACACACACACACACACACACACTCATTATTATAATAATAGAAACTATCATAATAATTATCAATCACGCATTGCTAATTGTCCAATCAGTTTCTTTATTTAGTTTTTATCTTATGTATGTGAGTGTTTTGCCTGCATGTATGACTGACTACCATGTGTACATCTAGTGAGCACGGAAGCAAGATGAGGCTTCAGATCCCCTAGAACTGGAGTTACAGACAAGCTGTAAACCACCACATGGGTGCTGGGAATCTAACCTGGATCTTCTGGAAGAACAGCTGGTATTGTTAACCACTGAGCCATCTCTCTAGCCCTCCAATCAATTGCTTAACTGTCTCTTGCTTGTGGGAGTCATTTCTCCCCCTTGACTGTGTGGATCTACCCAGGGATCAAGCTCAGGTTGTGAGATAGTAGGTTCCTCTACCCTCTGAGCCATCTTGCTGGCCCTCTATTTTCATTAATAGAATATCGCAGCTTGCCTGGGTACAAGAGTTAGTTTTGTGTACAGCACAAGATGAAAGCACAATTTTCCCTCCTAAGTTTCATCACTTGATCAAAAGATTGTCTCACATTGTCACTGTGCCATGCCAAAGTTGCGTCTACATTATTGCTTTTGCACAAACTGTTTGAGCTGGGAACAGAGCTCAGAGGTACAGCCTTTGCCCGGCATGTACAAGACCCTAGGTCCAATCCCTAGCACCACAATAAATAAATAAAATAGGTAAATAAATCCAGATAATTTCATCATCAGTTGAAAACTACATCTTGAAAGCTACAGCATGCAGGGATGTAGAGATGGCTTAGGGTTTAATACCATTTGCTGCTCTTCCAGAGAGCCTAACTTCAGTTCCCAGCACCCACATCAGGCAGCTCACAACTGCCTGTAACTTCAGCTCCAGGTCAATGCTTCTTCTGGCCTCTGTGGGCACCTGTACTCACATACACATACCCACACATGTACACATGATTAAAAATAAAATATTTTTTGAACTACAACGTTCATGAATTGTCAGATGTTGCTCCCCCATTAGAATAAATTTCCAAATTTAGCTTGTTTCCAATCATTGAATAAAAAATATTAACCATTTTAAAAATTAGTTGTAGAAATAAGCCAAAGGATAACTGATAAAATAAAAAAAACCAACACAGGTCATGTAATAATTAGCACACCCAAACACAAGTAGGTGCTCTTATATTCAGAGTGGAGTTTTCCCTTCTACTCACTATAAACCTTGATGATAGATTAGCCAACACCATTCCAAAAATCAGGGTTTTTTAAAGGCCCTGGCATTGTACTTTTAATAGATACATTTTTTAGACAGAGTCTCACTATATAGCTCTGGTTGGCCTGGAACTCACTATATATACCAGAGTGGCCCTGAATTCAGAGATCTGCCTGCCTCTGCCTCCCAAACACAGGGGTTAAAGGTGTGTGTCATAATTCCAGCTCAATAAATAAATTTTTAAGAAAAATAAAGAGAATAAACTTAACTATCAGATACTTCATAGTTACATAACTTTTCTTGGGGAGGCATGATCAAATATTTATTCACCCCAGAATCAGAAATAACAGATAAATAATTCCACCCAAATATATATATGATATATATAGCATTATTTATATATAATACTATTGTACATACATACATATGTATATATATATATATATATATATATATATATTACTGTGTGTATGTGATTGAAATACAAAGATTTAACTACAGAATGATTCTAACCTTAATTGAAGTTATCTTCAGGAGAAACACTAAGTCTTTAGGGAAACAAATGACTCTGGCTGGGCGGTGGTGGCGCACGCCTTTAGCCCCAGCACTTGGGAGGCAGAGCCAGGTGGATCTCTGTGAGCTGGAGGCCAGCCTGGTCTACAGAGTGAGATCCAGGACAGGCACCAAAACTACACAGAGAAACCCTGTCTCAAAAACAAAACAAAAAGAAAGAAAGAAAAGAAATGACTCTGTCCTAATACAATTTTGTTCACTATCCAAGAACCCTCTTTTAACTTTTATGTTTCCCGACATGCTAGGCTACCATGGTTCACTTGCTAACTGAGGGGAGTTCTCTGTTCTCAGTCTTTGCTTGCGGTGTGTTTCATCACCTATAGGTCAAACTACAGTTATTATTTACCCTTAACTTGATACTATACAACTGTGAACCTTAAGAAAACACATATTTTTCTGGTTATGCTCTGTAAAATATCCTGATGCAGCAAGCTCTTCATCATGAGTGAAGTCAAGGAATGGATTGATAATGAGTTTGGATAAAGTAATATAATAATAATAATAATAATAATAATAAGTAGGAAAAATCTATTATTGTTTAATAAGTTCATGCTGTTAAATAATCTGCAAGTATGAGGGCTTCATTTTCTAACAAATTTTCCCACTGATTAAGATGATGTAATCAATGATAAGGGCCACTTAAGTATCACAGATAAGTGTCATGGAAATGAATGAGGGAACTTCCAGGCTTCCATCTGTGTTCCTTCACCCCATTCAATGAACTGTACTGCTAATTTACCAAGCACTGGACACTAAGCTAGGCAGAGATGAGAAAGGTAGATGCCGTTCTCCTATCAGCCTGAGTTCTTCAATTGCACAAGAAATTGTCACACAGAATAATAACCACAAAGTCCAAAAAGACCTATGCCAAGAGCTAGTAGAAAGAATAGCCAACATGGAGTGGGATATGATGCAGATTTGGAGGGAAAGGGATTTGTTCAGGTTACAGTCAATAACTAAGATTATTATGGTCAGGAACTGAGAGAGAGAGAGAGAGAGAGAGAGAGAGAGAGAGAGAGAGAGAGAGAGAGAGAGAGAGAGAGAGAGAATGTGTTAGGAGGCCCTTAAGATAAAGGATGACTTCTAGGAACCTTCAGAGGGTGAACACTAGTGTCTATGAAATGATTCGGCACAAATGGTATGTAACACTTCCTGTAGTCACATACGGACTGAAATCCTGAGACCCAGCTCATGGCTCCTCTCATCTTCCCTTTGGCATGGCAGTCGTCAGTATTCCAGAAGCAAGCTGCTCCACATCCCGAGTCCTGGAGTGAGATGACACAGAACAATCGGAAGCCATCCCATAATGGGCAGGTGGTATGAGCGGGAAGTAAACACTGGTAGTTTAAGCCCCTGAAGTCCCATAGTCATTCGTTATCACAGCATGATGATAGCAGTGGTTGTCATGAGTGAGCCTCAAACTCTGCAGACCCTGGTGCATCCTCAGACCTTCTGTGAGTACCGGTGAAGTCAAAACTACTCTCATAACGATGCTGAGACACAGCTGACATTTACATTAGTGGCAGAGAACTAACTGTGGTTAAAACTGTTGGCCCTTACGTGTGTCAAAACAGCAACAAGAAACTGTATTTAGCACCACTGTCTTCTCCGTTCTTCTCAGTTATAGTTCCAACAAAAGCCTCTTTACTTCATCAGTTAAAGAAACACACCGGGCAGTGGTGGCCCACGCCTTTAACCCCAGCACTAGGGAGGCAGAGACAGGCGGATCTCTGTGAGTTCGAGGCCAGCCTGGGCTACAGAGTGAGTTCTAGGAAAGGCGCAAAGCTCCACAGAGAAACCCTGTCTCAAAAAACAAAGAAAGAAAGAAAGAAAGAAAGAAAGAAAGAAAGAAAGAAAGAAAGAAAGAAAGAAAGAAAGAAAGAAAGAAAGAAAGAAAGAAAGAAAGAAAGAGAGAGAGAAAAGAAAAGAAATGAAAGACTACTTTGACTAATTCTTTTTTAAAACAAAAACATTTTTATTAATTTTTTTGGGAATTTCACATCATGTACCCCAACCTCTCTCATTTCCTAGTTTTGCAGTATTAACCCTTCACCCTTGTAGTGTTCTCACCCCAAAGGAAAAATTTAAAAAGAAATAATAAAGTAAGAAATAAAAAAATACAAATAAGAATAGTAATTAAAAAACAAACAGAAACAAAAAATAAAAAAATACAAGCAAAAAAAAAAACCCACTTCATTCCTCCATCTTTTCTGCCTCTCCATCGCCTCTTCATTCATCTTAGTGGCACTGGAAGGTGCTGTGTATCATGCAGTATATATACCCTTTTGTCCAAACAGCTTTGCTTGCTTGTTTGCTTTGTTTGTTCGTTGTGTAATGAGTTCAAGGCCTCTGGCTTCTGGTACACACACTATCAATACTGGACACTCACTGAAACTCCTCTCCGACATCCTGCTGTTACCCCGAGTCATGGAGATCCTGCAGCTATGGTTCAGCAGGACCAGTCCCTTCATGTGCTCCAGCGGGTCATAGATGGGGTAAGTACCAACTCAAACCCTGGACGTATGCCTGGGTGGTAGCTGAGTTGGTCAATCCAGGCCACCGGGATCACCTCCCTCAGGTGAGGGACAGAGCCAGATCTCCCACGCCTGTGGTGAGGAGCAGGGCCAGCCTTCTCAAGCGAGGGGATGGGCAGCTCTCCCAGGTCAGAGTCATTGAGGTCACTATCCCAGGGCCTGCAAGGGGAGGGGTCAGCTCTCCAGTGAGAGGTGGGACCAGCTCAGCATGACCTTCATACTCCAACACATGGTTCAACACATGATTCACAACATGGGCCTCTTTGATAACACAGGCAACAGACACCAGATGCAGCAGGACCATAGACCCAGACATTGACAAGAACAGCAGCTTGGGCCCAGTTGTCATCAGGGCCCCAGGTGGCAGCACAGGCATCTCAGATCAGCATGGACCCAGCAGCATCATGGTCCCAGACTCCAACATGGCCCCAAGTGCTGGCCCAGACCCTAGAAATCTGTACGGCCTTCAATGGTAACAGGCACCATGGATATCTACATAGACCCTGGCTGTGGCAGGGCCACAGACCCAGATATGGCCCTAGGCTGCAGTTCGAGCATCACTGTGGCCCAGGGTGGCAGTGTAGACCACCCAGATTTGTATGGCCCCAGTGGCAGCATGACCCTCGGGCACTAACACAGCCTCAGGTGTCAGCCCAGGTCCCAGTCATCTGCATGGCATTCAGTGATAACAGAAGCCATGGACATTGTCACAGACCCTGGCTACAGACCTGGGCCACAGACCCAGCCATGGCCGTTGGCAGCATCTCAGTCCGGATGACACCATGGCCCCAGGTGCAGTGCATGCCACTCAGATTGGCATGGTCCCAGCAGTGGCTCATTCCTCAGACCCCAACATGGCCACAGGAGGGAGTCCAGAAGCCGGGCATCCTTGTGGTCTTTGGTGGCACCACAGGCCATGGCCATTGACACAGACCCAGGTTATGGTAGGACCACCATTCCTCCAGACATGGTCCTCAACAGCAGCCCGGGCCCTGATGTCACCATGGCCCTGGTGGCAGTGCAGGCCACTCAGATCAGCATCACCCTGGCTACGGGTGGCAAAGATGGCAACCCAGACCCCAGGCATTCACAGGGCCTTCAGTGGTAACAGGCACCATGGAGATCAATACAAACCCTGTCTGTGGCAGGACTCTGCTAATTCTTAACCTAAAGTCTCACCACATATCAAGTCCTCTGGTTTGTCTTGATGAACACAACTGGGATCGTTTGACTACAAGACAAATTAACCACATTTTCATTTCAAAATTATTTTCTTTTTTTTTTTTTTTTTTTTTTTTGGTTTTTTTCGAAACAGGGTTTCTCTGTGTAGCTTTGCGCCTTTTCCTGGAACTCACTTGGTAGCCCAGGCTGGCCTCGAACTCACAGAGATCCGCCTGCCTCTGCCTCCCGAGTGCTGGGATTAAAGGCGTGCGCCACCAACGCCCGGCTCAAAATTATTTTCTTATTTGAGAGGATCACTGACAAATTGTGATTATTTGAAATTAATTGTTTGGAAATGTTTTCTTACCAATGATAAACTACAGATTCTTAGGTGATTTGGGAAAAATTGCACCTGCCCCTCTAAGCCTAATAACTCTTAAAAACAATTTTTAATTTTTTTTATTATTTATATGTATGTTTATTTCTTTTTTATTTTATTTTATTTTATAATACCATTCAGTTCTACATAACAGCCACAGATTCCCTTGTTCTTCTCCTTCCTGCCCCCTCCCCTTCCCCCCAGCCCACCCCATTCCCACCTCCTCCAGGGCAAAGCCTCCCCCGAGGATTGAGATCGACCTGGTAGACTCAGTCCAGGCAGGTCCAGTCCCCTCCTCCCAGATTGAGCCAAGCGTCCCTGCATAAGTCCCGGGTTTCAAACAGCTAACTCATGCAATGAGCCCAGGACCTGGTACCACTGCCTAGATGCCTCCCAAACAGATCAAGCCAATCAACTGTCTCACCTATTCAGAGGGCCTGATCCAGGTGGGGGCCCCTCAGCTTTTGGTTCATAGTTCATGTGTTTCCATTCGTTTGGCTATTTGTCCCTGTGCTTTATCCAACCTTGGTTTCAACAATTCTCACTCATATAAACCCTCCTCTTTCTTGCTAATTAGACTCCTGGTGCTCCACCCGGAGCCTAGCCGTGGATGTCTGTATCCAGATTCCTCAGTCCTTGGATGGGGTTTCTGGCACAACTATTAGGGTGTTTGGCCATCCCATCACCAGAGTAGGTCAGTCCTGGCTGTCTCTTGACCATTGCCAGCAGTCTTTTGTGGGGGTATCTTTGTGGATTTCTGTGGGCCTCTTTAGCACTTTGTTTCTTCCTTTTCTCAGAGGAAACTCAAATGGCTGAAAAACATTTAAGGAATTGCTCAACATCCCTAATCATCAGGGAAATGCAAATCAAAACAACTCTGAGATACCACCTTACACCTGTCAGAATGGCTAAGATCAAAAACACTGAAGACACTTTATGCTAGAGAGGATGCAGAATTAGGGTAACTCTCCTCCATTGCTGGTGGGAATGCAAGTTTGTACAAACACTTTGGAAATCAATATGGCGCTTTCTTAGAAAATTGGGAATCAATCTCCCCCAAGATCCAGCTATACCACTCCTGGGCATATACCCAAGAAATGCTCAATCATACCACAAGAGCACTTGCTCAGCTATGTTCATATCAGCATTGTTTGTAATAGCCAAAACCTGGAAACAACCTAGATGCCCTTCAACTGAAGAATGGATAAATAAATTGTGGCACATATACACAATGGAATACTACTCAGCAGAGAAAAACAATGACATCATGAGGTTTGCAGGCAAATAGATGGATCTAGAAAAAATCATCCTGAGTGAGGTAACCCAGATTCAGAAAGACAAATATGGTATGTACTCACTCATAGGAGGATATTAGATGTGGAACAAGGATGACTGGACTGCTACTCACATCACCAGTGGGGCTACCTGGAAAACAGGACCCCAAGAAAGACACGAGGATCGCCCAATGACAGAGAAATGGCTGAGATCTACATGAACAACCTGGACATGAGTGGGAGCAATGAAGGGCGAGGGTCAAAGGAAAGAGAGCAGGAGATCCCAGCTGGATCAAGAACAGAGAGGGAGAACAAGGAATAGGAGACCAAGCTAAAACAATTTTTAAATGACATCAGTTGTAATATGAATGGATATTGTCTTAGTTAGGGTTTCTATTGCTGCAACAAAACACCATGACAAAAAAGCAAGTTGGGGGAGAAAGGGTTTATTTGGTTTACACTTCCACATTGCTGTTCATTATTGAAGGAAGTCAGGACAGGAACTCCAACAAGGCAGGATCCTGGAGGTAGGACTGATGCAGAAGCCATGAAGGGGTGCTGCTTACTGGCTTGCTCCTCATGGCTTGCTCAGCCTGCTTTCTTACAGAACCCAGGACCAGCTGCCCAGGGATGGCACCACCCACAATGGGCTTGGTCCTCCCCCATTGAGAAAATTCCTTACAGCTGGGTCTGGTGGAGGCCTTTCTTCAACTGAGGCTCCCTTCTCTCTGAAGACTCTAGCTTGTTGTGTCAAGTTGACAAGACCAGCCAGTACAGATATAGTCTGTTGTATAAAGAAACATCGCAGTGTTGCAGGCAGTGTCTGTATAACTCAACGAAACAGCATTTTTTAAATGAGCAAGGAACAACATCACAGTCATTAGTGGGCAAAAGACATACTCAAAGTACCAGATAGACTCATGGATTTTGGTTTCAGAGTCTACATTGTGTTAGTCCACTTTCTTTTTCTTTCTTTCTTTCTTTCTTTCTTTCTTTCTTTCTTTCTTTCTTTCTTTCTTTTTTTTTTTTTTGACAGGGTTTCTCTGTATAGCTTTGCTCCTTTCCTGGATCTCACTCTGTAGACCAAGCTGGCCTCAAACTCACAGAGATCCGCCTGGTTCAGCCTCCCGAGTGCTGGGATTAAAGGCGTGTGCCACCACCGCCCGGCCGTTAGTCCACTTTCTATTACTATAATGAAATACTTTATACAAGCTAATTTTATAAAGAAAAGAGGCTTGTTTTATTTATGGCTCTGGGAAATCCTAAGGGCATGTCTCCTACATCATCTCAATTCAGCTCTGGCAAAGACCTCAAGGTGAATGGCGGAGCATGTGTAAGGTGGAGAACTCAAATCCAAAACAAGAATCCAGCGAGACTCAGGATAATCTTCAGTTTTCTTCCTGAACAGTTACTCCAGGACACCAGCACTCCCCAGTGACCAAGCCTCCACTTCCAAGGTCCCTTTACCTTCCACATTCCCACACTGGACACCAAGCTTCCAGAACATGAGTCTTGTTGACAGCCTATCTCTCGGCTATAAAAGCCTTGATACCAACCTTGTAGATACTACCACCGTGGCCTTGTGTTTGATCAGCAGCATCATGGGGGGTGGGGGAGGGCAGTAGGGAGTCACAATCCACAATCAAAACAAAACTCTCACTTGTTGACTTTTGATGTCTCAGCAAAAAAGAAGTCCACACTCACCTAAAAGGGCTATTAACAGCCTCCTCCATTTACACAAGTCTGTGAGGAGTTAGGGATTTCTTACATAAATTTGGAGCTAAACAACCGACCCCAGAAGATTGCAGAAGAGGCTCTAAGAAGCTCTGTCTTCTGTCATCAGACACGAAAGACTTTTGCAAAAAGGAGCACAACTATTTGTCTCACTAACACCTTTGGTGTTGGAAATGTGGGGTTTTCTTTCAGTATTGTTTAGTATGTAATAGGTTTAACCCCTTTAAGGAATTAGCTTTTAAACAACTTTAAAATGTTTTGGTTCTTCTTTCCTATATAACAAATAATTCAACCTACAAAATAGCTACAAAGAAGCTCTTTCAGGTCTTTAAGAATATAAATGGACCCCAAGGTAAGTATTTGAGTCATTGTTGTACCCTGACTGTGTTAGTAGGAGCCTAAGGAGAATTTGTATAGAAACTTGAACAGGGAAAGTTTGACACAAACACTTATTAAACTCAAGAGAGTAAGTATAGAGATGTAAAATGAATGCTAAATATTACTCTAAAGCGAAAGACGAGTGAGTACCTAAGGAAGGACAGACTTGGAAGTGGGGTTCTTCCTCAAGGCTAGGATTCAGGTATTATTAGAGCGTGCAGGGTTGAGGCCCTCCACATAGCAAAAGGTCGTTGAAATGCCTAATCCTCTGTGTCGACGTAAAAAGAAAATCTCCCTAGAGTACATGTGCTGGATGGCTGAGCTGCTCTGTGGCTGAGAGCATTATGGGGCTGTGAGTGTGTGGCAATCACTGTGGCAGCTGCTCCTTTCTCCTGTGATGTCTCTCCTGCGCCCTCTACTGTCCAAGTTTTAAGTTTGTTGCAGAGGAGAAAGGCTTTATACTTCCTTAGGAACCCTCCCTCATGAAAGGGTGAGTGTGCAGCCGAGAGATAATAAACAGGAAAAAAAAAAAGAAAAATGCTAAGCCTCAGCATATAGCGCACCTACTAATATTTCCAAAACGGTTCCAGGGAATCACAGATTAAGAAACTGATCTTTGTATGACATAGAAGATTGGCCCTCAGCCTCCTGTGTCTCTTGCATCCATTATTACAGGATTCTAAAGTCTACACGTTAAAAGGCACATCTGGAACGAACTGCCACATGAGGAAGGCTGCCAAGAGCCCAGAACATGGTGTTGTGGGGGAGTTGATTCTGCGGTGCTTTTTGTTATAGTGCAGGAAGCAAAAAGGGTTGGTGACTCGTAAGGGCAATTTAGCAAAACATATCAACAAGATACCGCATTCAGTGACAATATTGTGACTGTTTCCCCGTTAACCTGGATCTCTAGTTACATGGGCTTTGAAAGAGCCCAAACTGCAAACATCTCTGAGCTGGTGTGTCTGTCCATGGCACGGAGTAAAAAGTCCTAATGCTTCAGAAACGAGACTGGCTGCTTTTCAGAGCTCACAGAAAACTCACGGTCTTGGTTGTCCTTCAAGTGCTAACCCAAGTACTATACAGCCCCCTAGTTCCCCAAATCAGGATAGATCTCTGCTTCCTCTTGACGCTGCATCTTCCATCTTTTCATATCTCTCCTGAAGCACTTCCCAGGGCTAACTTGTTCTGTCTGCATGGCCCTTTCCCCATAGACTGGGAGCGCCTCGAGGGCAGGAAGCAAGCCCCATTCATCTCTGTGTTCCGAGAGCCTGCACAGTGATTTGATCTAAACTAATCTCCCACCTGTATTTGCTGACCCAAATTTGTTCACATCAAGTGAAAGGGAGTCTTGTGCTTATTCCCGGCTTGCCGTGGGGTGAGCCAACACACTTAGCTGGTTTTTGCTGTGAGCAGTCTTCAAGGCATTTTGAAAACAGCGGTCTTCAGGGACAATCACTTTGAAATAGGCAAGTGCTCAGAATTTGGGAATCTGGAATGCAGGAAGATTGCAGTCTACTTCAAAACTCTGAAAAATAATCGAGTACTACTTTACATAGTATGTCTGTTGCCACTTGTCTAGATGCAATGCTTCTCTTCTCTTCCACTTTTAGTCTTGATCATCCACCATTTAAGACTGTACTATTTGCTAGACTCTGAAGAGAGTTGATAGCATGTAGATTTCAGAGCACATTTTAAACCTCCTCTAAAAGGTTACACTGGTTAGGAACAACTGGGTTAAAAGGCAGTCACAATGGTTCTCAAGTTTCAGTACCTTAATTCCAGATAAATTTATTTCTCATTTGAAGAGACCACTGTTCATATGGGCAGCTCTCCAGGGTGAATGTGATCCATGTGACTCAGTGACAGAGGTGATGCTCACATTAAAAACTATGACTTCTCAAGACAAAATTGAAGCATATGGGGATGTGGAGTCTTTGTAGCCTGTGCTTGGGCTCAGAAGTGACATTGCATAAGCCAGAGCACTGTAGACAGAATCAGACACATACACATTCCTCTGCTTGCTTCAAGGAAACTGAGAGGTATATTCCTCTATGGCTCCAAGAAGAGGAACCCAGATTGGTGGGCTCTTAATGTCCACTTAGAAAGGTTCACACAGGCTTCGTCAGTTAGCTATGTACAAGTGATTCTCCCTGGGCTGGAGAGATGGCTCAGAGGTTAAGAGCACTGCTTGCTCTTCCAAAGGTCCTGAGTTCAATTCCCAGCAACCACATGGTGGCTCACAATCATCGGTAATGCAATCTGGTGCCCTCTTCTTGCCTGCAGGGATACGTGCAGACAGAACACTGTATACATAATAAATAAATAAATCTTTAAAAAAAAAGTGATTCTCCCATCAGCCCACTCTCCTTGGACAGCAGTCCTAACAGAAAGAAGCAGGCAGAAGAGGCCACTTGCTGCTCCCACTAAAAGCTAACCTGGGGCAGGTCCCCCTGCATGCCCTGAAGCAGAAACCCCTTTCACAGAGCAGAGGGGTGGTGTAGACTCCCCACCTTTCTCACCTATGACCTTATTTTTTCATTTTATTTCATTTCTTTTTAAAAACATGTATTCGTTTTCTGAATGTGCACACCTGAATGTATATATGTGCACCACACACATGCAGGTGATCACAGAAGCCAGAGAGGGTATGTCCCCTGGACCTGGATTGGCTGCCTGCCACCTGTAACTGGAGTTACAGATGGTTATAAGGTACCTGATGCAACTCTTTGGGAACCAAACCCAGGTCTTCTGCAAGAGCAATGATGCTGTTAACCACTGAATTTTCTCTGCGGACCCTTATTTCTTTATTTTCTTCCTTCTTCCTTTAATTGGCTTACAAAGTAGCAGATTTCCTTGAGGTATTTTTGGTTGACTCTCTTCCCACCCATTCTGCTCTCCTACTTTCATATTCCCATCCCTGCTTAAACCCTTCCATTCCCAGTATTTCCCCTTCCACACTCAAATTACATATATTCTATTAAGCGCTCCATCGTCTCCCTTAAGGGCTCTTTTATCTCCTCTCATGGATCCCTTTTCAGTTTCCTGGCCCCTCTCTCTCTCTCTCCCTCTCCCTCTCCCTCTCCCTCTCCCTCTCCCTCTCCCTCTCCCTCTGACTTGGATTTCTTAGCCAGAAAACAAAGCAAAAAGTAAACTCTTAAACAGTTTCAGTCTTCTCCCAAATGAAAAACTGTTGGAATATGGTCCAGGAATGGAGTCCTGTGAAGAGAGAGGATTGTGAGCGCTTGTGAACACTCCAAGAAAGGAAGCCAAGAGTCTTGTGACCTCAGTTTCTTCAAAACACAGAATTGTTCTTGGAATTAGTTTTCATGCTTCTGCCAGGTGTGGTGGATAAGAGTGAGTTTACTTCGAGTTATTCATTATTGCTTGCTGTTGTTGAATCAAATGTTTAAATGTCCTTTATGAAAAATGTCCTCTATGAAAAAACATGTTCTTACCATGTGTGGCTTGTCCTTGTGATTGTATACAGCCTGAACTCATGAGAACATTGCTCATGTGACTTCTCTTAACCCTCAGAGTATAAATTGTTTAATGCTCTGTTTGCTATTGCATAAGACTTTAGCCCGCCTCTTTGCCTAAATTCTCCCAGGCCCCACTGCCTCTAGAGTGGTGATAAAAAAAAAACTAATTTTATTTTTCAGTTTGATTATTAATATCATAACTGAGCACCTACAACAATTCTCTTAAAAGAAATTTGAATGAAAAAAATGGCAACCCGAGTACTTTTAGATAACTATGGTTCTCCAAGTTTCACACTAAATCCTCTTTACAAGGAGATGGCTGTAGCCCACTGAGGTTCTTATTACTCCTATTTTGCAGTCACAAAAACTGAGGCTCAAAGAGTTAAGTCAAATGAGGCAGCCAGTGGGTATCTCAACCCTGCTCTGTCCAACTCACAGGAAATCCCACACCATCACTTCACATCAGGTAGAACTTGCAGGTACTGACTGGCAGCCTGGGTTAGACTCTATATCATGTGATAAGTATAACCAAGAGACCAGTTGTCAGCGTGACCGTAGTTCTGTTTGAAAACAAGCTAATCATATCCTTTGTACACTAGTCCTTGTGTATTGGTGGGCTTGGCCACCACACCAACTTCTTTTTCTAATAACTCACTGACCAAGTTGCAGCCTTGTAGCATGGTCCAGAAATGCACTCCCAGCCCATGATTAAATAAGCACTCAATAAAATTCCCATAACAATTAAGTAAGCATTGTAAAAACCAGCTATTATTTTGTTTTGTAAATTTGCAGAATACTTGTTCTTACTCTATTATAATAAAAGAAAACTTAAAAGAAAAAATGCTAATGAATATCAGACAGCTCATAGGACTGAGGTAAACAGAAAGATAATTGGACTCATATGACTGAAGAGACAGATCTTTCGCTTCACATGAGTACTCATGGAGCTTTACATGATCAATTATGTATAGTTATGGGAGAACAAAGCTAAACTAAGACATCCATGAGCCAGTGTGGTGGCAGCACACACCTTTAATCCCAGCACTCAGGAGGGAGAGGCCGGTGGGTTTCTGTGAGCTCCGGGCCAGCTTGGTCTACATACTGAGTTCCAGGCTAGCCAGAGATACATAGTGAGAACCCTGTCTATAAAACAAGAAAGAAAGAAAGAAAGAAAGAAAGAAAGAAAGAAAGAAAGAAAGAAAGAAAGAAAGAAAGGAGGGAGGGAGGGAGGGAGGGAGGGAGGGAGGGAGGGAGGGAGGGAGGGAGGGAGGGAGGGAGGGAGGGAGGGAGGGAGGGAGGGAGGGAAACAAAGAGAGAAAAGAAAGAGAGGGAAGAGGAAAGAGGAGAGGAGATAGAGCTCCTAAAATTACAAGCAAACAGTGAGGCAAATTATAAATGGATGCTTCCTAATTTTTAGTTGAGAACAAACCCTCTGCCATCTTACATCTGATTTCATGAACACTGACAAGAGCTGCTGTACACAGCATTCACACAAGCCGTGTAGATTTGTTATTGTTGCAGCTGCTGCTGCTCTGCCCAGTAAACTACTTGGTTAATAGTAAGTACCCCAGTACTCAACACAGTGCCTTGCATGCAGTCTCTTAGGGGGTATTTATTGAAGGAATAAATGTGTAAGGAACAGGACAAAACAATTCCAAAACTGAAGCTGAAGCCCTCTGGAGGAGAGACCTCCTTTCCCTTGAATTACACTGGCTGGTAAATTTCACATGTCAGCTTGACCCAGCCAGGGGAAGCCAGGCATTTGGTCAAATATTCTTCTGGGTGTGTCTGCAATGGCATTGGTGGATGAGACTCATATCCTGAATGCCAAATGGTGCTGTCCTTGACTGGAGTGTGGGGAAGCCTCCTCAACAGTGAGTGTCTGCCAGGACATCACTCCTGCACTGGCATCATGATCAAGGGGTGTTTGAACTCAGCCCTGAGTTTAGCAGGCCGTTTTCTGGTTACAGTGGAGACTTTCTATCTCCATCACATGAAGCTGACTCTGAGACAAGGACTGCAGTAACTATTGCATCAAAACCACCAACTTGATACAAACAATGGGGAAGAAATTGCCATACCAATGGCGTTTCTGAAGGGGAATAAAGCTGTATTTTCCAGAAGCATCAGGAAATAATGGAGCCTTCAGTTCAAGTAAGATATAAAGTATCTGACACAGCTCTGCAAGTGCAGGCGGCAGGACTGGACAGACACCTAAGAGACAGAAAGACAGTCGATAGCCATATGTGTCTTTCCATACCTGATTCTCATATTATAATCAAGGATTCCAGCATCCAATCTCATTTTCTTATCGAAGCATATCCTACACACAGACACCTTCTCGAATGTACAACTCAATCAGTTTGCACTAAACAGATGTAGCCTGGGTCAAGAAATACGACAGTGTCAAAATCCACTACTGCCTTGACCTTGGTACCTTCAAAAAGTTATTTCTGAAAACAGTCTTTCCGGCTTGTGTGCTTTTGACTTTGGAAGGATGGTCAACTATCCCCTCACCTTTATACAAAATTTCCTTGTTTGCCACTGAATTTTCGCAAACACCCATGACATGATGTGTCATTCACTTTTCTTGTTACTGTGAGCAAACGTCTGACAAGAAGGAAGAAACGTTTGCACTGGGTCACAGTTCCAGGAATGGGGGCCCATGGTGATGGGAAGGCATGGCAGCAGTGGCGGCTCCCAGCTGTGCAGCAGGAGCTTCTCACATCTGGGCAGACCATGCTGGTGCTCAGCTCATTTTCTCCTTTCTTCCTCTGTATTCAGTCTGGGGCTTTGGCCTGTGGCATGGGGGGATCACACTGGGAACAGGTCTTTCTCAGTCAGCTAATCCTCTCTGGAGATGCCCTCTGTTGGAATAAACCTTGAACAAACTCTGCCAAATGCTGATCAAGAAACCTTCCTTCCCTAAGGCTTGCTGAAACCCCCCCCCCCATGTTGAAACTCCAGCCCCTTTCACCTTACTGCCGTTGCTAAACTCAGTCGCCCACTATGACCAGCATCCTGAGAGCTGGGACGAGACAATTTCTAAAGATGAAACAGCCTCATCCGGACAAACAACTCCAGAAACTGCGGGCTTGCACGTAGCCTCAGAAGATGCATTTAACTTCATTCTTCAAACCCCCTGTACAAACTCCAAGTACCCCGGTTCCTGTTCAGCAGACACCTCTACTGCTGTGTCTGTCCCTTGTGGTCTGAAATAAGCAGTCCTGTCTGCTGGAGTCTGGCTGCTCTCTTTCCTGTCTCCTGTCTCTTTAAGCTGCCTCAGAAGTCTAACACCCTCACAGACCCAAATGGAGCAGTACCTCATCGATGTCCCAGTCCTTTCTTACTCCTGTCAAGCTGCCAATCAAAATGAAGCATCCTAAGTCAGCCTCTGGTCAACTTGAAACCCAAACAATCCGCTTTAAATCGCAACATTCCACCCCAGGGCCCTGTAGTCTCATGATCATGTCATACTGCAAAATGCAGGTAGCCCAACTCTAAGACTCTCCCAAATCTTAACAGGGCTGCACTGTAGGACCCTGTCTCAAACAAACAAAAAGAGAAAAAATATTGCTATGATTTGGACATTTATGACCCTGCCAATTCATGCTACAAATTTACCTCAAAACTGCAATACTAAGAGGCAGTGCCTTCAGGAGGGATTTGGTCCTCATGAATAAATGAGTGACATTATCAAAGGTTGGAGGAACTGCCTGAGCCCTTCCTGCCCCTCTGTCTTCCACATGGAGATGCACAGCAATGCTCAGGCTTGGAGCAAAGAGCAGCCCTTATGAGAACCTGAAATTCTGGCACCATGACCACTGTAGATTTATAAGCTTCCAGAACTGTAAAAAATGCATCTCTGTTGTTTATAAACTATCCAACCTAGAGTGTTTTGTTATGACATCACTAATAGGTGAATGTACAGATATATTATATATAAATTGATATATATTTGTGGGTGTATTATATAAGACCAATTCTATTTTTAAAATAATATCTCATTTAATTATCACAACACTCCTATGAAGAAGGAGTCTCCAAACATAATGTATGTGAAAACTGAGGCTGAGAATGTCTATAAACCTTTCCTAAGCATGTGGTCAGTAAATAATGTGACTCCAGACTGGCCATCACTACACCCATCAGGACCAGCTACCTGCGTAGTCCACAGGTCTATGCAACCTGTGCAAAAAAAGAACAAATGATGAAACATTCATTTGTGGCTTAAATTTGATAGACAGGACAATACCAACATCCTGAGACATTCCCAAACACAGAATGGTGTCTAATTGATGGGCTTTAAGTCAAGGTTGGTAAGAAGGAACAAGACTCCTTCATCCTGCTGTGTCTGTTTTGTCTAGGACAAGCATGACCTATCTCAGATGTAAGTTAGTCTGGCCCTAAGTTAGTATTTACTCTGGAACAAAAGGAAGTAGAAGAGATGAAGCCAGCAAGATGCTCATGGCTGGGTATATAAACAGAGCACTCTGCTGAAACTTTAATATGACATCTTCTTTAGGTTTTGACAAGCCTTGGAGGGAGTGACTAGTGGTCCATGTTACAGATAAGTACAGATACGCATATGAGAAACAGAGAGGTAAAGTAACCTACCAAAAGTCACACAGAAAACCTAAAAATTTGAGATGTGGACTCTGTCATCTATCTCATAGTGCAATTATGGGTCCTGTTGTGGAATCTAAAAGCTTCAAAGGCAGTAACCACCCATAGTCACAATGCCAATCACATGGTTAATCTGTCCATATTCAATTAGTAAAACCTCTATGATTCTCAATGCCCATCATGTTGCCTCCCCAACAGATACATTTATGGAAGACTCTGCATTATGTTCACTTTCCTATATAACAAGAGCATCCTCAGCAGATGTCCTCTCCAGACTCAAAGTTTTTTCTCCCACTTAGGAAAGGCTGTTTTCCTTCCTACACAGACAACTCCTCCATGGATGTTGCACATAGGAAGACAAGATGGATTGAGCATCACACTGTCCTCCAGGAACGTGACTTCCACTTGGAACCCATGGCTCGGGAACACACCCAGCCTGCCCCCAAAGCCTTGATAGAAAAGTTCAAAGAAAAACAGAAACAACATAATCCCTTCCTGGGCTAACTGACATCCTCATTTACATCCTCACCATATTAATTTTCTTTATTTCCACTTCATTGTAAAATCAAGGAAGGCTTCCTGGGCAGTGTGTGGCATGCACTAGACAGCCTATAATGTCTAAATGTTCTAATACCGGCCACTGATAGAGTCTGCCACCAACACCAAGCTGTTATTTTTCAAATAACAATGGTAACATTTAATTAGAGTTTAACCTGGCAGCCTGCTTTCCCCTAATGACGTACAAGACACCACGGTTCCCTGAAACACGAAAGATCTACATCCACAGTAAATGCCACATGTCAAAGAGCTGAACACTCCTAGTGACTAATTATGCCTCTCGCTGTCATTAATTACATACCATTCAAGGAGCTTGGGGGGGACAGCAGGATTTTGGCCCTTCCTATATGATACCAAGTTAGATGACATCTTTGCCAGGCTATCACAACTGCTTTGGAATAATTACTTCGACTGAGTGAGGCCCAAAAAAAAAATAGTTCCTCAATCAGTGAAATGGCTAATTATGTTTCTTGATCCCATTTCAACTAAAAACATAATAGAAGCAAGCCTAGCATCATCCCTGGCACATAATGGGTTCTTTATAAGCTATAGCCATAAGCATAATAAATGTTTACACTTTTTTAAATGTTTTTAATTATGTTATATCTGTGTGGTGGGGTGGAGAGCAACAACATGAGTACAAGAGCTCAGAGAAGCCAGAGGTGTCAGGTGCCCCTGGAGCTGGAGTTTTAGGCAGCTGTGAGCTGCCCAACATGAGTGCTGGAAACCAAACTTCAGCCCTTTGAAAGAGCAGCCTGTGCTCTTAACTGCTGAGCCATCTCTCTAGCCCCAAATGTTATAGTTATAAATGCAATCATTGCCATAGCCCAGGCTGCACTGGACTGTGGGGAAAATCATCTTTCTCACTTTCACTTCCGAAGTCAGTCATCTATTACATCGACCCATTCACTCATGCCACACACATAACAGAGTACTCACCCAGTGCTAGGTGTGGCTTCTCCAGACAGTGACTGCCAAAAAACTTCCTCTTGGAGATTTACAATGTACAATATTAGAGGCTCTGAGAAGTTCTTCAAGGGAAAGATTGATACACACATGCATACAATCATACACACATACATTCATAATTACATATACCTACATACATGATAATAATTACAAATAAAAAGGTAACAGATGATGCAGATTTGAAGCTCAGACAATATATAAATATAGATCAATTCATAGATGATAGATGACAGAGATTAGATAGACAGATAAATAGATGCATACATGACAATAATTACAAATAAAAAGATAACAGATAATGCACATTTGAAGCTCAGACAATTTATAGATATAGATCAATTCATAGATGATAGATAATAAAGATTAGATAGATGATAGACAGATGGATAGATGATAGATACCTACATACATGATAATAATTACAAATAAAAAGATAACAGATGATGCAGATTTGAAGCTCAGACAATTTATAAATATAGATCGATTCATAGATGATAGAGATTAAATGGACAGACAGACAGATATAATTTTGGCATTTTCCTTGGTAGTGATACCTTTGTTGCCATAGCCTCCTGTTCCCACTATGACACAATGGTGTACTAGGGAACACTCTTGGTCCTGGTACAGGATCACACTGAAGATAGCCCTGACCAAGATTCTCTCCCTAACTACACTCTAGCCAAGCTCTGAAGTCTTTCCTGACTTTATATTAAGATTGGCCCATAAAGACTTGAAAAAAAGTCACTCACATAGTCTCTAACAGCTCAAGGCTACATCCTCAGGATGACTGACCCTTGACCATCTTAAAGTGCCTGCCAGAGGAAACTGGAAGCTTCCAAAAGAATGTGTTGCCTATTTGGAGAGTCTCTGCAGATAGGTCTCATCTCCCAAGCCCTGTGGGAGGGAGGAGACTGACTTCATTAAGTGTCACTTAGCAAACTCAGATAGGTTTCACAGAGACCAAGTCCTCTATCCCACCATGTGTGACTCGTCATTTTCGTGACTCTCCTGATCTCCCCCTGCCTCCTCCTCCATCCTCCCTCTAAGACATCCAGCTGGCTCTGCACGAAGTTTGGCTCTTCCACCTATTATGCTAGCACACTGCTGTCTTTACCACCCCAGGGGCTGCTTCTGTGGATCTTTGACAGCCCATCAAAAGCCATTCTCCACTCCAAACCACCACCAGGCAACGCCTACCCACCTTGACCCCGAAGGATCAACTTGATACAATGCTAAGGCTCTGGCAAGATTTGAGATTAACCTGTCCCCAAAGAGCAGTCACCAGTACCCTTGTTACAAATTCCAGAACTCCCTTGGAGTCACACAGAGTTGACTAAAATCCTAGCTGGTCCTTTCAAGGTCACTGTGTAATCTCTGTGGATCCAAGGGGTCATGGTAAGAATTCCTACGTGTGAGGAAGGCTGGGATTTCCCCGGATGTTTGCTCTCTAGCTTGCCTGTGTCTGTGTCACTTCTCAGCATAGGTGCTGCTCTCTATCACTCAAGATGCAGATATAGAAATCAGCCTTTAGCTGAGGGGCCCCCAACTGGATCAGGCCACCTGAACGGGTGAGACAGTCATTTGGCTTGATCTGTTTGGGAGGCAGCTGTGCATTGGTGCCAGGTCCTGGGCTCGTTGCATGAGTTGGCTGTTTGAATCCTGGGACTTATGCAGGGACACTTGGCTCGGTCTGGGAGGGGGGAATGGACCTGCCTGGACTGAGTCTACCAGGTCAACCCCGGTCCTCAGGGGAGACCTTGATCTGGAGGAGGTGGGAATGGGGGGTGGGCTGGGGGGAGGGGTGGGCGAGAGGGGGAGAACAGGGGATTCTGTGGCTATTATGTTGAACTGAATGGTGTTGTAAAATAATAATAATAATAATAATAATAATAATAAAAAAAAACAAAAAAAAAAAGAAATCAGCCTTTAATCCCAGCACTCGGCAGGCTGAGCCAAGTGGATCTCTGTGAGTTGGAGGCCAGCCTGGTCTACAGAGTAAGATCCAGGACAGGCACCAAAACTACACAGAGAAACCCTGTCTCAAAAAGAAGAAGAAGAAGAAGAAGAAGAAGAAGAAGAAGAAGAAGAAGAAGAAGAGGAAGAGGAAGAGGAAGAGGAAGAGGAAGAGGAAGAGGAAGAGGAAGAGGAAGAGGAAGAGGAGGAAGAAGAAGGAGGAGGAGGAGGAGGAGGAGGAAAGGAAGGAAGGAAGGAAGGAAGGAAGGAAGGAAGGAAGGAAGGAAGGAAGGAAGGAAGGAAGGAAGGAAGGAAGGAAGGAAGGAAGGAAGGAAGAAATCAGCCTTCCCTTAACTGGAGAGAGGAGGGATCAGAGAGGAAAAACTAGCCAGAAGGAGTCAGGCATTTCTTTGAAGTACATAATGATGTGTATGCATAGACACACACACACACACACACACACACACACACACACACACACACACACACACACACAAACACACACAAACACACATCCTAAATATCTTTCCAAGCAAAGGAAACATTGCCTGGCAAGAATGAAAACACTCCAGACAAATCCTGACCATCCTAAGTGTTATTCAGTCTTGTTCCACCTCAGCAAAGCTGAGTGCAATCTTTACTATAATTCTGCCCAAACCTTTGTGTGGACAGGCCAGCTCTTTACACTCTTAACTTCCAGGTTAAACTCCAGGTCACCAGTTCTCCAAAGGGTATCTCATGGTATGACCTATGACCACTAACTAGTAAGTGATTAACTCTCAGATACTGAAGTCTTCCTCTGCCTAAGGAGCCACAAGGATCCCAAGAAAAATGGTGGTGAATCCCAAAAATGGCCTTTAAGGAGGCAGCTGTGATGTAAGGAGGTATTTCCCAACCTGCACTTGGCATTATCCCCATATATTCATCTATCTCTACTGCAGGATACAATAATGCCCCCAATACATAATGGGAGCCTAACCCCTGGGATCTAAGTTACAAAATAAGATCTTATGATATAATAAAATAGGATTAAAATGGTGAAATTATCCTGAATCAGCCAGTTGCACTTAATACAACTCTAAATAAAAAAGAAGACAAGAGGCTGAGGAGATGGCTCAGTAGGTGGAGCCCTTGCCATACAAGCATGAGGGTCTGAGTTTGATCCCATAACCGACATTAAAAACATCATGGATGTGTTGGGGCTGAAGGGATGGGTCAGTGGGTAGGAGCACCTGTAGTTCTTACGGAGGATCCAGATTTGATCCCCAGCCCCCAAGCATCCACAATTCCAGTTCTAGGGTACACGTGATACACAGACATACAAAACACTAATGCACATAAACTAAAATAATAAACATTTTAATAAAAATTGTAAAGGTGTGGTGGTGTGTGTTTGTAGCCCCAGCTCTGGGACTGTGTAGGCTGGCAGACCTTTAGAGCTTGCCTGCATAAATATATATGGAGGCAAGCTCCATATGAATATACAGCTCAGACTTACTGGCAATGAAAGATCCTGTAAGATGGATAGCACTTAAGAAATGATAGCCGAGGTTGACCTCTGTCTTACACACACACACACACACACACACACACACACACACACACACAGGCACGCACGCACGCACGCACGCACGCACGCACGCACGCACACATGCGCATACAGAAGACATGGTCTAAAACAGAATAAAGGAAGCATGACAGCAGAAGCCGAGGTCAGAATAAGATAAGAGAGCGGCCTCAAGCCAAGGAAGGCAAAAGGAACCCAGCCCTGCTGACACTCCTGAATAACTGTAAGGTAATAAATTTGTATTGTTTCAAGGCACTAAGTTTGTGGCCATCTGTTATAGCCAGAGGAAACTGATACCCTTCATGGGTATCAGTTTATACTCTTTATATAATATTTAAATTTATCCAATTTTTAATTTACTATCTACTTAAACTCTTTATATAATATTTAATACTCTTTATATAATATTTAAATTTATCCAATTTTTAACTTATTATCTACTTAAACTCATCCAAACAATGCTCATGGAGCTAAGGCTTTGACATAGTTGTTATGTATTTTTATAATACACATCAAATGAACATTTTATTAAGTCTATTATCATTAGCCCCTAATGTCATACAAATGGCAGTGTGCGTTCTGCTTTAGAAAGCTCTGAACAAAGTGTCTAGGTCCTCAGGATAGGGAACCAGAGTTCTACACAGGCTCTCCCACTCGCTGTGGCTGGCCTGTACACAGCTCTCCCACTCACTGTATCTGACCTGTACACAGGCTCTCCCACTCACTATGGCTGACCTGTACACAGCTCTCCCACTCACTGTGGCTGACCTGTACACAGGCTCTCCCACTCACTGTGGCTGACCTGTACACAGGCTCTCCCACTCGCTGTGGCTGGCCTTGAACTTAGACTCACTTTGATACTCTTGGTTCTTTGTCTCCTCCTCTGTGCAGGTCAGGCAGGACCTGCTGCCACCAAGACTCTCCAGGACAGCCATGGCTGAGCAGAGCACAGACCGCTAGGCCAGTGGCTGGCACTAAGCATGTCCCTCTCATCTTCCTTCTCTAGAAGTATGTGGGTCAGGAAGCTGAGGCTGACAGCAACAGCAGTAGCAACCCTGTTTCCCCATTCTCATGTTTCCTTCTGCAGTCCTTTGTGTTGGGTTTAGTTGACATTGAAAACAGCTGCTTAGCATGTCACTCTTCTCCTCATGGACCGCTGAATTATGCTCATGTGGTACAATGATAAGTCAACAGACACCACCAAGGAGAAGTCCAAAAATGTGACTTAGATGATGGCTCCAGGAACTACCAATGGTAGGATTAAGCTTCCCAGGGCTCAATGACTTTGTCTTTAAATGGGAAAAATTCTAATGCATTCAAATTATTAGTCAAAAATGGCATATGCTCAGCTGGTGGTATGGTTCTGTGTAAAGAGTTTACCTAGCATGCACAAGGCCCTGGATGCTTTCTACAACATCACAAAAGGGGGAGTGGGGAATTAGCTCAGTTGGTAGAGTGTTTGCATCCCAGGACCACAAAAACTGGATATAGTCAGTCAGGCATACTTGTAATCTCACCAATTGAGAGATGGAAGGCAAGGTTATAGTGGAGGTCATCTTTGTCCACATAACAAGTCTGAACAGAGATAGAGAGGGAACTGGGGAGGGAGAGGGAAGGAGAGGTTGAAATGAATGATAAGTAGCACTGGTTATGGCACTGGTTACCAGCAGAAAGGTCACGGTCACGACAGAACCCAGTATTAGTTTCAGAGTTTTATTAGGAGGAAAGGGTGGGGAGCATGTGCAGAGAGCAGAGGGAAAAATTTTGGGGTGGGGGAGAGAGAGTAGAACAGAGAGAGAGGGTGGGATCTGCATCAGGCTTTTTAAGGGCTCCCAGTGAAGCAAGCTTATGGAGCTATAACCGGCATGTGCTGACTGCGTGCCCACGTTCATGTAGTCGCCAGTGCACATTGATGATGTAAGATGCAAGACCCTTTGCTTAACTCCTGAAGTGCACTTGTGAGGTCATGTAGCTGGAGTGAGGGCAGAATTCTAACAGAGGAGAGAGGAGAGGAGAAATTTCTGTTAAATCTCCCAGCACCAAGCCTGACTAGCTGAGCCTAAACTTGGAGCGATAACCATTTTCTAAGTATGCAGAGTGACAGACCCTATACCAGGGATCCTGATACAAACAGCAGGGGACCAGACCTGTTTCTGGAGTTGAGACATGTTCTGGAGGAGTGCACTGATGTCGAGGCTGTGACTGTTATCTGTGCTGTGTTGTTTTCTTTTTCAGGGACTGGACTTTAAGGACTTGCAAGGGTGAAGGTTTAGAAGAGTGGTTCTCAACCTTCCTAATGCTGGGACCCTTTAAAACAGTTCCTCAAGTTGTGGTGACCCCCACATAAAATCATTTCACTGATACTTCATAACTGTAAATGTGCTATGAATCATAATGTAAATATCTGCAGGGTATCTGACATGCTGGTTTAGAAGCACCTATTTTGAGATGTGGAAGTGTTTACTACGCTTTCAACCAATTTCCATTTCAGTGAAGAAAGTAGACACGCGGAATGTGGTGGGAGGGCACAGGGGCAAGAAAAACGCAGCAGGCGCAGGAATGATCTCCAGCATGCGAGCTGACTTATCGACCCTGGGTCTGCAGAGACGGAGCTTGAATAGGAACTTTGTTTCTCACGGGGCTCTCCAGCACCAGAGTGCATCTGTTGCCAATGCCTGCCCCCTTGTGGAAATGTTTCAAACTGCATGTAGCCTTCAAAATGCTCTTGGTTTCAGTGATCCAGGATGCCCTGTGACTTACAAGATAAAAATCACTAGCCCTGGCTAGCTCACCCAGTGGAGGAGACAGTTGTCCTGCTCTCACACTCTCGGGTACGGCTCACCCGCACTCACACCACCAGGGTCAGCTCTACTGTTTTGCCCAGGCGAGGTTCCGGGCCCGCCCTCTGGATTGCTGTACTTGGTGAGGGGCAGAAACAGCTCTCCCACCTGTCACAGGTGGCAAGGGGTGGGAGAGAGGAGGGCATATTTCCCTTACCCTTGCCACCTCATGGCTTATGCAAAAGGGGGCGGAGCAGCTCTCCTGCTCTCAGGCCCACAGGCCCGGCTCACCTGCCAGCCCGACAGGGTCAGCTAGTGTGCTGCCCCATTGAGGTGCAGGGCCCCCTCTCCCATGCTCAGCAGATGAGGGGCGGGGCCAGCTCTCTCACCTGCAGCAGGTGGCAGAGGGAGGGAGGGCAGGTTTTTGCCACCACATGGCAGATGGGAGGGCGGTGGGCAGTGCTGGAGGGCTCGCCCAGGTGGTGATGATGAGGGAAAGCTGGCGGGCTGACCAACCCAGCTACCACCCAGGTCCCGAACCAGGATTACAAGGGAGCCCGTCCCAGGCACTCACCTCATCTACATACTGCTGGAGTGTGTGAAGGGGCTGGATCCACAGATCCAAAGTTACAGGATCTCCTTGACACAGGGCAATGGGATATCCAGAAGGAGTCCCAGTGAGGGTCCAGTATCGGGGTGTAGCAGAAGCCAGAGGCCTTGAACCAGACCAATGCCTCATTGCAAGGAACAAGTAAAGATACTGTACACCTTTTAGATGTATAGTCTAAAAGGTACACTGTGTGACTCACTGGGACACACGACAGCTTCTACACTGAGATTTTTCTTTTAATTTGTTTTTTGGTTGGTTGGTTTTGGTTTTTGGTTTTGTTTTGTTTGGTTGGTTGGTTGGTTGGTTTTATTTTTAAATTTGCTTTGTGGGGGAGGTGGCAAGGGCAGAGGACGCAGCGAGGGGATGAAGAGATGAGGGGAATTGGGTTGCATGGTGTGAAATCCACAAAGAATCAATATAAAGTGAAAAAAAAAATCGAGCCAGACACATTTCATGATGTGTCGCCTGCCTCCTGAGTGGTCCCCCTCACGCTGCATTTCCACACCCTATATTCTCCCAGAAGACTCGTCTGTGGTGCCTGGGTAATTAAACAGATGAGGTAAACTTGGGAATTGACTAGAGTTCAGAATTAATCCACTTCATTCCCAAAGCTGTGAGACTCCAGGTAAGTGAACTAATCTCTCTTGCTCTGTTCCTCATGTGTGAAATAGGGCAATAATGACATCTGCTGCCCAGGGTTGTTGTAGCATCAAGGGAGAGTAACCAGAAATCTCCTCAGGAAGGTCACGGCCCCCAGTGCCCACCCTGTTGGCTACTTACAGACTCATGAACTTTCTGCTTCTGGACTAATCATTTATGATCCACCACATAACTGATGAGGTGGTCTCTGCAGTCTGAAGAGACAAGAATAAAAAACTTAGCACACGTATAATTTAACAAAGACAGTGGTAGAGTTTTAAAATAGTTTACCCTGCACCCACCCTTCAAAGGGAACACTAGAGATAAGGTTTGCGGGCACTGGTTTATTGGGGAAATGGTCTGAGGGAGAAGGGCTGGGGGCATGGAACCCAAGAAGAGAAAAATGGGGGAGGCAGGGGAGCCAACACACTTCACTTTATCAAGTTGGGACAGTACTAGGCAGTCGATGAGGTCATCTGCCCCCGCCCCAACCTCCCAGTTGACCTGGATCAACAGACAGTCATGTTGCTTCCTGTCAGTGTTTTAAACTTCTGCATGGAGTTGAAGCAGTTCAGGGTGCCCCAGTCCAAAGGACTCCTCAAAGGGAAAACTCCAGAAAGACTGATGGAGAGAATATGAAATTGTCCTAGGAGGAGTGGGTTTTGTCAGTCATGGGTGCATGCTAGGTGTGTGGCTGCCCCTCATTGTACCTGTTTTCCCATCTGTAAAATGGGGAGTTAACAGTGCCTATACAATAGGGCCATGGTGAGAATGAAGTGGTGTGAGGAGTTAGAACGGTACCTGATACACAGGAGTCACCATGTGTCATCATCGTTCCTGAGACCCACACGTGAAGCAAAGACAGTGTCAGTCAATGAATCAACACTCATGGCACCTGGCCTGCCAGCCACTTGGCTAGATCATCCAAAACTTAACAGCAGGGTGCAGAGTTTCATAAAATAAACAAGGTCTGCTGTTTGCTCATCAGCTAACAAGAAAGGTGGACAATATACAAATGAAGACAAATAATTAACTAAATGAGGAGAAACTAAATGAATCGTATTTTTCCAACAGAAGGTAGTACCGAGGATCAACTCACTTGTATAAGCTTAAAGAACCTCCACCGGGGCAGGAGAGGTGGCTCGGCAGGTAAGAGCACTGGGGCTATTCCAAAGAAACCAAGTTCAATTCCTGCTCACGTCTGTCCATAACTGCTGCTCCAGGGTGATCTGGTGCCCTCTTCTGGCCCCTGCAGGCACTGCACTCACTTAATATGCACTCACAGACTGGCATTTAATAAAAAATAATTATAAAGACCTCCTAGCTCTAGTTGATATTGGTACATTTCCATCTAGCTTTTTCTACCAATGCATACACATTGTTTCACAATTATGTTATAGACTCACCAATTTTCAGAACATTGCCAGTTAAACCCTGACACACTAGCCATAATAGGACAGTGATGGTGAAATCTTCAAAACTGTGTCTTCATGACAACATGTTTTAATGTAATTGGGATGACATCACCTACCACATGTGCATCATACAGCATTATGCTATGAAGACTTTCTCATATCACTTAAGGTTTATTTCAAACTGAGATTTTTTATTATTATTATAAAGGAATTTCTATTCTTTTTACATACCAACCACAGATTCCCCCTCTCCTCCCTCCTCCCACCCACCCCCCAGCTATACCTCCCCCAGCCCACCCCCATTTCCTCCTGTGACAAGGTAAGACATCCCATGGGCAGTTAGCAGAGCCTGGTACATTCAGTTGAGGCAGGGCCAACCCCCTCCCCCTGCACCAAGGCTGCACAAGGTGTCCCACCATAGGCACTGGGCTCCAAAAACCAGCTCATGCACCAGGGATGGATCCCAATTCCATTGCCTGGGGGCCCCCTAAACAGTTCAAGCTACACAACTATCTCACCTATCGAGAGGGCCTAGTCCAGTACCATGGGGGCTCCACAGCTCGCACATTTCTACTAGTCTGGCTAGCAGTCTCTGTACATTTTCCCATCATGATCTCAATGTCCCCTGCTCATAGAATCCCTCCTCTCTCATCAACTGGACTCCTGGAGCTCAGCCTGGAGCCCAGCCATGGATCTCTACATCTGCTTCCATCAGTTACTAGATGAAGGCTCTATGATGACAGGGTATTCACCCATCTGATCACCGGAGTAGGTCAGTTCAGGCACCCTCTCGACTATTGCCAGTAGTCTAAGGTGGGGTTATCCTTGTGGATTCCTGGGAACCTCCCTAGCACCCTGTTTTTCTCTATTCCCATGATGTCTTCATCTATCATGTTATCTCTTTCCTCGCTCTCCCACTCTGTCCCTCTTCCAGCTCCCGTTCCCTTATGTTCTCATCCCCTATCCCTTGCCCTCCACTACCCCCTCACCCCCAGTTTGCTCATGTAGATCTCATCTATTTCTCCTTCAAACAGATTTTTTAATAGCACCATCATGTTTATTATTAGCACAGTTGTGCTAATTAATTGCACTGCTTATTTGTAGTCTGATAGAGTGCAGGGCCCTGAAAGCTCATCCAAATGCAAGCTTTTGCTACATCGTAGCTGTGTGATGTTAGGCAGTCATTCTCTACACCTTACTCTCCTCAGCAAAATAGGCAGAGGAACGCTTCCTCCGTGGAGTTGTGAAGACTAGAGAAGGCTCACAAAGGAGATCGTGGCCACAACAGGTAAAGGTTAGAGAAATGTTAAGGTGGTGATTATTTAACACCGTTCAACTGTGGGTCTTCAGGGTTATTTCCAAGATTTCAGCAATGTATAACATAGGAATTACATTTGCTACCAGTTTCTGTCCTGGTGTCTGGTTCTTACCTAGCATCTAGTGGAATTATTAGCTCAGATGATGTAAAGTTCTTAGAGTACTGATGGAGACCACTGGATTACTTCCCGAAGAAGTTCTGTTAAATGGCCTTCGCACATGCACTAAAATACAAACCCCCCTAACCTGGCAGCTCTCACTGCGGCCACCTCACTGTTCTAGTGCACGGTTCTGAGGGAACTGATGAGGTGGAACATTCTAGTTTTTCTTTCATTTTGATTCACAGCCCATATTACCTATCCAGGGACAAAAATAATTTGGAAAAAATATAGTATATAATTCCCCCAGAAATAAACAATATATCCAGAAACCTGAGGAAATTAAAGCATAGACTCCGGTTTCTTGAGAAACTTAGGAAAGGGACTCATTTAACCCAGGGGTGTCCTTAGGCCCGCAGATGGTCTCTTAATGCTAAGAATATTCTAGAAAATCATCTGCCCATAATCCTCTTTCCAGAAATTAACCCAGAGCCCCCAGACGGGATATTAACATTCTTATTTCACTGACCAGCCTGAACACATGCCAGCAGAATTTAATATGAGTGAGTCTTATGAGTAATGGAAAAATCTAGAACCCAAATGAGATTGTGTAATCACATTTAGCCATGGTCAGAAGGCCCCACTACCTCATGGCTGAGAGTCAGAAGGAAGAGTAGACACACTAGAGAGCTGATCCTGATAGAGGGGCTGGTCATCAGGATCAGGGGCTACAGAGACACCACCGCGGCAGGACTCACTACCCTTGAGATGTACCTGGAACAGGACACTTCATCTCTACCCCTCTCCCTCCATCTTCCACCAGGGCTCCCACCCCAGCTCCTGATTTTTATTCAATAAAAAGTAACATAATTGAAAATGGGCAAAGGAGCAAAACACAAATGGCCACCAGCACATGAAAAGATGGTATCATCAGTGAGGGGAATACAAATCAAAAGCACAGTGAAAGAACATATGACATCCACTAGAATAACCATAACCAAAATGACAGACAATAACATGTTAAGTCTAGTGTGTGGTGCTGTGGGATGTCCTGCATGCTATGAATATATGTTGCTATGACTGATTGATAAATAAAATGCTGATTGGCCAGTAGCCAGTCAGGAAAGATAGTGTAGGGGGGACAAGAAGAGAGAATGCTGGGTGGAAGAAGTCTGAGTCAGATGATGCTGCCAGCCCCTGAGATGAGTAACAAGATGTAAGTTACCTTTAGCAAGATGTAAGTTACCGGTAAGCCACAAGCCACGTGGCAAGGTATAGATTAATAGAAATGGGCTGAGTATAAGTGTAAAAGCTAGATAGTGGTAGGCCTGAGCTAACTGCCAAGCAGTTTAATTAATATGAGCCTCTGAGTGATTATTTTATAAGCGGTTGTGGGGTCCATGGGGCTGGGCAAGACTGAAGAAAACTCCAGCTACAGTGTGGTGCAACTGTAACTATTTTGCATTTCCAACAGAAAAGTCAAATGGTGGCACTGGTTTGGAAAACAGTGTGGCAACTTCAAAAATAAACACAGACTTAACCATCTCATATTCAGAAATTATATTCATTGGCACATATGCAACAAAATGAAAACATACAAATAAATTCGCCCATGAATAATCATAGTACACTTCATAATGGCCAAAAGGCTAAAGGAATTCAAATGTCTAGTAGCTGCTAAGTGGAGGTGATACATCCATATGAGATATTATTTGGAAATAAAAATGAGTCACATTTTAATAAAAATGACAGAAAAGTTTGTTCTATAAAATTTAGAGATGTAGTTACATTAAAAATAATAAAGAATAAATAATGTAATGATGCACCTCATGGTTTTATATAAACAAGAGCAAGACAAACTCAAAGTAGTATGTGCAAAGAAATAACAGAGGTTAGGTAAGGAATCAATAAAAAAGAGAAGGAAAGGACAAATGTTTTCTTCCATTTGGGGAACAAGATGAGTATGAATAAATATACATGATATCAAAGCAGAAGGGGTACTATGAGGAGGAAGGGATCTAGAACAAGGGGGAGGAGGAGAAGACCTTAAGGTAGAATGTATTCACACTTTCTCTCATATGCAGAATATAGCCTGACTTACATGTGAGTGTCTGTGTATATTATATATGTGTGTATATAACATATATACATGCATATGACATGAAAATAGATGGGTACTGTTGAAGGGGTAGTCCCAGTTGAGAAGAAGCGGTGAGAGTGGTGGGAAGTATGAGCGAGGTGCAAGGGCATACATGACATGTACGTGTCATGAAATCCATTGTTTTGTATACTAACTAAAAATGTTAATAAAAACACTTAAACTATAAGATAGCTCAGTCAATAAAGTGCTTGCCACAGAATCAAGAAGACCTGAGTTCAATCCCCTGCACCCATGTGAAAAGCAGGGCACCATGGTGCACACTTGTGATCCCAGCACTGGGAAGATGGAGACAGGCGGATCCTGGGGCTCATTCACCAGCCAGCCTAGCCCTATGAGTGAACCTTGGGTCCTAGTGAAAGACCTGTCTCTGAAAACAAAGTAGATGGTAGAATAACATCTGAAATTGATCTCTGGTTTCCATGTGTGCACACATGCTCACATACCTGCTCATACATGTATACACACACACACACACACACACACACACACACACACACACACACACACAAAATGAGCTGTTGATACATACTATCACATGGATGGGCTTTTTTCTGAGCACTTAAATATATCAGGCCCTTAGCCTATATTCGGTTCATCCTTGAAGAACATTATGACTTCATCCTATGACTGAGACATGAGAGATAAATGCAGACATTCAGGGTTGTACAGAAATAAGTGGAAGAACTGAGTCCCATGCAGGCTGACCTCTTCAGACTCCCTGTTTCTCTAGCCCACTGCTGTGGGTGAGTTGAACTCAAGCTCAAAGCTGCAAAGAAAAGGTCTCAAGAGCTTACTGGAACAGACCACAACAGGCTGCCTTCCTAGCACTCTCCAGCCATGCCATGAAGCTCTGATCATTCCAGAAGCAATGAGCAAGCCCAGCTTCCAGAAACATGCAGGCTGACCTCCCAGCCAGCAAAATCCATTTTGAGAACAATCTGGCTGAAAACGAGCACCTAGGGGTACACAGTCCAGACAAGCTGAGGGAACCTGAAACCCAGGAAGCCAGTATTAAAGTCCATGTAGCAGACCAGCTCCTCAATAAACTTTAGCAATAAAGCCTACCTATGAGAACAAAGCAGAGCCAAAACCTGGTAGACCCTTGTAGATTATATTCAAGGACTAAGTTCACAAGACTCCACCAGGTATGAGTTAGTGGTGTCTCTACAGCAATTCCTCTCCACCCATACTAAGGCTCACTCCTCTTCCCACGCCGGCTACTCTCCTGAAGCCTCTCTTCCAGATCACAGTGCCGGTGGCCAGCAGCTAGTTCGCAGCTTTCATTTTTCTTCTCGGCAGCATTTAACATCACCGTCCAGCTCTCCCTGCCACATGCTCTTTAGCCTCAGGACACTGCGGCCTTAGTTCTTCTCTTGCCTCCCTGCCTGTCTCCCGTCAGTGTCTGCTATTATTTGGATATGATCTGTGCTCCCTGACTGTCGATGTGCTAAAGCTTAACCCCCCATCACATGTGGGCCTTGAGCCTCTTGAAATGTGAGCAACAGAAACCTATTTTCTTTATAGTTACCCACTCTCCAGTAAACGCAAGCAACACGAACCTTTTTTTTTTTTTTTTTTTTGTTACTAGCCTCTAGTATTTCCATTGCAGTAGCACAAGATGGACGGACTAGTGTCATTTACATTACTCTTTCTTTTAAAGCTCACTTTTATGTGTATGGGTGTTATGTCAGCATGTGTGTCTGTGCACATGAGAAGGCATCAGATCCCCTAGAAGTGGAGTTCCAGGTAGTTGTGAGGCACCATGTGAGTGCTGGGAATCAAACCCAGGTCCTCTGAAAAGAGCAGCCAGTGCTCTTAACCACTGAGCCATCTCTTCAACCCTTCTCTATATTTTAGCAAACTCAGTCCTTGATCTTCTCAGCATAACTTTGGTACCAGTTACCCCGCTTATTTCGATGCTCTAGTCACCCTTGCTTGCCTGCAGACTGAAGACAGACACTCAAGCACCTGAATAGGAATGTTTACAGTATATGTTACAACATCCCAAAAAAGGAGAGAGCCCAAGAGTGTATCCACATGTCAACTGGATGAACAAAATGTCTTCTGATACAAGGGACTCTTACTCCTCCATCACCAGGAAACATGTACTCATACACAGTCTAGAGAGGGAGGGTACGGAGACCATGCCATGTGTGAGCCAGACATAAGATGTCAGGTGTTATGAAATACCCAGAAGAGAAAAATCCACTGAAACAGAAGCAGATGAGTGGAGGCAGGAGCCAGAGGGAGGGAGCACTGAGAACTGCTTACGAGCCCTGGATTTGACTTTGCCAACGAAAATACTTTGGAACTAGAGGTGATGGCTGTACACCAGAGTTGTGTCCCAAAAGCTGAAGCCCTTGCCTTCAAACGGCTGGTGGTGTGTCACTTGATGAAAGAGAAAGCAAACTGAAGGTCTTTATTTCAAACGGCTGGTGGTGTGTCACTTGATGAAGGAGAAAGCAAACTGAAGGTCTTTATAACCGGCAACCATCTGGTGATGGGATTCTGGCCTTATGCAAGTGCTAGCAGCAATGACAATGCTAATTATCTCCCTGGGCCTCAGTTTCCCCAGCTAATTGACCAGACTGGATTACATCACAACTCCTTAGCCAGAACAGTGTGAATCAGTCACATGGAGAGCTGCTTCTGACCTCACAGAGCAATCCCGCCCTCTAGTCATGTGTCCATAGCAGGCTGGAGCCTGCGTTCCCATGCAGAAAACACTTGTTTCAGATCAACTCTACCCTCTTTTAAGACACCAGGAGACCCCGTACCTCATGGTTCCACTCTCCTAGGACCACTGTATGTAAGTCAGGACTTGAGTAAAAAAGACACCACAAGACATGAAGTGTGTTTATTAGGAAGAACCCCCCAAATACTCACAGGTGGTTCTCCCGCACACTTAGCTTAGACTAGGACACAAAAGGATATCATGACAGTCGGTTGGGTTTGCTTACATCACAAAAGAATTTTCAAGACAGTTCAATTTCAGGCCACAAAAATCACCTCTATGGCACCAACATGGAATTCAAAAACAGGCTAGACTTCCAAGTGCCCAAATGCCAACAAATGAGAGGACTACTGAGAGTCTCCAGAGCAACCCAGGCTGCCATGACGCAGGCTGCCCACACACCTGGGCCCTAGGCAATGACAGTGCCACCTACAGGCCTCTCTGCCCATTTCCTAAACACCACACCGTCCCAGGACGCACAGGAACACTATGGAAGGGACAAACAGGACTGGTTATCTCGTACCACAAACAGGCATACAGAAAACACGGGGCCAGATGCAGCCACACACAGGTTAGTGATGCTTCGAGAGGGCTCTCCCAGGCACTGAGATGAGGCTTAAAAGTACGCTGGAGTAAGCTCTGTCTTCCCTTCTGTGGTTACCACCTGGATTAGGCTTCCTGAGTTCGGCCGTTTATTCCCAGTGATCCAATCATGGAAGGTTCTAGAATAAGAAAATATATTTTACATTCTTAAAGCAAAACGCTGGGTACATGCTAATATTCATACTGGTGGCCTTGGGTGTGAAAGGTGGTTTCTGGGGGGAGCTATGAGAAAGTCACTAGACATCAGGAATATATAAACGGGTCCCCAAAGACCTCAGTGCCTGACCAGGAATTAATGTAATCATAGCTTTCACTTTTGTCCTTTTCTACATGGACAAAATGCTTCACAACACAGTAGTATGAGTTTAACTAATAAAATGGATTTTAGATGATTAACTGTAAGAGACAGATAAATGTACCATACAGGCATCCCTGAGTACCTATGGAGGTCTAGTTTCCTAGACTTCCAAGGACCCCAACATCCAAGAAGGTCACTCAGACCCTTTAAGTAAGGGGCATGCTATCTGCATATAACCCACACACATTCTCCATATATTCCCCAAACCACCCCCAGATTACTGACAGTAACTCACACCACACATCCCACCTTATAAGCAACTGTTGAACTGCACTGTCTTTAGGAAAACGACAAGGGGGGGGGGATCTCCTACTTAGTACGAAGCATTTCTTTCAGTGGTTTTGATGTGAAGTTGGCTGAATTGGTGCATGAGAACCCACAGATAAAGAAAGCCAGCTTATGCTCTATTTCTTCTCAAGTTTAAAAGAACCCAAATTCCTTCTTTAATTTTAGCAAACATGTATGGGGTACCCAAGGCAAGATATAAAAAGCAGGCTGTTGTAGTAGAATATATCAGGACTTAAAACAACTAGCTGTTTGTGGAGAGGGGTACCTAAGCCTCTGCGGAACAAAGGAAGACCCTGTTTATGAAGTTTCAAAACCAGGGAGAAAAAAGGCGCAAAATTTCCAAGAAACAGCAACAAGCAGGTAACAGTGTCTAACAGTAAAGCATTTACATTTGAGTACCCTTGAGTACCATCCACCTGAGGATCCACTGCCAGGACTTCAGACCTCTACCTGGAAAACACTCAGCTCTTAGGATGCTCTGTGGTCCCAACATGCAACCCTGTGGACTGGACTTGACAGTCAGCTGCCAGACACTCAGGCTCCTTCTCTGGATATAGTGTATAGAAAGTGTATAGTCTTCAAACCCAGAGCATTGCTAAAACAGCCTGAAATACTGTCACTGGTCATGGTCCCATCTCTGGACTAGAGTTGAGCTGGGTGTCTTTGAGAGAGACAAAGGGTCTCTGTATTCATCACACATGCCTGTCCTGCCTTTGGCCTCTCCAGCAGTGTGGAGTGGGTGACAGAGAGGGCATGCTTACCATTACGGGTAAAGAAAGTCATGTACTCACAAGCATTTCAAACAAACTTCACTCTAACTTGTCAAGTGAGTTTCAAGTGGGTAAAGTGGTTGCTAGAGGAAAGGGGTGTCTGACAGCCCTTGTCGGGGAACCTGTGCATGGGCATGAATTCAGGCCCAGCAGCCTCAATGTCGGGTCCAGAGTCTAGATACTAGGTTAATATCTCACTCAAGCGTTGTGGGAACATTGGCCTTTAAGGAGAAATGTAAAAGCAATCACAAATCAAATCATGGTGTCTTCTGCAACTCCCTTTCTCAATCAAGTATTAAAGCATAACGCCCAGCTCCCTGTGTGGTTAGCAGGCCCACAGGCCCGCAGCCATACTGCCTAAATAAGAGCCTAGGTTTGCTAGTCTTTGGGCAGGATACTCAGTCACATAAAAATAATTTTCTACGAGGGTTAAAGAAACAGGATGTGTGAGCGGAGGAGATGCCTCACTCAGTAGAGTACTTGTCACAAAAGCCTGGGGCTCTAATTTAGATCTCCAGAACTCACATTAAAAAAAAAAAAAAAAAAAAAAAAAAAGTCAAGCACAGCTATCCATGCCTAGAATCCCAGTGCTGGGGAGGCAAAGGCGAGAAGCTCTCTGGTGTTTGTGTGCCAGCCAGTATGGCAGAAACAGTGAGTTTCCGGTCCAGTGAGAGACTGTCTCATAACGTGAGGTGGAAGGGATAGAGACATAGATGTCTCAGTGGTTAAGAATGCATACTGTTTTTGTAGAGGACTCGAGTTCAGTTCCCCAGCATGCACACCAGGCAGCTCACAACCCTACATCTGTAAGTCAGCATTGACTGAGATATATGACTGAGACTTCCTCCCCATCTTCCTGCCTCAGAGTTACTCCTGGATACACTGCCGATTTATAACCAGGAGATGGGGGTTACTGAACACGTGCTATGGGTCAGCCACACTGTCAGGTGTTTAACACACACGACCACGTTTCATTCTCTGCACCGTCACCATGGACCTCATTACACACAGGCAAGCCGTCTGTGTCCTAGGGCAGTTTGCAAATATGCTCACTTCCGTCAGGCAGGGAGAAGAAAAGGAGTCAGGACTCATGTCAGGGCTAGTAATCCCTCCACACAATTGCTCTTCTCCAAATGCAGGTGCCTCAGGCTCTCAGAGCCCCAGAACCTTACCCCGCATCACTGAGAGTCCCCAAAGGGCAGGGGACAGAGACTGGAGGCTGCTTAGTCACCACCCCTTCTGTGATACTCACTCAACCAGGAACTCTAAGGGTGTCCAGGAGCTGAAGTCTGCCTCGGGCATTGATTTCCTGTTCATTGGAGTATCCAGGGTAACCCTGCAGTGTAGAGATAAGTGTGTCATTTGGGCATCGTCTTTGTAATAACAGGAGTCTAGTTCTCGAGCATGAAGAGACAAACACAGCATCAGCCTTGGGAGCCTCTGGTCCTGAGCATGACATTTACATGCAGAGATCAGACAGGATAATCAGAGACCGGCAAGCTGTCCACATTAACAAAAATCACATCTGAGGGAAATCCAATAAGGCTCTTTGTGACTCACACTAGGGCAGACAAGAACAAAACAGGGAGAGTCACATTTTACCTTTACGTCAAATACAGCCTTTATCAAAGGCAAGTACTTTATTAAGTCCGCGGGTACACTCTAAAATGCAGCAGACTCATTTCCAAGGATTTATGTGAAATAATATTCCTCAAAATATCAAAATTGTAAAGTATTATTTTTAAGTATATGGCTGCCTTCCAAGAAACTTAGGATTTTCAAGAAGAGAATACAAAATGGTACAAAACATTTGGGCCTCAGACATCAGTCAGAACAGCCCGGAGGCAGCTCAGTCATAAAACCTCCTAAGTGAAAGACTGGAAAGCTAGCTAGTCCCTGAGCTGCCCCAGGCCCTTCACAAACCGGAAGCAAGAGGCACTGAGAAAGAACATGCCATGTCCAAGGCAGCAACTTCTGCCTGAGACAGCTGAGTAGGGATTCGCTTCCTGGTCAGTTAGAAATGCACCCATAGATTCCCATGATCTCCTACCTCATTTCCCCCACACTGCTGCCCATGCCTGGCTACACAAACACACACACGCACACAAACACACACTGGCTTTATAACAATGTGAAAACAGAAAAAAACTATATAAAGTAAAATAAAGTGTATAGACACTTTGAAAGTAGGAGTAGAGAAGAAAAGAAAACACAAAAGAGGCAAAAAAAAAAAAAAAAAAAAAAGATAGACACATCCCTCAAGACGGATCATCAAAACCCTGAAATACTGTGACGGGCTGACTGTACCTCCCAGCCCAGAGTCCTAGGTTGAGACCCAGCCTGCAGTTAACAGGAGTAGGGCCTTTAGGAGATAATTAGGTCGGGGTGTGGCCCCATAGATGGACTGGAACACTTACAGAAGGGGGCTGAGGAAGCCTGTTTGCCCTTCTACCATATGCTAGCAGAAAAGGTACCATCTACAGCAGCAGTTCTCAACCTGTGGGTAGAAACCCCTTTGGGGACCAAACAACCCCTGTGAACAGGGGTCGTCCAAAACCCCTGTGAAAACTGATCAGAAAATACAGATTTTTACATTATGATTCATAACAGTAGCAAAATTACAGTTAGGAAGTAGCAACAAAAAATTATGGTTGGGGGTCAGGAACTAATAGATAAGGAACTATATTAAAGGGTCAGAGCACTAGGAAGGTTGAGAACCACTGATCTACAGGAACAAGCTCTCAGCAGACACCTACCCTGCTGGCATCCTCAACTAAGACTTTCCAGTCCATATAACTGTGATCAGTACAGTTCTGTGGCTTATAAAATACCTAGTCTAGGGCATTGTGTACAGTGACAGGAATACAGTAAGGCAGGCGCTTAAGGGCCTTTGGTGACACACACTCAAAGCACGACAGAAAGAGACTCTCAAAATGTCGATCTCGGCAGCGGGCAGGGTGTGAGCAATGGGACCTCCTGGGCACCTACGGGAGCACAGCAATGGCAGCAGCCCCGGGGGGCATGCCACTGTTCTTCCCCGCAAGGCTCTGGCACAGCTGATGGACGGCGCCCTTGGCCATGCCGTAGCCGATCATCCCTGGGAAAGTGAAGAAAACAGTTGGTTACACAGACATTAGGTGCAATTTCCTCAGCTCTCTGGTCCCTTAAGACTTTAGCCACAGCCATACCTGGCATCCCCCAAGCAGGGCACCATCACTAGCCCTACCAAAATAACAGCAACCAGAGAAAGGTAATGATGGGACGGGTGGGCGTGGGTGTGGCCTCTGGCCAGTTCCTATGAATGCAGGTTTTTAAAGGGCACTCATGTCGACAGGCATTCCGCTTCTTCAGGTGGCATGGAGAAGTACAAAAGGTCCTAGACTGGGCACTTCAAAAGTGGGGCTCTCACACCTGTTTTCCGGATGACTGAAATGGTCACAGATTGTCTAGCCTTGCTTGTTCACGTGTACACCCAACCCATCAACGAGGCTGCACTGAGGACCAGAAATCAGCCAGGAAAAGCCGGGGAGGCCACAGAGGTCAGGTGGTGTGAGGGACTGCTGAGCTGATGAGGACACGGCTTGGCATAGGACTGGCTTGACTCAGCTGCCTGCCCGGGGCATAAAGGAAGGTGTTTTCCCACTCTCCCTTCTGTTCCTCACTAGTGCAGTTATTCACACTGTGGAGTAGAAATCTACTGTCCATCGTGGGCATTCCCTTCCTTATCCAACATGCAGAGCAGCAGACTGCGTGTTCTGACATGGCTGTCTGTTACAACTCTGACCTTGACATAATTTCTCTATGATCTTCATGCCCATCGCCATCATTCTGCTGCCTAGAAAGGCTAGCTAGTGCTTAAAAAGGACTCCTTGCTTCCAGGCACCAAACCCCCTTAACCCTCATCTGTCATTGAGCCTCCTCTGAGCAAGAATCCCCGGATTCAGTGCTAAGCATATGAAAATGCAAGGCAGCTCCCTGACTCCAAGGGCGAAACCCAGGACCCAAGTTGAAAGTCATGGCTAAGGACACGACACGCAATGATTCCTCAGCACTGTGAGTCAAGGAGAATCAGTAGTCCTCCCAGCCACAGCCATCACGACACGTGAGTGCAGGTAGCCCTGGAGCCCCGAGGCATCAGTCCCCCTGGAACTGGAGTTAGAGGTGGTTGTGAGCTTCCTGATGTGAGTGCTGGGAACCCAACTCAGGTCCTCTGCAAGAGCATCATGTGCTTAAGCCACTGAACCATCTCTCCAGCCTCTGTTTTTTGAGACGGGTTCTTATTATATAGCCCTGGCTAGACAAGAAGCAGCCACATAGCCCTGGCTTGGCCTCAAACTTATGGCAACTCTACCTCTGCCCGTGGATTACTGGCATGAGCTGCCATGCCCAGCCTCAGAAGGAGGTATTCAATACATCTTTTAAATTACATTTATTTATTTGTTTGTTTGTTTGTTTATTTTGTATGCGTGCATGTATGTGTGATTGGGCATGTGTGCACATACCATAGCACATGTATGGAAATCAAAAGATAGCTTGAATCAGAGGATAGCTTGTGGAAGTTGTTTCTCTCCATCCACCACATGAGTCCCAGGGATCGAATTCTGGTCATCAGGCTTGGTGGCAAGTGCCCATCTCCCCAACCCTCAATACATTTTTTATTCATATGAATGTGATGGCCATGGAGGCACACACCTGCCATCCTAGTAATTGGAGTGTAAGTTCAAATTCATTCCAGACTACACAGGATGAAGCCCTCTCTAATATACAAATATCTGAATGGAAATAGTAGTATGGTGTGGATGCCCACAAGAACACACACAGAATACTTCCAAAAGGATGTCTGACGTCTGCAACTGACTGTACCTAGGAAGTGTCGTAGGGATCGGGCACTTGAGCAGATGATAGTCTCCCTATTAAATGTGTCCCTAAAGCACCGTATGAATGTTTCCTACACACACTGGTTAAAACAAGCTAATAAAAAGTACATGAACGAAAATAATACACTGCCATCCCATTTTCTCCCTTAAGTTCTATTCAACAGACTCTGGATCCTTGGTCATATCTGCTCCTCCACAGACTGTTTGCAGGACAGACTCTTCTCTTGGCCCTCATTTTCTGCCCTTGAGTTGTCCAGGACATCTGCTTAGATGGTAATTGACCAAGGTGTAATGTGCATTAACAGCTGCACATATTCAGGGCATCCATTTGAGCACATCTTGACATTGGCGCAGAGGCTGCCTCAGGCTTCCTCTCCCCCCACAACTCACTGAGGCTCTGCTAACTCAAGTCAGTGATGCTGTTGTCATGGAAGGCCCACAAGTTCAACAGCTGAAGAGGCAACCTAAGTCTAGGGAGGTGGGATTCACAGCCCAGTCCCGGGACCAATCACTGACCAGCTTCAGCAACAATGCTGATTACCAAAGAGGGTCAAGGTCTCAAGAAGCTACTTAGAGGAGTATTTCACCATCCTTCACCTAAGCCAGTGGTGGTTTAAAAATACAACTCAGCAAAGTACAGAGCGCTCTCTACCTTTTCATTCCAACACTGTGAAGGCCAAAAAGCTTTGGGAGGAAAGAAATGAGCAACCAGCAACCCATGGCTTAATTCAACAGAACAGCACAGATATGAGATCATTTGCAAAATATAAAAAAAAAAAAAAGTGCATACAGCTACGCTGGACACTTTCTTCCAACTTATAACGTGATCATAGAGTCCCTCAAGAGTGGCTTCCAACCACAGCACAGAATGGCTGCCAAGCAGAAGGATCATTAAGATGAACCATCATGTGGAACCATCTGTACTTGTAAACCAAAGGAAACGGGAGCCTGCTTTGTCCTTTAAAAAACGAGTCTTTCAATGCTGGGGTTTTGTTTTTGAAATGTCAACCTATTACTCATTTCTCTATTTACTTTCTAGTGCCTCTGCCCTATGTCACTTTTAATAAAAACCAGCTCTGAACCAGACAGACATCTAACATTTACACAGCTTTAATTATTGCAACAGCCACAGACCTGTTAGATCTTATGCTCTACGAAACGAGATGAGCAGCAAGAAATTACTAATTAGCAAGAGCCTCATGGTTCAGTGAGTTACATTAAAACTGAGAAGGTGCCCCAAGATCTCTACCACTCACATTCAAAGAAGCGTACCTCTTAAAGCCAGGCAGTACACATAGGACTTAGTGCCCACCCTCTGTGGCCCTTACTTAAGTCCCTTTAGCCTTGGCCCTAAATGAATGTATGACATAAAATGCACCCCGCACCCCAAATTTATATTTTGTCATAATCTCCCAATAATTCAGAAAATTACTGTATTTAGAGACAAGGTCTTTAAAGTGGTAATTAAGTTAAAATGAGGTCATTAGGGTGCAACCCTAATCTAGAAGGGCCAATGTGCTTCTCAGGGGTAGAACTTAGGACCCAGACAAACAGAGGGATGATCATCTAGGATACAACAAGGCAGCCATCTACAAGCCCATGAGTAAGGCCTCGAAACCAACCACACCAACATCCTGATCTTAGACATCTCGCCTCTAGAATCGTTAGGAAACATGTGTCTGTTAATTGAGTAGGCCAAGGCACGGCAGGCCCAGCAAAAGAATACAGGGAATAAGAATGCAAAAGAAAGAGTCTTCATGATGGAATGGAAACAGCTCACAATTTAGAACTGATCAGGGGTTTGGTTCAAAGTATATTCACTACAGATTCATTAAATAAATCTGGACAATTTATTTAACTCTCCAAATTTGCTTTTCTAACCAAGGAATTGAAAAGGTAACAATGATGCCTACACCATGATTCAACAAAAATAAATGTGAAGTGGAAAGTATATATAATAATATGATGTGATACTGTAAGACCTACCATGTGGTAGGCACTATGTGTCAACAACTCTGTGGTTGCTCTTAAGTTAGGTAATATTGTCATTGTTTTACAACTAAAGAAACTGTGGCAAACATTTGACCAGAGAATCAGGGTCGAGAATCTGCCTGCCAAAATATTTCCCTGAGGCCCATGATTACAATGTAATGGTAAGATGTGAGTGGTAACCAATCTACATCCCATTTACTGTTTATCCATCTATTGATCACAGATCATAAACCAGACGGGGTGCCAAATTACAGTACCATGAGCTGGGGACAAATGCAAACAAGAAGATTAAGACTGCTCCCCATAAGACGACTCTGGCATAAGAGAAATTAAATCTCCCCAATAGGAAAGCTCCTGAGAGCAGGAAGGGAACCGCACCTCCTCAACCCAAGATGTATGCAGTAGCCCCAGCAGAATTCACACTGCACAAAATGAAGGCTTACCAGGAGTCCCATCCAAGGCAGCTTTGGCCCCAGCCAGGGTCAAGAGGCCTCCTTCCTTCAGGTGCTTTGTGGCCAAGTGGCTGGAGATGGTGGATGTCCACATACTCTGCTTCCACATCAGGTCACAGTTTTTAAAGAGTGCTGGGAAAAGGGCAAAAAAAATGCAGGCTCATCATTCCCAGAGAAGAACCCAGAAGGCAAGTTCAACTCACACTGCCCTGCACGACAAGAAGCCCTCCAGGCCCTGCTGGTCTACCAAGGAGGTCTAAAAAAAACAGAACAGACCTCAGTGGTCAGAGGCACAGGTTTAAACACAGGTCATGCTGTCCCCTGGGTCTCAGCTTCCTCACATGCTAACTGCCAAAATTTCAGCCAATAAATTTTAGCAAATAAACCTGGGGTCAACAGACTCACCAGACTGACATGGCTTCAAAAATGGTTATACTTTATGAAGGCCGTTAGATTTGTAAAAGGGACTTCTATCCCTATTCTGGCTTCTACCCCTGATAAAAATCCATGCAACGATCACCCTGCGGCCATAAAGAGGGTTTTTACAGAGTTACATTTTCATGGATGAAGTTAATGAGAGCCTTTAAGAGTCTGTAAAAGAGAGCAGGAACAGCAACCATTTCACAGCTGCCTTAGCCCTCTAGCCATTCCAGAGACTGGAAAGGAACAGGTGGTAACACATGTCGCACTGTCAGCCCCCACCTCCCCGGTTCCCAGGCTCTCTTCACAGCCCACCCTCCTCTGTGGGATAATGCTGAAAGAAAACTCTCACTAGACACCGAACGAACTTCAGCCCTGGACTTCCCAGCCTGCGGAACTGGTGAGTAGTCAAGCCCTACAAATTACCCACTGCTATCATCACGAATCAAATGAAGAGGCAGAGCTGGGGCCAGGATCCCAAAAGACAAACAGAAAGCCAGCTGGCCTGGTGCCTCATCTAGACCAGAGCCGCGTCAGCTAGACAAAGAGCAGGGCAGAAGCAATAATTAACTCGGGAAGGGACTCACACTTGGATTTGGCATTGCCCCCGGCCCATCCTCCAGCCACACAGAGAATCGCGTCTACTTTCTGGTCACCCAGGAGCTTTCCAACCTCAGCAGTGACCTTAAACAAAAGAGGCAAAAGGTGAGCTGAAGCAGACCTTGTTTTCTCTCTCCCTTCTTTTTAAGCCAGTTTACAAAGTACTTCACAATTGGCTGGGGAAATTATATGGAAGAAGTTCCATGCATTTTGGACCGTGACACCAACAACTTTTTAATATGAATTTCCTAAGGGGGGGGCCTCTATGTGACAATTCTAAAAGGCATGAGCACTTCCTGAAATCTAAACATAAAGAAAGGGGGGAAAGGGGCTTAAGAAAATCACTAGAGCCGCATGACAAACAAGTGAGGTTCTGGTATGTTCCTTTCCAAATCTTCTTCAGGAATCACAGGCTCCTGATAGGAGAAGGTTCCATTCCACTCACCCCACCCCAACTCCAAACAAAAACATTGGGGTTTTTTTGTTTTGTTGTTGTTGTTGTTGTTGTTGGTTTTGGTTTTGTTGTTGTTGTTGTTATTTTGAGATAGGTTTTCTCTGTGTAACAGCCCAGGCTGTCCTGGAACTCACTCTGTAGACCAGAATGGCCTCGAACTCACAGAGATCCCCCTGACTCTGCCTCCCGAGTGCTGGGATTTAAGGCATGTGCCAACACCACCCAGCACAAAAACATCTTTAACAAAGAAATATCATTAAGAATCACAAGAGCAAGAAAATGAGAGTCATTGAGAAATGCTAGTACATGCTGAGTACATGGGGTTAATTTCAATGGTCTCTATGTTTGAAATGTTAAAACCTTGAGAAGATATCCATACACTCTCATTATCGTTCATTAAAAGGGCAGTCTGGCATGCAGGCCATGCTGGCCAACCATTGTGGCTCTTATTGGCTGGAATGTCTGAGGTAATGCCTCTGAAGTGTTCAGTATGCTCTCTCTTTTGAAAACTCGTACCAAGACCCGGAGTCTCTCCAACAACATCTCCATTGAACTATTACTTCTTTTCTGAAGCCTCAAACTGTTCCTTCAAAGGGAATGTCCAGCCAGTGAAAATCAAGCTTTTCCAGAGAACCACACTTAATGCTTTCCTTTCATGCAGATTCTAGAATCCTGTGTCTTTTACCTACTCTGACTATATTATTTGTTGACCTTCCTCCTATGACCTTGAACAATCTTAGAGCCCCCCTCCCCTTCTTTCAGAAGCCAAGTCTCTCAGGCCAGAACCTAGACCAGCAGTCCTCAACCTGTGGACCATGAGCCCTTTGGGGGTCAAACAACCAGTTCACAGGGGTCATCTAAGACCATAGAAAAACACATACATTTACATTAGAATTTACAACAGCAGCAAAATTACAATTATGAAGTAATTTTATGGCAGGGGGTCACCACAACATGAAGAACTGCATTAAAGGGTCCCAGCATTAGGAAGGTTGAGAACCACTGACTAGACCCTGACTGCCAGAGGCTGCATCAACTCCCCACATCTGGACGAGTACAGGAGCCATGCCACGCTGCCTACTCTTCAAGGGAGCACAGAACAAGCAGCAGCTATGGACCATCTGACTTTAACCTACGCTTCATTCATGTAATAAAGTAAGGCAGTTCCAAATTGCAGCCTCTTAAACTTCTAGAGTCAATTCTATTCTTAGTTCTGCATCTCTTCCCCCTGGTTGAATGTCTTGACCAGGGGACCAATTTCACATGCACTAAGACTAACTTTTCTCTTCCGATGCCTCAAAATTAAAATCCAAGTATCATGTAGTTGACTCTGAGACTCACAATGAGATGAAGAGAAGTAGAGATCTTAAAAAGCTAGGATTAAAATAACACATTTTGCCCTGCTGACACATTCTATCTAGTCAAGGCTCAACATTCTATTTAGTCAAGGCTCAACATTCAAAAACCTATATGGTGGCTAGCAGGATGGTTCAGCAAATAAAAGTGTTTCCCATATAGACCTGTTAGTTAGTTTAGCCCCTGGATCCAGGGGTGGGAGGCAAGAACTAACTACCAAAAGTTGCCCTCTGACCTCCGTACATCAATTACAGCATTTACGCCCACTTTAACACTCTTAATCATTCATTTGCCTCCCTTTCTCCCGCCTCCAGTAACAAAACTAACAATAATAATGATGAGTAAATAAACCCACATTGCCGTCAGAACGTATACCTCAGAACTGAGGAAATGCTGAAGGCAGAACCCACACTTGGAAGGACTACGGCTCTCCAAGCCCACGCATTGCTCTTCTCCCGAGTTTCCGCTTTCACTGCTTTATCCACGTGATTGCTTTGAGGCAGGTAAAAGCACAACCATAAAATCCACTGCCCAGGCACAAACCATAGCTAATAGCTTTTGCCACTCTCCTACCTGCGTGACCTTAGGCAAAGACCAGGAACTCTCTGAAAGTCTTTCCCACATCTGTGGTTTAAAACAGCCAAGGAACACGAATCGTTGAGACCACCAGAGAGAACACAGCAAGGTAGACCCACATACAGATTGAGTTCGTATCAGGGAACTCCTGGCCTAACTCTAGCACTAACTAGCTTCTCAGACTGTCACTTACTGGCTGAAACCTAGTGACCCCACTGTGAAGTGGCCCACCTGCCTATCCAGGAGTCCCTGAAAACAGAGTACAACACACAGGGAAGGAGGCAGGGATTTCCTTGAGAATGAGGGTGGGAACACTGGCCTGAGTCCTCCAGGCAGAGGATCAGAAGGGATCTTCCAGAGGGAGGACCCACTTAAGAACCTCTAAGATACTCATACTAAAACATCCACCAAAAAAAAAAAAAAAAAAAAAAAAAAATCCATCCAGATGGCAATGGTGGTCCTTCTGAGGAGCAGCACTATCTTGGAGGAAAAGGCAGAATTACCATTTATTTACATATTTCTAAAGTTCTATATGGTTTCCTATTTCACAATTTGCATATAATTTCATAACTGAAAATAATATATTGCTAGTATTTATCTTTGAACAAGGTTAACTTCACTTTTCAAAATATATCAGATAGACAAAGATGTCTAACCACACTATTCTTGTTAAATAGTAAAACCAAACAAAAAATGAACTTAATTAAGAAAAAAGACTGAGGCATACAATAAAGAGAAACTAAGTAAGCCATAGCCAATCAGCAAAATAAAATATTATACATCAACAAAGCATTTACGTGAGATAAAGTATTTCAACTAAAGGGTAAAGTTTTAAAAATCTAACATCAATATAAAACATATGACATGCAAAAGCAGTTATCACACACAGCATGCAAAATAAAGACAAAGAAACATGCCAAAATAAGCTAGTCAGAAATGGATCCTAAAACTTAGCTTTGTTTTTGCTTTTAGTTTTGTTTTCCGCTTTTTCTAAGTTTTCCTTGGAGGATTTGGGAATTGGCAGACAAAGGACACAGCCAGAGAAACCCACCCTGGGCCTCTCCTGTCACAGTGAGGGGCCTTTTAGAATTACCTGGTCAGCCTGCTCTGTAAATGAGTCTGTCATTTTAACAATGACACTGGCACTGGCCTCTTCATTCTCCACCACGTCGATACTGGCGACCCACTGGAGCAAGAAAAACAGTTTGGGGTGACAGTCAGTGAGTTGTTACTTCTCGAAAGAGCTACACCCAGAATTGGGAACAACAGGGAAAGTGAAGAGGCTCAAACTGAAATGCATGGGACAGAAAAATGTTCCAGTTTGCAACTTGGGATTCTGAAATATTTGCATATACTTATCTTGGGAATAGGAATGGAGTTTAAACACAAAATCCACATTTCATATGCACATTTCATATACATTGTATACTCGGTCTAAAAGAAATTTTACATGGTGCTTTTAATAATCTTGAACATGCAATAGGTTTCATGTCATGAAACTTCTCAGCTGGGGCATCCCATAGTCCTTAAAAAGCTTCAGATTTAGAAGCATCTCAGATTTTTGGATGCTTACCATGTAAACAAAAAGCCACTAGAGAAAGGAAATAACAACTGATCTCCCAGGCATCCTTCAGGGGCCACTGACTACGGCTGACCCACCTCCTACCACACTTCATTCACCCCAAGTCATGGTGTTCCTTCCTCTTCCTTGCTGGACTCTGAAGGCCAAACTCTACATGTACCTAGAAACACCCGAAGTCAGCAGAGCCTCTGTAAAGAGCCCATAGTGAGAACCAAAGGCTTTGCTGGCCTATGATCTCTGCCACAAATACTTAAACCTGCTAGCACAGGAGTCGGCTACAAACAATATGGAGGAGTGGGGCCTGGATGAGCCATCCTTGCAAATGCCAGATGCCGAAATATAAACTACACACGCCACATGTTGTTATTCTTTTTATTTTATAAAACCATTTCAAGCGTAAAACCCTCCACAACTCTTGGGTGCATAGAGATGGATAGCTGTCCAGTTGTCCTATGGAAGTCGCCCCAGCTCTGCAGTAGACAGATGGGCCTTCAGTGTAGATGCCCAACTCAGGTACTAATGCTGGCTCAGCCATAAAGTGCCAATCTTCCTCATCAAAGAAAGCAGGTGAATGATTAACAGGGTTAGTAAGAATAAGAACAAAATGAGATGGAGGATACTCACTCCTAGCATCACTGAGTTTGACTGCAGAAACCTCCAGGGTCCTTCAGGCTGAAGACCCCAGAGGTCAGTATCTATCTTTAGCTGCAAGTACAGCATCATTCAACAACACTCATTACCTGTATACCACAAACCATGGGGAATAATACTGAGACAAAGTCGGCTCCACCCCAGCCCTCCCTAGGGTGCCAAGAAGGAAAGGGAAACAGAATTGGGGGTAAATTAGCACAGCAGACCCAATGCAAAGGCCAAGGAGGGACCCTGGCTAGTAGCTGGCTCCCTGGCTCATGCTCAGCTGTTTTCTTATGCAGCCAAGGCCCAGCCTGCCTAGAGATAGTGCCATCCATAACAGGCTAAGTCCTCTCACATCAATTATCCATCAAGATAAGCTCTCAAAGACACGGCCACAGGCGAATCAGCTGAGCAACTCATCCACTGAGGTTCCCTCTTCCAGGGTGACTCTAGGTTGTCAATGTGACAATAAAAGATAACCAGTGGAGGGGGGGGGGGATCAATGAAGTCAGAGAAAGCTGACAGGTAGGATACAGGGCCCAGTTGAGGCAGACAAAGCCACACCTTCAATGCGGCCTTTGTCTCCACCCTCCATCTTCGCAGATCGTGAAAGACACCCCAGTCTTCCAATGTTCTAAACAGATAGTGATATTATTTTTGTACCACACTGAAGCCAGGACAAACTCCTGGGCCCTTCTCTCGATCCCAGGGGATCCCTTGCAGTAGTAGGCTGCTGCTTCTGCTAACTAAACTCTCAGGAAGGTGCTCCAAAGCCCCAGGGCTGACTCTAGGACAAGTCTCCTGTGCTGAACCATGCTGATCCCTGCTAAGAGGCTGGAGCCAAGATCAGCTCCGTGCCCATTTGTCCTCTGGGAGTGGACACCTGACTAGGCAAAGTAGTTGAAATATCCTTAACTAAGCAAAGATGTCAGCAGCTGCGGACTTGAGCCTTCGACTGCCAGATCCAACAGGGCTAAAGCAACACGGGTAATAAAATTTAGCCGCAGTATTGGTGACAGCTAGCATTTAAAAGGCTTTTACGTGTTATTCCATTGAACCATCACGATCGACCCAAAAGTAAACAAGAACATTATCGTCACTTTTATTTTACTGGGAAACTGAGACTAGAGGGCGTTAATCAATTCAAGGTCACTGGGCTAATAACTTCGGGCAGCCCAACTCCAGAGTCTCCCTTCTGCCTCTCCCCTCCCGAGTCATGCTGGACCTTCTGGGCCTGGAGGAAGCCTAAGGAGCACCTACACCACACGCTCCCTGCAGGGCAAAGGCTCGACACCTCTGGCCTAGAACAGACCGGAGCTTGCGAGCGTAGCCTAGTCAAGGGTGCACAGGGAGGGTAATCCCTCCCACCCACCCCCTTCTCCAAGTGTCTGCCGCTCGCAGCGGCCGTCCCGCAGCGTTACCCAGTTGCGGGCTCGGAAGGCCTGCACGCAGCGCGAGCCCAGCGCGCCCCGGCCGCCGTACACCAGCACCCGGCGCGCCTCGCCCGAAGCTGCCATTCTTCTCCTGACAGGCTCCCGCGGGACGTACGAAAGACCAAGCGCGATCGCACTGCGGTGGCAGCGGCTATCCCACGCGGAACTCAAGTGGGTTGCCCGCCCCTACCTGCGCTCCGCCCCCGAAGCTCCGCCCCGGGAGACGGAGCCATTGCCGAGCCACGCCTCCCACTTCGGCCAATAGGAGGGCGCCAGTTGGGGCGCGTGATCTCGACTGTGCCCCGCCCTAAGGCGGAGATACATTAAACCACGCCTCCCCTCGGTGAGGGCGGAGACTCTCAGCCGCCTAGGTACGCGCTCTCTACTGCGCCCCGCCCATCTGCCCCGCCTCCGCCGCCCGTGAGCCAATAGGAGCGTAGCTACCTAGGCGCCTGCTCTACATTCGGCCCTGTGACCCGCCCTCGCTTGTCGGCCAGTAGGCGCGCAGCACTTTCTAAGCTCGGAACACTACCAGCCTTGTGGACAGCAGCAAAGTTCCGCCCTCAGGCAAGCGATCTTTTAGGAGCGCCACGCCCCAGCCAGGAACACGAGTTCAGTGGTGCAGAAGCTAAGTGGCTGAAAGTAATTGCAGACACTTAGTAGACCACCTAAAATATTTTAACCCCCAAATAAAAGTATGAACTTTGCTTGACCCCATTGCCTAATAGCTGTGTGGCCTAACTAATTCCTTCAGTTCTTCTGTGCCTCAGTTGATCCTCGCTAATAAAATGTGAATAATAGTCTGTGCCTCTAAGAGTTGGAGGAAAGAGTGTGAAAGGTACATCGAGCAGTGTGCGGCTATCAGTATTAGTCTTATCGGTACTGGTTATTAAAATTTACTGAACCTCTTAGACGTCTGTTACATTTTTTCCAAATGGAAGACAAATTGTCTATCTGGGGATGCATTTAAAGGTGAAAATCTGCCAAAACAGTGATACAAAATTTGTAGTGCTCTATAGTTTAAATGTTTCCATTTCTGGAATTCATGCCTTTAAAACAGAGAATATGGTGGGGAGTTGTTACTATATTTAAAATAGTATTAGTAGATAGCACAAGAGGCTTAGTCTGGTGGGAGCACAAATTTAGCTATGGTAAGTTTTAGGTCTGTCCTTACACCTCTCTGGCTACGTGTAAGCAAGGGTTATCCTGGATCTACATTTGAGACCCACCAAATGATGCCAACCTTCCCCCAACAGATCCTGTGTCACCCACCATTGGTAGGTTAATGATTTCTGCTCATGAGCACAGAGTTTCTTAACAACTGCACTGCTGACCTTTAGCACCAGATAACTGGAACTGAGAGTGGCCGGTCTGTTTATAGTACTCACAGCATCTCTGGACTCTAACCCTAGGAGTCAATAGCAAGCCCCTGCCCCCAGTCATAAAGATCAAAACTATCTCTAGCCAGGCCTGGTAGCATAAGCCTGGAATCCCAGATACTGAGGCTGAGGCAAGAGGACCACGAGCTCAAGGTCTCCCTGGACCACAGACTGAACTCAAGGCCAGACTAGGTAACTTAATGAGACCCTGTTTCAAAATAAAAAGAGTGCTAAGGATGTAACCCAATGATGAAGCATTTGCCTAACATGCCCAAAGACTTAAACTCAATCCCTGGAGCCAGGGGGAGGGAGAAGAAGGGAGAAAAAAACACTCTAAATATTGCCAAAGTTTCCCTGAGGGGTAAAGATCACCTTGAGCTAAGAACTGCTATCTGTCTCTGCTGTAGCCTTCGGAAACAGATAGTATATTGAACTTCTTTGTGCACCTCCAGCCCACAGGATGCCTTGTAGACAACACAGTTTTATCTGTAACAGGTGAGACCTGAAGACCTATGTCAGCAGACATCAGGATGTGGCTGGCAGAACATTCCACTGTCAGGAGCTGCATTACCATCCAAAATAGAATTGTTGAGAAACCTAGAGGGAGCGAAAGGCACATTTATGTAGTGCCCTCCTCGTGGCAGACAGTTTTAAGCCATCTATGTGTACAAGTTCACTTTTCTGCACACAACAGTCCTATGACTGGCTGTAAATACATGGGAGTCTCAAACACCTGCCTAAGAGAGTTACTTTGAATCTGGTCTTTGATAGCTGGAATTCCTCTCAACCAGCACTTGAGTCAGCACGGCATGAGCTTGCTAGAACTCAGGCATTAACTCATAGAGTTTTTTCTGAAAGCCCTCAAAACATTGAAAGTTGATATAAGCCCATCATTTAACACAGAATTGTAACTCCAAGTCATAAGTACATCCTATCTTCTAAATATACCTTTAATGTTAAACTAAGAATATCAGCTAATATTATTTGTCATATATTAATACGCCAAATAGTCTTCAAGGGCTCTTATATGCATTGTGTCATTTGTTGGCAGATAAACATTTTTTTTATTTCCAGGCCACTGTGGTAAAGATAAGCCATTGTATTTCAAAGACCCATATTCCAGCCCAGTGTCTCCATTACTTTGCCCATAAGAAAAAGAGTGGCCTGGCCCACGGGGTTGCTGGAGCATCAGAAATGCAAAATCATACACTAAAGCCCTTTGTTGTCTGTTAGAGCTCCCTACAAGCTTCAGAAATACTGCTCTTTCCATTATGGAGAGGCTACTTTAGTGAGTCCCCTCATGAGCAGGACTTCTCTTCTATAACATGTCGCTTCTATTACATGTCCATATCTCCAAGAAAATCTCAGGTTCCTACTGACCAACAAATGTAACTTCAGAAGCCCCTCCAGCTATAGGAAACATTGGAAAGTTTATTGAGCTGCCTTTGCCCAATTTTGCTCCATACATACATGGATGGATGGATGGATGAATAGATAGATAGATAGATAGATAGATAGATAGATAGATAGATAGATAGATGACAGATAGATGATTGACAAATGATAGATGAAAGATACATAGATGTATAAATAGATGATTGATAGATAGATAGATAATAGGTAGGTAGGTAGATAGATGATACATACATACATACATAATACATGATGGATGGATGGATGGATGGATGGATGGATGGATGGATGGATGGATGGATAAATAGGTAGATAGATGATATAGATAGGTGATAGATAGATAGATAGATAGATAGATAGATAGATAGATAGATAGATAGATAGATAGATAGATAGATAGATAGATCTATCTTGAGTTTTTGATAACTTCTCAGCCCGGCAGGTGCCTTGCTCCTATAATCCTAATGCCCAGAAAGCTAAGGAAGGACTTCCTGCAAATCAAAGTCTGAGATGCATTGGGAGGATGTACAAAAAGAAAAAGAAATAAAGGTGTCTGGCCCATGTCAGATGCCATGGAAAAGTGGGAGCAGGGGATAGGATGTCCCTGTGATCACAATAAACAGATTTCATGTTACCGTTCATCCAGCAACAAATCCATACAGTTCTAATTCATACATTTCAATTTAAGCCTTATGAACCAGGGTTGATTAATGGTATTGGTAACAGTTCCAGAGACTCTGACAGCAGTGACATTTTAGAGAAAGAAATGCCAGGGCACGCCTGGAAGAGATCGACATTTGATCCTGCACATTGTCGCTAACACATGTGAGCGCTGATGGGTCCGTTCTGCTTTGCTTCTGCCATGCAATTTTTATTTTTTTAAGTCTAGTTAGCATCCTTTGTCAGCAGTTCTCCCTGGCTTTGCTTGGTAATAACTCTCTGGTCCTTATGGCATCCACATCACGATTACTTAAATACTCGAACGGAGGAACAATTAAGCCTCTGCTGAAACCGTAGTCCAGTGGGAGATATAGGGTTACTTCCTTGGGTAACACACTCTGCTCTATCGAGTCAGGGGAAGATCACCTGCAGAGGCTGGGATGGGCATGTAGTAAACACAAGCTGAGGAGGCAGGCACTGAAGGAGGATGAGGAGATGGACTGGAAGTCTTGACTTGGTGTGTATGGAGCTGGCTATCACCGAGTGTCTGAAGATGACCACTTGCCCTACTGCTGCCCAGAGCCCTGGAGGATGATCTGCACTCACTAGCATGCCTGGATGGTTCAAAAAGGCGTGGTACGGGCTGGCGTCTCTACTCAGCTTCTCTTCCTTCCTTCTGATCATCGTTGCCTTGGCTGTGCCCCATTGGTTGAGTGGGAAGATCCTGTGTCAAACTGGAGTGGATTTGGTCAATGCCACAGACCCAGAACTGGTCAAATTCATCGGGGACATTTACTATGGGCTCTTCCGAGGTTGTAAAATACGGCAATGTGGGCTCGGGGGTCGCCAGTCCCAATTTACAAGTGAGTATGTGAGTATATTACGGCATGTAAACTGGTGTGTGCATTTTTGTTTTACAGGAGTGCTCATGTCTAAGTGAGATTTGACTATTGCCTATCTAAGACAAAACATCAAAATCTATAGGCAGCCAATAGCTCCTGTGTAGCAATGCAAAGAGAATTTTTTTCTTTTCTAAAAGAGATAAACAAAATACTAGAAATAGGAATTTGTATAGTTTGTAGTTTACTTCTAGTAATAATGATTAGTAAAATATCGAGTACTCATGTGTCAAGCATCCCACTAGAAGCTGCGCATTGACTGATTCTTTTAAGATTTACAACACACTTATAATGAAGGCATCATGAATGCTCCCATTTTTCATCAGAGTACATTGAGGCTTGAGAAGTTACATTATTCACCTGGGGTCACTCATTCTGCCAAGTAACAACAGAGCCATGCCATGTGTGTGACTCTGGCAGTCTTCACTACGTCAGTGTACAGGGGCAGACTGCCTGCAAAAGGGGGCCGCCAGGAAGCATGGTGACTGCTCCCACATCCATGTATGTGAAAGCTTCACAGCCTGAGGACTTTGCTGGGAGCAGACTTCTGGAGTTTGAAGAGCAGCTGACACATTTCCTGGCAAGGAGACTGAGGAAGGCGCGTGATGGTTTAAAGATGAGCAGCCAGCAGCACTGGCCTGAGTTCAGAGCTCAGAAGGTAAACAAAGTAGCCCCATGAAGACTTAAGGCTGGAGTCCAAAAATGGCTTAGGAAAGATCTTCTGGGAAAGAAAAAAACAAGACAATCCATTAGATCACTAGTAAAAATAGTGTCCTACAAAACTATAGTTAATCAATAGCTTGTCAGTACATGGGGATTAGAAATCTCACCCATCACTTGATTTCTGTATCTCAGAACTGTGTGGGAATGTTTAAAAACCTGGCCAGGACATGCATCTCATTAAATACAGAAAAATAGAAGGTTGTATCCCTTGACAAACATTATACAAATGCTCTTCACTTCTATATAGAAAGGAAAGACGTGTTCATTATATTTGAGAAAAACAATCTCTGAGTATATTTATATTCACCTAGCAATTAAAATGGACCTTAAGTATTGGGGAAATAACTCCATTACTACCACAACCTAGGGGGCCGGAGAGGTGGCTCAGGCTTGGTCACATACAAGCATGTAACTCTAGTGCTGTCTTGAGAGTAGAGACAGACAGATTGCTGGCTGCTAGCATAGCTCTGAGTTCAGTGAGAGACCCTGTCTCTAAGAAATAAGGCAGAGATTGATACAGTAGGACATCCAATGTCCTCTTCTGTTCTCTGAAAGCCCACACACAGATGTACAAACTACACACATACACACACACACACACACACACACACACACACACAAGTAGAAGTTGAAAAATAATCATACAAATAAACAAAGAAAGGGATATGTTAAAAAGAGACTATGACAATGGTACTTGATCTGAATGGTCTGGCTGCCACTATGTCCGTGGGACACTTATGAAACCTTAGTATGTGGGAGCATGGCAGAGCAGCCTAGTGCCTGTGGTCCTCTCATGTGCTAGTGGTACCTGAATGCTAGTGGGAACTGAGCCATCCTCAGCTCCCAGAAACTTAAACTGCTTCTAATGGGAAGTTTCTCTCCTGCTCCTTCCTTCTAAGAAAGATAACCATAAGAACCATCCGTTCCCTCTAGTGTGATCTAGTCTCAAGCATCAAAAAACGTGTGATATGCATAGAAGGTGTTTCATTTTCATCTGTGAGTCAGGCAGTGTTTGAGAATGTTTTGTTTTCAGCTGCTCTTTCGGGTTGTCCCAGAGGATGTATAAAGTGTTCATTCACAGTACCTTAGAAATGTTCATTCACAGTAACTTAGAAGTGTTCATTCACAGTACCTTGGAAAAGATCATGCTTGAAAGCTCTCAGGAAGCCTGAGGTAGCTTCCTCCTTCCATCGTGTGCTGTAGAGACATTGTATGTGTATTATTACCTCTCTAGAGACGATCTAAATTCCTTCAGGGCACATCTCTCAAGTCCAGTACAATGTAAACTGGAAGTAGCTATGGAGTACATTAGCATTTCCCACCCTTCACAGGATTCCCCACTTTCTGAAGGTCTACAGAAGAATATCCCTGTTCACAGGGTAAATCAGCAGAGAGGAGCTTGGGAAAGTGCTTTGTGAACTTTAGACTAGGGGATTTTTATCACGTCTCACTCACAAACAGCCTCTTTCCTCACCATCACAGAGACTCTTCTGGGAGACTCAACTCCCTCATTAGTCATGGGAACACCAAGACATTTGCCACCACCAACCATCTAGAACTTCGGAAATAAAAGTAATGCTGGGGTAGCTGCAGAAAGAAAGCAGCAAGCATTAAATGAATGGCATGGGTGCATTCAGGGGTACTGTTGAGTAGACACAAGCCAGGCACCACCAGGAAAAGAGACAACAGAGCAGACCAGTGCCTGCCCTGAGAAGCCTGCTGTGTGACTTAGGAGACATGGAGCACATTCGGACTAGACCATAGTCACTAGAGAATCTCAGATGCCACACCGGGGTTCATACCCTGACTTTATGATGACATTTTATTAAAGAAGAACTTGTGAATTAGAGATATCAATACATGAAATAACTTCTGTGAATACACCTAACTTACATTATGTTGAAGTTTAGCTCTCTAGTCCCCTTCCCACATCTTACCAAAGAATTCTCTCCCCAAGGGCTAAAACCTGGATCTGTCTTCCAATTCTGTGATTATTTATTTATCTCACCAGGGCAAAAAAATCAGGAACAAACAAATCATGTAAGTTTAAATGCCGATAGAATAATATTCAGGTATTGCTTCTTAGATTAAAAAAAAAAAAGCTTAAACTCAAATTGAGCCTTCTAGAATCTGAGCTACACTGTGATTAAAATTTTAAACTATTTTTTTTGAAACAGGGTTTCTCTGTGTAGCCCTGGCTATCCTGGAACTCACCCTATAGACAAGGCTGGCCTCAAACTCACAGAGATCTGCCTGTCTCTGCCTCTGCCTCCCAAGTGCTAGGATTAAAGGTGTGTGCCACCACCACACACAATTTTAAACTTCTTTATCTAAGGTTTCTGATTTTTCTCCTATCAGCCCTTTCGCAGAATAGTTAGGCATTACTACGGGCTACGTGGTCTTGGCTAAACGATTTAACTTCTCTAAACCTCAGTTTCCACGTCTGCAAGAATAAGAGAGGGTGACCTGGGGCGCAAACTCAGTCAGCAAAGCGCTCCTCATGCGAGCATGGAGACCTCAGCTCCATCCCCACCACCCATGTAAAAAGCTAGGTATAGAGGCATGCCTTCGTAATCTTAATGTTGGGGCGGTAGAGATGAGAGGGTCCCCAGGATTTGTTAGCCAGCAAACCTGGATTAAGTGGAAAGCCCTGGGTCTCAGTGACAGACTCTCAAAAACAAGGTGGAAAGCATCTGAGGAATACCCTGAGGCTGATCTCTGGCCTCCACATGCATGAGCACTCACATGTACATGTACACACAGACACAGGAAGGAGAGAGAGGAGCAAAAGGAAGAATGTGTATGAAGGGGCTGTACACAGCTTATACCTGATTATCAATGGCGGCCATGGATCAACTGTGTTCGTCGCTGTGGATTCCAAGCTGCAAACCTCAATTTCATTAAGTGAGAAATGCCTAATCTTGGAAATGGTACAAACATGAAAAAGGAGTGAGCCACAGTGTTCTGGGGGCAATACCGTGCAACAGAGTTAAATATAGAGTTCTTCTTAAAAACTGAAGGAAACCCAGCACACAGGAGGCAGAGGCAGGCAGATCTCTGAGTTCAAGGCCAGCCTGGTCTACATAGTGAGTTTCAGGACAGCCAAGGCTACACAGAGAAACCCTGTTTGAGGGTATTGGGGGAGAAAAACCTAGTGGAACAAACTGTTAAACTGAAACTCCTAAAGAAAGACTTGAATTTCTGAGTAGTAACATATAAAAGGTAATTAACACCTTGGTTCCCAGGAAGTTCCTGAGCCAGGAGTAATCCACATGAATGTGAATGTGAGCCAGAGATTCACCCTGTGCCAATAGTCTGGATGATTAATTAAGACACTTCAGCTGGAGGCTGTGGATTGAGTACTCTTGACCTCCTTCCTCACATCAGTCCTTGTGCCCCAGGTTCCCTCTTCTTCGTCGTCATAATATGGTTCTCAATTTCTCATTTAATCAACTCCAAATATAGGTTCATATCATCATGTGCCTGTGGCCAGTTCTTTCTAAACTCTGCATTGTGATGTCATAACTAAATTTATTCAACCACTTCGTTGACTGGAGGAATTAATCTATCTCCATACATTTGCTATTGTAATGAACAGCCAATGTATGCTTTGATAGATGCTGCCTTTGATCACATTGCCTTTTAATGGGGATATAGGACTGAGCATCCCTATAAGATTTGAGAGTGCCTTTTTCCTACCCTGTCCTGCCTGTGCCTGGGGCTTATGTGAAGTGCAGCAGCCCTGGCCAGCGGGGTCTTCAACGGGGACCTAAAGGGAGGGCCGGCGAATGAGAGGGACAAGAGACACAAAGAATGAGAGCAAGACAGGACCTCTGGTCAAGCTCCAAAATTTAATTTTTCTCACAAGGCATATATAGGTAGGCAAAGGGGGTTGTGAGCAGGAAGGGACTTAGTAATGGGGGTTGCAAGCAGGACGGGACTTAATTATGGGCCGTTCTGCCAGCAGGAAATGTTGCTCTGAAGGTTATCTATCTATTCTTGTCTAACTGCTTAATTGCCTAACTGCAGCAGGTTCACCTGATTTCTGAGAAGAGGTTCTGGTATTTGTAACAAGAGGTTCTGGTGCTATGGAGACTTAAGCAAGGCCTAGATCTAAGAAAAGAAGAGAGAAGCCCAAATATGGCAGCATGTGTGTCAAGGGTCCCTTAGGCTTATGGCTCCCATCATGCAGCAGTTTACATCAGATCCCACCCAGGACTACAGGGTCAGTGTTATGTCCACTGTGGGGTACATTTGGATTTGTGTTCACTCTACCAGGATGAAGATTCCTAGGCAACTAACAAGTGATAGCTCTAGGGTGCACAGACCCATCGCAGGAAGTCTCTTGGTTTTGGAAAACCCAGCATTTTTGTGTCTTGCCCTTATCCTCTACTTACTTAGCTTGAGATAAGCAAGTCCTGGCATTAGGAAAGGAGCCACGCTCTGACCTTGAAATAATGTCTCTCTCCACAGTCTTCCCACATCTGGTGAAGGAGCTCAATGCAAGCCTCCACGTCACGATCCTGCTGCTGCTCTTCCTGGCCTTGGCCCTGGCTCTGGTCAGCATGGGCTTTGCTATTCTCAACATCATTCAAGTCCCCTACAGGGCAGTCAATGGCCCTGGTGGCATCTGCCTTTGGAATGTCCTGGCAGGTAAGAAGCCCCCAGGGGAGGGAAACTGGTGTCCACACCATCAGGCTGGGCTCCCAAGTGTTAACCTTGTGGGGGCCCTTAGTCTAGTTAATGAAAGAATTTAAAAACATACTCAGAAGGAAGCTAAGGTGCATTTTTATTGGAGTCTGGGAGAAAAACAAGAGAGAAGACAAGCTCTAAATCTTGCTACCTGCCAGGAGGAGGGAGATGAAGAAGAGAAAGTCCGTGACTTCAGAAAGCAGTCAGCTTCAGCGACAGAAGTTAGTAAGCTGCGTGGTGAAAAGAGAGGAGAACTTTAGCAGAAGCCCCACGGTGTCCCAGAAAGCGTGCTTAGGCCCCTGGCCAGGATCTAAACAGTGAAAACTTTGGAGAAGTTCCATTTTTCAGAAGGGTGGGCAGGCTGCCGGAGTGGCTCCAGAAAAGAAGGGACTTTGAAGAAAGGTAAATAAGTTATCTTATTAAGGGTTTAATTGCTCCTCCCATCCCCTTAGCACATCCACATATAAGCCAGATTTCTCAAGGGAAAGGAAAGTCCTAAAGCCCTAAAGTCCGCCATGGAAGGGTAGACTCTTAGTTGGGTGATTGACAGGCTGAGCTCGAGTAACTCTTAAACAGAAGGGACACTAGAATGCAATGTTTAGGGTAGTTTGGAATGGTAGGTCTCCACCCAGAGCCAGAGATAGAATTTTTTTTTTTTTTTTTTTTTTTTTTTTTGGTTTTTCGAGTCAGGGTTTCTCTGTGTAGCTTTGCGCCTTTCCTGGAGCTCACTTGGTAGCCCAGGCTGGCCTCAAACTCCCAGAGATCCGCCTGGCTCTGCCTCCCGAGTGCTGGGATTAAAGGCGTGCGCCACCAACGCCCGGCCAGAGATAGAATTTTAATTATATCCTTTGACCAGGAAGAACTAGCTTCTCCTTAATGGGTCTCAATCAGGTACCTCCACCCATATGGTCATTTGGATCCTAAAGAGAGTCTTCCCTTTCCAGTATTACAAGAAAAACAGAAGGTAGGGTCCAAAGACAGGCAGGAGGGATAAAAACTGACCATGAGGGAAGGGGTCCACCCTTAATGGTCTCTAAAGCCATCAAGTCTTGTAACATAAGTAGTCGGATGAAAAGTATGAAGAAATTAAAATATTTACTCTCCGCTCTTTCACATGCCCCTCACTGGGTCCAAAATTTTGGTGGGAAAAGGAATGTTTTCTTTGCTGAAAAGAAACAGTGTTGTGTTCACATAGGTTAGCTAATATATGGACACCTGGAAAGTAAGAGTTACCTTTAATTATGTACTTAATACATCATCTATAATGACAACAACAAAATCCTATGAAAAAGAAGTCTCAGAAAACCCATATGGGACGGTCAAGGTTCCACTGTGGCAATAATCTCTCACCTCCTTAGCCATGTATAAGAGGATTATAATGTGTAAACACAAATACTGGTTTTGTAACATATATTATAGTGCATCCGTTGCTATGTATTTGCCTTTGTATATAAAGGCTAGCTATCCTGTACAATCACCAGGACTGCAGGTGTCTTACCTCGGCAGACTCTTACCATAAAAAGTATTCAGGCCTACTCTATTAAATAAATACTTATTTCTGTACATATCTAGAAAGTAGAGTCTACATTTCTAGAGTCCTAGGACTCTAATTAAGTGGTTCTCAACCTGTGGGTCTTCGCCCCTTTGGAGATCATGGAGCAAATATTTGCATTACAATTCATAACAGTAACAAAATACAGTTATGAAATAGCAGTGAAATAATTTTGTGGTTGGCGGTCACCAGCATTAGGAAGGTTGAGAACCACTGTTCTAATTCCACTGATGACATCCTAACAAATAGGCAATCAGAAAAAACATATTGTCAAAACAAATAAAAATGTAAACAGCCTTTGCCTGTGAAAAATCCCATAGATGGGGCTTATGGAGAGGAAATGGAAAAGAACACAGTTCCTAACATCTAGAGTCCCAGAAGCAAGGCCGTCCTTTAAAATGTAGGCATGGCTCCAGAATAAGATAGTACACATGTTTTTAAAGTCATGCCCTTATAGAACAGTTAACAACCCAGGAACATCCTGGGTGAAAGGAAAAGAAACCAAATTTAAAATCAAATTAAAAATACCTTTGGTTGTATTCAAAAGAATGAAATATAAGAAACATACTAATGTGTACAAAGTATGCCTGGTCTTTAGGGTGAAACTAAATTTTATTTTTCATGCTTATAGTTGTCTCTGGTCTCCAAAATTTCTTTAGTGACTGTGTAACAATCTTTTAAAAACATAGAAAATAGCCGGGCGGTGGTGGCGCACGCCTTTAATCCCAGCACTCGGGAAGCAGAGGCAGGCGGATCTCTGTGAGTTCGAGGCCAGCCTGGGCTACCAAGTGAGCTCCAGGAAAGGCGCAAAGCTACGCAGAGAAACCCTGTCTCGAAAACCAAAAAAAAAAAAAAAAAACATAGAAAATACACCCTTTTTTTTCATTGTTTTTTTAAAGACAAGGTCTTAATCTGTATCCCAGCCTGAACTCCAATTCACGGTGACCCTCCCGTTTCAGTCTCTCATGTGTTACAATTATGAGTCTCCACACACAGTTAAGAATGGGTTTTTGTTTTGTTATTTCTCCCCTTTTTTTTTTCTCTCTCTCTCTCTTTTAAGACAGGGTCTCACCACATAGTCCTGGCTAGCCTGGAACCCTCTATGTAGACCAGGCTACTCGCAGTCTCACAGAGATCCACCTGACTCTGCCTCCCAAGTACTGGCATTAAAAGCGAGCATCACCTTGCCCACCCTTCCCCACCTCCTCCTGATTCTCTTTTTGTAGGTCAATTGTCTTCAGACTTGCAATCCTCCTGCCTTAGCCTCTCAAGCCTTTGAATTATATACATTCACTACCAGACTCAGTTTGTTGTGTCTTTTTGACTGTCAAGTTCAATTAAAATGGGGGAGGGGACCCACCAAACAACTTCTAAGTTTTGCTCAATTGCTAGGGAGTTAAATTTGGAGGTTTGGAATTCCAGCATTTCCACCCTCTGTAGAACAGTGCAGCCAGAAGGCAAAACCTCACCCTACCAAATAGGATCTTACCTCTTTGTACACAGTGCTCACCATCTATACAGAAGGCATAAGAGGTCTAGAAAGTGGTCCTCTAATGGGGATACTACTGGAAAGAGGAGTTAGAGGCATCCAGATTCTAGTCCATCTGTTATTAATTTATTCTCTTTCTAGACAACTGTCCCTCTTGCCTTTGATACTCTGTGGGTTGTCTACTGCTTTTAAACACAAATTCAAATTTGTGTTGCTGTATTCATTCTTCACACCCAAACAATTTTGTTTCACACAGCACAGAAGTAGAGACCTTACGAGTGCCAAGAGGAGCAGTAAGTAAAGGCGCTGTTTTGGGTTTCAGGTGGAGTCGTGGCACTAGCCATCGGCAGCTTCATGGCTGCAGTGAAATTTCACGACCTGACGGAAAGAATTGCCAACTTCCAGGAGAGGCTCTTTCAGTTTGTCGTGGTGGAAGAACAGTATGAAGAGTCATTTTGGATATGCGTGGCGAGTGCCTCGGCCCACGCAGCAAACTTGGTTGTGGTGGCAATCAGTCAAATTCCCCTCCCAGAGATCAAGACTAAAATGGAAGAGGCCACTGTTACCCCTGAGGACATTTTATACTGATATCCAGCTCCTGCCCGCACCTTTCCTTTATCAGTTTGCGACATCAATGGGGGTTTCGCTTTTTCCAGCCTTCTCCATCCAAGTGTTCTTGGTAGTAAAAGGAAGGCTGTGGGGGATTAAAGAGTTGGCTGGGCCAGAAAGGAAAAACTCTCAATGACCAGGGTGTTTCTTTGTAATGACCTTGGAGCTGAACCAGTCAGCTGTGTCTGACACTGGACGATTCACTTATTGACTAATTCTCAGTTCCCTCGTCTGTCAAAAGGGGGTAATAAGCACTTCTCAGGCTTGGATGTGAGGTTCTAATGGTGCTGTTGGGGATCTCTGCAAACAAGGTCACATAAACTCCAGGAAGACTCAGTAGAGCTTGTTCTCTATAGTATTGGAGGTGTGCAAAGAAACTATGATCATGCCCCTATCCTCGAGAAGTAAGAACATATCCACGTGACACAGAAATTAACTAACAACAATAACACTAGGAATGGGAATGACTGTGGGTTCTGAGTGACCACTATATGCTGAACACTGGCTTATTTGTTTGGTTGTTTGACTTTTCCTTTATTTTTTTTTTCTTCTTGGTGGTGCCAATCAAGTCCAGGCTTTGCATATATGAGGCAGACTCTGCAAATGAGCGATAGCCCCAGTCCAGAGCACCAACCATTCCAAGACGTTTCCACCTATTAACTATCTAGATCCTCCCAAGTGGCCAGAGCCATTCTAGCTCCATTTGACAGATGGAAAAACCAAGGTACAGACAAGTTGTGCAACTTGGTGAGATGAGGCATGAAATCTAGTAAGTCTGGTACCAGAATGCATATTATTTTTAGATCATATAAACTTTTTATATCAATTATGACAGAAACTGTGCAAAATCAGAACAAATTATGGAAGATACATTATTAGATTAAGTTAAGTACCCATACTAACAAAGCAAAGCAGCATATCTTAAATTTTCCCACCTCTTGACACTTGTAACAGTTAACTAAGACTTGGGCAGCAGCAAACAGTTGATACCCATTCTTGCTGGGTCAGGGTCTCTTGCCCATGCAGCCCATCCAGCAAGCTCAGGTAAATCAGGACCAGGCAAGTAGTGCCCCTTTGTAGAGGTCATTAAGCTTTATGGAACTCCGCCTCTGAGTTTCTAAGTTTTCCCAATTCTAATGTCTTCCCTTTGTTGCTCCTAGGATTGGTAGTTCCAACAAATACCACCTTCGGGAAACTCCCCCTATACTTTTAAAGCCATGCTGCTGATCTGCAGTTTGATATACAAGTGATGCAATGTAAGAATGTTAAAGTAGCCCTGGCACAGGGAAACAGGAAGAAATGAAGTCTCCTGGATAAAGTGTGGTATTAAAGTTTCGCTGAGCTAACATTCGATCTGAACTGTGAAAGATGAGTAGGCTTTTTCCAGTGGTGAGGGATGCAATGTTGATAAAGAATCCCAAGTTGAGTCAGTAATGAGGGAACACACAAGGCATGAAGTCTCAGGAAGGCCACGCATGAGAATGTTGAAAGAGATGAGAATGTGGCCTTCTTCAACCTGTTTTGAGAAACATTTCCTAAGCAGTTCATGAGAGTTAATCCATTGTGTCCGCTTACATAGGCCATAACAGCCACTTATTTGGTCTGTCAAATAAATGCTTCTTTGAAGACACTTTTTTTTTTTTTTTTTGGTTTTTCGAGACAGGGTTTCTCTGTGTAGCTTTGTGCCTTTCCTGGAACTCACTTGGTAGCCCAGGCTGGCCTCGAACTCACGGAGATCCGCCTGCCTCTGCCTCCCGAGTGCTGGGATTAAAGGCGTGCGCCACCACCGCCCGGCGAAGACACTTTTTTGACAAAGTTAATGTTTGCATCTGACTTTTTATAAATTCGAGGGCCTTATCCAACCAGTTGAATGTCTTAATGTAAAAAACTGACCTCCTCTAAGAGAGAAAGAACTCTGCCTTTGGACTGGATCTCTGAGTTTCCATCTAACCATTGGTATTACCTGGTGAAAGTTTCTTCTCAGTTCTTGTCTTCTCTAAGGAAAGAATTTAAAAAAGAGATACAGTTTAATCAGGCATTCATTTAGCAAAGCAAAGCATATACTCCAAAGAGAGAATGGAGTATGCAGTCCCAAAGGAGGTGCCAGAAGTGGGCCAAGCATTGAAGATTTTTTAATGAAGGTTTATAAATACTTAGGAAGTGGGTGTCTTATTCATGGGGTTAAGATGACCTTTTCTCCCAAATCATGGAAGACCAAAGCTCCCTCTGTAGGGTAATTCTTCCCATGGTACCTAAAAGCTGACAAGGAAGACCAAAATGCAAATGATATTCTAATGAGTTCAGATTTTTTTGAGGATGCACACTCGTTACTGCACATATATAGTAACTGATGAAGGGCTCAAGTGGCTGGGGTTTTGATATAGAAGGAAGAACATAAAGTGGTAATGCTTAACCACCAGAGTTCTTACTATCAGGAGACAGCTACCAAGATCTGTGCAGTTTCCTTGGTTCCCATACATCTACCTCCCTGCCTGCCCAGGGGACAAGCTACCAAGACTCAGCTGCAGTTTCCTTGAATCCCTCACACTTAGCTTCATGCCTATCCAGTTTCACCAGCTAACCCTGCGGAACTTGGACATGGCATCCTCCACAGTCACACGAACCAACTCCTAAGAATCAATCAATTAAGACCTCCCTCAGATACTCAAAACCCTTTCGTGAACAGTCAAATCCCCTATATAAAATGGCACGACGTTTGCATATGACCAGCTTTTCTTTCATGTACTTGATTATCTCCGGGCAACTTAGATCACCTAATAAATGTGACTACCCTGTAAACACTCGTCATGCTGTGTTGCTTAGGGAATGAAGACAAAGGGAAAATGTGTGCACATGTTCAGTACAGACACAACCATGGCAGATTCAAATCCATTCATGATCTATGACTGGTTAAATGCATTGTTGCTGAACTGCACATATGGAACGTTGACTGTGTATGCATACATACACACACACACACACACACACACACACACACACACACACACATCCTATTGGCTTTATTTTTCTGGAGAAGCTTTACTATTAACTATATTCATCCATTTTTTTTTCAATGATTCCAGCTAGCTAAGATGTCCATCTTTGTAGTATCCTATCTTTGAGCTGAGCAAAGGTTATTTATCTCCAAAGCTACTTAACTTCTTTAAAAACTTCGCACTTTACCTGATGACTTAAGGAAGTCTGGAAGGAGGTGGTTGTTGCTTTGTTTTATTGTTTAGAATTTGGTTGTTCTTGTTTCCAAATGAATATTATTTTTATTAGTAGATATTAGTTATAAATAATGGACCCCTTTATGACATTTTTACATTTATATGATGCATTTTGATTATATACACTCCCAGTTACACTCCCTTAGACTCCCCTCCCTCTTCCATTGATCACCTTCCTCTTCCCAACTAATATTCCTAATGTTTTGGCCTGCTTTCTTCTTTCTTTTAATGATATGGTGAGTTACATTAGGGTTGCTCATAAGAGAATGGGTGAGGGGTTATTTGCAAGAGGTTGGGCATCTTACCAGTGACCCCCTCCCTCAGCATTCATTAACAGCATATAAATCCTCAGGGAGTGGTGGGGCTTCATGAGCCCCTCCCCCTTCCATGACAGGATGTTGGCAGGTCCAGTCTTATACAGATCTTGTGCAGCGATCGCATCGTCCATTCCTACCCATCTACATTCCACACCACTCTTCCCCCTTCCTCCTACTCTTACATTCTTTATTCCCCCTTTGTTCTGGTTAGTTTTTGATTTGTTTGTCAACTTGACAACAGCCAGGGTCATCTGGGAAAAGATGGGAAATGGAGAAAATGCTTTCATCAGATCAGCTTGTAGGCTAGTCTGTGGGGCATTTTCTTGATTAAAGACTGGCATAAGAGGGTCCAGATGACTATAGATGGTGCCATCCCTGGGTAGGTGATCCTGTGCTATAAAACACACACACACACACACACACACACACACACACACACACACGCACACGCACACGCGCACGCGCACACACACACACACACACACACACACACACAAACACAGCTGAGTGAGCCATAGTGAGAAAGCCAGTAAACAGCATTCTTCGATGATCTCTGTTCCAGTTCTTGCCTCCAGGTTCCTGCCTTGAGTTCCTTCCCTGATTTCTCTTCCTGACAGACTGTAAGGTGAAACAAACCCTTTCTTCCCTCAGTTGCTTTTGGTTATGATGTTTATCACAGCAATAGAAAACAAACTAGAACACCCTCGTGATATGACGTTCCCTGAGCCTTGGAAGATGGGGTACAGGTGACAAGATGTTCAGTTGATAACTGAATGTGAACTGGCATTTATTCTCATCTCAATGGCCAATTATGAGATGCTGGAGCTACTGGTGCTCACTGCATAAAGAAGCTTCTCTGATCAAAGTTGGCAGCATTAATACCCTATGGGTATAAACATGATTACTTAGAAAGCCATTTGATGGGCATGGCATGTCCATTTAGTACGATAGTATTAGTAGTTTTCCCACTAGAGCTTTTAACATCCCACACCATGGTCTTTTGGATAGGGCAACTGAGGATTTGCTCCTGTAAAGAGGGCCTCAGATTAAGTTACTGAGTGGTTGGTTACTCCTGTAAACACAGACTTATCACTTTTGTACCAGTGCGCACGTTTTGACACTAGCCTCTCAGTAGTGTTGCTTGTGAAGTCCTTAGCTGGGTAAGACTGTTGATGACAGCTCACCCACAGCAACCGAAAGCACCTTCCAGCACTATGGGAGAAAATTAGTCACTTTTCTTTTCTTTCTTTCTTTCTTTTTTTGTTTGTTTATTTGTTTGTTTGTTTTGGGATTTTGTTGTTGCTGTTTTGTTTTGTTTTTTGTTTTTTGAGACTGGGTTTCTCAGTGTAGTTTTGGTGCCTGTCCTGGATCTCACTATGTAGACCAGGCTGGCCTCGAACTCACAGAGATCTGCCTGGCTCTGCCTCCCAATTGCTGGGATCAAAAGTGTGCGCCACCACTGCCTGGCTATTAGTCACTTTTCTATTGCTGTGATAAAACAAAACAGAGAGAGCAAATTGGAAATAGCACAAGGCTTGGAAACCTCAAAGCCCACCCCAAGTGACATACTTCTTCCAGCTATGCTGCATCTCCTAGACACTCCCAAACAGCAATACTCACTGGGAACTAAATATTCAAACATCTGAGCCTCTGAGGGATAATCTTAACCAAACCACCACAGTGGGCTATGAGGAAGGAAGCTTCCAATCTATTTCAGCTTGGTTTCTCTGTCTCCTGAAAACATAGCATGAGGTATCTTTAGCAGTGGGATCTCAGGAAGACTTCATGGTGCCTTCTCTGCTCTAAATGCTTAGGATTCCTCTCTACTCCTCCATCCTCATCCCACACCAGACCTCAGAATCATCTATGGAGGAATAGGTGGCACATGGCTAGATGAGACAGTTAATCTGACAAGAGAGGAATCCAAAAGAAAGCAACGGGGAGCCACATTGAGTAGAAAACAAGGGGAAATGTTACATTGAATGCAAAGACCTGTTGACCAGGGTTTTTTGTTTGATTATTTTCTTCTGTTTTTATCAACATAGGCACAGAACACTCTGAAAACAGTTTATGTTGTAAGTATTCGAGGCTCTTGGGACATTTATTCATTCAACAAGCTTGAAGCTGATCTAGACATTCCAAATACAGCAGTGAACAAACAGGCCCAAGTCCCTGCCTTGCAAAACCTCATTCTCTGAGTAGCTGGAGGTGGGCAGAGTGCCTGTGACAGAGTGCCAGGGAAGTTAGCAAGTCTGGTGCTTGACTAGTCACTGCCAAAGGGCATGTGCAGGCCACCTTATGGACAAGGGAACAGAGTGGACTCAGTTTTGCTTCAAAGACAACTGTAATTGGCCTGCATCAAGGTGGATGTCTTCTGGTGTGTGGGAATGCAGGCTTCTATAAGTCAGCATGGTTCTAGTGACAGGTTCCACAGGTTTTGAAAGAATCATAGAAACAAAGAGGAAGTGTCAAATGCCTTTAATCCCAGGACTCTAGCGGCAGAGGCAGGCAGATGTCTGTGAGTTCAAGGACAACCTAGTCTACACGGTGAGTTTCAGGACAGCCATAGCTACACAGTGAAACCCCATCTCAAAAAAAAAAAAAAAAAGAAAAGAAAAGAAAAGAAAGAAAGAAATCATAGAAGCATCTATAACCTCTTGAGAGTTTCAAATATTCCAAAGAGAATCAGGTCCAGTCTGAAGAGCATCTCACAGAGATACCATGGGAGAGATTCCTACATGGAATTTAGCAGAATAGGAAGAGAGGAGATTTAATATTTGGGTCTTAAAATACACTTGTATTATGTTACTGGTTTAATAAAATAAAAAGTATAGAAAATAGAGTTCCTTGATGTTGACCTACATAGACTAAGTCATCTTAAACCATCCCAAACACACAATGTCAGCAAGCACAATCACAATGTGATGGGGATAAAACTTCCTCCTAATCAAGGATCATCACATGTCAGGTCCTAGGGGGGCAAAAAACAAAACAAAACAAGAAGTAGTTCCTCCTGCCAGAATTTGAGTTACATAATGAAAAGCATCGTTTTCTCACTTATAAAACAAGGAAATTGCATAAGTTGATCTCTCCTTTCCCTTCATACTCTAAAAACTTTAAGGTGATTCAATGCCACATAAAATACACAGGCTATAATGGGCACTACCTCCCACGTGATAGTGTTGGGCTGGACTTCATGTTGGCTGTTTCATAACCTGACCATCAGTGTGACAAGGGATGAGGTCACACAGCCACCCTGGAAATTCAACATTGTGAGAAGATACCCACCACCATTTCTATTATATTTTGATTAGATATTCTATGATATTTATAGCTGAGTTCTTAGCTTAATAAAACTAATATAAAAACATGGCATGTAATTATTTTTCCCAGAGCTTTTTTTGGCAGGGAGAATAATAATCAAAATGACAAATGACCGTCCAGCAGAAGCAATCTTTATTTTAATCTTGTAACTCTTGGGGAAAAATATACATTGGTTGTCAAGCATTTTTTCCCTCCTTTCATAACATAACAATTTTCTCAACCTTAAGAGTCTTCAACAGGTCAGAGACGGAGAGCTGTAGACAGATGTTCATGGGAACAGCAGTGCTGGCACTGCTGGAGAGAGAAATGTGCTGTCCCCGTTGAAGCCTGTGTGTGCTGGGGATGTTCCTCTTAGGTGCCACCTACACTGACTCATCTAGGGGGTGCCTCCTTATGTGCCTGCTGTCTGCCAGCTGTGTTGACTTCTGCTTCTCGAGCAAGCTATTCGAAGTTCTGCACTGATTTAAAAAAAAAAAATATTTCTTGTGTTAACGTGTTTGGGCGCCAACACACATATAATATTTTGAACATTAAGTGCAGACATCCCTTAACCACAAATACTTCAATCTGTATTTCCTAAAAGCTAAATAAAAGTACAATGATCAAACACAAGAAATTAACGTTGCTACAGTCCCATTCTCTCATCTACAGATCTTATTCCAGTTTTTCTGGAGATCTTAACTCAGATCCTCGGGCTTACCTATTAAGCACCGTACCCACTGAGCCTCCCCTCACCCCTACAGTTTCAGGGCCCAGGTTACATTTAAGCTGTGCAGCTCTTTCATTCCTCTAAGCTAGGAAGGTCTTGGTCCACTGTTGTTGATGACCTTGGTGTTTTTTGATAACACAGATTTCCTTAATAGAATTTCCCTCCGTTTAGACTTCCTGCTATTCACCTTCAGACTTGGATTGCATTCTTGGCACAGGTCAGCGAAATGACTTGTGTCCATCCTACAGAAGACCCACAGAACCCTACTGGTGCTGACATTGACTGAGTGGTACAGCCACATTTCTTCACTGTAGTTACTACTTTTTTCATTATAATTAGTATTGTGTGAATGAACAGGATTCAAGTTCAGTGTTCAGTACCCATGTTGGGTGGCTCCCAAGCACCTGTAATTCCAGCTGCAGGAAATCCAACACCATCTTCTGGACTCTGAAGGTAACTATACACATACCCCAAATAGATCACATGCTCACATATAATTAAAGACTACATAAAAAATAAAGTGGTTGACTCAATGGTTTTCAGTATATTTGTAGAATCATGTAGCATCACCATAGTTTCAGGACATTCTCATTACCACCCCTCTACAAACCCTGGATCTAACAGTTCTCTCTCTCTCTCTCTCTCTCTCTCTCTCTCTCTCTCTCTCTCTCTCTCTCTCTCTCTCTCTCTCTCTTTCTGTGTGTGTGTGTGTATGTGTGTGTGTGTGTGTGTGTGTGTGTGTGTGTGTGTGTGTGTGTTGCACAGACCTTAGCAACCACTCATTCTCTAGGTATTTCTGCAGAGCTGACCGTTCTGGACATTACAAAGAAATACAACAATAAGTGTATGATTGTATGGTCACCATTTTCCATTTAGCCTAATGTTTGCAGGGCTCATCCAGTGGTGTAGCACTGTACCTCAACCTTTCGTCCCTTGCAGAAGAGACATCACAGCATTCCCCATCTACAGACCCACCATGTATTTACTTTTAGTCTATATTCTTCACTTGAAAAAAAAAAGAATCAAACCTATTTCTTCTTTGTATGTAGTTTTCATGCTTGAATTTTTTAAAATGGCTATATTGGTATCAAGTCCCATGACATCATCCCCCAGTAGTGGAAATTTCCAGGCTTCTCACATCAGACAATGCCATCAGGTCTTGTGATCTCTTCTTCAGGCCATTGTTAAAGAGGAATCAGTTTACAGAATCTGAGCCAAAAGCTGACATGTAACCATATCCGCTTTATGATCCAATTGTTTCTTCTTGTAGTTGAATGGGGGTTTTATCTCTGGGAAACTAAGACCAATTGCAAGGGCTGATGAGCCAAGACTGTCAGCACCCTCATCTGGGCTTCTCCCCTAAAAGAGGTGGGTGTCACAGTCATTGTTCCCCACAAATAGCTGACGTGACAAAGGCAAAGTAAACAAGCTTTTCCCTGCAGAAGTAACAGCCCAGTTCATTCTCTCTCCACCACTTCCTTCTTGAACCTATGTATTTCAAACAGATGTGGGTTTGTTTCTACTTGTTGCTGAGGAAATTTCAAATGTACTTAAAAGCATAGAGACTACAACAACATAGTCTGTGTGCTGATTAGCATTTTTCGAGATTGTCGGCTTGATCCAATCTTGCTTCAGCCAAACCTTGAACCCTGTCCTCCATTTCCCCCTCTCCTTTAACAAGAAAGTCTTAATAAAATGCTGCCAGGTATGTGCTCTGTTGCACCTGCTCTGTTCTCCCCTAGACCAGACTATTTCAGCTTTACTCCCAGTAGAAATATTGAGAGCATTACACTATCCCTATCATACTGCTGGGCCCTGGGGATACACAGATGAATATGACATTGTTTAGAGGCAGAAGCAAATAATTCATTGGATCCTAACAAAAGGTTGGGCACAGGACCAACCCCATCCTGACACAGCCTTGCTCGAGCAGTGATGGGTTTATAAATAAAATCATTAGCAGTAATCACATGCCAGGGCAAGAGAGAGTTTCTAGGGAAATTGTGGGTGAGGAAATGCTTAGCTGATTCTGTTTTCAGAGTAGGAAAGGGATGGACACAATTGTTGCAGTGAGGTTGGAGTTGGCCAAACATGTGACAGGCCACCTCTTTGAACTTGGTCGGCTGTACTGGGCATAACGAACCTCCCCTAAGAAATGTCTGCTACCAACCTGAATGGGGAAGGAGAAGGTTGGGGGAGGAGATTTCACAATGCAGAATCTCTTCTCAGATAACTGTCTCCACATCAAGTTAACCATCACAGCTAACTAGGACATTAAGTCACATAATCCCATGCATTTATTTCAGATTTCTTTACAGCAAATCAGAAATAATCTGTTTCATGAGTAGAAATGATGAGTCAGAAAGAAATTAGACAAGACACGAGCTTTGAATGCCTTGGATATTATTGATTCAGTTGTTAAAATAGCTATGTAATGGTTTTAGCATTGTGTGATAGTATCGCAAATGTATATGTTGTCACTGTCATAGCAAAATCAATCCATGACACTAATTCAGACTAATTCATAAGCAATTCTGATGTGAAAACTGAAGCAGCTTCACCACTAGGGGGAAGCAGTCTACCGGCTATCAATTCATTATCCTCACTGCCTGGGTTGCAGGAGGGCTGAACAATAGACCTTAAATCATAATTCTAACATGCTAGATTCCACTTTCCAGTCTCAGCTGAGTAAGAAATACCCTTTTCACATCTCATGCACTATTTCTATGTATATTGGGGGGGGGTGTCATAGCTCAGGGTGTTGCAGGACCATGGGAACAGAAAAGGGATGGTAGAGATCTGACAACTCACCTGTTATCAGTGAAGTCACAGTGATCTTCTGCAGCAACAGAGGGACCTAAAATGATAATCCAACAAACATAAGATGCTCAGGATGGGTACCTCTGACAAATGACAGGACTCGATATTTTGCCTATAAATGTCTACCTTTCTTAAGAGTTACTGTCATTTTAATAATATAAAACCTGTAAAATGCAAAATTATGAGAAAGAAAACAAAGATTAAAACACTGCTCGTATTTTTATTTATTTACTTAAATCTCAATGACTAATCAATACCTTACATCATTTAGGGGGAGTAAGCAAGATGGAGGTGTGTACAAGGACTTATTCCAGTAGCAAAGTTCAAAGTTAATCTGGTCAAAGTTCAAAATTGTTGGGAGTAATTTTGTTTCTAGGAACCAAACACAAGGCCTTGCTCGTGTTAGACAAATGCTGAACCACCATTAAGCTACATCCCAGCCCAGCTTCACTGTTTTAAAAAACTAATTCAGGTTCACTGAGAGACTCTGTCAAAAAAAAAAAAAAAAAAAAAAAGACGAGGTAGAAATTGAGAGAGGAAGGCACTGGTCTCCCCACGTGCACACATGGGTGCACTCAAAATACACTGCACATGCACACACATGGGGGGGAGGTAAGGGAGGGAGAGAGGAGGAAAGAAGGGAGAGAGGGAGGAATGCAAGAAGGAAGGAGAAAGAAAAGGCAAGGCCACTGCTCCGAGGTAGTGAGCCACCACCAGCAGCAGGAACAGCAGTAGAGACCTTGATACAATGGAGTCTCTGAGCCACCCCAGTCCGATAGCATCAGAGATCCCATCTTTGCAGGACCTGTAGACAATCATACACCCTTGCAGTGAGGCATTCTAGGCCTCTCCATGCCTGGGAAGGACTGCCCTAGTGCAGAGGGTAGTGTTGCATGAGCCACAAACAACTGGCCGTGGTGAACTTATTCCTAAGCCCTGGAGGACCCTCAACCTGCATGTTCCAATGTAAGGGCAATTACTTGAATCTGTACATTGATCAGTAGACCCCTCTAGTAAGGACATCAGCCAAGCACCCAGATCTCAAGGGCTTAGGAGGGGAATGTGGAGTTGTGTTCTTCTTACTTGAAAACTAGTAAAAATGAAATCTTGTAGCACGAATCTTAAAAGGTCTTGTTATTAAGAATGAACCTGAAACCAGGTGATCAGAGAAGCAGAACAAGCCACAGCTTTCTCACCTCACCAGTTTCCTCAGCTGATCCTGTTTCCTCAGACTGGAAACCTCTGAGTCCTCATCCAAATGGATTTCAGCTGAACTGCTGCTCAAAAGCCTAAAAGCTTAATCAGGCTAGTTCCTGATCCTCATGCCTTATATACCTTTCTGCCATCACTTCCTGGGATTAAAGGCTCACTTCCTGGGATTAAAGGCATGAGTCACCATGGCTGGCTGTTCCCAGTGTGGCTTTAAACTCACAGAGATCCGAATGGATCTCTGCCCTCCAAGTGATAGAATTAAAGGCGTGTGTGCCACCATTTTCTGGCCTCTGTGTCTAGTGGCTGTTCTGTTCTCTGACCCCAGATAAGTTTATTAGGGTGCACAGTATTTGGGAGAACACAATATCACCACAAAATCTATTTTCTGAGCCATTCTTTTCTCAGAGGCCAGGGAACGTGCCCTGTGTTCTAGCATAGTCAGGCCCACCCCTTGCCAAGTGTGCCCTACACGATACAAATCCTCCACACCTTCCGTTTTCCTTGGGCTGAATTTGTGCATAGATCCAAGTGGCCGCTTCTGTCTATGGCTGTATACTACTCAATCGTCTGGAACTGATTTTTCTAATTAGAACCATATTCTAAGGAATGGAGGACAGAGTATTAAATTGACCTGAGGAAGTATTTTAGAGTAGCATATTTTCAGACTGTGTTCGAGGTTCTGAGAGAGCGGGCCCAGGGTGAAACCTGGAAGTCAGCATCTTTAATAAACACTCGGATGAATTATGTTTACACTATAGCACGCTCTGAGAAATGTGATTCTGCCTGTTAAAGATCACTCCTTACGTATACCTGAATCACCTCCCAAGGAGTGGAGATGGATTAATTAACAACCTCAGAGACATGCTGGCTTTGTCAGCATCCCCATTGCATAAGCAATGCCCGTGGAACTCTGCCAGGATAAAGCATAATGCAGTGCAAGCTGCCTACTGAACTGCAGCCAAGGAAAACGCTTCCCTAGTGGGGAGGCTTGATCTTTAGTCTCTGCCACCCACAGCGGAGAACAGAGACATACATGACAGGGGAGCATGTTCTCAAGACCGAGAAATGTCTACACTGATGCAAACTCCTAACATTAACAAAACGCCAGCAAACTCTAGTCTGTGATTCTGTACATACCTGTCTGTAAGACAGCCGTCCAACTTTAATACGGGTAGAAGTCTCGAAGTACAAGTTTGCCAAAGATGCCATAGTTGCAGTTAAGGATATGGTGAAGGTGTCCGCATTATTGGGCAGAGGAAGGTAATTCTAAAAAACAATTCTCTGTTACTGTAGAAAGGATGAGGCACAGTTAACAGTGCTGTATTCACACCTTCACAGACACAGACATTGTGTCAGCTACAACCACCAAGTTCTTACAGACAATAAAAGTACACCAAACAGTAAACTCTGTACCAGCCTTTAACCTGTCTTTGAAGACCAGGAGGAAACCTAGTTATTTGCCAGTTTGGTTGAGTCCTTTTGATGTACAAATGTCTATACAAAGGGCTCTTGGTGTGCTGATTCATTCTTACAACCTTTGTAAAGGAGTCCTGTTCTCATACTGCGGTGACGACTCAGAGGTAAATTTTAAAAGGTAAAATGGTAAAATGATGCCATGAAAAACAAAAGTGAAGTGGACATAAGGATAGCACTTTCAGGGAATTCGTGATTTAAATGAAGTGTCAGCTGAGGCCACACTGAAAGGAAGTAGTTGAGAAAAACCTGTAGGAGGCAGAGATGTGAGTTTAGCAGAATCTAAGAGCATCATGTTTGACTGAGCAAGCAGCAGGTGCAAAGACCCTGTGGCAGGAACGCTGGTTTCCCCAGCAACTGTAAGGCGTCAGTGTGGCTGAGCAGAGATTCAAAGACGATGCCCAGAGATGGTAGCTTGAAGGTGGAGAGGTCAGATACCTCCAGGGATGTGTGAGCTACTGTAAGTCTGCTAAGCAAGATGGCCTTGAGTTTTGAACAGAAAAGTGATATTAGTCTCCCCTAGATTTCTACAAGGCCTGCTGGAGATGGCATCAAGCCTGGCACTCTCTCTTGCCTAAAGATTAACCGCCACGTTGCAAACCTGTAGGATTCTTCAGTTGGTGTTCTTGCTGGGTGGCTTTTTCTCACGCTCCTGATCTCTCATCCATGTCTTTACCGCCTACCTGTCTAGACTGCTCCCCAGGCTCTTTTCCTCGCCTGTCCTCATGGTTATGCAGGTGGTGTTCACAGCCTGTGAGTATAAGTGCTCTTCCTGGCCAGTTTCCCTGCCTCCTCTCCAGCAATGTGCTCATGCTTCAAACATTGGCATCACACCAGGACGGCTCACCCGGGCTGCCACCCACTCAACTAGGAGCCTATTGCATACTCCCTCTGGGATGACCTAAGGTCCTTCAGACTCAGCTTGGGAAACATGGGGCTATCTCCCCAGCTTTCCTGAGAAAATCCTTGTCTCAGCTGAAGGCAGGACATGTAGGGCTGGGGATACAGTTCAGTGGGTAGAGCGCTTGCCTGGTGTACACAAAAACCTTGAGTTCAGTCTTCAGCACCACATAAAGCTAGGCCTGGTGGCACCTGCCTGAAATCCTAGTGTTCCGAAGGTCCAGGCAGGAGGATCAGTGATTCGAGATCACTCTTACATACATATCAGGGCTGTTTGTTTGCTTGCTTGCTTGTTGTTCTCTGACACAGCGTTTCACTGTGTAACAGCCTTGGCTATCCCGGAACTAGCTATGAACACCAGGCTGGCCTTGAACTCACAGAGATCCAACTGCCTCTGCCTCCTGAGTGCTGGGATTAAAGGTGTGTGCCACCACCGCCCAGCCAGAGATAGCAAGTTTAAGGCCAGCCTGGGAGAATTCGTTTTAAAAAATCATAGCATCTGCCTTGTCACTTTAGCTAGACGTCTATGACTTACCTTTACATCTCTTTCTGTCCCTCTGCAAATTCAATGCATCACCAAATCTATCCTCCAACCACCAGGACCGTCCCCCACACCTCTTCTTTGCTTCAGCCACCGTCACCGGTTCCCAGGTTACCACCAAGCTCTCGGCCACTGGGTTCTGCCTACCAGTCCTGCCCTAACTGTCCCCTCTCCGTCCACCCTGCAGCCACAATGGCCTGCTCACATTCTCTTGCCTTTTCAAGGGCCCCTCATCTGCCTCCTCTCTCCTCACCCGTTTAAGTCCTGTGCACTGTTCAGGTAGCAGCTTCAGTGTCACCGCGAGAGAGCCCTCCTGACTCACACAGGGGACAGTCCCTTGTCTTTCCTCTGCAGCCCTTGCTCACTGCACACCATTGTGTTGCCCTTCAACTCCTCCTAATCCCTTCTTGCATGATGTCCTGAGTGAAGGCAGCGATTGAGTCTTACTTATCTTGGATCCCTGGTGCCTAGCTCGTTACCTGCCATATGGTAGGAGCTATGGTTTGGACGTGAAGTGTCCCCCAAAGCTATATATATTAAGGTTTGGTCACCAGCCTGCGGCACCACTGGGAAGTGGTGGAACGTTTAGGAGGTGGAGCCTAGTGTTAGGAAGTTAGGACATTGGGGACATGGCCTCTTTCCACCCCCTTCACTTCCCAGGACCATGAAGTGAGCACCTTTACTCCAACACAGTCTCTGTAATGACATCCAAAACAATGATGTCAATTGATCATGGACTGAGACCTCTGAAACTATGTACCAATACGTCTTTCCTCCTATTACATTGATTGTCTCAGGTATTTTGTTACAGCAACGGGAAGCTAACGAGGACAATAGGCTCTCACGAACTCTTCCTATGGCTCATATAACTCAGGACACCTTTGTCTGTCATGTTAACTGCCTCAGGACTTGCAATAGCATCTGATAGAAAGCAGACATCCAGTAAATATTTGTTGAATTAATGGAGAAATACATATAGTGAATTTCCACAGAAGTGTGATAAATTACTCAGTCTGTGACACAGTTTCCTTGAGAGACATCCATCCCTTCAATTCTTTTTTCCTGGATTATTTATTTTTATTAATTCCTTGAGAATTTCATACAATGTATTTTGATCATATTAACCAATGCTTCCCTAACTCCTCTCAGATCCAGCCTCCCTTACACACACACACACACACACACACACTCTTATTTTTCATCCATTAGGGCAATTTGGGCTGCCCATATATTCTTTTTTTTTCCCCCATAGATTTATTATGTATACAGTATTCTGCCTGCATGTGTCCCTGCAGGCCAGAAGAGGGCACCAGATCTCATTACAGGTGATTGTGAGCCACCATGTGGTTGCTGGGAATTGAACTCAGGACCTTTGGAAGAGCAGTCGGTGCTCTTAACCACTGAGACATCTCTCCAGCCCTGCCCATATATTCTTGAGTGTGTGGCCATCTACTGGAGCATGGCCAACTTACCAGGAGCCATACCTTTAAAAAAAAAACCTGACTCTCCTCTTAGCAGCTAGCAGCTACCAATAGTCACTCAGGTAGGGGTGAGATTTTGTGCCAACATCTCCTCTCCCTGCTGTGATTCTGTCCGGCTTGAGTTTACACAGGTCTTGTGCATGCTGTCACAATGGCTGTGGGTTCATATGTGCAGCTGCCTTGTTGTATCCATTGTTTTTTTTATAGTCACCCACCATCTCTGCTTCTTAAACATTGCATTGCCCTCTTCTGCAATGATCCCTGAGCCTTTGGTAGAGGAGGAAGTCTACTATAGATATCCCATTTACAGCTGAGTGTTGCCCAGCCTCTTATTCTCTGCACCTTGACCAGTCGTGGGCCTCTGTGTTAACCACAGTCTACTGCAAGAAGCTTCTTCCAGACAGCTGAGAGATGCCATAATCTGTGTGTCTAATGCCATTTGGTGTCAGGTCAGCACAGTGCCCATTTAGCAGAGTAATTGTAGTAGGTTCTCCCCTGGGGCCTATGACCTATCTGGCCACAGGTTCTTGCAATCACAACACCAAGTCACTTAGGAATGTAGCAAATAACATCAGAAACAAGAAGTCATTGAAGTAGGTCTCTGGTGAGGCACATGCATATGAATGTGTGTAGGGGGGTTGTATATCAGTACACACATTCAGAGGCCAGAGCAGGATAGCAGATGTCTTCCTTTATCCCCTTGAGACAAGGTTTCTCACAGAACTGGAAGCTAACCAGTAAGCTCTTAATATCTGCTTGTCTCTTCTCCCTATTGCTGGGGTTACATGCCCCACTTTTATGTGGGTGCTGGAGACTTGAACTCAGGTGTTCATGCTTACAAGCAAGAACTCTTACCCTCTGAGTCACCTTCCTACTCATTAAGTTTTATACATTTGTTCGCCCTCCCTCAGGCAAATCTATTTCCCCCATTTTCTCAGAAGATCAGGTCTCCTATTATAGTTGGTAGATTGGAGAGTCCCCAGCCGGGAGGAGATGAAATACCCAGATGAATGTAGGGAAATTAGGTAAAAAGCTAGAAGCTGGATTATACAAACCAAGCACATTCCTCCCGACTTGCTCCAAAAACTGAAGTCAAGCCACTGAAGCCCAGATAAATCAAAACAAGCCCATTTAGGGCAAAGGACTGGTCAAAAGAAAAGCCTGTTGAAATTGACGCTTTGGTGCATGCTAGTGAAATGACCCGGTTCCATCTCATCATCCCAGGGTGACAATTATTGTCAAGCTCTTCCCCCGAGAATAAAAATGTCTGGTTTAATCTTTGATACCTCAATTTTAAATATTACCAGACAGCCAAAGATCACTCCACATTTGAGGATCCAACAGCAAAGTTGGAACAAAAACAAAGAAGAAATAGACAATTCAGAAAGTAGAACAAATCTTTAGAGAAAGTGTAACTAATGTTTATAGAGAGATAATAGCAAATGCCATGAGAACAAGAAAATAAAGACCGTGAAAATTAAACATTTGATAGCATCAGTGACTTATTCATAAGCCAGAGGGTCAAATGAAAAGTAAGAAAGGAAATCAATAGTAAAATGTATGTCTTGTTTTAACTTGCTCGGATTAGATTTGTAACATATTATATAGCCTTTGGGTCTCACTCAGAAGACACGCTGCCAGCGATCTTTGCACATGAGATTTCTTCTAATTGGAAAACAACTTCCATGATTGTTTTATCAAAATGTGAATCACAAAGCTTATCACACATTATTTTAAAACGTCAAAGTCCGATCCACATGCAGCAGGGAACTTACTCAGCATTTATAGTCCATGGTGCAATTGGAGTAATTTAAACATGACAAATGCTGACATTTCAAGCTCTTCTGATGAACCTCCGAAAGCTATCCAAATAAGCTAGCTTTCATAACTGTAATGTGGACTGGCCTCAGGTCATATTTAGGAATCTGGTTTCTAAAAACATCAGAAATTTCTTTTCACCTTTATGTGCAACTTTTAAAAAGACCTACTATATTAATTAAATTGAAGAGTAAAGTCAATTATTTTTTAAATCTCAATTTTATTATTAATATCAGTTGAAATTAAACTCATTTTTAAACCTGTAATTTTCCCCACAAAGGACATAAAAAATACATTTAATATAACCCTGAGTCTTCTTTTGCATTTCCAGATTCACTCTGCTGATGGTAAAATTAAACATTTAATCCCCGTATGTAAACATGAAAAAAATGTACAGAGTCACTGTGAACATTACATCAGGCACTTGTGGAAAGGCAGTCTAGTTCTCCAGGAACTGAAGTGCCTTCTGCTTCCTTGTATCATCTTGTCCCCATTCTGCTGGAGAGCAGATCAGTTGTCCTAGCAGCCACACACAAGTTCCAGGTCCCAACACCAGCTAGCTTACCTTATAGACTTGTCCAACCTGTGGCTTACAGGCCCGATGTGGCCACAGGCAGCCAAGGACAACTAAGAATGTGGCCCAACACAAGACTATAATCTTACTAAAATGTTTTCCCAGGTTTCTTTGTGGGTAGAGTTGGGGCGAGGAGAAAAGAACTAATATTGTAATGCATGATTAAAACCGCAAACAAGTGTGGAGAAGCAGCGAGAACGACCCTGGATGGACCAAACCCGAGCACCGCTGCATCCTGAGTTCAGCGCCGACATCCCCCCTTTCCCGCGGCTCCCTCCTTCCCCCCACCCCTGCCAGGCCCAAAGAAAGGCTGAAGGGGATACTAAAGGAGATAAAGTCAAGGTGACACAGAGATCTGCAAAGTTGTCTGCTAAACCTGCTCTTCCACAGCCGGAGCCCAAGCCTAAAACGGTCCCTGCAGAGAAGGGAGAGAAGATACCCAAGGGGGGGGAAAAAAAGGGAAAGCCGGTGTTGGTAAGGATGCGAGTAATCCTGCAGACAATGGAGACGCCAAAACAGACCAGGCACAAAAGCCGGAGGTGCGGGAGATGCCAAGTGAGATGTGTGCATTTTTGATAACTGTGTACTTCTGGTGACTGTACAGTTTGAAATACTATTTTTATCAAGTTTTATAAAATGCAGGATTTTGTATTACTTTTTTTTTAAGCTATGTTGTTAGCAAACAGAACACTTCATTGTTTTAGGGGAGAAGGAACACGTGTCACTAGCAAAATGTCTGCCAAGCTGGACTGATGATGGCTGATGTTGGAAAACATCTTTTCCTGATAATTTTGAAAGACTCTTCTTGGCTCTCAGGAGAAACATCCTGGTGTTGATGTGGCCACCATGGCACAAAATGCCTTGTTGTGTGGGGAAACTCTAAATTCATTTTTATATCATCCCCCCACACCCCACGTACTATCAACATAGACTTATGTTAAAACCAGAGATCTGTTGGAACCTGACCCTCAGAATTGGTTTTGCCGGTCTATTGGGCAATCTGGACTTTGCAGTGACATCATTGAGTATCCTCAAAAGATCAGCGGTTTTCCTTTTATAAAAGATTGTGGATCTTCAGTTTGATAATTCTGCCGTGTTCGTTTGGTTTCCTGACAGTCAAGGTCTGCTTGTGAAAAGTTGTTAAACAACATCCTCAGTGTGAACTGTCAGCCCTCACTCTAAGCTCTCCCCCTTTTTGAAGCATCAAATGAACTCATCGGGTTTTAGAGTGGCTTTCTGATTTTGGTAGTCTATACAAGAAGGGAGTTTGGAAGTTCTTGTATACGGTTAATGATTGTCTGCCCATGTCCTGCCTGAAAAACCATGATTGTTTATGGAAAGTATCTTTAATAAAGCTGGGTACAGTTTGGCTTGGAAAAAAAACTGCGAACAATGCATTTATTAGAGAAAAAACACAGCTTAAGTGACTGCATTTGTTTATGATGCTTTCCCACAGATTCAGGGGAGCCCTGTGTTGGTTGTAGTGAAATCTGCCCTTCACTGATTGTACAGAGACACTACACTTGGCCATCACAATCACAGGATGACCATGAACCAGGTGACAGTCAGGTCACTCTAATGTCTAATGCAGGCCTATTCAGACCCTCAGAGTATTCAACAGTGTAAATAAAAAAAGATAAGAAGGCCAATACTTTTTCTTCCTGAGCCTTGCAATAAAAGGCAACCGCTACTACTGGTGACAAGTATTAATTCAAAGTTCATTGTATTCTCTACTGTCAATATAAGTTTTTGCCTCAAGGTGGCTTTGTTTTTGGTTGTTTTTGTTTTGTTTTGTTTTTTAAAGTTCTAAAACTTGAGTGTTAACAGTGCAGATTCTAGAACTCAACAGGCCAGGATCCAGGTCCCCGTTCCAGGGATTATACTTCAGCCATGGACCAGACAAGCCACACAGCATGCAACCAGCCAGATTACAGCAGCTGAAATGTTGTTAAGTTTTACACTTTGACACTAGAGAAGTGTGAAGGTCACATCCAGGACTTGTATGTTATGCCCAGGCAGCTGCCATGTACATGCCCACCCTGCTCCACCCTCTCAAGGGTTTATGCTCAACTTCACAGCCCAAGAAGGCACTAGAAGCTCCATCCACTTTACCCAGATCCCAGGTACAGGATGATGGAAAGAACTAGAATGTGAGTTCCTGACTCTTTCCAGGTGGTCAAATACCACACACTAAATATTTCTCTCTCTCCCTTCTGCCCACCCTCCTTCCTTCCTTGATTCCTTCCTCCCTCTTTCCCTCCCTTTCTCCTCCCCCCTCCTTCCTTCCTTCCTTGATTCCTTCCTCTCTCCTTCCCTCCCTTCCTCCTCACCACCCTCCTTTTTTTGCTTTCTCCCTCCCTCTCTCCCTCCCTCCCTCTTTCCTTCCTTCTTTGATTCCTTCCTCCCTCCTCCCTCCCTTCCTTCCTCCCTTTCTCCCTTCCTCCTTTTTTCCTTCTGCTTCTTCATTCATTAACAGATCTCTCAGAGGCCGCTGGTTTGGACTAAGCACCTGCACTGGACCCAACAGTCCAACGATATAGGATCAGTTACACTAAAATCCCAAGTTAGAGGAAGAAACTAGGTTGTTTGCTTTACCTTATAAGAAATTAAAGCAAGAGGGATGATAGCCAAATCCCTAATGATAGCCGGATCCTTACCCAGGCCATTTTGAGTCCTGTGACAAGAAAATCCCTTCTGCTTTAACTTGTACAAGTCGAGTAACTTGGAAACAACCATCTGTTTTTCTGTTGCTGCCTTCAGCCCTTTACTATCTACAAAACCAACCTCTTGTGCTCAGTGTCTCAGAATAAAGGAGGCCTCCTATAAAAGTGGGCCCCAAGGAGTAAAATTTTCCTCAGGGGTCCTGGAACCTGCAGGAAAGGCGGGGAGGAATACACAACAGGAAGGGCCCTTACACAGTGCTGACCATCCGTCTAAGTTAGCATATCCAGATTGCCCATCTCGTCCACAAGATTGTTACACTGCCACAAGGAAGACAGACAGAAATCGAGAGTCTTTCTCTCTTTCAGGTTTTGCTAAATTGTGAATAAACCCAAATTTCTTGGTCAGGTCCAGTTCTGTATTTCTTTGTAGCTCAGGGAAATGAAGACTATGAATTTATGAATCTAAGTGTTCAGTGTAGAGATTTTAAAAAATGCCAAAAATTACGGCAGCAATTTAGCAAACAGATGCTGACTACCTGGAACCTGACCCTCAAGACTTTTCAATGTTTATACAAACATTAAAATGTTAAAAACTAATTCCTAATGACTCCTGGTGCCTTAAGCCAAATGGCCAGTCTCAAAAACAAAAACAAAACAAAAGAAACAAAAAACAAAAACCAAACAGAAAATTGGTATTGTAAGACTTTACTACATAACAGATTTATTTCTTATCCAGACATGTGGCTCACCCAATGGCACACAAGACAGGACCAAGTAACTTCTCATCTTCCTGTAACTGTCATGAAAGAATGTCCATTCCGTCTCAGGCATTGTCTTAGTCAGTGTTCTATTGCTGTGAAGAGACACCATGACCAAGGCAACTCTTAGAAGAAAAAGCAAAATTTAATTGGAGCTTGTTTGCCGTTTCAGAGGGTTAGTCCATTATCATCATGGCAACAATCAAATAGGCATGATGCTGGAGTGGTAGCTGAGAGCTACATCCTGATCTACAGGCAGAGGGGGACAGAGAGAGACAGAGAGACAGAGACAGAGACTGGGCCTGACGTGGTCTTTTGAAACCTCAAAGCCCACCCCTAGTGACACACTTCCTCCAACAAGGCCACACCTCTTAATCATTCTAATCCTATCAAACAGTTCCTCTCCCTGGTGACTAAGCATTCAAATATATGAGCCTATGGGGACCCTTCTTATTCAAATCACCATAGGTGTAATTCCCATTCTTGCCCCTCCTCCCTGGATAATTCTTCCATCGTGTACCTGTCTCTCCCACAGCACATACTCTTTATTAAGTCTATTTTAGATTGGCTCTGGCCCAGCTAATAGCCTATCCTTGCACTTCTAGCTTGTCCTTCCCTGCATAATATCTTGGTGGCCCAGGCAAGAAACACTCTCCTTGCCTCCCTTGACCTGTCTCTCTTCATAACTTGTAATGGTTGGCTGATTGTCAACTGAATCAGCCTCCTGTGAAACCGGAAAGCCTCCTGGATGTGGCTTAGGCCACAATCACCCACAGTAAGGAGTTCCTTGACTCCTTGTGCAAAGCTTCATTTCCCTTTTGCAGCTGAAGGAGTCAGGTCAAGGTCACACTTTGATGGCACCTTAGGGCAAGAGAAAAAGGAAGCCAATCCTCAGGAGTCCATAAGGGTAAGGGGTGGCTTTTCTTCCCGCTGGGAGACCATTCCTTGGCATATATATAATTTAGGAAAAGATTCTGAAATTCTTTATATCCATACCTTCATGGCTTTGTCATAGAACCCTTAGTTCTAAGACCTGTCATATGTGGTTTACTAGATTTGCTTATAGTAGCCCATCGTCCCTAAATTCAGCCCCAGGTGATATCCTTGATGATCCTTCTCAGTGTTCACATAAGCCCCTGCTCAGCCAGTGGATTTTCTGACAATAACCACATCCTTTCCTCTCTGAAATACAACTAAGGTTTTTATTCTGTATTGTTCTAAAATCCTATGGCAGATGAGCAATCCAACTAGAGCTCCCAACACCCCTTCTCAGCTCCGAAGCAGCTCGTCAGGGTTGAGGAGAGGAACACAGACACACAAAAAAAAGCCCAAATTGTATCGTATTAGCAACCAGACCCTGACTACTTTGAGCCTCACCCCCAGTGACTTGTGATATTATAAAAATATGCAAAGCCTAATTTCTAAGGAACCATGGCACCTAACCCAAGTGGCCAATCTCAGGAAAGGACAGCTGGTGTTGTAACAGTTATTTCTTTATAAGACAGTGAGGTGAGGGGTTTGAGAGAGAGTTCAGTGATTAAGGGTGCTAACTGCTCTTGCAGAGGATACAGATACAGTTCCTGGCACCCAGATCAGGCAGTTCACAACTGCCTGTAACTCTACTTCCAGGAGATCCAAAGGCCTCCAGCCTCCTCAGGCAGCTACATGCACATGACACATATAATTCACACACACATACACACACACACACACACACACACACACACACACACAAATCCATATATAGAAATACAATTGTTTTTAAAAAAAGATAGTGAGACTTTCACTTGTGTACATAGATACAGACTCCTCACAAATGGCAGAGAGGAGAAAACCAAGTAACTACTTTTAACTGCTATAAACAAAAAAAAATTCTACTTCCTGGACATTCTCCATTCTCTCTCTCTCTCTCTCTCTCTCTCTCTCTCTCTCTCTCTGAGAATTTATCCACCACATCTCTGTCTGTCCTGCAATGTATATTCTTATATTCCTTATTATGTATTATATTATATACATATACATACATATATCTGGTTTAGTCTGGTCTCGTAAATACTTTTCTGTTTTTGAGACAAGGTTTCCTTATATAGTCCTAGCTGTCCTAGAACTTGCTATGTAGACCAAATTGGCCTCAAATTCATGGAGATCCTCCTACCTCTGCCTCCCAAGTGCTGGGATTAAAAGTGTGCCCACCATGCCTGGCCTGGTAAATGCTTTTACCCCTATGCCTGTGGCTTGTTATTCCTGGCAGGACATTGAGCAGCAGAAACACATGTTCTACTTTATAGAATGATGGTTCTGATAACTCCTTGAGTTACAAATAAAAACCCAGCCAGACAGGTAAAGTAACTGTGTTATGACTCTGCCTTCCGATGTAGTCAACAATAGTTGCTGAACACAGTCTATCTATCAATAGCTATCGAGGCCCTGGGAAGACAATCACAGAGAATATAGAGTGCCTGTTCTCATAACCCATGGAGGATCAGGACAGCCACCCGAACAATTTGATTGCTGTGGCAATAAGCCCTGTAAAAGAAAAAAAAAAAAAAAAAAAAAAAAGAGTAAGATGTTAAAAATCATAACCAAATAGGATCTTACCCAGTAGGAGATTTAAGAAATCACTTTTCTGGGAAACTAAATCTGATCTTGAAACAGACAATTGCAAGCTGTTTTTGGTAAGAAGCACTGACCCCTTCTCACTTGGGCCCACAGTAGTGTAAATAAGGGCATCTGTGTCTTCACTTTGTGCCAGAGTCCAGCTCCAGCCGGGTTCTGAGCTGCAGGATGGAGGTGTGAAGTCAGCAAAAATGAAGAGTCTGACCACCAGTTATCTTTCAAACAGATGGCATTGAATAACTCAAGCCTTTTTTTATTATACAAGTTCTAACGCATTCAAGCATAAGCAGTTGCACTACATTTCTCTTTAATCATTTTTCAAGAATCGTTAACATTTACTTCTTTTACTTTTTTTTCCTCTTTCCTACTCTCTTGACATCATTGACCTTTACCCCAACCATTAAACTTTATATTGCAAGCCAAATGATTATATCTAGCCAGGCACATCTTATTCATACTGTGCCCTAGCCGGCAGAGAGAGAGAGAGAGAAAGAGAGAGAGAGAGAAAGAGAGAGAGAGAGAGAGAGAGAGAGAGAGAGAGAGATTCAAGCCTTATGATTCGTCCCTAATGATGTGATACTTCTATATTTTTGTGATCAGTTAGTTGTATGCTTAGGATATTATTTTCAGGTGTAAGTCAATTTCTAAATAATCTATATATCACTTTTATGTGGACGACAGTTGTAATCATATTCTTTATAAGTTCTCAAAATGGCGTTGATTATCTAAGTCTTTAACTGCTTGGACCAAGTTCTGTTCTTTCTGGCAGTTTCTATGTGTACTTTTACTTCCAAGGGAACTGGGAGTTTTAGTTGATAAAATATCTAACCATTTATATCCTGGCACTAGAGAGATACCTGACCTTTCATATCCTTTCTCTTTTCCTATGTGTCCCTATAAGTTTTTTTAACAACCTCTTTTAAGAAACCGTCTCCCAAGTTCTTAAGTTCTTTGTAATATAGTTTTTTAGGATAGTTAAGTAAGCAAGCATTATTAACCTTAGTGAGTTCCTCCTGCTTACTCAGAACGACTTCAGAGACAGCCAGGGGTGACCTGAGAAACCAATGTCTGGGAATGACTGTAGAGAGGCTTAATTTCTTTGTAGAAACTTAAAAAAAAAATCAGCTTTTACTCCCAGTAAACTCAGCCACAATCACAACTGACAAAGCAAAACTAAGAATTACCATAAGAATAAGCATAGGGAAAGTCAGAGAGGCCTGAAGCCCATGAGCTCCCTGGGATCAGCGTAGGGGTCTACAGCATCGCTTCCATGGGTCCTTCCAGGTGGATGGGATTCTCCAAAGGACCTTGCTGTAAGGAACTCCATTCACAAACATTTATTCGCTGTTCCCAGGGTTGACAGCGTGCCTTCCACCAACTTTGGGTCTACTTTTGCTGAAGGCACAGAGATAACAGGCAATAGAAGCCACTTGCTTAGCAGGGAGCCAGTCTCCAAGGGAACCCACTGCTGCCCCAGGCTGGTGTTAACTTTTCCCTGGAGACGGCATGATGAGCTGACTGAGGTATTGGCATCTCTGGCCATACAGGGATATCCTCACAGTGGCCATGGATCCTGGAGGCCTTACTAACAACGGGAAGAAGGCATGTCTGTACCCTTGGTCCGGGTCACTTCCACATCTCAAAGATCTGGTTTTGAGGGAAGGAAGGAGGAGGGTGAGGAGGGAGACTGCTCAATAGTCCGAGTGCTTGCTGCTCTTCTGGAGGTCTGAGGTTTGGATGCTAGCATCCACATCAAGCTAGACACAGCCACCTGTAACACTACCAGGGAATCTGACACTCTTCTGCCCTACTTAGGCACACATACACATAGCATACATTCACACAAATACATGTAGAGATAAGTAAAATAAATTTTTAAAGTGTCCTTTAAAAGATCTATCTTCGTACAAAGACGCTTCTAAAACCTGTTGCTACAAAGGACATGGTCAAAAGTGCCTTCATCCTTAACTGCCATTGGCATTGCTGAAAACATCTGTTGAAATGATGTCCTCCCCTGAAAAGGAAACATGAAGATGGAAGAGCAGGATGTGGTGGTTTGAATAAGAATGCCCCCCTAGGCTCATATCTTTGAATACCTGGTCCCCAGTTGGTATAACTATTTGAAAAGGATTAGAGGTGTGTCCTTGTTTAGGAGACGTGCCGCTGGGGGTGGGATTTGAGATGTCAAAGCTTTTCCAACTAATTTTTCCTGCCTTGTGCTTGTGGATTAAGATGTAAGCTCTCAGCTACTGCTCCAGACCTACCTGCCTGCTGCCATGCTCCTTGCCATGATGGTCATAGATTCTAACGCTCTGAAATCATAAGCCCCAGGTAAACTCTTTCTTCCATAACTTGCCTTGGTCGTGGTATCTTAACGCAGCAATAGAAAAGTAACTAAGACAAGATCCTTCTCTGGAAAAGAAACATAAGAATTGAAGGACAGATAGAGCAAAAGCCAAAAAGTCTCACAGAGCCGAGATAGTGCATCTGTGGGATTATGGGACAAGGCCTAAGTGTCTCGGGCCAAATGGCAGTTAAGGTTGCAGGCAGTTTTGATAATGTCCTTTGTAGCAACAGGTTTTAGAAGTGTCTTCAACAATTCCTGTCACTGCCTTTGGGAACTTTGAAGCTTGTTAGCCTTGTAGAACTGAGTGTCTGCAACCTATGTATGCTGGGTGGACTGTGTGCCATTGGAAAGCTGCCTCTTGCATTGGAGACTCATGTCAGCCAAACCCAGTGCCTTGTAGATACTAAGTGAATACAAGTGGCCCTACCTCTGAGCTAAAACCCCATCCCTTGGTTTTTCCAGACAGGGTTTTGGTATGTACCTTAGGCTGGTCTCCAATTTGTGACCCTTCTTTCTCCACATCTTGAGTGTCAGGATTATGTGGCCACCAGTCCACAAGGACAAAGGGACAGAGGCAAGGACAGAGAACCTTAGATGGCCTGTGAACATGGTGGAAATAGCTTTCTGGAAGATAACTTCAGCAAGACAGCTCAACTTTATTCCAGAGTATAGGGGATATACAGGATTGGGGTGGTAGCTGGGGCAAACCCTAATTTGCATTAGGTGGCATGCTCCTATCATATAGCTGAATTAGTGGCAACATAGCCCTATGAAAATAGCTAGAGCATATTAGTTAATTACCATGTAGGCAGCAGGAGAAAAGCGTTTGTAGGGAACTGGGTCAAGGATCATCCTTGAGATAAGTCAGGCATCCGGTCCTAGAGACATCCTCCAGATAAAGCCAGGTAGAGAGCGGGAAACCCCCACTGGCGAGGGAAGTCCTTCATATTGAGCCAAGCCCGGGGGGGTGGGGGGGGGGGCGGGGGGGACTGCTAAGCTATGGTAGACTGCAACATCTGATCAGTGGGGCCTCCCAACAGGGTTTGCCATGCACTACCACATCGGAACATCTTATAGCCAGAATGACACATGTGATACTGTGACCTCAGCTCTTCATTCTCACTTGTACTTATAAATCCAATCCATAAAACTGGGCAGGCTTAACAAGCATGATCCGCAAATAGAAATAGTACATTCAACACCAGGCCTTACCAGAACCCCTGGGACTAGTAGCACCCACAGACAAATAGCCAGCTTACCCAAAGGTTCCAAGAGATCACAAAAGATGCTTGTTGGTATGGGGGCTACCTTGGTATGTTAGTATTTCATCACTTTGACAAATATCTGAGAGAAGCAGTTTAAAAGGAGGAAAGATGTATCTTCCTGTGTAGCTTGAGAGGTTTGGGCTCCGTGTTTATAGGCTGTGGTGAGGCAGAATATCGTGGTGGAAGGGAGTGGGTGGGTTGAGATACTCACCTCATGAAAGCAGGAAGCCGAGAGAGAGGCGGACAGGAAAGGGTCAGGGCAAGATGATAACCTTCAAGGTCATGCTCCCAGTGGCCTACTTCCTCCAACCAGACTCTACCTCCAAACAATTCATAGATGAAGTTTACTCGCTCGTGAGCTAACCATGTTTCAATACCGCCAAGCCTTTAGCACATAAGCCTTTTTACTGGGAGGGGAGCTCCATATCCAAACGACAGCCTCAGGGCTCGAGATTTAGAGATGTGTCTGTCAGCACTACGGCCACATTTATCGATGATTCGGGAAAAGCTAAAAGCAGGTGGGACCCATTGGTCTATCCATGGCTACATCTCATTTAACTGAGACTGGGTATAAACTTCCCACCCAGTGAACCAAACTCTATGCAGTAGTAATGGATGGTGCCGTGTGCAGTGCACTTACTCATGAGCTGTTGCCAAGGGCCTGACCATCCTTGATCAGGCAAAAGGATACATGAACTATTAAGGAATCTCCTGTGTGATGACCAGGACTATAGAAGCAGCTTGCTGCCTGGAAGGATGAATATGTGTCCTTCATAAGAATGATCATAGGAAAAGCTTTTGAAATGAACATAAATGGAACTGTCATGCCAGTCAAGCTTATGCTCTATGAACAATGATCACCCACCTGATAGAGCTGTGGCCTGGATATGAAAGTCTTCTCTGGATGTGAACATGGGGTAAAGCCTGTAAGATGATTGTGGAAGGGGAAAAGGCAAAAGGCATAGTACAAATGTGATTCTTGCCAATGGACCCAAATCATCCAAAGAGAAAAACAAGCCAAGGAACTAAGGCCTAGGACATGCCTAGATCTGACAGACTGACCCCATATAACTCCTCACTCTTAGCTGTGGGCATCAATGGTGTCTCAGTGCCATTGTCAGCTACTCAGGGCATGACATCTCCAGTTCATCTGCTATGAGGATCCCGAAATACCCACAACCACCTTCAAGAACTCCTGTCATGATTTTGGATCTCCCATGAGATTGCACAATAACCGTGGAACAGGTTTCATTTCCCAAGCTACAAATAATTACTGCATTTCCTGGGAATACAATGGACTTACTGTGCACCCTGTAATCCACGGGCCAATGATGCTACTGAACAATGGATGTCCAACTCACACAGCACTAGGGCAATATGGATACTAATCACTGCACCCCAACACAAGGGAAAAACAGCACCGCACCACATGCTGGGAAATACTGAGGTTGGTGGGCACTTAGGTAGCTAGGGCATATACTCCTAATAGTCAATCTGTGATATCAAATCTCAGTATATCCAGCCATTCTTTTTCTTCTTTGTATGTTTTTTCCTAGGGCTGTCTTGTGGTCCATCTAGCAAGGTGCCCCATATAGGGTCCCTGACACTAAGCTGGAGGCAATGGTTCCCCAGAGTATGTCATTTTAAAGGGACTTCCATATCACCACTTGTTTTTTGTTATTACTGTTAATTGTATTTTGTTGTTGTTCAGGGGCTTTTTGCTTTTTACTTTGGAGTTTTGTTTTGTTGTGTTGTTTGACTTTTGATTTTCTTTCTTTTTTATTATTTCCCCTTTTGTTGAAAACAGATTCTTTTCTCATACAGTATATCCTGATTATAGCTTCTCCTCCCTCTACTCTTAGTTCCTCCTCTCCTTCTCTCCCTCTAGATCTTATGTCTCTCATTAGAAAAGAACATACTTCTAATAGATAAAAAACAAACACGACAAAATAAAATATAATAAGATGAAGCAAAACCTATCATATTGAAGTTAGACATGAAACCCAACAGGAGGGAAAGAGTCCCAAGAGCAGGCACGAGAGTCAGAGACCCACTCACTCTCACAGTCAGGAGGTCCATAAGATACTAAACCAGTACCTATAATTTATACACAGAGACCTGGTGCAGACCCAGGTAGGCCCTGTGCTTGGTGCTTCTATCTTTGTGAGCTCACATGCTCCTTGCTTGGTTGATTTAGGGGGCCTTCATTTCCTGGTGTCTTCCATTCTCTTTGGCTCTTATAATCTTTCTGCCTCCTCTTCTGAAGGATTCCCTGAGCTCCAAGGGGAGTGATTTGATGGAGACCTCCAATTTAGACTCTCTCTCTTCATAATGTGTGGATGTGGGTCTCTGCATCTGTTCCCATCTGCTGCTGGAGGAAGTCTCTCCGATGATGACTGGATAAGGCACTGATCTATGAGTATATCAGAATATCATTAGGAATCATTTTATTGATTATTATTTTTTTGCCAGTAGTGTTAGGTTTTATTCTAGGTCTCTGGACTATCTGGTTTGGTTCTTGGTTAACCAAGTGTTAATATTCTGACCCACCCCTTGAAATCCCACCCACTTGGTGCTGCCCTGTGTCCTGAAGTAAAGCCCTCATTCTAAGGAAAAACTCCTCCCCTTCTTCTCTCTCTTCTGCTTTTCCTCCCACGAGGTGTGCACCCTTGACACCTCTATCTATCTATCTATCTATCTATCTATCTATCTATCTATCTATCTATCTCTATCTCTCTATCTCTCTATCTCTATCTCTTCTTCTCTTTCTTTTTCTCTTCCCCCCCTCTTTCCTATCTTTCTCTTCATTCCTGTATTAAACTCTGCACATGGAGGCAGCATCTGGGTGTGAATGACTTTCCATGAGCCAGTGCATCTGTCCAGCATGTTTTCTCTCATGAGTGGGATACCCTGGCCTGGTCAGATGAGGGTTCCCCATGTGTGCATAATACATAACACCAAGCACTGTTGGGTATGGGTTCTTCCTCACAGACTAGGCTTTAAGTCAAATCAGACATTGGCTGGCTACTCCCACAAGTTCTGTGTCACCATTGTCCTAGATTATATCGCAGGCTGGACAGATTATAGGTCAAAGGTTTTTGTGGCTGGGTTGGTGTCCACATTTCTCTTTCGGTAGCCTGCAGAAAACCTTGCACCAGACAGATTAGAATGTAGGGGTGAAAGTTCCATCTAGGCGCCAGCTTGACTTCTCCATGTTCAATGAATTGTGTGGGTGTTGTCCTCAGCAATGGGGCCCCACACCCCATTTGCAGAGAGCAGCATTTTGTCTTAGCAACAGCATGTGTTGTTTGGGGATTTCCAAAGGACCCTCTTAGCCAACAATTCAATTGAAAGCAACATAGTTCCACCACTGGAATCTTGCCTGGCAACAAGAGATGGCCAGTTGAGACTCCATTTACTAGGAGTCCTCATTAGGATCACCTTCATACATTTCAGGCAGTTTCCACTGCCCTAGGTTTCTACAGTATCCCCAAGTCCCCCCCAATTCCAGTTGTCTCTCCTTGAACCTTCTCCCTCAACTGCATCTCTCCCCAACCTCATCCCCCACCCTGCTCCCATCCCCACCCACCCCCAGTCCACCCATAAAAATCTATTCTGTTTCTCCTTTCTTTTTGCCTAACTTCTCTGAGTCTATGGATTTTTAACTTGGTTATCTTTTACTTAATGGCTAATGTCCAGTTATAAGTAAATACATACCATATTTGTTTTTCTGGGCCTGGGTTACCTCACTCAGGATGATTATTTTTCCTACTTCCATCCATTTGCCTTCAAATTTCATGATGTCATTTTTTTTAACAGCTGAGTAATACTCCATTGTGTAAATGTACTGCATTTTCTTTATCTATTCTTTAGTTGAGGGACATCTAGGTTTTTTCCCCAGTTTCTGCTATTATGAATAAAGCTGCAATGAACATGGGTGAGATAGAGTCCTTGAGGTAGGATATACTGTTCTTTGGGTATATGCCCAAGAGTGGCATATACCTGGATCTTGATGTAGATTGATTCCCAGCTTTCTGAGGAACCGCCATATTGATTTCCAAAGTGGCTGTACAAGTTTGCACTACCATCAGCAATGGAGGAGTGTTCCCTATAGGGTAGTCGTCTGTGCTTCACCCTGATGCACTGGCCCTAGAAGGTAGCAGGTAACTGTTAAGTACCTGCGCCCCACCCCAGGAGCCTGGCCAAGACAGAGGCCCCTTAAGACCAGAGATGGGAGATGCATAAGTGCTCACTCACTTGGTTATCTCATGATCCTGGATGCTGGATTGCAGACCAAGTCAGAGTTCTCCAGAGAACTGCGTTGGACTGTGCCTCACCCCTCCTGGATTCTGTAACTGATCCCTTTGCTGGTTGTAAGTCACCCCCAAATAAACCTCTTTTGACTATCAGATAAATTACGTGGAACTGCCTTATTAGTTGCTGCTTTAGTTAGTTGCCACCTTGCTCAACACCCTTGCCAGCATGAGCTGTCACTTGTGTTTTCTATTTTAGCCATTCTGACAGGTATAAGATGGACTCTCAGAGTAGTTTTGATTTACATTTCCCTGATGGCTAAGGATGTTGAACATTTAAGTATTCCTCAGCCATTTGAGTTTCTTCTAGTGAGAATTCTATGTTTAGATCTGTACCCCGTTTTAAAATTGAGGTATTTGGTTTTTTGATATCTAGTTTCTTAAATTTTTTTTATGTATTTTGTATATTAGTCCTCGATCGGATGTGTGGTTGGTAAAAATCTTTTCCCATTCTGCAGGCTGCTGCTGCTTTGTCTAGTTGACCATGTCCTTTGCCTTACAGAAGCTTTTCAGTTTCACGAGGTCCCATTTATTAATTGGTGAACTTAGTGTCTGCACTATTGGATTCTGTTCCAAGAGTCTTCTCCTGTGCCAATGCATTCAAGTCTATTCTCCACTTTCTCTTCTCTTCTGTCAGGTTCAGTGTATCTGGTTTTATTTTGAGGTATTTGACCCACTTGGACTTGTGTTTTGTGCAGGGTGATAAGTACGAATCTATTTGATTCTCCCACATGCAGACATCCAGTTTGAAACGCACCATTTATTGAAGGTGCTGTCTTTTTTCCAATGTGTAGTTCTGGCTTCTTTATATATATAAAAAAAATCATGTGTCCATATGTGTATGGATTTATGTCTGGGCCTTCAATTCAATTCCATATTGGCTTTTATGCCAATATCATGTGGTTTTATTGCTATAGCTTTGTAGTACAACTTGAAATTGAGAATTCTGAGACCTCCAGCATTTCTTTTATTATTCAGAATTATTTTAGCTATCCTGGGTTTTTTTTGTTTTTCCATATGAAATTGAGAATTGTCCTTTCAACATCTATAAAGAATTGTGTTGGAATTTTGAAGTGGATTGCATTGAACCTGTACATTGCTTTTGGTAAAAGGGCCATTTTTACTATTTTAATCCTACTGATCCCTGAGCATGGGATATCTTCCTATCTTCTGATATCTTCTTCAATTTCTTTCTTTAAAGACTCGAAGCTTTTATCATAGAAGTCTTTCACTTGCTTGGCTAGAGTTATCCCAAGATATTTTAAATTATTTGAGGTTATTGTGAAAGGTGTTGTTTCTGTGATTTCCTTCTCAGTCCATTTTTTTATTCATATATAGGAGTGCTACTGATTTTGTTTTTGTTTTTGTTTTTCAAGACAGAGTGTCTCTGTATAGCTTTGGAGCCTGTCCTGGAACTTTCTCTGTAGGCCAGGCTGGCCTTGAACTCACAGAGATCTGCCTGCCTCTGCCTTCCAAGTGCTGGAATTAAAGGTATGAGCTACCACCACCTGGCTACTGATTTTTTTTTAGTAGTCTTGTATTTAACTACTTTGCTGAAAGTGTTTATCAACAGTGGGAGTTCCCTGCTGGAATTTTTAGGGTCACTTATGAATACTGTAAATAACAATGCTTTGACTTTTTCCTTTCCATTTTGTATTCCTTTGATCTCCTTCAGTTGTCTTATTGCTCTAGATAAAACTTCAAGTATTCTCTTGAATAGATATGGAGAGAGTGTACAACCTGATTTTAGTTGAATTGCTTTGAGTTTCTCTCCATTTAATTTGATGTTGGATTGCTGTAAATTGCTTTTATTATGTTTAGGTATGTCCCTTGTATCCCTAATCTCTCCAAGACTTTGATCATGAAGCAGGCCTTTGAACTGGGATTCTTCTCCTTCTTCTATTTCTATTATTCTTGGGGTTGGTTTATTTCATAGTGTTTTGTATCAGATTAACATTTTTTGACCTATGTATGCATTTCTTCTATCTTATCTTCAACACCTGAGATTCTTTCTTCCATCTCTTGTATTCTGTTGGTAAAGCTTGTCTCTGTAGTTTCTGTTTGAATTCCTAATTTTTTCCTGTCCAGAATTCTGTCAGTGTGTGTTTTCTTTATTGATTTTATTTCCATTTTCAGGTCTTGAGCAGTTTTATTCATTTCCTTCAACTATTTGTTTGTGTTTTCCTGGATTTCTTTAAGAGATTTAGTCCTTTCCTCCTTAAGGATCTCTATCATCATATAGTTGGTTTTAAGGTCTATAGAAGGAATCTTAAAAGTTCTTGTTAATAAAATCAAGCCCGAGGTGAGTTATTGGGGTCCATGCTGGTAGATCAGAGAGACAGAACAAGCCACATCTATCTCACCTCACCGGATCCTCATCTGGTCTTGTTTCCTCAGACTGGAGGCCTCTGAGTCCTTATCCGGAATGGGTCTCAGCTGAATTACTGCTCAAAAGCCTGAATGCTTAACCAGCCAAATGCTTAACCAGCCAAAAACTTCTAGTTTCTGGTCCTCACGCCTTATATATCTTTCTACCACCACTCCCTGGGATTAAAGGCTGGCTTTCTGGGATTAAACGTGTGTGTCACCATGCTTGGCTATTTCCAATGTGGCCTTGAACTCACAGAGATCCAGAGGGATTTCTATCTCTGGAATGCTAGGATTAAAGGTGTGAGTGCCACCATTTTCTAGCCTTTGTATTTAGTGGCTGTCTGTTCTCTGACCCCAGATAAATTTATTAGAGTACACAATATTTTGGGGAACACAATACCACCACATTTCCTCTCTTTTTGTCTAAAATTTAAAAAGCTTATAACTAATACAAGAAAAACTATCTTCAATAAGTATATGCAATATACAGTCAAGATTACATTAACAATGTCTAGTCCATTAACATTTGACAGATCCAGACAAAAAACTCCATTATATGTATTAACAATGTCCAGTCCAGTAACATCTGATAAACTCAGACCAAAAAATTTTCATTACTTATCTTATTTAAAACAGGTAGTTTCTTTTTAAAAGTAGATTCCATAATCTCCCTTTTTATCTTATCATGTCCATAATGGTCTTTTATTTGTGCTTCAAAGATGTTGTAATATGCTGGGCCTGCTGTGGTAGGATAGTTGGGCTCTTGTGGAAACATATTGCCTAGGCTGTTATTGATTGTGTTTTTGTGCTGGCATCAAGGTATCGGGTTTGGGATGATTATAGGTCCAGGCACTGATTTCTAGAGTTGTCTTTGTTGAGTGGGTGCTTTGTCCCTTGGTCTCTGTTTCTTCTGTGGATTTCTGGACAGTGTGATGGCGGTGTGCTGCCTGTTTTCCTGGCCTGCTCAGCTGCTGGGATGCTAGGATGATTTGGGGAAGGAAGGTTAAGGAAGAAAGTCTTGGAGATCTGTTGGGAATGGGGTCAAAAAGGAAAGGAAGATCTCATCAGGTCTCCTGCTACAGAGCTAGGGATGAGATTGGGGATGCGGGGGAGGGGAGGGATTGGATTTCAGGATCAGTAGGAGAGGTATGGGTCTGCCTTCAACTTACTTGTTGCCCTGGAAGAAGTGGCCCTTGGGTTGGACTCTGGGACAAAACAACAAGTGTGTGGAAGAAGGTTAGAAGGGTAAGAGCCGTGAGACCCACAGGAGATGGGAGAAGGGGACAGGAAAGGCTGTCCTGCTGCAGAGCTGGGGATGAAAGGGTTGGCCATTGTTTTTCCATGCTGAGGATTAAAACGAGGGCTTGTGGATGCTGGTCAAGTGTGTTGCTATGCTGTAGCTCCAGCCCTCTCATCACCATGTGGATGTCTAATGGAGATTGATATTCCTAATCTTCCCTTGAAGACCTGTTCCACCCACAGTCTTTAAATAAATATTTTTAAATGACTGGATGGGTGGCTAGATGGAGTGGGGGCCTCCCTTGGAGGTGGGGACAGACTTACAGACTTCTTCCCCTGACCTGAAACCACCAAACCATCCTTATATCAAGAACCTAGAAAATACAGTCTTAGTTGGATAACATTGTATTTTTTTTTAAAGTTTCTATTACTGGAAGGTAACAGGAATGATCAATAGTAGGGGTACAATTCACAGACTCAACCATTTTTTCATAGAGTGACAATAATTATCCATCTATGAACTCCAGATTATTGACCAGTAGTCTTTCTTTACCCTGGATACCAATGCCTATCATCACTCTGTGTTGATACATTAGTATGAAAATCTTTCTTACATTCTCTCTTAGTTAAGGTTTCTATTGCTGTGAAAAGACACCATGGCCATGACAACTCTTATAAAGGAAAACAGTTATTGAGGCTTCCTAACAGTTTCAGAGGTTTAGCCCATTATCATCATGGTGGGAAGCATGGCACTGTGCAGACAGACATGGTGCTGGAGAAGGAGCTGAGAGTTCTACATTCAAACTGGCAGGCAGCAGGAAGTGAGAATGCCACA